>NC_090931.1:1071010470-1072414150 GCF_040938575.1 Ambystoma mexicanum
AAATCTTGCCTGGAAATTGCATTGTTTCACTGTCTGCTTTTAAGATCAGAGTATTCAGAGGGCATTCAATAGTTACGGACTGTAGTACAAAACTTCTAATTGGATGAGAAGTTGTCAATGATGTCCACGTGGCAATGCTTGGTAAAACTTCATTTTCAAATTAAGCTGATTTTGAAACGAAAATAGTGAGCGTAACGATTGCACTATTCACACAACATGGGAGACCGATTTAAATGTGACTCGGGGGTGGGGGGATGCATAAGCAAGATTGAAAGACGAAAACAATGTACATTTTCACAGCACCGTACAATTGATGCGTCCTAAAAACGTTCAAACACACTTTAGGAAACATACTTGAATCTTTCTTGATTGGCTTCCCGCTTTCCCGGCTCTTCTTCAAAACCGCCTTTAGCATTTCAGCCACTCCTAGAGGGAAACAAATACTTAAAATTAGCTTTCTTTGTTAATATAAAAACGACAGTATACCTAAACAAAATGTGCTCGTGCCCACAATGAGATTGCGCTAGGTATCCTTTACGGCTGCCAGGACACATCACATTACACAATTGCGCGAGAACTGATTACTTAAACCGTATGCAAATAGCATAGAATGTATGTTAAGATGGAAACTAAATCCCAACTCAGTCTTTCGAAACTGGTTTCTAAGCCAAAGGCACTTCTAGAAAAAACAAAGCGTTCCAATGGATCATATATTAGTCTGATGAATACTGGTGTCGCTTTAGTGCTAGTAACTTAATCTCCAACCCTCTGTTGGGGCATCAGAGACCCGCCCAGTAAGGAGCCCCACGTATCCAACCCTGGGGGCTAGGTTGGGAATGGTGACATTTCCCCTCCATGACTGACTGGTCTCAGCTGCAAATACACCAACATGTCATACTAACCCGACTGATCTCTTGACCACAGTGATGAAGATAAAAACTGAGGATGGGAAAATATGCACAGACCACATGTCACAACAAAGACACTTTTAGAAAACCTAAAAAGCAATGTCCTGGGCGCAACATAACTATCACTTAGGCACATAAACTCTTACTTGGAGGCCAGAGTACTGCTTCACGCAGGTGAGCCATGTATGCAGCACTACTTTCCAAATGCCTAGTCCAGTAATGCACATGTGTTAAACCCTGCCACCACAAACCAGTTCCGGCTTTTACACTACACAATCTACCTTTCCGATGCCTGTAGCTCTGAAAGTGTGGGCCTAGAAATCCCAGTTAGCAGTGTGGTTGGGAAAAGGTGCTACATTACATGGGATACTTGCTAGCTACGTAAATATTCGCTGCAAATCTTTACAACTGGGGGCGAGACTCGGATGCCTGCATCACAGAAAGGGAAGGGAAGGGAAGGGAGCAGAATGCTTCTACCGTTGCATACATTGAGATCGGAAAAGTCAACAGTATTTGCATCCATTTCATGCTCTCGTTTACTTATGATCAATATGTACATATGCTTTTGGGATTAAAGCAGACTGCCATCGACCAGGGGCGTTGCTAGGGGGGGGGGGGGGGGGGGGGGGCTAAGGGGGCTATAGCCCCTGATCTTTTGGTTGTAGCCCCGGATAGAATCTCAGGAGCTACAGCCAAAAGACTAGCTACCCCCAGTCCCAACAGTTCCGACATCAGCTTAGCCCCGGATCTTTTCCAGACCTAGCAACTCCCCTGCCATCGACTATCCACCCACAGTGCTACTAGCAGTGGGTGATCAATGCTTGGCATGAGGTCCTGCTAGGCGTAATGAGATACAAGACAGGTTCTCCTGTGAGCACAAGGAGGACACACTGTGGGGCAGATACTAAAAAAATATGCGCATGCAAAGTGTGAGGTGCACCCGGGCCACACTAAACAGATTTCGAAGTACAAGACTAGGATTCTTAAAGAGTCTTGAAACCAGCTGCGTGTGGCTTACTTTTGGTGGGTTTACCTTACCCATGTGGGTGGAGAACTGAGATCTGCCACATATCACAAGCACACAGTTCAAAATTGCCGAAAGCTAGATCACACACAAAGTGTATGGTACTGGACCTAGAGCTTCTTATGCATACAGAAAATAATACAGGACAATGTGGTCAGTAACACCACACAAAGGCCAGCAGCAGTTGTCACAGTGTGCGATGACTGGGAACACAAGACAAGGCTAGTGTCAACCTAAAGAATCTTCTGAAGTATTTTTCAGGGAATAATATGATGCAAGGTAAGGGTAGGGGAACACTGAAAGCAAAAGGGGTAGCAATAAAGAAAGTCAAATTCAGCTTGCTCCTTCCCGAGACCTCTGGGCCATTTGCGATAGATTCTCCATGATCCTGTTCTTTGTCTTTTGGTTGCAAGTTTCTGAGGTCTTGGTCCCTGGAGCACCGTCTAGCTATCATCACCTATGTTATGCTCCCTGATCTATAATGAAATTGCAGTCTTGTAACTTCTCCCGCTGCTAGATTCTGCTGTGGACTGACCTGGTCCACCCGAACCTCCTTATTCTCCCTCTGAAAGATCACCAGATCTCCTCCCACCTCCTTAGGTATAGATGTCATCTCCCCCGCTAGTTTATTCTGTGCCACTTGTGTCCAGGACTTCACCACCTTCTTCCTTCGAGTCTTCCTTCTATCTGATGGTTCTTATCTCCCATCATTCCCACCGGCTCTCTTCATAGAGGTCACCATTCCTCATCCAGCCTCTTAACAGTACTTTTATTCTTTGTGCAATTCTTGATGTAAGCTGGCCGCTGTCCCGACCAATGTAGCCATCAACCCTGTGTCGGGTGGCGTACATGTGCAAGTAACAGCCCTCCAGCCTCTAAGAAGGCCGAAGTCAGGGCTTTGGACTGTTACCGCCCATATACGCCACGGACAATGGGGTGATTGCTATTCACAGCCCCGTGTTTGCATATTGCGCAAGCTCAATCTCTGTTTTAAAAAATAAGATTGCCATCGCCATAGCAAATAGAAAAGGGATGTTGTCCCTTTTCTATTTCTACAGTGGCAGTCACGAAGGAGGGCCAGGACCAGAGCACACCGCTCAGTCTAGAAGTTAAGTGGGTGGTGGAAGAGTATGGGATGTCTTTGGGGGTGAGGAGGTGGGTGGGTGGGTGCGTGGGGAGGTAACAGGGAGACCCTCCCTGTTGCTCCCCTACAATCAAGATTGCGCCACCCAGGGAAGGGCCTTGGGTGGCTGGAAAATGGAGGCGGTACACAGTGTGTTCTCGCCTGTTATTTCAGCCACATGATTGGATGAGCACCCTGCCCCAGGTGTGAATGCCTGATGAATGTCTGACAAACACCTTGCCCTGCCTCCATGGGCTGTGCCCTCAACAGACAAGTCACAGCAGGTCACGGAGCATAGCAACTGCTATGTGTTGGAAAATGTAAGCAATGTTTTGACAAAAGAATAGTCGCCAACTTTGCCCCAAAATGCACGAACAAACATCCGGAGAATCTCAAACAACTGGGCTCTCTGTGCTTCTCATGCTGGTGGTTCTACGATCCCTCTTCTCTCTAGGCTTCTCAACTCTTCTCACACAACCACTGGTTCCATGTGGCAAGGCATACATTAGTTTTAAAAAAATGATTAGCATAGTTTGCTATTAACCTTTTTTGAATAGCAAAACAGGCCCATTTGATTATCAATTTTGCACTAATATTGTTAATGTCACTAGACATTATTTGTACTCAATACATGAAATGAGCAACAATACAGCAGTTTTGCGAACCACTGAAATAAGACAGTGAGAGGAGTCACACCTTGCAAATTTGTTAAATTTCAGCCAGACCTGCAGGTTCTGAAAACAGTTTGGCCAGTTGTCTCCTGCAATTGGTAATATATAATACCATCATAATGCAAAGTGAGCTCTGGAGACTAACTACAGTGTTTGATATTGCAGTAGATCTGTAGATGTACAGACTGGATGGAACTATTGATCACTACTTTGCATAAGCATTTAATTCGCTTTGTGTATTCATTATCTAAGAGGCAAGAAGGAGACCAAGCAGAGTGGAGTGCATAGCAGGCAGAGAACTGGGCAAACTAGGTGGAATATTTTAGTTTATGGTCATCTCACTTTCAGGGTACCTGGTATAAAGCACCAGGGTGATAATATAGAATGTAAAGAAGTCTGAGATCGCTCATTGATATTGTATTTCTATGGGGCTCGTACACAAGTGTTTCAGAGCGCGACAAGGCAAGGGAGGGGAACAGGGGAAAACAGCGATCTTGCTAGGCCCAGTGACATTGAGAACGCGCAAGTGCATGGGAGAGGGGGAGAAGTGGAAAGTGCAAAGCAGAGGAGAAACAGATAAATAACAATAAATAATATTACAATGACTAACGAGGAATTTCAGAAGTTATGCTTCACGTCCGTACCACTGGAACACCAAGTGGCATCCATTGTGGACTAATTGGGACTCGATTCATCATCTATATGTCCACCCTCCCAAGAATAATCTGCTCGCACAATATCCTGTTCTACAACTACGCCGATGACACACAACTAATCCTAAAACTCCTAAATTCAAAACCCAACTGCCAACCCGACCTCGCTGCCTGCCTCCTTGACATAGATCATTGGATGACCACAGACCACATCTCGTTAAACCCCTCCAAAACCAAAATCATGGTATGTGGCAACACCGAACTTCTTCCGCACCCCCTACCCTGGCCATCTGCCATGGGCAATTCCCCGACACCCTCAAACTCAGTAAAAAACCTTGGATGCACCCTAGACTCTGACCTAACCCTCTCGCTCCAAGTCAACAACATCTCCAAGTCCTGCCACTACCACCTCAAAACTCTTAAGCACATTTTTCCATACCTCTGCTTTCCCAACAGACTCTACGCGGTCCAATCAATTGTTATGTCAAGACTGGACTATGCTAACCCCCCTCTACCTCGGAGTCCATGCGTACCACCTGAATAAACTACAAAGAGCACAAAATGCCACGGCTAAACTGCTACTAGCACTAGGCCCAAGAGATCACATCGCCCCAGCTCTCAAAACTCTGCACTGGTTTCCGGTTGCCCGAAGGGTGACCTTCAAAACTTTATGCATCTCTCACCGAGCAATGCATAAAACCGTCCCTCAATAGCTTCAGGACAAACTAAAACCCTACCATCCACCATGCACTCTAAGATCAAGCTCTGCCGGCCTCCTAGTGATACCAAAAACCAACTAGGTCAGGTTAGGTGGATCATCATTCTCAGCCCTGGCCCCCATATCCGACTCACCGAGGACCTCATGTCTTTCCGCAAATTACTGAAAACGTGGCTCTTCCCCTAAAATTGACTCCTAACTCAAACAGAATAACAGCAACAAAAACAGCAGCCCAAGGTTGCTATATCAAAAATAACAATCCAGCATAAAGACCCTAGCGAGAAAAATAATCGAAAACTAAAACTGCTAATGTAAATTAAAACGGCTATACTGAATGGAATGAATGAAGTGGATGAAATGAATGAAGTGGATGAGAGGAATGAAATCGATGCAGTGGGTGAAATGGATGTCGCGGATGAAACAGATGTAATGGATGCAGCGGATTAAATAGATGTAGTTGGTGGAACGGATGAAGTGGAAGAGATGAAACAGATTGAAGAGATGAAACGGACGAAACGGACGGAAGAGACGAAACGGACGGAAGAGACGAAGTGGGCAGAACGGACAGAGTGGATGGATCAAATGGAGTGGACGAATCAAATGGAGTGGCTAGATCCGACAGAGTGGATGGAACAAATGGAACGCATAGAACACAGAGCGGATGGAACGGATAGAGCGGATGGAAACTCTAGAGGGGATGGAATTGAGGGAGCACATAGAATGAACAGAGTGCATAGAATCAAGGGAGTACATGGAATGAACAGAGTGCAGGAAATGGACGGAGTGCAAGGAACAGATGGTGTAGACAGAGCGCATGAAACCGACAGAGCGCATGAAACCGACAGAGCGCATGAAACCGACAGAGCGCATGAAACCGACAGAGCGCATGAAACCGACAGAGCGCATGAAACCGACAGAGCGCATGAAACCGACAGAGTGCATGAATTGAAACCGACAGAGCGCATGAAACGGATGGAACGGAGAGTGCATAGAACGGAAGGAGTGGATGAGTGCATGGGACAGATGGAGTGCGTGGCACAGATGGATCGGACTGAGTGGATGGATCAAATGGAAAGCATCGAGCAGATACAACGCATTGAGCAGATGGAACGGACAGAGAGCATGGAACGGACAGAGTGTATGGAATGATCGGAACAAACGGAGTAGATGCAATGGATGGAGTAGATGCAACGGATGGAGTAGATGCAACGGATGGAGCGCATAAAACGGAGAGAGCAGATGGAACGGATGGAGTAGAAGGAACGGATGGAGTAGAAGGAACGGATGGAGTAGAAGGAACGGATGGAGTCGAAGGAACGGATGGAGTAGAAGGAACGGATGGAGTGGGCGGAACGGATGGAATAGGGCGGAACGGATGGAATAGGGCGGAACGGATGGAATAGGGCGGAACGGATGGAATAGGGCGGAACGGATGGAGGGAAAAACTAGTAAACCAAATGATGAACCAGACGAAATGTATGAACAGACGAAGCTGATTGAAAAGACTGAGTGAATAAAATGGATAGAATAAATGGTTCAGATGTGTGCTCGATCTCAAAAACCTTACCGAAAACCATATTACATCACCACGCTTACTTTCTCCTATACACCACCACTCAACTAGAACACAGCGATACTATGACACATTCGGTATAGCTGTTCTCATACTAACACCCGCCACATACTCCTCATCATGACAGCTGGCTCAGCACACCCGCTAGCCTATGCGTCTCATCAGGCATAACGCAGCCAAAAATCAGTCTGGATACCAACCCACCAGAAGGAAGAACAAGTTACTCTCTTCCCTGGTAACGTTCTTTCGATGGGATGGCCGACGACGTATTCCATATCTATGACATTAATCACCACAGCTGTGCTGCTTCGGAAAATCTTTCGGCGCCTGCGTCCTGCATCGATGACGTCGATACGCCGCCCTTGAGAACCTCCTCCGACAGCCGACGTCACTGGATGTTATAAGTAGGACGCACGACGCCCGTAGCCTCAGTTGTAGTTTTTTCCCCAGAACGTGTGGTACCAGTCTTCTGCCAGTCTGACCACACAAAGCCTTGCGGAAAAACATAAGCTGCAATCGCATAAGAAATTCTGTAGCGGGCAAGGCAGGGAGGGAGCGATATGGAATACGTCGTCGGACCATCCCATCGAAAGAACGTTACCAGGTAAGAGAGTAACTTGTTCTTCGAGGGGATTGGGTCCTCCGACGTATTCCATATCTATGACAGACTCCCAAAGCAGTACCAATGCAAGGAGGTGGGAAAAGAATTTAGAATACAGAAATTTAGAATGCCCAATCAAATTGCGGAGCAAAGGACCTCCTTGCCAAAGGCCAGATCCTGCCCACGGATGGAATCGAGGGAGTAGTGACGTACAAAAGTATGGACCGAAGCCCAGGTGGCTGCATCACAGATGTTACGAATAGGAACACCCCTCTGTAGGGCAGTAGAGGCAGCCATACCCCTGGTAGAATGGGCCCGCAAGCCGACTGGTGGGTCCTTACCCGCCAAGCGGTAACATTCACAAATTGCCAGAATAATCCAGCGAGACAAAGTCTGCTTAGTCACAGCTTGTCCCAAACGCTTTCCAGCGTAACCAATGAAGAGTTGATCGTCCACTCTGACCCGGGATATGCGTGAAATATAAAACCTTAAAGCTCTCCTAGGATCGAGCCTATGGAGCCTCGCCTCTTCCTTACCAGGATGCGGAGGAGGATAAAATGCCGGAAGAATAACCTTCTGGCCAAAATGAAATTCCGACACCACCTTCGCAAGAAAGGAAGGACGAACTTTAAGGACAACCCTGTCCTTATGAAATACAGTGAAGGGTGGCTTAACTGAAAGTGCCTGTAACTCACTCACTCTGCGAGCGGAAGTGACTGCAACCAAAAATACAGTTTTAAGAGTTAACAGTCTCAAAGGGCACGAATACAAAGACTCAAACGGAGCACCCATCAGAAACTTGAGGGCAAGGTTCAAATCCCAACCGGGCACCTGGAAAGGTGACAGAGGGAACACATTAGTGAGCTCTTTAAGAAAATGAGAAATTAAAGAGATTTTAAAATAAGAAAACACTTCAGATGAGCGCTTAAATATGGACAGCGCCGCCAGGTAACCTTTAACGGTACCCACTTGCAAGCCCCTGTGGGCTAAAGAAAGCAAAAAAGACAGAACCACAGGAATGTCACATGAAAACAGATCCACATTCTTAACCCTGCACCAGTCGCAAAACTTTCTCCAACGGCACAGGGACTTTGTTGCAGGCCTTCTGGCCGAAAGCAACACCTCCATCACATCTTCAGGAATGTCCCAACCTTATACCTCAACCTTTCAGAAACCAAGCATGAAGGTTGAGGGATCTGACCTCTGGATGGAGAACCTGACCCCCCCCCCCGTGAGAGCAGATCGTCTCGGTAGGGAAGACGACGTGGAAGGGCAGATGGACAAGTCGAGAAGGCCCAGGTACCACGTCCTGCGGGCCCATGCTGGAGCAATGAGGATCATCCGGGAACTGAACCTTCGTAACCTCTGCAGCACTTGCGGGATGACGGGGACTGGAGGAAACATGTACAGCAGTGGGAATGACCACTCCACCACGAAAGCGTCTCCTAAGGTTCCTCTTGGAGGAAATTCCTGCAAGCAGAACCTTTCGCACTTCCGGTTGACACTGGAGGCTAAGAGATCCACTTGAGGGGTCCCCCAAAGGGCAAAGATCTCCAGGAGAATCTCCTGAGCCAACTCCCACTCGTGAGAGATTGCGCACTGCCTGCTCAAAGCGTCCGCCGTCTCGTTTTTCGTCTCCGGCCAGATGAACTGCCGAGATCGAAACTTCTTGCTTGATTGCCCAGTACCAGAGCTGCATCACCTCCCTGCACAGAGGAAGTGACCCTGCCGCCCCCCCCCCTTTTTGTTGAGGTAGTGCATGGCCACCATGTTGTCCATCAGGATCAGGACATTCTTTCCTCGCAAAGGCGGCAGAAAAGCCTTCAGGGTAAGCCTGACGGCCCTCAGCTCCAACAGATTGATATGGAGTCTGGACTCCGACGGAGACCAACGACCGCTGACTGTCAACTCGTTGGCATGAGCTCCCCATCCCGTGAGGGATGCGTCCGTCACGATCATCACCTACGGCCAGGGTAGCCAAAATGGAGCCCCTTCATCAGATTTCCTTCAATGGCCCACCACAGAAGGTCCTGGGCGACCAAGGACGGCATCCGAACAGGGTCCAACATCCGACCAGAGGACTGAGACCACTGGAACTTGAGTGCCCATTGCAAAGATCTCATCCGCAACCTGGCCTCTGGCACCAAAAGAATGCAGGATGCCATGAGGCCGAGCAATCTCAAGAACTCGAATGCTGGGAGACTCTGGGCATGCTGAAACTTGTGCACCATCTGCTGAATGTGATGAGCCCTCACCTGGGGAGGAAACCACTGCCCCAGGGATGTGTCGAGCACTGCTCCGATGTACTGGAGCCTTTGAGTTGGCGTCAAGTGGGACTTCTTTAAGTTGAGGGAGAAGTCCAGTTTGTGGAGGGAGTGGCAGGTGACGGACAGATGTTCCAGGACGTGCTCGGGAGAGCGCGCCCTGATCAATCGTCCAGGTAGGGGTAGACATGAATCCCCCCTTTCCTGAGATGCGCTGCCACCACTACCATGAGCTTGGTGAAGACCCTCGGGGTGGAGGTCAATCCGAACGGCAGGACCCGAAACTGAAAGTGCGAGTCGCCAACCGCGAACCTCGGGTACTTTTTGTGCTTTGGAGGATGGAGCGGCACATGAAAATAAGCGTCCTTGAGGTCGAGAGACACCAACCAGTCCTGAAGTTGAAGGGCCTGGAGGACTTGAGAAAGAGTAACCATCTTGAACTTGTCCTTCCTGAGGAGATGGTTCAAACCGCGCAAGTCCATGATGGGTCTCAATCCCCCGTCTTTCTTGGAAATCAAAAAATAAGGGGAATACCATCCCTTGTTCCTGACTGCAACAGGCACCAGTTCTATGGCGCCTTTCTCCAGCAGGGCTTGAACCTCCTGCACAAGGAGCAGATCCGGACTCTGCAACGAGAGATTCCCCGGTGGATTGTCGTGAGGCCTCTGCCGAAAGGGAAGACAGTAGCCGTGGGCTATGATCTCCAGAACCCACACATCTGATGTAATGGCACGCCAGTCGACAAGATGCTGCACCAGCCTTCCCCCAGCCAGCGAACCAATGCACATGGCCTCGTGACTGAGCTGAAGCGGCTGCGGCGTTGCCTGAGGGCAAAGAGGTAACTGCCCGAGCGGCCTTGGCACCTCGAGTACCCATCTTTCCACCTCTGGCACTCCTACGGTGGCCCCTTTGACTGGCAGCTCCTCTCGCTTTACCAAAGGATGAGTAATAACGAAAGGAACCGCAGCGCCCAACGACTTTGCTGCAGCTTTGGATGTCTGCAACCTCTCAAGGCTCTCGTCAGCCTTGCTGCAAAAATGATGTTCACCGTCAAAGGGCATGTTGAGCAGCTGAGCCTGTACATCAGGGGCAAACCCCGACTTCCGCAACCACGCAAACCTGCGTATTACGGTGCTCACCGCCATGGACCGGCTGACGCAATCTGCCATGTCCAAACCCGACTGAACGGCCTCACACATGCATCCTTGCCATCCTGGACCATAGCAAGAAAACCATCCCGTTCGTCCCCTTCGGGAATATGTTCAGCCGCTAAGGAAACACAGTTCCACAGAGTGTGCGTGAAACATGACAAGGCACATACAGAGTTGGCCACCTGAAGAGCCATACCCCCTGAAGAAAACACTTTCTTCGCCCAACCAACAAAACGCTTGTCATCCCTATCAGGAGGGATGGTAGGATATGACGCCTGCTTTGCTGGGGCCGTAGCCGCCTGCACCACCAAACTCTCCGGAATGGGGTGCTTGGTCAAGTAGCAGGAGGTCGCTACTGGCTGGACGGTATTTTCACAGCAAAGACTTGCCCACTGCCAGGAGACTCTCCGGAGCAGTCCAAGCCGCCGCCATCCTCCTCTGTAGAGGCATATGGAATGGCAGTACCAGGTCAGTTGGTGGACCTAGGTCGAGGATATCCGTGAGGTCATCCTGAAGAAAATCCCCTGGGGGAGCAGACCACCCCAAGTACTCGGTGACCCTACACATAAAGCTCTGGTTAGAGGAGTCGTCATGGGTGCCAGGCTCAGGCCTACAAAGCTCCACCTCCGGAGAGGTGTCCAGACCACTGGCGTCGTGCAGGGACTGACGCAGGTCCTCAATCTGGCTATGGCCAGAGAGAATCTCATCTGGTACCGTATCAGGAACCATGCCATCATCAGAGCCCTCATCCACGTCCAAAATGTACTCAAGATGGCGGAAAGTGGGCACAGAATGGGGAACAAAGCCATGCTTGACCTTGGCCAGAGCCTTTCTAGGGGGTTCCACAGTGCCCCGGGGTACCCTGTCGAAACAGCTTCGAAAGGCGTGGAGGGCGTCGAGTGAATCGGCGTCGACAGCATCGACAGTGTCGACACAGGCCCCGAGGGCAGAACCAAGAGCGTGTCCCTCGACACCCTGGGCGCCGATGGCGTCGATGACTTCCTCGGAGGCGGAGCCTCGAGAGAGTCCCTCGGCGACCTCAGCGCCACAGGCGTCGACGTCTTCAAGGGAGACATCACAGGCTCACACGGTCTCGAGTGCGTCGAGGAACGGGACCTGGAACAGGCCTGACTAGAACGATTCCCATTGTCCGAGCGGGACCGCACCCGCGAATCGAGCCGACCTCCCGAGCCCGAAGGCGTACGAGTGGTGTCTCTAGTCCGATCACGACCGACCCCACTCAGAGGCGCGGACGGACCAGTGCCCTGCGATTCGAGAATCGCTAGCATTTTCTTACCGAAGGAAGCCCATTCTTCCAGCGTCGCATGCTTGGTGGGATAAACGACTGGCCGACGGGTGAGTCCTCGGATGAGGACTGGGAAGGCGACCGATGACGGCGCTTCCGGGACTGCCTCCAAGAGGCAGAGGAGTGGCGGGACCCACTCCAGGACTGAGACCCACTGGACTTCTGACGACGATGCGGAGAGTCGCCCCTCGAATCGTCCGTCGAAAGCCCTGCGGACCTCGACTTCCGGGGCTTGGACACCTTACAGACCGACAGTTTCTTCTTGCGCTCCCGCAAGGCTTTGGGCGTAAGCGACTGGCAATCATCCGTGTCATGGGCTTCCCCGGGGCACCAGAGGCAGGCGTCGTGCGAGTCCGTCACCGACATCTTGGACCTGCAGTCCCCGCACTTCTTGAAGCCCGGACGCGGGGTGGAAGAAGAGGTAGACATCACAAAGGACTTTAACTTCACAAACGAACAGGTTTGAAGAACCGAAACTCCAAAGAGTCGAGGCGCGCAGAGATCTCCGAAGCAAACACGTTTGCGGAAAAAATGGAACTGAGGCTACGGACGTTGTGCATCTTACTTATAACATCCAGTGACATCCGGCCGTCGGAGGAGGTCCTCAAGGGCGGCGTATCGACGCAGAAAAATTTTCCGAAGCAGCACAGCTGTGGTGATTACTGTCATAGATATGGAATACATCGGAGGACCCAATCCCCACCACACCTACCACTAAGAAGCAGCTATTCTGCAAGTGCCACACCGGCTGCACACATATCCGGTGCACCCATTCATTCTCCGTCTCCGTCTCCCTCTCCCTCTCCCTCTCTCCTGACTTGAACTACGGTTCCTGAGGGCGTTCAACCCACCAGCGCCTTGAGATCATACCAATGATACATAAGGCGCTTTATAAATGCAAAGTAACATAACATGATCAGCCACAGATAATGCATATTCATATTTCTGGACTTATTTTCCCTTTGCAACACCTTGGTACTTCCCTATTCAGGGCTTGAAATTAAGATTGGATGCGCAGAAGCTAAAAGCAGCTTATGAATATCCAGCATTAACCATTGACCAGGAGCTATCACTGGGGAAGGATAAGTAGTACATAGCATTTTGCAAATCTAACTTCCACATAAGATGAAAACCTATAATTGTGTGCATTATTTATGACCCTCCCCCCTTATGCTTTAAATGCAATATAGCTGTGTCCTAATGTTTATGTATACATTGTTCCAGACACACAGAGTTAAATCCACACTGATGTTTGTTCAGCATCACTTGGCCTGGGGTGCCAAAGGTAGCTCCTGTTAGATGTTGTCAAGCTCACCAGGCTCTTTCAGGCTGCAAGCAGGAGCTAAATAGCTCCCAGCTCCCCCTCAATGTCTAACCCTGCCTATTGCATTTCACAAACTACATATTCCATAATGCACCTTATAGCAGTTATTACCTGGATATTCCTAGGCAGCAGCCTTACAACTACAACCCACAGAATCCCTAAAGAGCAGTGCTTCTTTCACTTTCCCAGGTCCAGAGAGGGAGGTGCTGCTAGTGGGCCTGCCTTAGGACACGGTGGATCAGTATTTAAGCAACTGCCTGCAGGAGCACAGGGCTATTGCATGGAGTTAGCTGTCAGCCCCTTGTGCTTTGAACCTTGGATGTCTGCTGTGTCCTGTTGCTGCTGTTTCCAGAAACTATTCCAGCTCTAGTGCCCTGTGCTCCCTGCCCTGCAACCCTGTTCTCCCTACTCTGCAGTTTGTACTCTGTCTGAAGCTTTGTTCCCTCTGCCATGCAACCCAGAAACACCCTGCCTACAGTTCCCCAGTTCCTCTGTCTGCAGCTCCATGCTCCCACTTGCAGCCCTTTACTCTCTACTGCCAATTCTCTTGTTCCCTGCTCTGTGCTAGTAGTCCGTGTTACCGGGCTTTAACTTCCTAGATTCCATACCTGACATTCCTTGCAAACTGTCTCAGTCATGCCCTTGTTATTCCAATCCAGAGTTACAGTTCCTCGTTACCAAAATTGCATTTCAACCCTGATAATCCTAGTCTGCGTTTCGGTGCAGAGTTGACTTGTCCTGGTCTAGATTTCAGGTTGCTGTTCCTTGATTTCGGCCCTTAGTTTCCAGTCTGCAGTTCCAGTCTCTTGTACCCTTGCACTTCGATTCTTGTATTCTTTTTTTCCTTTACTGTGCCCTGAACCTTGGTCAGTTTGATTTCCTGTTCTTTCCCTTTATATTTGTGTTACTGTTCTTGTCCTCACGTGTGCTTGTGTAATTCATTCATTCATTCATTCATTCATTCATTCATTCATTCATTCATTCATTCATTCATTCATTCATTCATTCATTCATTCATATTTTGGCTGCTAGATTTCCCAGCAGTCAATCTTGTCCCCTTTCCTTTGTCATGTCCTAGTCTTGACCAATGTGCCATATTGTTAACAATGTGCTGGTTCCTGTTTCAGGGAGCAGTCACTGGTCCGTTACAGCTGGACCCGTACAGGCTTCAGTCTTGTATTATTTCATTGCTCATGCATAAAGGTCCAGACACAGATGCCCCCACCTACTGCTCCTTCCCATGAGCATTCAGAGTACACCCATAAATAACAGGTTCAGAAGACTAGAGTTTCTCCTGACCTGTTGGAAACTCTTTGCCCATTCTGCATACACTGCAAGTGTGAATCTAACAGGTTTCCCAGACCCTTTATGTTCACAGTCTTTGTTGCCAGTCTGTAGTTATTGCCTATGCTTTCTTGTCTGCAGGACTCCTTACACTCCTGTGTCTTGTGCAATATTCTCCCCTCGGCTTTGTGGGTACATCTCTGCCCTTGAGCCCCTAACAAAAAGGAGTTGCCCTCTAAACAGTCCCGACCTGTACTTTAGTGTGGCCAAATCAATGCTCCCAGAATATTTTGGAGAAATTAATATTTGCAGTTAAACTACCTAGAGTATGGGTGGTCGGGCAGATTCAGTACATCAATGCAAGGGGCTCGCCAGAAAAATGTACTATCAAAACAGCAGAAGCCAAAAAAAATAAGAAGTTAAGCATCAGATACACTGATATTAGTTTTTAGAGTACGGATATGGGGAAATAACATGTGATGAAGGACACACAGCTTATATTTGTAGTTTGGCTACATACCCACTCATTGGCTGCCCATGGCCATGCTAATCCCTATAGCCATTCCCACCCACTTCCTGCCCTCCCAGCCCAAAACACATCCTCCTGGGATCTCTCTGAGCTACCTTTGTCAAGCCTTACAATCTACCTAAATATTACCCATTGCTTGCGTTTTTCAGTGGGCGATATTGGCACAATCCAAAAGATTAAGTGGTGTTTCCGTCTGGTCTGGGTCCTCTCTTCCTTGCTGCTGCACGCCAACTCTTCTTTGCTCCTCTGTCTGCCTCCTGGTCTGTAGCCGGGTCTGTTTTCCCTACTGCAACAACCCGCACATTTTAATAGGACTATTGATTAGTTTAACTAAAAGGTTAGCTGGCTATTCCCCGATGTAGGGTCTGCAACTTTGGCTTTCTAGATGTTTTGAACTTCAACTCCCATGATCCCTCAGCATTGTCCTTGATGGCAAGGGCTGATGGAAGTTTGGGCCAAAACATCTTTGGAGACTACAGTAGCAGACCCCTGCCTACGCTATCCTTTCTCATTGAGTGCAATTGGTATTCCCTGGTATTACTTGTGCCCCTTCATGGGTTCTCACTCTGCTACTAAATCTGATCATCCTTAACTCAGGGCTAAAGGCCTGATCCGCATGATTTGAACATGGCAGACGTTAAATGCAACCACATGGCCCGCTGCACATGTCACATTGCCAGTGCCCATTTCATATTGGAGCGCAGCGGCGAAAAAAGCAAGACAGGTTAATTAATTCCAACAGCATGAGCCAGCACCAACAAGAGTGATGCGCTAATGAATGGGCGATAGCAGCGGTACCTCAATGAATCTCTGAAAGGGAAACCTGATTTACATGACAAGTCCCAGAGGTGGAAATCTGAAGAGTGGTTTGGGGAAAGGTCTCACTGCTCCCAGGTGGCAAATGGCTAGGATGGGTTCTCTTAACACCATTGACATTGGGTGAACCGTACAAGAGGAGTGGTTCTGCGGAATCCCAGTTAACCTTCCCTAGGTAGTACATCACACAGCCTGTCCCAGAGGCCCTTCAAACCCAAAAAGAATAGTCTCAAATATGTTTCACAGAAATTAACTAGCACTCCCAAACTCTTCATTCCCCCTTGATTTTCTACCAACCCTTTGCGCACCACCTCCACAGAGGGTGGCTCTACATGCTGTTAAAATGCATTCATGGACTTACCAACCATTATCTTGCGGAATACGCTATATCCTGCCTATGAGAACAATTTCTAATTGCAACCTACTAGCCAAGCATAAAAGGTCACCTGCCCCCTACATTCTCCACAAGCAAACTCTGATAAATCTAATCTGAATGAGACAACATCCCATACAGGCACAATCCTCTAGCACTACCATCTTTCCAAAACCCGACACCCACCCAACATGAAAATCAAACCGCAAACACAACAAGGAACAAACCAACAGAACCAAACCTGCATAAGCACTCAAATAGGGCTGATAAAAAACATCTCTAGGCCCGCACACCACTACAGCTTAGCTGACTAAAACTATAACTATTCTACCTATAGTCCTTGGAACAGGACCTTGAGGCATAACGCATGAACCTGAACCTTCTCTCAAACGTTTCGGACCAATGAAAAACCCAAACACGTCAAACTAACCTCACTCCCAAATAATAGGCCTACCAATAATTTCATGTTGTTTCACCCACCTTCACTCATCAAACAGCTAACACAAATGGCTAAAGAAAAAAAAACCTCAACCCATACCTATATAAGTCACATTACACCTCTCAAACCAACATGTTAACCAGTCCACTGGCCTACCCTCCCAAACCCTGCAGGTCGCCCTGAAACATAAGAACGATGACAGATCTTTGCATCTGACAAATGTGTCTGATAAAAGGGTTGTATTCTTAAATCACCAAGTACATAATGCACAATGGGCTTGGTGCTCATTTCATTTTTCGCAACAGTCACCCCAGTCGCCACTAACATTAAAGTGTCCAGACCCATGAACCCTATATACTGATTGAAACAACAACAATATTTGGATGGGAGCACAGAATGGCTGGCACAGTTTTCAGGTTAAGGGTGGTTGTCCACTTGCTCAGTTCCAAAGGCCCAGTCATCTCAAGAGAATGTAAACGTAACATATCTTATGCACAGGACAAACACTTCTTTAGGCTTAAAATGATGATCTGCTATCTTTTAAACATTGTTAAATCATGACTGCACAGAGAGACTTGCAGATCTCGAGAAGAGAACGTATATCCGGATTTAACAGATTCCATAGAGAAAGAAGATCCTTAAAACAAGATCACTGGTAAATGTAACATAATTGGGATACAAAACCAAACATTTTCAATGTTAAAGTTGCTCGCACTTCTTTTAAGTACTTGTTTCATCCATGTCGGGGAGGCTTTTAAGTTTCAAAGAGCTACTGATGTGTTCACTTAAAAAAGGATTTAGTAACATTTCAGTAAAGGCTTTGATCAAATCCTTTCAACACTTTCATTGCAGCACAGCGACGTGGTGGAAAACTCCAGGCAAGCGAACAACTTCAGCATTGTGATCAACATGCAGCACATGGCACTGATGTCATCCGAACACAAAAAGGACAGTGAAGAATCAAGATCTCCGCTATTCCAGCAGCTACATAATAAACCCATGCAAGTCACATTTTATTAAAGGTTATTAGCCCAGAAACAAGCGGTGACCCTTCCCATACATTCCTCTGCTTTGTTGCCTACTGTAGACTACAGAGGCACACAGCTATGAGCAGGCTAGATCTGTGAAAGCTCTGTCACAATGTGTGAATGTGTCCATACAATTCTAACAGACACCGTAGACCAATTAAGTTTCTTTCTGCACCATTATGATGCTGGATTGCCTCCAACTACCACAACCCGAAATAGCAAAAAGGGGAGTGGAGAGCACCAGAAGGACCACAAACCTCTTTGACCCAGTTCCCTCCACCTTTTGGATACACAACTAAAAAGGAATAATGTTTACTACTACAAAGAGTGGGGTTCAACTGCCCACCAGTGGCACTATAGGGTTGGTGGAGTCTACACCAGTTCAGATTTGCCAGCAGAAAATAAATTCAGGATCCCCTATAAGGGTATACATAGAATTCAATACTTGGGGGAGGGGAGGGTTGGCAAACTAGGTAGCACAAGCAGAAATAAGGGGGTGGTGGAATAGGGTGGGGGCACAAACAAATGGGGGTTAACACGCCAAACTGGTTTAAGTAAACATTTTACCAGGCTGTTCGCATTAAATAAAAAGGAGACATTATTAAAGTTAGGGTAGTTTAAGACAACACAAGTTTTCCATTTAGGTATAATACAAAAGGTAATTTTCAGCAGTTGCAAAAAGGCCCTAAAAATAGTAAGTGTCTTCTTGTGTTTTTTCATTGAACATGTTTTAGCATCATTTGTAGCTGAAGTTTTAAATCAATAAAAAATACATAACCCTAGAAATGGACAGTCTGCAATCACTCACCACTATTCCCCTTCATCATGCACCGTAAAAGTCTAATCCACAGCACGCTGAATTGCTTCCCAGCAAAACATATATACTAGAAACTCCAACGAGACAGTTAAACGATCTTTCTTAAAGTCTCGACTCAGTGCTTTTAAACTGATCATCAATAACAAGGTTACATCAAACCTTTCACCCTTATGTCAAGTTTAACAAGAATAATATTGTCTTTTTATCTTGCACTTCATGGCAGATACCTTCCTTGTCTCAATGCTGTAATAAGTGCTATTACTACGTAATTTAATGGTAAAGTAATGTCAATTAGTCGTGCATCCCTGAAATGTGTGATGCCTTGCCAGGGCTTTAAGTGGCCCGGGGCCTGGCATGCCTTGCAGCCATATTGGTGACGCTGCACCTGCGAGTCATCCCTTTGAGTAAGAGATGCCCGAGGGACGACACCACCATTATGGAGAAAACGTGAGACCGGTGGAAGCAGAGGCCTTGCTTTCTAAATGCTAATGCTCCCGCGGATTCACGGGAATGGTGACGCTGCCCGGGCCAGCGCCACTATCAAGGCTGAATAGGTGGGGCGCTATCCCCTGCCAGGTAAGCCTATAGAAAATAAATGCAGAGATCAGCACCCTCTCACCCATGGGAGGGTGCTGATCTCTACAAAAGGCTGCCTGGCAGGGATGCCAGTAGCCCATTGTGCCCGGGGCACGTCAGGGGGCGTGGCCTGATGGGCCAGCAGAACCCCTGCCCCCTTGATGAGCCCCAGCACATTTTGTAGTGCCACTTAAGGCACTGTGCCTTGTACAATCAGTTCTTCGACACAAAAAGGTGCTAGGCGAGCGTGGGTGGGCTGGGGATTCTAAAAGAGAGGCAGTTGCGAAACACTTAGCATTGCCAGGATTGGCAAATTCTTAAAAATCCCCCAAAACCTGCAGGACGAGTACATTAATTTACATACTCGAACTAAAATAAACATACTTCCCCCGTGGGGACTGGTGACAACACATTTATCAGTGCTTTCTGTAAAATGGTAAAAGTCCCATAGCACACTTTATATTCAGACACTATTGTCATTTTAGTATCCTGATGCACAGTACTGACATCATCCAGGTTGCTGTACAAGACATAAATCGTAAGTGAACAGCGAAACAACCGAGACGATAACGGGCTCTGCACAACAATGATAATCTTTTTTCCAGTAGAGTTCAATTACTCAAGTAGGTAATTGCTATATTGCCTCAATTCACCCCAGCCATTTATTGGGGCTCGTTTGACCCAGTGAGAAGTCTTCGAGGACCACACACTAGTAATCCGTGTCCTCACTAGCATTGCACCTTATATGTACTTCATTGCAGTCACATCACAGCAAACTTCATCAGCCTCCAAATTGATCACCTTGTCTTTCAATGGAAGTAAAATGTCTTCATTCAATAAAGTCAGACTCGCACATCCCTCTCTGTTCTTCCAGCTCTTGGTAGGTGTGATCAGTCTTCACTAATAATTCACCCTCCAATCAAGCACAGTTCTTCTCCTTTGACATCACTGGGTTCACCTGCCAAAAACATCTGAACTTGAGTGCAGCACGCGCATTCTTTGAAGCGCAACCTGTGCTAGTGCAGAGGCCACGTTCATCGGCAGCGGTACTGGAAGAATTAACATAACAGAGTGGTACTAGCAGACACCAATATAAAGTGACCAATAGCCACCCACACCTAGCTCAGACGCACCCCTTGATCAGATCCACTACACCTCGACACCATCCCATACTAGGCAGGTATTTCTAACATCCCATCTGCAAATCTCCCCACTCAGCCAAGCGCTTACCACCTCTATGCATGGTAGCCCATATCACCCAACTGACCCTCACCAATACCCAGCAAACCAATCTCCAATACTGAATCCTATATTGTCCAGAATTTATATATCTGGCCTCCCAAACCAGTGCAAAGAGCAGCAATAAAACCGAACTGAGCACCTCGAGTGGGAACCCAGGAAGACTATCTTTCCATTAAGTCAAGCATCATCACCACCACTTACCTACATATTCAATCAGAAAGCTCAAGTAGCTGGAGCAAGCTTTCTAGACAACATCAAAGACAAACCACTATAAACTGGGGCCTCAGACTAACAGTTGCGAAACCCATTAACTATGTTATGTTGCACATTTGTTATACTACGCCCAATCACCACTGCAGTTCCATTTGACTTCCTTAGCTGGTCTTAAAAGTGATGCATTTTGGACCTGCCAGTGGTTTCCAGACCATAGCTGGTTACCCATTTTCCCTTTAAACGCAGATAAATAATAAAAAGGGGAAGAGGTACAATAGGTCAACTGAGGGGTAACGTGTATGAAACCTTGGGTTCATGATGCTCCAATAAGCCTGGGACATCAACGAATTGAGCAGAAAGTTAAGCGAAAGTTCCATGGTATCTTTAGATACAGTCGAATTTACTTGAGCACAAGTTTAATAAACAATAAAAGGGTGCAGATATCGAGGGGCACTGAAGGTGCCTACATACGTAGAGTAGGGAGAGTATAACAAATACTTCTGACGACCCCTACTTTCACTTTGGAAAATAAAATAGTAATACTGTATAACTACCACTACATAGCGGTATACACACAGAATGTCTATCGAAACAGATTTACACAAAAAAAATATGAATTCAAGTGCATCTATCGTAAATGGACCACAATCCGCTGTTTTAAGAGTGGGCTGCTATGTTAAGGCTAAGAACCCATTCATCAAAGTGTTTAAAGTGTTTAGTGAAGATTTTGCGGGCCTTGAATCCTACCTCTAAATTTATTCAATGACCACAAAAGTCCTTCCCTCTCTTAGAACCTCAAAAATAATAATAATAACTCGGGCAATGGGCTCCCCAACTGACAAGCCATCCCATTTTTTAACTAGTCTCAAAATCCCAAACAACCCAGCTTCGTGGGAGAGGCAAAATTATGCTATCAAATACAGCCTGCTAGAACCCACTAGCCATTTTCCAAACAAAGACCAATACCACCCAACAGTACCGGGAGAAAAGGATTAGTCTTTGGTGTAAAAAACGCCAAGTCGGCCATCAACATCACTTTTGGCATGGTGAGCCCCTCTTATCACTACACTCCCTAAACTAGAGTCCAAAAATAAACAAATAGTTTGATGAGCAACTAAAAGGATGAAAACACGAGGGCAGAACATTCAAACGTGCATGGAGGATATCAGAGCATGACCATAAAATGGCCGCCCTCAGGCATGCAACTGGTTTTGAGAACTATATGGCAGGAAAATAAAGAACTTATTCTGTTCCGAATGTAAGATGGTCCAAATAAGTCAGATGACATTTTCCACATTTATAATTAATTGTGTAAAAACAGCCAAAGGCTTCACCTGGTCAGCTCTCAACATTTCACAGATGACCTTAGTCGATTCTTCACAGGTAAGATATCCTCCATCAGAGCAAATATATCTGTAGCGACTGCCACCACCATCCTTCTCAAAAGTATGAACATCACACACAATTTCGAAAGAATCTCACCAAAACGTCTGAAGAGACCTCAAAGCGCGGTTTAAAACAGCAAACTATCCCATGGCCAAGGTCCATCCTGCTCAGCCCACTGAAATCAAAGAAAGGACCGATACACTTACATAGTCTCACAAGCCTGAGCAATGCCTCTCAAATACAGTTCCCTACCCTCTTCTCGTATATCGGCCTTTTATCATAAAAAAAGTGAGGCAAGCACAAGGTATCCGTCAACTCGCAAATCTTCTATCCGAAATGAAACAGTGTACAACGTCAATACATCTTCCATAATAAACCATCTGGTTTTAGACTGTAAGGAGTAGTGTCCACTGTGACGAATCTGAGGATGTAGTGCCCCTGGGGGTGATGCACCGAGGGATGATCACATGGGGGAGAAATCCCTCTATGGTTTTGGGGGCGACTATCATCAGAGTACGCAATATGACCCTGCTTCAATGCACTTAATCCCCAGAAAGTACAAAGCATTATACATGTAGTTTGGGACTAGTACTGTGAAGAAGATGAACTGGTGTCAGAGGCTCACTCTGGAGAAACAGAGTGAGCAGTCTAGCTTCTAACCACAACAGATTGGGCCAAAGAAGTACAACAATCCCACAGGACTTTCAAAGCAGCTCAGCTGGGACTGAGATGAGACAGAGACCGAGTTCCTCTGAGGAGGGACAACGGGAGCTGTGCAGGAAAGCAGTAGATGCGAGCCGCAAGGGAAGCAGCATTGGGAGGAAAGGGAAAACCCGCAAGTGGTCCACCAGCAGGGGAAAACTTCTGTTGCTGTCGAGCCAGTCAACCAGGCATCCCAGGCACCAGCAAAGGGCGCGAAAAAAGGAATGCGCAGCGGAGAAGCGCCAGAGCGCAGCAGAGCCACTGCAGACCCCACTCGAAACCTTAACGCTGCTAGAACCTCGCAGAGGGACACAGATACCCGGGAACCATGGCAACCTGTAAGAAGGAAGGAAACGGGTATGCAGGGTTTCAGGGAGGTGCAGGGGGTCTGGGGAAGCAACAGGAGGAATACAAAGTTGGAAGCAGAGGGCCTGGTACCCTGAACAAGTTGTATACTTAGCAGGAAAGTGATAAAGGGAATACAACAAAGCTGTGTGAGTCTGGGACCCGCACTCACACAGGAGAATGAGAATTTGATGGTCTGGAACCCTGAACAAGTTGTATACTTGGAACGAGAGTGAACTAAACAGATACAACACAACAGGGAGAGTCTGGGACTCGCATCCATATGTAAAGTTGAGAGTAAGGGGGTTAAAGAACACAGGAACTGAAAAAAGAATCCTATGCTTGATAGAAAACTGTGCCAAGATGGTAGGATAAACAAACACAAGACGAATTACCTTGTAAACTGCTAAGTGACATTTTATATAAGAGAAACAGGGGCTCAGGAGCCCCAAAGAAATGAGCATAAGATAAGAAGTCTAGGGGAAAGGAGCACAATCCTAGCATTGGAATCTTTTATTTTTGCAACATTTTGCATCACTTTTTATTGCCAGAGAGACTGATAACGTTTCTGTTGATTAAGAACATGAACACATTTTCCTTTGAGAAGAGATAATCCTTGCACAGTTACTTTAGATTATTAGTGTTGGGGACAGAGCCAGGCTTAAGACACGATAGTGAAATATTTTTTAGATTTGGACTTCCTGACAAGTTCACTCATTTTATTTGAGACAGTGAAACCCCACGTAGCATTCGCAATAGATAGGCATTTTTCATAAGTGTGTACCCAGAAACAGGACACCATTGTGTCAGAGCCTTACTTCTGCCCCCTTATACTACCCACTGGACATTAGGAAAATTATCCTCAACTCACTAGAGACAAACAAACAGATCACGGTTATGTTGACAGGCTCTCTCTGGTCCGTGACAGTGTACACCACACAAATCTCCTCTCTCATCTTCAACCACACTTAGGTATTCATAGATCTGTGCTTTATTGAGTCACCTATTTATTGAAAGACTGATCAACCCAGGCATAAATCGATTCAGAAACTTTAGGTCAATACCAGGTCTGCAAATACACAAAGTGATGCAGGACTCCTCATTATCTGCCTGGTTGTTCAAGGTCTGTCCCTGGCCAGCAGCCTCCATTTATTGAGAATGTTGACCTTCCACTTCTTCTTTATGCACAGGGTTATCAGTAGCTGATTTAAATATTTTGAGATGGCTCTAACCAACCCAATGTCATAACAGGAGGAAGTTCAGTGCCGTTGCCATTACTGCTCAAGTGACCTGCACTCCTTAGCTTTCCCCAACACCAGCATGCAAAGTCAGAAACTTCAGTGTGATTTTTTTACTCGGACCTCCCTTTAAAAACTCAAACTTCTTTGTAAGCAATAGATGCCTACAATTTAATGTACTTAGGAAACCTCTCCCTCTACAAGACTAGCATCAAAATTGAAATCACACTGGTCTTGAAACTATCAAAAAAAGGCTGCTGCAAGTTTATGCAGATAATATGCCTCCCAAGAAAAATATCCAAACATTTCCATACAGAGCAGATTGAATTTTCTTAGGGCCGTAATTAGACAACCACATGTCAAATGCTCTTCAAACAGTATCCAGTGATTATACCGAATAACAAAATAGATAATGAAATTCAAACAAATCAATAATAATT
Source organism: Ambystoma mexicanum (assembly GCF_040938575.1). Classification (NCBI taxonomy): domain Eukaryota; kingdom Metazoa; phylum Chordata; class Amphibia; order Caudata; family Ambystomatidae; genus Ambystoma; species Ambystoma mexicanum. The sequence continues at coordinate 1,071,035,215 of NC_090931.1, forward strand.
AAAGCATACTGAATATTTCTTTTTTTTTTAAACTATATGTAGGGGTGGTGTAAAGGATCAGACCTTGCAGCAGGGGTTAAATCTGGTGGGGAGGGTGTTGGGGTGGGGTTTTAAATATGGGGGAAAAAAGGGGTTGGGGATATTTGTTAATTGTTTATGTTTTGTTAAAATGTTATTCTCTATTTTTTCATTCAGTAAAATCACAAACCTTCAAAACATTACACTGGCACCCAATCCACCAACAAATGACGGAGTTCAAAACACCTTGCATCAATCGTAGAACCTTCTGGACCTTTGGACCAGGGTACCTTAAAGACACCATAAAGTACCTACCTGCAAGAGAGGAATCTTTGCTGTTCTTCCCCAAATACACTCAACCATCCATCCTAAAAGTACCGTAGTAAAGTCTGAGGATAACCAAAAAGGCAGCCAAGAAGACTACCAGCCATGTCGAGGAAGTCGCGAGGGCTACGAGGACAGAGGCTGAGGATCCCTCATAAAGTGCTAAAAATTCATTTTAAAAAAAGAATTAGCCAATTTGCTAGTTTACAATTGGTAGTTCGGTCTTTTTGACGTAATTTTAGGTGTAACTTTTTACCTACTTTCCTGCACATGAGGAGTGGGGGTGTCCCCTGCTCTTCATGTTCAGGTAAGTAGGTCAAAAAGGGGTTGCAGGGGTGTCCCCCCATCCTTAATAATGGAGGCGGGGGACAAAAATGGCTCAGCCCCCGTTTTCAATGAATGGTCAAAACGGGGGCCCGAGCAGTTTTACTGCGGGCAGTCTGCCCGCGAACAAAACGTTTGCGGGCAGATCATATACCTCCAGAAGAACAGGCAAAAACACAGAGAAATCTGTGACGCACTTCACCACAGATGCACTCAAAATGGCAACTCTGCAGATCTGCCATTTTCTCAGCTCCCGTATTTATTGACAAGACCTAGATTGGTGCCGAGTGCTTCTTTGGTAAGGGACCAATTTATCCCTAGAGTCAATTGGACACCACACATCAGAATGTCGTTCCTTCCACAGTATGCCTTCCTCCCACTTCATCCCTGTTACAATACGTGGATCATTCACCGGACTCGAATCACTTGCCAACTCAACTGTGTGTGCTTCTTTTTTGTTCTGCTATTTCCAATTCACAAGTCAAGGTTAGTACCACAGGCTTGCCCTCGCCTCCCCAACTCTGCTGTTCACCCAGGAGGGTCGCCATCTTCCTTGAACCACAATGCAATCTTCACTTGTAGGATCTGGCCTTCTCCACGTATCTTTCGCATCTGTCGGAGGCAATAACCTCCAGTAGGGAACCAATGGGGGTTTCGGCCCGCTGCTCTCATCCCTTGGTCCGTTGCTCTGCTCCAGTAGGTGTGCCTTCGTCCTGGAAGTTCTGCTCATACTCGTGTTCAGCCTTGTTTTGAGTGGGTCTTTAGGTGTTGCCTTTTATTCGTGTGAGGGGAGCTAACTGGTATCAAGTGTATGCAATTAGTGTAAAGAGCCTGACTTTGCCTGACCAGATTAATGGGACATGTCCAGTATGATGTGAGCGAGTTAGTCTGGTTTACTCTCAGTCACCCTCTTCCTCGGCCCAGTGTTTGTGTAAAAAGGGGATGGGTTGGGCCTTTGGGAAATCCTAAAAAATAGGAAGAGGTAGATGAACAAAAAAGAGGGAATACCGCATCTCATCGGCTGCCTTACCCCCCACTCCCCAAAGACCCGCCACCAAAGTGATCCTCTCGCACTGGTCCACCCTCAGGAAATGGATCTAAAAGCGATGGCCGTGTCCTGGCCACATAGATGACAAGTCCCCGAGGATTAGCGGGTGGGACACCTTCAGGTTTCTCACTTCGCCTTCCCCTATGCAATGTAGCCGCAACAGTTTCACAAGGGAACCGAGAAAGGAAATCCACGTTCCCTTGATCTTTCCTTTTCAGTGCTCCACAGTTAAACAGTAGGATTGCAGGTCTAAGAACCACTGCATGACTCGAGGGTTAGAAACTTTCCGTTGGCTAATCTAAACTAGTGGAGAATGATCTGTGACAAGTGTGAACTTTCTTCCTATGAGGTAGTATCTAAGGTGGCTAATGGCCCACGTGATGGCAAGGGCCTCTAATTCCAGCAGAGTTATTTCTTTCATGTGGGAAAGGTTTGCGACTCGTAAATAAAATAGGATGTTCCAATCCGTTGCAAATTTGTGATGAGACTGCTCCTAGCCCTGTAAGGAAGGCGTCTGTTTGTAATATAAATTACTTTGAGAAATCTACCTTTAGGATCGCGTTCTGGCACAGGTTTGGCTTTAGGTTGTTGTAACATACATCGTCTTCGTCAGTCCAATTAATTTTCTGGGGTTCAGCGTTCTTTAATTTGTCGGTCAGCCTAGCTGTCCTGTCTGAGACGTTTGGGATAAACCTACGGTAATAACCAATTAACCCCAAGAGGGCTGTGAGATCTCTTTTTAGTTTTAGGTGTATCTAGGATGGCCTTCACTTTCTAGCGCTAAGGTTGGACACCACCATTCCCTACCAAGCATTTGGATGGATTGGCAGTTAGGCCAGCTTCTCCGAGGGCTCTCGTAGTAAAGAGATGGAAAAAGATGGTCTTCCCAAGATGTACTATAAACGACGATATCGTCAATATAAGCGCCACAGAAATCAGAGTAGGGTTGTCATATTTTGGCCATAGGTCGTTGGAAGGTGGCTGGAGCCCTGTGTAAGCCAAAAGGGAAGACTTTGAACTGGAACAGTCCCAGGGGTGTCGAGAAAGCAGTCTTTTCCTCATCAGGTCCTTACAGTGGGACCTGCCAGTACGCTTTGGTTAAGTCTAGGGTTGATACAAAAGTGGCCGAGTTTATCAATCAGGTAGTCGGTGCGTGGCATGGGATAGACATCGAAATTGGAAAAATGGCATTAACTTGGCGGACGTCAATGCAAAACCTCCAGCAATGGTCAGGTCTGGTGACCAATACTATAGGGGAGGGCCATGGGCTTGAAGAGGGTTTGATAATATTCACTCTTAACGTTTTATTCACTTCCTCAACCACTATTTATTTACGGGTTTCTGAGAGTCTATATGCTTTCAAATGGGCCACTTTTCCCTTGGGTGCTGTAATGTAGTGATAAGTGCCTTTCACTCTTCCTGATTTCTCCGAGAATACATTGGGAAATGATACAACTAAATCCTTTAAATCTTCTTGTTGCTGATTAGATAGCCCTTGAGGAATTAATTCAAAGTCTATTGCTTCTGGTACCAAATAGGATAGTATTGTGGCATTGGTTGCAGACTCTTAAGAGATTTATGGGATATAGATGGAGCTTTTGTTTCCCGTCAGGTTGTGTTAGCTTATAAGTACAGGTTCCCGTTCATTCCAATATTTCATATGGCCCATGCCATTTACATACAAGTTTGTTTTCCGAGGTGGCAAGAGGACCAATACTTTTTGCCCTATGGAAAACAATCTTAAGTTTACCTTTTTATCATAGGTGGACTTTTATTGGATTTGGGCCTTTTCCATACAAGTATAGACTAGATTTTGAACAAGTCTGATATGCTCTCGCAATCTGGTAGCAGTTTGCGAAAGGGGAATGGGTGCCTCTTCTCTTTCTTCCCAGGTCTCGCGGGGCATGTCCAGGACATCTTTAGGTTCTCTACCATAAAGTAGTTCAAAAAGAGAGAATCCAGTGGATGCCTGCAGGGTTTTCCTTACTGCAAGGTTTTCCTTGCTGCAAATAGAGCCCAGGTGATCATACGGTCCCAGTCCTTTCCGTCCTTATGTACCAACTTTCCTAGGATCATTTTAAGTGTTTTTTAATCTTTCTACCAATCCGTCTGTTTGGGGATGGTAAACTGAAGTTTGTAAGGTGGTAATATGGAGCAGCTCCTTGACTTAACCCGTGAGCCTGTTTGTGAAATTGGATCCTTGATCCACCTGGATTTCCTTAGAAAAGCAAGCCTTGGAAAAATATGGTAGGAGGTGCTTTAGAAGCTGCTGGGTGGTGTTGTTCCACAGAGGGCATGCCTCAGGGTATCTGGTCGCATAGTTGACAATCACGAGGACATATTTGTTACCAAGTTTAGACGTTTCTAAAGGTCCAATGATGTCCATCCTAATTCCTGACAAAGGGACTTCTATTATTAGTAAAGGATTCAGAGGTGCAGGCAATGGGATGAGAGCACTGGTTTTCTGACATATTTCGCATGTCTGAAAAAATGGGTTTTGTGGATTACTAACCGAGTTTTACTTAGGCCTTCTGTGGATGTTTCTTTTCTATATAGCAATGCTTCCTTTAAGAAGAAAAAAGGACTTCCCTTCTCTACTCCCTCTCCTTCGGGAATTGCTTGTAAGAAAGCTTAGGTGGGGGATGGGTCATTTTGCTGGGCGAAGGCCAGGTCAGGAAAGATGGGAAGCTTCTCTTCAGTGGTAGATGGTTCATCGGCTTCCCTAAAGCCTAAGGTACCTCACTCCGTTCCTTCTGGTTCACACTCTTTAAAATGAGGAAATAGAGCCTTTTCGAAAATTCCTTGTGCAATTTTATCCTCGCGATGTACTTCAAATGGAATTTCACCATGATTCTGTAAGAGAACCTTTATGTCACCCCAGAAGTCGGGTTCGATGATGCCTGCTAGAATGTCTACACCGAACTTCCAGGCCAGATTTTGGGGGAAATCTTATAAAACACCCAGGAGGGGTTTATCAAATCAAAAACTGTGGGAATCATTCCCCTTTTCCCAGGAGGGATAGAAGCCTCTCTGCTGCTACAGATATCAAAGCTTATTGATTCTTTTATGGCAACAGAGAGGTCTGAGGCTCTATGACTAAGCTTTTGGAATTGTAGGGTTCCGCAATTTGTTTCAATTGAGTCACATCTCACTCCTGACACCATATGTAAGGAAGGCATGGCATCAACAGTAAGAGACACACTTGACCACAGTTCAAGGGTGTAATCTACAGATGGAAGCAAGCTACGACCATCAAATAATAATAACGCAGTCCATGTCAAAATAAAAGGGCCTATACTAAAAAACATATTGCCAATCCTTACCTTCAAATACAAATAGTATGTGGAATAATGTTATAATAAAATAAAGAAGTGTTCAAAATAATATGTCAGGTTTTCAAGCCGTTAGCCCCCCTTCCCCAAGGTTTCAGCACGGGATAAGGTGGTTCACGCAAGCGTAGCACAGTTTCCGGCTTCTTTAGCATGAGGTTACAGTTCAATCATCAGCATCAGGGCCTTTGGAGCGCAAGTCTCCTTGCTTCTCAAAGTATTTTCACTCAAAGGGCCCAATGCAACCAAATAAACAACAAGTTATTTTCCTCTTCAGATTTTCACAAGTATTCACATCGGGTGAGTCACTCTCCACCCCGGATCCCCATCAGCCGGGCTCAGATCTTTTTTTAGCATAAGGTTCTGCACAGACTTCCCTCTGCCGGGCTCGAGCCTGTCTTTCACCTTTCACTTTATCACACACTATTCATAGGTTATTATTTTTCGGGTGACTCATGGTCCACCCTGGATCCCCTCAGCCGGGCTCAGAGCCCTTCAACACAATTAGTTTCCCTCAGCCGTGCTCGGGCCAATGTCAATTTTACATCAAGTATCGAAGACTTATGAATGTGCACAGTGTTTGGCTTGACCCGTTACAGGACCACTACAATTTCACAATTCTTTCTTTTAACGTTTGCACCCTTTCGGTTGGATACCTAACAGACTTTCGAAGGAGCACCCACGTGATGCCGGACCACTCTGTCTATGGTATTGTATTTTAGCTTCAAAGTTTATTCACTCATCTGCTGTTTTTAATAATCTTCATACAATGTTGCTGCTTGCAACTTTGGTTTCTGCACACACCGGTCTGGTATCAGTCTCCCCAACTCACTGGATGTGTGGACATCACTAGTGCCGCTTTGTTGTAGGAGTCAAGGAGAGTACCACAGTGGCAAATGCCTCTTCCCACATTGACTATCGACGCAGGAAAACCCTGGGTCCCTCCGACACACAACGCAGGATTCTTCATCTTTAATTCCAGGCCTTCCGTTTCCCTTTCTCAAAGGCTCATGAAAGATGCAGTCATTTGGTGAAAAGGTTAAGGGCACTTCCCTCCTTGCAATCCTCTTCGGTCTTGCAGTCTTCTGCCTCGAATTAAACACCAATCTTGAACTGCTTCATCGTGTGCTTTGTGTTGCTCAGAGTGTACTTCGGCTTCACCTTTCATCCATGTGGGAAAGTATGATGAAAGTTAGGTGTGTGTGTAATGATCAGTAATTACCTGACCCTGCCTGACCATTGTATTGGGACTAGTTAGGTATATGGCTTAGGTGTTAGTCCGTTTTTCCTCACAGTGAGTTGACCTTGGGAAAGTGTTTGTGTCGGAAAAAAGAGAGGGAACGGGGGGGGGGGGGAGTGCGTTTAGTCCCTACATATCCTACCTGGTAGGATGGAGTAAAGGTGTTACAGGGAAGGGGATACCGCGTCTCACCATCCAGTATTCCACTTCCACTCCCCGAAAACCCCTCATCCAGGTGATCCTCCCGCACTGGTCCACCCCCAGGAACTGGATCCAAAAGCAATGGCCGTGTCCTGGCCAACTGGATGACAGATCCCCAGAGACTAGCAGGTGAGACACCTTCAGGTTTCTCACACATACTTGTGATGGTTCCATGTAATAATGTCGCCACAAAAATCTCGCCATGCAAAAATATTGCCGAAAAATGGCCGTTTTTTGTGGCGACATTATTGCATGGAACATGCAGGGGGGACACCCCCGCAATCGCCAAACCTTTTTTTTTCTTTGCCCCTGTCCCCATATATATATGGTCACCCAAATAATATCGCCACAACATTTTCCCGGCGATATTATTTACGGTGACGATATATATATGGGGATATTATTACCTGATATCCTTGTGATACCATGCCTTCCCTACAGTGTATTAGCAGGAGCCTTATCCTTGAAAACAGCACTGTTCAGGGCTTTTCTTGCAAAAGGAAAGATTGTGGAAATGCTAACTTCAGGACCACATTTTTACAAAAATCTAGATTCCCCGTTATAGGCTTCTGTCCTCCGTTGAATTACCATTAAAAACCTGCCCGCAGGAGGCCACCAGGGGGCGCATAGGCAATGGCTGCCTAATTCCCGAGCTCCCGCCGGCGCCAGGTCATAATGGGGATTGAAAGAAAGACACTGAGGGTCCGCGGGGACTCCCGCGCCGGGTGCGAGGCCCCCGCCAGAGGGAGGCGGGGCGTGTGCCCGCCTGGTAGCGGCCCCCCCAAAGAACAACGAAAGACCACAGAGGTGGGTGGAGAGTGGTCCTCCTCCCTGCGGAAAGCATGAAAGACACCGCAGGACCCAGGGACTCCAGCGCTGGGTGGGAGGCGGGGTGTGTGCCCGCCTGGAAACGGCCCCCCAGGAACAACGAAAGATCACGGAAGCAGGGGGGGGGGGGAGTGGTCCCCCCCCCCCGCGGAAAGCATGAAAGACACTGCAGAACCGAGGGGACCCCCACGCCTGGTGTGAGGCCCCCGCCAGAGGGAGACGGGGCGCGTGCCCGCCTGGCAGTGGCCCCCCCTCCCCCAAGAACAGCGAAAAACCACTGAGGCAAAGGGGGAGTGGTTCCTGCCTTTCCTTCCTCCCCCGATGGGGTCCCCATCTGTGTGGCACCTGCTGGCCCGCCGGGTGATCCCAGGGCCCCCACAGCACCGAGGTACACCCACCGGAGAGGCCCGGGGGGGGCACCAGATGAATTAGCAGAGGAATCTACAACAGTTCCGCTTCCAGGAGACAGGTCCCCGGGACACCGGCCCATCCCACGACATAGAAATGGCCCACTCGGAAGCCCCGGAGCCTTTGATGCGGGCCATGGAAAGGGGCTTCGCCTCAATCATACAAGAGATCAGGGACATGCGCTCCGATATTGGGCAAAAGTTCGAAAAAATGGACCAAAGGGTGGACAAAGTTGAAGACAGACTTCTTCAAGTGGAGACCAACCAGTCCACCTCAGCAATTCAAGAGGTAGAATATGAGGCTATCTGCCCTAGAGAAGAAGGAAGAAGAGGCGAGGGCGAGACAAATGGATGATTTCGAAAATAGAGAACGGAGGAACAACCTTAGATTTTTCGGGGTCCCCAAGGCTGAGGGGGAAACAGAAAGGGAGGTCATCCGAGTGGTGCGAGACATTATTGCCCTCCTCTTTGAAGAGGAAATGACCACAGAACTCCCCATTGACCGTGTCCACAGAGCAGGAGGATGGGCAGGAGGGCCCGCTCTATTCTGGTCCGGTTCCACTACCACTCGGAAAAGACCAGGGTGCTGGAGGCCACCAGGAAAGCTCAGGAGATCACATATAACAATTCCCAGGTCTCCATTTTTCAGGACCTCTCTGCATATATGTTGGCCAAGCGCAGGATGTGCGGCCCCATCACCCAGCTGCTGAAGGAAAAAGGAGTGCGCTACAGATGGGGCTACCCCTTCTCTCTAGCCTTTGAATACCTGGGCCAGCGATCGATGTTGATCACAGAGGAGGACATCAAGGAGGCTATCCGAGACTATGTCGGAACCAACTCCTCGAAGGGGTCCCATTGGCCCGGCTCTAGGCGGCGCAGATGGCCCGGGCCCATTGGGCGGAGGAAGAAAGAACAGGCGCAAGGAAATTTAGGAAGATGAACACACCCCCTCCGGCAAAGGAAGGAGAGAGGAATGACTCAGAGGGAGAATCGCCTGGGGGGGATGGGGGGCAAGAAGCATCCGCAGTGCCCGGCCCATTTCTAGATCGGTATCAGGGGGGAAAAATTGGAGGCCACACCGGAACGAGCGATTCCCCAGAAAGCGAGGTAAAGCGGAACTTACCGAGGGGTCTTAGTCGGGGGGCGGGGGCTCATAGTAATAAGCTATGCAAGGATCGCCTGGCCAAGGAGGGCAGGCTGGTGGTCCGGCCGGAATGCCAGAAATGGCGGAACTTAACAGCTGGACGCCGGGGAGAGGGGTGGGGGGGATACGAACTAGTTGGGATTTGTTTGTTGGGAAAGGGGTTTGGGGGGCAGTTGGGGAAAAGTTTTAGAAGTGTCCAAACAAGGAGGCAAAGGGAGACGGAAAAAAGTACCGATGCAAAGTTGTTGACCAAGAGAGGGGGAAACATGGACTATGGCTGGCGGCCGGCCGGCCGGCCGGCCCTGGGAGTGGGAACCCTGAATGTGCGGGGACTGAATACCCCCACGAAAAGATCTTTGGTTTGCAGGGAATTTAGGAAGGCGAAATTGGACCTGCTTTTTCGTCCAAGAGACACATTGGGCATGAGGGAAGGAGCCCAAAATGCGAGGGGGTGGAATTGAAGAGGTCTTTCATGCATCCCATAAGGGAAAGAAGAGAGGGGTGGCCATACTGGTGACAAGGAATGTAGGCTTTGAGAGAGAGGCCATCTTGAAGGACCCAGAGGGCTGATACTTGCTGGTACGTGGCTCCTTACAGGGCTCCCCCCCTATCCCTGGCGGTAGTGTACGGCCCGAATGAAGGACGAACCCTATTCTGGGAGGAAGTAAGAGACAAGCTAAAACTGTTTGTGCAGGGCCCGCTGGTGGTGGTGGGGGGGGGGGGGGGATTTATATATGGTCCTTGACCCAACTGTAGATAGAAAGCGGGTGGGCTCCCAATCCCTCCGATCCGCAGATGAAGCCATGGCGCGAAACTTCCGCAGGGTGAATGAGTGCCTGGGCCTGGCGGATACAATTCCAATCCCCCAAACAGATGTCCCTTCCTTCACTTACTACTCAACCATCCACAACTCTTTTTCTAGGATAGATTACATCTTTGTGGATGAAACCCTCCGCCCATATGTGGCGGGCTACAGGATAGACCCTGTCCCCTGGTCAGACCACGATATGGTCCGTATCACCTTGGCAGTTAACTGTTGTAGAGAGCGTAGGGGACGTTGGACATGCAACGATGCCATATTGAAGGATGAGGTCCATGCCCAGGCCGTCTTGGACGCCATAGCAGAGTTTTTTTAGCTTAATGACAATGGGGAGGTGGGCACGCACACACTCTGGGACGCCTTCAAGGCAACCCTACAAGGTGTCCTCATAAAAATCGTAGCCCGAAAGAAGAGGGAGAGAGAGGCCCAGGAGAAAGCACTGCGAGAAAACATAGCTCGCCTCCAGCCAAGGGGCTCCTCAGAGCAAGCCCTGCAGGGCGATCGGGTGGCCGCGCTGGAAGATTATAGACTTGAGCTAAAAGACCTACTCCTGCATAAAACAGAGAAGAGCCTCCTGATGGTAAAACAAAAATACTATGACAAAGGGGACAAAGCGGACAGGATCTTAGTGTGGAAGCTGAGAGAGGTCCAGGCTAGTAGAAGGGTGAAAGAGGTAAGGGACGACCAGGGGAACCTTGGTTGCGACTCTCCCCATATCGGAGAGGCCTTCCGCCATTACTAAAAGGCATTATACACATCGGAATACGACGGGGATGAGACCCAGATAGAGTACTTTCTGGATTCCGTACAGATCCCGTCTCTGTCTAGGGAGATGGCGGAGGGGTTGGAGGGCCCGGTGACCGAGGATGAAGTGGAAAAGGTGATCGGTGGGATGAAGGTGGGAACCTCCCCTGGGGAAGACAGGTTTACCGTTTACTTCTACAAGAGATTTCGCTCCGGCCTGGCCCCATACCTAGTGAGAGTCTTCAATGCTGTACTGGACGGGGGAACCCTCCCCGAATCCATGATGGGGGCCATAATAGCAGTCTTGCCTAAAGAAGGGAAGGATCCCGCAGAGTGTTCCTCTTATCGCCCTATATCACTGTTGAATATCGATGTTAAGATTCTAGCCAAGGTGGTGGGGAAGCGGATGGAGGGGATAATGCCGAGGCTAGTGCACGGGGACCAGGTGGGCTTCATTAGGGGTAGGCAAGGCTCCGATAACATTCGCAAAACAATAGACCTCTTCCATTATGCCCAGAATTCAGAGCTTGACGCATGTGCCCTCTCCCTAGACTTGGAGAAAGCCTTCGACAGGGTCGAATGGAGGTACATGGAACTCCTTCTCCAACGAATGGGCTTCGGGACCCACATTATGAGATGGGTATCGGCCCTCTACAGAGCCCCCACAGCAAGGGTACAGGTGAACGGGAAGCTGTCCGATTCATTCCCTCTCTCCCAAGGGACGAGACAGGGTTGCCCACTCTCCCCCCTGATATACGTCCTCACGATGGAAGCATTGGCCATAGCTATCAGATCCCATCCGGGCATCAGGGGGATTAGAAGGGGGAGGTGGAATTCAAACTCTCCCTGTTTGCGGATGACATCTTGGCATATCTGGTAGACCCGGGCTCCTCACTCCTCCCCTTCCTAGCCCTGGTGACTGAGTTTGGACGATTCTCGGGTTTGAAAATTAATACCGCAAAATCTGTCCTGCTCCCGATGAGAACAAAAGACCCAGTGCTGGACCCCCTGGACAGGTTCCACAGGATTGTAGTAGGGAAAGACGCTATACGATACCTGAGCGTACTTCTCAACAGGGACCTCTCTAATCTGAGCACCACTAATTATGGCCCCATAATGTCTGAGATCTCATCTGATCTGAGGAGGTGGGACAAAATGATCCTCTCATGGTATGGCCGGATGACCGCAGTGAAGATGAACATACTACCACTCCTGTATCTTTTCACAGCACTCCCAACCAGTGTCCCATCACAGACCTTTAGAGATCTACAAATTGCAGTCCGAGACTTTGTGTGGCAGGGGAAAACGCCCAGGACTGGGAGGGCTACCCTGACCCTACCAAGGGAAGAGGGGGGATTTGGGTTCCCGGACTTTCATTTGTACTTCCGTGCTGCCTAACTGCGTGTCCTCCTGGAGCACATGAAAGAAGGTCTGGGAACATATTGGTCGTACTTGGAAGACATGGACGCTCACCCTTTAAAGGTCTGCAATCTCTTATGGGCCCCACGCAAGACGTTACCGAAACACCTGAAATCACACCCGACCCTGGGAGTTCTCTGGGACATCTGGAGAGAAGGCCCCCAGGCGTCGCATTTTACCATATGGCCGTCCCCGATGACCTCTCTCTGGGGCCATCCCTTTAAGTTGGGCGGGAAGGGGTTCCGGCACTCCCAGACCTGGTCGGACTTGGGAATGGAATGGGCCGGGCAGATGTTTAGGGAGGGCGAATTCCTATCCTATGAGGACCTGAGAGACGCCCTGGGACGAGGATCCCTGTCCATATTCGAGTACCTCCGCCTTAAGGGCATCCTCTGTGATCAGACATGGGGTCCTAACCTGAGGAGACAGTTGACCCCTTTCGAGAAGCTCCTCGACTCAGCGACATCGAGAAAGGTTGCGGTATCTAGTATGTACAAAATCTTAAATAAATACTTACAACCTTGAGAGTAGGCGGAGCTTCCGCACGTTTTGGAATGACCTGGCAGGTGAAGAGCTCCCCGAGGACGCTTGGGCTAGAATATTCAAAATTGCATTTCACGGGAACTTATTCCCCTTCAGATATGGAACATAACTAAGATACTGCAGGGGTAGCACAGAGACCCAGTAAAACTGTCGAAGATGTTCACAGGGGTCTCGCCAAGGTGCCCGAGAGGATGTGGTCAGGCAGGCTCCAGGGGCCACATGTGGTGGCATTGTCCGAAGGTCCAGGCCTACTGGGGGTCAGCGAGGGGCTGGATAGCGGAAGTAACAGAGGAAGTCATACCACTAAACCCCCTAACGATGTTGCTAGGTCTCCCTCCAGAGGAAACGGAACTACACCGATACCCAAGGATGTGGGAAACCATGTTGAGGGCAGGCAGAGTGGCTCTCGCTCAGAGATGGAAGAGCCCGGAAACCCCCTCCAAAGAAGATTGGCTGAAAAAAGTGAAAAACACATGTTTCTGATGGACAAATTAAATGCCATGGTGAACAATGACTCTAGTTCCTTCCTCACAAACTGGGTGGGTGTGCAACAATCCTGGGGTTGGGATGTTCATTGACTCCGAAGTACAGATCTTGGCCCGGAAGGGGCAGGACTAGCTCCACGACACTTGGCAATTGACCAGGGGACCCACGCCCCGCGGGGAAGGCAGCGCCTAGTCAAGAGGTGACATGGACACGAATCGCATCATCTCCGAGGCACGGGTCTCAGCGGGTACATTAGGAGTCTCCCTAGACGAACACTGAACTGGACACGGAGAAGGGGGGGGTGTTGGGAGGGGGGGGGGAATGGAGGGAGGAGTGAGTTTGTTGTATTACAAAATGCCAATAAAAACCAAAGTTTAAAAAAAAAAACACCTGCACGCAGCCATCCTTGATAGTCATAGCGGCTGCTACACTATACTCCAAGTCCTCTGCCTCTGCTTCAGCGGCATCTCCATTCTTAAAGGAGGAGGATAATAACCTTGAAGGAGTGGAAAAGAAAATATTTTCCAATTCAGCACCTCAATGTAGGCAGACTAACATGGAAGCCATACTAGTTGCCGTCAATTTGAACCTTATGGAATTTTAGCAATAAATTCCTCAGTACAAGCTTGAACATTTTAAAATAGGTCTAACGGATGCTAGAATTCTAGGAACAAGATTAACCAGAATCTGCAGCAAGGGGGGGGGGGGGGGGGCGCTGTTGCGCACTTGAGAGATTGCTGCCTAATCCATGGAGCGCCGATCCGTAACAAATCTTAATTCTTATTACTCCTTTTTCTGGGCCATCCACGGACAAAAAACATGCACGCTCAGGTGTCTGAAGCCCCAGGGACACCTACCGAAAATCCTGATCCGAGCCACAAGGAAATTGCAGAGAAAACTACATGGCAAAATCCACCGTGAACACAGGCGTACGGGCCACCCACGGGCTCCATGCGATAGCTCACTGAAGCCGCTGGCGAGGGGGGGAGGGTGTTTTGGGGGGGGGGAGGAGTCCCTCTGAAGGCCGTGAGTGGGAGGAGCTGCGGATCAACGGCAGGCGCCGGCTGTACCACGCAGTATGCTACACCGATGAAGCACTGGAGGCATTGCGGTTCTCCGACTGGCGGTCCTGGAGCACTACAGAAGCCCCCTCAGGGATCGGACAAAGCAAGCAGGAAACACCACCAGGGACTGCACAGCTGAGGCAGCCCCTGAACCGTCCTGCGTCCCCGCGAGCACCCAGACATATGCAAATGCCTGAAAGGAGGCCTGATCCTGTTCGCAACTGTGTGGTTGGAGCCGAGCTGCGCTGCAGCATCGAGGGGATGTGCAAGTCTCTGTCTATGACTGGGTGGTGCAGCGGAGAGACGCCTGACTAAGAACGAGCCGGAGGTGAGCCCTGAAGCCCAGTGGGAGGCGAATCCAGCTGGGGGCTTCCCCATAGTGAGGACATAGCATGACAAGTAGTTGCACCCAATAGTGGGACTACCTCGCCTCGGCCCCCTCTCCTGGGCATATCCGTGGTTTGGTCGCAGCCCTTTCTCCCCCGCACTAGGGGCGTTAGCCGAGGAGTGGGACTACACACCTGGCAGGGCGGGGGGGCACCTGGAAGGCACTGCAGCGTGGAAACAACCCTGATGTGAGACGCGCTGAACGGGGCAGCGCCTTCGCTGGAAGTTACTCCCCCACCATTGACATATGAATATTAAAACGTACATCCGAAACAACTTCAGGAAACCATCCAATCTTTCACTACGTGTGACACTGCTGTGTCATGTGGAAGCTCCCCTGGGCAGAATCACGGCGGCACTGCACACGGCTACAGATCACCGGGCCCAACGAAGCAGAGATACGTGGGAGAACACAGTCCATCCCTCGACATGGCTCACAGTGAAGAGGCAGGAAAATAGCTCACTTGTCATACATACCACTGACCCCGCCATTGAGGTTGAGAGGGAGATACTATGGGGGTTCAGAGCACATATCTGACAACGCGCAACTAGGATACTCAGGCCCTGATTAGCTTCGAACCCTACGCTGCGTAGCATTATAAACAGATCCACACATAAGCATTCTCCTTTACACTGGAATTACTGGAATGGACAGCCGGCTGGCCCTCGCCCGTGTTGGGGGAACATGACATCGACTGGAATGCTGTGGACTAACGGTGTGACGCAGTGAGGCATAGGCAGGAGGCATGATGAGGCTGTGACACACTATCTCTCATTATTAAAGACACCTAGAGAGGTGAAAACAACCACATGGGAGCGACACTGTCTGGAAACATACTCATATACCAAATATCAGGCGGCCATGCGACGTGGGAGGACACAGTCCACTCTTTAAATCAGATAACAGAGCAGGTTCGCCTTCAGACTACACCGAGCCAGACAACGCTCACCCCCATGCCAGGCTACTGGAAGAAGCCCTGGATGCGCAGCGAACACTCACGGGCGACACCTAACCTCGCAATACAGACCCCTATTTGAAGCTGTGCTTTGGACAACGCTGATTCGACAGAACTGCACAATAGCAGACCATATGTTGCCGAAGTCAAGGTTTGAGCCGTCACACAAAATTCAATGAGTCCATCCCTGGTTGCATGGTAGGAATACATATTCAGCCCACGAACATTGATAGTACCTATCCGTTGACAGAGTGGCAGTGGGGGGAACCCAATCATGTCACAATCCTATCACCTGGAAGCACTAGCAATAAGTGGTGAGACACACCAACTGATGTATGAACTGGTGTATTAACAATCATCCCTGAATTGCCCACCGGTCTCCTATCTTGCGGTGCAAGGCACAAAGAACGCTGCAGCAGGGGCGATGACGAAGGGAGCAGGCGCCAAAAAAGAAGGGGCCGATGGATTTGTTCACAAGCACCCAGGCGCAGGGCCACACAGCGGAAGCGTCGGCTACTGCCAACACCCAAACTGAAAATCTAGACAGTGACAGAGAGGACCACCCAACAGCCATCGTAGAAAACGGATTCCTAGCTGTGAACATCAAATTAGACAACATAGTTGCTACTATTGTCTCACTTAAAGCGAGGGTGGACAAAGAAACTTCATGCATTATGGAGGCCGAGGGCAGAATCAGCTCAAATGAAGACACAATTACCCAACATAGCCAAGACATTGCTCAACTAAAAGGGGATCTTTCTAAGACGCAAAGCAAATTCAAGGATCTCGATCCAGGAGAAACAACATCTGGATAGCCGCGGTGTCAGAATCCTTTGGCAAAGGTGCATTGGAGGCTCGCATGGAATCTCTTTTTGGTGCAGAATCCTTTTTGGAGCACGTTCTGGTCGAGCGGGCCCACCGCACTCTGGCCCCTGCACCCAGACCCGGAGCAGCGCCCCACACGATAATTGCTCGCCTCCTCACTTACAGAGACAGACACAATACTCAGAATGGCTAGAGAACAAGGCACACTACACTACGAGGAAAGCCACATACACATATATTCGGATTTCGCCGCAGGCGTACAAGCAAACAGAAGAAAGTCATACAAACTAGTTAAGCGGCTATTCCGAGCATGCCAGGTGCCCTACGCCCTGCTTTTCCCAGCTAAAAATGAATATCCAACATGGGGGGAAGGGCACACTTCTTTGAGACCCCCATCTGCAGTCATGGCCTACATCGAGGCCTCCATCCCTCTTCCCACCCCGAGAACGTGGGACGGATCAGAAAAGGAGACCTCGACCTGACGAGGAGAGACGAGACCCTGCAGATTTAATGATTTAAAATCCAACGAAATCCAGAAAAGTTGGGTCATACGTCACCAGACATCCCCCCCACATATTAATGTTGCAGGAAACCCATGCACTAGGGAGAGTTAATACCGATTTTCTTGCAAACTGGGGGAAACAGCGATACTACACGGAATACTCCACTCAAGCCAGAGGGGTGCTCACATTGATGAACCCATCATTGGGATTTAAATATGTAGGTCGTAAAACCGATGCCAAGGGGCAATACGTGGTAGTTTAGGTGGGAAGTAACGGGACAACCCGTCACCCTGGTCAACACCTATGGTCCCAATATCGACAACCCGAACTTTTACATTACCATTCTGGATATACTCACTACACTAGATGAAGCCTGGATAATATGGGGAGGGGACTTTAATACAGTGCTAGATACTACATGCGACAGATTCTCTAATGTTAGCAGGCTGCCTACTAAGGCAGCCGTCACCTTGCAACAGATTCAGAAGCAATTATCACTGATCAATGCATGGAGAACATTACATCTGCACGAGAGACAATAGACATACTTCTCCTCAGTGCACGATTCTGAATCGCGCATTATTGGCTTCTCTCCTCCTCTTCCTCAAACGCGTTTATGAGCTGTGATATTTACCCCTGCACACTCTACGAACACTCCCCGATATTGGTGTTGGTGCTGCGTGACACCCCCACTGCCAGCTAGGAGATGAAGGATGCCTGCGGCTATCCTAAAAGACCCCAATGTAGCAGAGTCCCCTCATACGGAGATTGAAGATTTCTCTACGAACAACAAAGGGGCCGTTGATCGCTATGCAACACTATGGGAGGGGTGTCCTTATGTCCAAGACTACGGGGCTCCTGAAATCTGTGAAACTAGAACTGACAGAGGTCGAATCACAGCTACGCAACCTGGAACTTGCATACAGTGACACTCGCAATAAAAATACTCTTGCTGACATCAACAAATAATGACGAGAGTTCAATAAGCTGGCCTTCAGGGAAATACAATACATTGCTGCCCCAATTAGAGCATGTAGATATGGGGAGGGTAATAAAGCGGGACGGGTCCCTGGCCAATTTAATAAAAGCTGAAAACAACATACCCCAATTGCAGGCATCCATACGACAGATGGCACAGTGATTACAAGGGAAGAGGGAATACATCAATAATTCACGAAATTCTATACAGAACTATATTCCAATCGGGTTAATAAATCCATTTGAGAAACACAACTATCTTAATGGGTTAAAACTTCCAAAGCTGCCCCCAGAAGTCTAACGGACTCTTGAACAACAAGTCACCTGTGAGGAAATAACAGAGGCAATCAAGGCCCTGGGCTCGGACTGTCTGGGAGCCAAGCTCTATAAGGAATTCCATGCAGAGCTGGCCCTGGTAATGCTTAAGGTATGGGAAGCGATGGAACATAATATATTGCAGGAATCCATAGGAGAAGCAATAATAACTGTGCTGTTCAAACCTGGACGTCCACCCCAGGACATGTCCTCATACAGACCCCTATCGTTAATTAACTCTGATGCCAAGATTTTTGCAAACGTTTTGGCTACCAGGCTGCTCTCTAGCATACCGAGCCTGGTGCACCCACATCAATGTGGCTTTGTTCCAACCCGATCCACCGCCTTGAACCTGTGCAGACTGTTTGGGGTCATGGCACAAATAGATCCCGGGAAAAGTGCTGCTGTTATTTCCCTTGATGCCAAAAAGGTTTTTTACTCTGTTTCGTGGGAGTATCTGTTCGCAGTACTAAAAGCATTTGGAATGGGCCCTTACTTTATTAAATGTGCACAACTACCATACACAGCACCAGGTGCTAGGGTCCTCACGAACCATACGATGTCTAAAGTGTTCTTGCTTGGAAGGGGTACCAGACAGGGTTGCCCATTTTCCCCATACTATTCGCTCTAACTATTGAACCGATGGCGGCATTCATAAAACAAAAGCATGGTAACAGAGGCATAAGAATGGCAGGCCCAACCCAATCCATATCACTGTACGCAGATGACACACTCCTATACGTCCGGGACCCGAGACAAACTTGGAACCTATTATGTCAGATATACACCCATTTTCTGAGTACTCCGTGTATAGAATTAATAATGCTAAATCTGAAATATTCCCATTGACCCCAGCCACGAAGTGTCCAACAAGCACTTGTGGACTTAAATGGTCGGCCCAACACATCCAATACTTGGGCATACTGGTATCCAGGGATAGGCAGACCCTGTATGCAGATAACTACGAGTAAATATTGCAGTCACTTAACACGAAACTTCGATATCGACTAGACTCCACCATCTCCCTATACGGCCGGGTTAACCATCCTGAAAATGGTGGTTCTCCCCAAGCTCCTTTATCTCTTCGGTAATATACCCATATGGCCAGGCAGAGCCTTCTTCGTGAAACTCCGCTCGATGGTCACGACGTTTGCATGGAATGGAAAGGCAGCCAGGATGAGATGGGAGAACCATATAACACTGGGGGCATCGCAGCACCGGAATTTGAGTTATACTATCTAGTTGCACAGGCTCAATTCGCCAAGCACTGGTACGACCCGTTAAGAGACTGCACCCCACATCTGGATAGAAAGATATGCCGCATCCCCAGTTGATCTCTGTTCTATTCTATTCAACGCACAACACAAAGACCCATGCCGATTTTGCCCAGTAAGTGTGACGGTCCATGCCTGGACCGCGATCTACAAAGCATTGCAGATCGAGACACTATGACCCGGAAGCCCCACTATGGAACTTCCCAGATATCTCCCCCACGTTTGATGAAACGCTTCCGAAAACATGGGCCCGAACAAGGAGATAAAGATGCGAGACATGTTCCCCCAACAGGAAATATGTAACCTTAGACGACTTCAAAAGCACTGTCAGAGGGGGGCCGCTCAAGGCAATTCAATATCACCGCATGAGAGCAGCGTTCAGTGCTAAATGGCCGCTGCGCCCTGATGAACCCCCCCCCCCTCATGTGCATGTCTGCAAGCCGTGATGTCCGGTGGCAGATCAGGGGTCTCCACATTATATGCACCGATACAGACACACTCTCCGTCCTTGAATAACATCAAGGCAACATGGGAGGGGGACATGGAGGCGACGATTACGGAGGAGAAATGGTTCAAATATTGTCAATTTATCAAAGGCGTATCGCTAAATGCTGGCCTTCGTCTGATCCAATTTAAGGTTCGTAACAGATTACACTATACACCGGCCAGAACGGCCAAATTCACTGCGAACTGCACAGGGGAATGTCAAAAATGTGGGGAGCCACAAGCAGGATCATTTCATATATACTGGGCCTGCCCTGTGGTGGCTAGATTTTGGGGGGCGGTGGCGGATATCATTGAGGAGATAACACAGATACAAGCCTCTATTGCCCAGCAGAAATATTTGTTTGGAGACATTGGAAAAGTGGCAGAAATCACCAGAAGACTCTAATGTTTCTTGCATAATAACCAAAAAATGTTTATTGCAAAGCTGGAAAAGCCCCTCAGCACCACAAATAAAGCATTTCCTTTGGGAACTGACATTCGTTAATGAATGCAAAGAATAATATGTGATGACACTGCCAAAAACAAGTTGCCCCAAGGACGTTTGGACCCCGTTCAGGATGTACCTATGTGATATGATAGCGGACGATGAAGCCTCTCCTAGGCCTATACCTTAAGTGTGTCAAGTCTAACTTTGTAAAGCAATTGGAAATGCATCTTGTAATATTGTTGCAATGGAATGTGCTGTGTGTGACTCATGACCATCAATAAATAAAGTTTTTTAAAAAAAAACAGAATCTGCAGCTCATCACGTAGACGGGTTTGCCTGAGGATTAGCCATAGGAGTGGACGCTGGTCATCAGGCATGGCTCCATGCAAACACATTTGCAAAGAACATTCAGAATAAGGTGCTGGACCTTCATTTTGAAGCCAAAGACCACTTTCATATCTCAACTGATGAGGAGCTAACAAGGAGGAAAACAAGTACTTTAACAGCAAAAACACACTTCCTAATCAAACCGACCAGCCAGAAGTTACCAATTCGCAAAGATCTGACTTTCGCTCAAAGTCCTTCGCAGGGTTTCTCAGCTTCCAAAACCGCAAATCTTAGCCAGACCGCGCTCTTCCAGCCTTCAATGCAGAAAGAAGCATAGACCAAGGTTTCTTTTCCCACTCTGCTTTATCTTCAACGGGTGCATCTTCTACCACCACTAACAAAATCTCTAAGAGATTGTCAGGAAAGGTCCCATGGTAATCCAGTGTGGGGAGCGCGGGGGGTGTTTTTCACTATCTGGAATCATGGCGGACCATAACATCGGACACATAGGTAAGATCACAATCACTCATTCAGGGCAACATTTCTTCAATATGACTGGACCTTTGGTGAGCACTATTAGTCTAAACTACCCAACTTGACTGATCATCTTTAATACAAAACAAATAACAATCAAACATCCTGTGTCACGTCAAGATGGGTCTCTAAATCTTTTTGGTAAATACTATTTCCCCAAGCCTATATAGACATATTACAAAAGTAATAAGCAAGCAACCCCCAGAAAAGATTACTACTAAAAGTTTCCTTATCCTTTTTATAGATATGAAGTAAGCACATTAGTTACCTATTTCTATAGTACTGCATCTAGTCTTGAATTTCTACTGACTCCGATTCAAAATGGGGTATGGAATGAAATGATGGAAGGACAAAGTAGGGAAACCTTCACTTTAAAAAAACTAGTGTTCTGTGAGGAGAGAATGAAAATGAACTTTTTTTTTTATGGATTGCCTCTAGGTTATAGGTTAAAGGTTCGAATCAAAAGGTTCGAAATCCAATAGGGTCGAAACAAAAGGACCGAAAAAACAAAAGGTTCGAAAAAAAATTTGGGGGGGGAAGGGAGGGGGGGCCCCCCCCAACCCCCATTTTTGTGGTAAAAACCACATTTACCTATACGGAAACCCCAAACAAATATATAATAAAAAAAAAAATCCAACCTTTTGTTTTCGGTCCTATTGACCCGAACCTATTGCATTGAAACCTTTTGTAATCACACCTTTAACCGGACACCTTGCCTCTATGATTATACCCAACCTACTTAAGAGTGTATGTGTAACCCACAACTTGTAATTTCTTGCTCACTTAGTTGTTTGCAACTAAATCACAATGTTTTCACTTTGCTGACTGAACCACACAATTCAATCTGTGCTATTTGTTGCTCAGCAGGCAGAATATCCCCCCTAAAATAACCAGATGCAAATCAACATTCGTCTCACTTCCTTCAATACAACAGAATAGAATTTAACACATATATTTCACCCATATCTCAAGAAAAATATATATTCTACAAACCAGAAGTAGAGTGGAACCCTCATACCTCTCCGTATCTTTTTGTTTTCCTCACCAGCCTATAGTGCAAGCACATTTCTTTCTACTGGTCTTCCTCAAGTCTGGTCACCCGCATTCAATCCCCTCACCCTATGCCATGTTCCTTCGGGTTTGTGGCCTCACGCCAAATTTACATCAATGCCCACATAAGAGCTGCCTTCAACACATTCTTTTCTGGTCTGGAGCATGTGGAAGTGGGAGGCAGCCCATAATTGGTGAGGCTGTGTGCGTGGGACCTCAATCAGAGTCACAGTTTTAGGCCAGGGAGTGAACAGACCCGGTGGGGTTGCGTTGTGTTCGGGGACAGACTGGGTCCCCCCCTCTGCCAATAAAAGGCAGGCTGCACTGAAAAGTGAGAACACAATGATATGATATGATATGGCATTTGTAACGCGCCTATACACAAGTGTTTCAAGGCGCGACGAGGCAGGGAGGGGGGGGACAAGGGAAGAACAGCCAACGATCCTACTAGGCCAGGTGTCATTCAGATCGCGCAAGTGTAGGGGGACTGGGAAAAGTGCAAGGGGGAGAGGGGAAGTGCAGTACATGGTGAATAGAATACAAGATAAGTAATGGGGCCAGCTGGTGGCAAGTGCAAGGAGAGTGCAGTAAGTGGTTAGTAGAAAACAAGCTAAATAATAGGGACAGCTGTTGGCAAGTACAAGGTAAGTGCCGGGAGAAGGGGCTGTAGGATACAGAGACAGTCCCATAGTGAAGGTGGTCAGTGCAGGGAAGAGTGGCTGGGCCAAGGACCGAGGTCTGTGAGTGGCCAGTTGCAGATTCAGTGCAGGTTCAGTGATTTTAGCAGGGGAGAGAGGGAGAGAAAGCAGAGGCAAAGAGGAAGGTTTTGAGGTGATTCCGGAACCGGAGATGGTTCTCCTCAAGTTTCAGGGAGGCAGGAAGGCTGTTCCAGAGGGAGGCCCCTGCTGCGGAGAGAGATCTACCCCCAGATTGTTGCTTGGAGAAGCGGCGGACCCTGAGGTAGTTAGAGGTGGAAGAGCGAAGAGCTCGAGAAGGAAGAAATTTAGGAAGAGAGAGTTGAAGGTATTTTGGCCCAAGGCCCCAGAAGGCCTTGTGGACAATGCAGAGGGTTTTGAACTTAATCCTCATAGCCACTGGGAGCCAGTGTAGCGATTTCAGTCCTGGAGAGATACGGTCCCTGGGCTTGAGGCCAAGGACAAGTCTCGCAGTCCTGTTCTGGATGAGTTGCAAAGGCTGGAGAGTAGAGGTAGGAAGATTTAGATAGAGGCTGTTACAGTAGTCCAGCTTCGAGAGAACCAGGGCTCTGGAGACAGTGAGCTTCTGGGGGAAGGAGAGGAAAGGAAGGATACCTCTGAGGAGGTGTAGCTGGTAGTGTGACTTCTTAGAGACGTCAGATATGTGAGGAGAGAAGGAGAGTGTGGAGTCGAAGGCACCAAAGTCTTTGTAGAAACCAGGAACAGATTTATTACAGGAAGAGGAGTAAACGCATTGCTAGCAAGATAAATTAGACAAACTGGACTAGCTATGCACACCCACTGTTATGGAACTCGGGGCCTGGGGAGTAACCTTGGATGTAAGGGGAAAGGGAGACCAAGGGAGAAAGGAAAGGGTTGGGTTAGAGGGGGAGGCTGGTAGAGATGGTGGGGTGCTGGAGAGAGCGAAAGAGAGAAAGAGAGAAAGAAAGAGAAAGAGAAAGAGGACGCACGCAGGGGAAACATGGCAGAGGAGATAAATAGAACAGTTTGGGGAAGAGGGAGAAAAGAAAGGGTAGACTCGGGACAAGGGTACCTTAGATAGGAGGCCTCTGCCCTCAACCCCCACGGTCAGCACACACAGCAGGCAGCCAAAAAAGAAGGACGACGAGTCCCCAGCCCTTTCTCCACAGGCTTATATAAGACTGGTGCTCTCACCCACCTCAGGGCCAGCCTCTCACCCAGACAAGTGTTTGTTTGGGCAAGTGTTGCTCACCTTATATTGGACGAAAACACAGACTTCATTTTCATCACTGAAAACTGGCTCTCCGGCAGCTTCCTCCCCTCAGCACACAAGGCCCTCCTCCCAGGCTACTCTTTGATCACTGATGACAGAGCCAGCAGAGCAGGGGGCATTGCCATCCACTCACACCCTTACAGGTCGAGAAACAACCCTGCAATGATGACTGTGAAACCCTGTTGGTAAAATTCAATTCCTCCCCTTCTTTCGCCCTAAGCTTCCTCCTCCTTTACAGACCCCCGGGCTATGACAGAACCTTTGCAGACTCCCTAAGTGACTCTGTATAGGTCATACTTCCATACGGCAATACTTCTCTCTCACTATTCTTGGGGGATCTAAACATCTGGTTCGACAGCCCTGCCAGACCCATGACCCGCCATCTCATTGACAACATGGAAGCCCTTAACCTGACCAAACTCATATCTGGACCCACCCACTTTGCAGGTCACACACTAGCTGTAGTGTTCAGCTCGTCCAACCTTATCTCCTCCGCCCTCACCTGCCCCCTTTATCTGGACTCATCACTCAGCTATCTTCTTCTCAGCCTTGACCACTCGCCCTGTCTGCTTCCCGTACCTTGTTCCCGCCCCCAAGATCCCACTCGGTAACAAAGTAACCATCTGCACTGATCTTTCCTCCGCACTACTCTCCTCCCTGCCCAATCTGCCCCTCCAGGGAGGTACCCTCTCCCCAGACCTTTTCAGCAAATGGCTTTCAGATGTTCTGTCCCCACTAACCCCCACAAAACCACTGTCCAACCGCACAGGTCCTTGCACCAGGTGGTTCAGCGCTCGCCTGACAGTCATCAAAACCCTCAACCATCGCCTGGAACAACACTGGCAGGACCAGCCCTTCCACCTAAAACAAAGCCACTCTGACTAGGGCAGACGAGAGCCTACAGATTCGAAATCAGGATAGCCAAAGAAGCCTTATACACCTCCTGCATCGCAAATGCAAACAAGCCATGCAGAGACCTCCACAAGCTAACCTCCCCTCTGCTCTTTCTCTCCGCCCATCATCTCCCAGACACTGTTTGACACCCTCTCTGACTATTACTTCAAAACAGCCATCGATAGGAACCGCACCATCTATGCCAAACTAGCAACCCCGTCCCTCGACCGCCTATACCGACAAATCGGACCATTTTCAGCACCATCTCTGCAATCCCCCCCCCCCCCCCCCCCCCCCCCCGAGTTCTCAAACCTTCTCTCAAATAGCCGCCCTTCAGGTTCCCCAAGAGACCTGTGCCCTCCTTAAAGACATCCTCTCCTCCACCTGTGCAGGCACCCTTGCCAGATCCATAATAAACCACTCTCAAACCGGTATCTTCCCACCTGAATACAAAACCTCTCACATTAAACCGCTCCTAAAAAAGCCCTCTCTTGACGACCCCCCCCCTCTTCGCCTCCAACCATCTCCAACAACCGCTTCATAGCCAAATTACTAGACCGGACAACCTACTCCCAGCTCAGCCTTTTCACTGAGGCCCAAGGCCTTCTTGACACTGCTCAGTCTGGCTTCAGACCCCTCCATGGAACTGAATCCTGCCTTGTCTCTATCAACACCGTTTGACACAACCTCAGCTTAAGGGACACTGTCCTCAGCTGGATCTCCTCTTTCCTCTCAGACCGCTCCCAAATCTGTCTTGATCCTTTCTCCTCCCTGCCCAACCCAGTTGGGCACAGAGTCCCCCAGGGCGCCTCCCTCTCCCCCTCCTTTTCAACCTCTACATTTCACCCCTCCCCAAGCTCATTGTGGACGACACCCAGACAGGGCAGTCATTTGGGGGGGGTCACACCTGCGACCCCGGAGGTCGCCCTTGCTACCGCTGTGCTCTCCCTTGTTACCCCTAAAAAATATATTTTTTTTAAAAGTTTTCTTTTGAAGCTCCTGGGCTGTGGCCAGTGCCACATCCACACCGTTGAACCCACTGCTACCAGATTTTGCATGGATTCCTCGTTTGTCTGGGGCAAGCGTGTAGTCTGTTTAGATGCAAATCATTTACTCCGTAGATACCCTAATTTAGTGATCCTTACCCAGATTCACTACAGTGGGTACTAGGAGGCAAAATTTGGAAAAGTGTCTGAAGCAAAATGTTCGATATGTTGGTTATTCCTTTAAAATGTATAACTACTGTATATACAGTTCGAAAGTGTTTATTAAAGCATTTGTAAAGGGAATTAAAACGTTTTATCACGCCACTCCAAATATGGGAAATGGCAAGGTTACAGTTTACTTAAGTTCATTCACGAGACGAGAGCACAATCAATCAATCTTCTTTGGACGTTTTATCAAATGTGCAAGCCATTAAGTGACTGAAACATGCCGCACAAAAAACGAACAGCTACATCTGATGCAAAGTGAAAATCAACATCAAGAGCTTCTGAAACACAACAAACAGCAGCAAAACTTGCGGACAAGAGGACAAGAGCAAAATCCTCCAGGGCACATGAGGCACCACTCGATCAGGACACGGGCAACCCCCTGGTACTCCAGCTAGTAACAAATAATTTGTCTTTCTGGAATTCTATACAATAATTGCAAGACCCATTAAAGGTTTATTTCAGGCACACTTCAGGGAGTGAGTCACTGATTTAGTATGTTCTTAAACATTTCAAAATTCACAATGCAGGCAAAAAAACCTCCCAAAAACATTTAGAGTAGAATAAGCATCAATTTCGGACTATGTATTTTGCTTTTCGCAAGTTGCAGCATAGCATGTTTTTTTCTGCCGGTGTCTGTTACAATCATGACAAGACTTCCATATTGTTGTCCTCGGTCACTTGACAAAATCTGTGTGCCTAAAAGCTTGTGTACAGTGTAGAAATGTTTGACCATAGCACATAAAGCGGCCCTCGATTTAATTGTGCCACAATCAATGCTTTTTTGTAATGTGTCGATCTTTCCCATCTCCACGGCATGCTGTTCAGGATGTTTGTTTGCATGTATGAGGTAATGAGTGCTATGCGAGTGCACCGCTTTCGCTGCGCTACTCTGAATTCTTTAATACACAGTTATGAACCCTCACAATGGTATGTATTTTGACAACCTCTGAAGCCTGAAAAGTAGATCCATGTAGGCTTGACATGGTGAACATTGTACCAGACCTCCAGATAAACTGGCCTGCTGTTCAATCTCAGTTACCAGTTTAAATGGTATCCACTACAGAGTGTAATTTGCTTTCTGACTTTGAGAACATTCAGACATTGAATTGCTCATTTTACTACAGCCGGTAAGATCGCTCAGGGGGTTGAGAGCTTGCTGCTGCGTTGTTTGTGATCAGCAGGTACGAATTCCAGCAAGGCCAACTCCACCTTTCATCCTTCTGAGGTTGATAAATGAGTACCAACACATGTTGGGTGATATTGTATGTATATTTGTACTATATAAAGCGCTTAAGCGTATGTGCTAAATAACAACCAATCATTATCATTTTGCCTTGGACATCTGCTTGCATTCACAGTAATTTGGTAATATGGTCCTATAAACACTTATATTAACGATACATATCGTGATCCATTCTTATATGAAATGTATATCCCATTACAGTGATATTGTAACCATATTTTTCATAGTGTACTTAGGAACAATGCTATGTGATTCCACTTCCTGTTTTGCCAGGGGGGGAAAAGTCATGTTCCATCGCTTCCAGTGATGTCACTCCAGGGTGGGGTCAAATGACATCACTTCATGTGAGGTCACTTCCGCTACCACTAGCATTTTGGTGAAATGACATCCCTGCACCCAGATCATCCTCAGATTCCCAACTCACCCTCCTCACCCCACCCAGACCTTGCATGCTGCCTCTCAGACATTGACCTCTGGCTGACGCACAATCGCATGCTCAACCCCGGAAAAAACAACACCCTATTCAACGGCTCTCCTTCACCCATCCCTTGGAAGCAATCATTAGGTCCCACCCTGACTGCATCCCCCTTAGTCAAACACCTATAATACACTTTTAGCTCAGACCTGACCCTTTCCCTGTCCCATCAATACAGTCTCCAGATTGTGCAGCTTCCACCTCTGCATCCTCAAGCAGATTCCCCGCCCACCATCTCTCGTACCCGCAATCACAGCAATCATCCTCTTGCGCCTAGACTGCTCCAACTCACTACCTAGGTGTGCCCACATACCAACTAAGGAGGCTCCAACCGATTACAAACTCTGCAACAAGGCTCCTCCTCGCACTCACCACCAGAATACAAATCTCGCCCACACTCGGGACACTCCACTGGCTGCCGTACCGTCAACAGGCCTCTTTCAAGGCCATGTGCATTACCCACCACGCAATCCACAAGAAAGGCCCAGAATTTTTACAAAACAAGCTCTACTACTACCAGTCCACCACAAACCTCAGATCAGGCTCCGCACACCCTCCTTGTAGTCCCTCCATTCAGGTTCTCCAGGTTAGGCAGTGCCTGCTTCTCTGTCCTCGCGCCCACTTTCTGGAACTCCCTCCCTCCCTCCCTCCCTCTCATGCTCCGCCTCAGAGGATCACCTGGCCTTCGGGAAAGCCCTCAAAATCGGGTTGTTCCCCCCCTCCAAGATCCCCAACCCCATGATTTCCCCCTCCTTGCTTCTGCGCACCCACTCCCTGCCTATCCCACACCTACCCCAGCCAGCAATCCCCCTGACCCAAAGATGTAACACAGGATTGAGTCTTTGTTGTTTGTACAGCTAACCCATTTCTCCCTTTGCAATTTAGTGGAAGGCACAGCCTCACCCTACACACCCTGCACACTCATACAACACAAACACTATTGCAGATCACCTCTGCCATCACAATGAAGCTACTTTTAATGAAAAATTCGAACTGTAGCTTCCCACATAACTCTCCATCGCCTTAAACACAATCCGCCCTTTAATCCACTCAAAATATTTGCCCCATTTATCTAGGGCCTATGAATGACATGAGCTTTATATATGTTATCATAGGCCCCTCCGCCTCTGTGCACACTTGCACAATGCAGTGATTAAGGGAGTGTTTTCTCGCAATTTTAAGGTACATTTCAATTCACAAGCAGGGCATGCTTTCAAAACACAAAGAAAATAGTAGGCTTCCACCGGTAACAGTGCATACCAGGGTCATAATGGACCCTTCCGTACATTTGTTTTGAACAGATGAAAAAACCTGCATTCTCTGCCCGTTTTCAAACCTATATCTTATTAGCAAAGAATCACGCCAAGTATGTTCCCGGCTGCTAGAGCAAAGCATCCTGTATGCATAGATGGCGTCTGTTGGTTTTTTGTTGTTGCAAAAGTCACTGTCTTTGACAGGACTTAGGAAAGCCCACCTTGGGTGAACAGGGTTACATCTCTTAGGATCAGCTTGAACTACAAAAGGGTATGGTAGAGTGGCGAGCAGCCAGGCTTTGTCTAAGGAGGGAGGAAGGCTCTAGTTTGGTACAAAGACCCCAAAGCATACCTTGGTTCAAGAAAACACTTGCCCACTGAAGAGTTGTATAAAAACAGAAATTTATTATATACACCAAGGCACACAGTTGTAACTCGAAGTTCAGGTAAGTACTATAAATCAAACATATATACAGTAAAGGATCGCTTGCAATACTCTTTCAATGGTAAATCACAGATGCTCTTAGGTAATCACCTTAGAGTAGCTTTTAGAGTAGCAAATCAAATAGTAAACCAACCAGAAAAAGATATGCAAACTTTGCAAACTCTGAATACATTTTTATGACTTCCACACAATCCTGTCTTATTAGTCCAACCACCCAATCCTGTCTAAATAGTCCAACCCTGTCTAGTAGGAGTCTCTCAAAGTTCAGATGAGCCACTGGGCCACCAGTGGTTAGGGGTCAGCAAAAAAAAGGCGGGAAGAGCCAAAACACAGTGTTCAGACCCACTAGGTTCCGGATGGATCCCCTAGAGTTGCAGGTTAATAAGTCAGTGGTTACAAATAAGCACAGGGAGGTTAGAATGACCGCCTGACTGGGTACCCCAAGGACCAGTGTCCGGGTGCAGGCAGATTTACTGATAAGAGTACAAAGGGCTGTCCCCACCAATGTTACTCAATGGTGACCTGAAGGGTAGCAGGATACAGGCAAACTGCAGCCTCCAGGGTCACTGGATGACACAAGCAGACCCAAGGTAGGTTAGAACGTGGGGTGGACAGTACCTTGCATTGATGAAGCAGTTGCTGTAGGACGGTTCCAGCAGTCAGGCATGTAAAGAACGCATGGTGATAATAGTAAGACAGACACAAGTGACCACAGTTGAAGGGTGTTTATTGAACTTTCACAAGGTTGTGATAAACACCTATCTAAAACCTAAATCTACAGATGGGAGCAGGATACCACTATCAAATAATAATAATGCAGTCCTAGTGAAGTCTTGTCAAAATAAAAGGGCCTACACAAAAAAAAAAAAAAAAAAAAAACTATTGCCTGTCCTTACCGCTAATTCACAAATAGTGTGGGGTAATGTTCATGAAAAATAAAGAAGTGTTTACAAAATTATTTGTCAGGACGATTGGGCTGTTGGCCTCCCTTCCCCACGTTTTCAGCCGGGGCAAGGCGTTTCACCAGAGCAAAGCACACACTCTGGCTTCTACGGCACGAGGATACAGCTCTAATCCAGCAACATGGCCTTCTGTGCCCAAGTCTCTTGTCTCATTAAAGTCTCTTGATTCAGAGGGCCTGATGTAAAAACAAAATTATATACACAGTTCTTTTCTTCTCACAAGTTTTCAACTCGGGTGCTTCACCCTGGACCCCCCCCACCCCCTCACCTGGGCTCAGATCCATGTTATTAAAAGTTCAGAGAATATACGTTTTCACGGGTGAATCATGGTTCACCCTAGATACCCTTCAGCCGGGCTCAGATTTTTTCCCTTTTCCAATTAGTCTCCATCAGCCGGGCTCGGACCTATTTGTATTTCACATTGGTTTATAAAAGACTTTAGAATGTGCACGGGATGTACCTTGGCCCGTTGCAAGACCATTTCGATACAAAACTTCTGTTTCACAATAAAGTTGCCATTCAGTTGTATACCTAACAGAGACTTTCGAATGAGCACCCACGTGGCGCCGGACAACTCTGTACACAGTATTTCACTTGGCCTCCCAAATTTCATTGACTCCTTTTGGTTTCTAATTATATTTGCATCGGTCATCACATGTGATTCATACACTGTCCTCTTTGGTTTCTTCATACAATGTTGCTGCTTGCAACCTTGGTTCAAACACAAGCTGGTTTGTCATCAGTCTCTCCAACTCACTGGCTGTGCCGTCTTCACTGGTGCCGCTTTGTTTGTGGAGGCAAGGACGGTACAACAGCAGAAATCGCTCCTCCCTGCCTTGGTAATCGATGCAGGAGAGTCCCGGGTACCTTTGATGCACAGTGTAGGTCTGTTCAGCTTTAGTTCCCAGTGCTCGGCTTCTTACTTTAAGGATCGCAAAAGTAACGATCTTTAAGATCAAGGGCTCTTCCCTCCTTGCATCCCTCCCTGGTTTCAAAGTCTTTCTCCTTGTATTAAACTGCAATCCTGGAACTGCTGTTTCCTCGCGCGCTTCTCCTCGTTCAGGATGTGCTTTCGTGCTTTACCTTTTATCCGTGTGGGGAAGCGTGATGGCAGTGATGTGTGTGTGTAATGATCCGTAATTGCTGGCCATAGTGTTGGGACATGTCAGGTATACAGCTCTGGTGTTAGTCCATTGACGCTCACAGTGAGTTGTCCGTGAGAAAGTGTTTGCGTTGGGAAGGGGGAAAGGGGGGGGTTGTATTCCCAGGTATCCTACCTGGTGGGATGGGGAAAAGGTGTTCTAGGGAAGAGGATACAGCGTCGCACCATCCTGTGCCCCACTTCCATTCTCTGAAGAACCCTCATCCAGGTGATCCTCTACACTGGTTCACACCCAGGAACTGGATCCAAAAACATTGGCCGTGTCCTGGCCACATGGATGACAGATCCCCCGGGGACTAGCGGGTGAGACACTTTCATATTTCTCACAGGCTACAGCAGACCCAGTCTCCTGTTCTTCGGCCCTGGTGATGGGGAGAAGGTCATGTTGGTGGATCTGGAAACAGCAATCATGCAGAGGAACGTCCAGTGATGGATCTCCAAGGTGGTGGCTTGTTGGTGCCTGCTGCAGGCTCGGTTGACAGACGGTTGTTGTGGCAGTCAACTCGTTTCTCGGTCCTCGCCTGTGGTGAGGAAACTCACTGAAGCTGGCTCGAGTTGCTGAAGGCTTACAAGGATGCCCACAAAGTTTCAAGCGAAACCGCGCCGTCGGGGACTTTGCAAAGATATGCAACACAGGACCCCAGGTATTGCAAGTTTCCAGGCCCTGGGGGTTGCAGATCTTCTGGGGAGGGTGCGTATTGTAGCTTGTCTTAAGACTGATTAGGCCCACCAGTCTAGGGGAGGAAGCCTTCTTCAGATGTTCCCTGTTGATTGGAGTGACAAGATCAAGACAGCAGCTGCGAATCAACAGCTCTGGCTGTCGTTGGAAGTGCTTGCGACATCCTTTTGTTCTCCTCTTCGGAGTCTTCTTGTTCCAGTAGTCGACTCTCTGTTTGTGCTCCAGGACCTCGAAATGTATCCAAGAACTCCGGCTGAGTCCACCAATAATTTCCCATGCACCATTCAAACCTGGGGGTGGCTGTCCAAAGGGGACAGCCAGCCTCCCAGTCTTAACTGGTTTCAGCCAGGCATATTGCAGGGAGAGAGGCTGGGGAGTTCCGGTTGACCTCCCCCACTTCCTGTCCTACCAGGCTCTCAGCGACTCTTCAATGGCTTTCCAAGGGAAGCCCATCAAAGACAAAAAGGGACAAGGCATCTGGTTCAGGGCTTAGAAAAGTAAGGCCAACATTTTTGGTATGGGGTGCCCTATGTACCCAAGACAGCCTCTGATTAAAAGTACAAAAGAAAGTTGTGCATAAGGTACACTGGCACCAGCCTGAACAGATGGGCTTGTCAACATAACAAATTGTTACTGGAGAGGCGAGAAAAAGTATACTCTGTACCCCATCAGCACACCACATAGAGTGGTGTGTGCTGATCTCGCAAGAGAAAAAACCCAGAAAGGATCAAAAGTATCCTCCTGCCCTGGTAACTGCGA
The DNA here is from genome assembly GCF_040938575.1 of Ambystoma mexicanum. Lineage (NCBI taxonomy): Eukaryota > Metazoa > Chordata > Amphibia > Caudata > Ambystomatidae > Ambystoma > Ambystoma mexicanum. Next base: position 1,071,068,273 of record NC_090931.1, read on the forward strand.
GAGTTAGTCAGGGAAAGAAAAGAAACAACACAGCATAAAATATGCAGTGTGGTAGAGCAATTTGCTATGCAATTCTGTCAGTTTGCTAATTTAATTTACACTTGTGTAGCAAAGAAAGCTATTTAAGTTGCCCTGTTCAATGAAAGCACAGCTCACCCTGAATTCCTCTCTTGCCAACAGGCCTCGCTGCAACTTTTTTTCTCTGTTCAGTTCACTGCAGTAATCATGTCCCCCACTCGTAAGTGCCAAAGGCCTGTGTGGGAGTGCTAGTCAAGAATTATTTTTCTTAAAATAATTGCAAGCTCAAAATAACCGGGATGACACTTTTATTACGCCAACTATATCCTGTCTGGCAAAGACCAGTATGTGTTAACTTTATATTTTTCCGAAGATTGTCCTGCAATTCCATTTCTTATGTAATGCGGAATTGCAGTATTGCTACTGTAAAACACTGCAGTGTCTCCATGCTTTACAGTAAAGTTTAGGTTAGTATATCTAAATCTCAGTGTCCACTAGATTTCATTTTATTGGGGAAGATGCATCATATAGACCAGTTAACACTTTTGAAAATGTACATTAATACACAGCCAAATACTTTTAATGGCAAACCTAGTTCTGTGACCTACTGGTTGCATACATCTGCAACTGGTGCTTAACCCATGAGCGAAACCCATACTCCTGTACTTTATATCTTATCACCCATTTGCTTTAGACCAGCTACCCTGCAAGTGTGATGGCCACAAAGAACAAGTTACTTTCTTACCTGGTAACGTTCTTTCGATGGGATGTTCCTCCGAAGTATTCCACATCTATGACAGTAATCAACACAGCTGTGCTGCTTCAGAAAATGTTTCTGCGTCGGTGTCCTACGTCGGTGACGTCGATACGCTGTCCCTCAAGGTCCTCCATGCCAACGTCACTGTATGTTATAAGCAGGACGCACGACGCCTCCAGCCTCAGTTGTAGTTTTTTCCCCAGAATGTGTGGCACCAATCAAGCCTTGCGGAAACATAACCTGCAATCACATAAGAAATTCTGTAGAGGGGCAGGCTGGGAGGGTGCGACGTGGAATACGTCGGAGGAACATCCCATCGAAAGAACGTTAGCAGGTAAGAAAGTAACTTGTTCTTCAAAGGGATTGTGTCCTCCGACGTATTCCACATCTATGACAGACTCCCAAAGCAGTACCAACGTATGGAGGAGGGAAAAGAATTTAGAATATTAGAATGCCCAATCAAATTGCAGAATAGAGGACCGCCTTACCAAAGGCCAAATCTTGCCCATGGGTGGAATCCAGGGAATAGTGTCTGACAAAAGTATGGACAGAGGTCCATGTGGCTGCTTCACAAATATTACGATTCGGAACACCCCTCTGCAAAGCAGTGGAGGCAGCCACACCCCTAGTAGAATGAACCCGTAAGCCCACCTGAGGGTCCTTACCAGTCAGACGGCAGCATACAGAGATTGTCAAGATGATCCAACGGGACAAGGTCTGCTTAGAAACAGCTTGACCTAAACGCCTTCCAGCGTATCCTACAAATAGCTGATCATCCACTCTGACCCGGGACATGCGTGAGAAGTAGAAACTTAAAGCTCTCCTAGGATCCAACCTATAGAGCCTCTCCTCTTCCTTACCAGGATGCGGCAGAGGATAGAACGCCGGAAGAATTACCTTCTGGCTCAAATGAAATTCCGTATAAGAAAGGGCTCCTGGAGGATCAACCCTATTCTGCCCAGGAGGGCATTAGTTTATAAAACACAGAAGAAAGGGTTGAGAGAACAAAACTAAATAAAGAGCTTCACCTCTGCTGCTCATTCAAAACATTCGCACATCAAAGTGCAGGAAGAAAACACCTCAATTTTAAACAAAATTCATTTTTATATAGTTTTTGATATCTATTATCTCTGTAGTTTAGATATAGTACTGAACATCATTAATTACGAAAAAACAAGCAACCAAAGTTTGCATAGTAAGTCAAAACCGTGGCAAGTTGGTTCTCTTGCACAACATTCTATACAATTGACATAGTACAGTTTCTACTGTCGCTACCCCAAGGGGACGACAGGGGTCAAGAACATCCAGACTACATAGTCTACCTCCGTCCTGACGAAGGCCCCAAGAAGAAACTGGCTTACCACAGCCCCGATATAGGGCCGAAACACTGGGTGTGGACATATTTTTCCTCCAAACACAGTGTTACCAATGTTGACTGTTTCACACTAATGCATGTATTATATACTTGTTTTTCACTTGTCTATCGGATCTTGACCCCTGTCGTTCCCCCCTGGGGTAGCGACAGAAGAAACTGTACTATGTCCATTGTATAGAATGTTGTGCAAGAGAACCAACTTGCCTCTGTTTTGTCTTACTATGCAAACTCTGGCTGCTTGTTTTTTCGTAACTAATGATGTTCAGTACTATATCTAAACTACAGAGATAATAGATATCAAAAACTATATAAAAATGAGTTCTGTTTAAAATTGAGGTGTTTTCTTCATGCACTTTGATGTGCTAATGTTTTTAATGAGCAGCAGGGGTGAAGCTCTTTATTTAGTTTTGTTCTCTCAGCCCTTTCAAATGAAATTCCGACACAACCTTCGGAAGAAAAGAAGGACGAACCCTAAGGACAACCCTGTCCTTATGGAACACTGTGAAAGGTGGCTTGGCGGATAGTGCCTGCAACTCACTATGCGAGCGGAAGTAACTGCAACCAAAAATACACTCTTAAAGGCCAACAGTCTCAAAGGACAAGAATGTAAGGGCTCAAATGGAGCTCCTATCAGTAACTTTAAAACTAAGTTCAAATCCCACCTGGGCACCTGACCTGAAAAGGTGACAGAGGAAAGACATTAGTTAGCCCTTTCAGAAACTGAGAAATCAAAGGAATCTTAAAATAAGAACACTCCTCAGACGAGCGCTTAAACATGGACAGCACCGCCAGGTAGGCTTTGATGGTACCCACTTGCAGGCCCTTGTGGGCTAAAGAAAGCAAAAAAGACAGAACCACAGGAATTGAACACTGAAAAGGATCCACATTCTGTACCCTGCCCCAGTCGCAGAACTTTCTCCACCGGCAACGGTATAGGGATTTTGTTGCTGGCCTTCTGGCCGAGAGCCACACCTCCATCACGTCTTCAGGGAGGTCCCAATCCTTGTACCTCAACCTTTCAGAAACCAAGCATGAAGGTTGACAGACTTGACCTCTGGATGGAGAACCCGACCCCCCCTCCCGTGAGAGCAGATCGTCTCGGTAGGGAAGACGGCATGGAGGGCAGATGGACAGGTCAAGAAGGTCTGGGTACCGCGCTCTCCTGGCCCATGCCGGAGCAATAAGGATCGTTCGGGAACCGAACCTCCGTAACATCCGCAGCACTTGCGGAATGACGGTGACTGGAGGAAACGCGTCCAGCAGTGGGAAGGACCACTCTACTACGAATGCGTCCCCTAAGGCTTAGAGGAAATTCCTGCAAGCAGAATCTTTCGCACTTCCGTTTGACACTGGTGGCGAAGAGATCCACTTGTGGGGTCCCCCAAAGGGCAAAGATCTCCAAAAGCACTTTCTGAGCCAGCTCCCACTCGTGAGAGACCATGCTCTGCCTGCTCGGAGTGTCCGCCACCTCGTTTTCGTCTCCGGCCAGATGAACTGCCGAGATCGAAATTTCCTGCTAGATGGCCCAGAACCAGAGTTGCATCGCCTCTCTGCACAGTGGGAGACACCCTGCCCCACCCCTTTTTGTTGAGGTAGTGCATGGCCACTGTATTGTCCGTCAGAATCAGGACATTCTTCCCCCGCACAGATGGCAGAAACGCCTTCAGGGCTAGCCTGATGGCCCTCTGCTCCAACAGATTGATATGGAGTCTGGACTCTGACGGAGACCAACGACCGCTGACTGTCCACTCGTTGGCATGAGCTCCCCATCCCGTGAGAGATGCGTCCGTCACGATAGTCACCTCCGGCCAGGGTAGCCAAAATGGAGCCCCCGTCATCAGATTGCCTTTGATGGCCCACCACAGAATATCCTGGGCGACCGAGGGCGACACCCGAACGGGATCCTACATCCTGCCGGAGGACTGCGACCACTGCATCTTGAGAGCCCACTGCAGGGATCTCATCCGCAGCCTGGCCTCTGGCACCAGTAGAATGCAGGATGCCATGAGGCAGAGCAACCTCAAGAACTCGAACGCCGGGAGACTCTGGGCATGTTGAAACTTGTCCACCATCTGCAGAATGCCGAGCCCGAAGGCATGCGAGCGGTGGCCCTAGCGCGTTCCTTGCCGGCTTCTCCCGAAGGCGTGGACGGAACAGTGCCCTGCGATTCAAAAATCACCATCTCCTCGCGAAATGCATCCCATTCTGCCGGAGATGAATGCTTGTTGGGACAAGCTACCCGCCGCCTGGCGGAGTCCTCAGATGAGGACAGGGAAGGCGACCGGTGCCGGCGCTTCTGCAAATGCCTTGAAGCGGCAGAGGAATGGCAGGAACCACTCCGGGACCAAGACCCCCTGGACTTGCGCCGACGCAGAGAGTCGCCACTCGAATAGTCGGTCGAAAGCCCAGCAGATTTCAACTTACGGGGTGTGGAAACCCTACCTACAGACAACTTCTTCTTCCGCTCCTGCAAGGCCTTCGACGTCAAGGACTGGCATTCATCGGTGGCGTGGCTCTCGCCCAGGCACCACAAGCAGACGTCGTGCGGGTCCGTAAGTGACATCTTGGAACCGCAGTCCCGGAACTTCTTGAAGCCCGACCTCGGTGTAGAAGAAGACAAAGACATCTTTCACAATTATATCAACAGGAGAAGAACCGAGGCTCGCTGAGATTCCGAAGTGAACATGTTCGTGGAAAAAACGGAACCGAGGCTGGAGGCGTCGCGCGTCCTACTCATAACATCAGGTGATGACGGCTCGACGGAGGTCCTTGAGGGACAGCGTATCAACGTCATCGACGTAGGACACCGACAAATTTTCCGAAGCAGCACAGCTGTGGTGATTACTGTCATAGATGTGGAATACGTCGGAGGACACAATCCCTTCGAACTATAATTTTACACCCAATTTGTCCAGTTGTCTGCTTGCAACACCATCCACTCTGCTTAGTCTCTTAATTTCCTTCCTCTTACATAACGAGTACATAAAAATAACTAGATATGTACGCAAAGTAGTGATCAATAATTCCATCCACCAGCTCACTTTGCTCTACGATTGCCTTGTATAACAGCGCAAAACATGAGGTCGTCAAACTGTTTTCACAGCCTTTTTATCGTATCTATTTTTGTTCATTAATTCCATCACAGTGGATTTTATGAAGGGTGAGGACCATTTCCAGGGGTCTTTTGAAACTTGTATTTAATAATTTACTCCGTTTGCAGTAAATGTCAAATAAAAGTTTCACAGTGCATGGCTGGCCTCTGGGTGGCAGCAGTGTGCCAAACAAAGTGGGTTTTAGGTGGCTTGCACCATTTTACAGAAATCCTATTTACATTTGTTTATCATCTGTTGCCACGCGTTCAAGTGCATTTCTCAAATGTGAAGTAGGTAAGGGAGTAGTTTCTTACCTGTAACTCCATTTCTCCAGCGTTGGTCTCTTTCATGGATTCACATGCTTCGAATATTCCTGGTCGTCAGGCTGGGAACCCTCAGTATATTTATAAATAAAGACCTTTCCTATAGGAAAAGATTTTGACACTTCTGTGTCCTATCTGTCGTTTTGGGGCTGCGTACGCTTGACCCACTCGGACGTAGGGATATAAATAACCCCACCCCTGCAGCTCCCTTCAGATTTTAACCCCCAAAGTAGAGGGGACATATAGAGTTTGCATTCAGGGGAGGCCGGCGGGCGCATGTGAATCCATGAAAGATCCCAACGCTGGAGAAATGGAGTTACAGGTAAGAAACTACTCCCTTCTCCAGCATTGGATCTTTCATGGATTCACATGCTTAGAATACATTATACAGCAGTACCCCTAACATGGAGGTGCGCAATGCAAACTAAAACTATCCAAGCCACATATGCAGTTTGGCATACGAAAAACATCCATCAAGGTACACTGACAATAACTAAACATATGGCACAATGACAAGAGTATGTGTACTCCTATATTGGGTTTACCTTACTGAAACAGATGCCGAAGGACCGCTCGCCCCATCTGCATATCTGCCGCATGTTGTTGCTCTAGGCAATAATGCCGAATAAATGTGTGCGGCACCGACCATGATGCCGCTTGACAGATGTCCACCAAAGGAATTCCAGACCATAACGCCGCCGATGACGAGGTGGATCTTGTTGAATGAGCTTTTGGGCGTCTTTCCAATGGTTTTTCTGCTTTAGAGTGACAAAAAGCAATAGTCGACGACACCCAGCGGGCCAGTCCTTGTCTAGAGGTCTATTTCCCCTTTACCGAAGGTCCATAAACTACAAACAGTTGCCTTGAACGTCTAAAACCTTGAGTACGACTGAGATAGAACTTCAAAACTCTTTTAATATCCAACGTGTGGAGAGTTTTCTCCGCCGCAGAAGAAGCCGTTGCAAAGAATGTTGGAAGAACAATAGAAGAATGTTTGTGGAATGTCGTCGGCACCTTAGGAATGAAGTGAGGATTGGTTGCCAACACTATCTTGTCTTTGAAAAACCACAGGTATGGAGGATCAATGACCAATGCCTGTAATTCCGAAAGCCTTCTTGCCGACGTAATGGCTACTAAAAAGGCCATTTTCCATGAAAAAAACTTCAACGATGACGATTACATCGTCTCGAACGGAGCTTTCATTAGTGCTGACAGTACTAGATTCAGGCTCCAGTTTGGTGGAAATTTCTTAGCTGGCGGGAAAGTTCGAAAAAGGCCTTTCAGGAAATGCTTCACCAGTCGATCGCTGAAAAGAGGTTGAAATGTCTTTTTCGAGTAAATCTCGAGATGGCCGCTAAATGAACCTTAATAGAGGAAAAAGCCAATCCTTGCTCAGCCACTGCAGGGGCCTCCCTCTGGAACAGCCTTCCTACCTCCCTGAAACTTGAGGAGAACCACCTCCGGTTCCGGAAGCACCTCAAAACCTTCCTCTTTGCCTCCGCTTTCTCTCCCCCTCCCCCCTGCTAATACTACTGAAACTGCACTGAATCTGCAACTGGGCCATTCACCGTTCCCGGCCCAGCCACTCTCCCCTGCACTGCCTCCACGGCAACCCCTGCACTACGGGACTGTGTCTGTATCCATACAGCCCCCCTTCCCAGCACTTGTTTGCACTTACCTCGCACTTGCCACCAGCTGGCCCTTGTTATTTATCCTGTATGCTGTATGCTTATAACCCTGTACTGCACTTTCCCCTCTCCCTTTCCCCCATGCACTTTTCCCTTCCCCTCTACCCTTGCACTTGCGCGATCTGAATGACACCTGGCCTAGTAAGATCGTTGTCTGTCTCCCCTTGTTCCCCCCCCCCGCCTCGTCGCGCCTTGAAACACTTGTGTATAGGCGCGTTACAAATGCCATATCATAACATATCATATCATAGCCAAGTGTAATAAATATGGCAGAATTTGCTCTGCTCCGACATTTAAGGGGTCTACCCCCAGGTTGATCCCTGCACCATATACAGAATCTTTTCCATTTACTTGCATACAAAGTGTTCGTAGATGGTGCTTGTGCTGCCTGTAAAATTCGTCGAACTCTGAGGGAATGTTCAAGTCCCCGAACTCGGGGAAGTCAGGAGCCAGGCCGTCAGGTTAAGGGAGTCTAGATCGTGGTGCCAAACCGCTCCTTTGTCTTGAGATAGAAGGTTCAGAATCTTCTGGAACCTCACTGGCTCCGCTATCAACAGTTGCAGTAGATCTGAGAACCACGACTGTCTCATCCAATAAGGAGCCACCACAATCACCCGACATGGATACTTGTGAATCCACTGGAGTGTCCCCCGGATGAGTGGAAATGGAGGAAACGCATAAGCAAACTTGTTCGTCCACGGGAAGGAGAACGCCTACCCCATCGATCCGGGCTGTGGCCACCTGCTTGCGAACCGTGCGCACTTCTTGTTCTCTCGGGTCACAAACAGATCCAGAGATGGATGACCCCATTTTCTGAAGACTTTTGCTAGCTGACCATCATCCAGCTCCCACTCGTGCAGTTGGTTTAGTTCCCTGCTGAGTGAATCTGCCTGTTTATTCTTTACCCCTGGAAGATGGTAAGCCATTATGGTGATATTCTGTTCAAGGGCCCAATGCCATATTCTTTTTGCTTCGCTCGAGAGCGTCCTGGACCGTATGCCCCCTTGCTTCCTGAGATAGAACATTGTTGTTGTATTGTCTGTTAGTAGTCTGACAACCGATGCTTGTATGCGCGGCAGAAAGGACTTCAGATGCACTTTGTGTGTGAGGGTCCCAGACCTTTATTTCTCTTCCTTGTGCATGTAGCAGACATGGTGCATTCAACTCCAGGATATTGCCATGAGGAAGATTGCCTTGAATGCAATTTTCATATGGGTGTGGGCCCCAAACTCGCTTTTCTTCAGTCGCCCACTTCCCTTGACTTTCTTCTAGTCCACCAGGGTCCCTGTGCCTGTATTCAGGATCCCGCCCCTTCAGACAACTTCTGCTACTACTTCTCAGGGCCCCTGTATCTACCCAATAGCCAGTGTACCTTGTTTCTCGGTACCTCCCGACGCCAGCGGTCTGCTGTGGGGGTTGGTCTGTGCTCGCTGTTCTCCAGTGCTCCTCCATGGACCAGCAGAGTACGTGAGCCTTTGGGGACATGGCTTTGCTTCCGCAAGTCTCCCCGTGGCCAGACACACCGGGAGCTTCTGCTTCCTTGTGAGGAGAGCGGTCTGCCTCCTTTGGGTCGGCTTCTCTCCTTCCCGGTGTCCCGCTTAGCCTGCCTTCTGAACTTCCTTGCGCACCGCTTGTAACTGCGGTTCGTCCAGGTAGGACTTGACCCCATGTCGAGTCCTTCTTCCATCTTTATAGTGGTAAGCGTTCCCAACTGTCTATTTTGACTAGAGCATGCTATTAATGCCCAGACGGTATTCATTCTTCTGCGCTGCTTCTTCGTCCCAGTAGTTTTGCTTTGATGTGCAATTGGGTAGCTCTTGTTCTTCATCTCAGTACATGGTGTGATATTCATGCAGTTCACCCTACAGCATAACATGGGGTTGGTAAGGACTATGTTACCCTGTGGGGTGTTTAAGGGTGTAGGGTTTTTATAAGGGGTATCTATGTACCGCATTCTCCCATCCATGTCATCCCTCATCCCATGATGGATATCACTCTCCATGTTATCCTCCTGCTGCATTCCACCCCAGAGGGATTATTGCACTGTGGCTGCACCGCCCTGGCCACATGGGAAGGGACACCATCTAGGGATTTGTCACAATGCATGAAATGGATGTCAATTGATTGGCGACCGTTAGTCCAGTTAAGGAAAAGAAACGGTCTTGATACGTATTACACTAAACAAAAAACGGTTTGCAAAATTGGCAAAATGCATACACTTTGGAGAATCCACAGTAGTTTACATCAGAGGTATTAACACAATAATGCAGAGGATAATGAACAGCTGCAAGCAGCCTTGCCACCGTCTAATTTTGACTATTTCCTGCCCAACAGTCAAAAATAATGTTGCATTACATAAGAGTAGAAGGGCTGGGGAAAGGAGGCATTTGTACTTCCACATATGCTTAGAAGGCTTACATGTGTATGTGAAGGCATGCATAAGCAGAGTTCCAGATAAAGATTTGGTGAGCAAGACCTAAAAACCAGCTGCTGGGTATCGGGAATCACCTGGTAGGCAAGAGCTACCACTGCGAAACCAGGAGCTAATACATAGCACACCACAAATGTAACACCCACAGAACATGTGACCTTCAACTTTTTCTCTATTATGTAGGTCAAAGTATGCTTTAAATGTCTTCTAGATGTGTCATAATGCGTCTTTATAGAAATTCACAAATACACAAGGTTAATGTTACATAGGTATGCTTTTATGGCACCAGTTGGACAAGGGAGTCAAAAGTAGGCGTTGGTGACAAGATAACCAGGCTCATCTAGATAAGAGGTAGGAGCTAAATAGTGGCCAGCAATTTTGAACCCTGCATATGTATAGGTATGAGTACATATATTTGTGTGCAAGTATGTACGTATATATCGATATAAATATGCATGTACATATACACGTGTGTGTGTGTATTTGTGCATAAAGGCAGACGGGCTATCTTATGCAACACTAAAAAGATGTTGAAGCCAGTCCCTTAACAACAATAGAAAGAAAAAGAGCTTGACATGGCAAGTCTATTTTCTTAATGTGTCATGGTTCAAAATTAACATTTCAAAAGAATACATAGCACAAAAACAAAACATAACAATCAAAATTATTCCAAGCGAATGTCCTAGAAAAACCATGCAATCATTAATCTAGCAGACCGAGCTGCTTATATGCACAAATACTAAGCACCAAATGCATTCAGCATTTCTTTCAAGTTCGTACATAATCCAACTTCCTAATATATTAACGTTTCTTTAAAACTTTAAAAAAAATGGCATTGAATTTAATTTCACACTCACATTAACACCTTTCAATATCAATTCCCACAACGCCGCTGTATCTAAATTAATAAAATCCTTTCAAATTTTCCCGAAGAACAATAGTCTTAGTCTCTTTAAATGTTTACATTCTAATCCCAAACGCTGCTGGGTTTCAATTACATTAACTTTACAGACTCTGCAGGTTCTTTCTCCTTTAGGTACATTCTGTCTGTCCCCTAAAATGTCTTTTGTTTCTAACAAATGTAATTTTGATCTTAAAAATCCCTTCTCCGATCGCCATTCGAGAATATCACCATATACTTCAACAATCTGTTTACAGGTTTCCCATCTAAATTGATGTAATGATGAAATACATATGTTTTACCCTTCTCTATTTTACAAATATAATCAGGCGTTTTTTCACAAGCTATGGGGTGCCCTTTAAAGTGAGTTTGGTTAATCCTAGCTCTGTCAACAATTTAATACAGGCATTTTCCCATTCTAATAGACCATGCTCCTTTTTGTTACTCAAGATTTGAAATGGGTTGTAAAACACGGACTGGTTCTTTGCAACTAACACTTTCTGATAAAAAGATAAAATCTCCATCTCACCCAAGACCCCACAGATAGAAGACCAAGTTCAAAACTAATTAAAGCAATGGGAGTACCTAGAGGGAGACCAAAACCGTATTTCAAAATAAAGTCCTTCCAGGTTAGCCCATTTAACATCGGTCCATTTTAGTAGAGTATCAACCCCATTTGTCATGAATGGTAGGACCTTTGATGTATAAAACTAGGGTAACGGTAGGCTGGAAAATTGTCCATATCGACGATCCATTAATTTTGCTTGCACCATCACAACCTTACAATTTATTTGTAAACATTTTTTTGTAAAAAAAAAAACAAAAAAAAAAAAAACAACAACTATAGTTAATGAATTAATGGTTTATTTATCGGATATATCAATTGCCAGTAAGCAAAGTCCTGGACTATTTTAAAAAAGTCCTTCTGCAATACCCAGTTAATTTTCACTTGGAAGTGTGGGTGTTGTGGAGAATCCTGCAGATCCCCCATGTAAACCCTGCCTAAAGTCTCCTCCGAGATGGCTTGGAGAGAGCAGACGCTTTCTGATCCCAATCCTGGGGGTGGTGTACTGTGGGAGGATCACCTGGGTGGAGACAAGGCCCAGGGTAGTGGGGTGATTTCGCAGGGTGAGAGTATTTTTCCGTAAAGAGAAATACTCTTACCAAAGGCTTAGAGGAGGAATTGGCATATTGCCATTTTGATATATCTCGACCTCCTACTAAGGATGGAAAGATAAACCCTAGAAATGTGACTCAATCTAGTGTTGAGCCCAAAGAACAATTCTTTGATATCCCTAAATCCTCATATGCTCCACAATGCCAAAGGTATGCCAAATGGAACAACCAGTTTGTGTCTTTTCCTGTCCCAACTACCTCTCAAACGGTTAAACCTTATAACTCCACTTTAAATAGTAACATTCTTAAACCTTTTAAAGAAGAACACAATCTTTTTAAGGTGGACAGCATGTCCAAGAATCCCTCAGGGACTGTGATGAAGAGGAGGGCTGAGGAGGGTTGCAGGAGCAAAAGACAGGCAGGCAGGCAGGCCTAACAACTTTTGGCAAGGTAAGGCTATTACCTCTTAGGGCCAGCACCTGAAGCCAATTAACCCACCAACGGGGCACAAAAGGCTGCAGCAGGTAGGAGCAGTAGAAAGAAGCTGGAAAGTCAGCAGTTGTAGAAGAAGCAAAGCATGAGGCTGGCAGTTCACTAGGAAGTGTGACCGCAGAAGGGATGCCAGAGCAGAGGAAGAACAGTGATTGTGGAGTCAGTAAAAGGAAGCTCCATACTCCAAATCATCAAGAATACCTTGCGGGTAACTGTAACTAGCTTATTTTATATTTGCATGCACATAAAAGCAAGTAATCGTTGTTTGCAGAAGTGGAAAGTCATTCTAACAAAGGAATTGTATCACATGCATATATTAACAAAGCTGAAGTACCCACGTGTAGAGAAAGCATCCCTTTTCCCCATTGTTAGATGTAACTTGTTGCCAAATGGTCGCATATCTCTTGTTAACGAAGAGAACATTGCCCGTAAACCTAATGAAGCCGAACTGGACCCTCCTGCAATATTACAAGTATATTTAAATTCAGAAGAGGTCATGCATGAAACAATGTTTCCCCGATTGCCTTGGAAGCTTAGCGGTGACTGAACAGTGGGAACGCTTATCCTTTTGAAGTGGAATTTCAACATCAGAGCGAAATCGCATACACTTAATTTGTTTCCATTAAGCAACTTGCTACTTCTAATGCCGAAGCTGAATTAAGAACAAGTATTACCCACGCCCGTAGACCAAACCCTATTCAAGTGAAACCAGCTCATTTAAGAACTAAACATCACTACTTTAAAGTCACTGAAGCTGTTGTAACCCCCAGATCCACCGATACAAGGGTGACAAGGTTGTTCAAGGCTGGAAGAGTGGCACTACAGCCTAGGGGCCATTACTGGAGGCAAAAGATATATGAAGCTGGGGAAGGGAGCTGGGTACTTGTTAAAAGAAACTTAATAAAATCTGTAGAGCTGAAACTGTTAAAGTCAAGAAGAAAGACTGGAAGCTAAAGAAAGATTTTCTGGTAGCTGCAAGACAAAAGGAGAGGCAAAGAGGTTGCCCTCTCTTGACATACAAGAGAGAAGAGTGCCTCGCCCACCTGTAGAGGTCGAAGAGTCTTGTGGAAATTGCCTAGAATTCTAAGCAGCAGTAGAACTGCGGTTGTCGATACCTTTGTCAGAACTGTATCAGTTGAATGTAGTAGAAGCAGAAGTCAACTGCGGAGCAAGGAAACCTGCTTAGACAGTATCATTGGCAGAAGGGAGTTGCTGGAGAAGGAGCAAACCCTAAGCAGAAGCAGCCTGACAACTGTATTTAAAGACACCGCAGAAATTGTAAGAAGAGTTGTTTAGCAGAAGAGGTACTTTTGTCCTCAACTTTACCCATTCTTTCCTGGAAGGAGGTTAACCAGGAATAGCATTGGTGCGTTTTATTTTGTGGAACTTGGAAAGGGAATCTTTTCATCAGGCAAGGAAGGAACTGTTACCAGTGCACTTTTATTATTGTTTACTTTTGTTTCTTTGGACATTTTCAAGACTTGATTGAAGACTTATTTCCTTGGAAGAAATTGACTTTGGGACATTCTTGGTGGAGCAAGATCCGCCCAGGACAAGTAGAAGTCATCCAAGACACTGTGGTAACCTTGTATTTATGTTGTTTCTATGTTGCTTTTGAATGTTTGTTTAGTTTAAAGGTTAGTTTGTGTCTGCTAGGTTTTCCCTTAAATCCTAGACTAGGTAGGGAATCCCCTGGTAGAGTAAAGTAGGTTTAGTTAGGGTTTCATTTCTAATTTTGTTTCAAATAAAATGTCAAACCTCGAGAATACTAAAAACACATTACTGACCCCTCACTGTGTCTAGCTACTCTCAGATTAAAAGCATGGAACTTTAATCAGGGTACACCAATAAACAATGGGATAATTTGGCACTAGCTTGGAGAGGGCACACCATGTTATATCGATATACGCTGACAGTAGTTTGTGTCCAATTGGTCCGCACTAATTATTACTTTTATTTTCCTTTTTTTATTATTCGAAACCCCAAAAACCCCTTTCTTCCTGCTCAGTTATCTTTTTGTCTACTTGACTGTGGCACACAGACACTATTATAGATTACGGTCAACAAATCAATGATCTGTTAAACCAGTTTACACTGTCTCATTCAGGATCACAGTCATACAATGAATGATATGTAAATATATTCTGGTATACAAGAGATAATGACTGACGATTGTTGCCCATGTTAAGCCTTGAAAAGGACCGGAATGGTTGAAATAAGTGTTGGTTGGGGCACCTTTGATCTATGTATTATATATTCTTTCTCCATGATCCGAGCATAAGATTAACAATTGCTCTCTTTTTCTGTTACCGATTAGGTGAGTTTAGTTTGACACAAGAGGTGATCATAGGATTATTGCTTTATTATTTGTGATCCAATTGCATATTAAAATGCATATACTTTAATTCATGGACACGCGCTATTATTCTGGCATACACATTTTAAAACAAATTCAAATAAAAAACCTGCACAAACCCTTTGGGAGCCCTTCAACCTAATGTTAGATTGCCCATCAGGCCCCGGTGTCCGACAGTTTTTGCTTTTCATAATTATTTCAAAAAAATCTTTCCATTCAAACTTTAGATCCCACTGAATGGTGTCAACCGTAGGGTCATACACACAATTATTTCCGGTTTCCTTGTATACCGCAGAATAGAAAGCTGCCCATTTCTCCTCAGTGATAGAGTTAACCTGTGAGTAGTCTTGAGGGTTTGGTTGTTTATTGATAAAATCCCAAAACTGAGCCATAGTACAATCTTTCAAACTGGCTAACATCCTCTCTGCATCACTCTCGGCCATTTGACATCGATGTTGAGATAAACAGTTCTAAAATGCATTTCTCGCTCTGCTTAATTCAACTATATTTAGGGCACATTCTCTGCAATAACCTTAGCTCCCTTCTCAGATCTTATTTCCTTTCTTTAATGTAATGTCCCCATCATAACTATGTGAATGGGTGCCCCTCTTCTTAGTGAGATATATAAATTACTTATTCAACCAACTAAGCACTACATTATAGGATTGACTTACTAATCTTTCCTTCATATTTCTTTCCTGCCAGGTCAACTCAAATAAACCATTAAACGTAACCACATTGTACCCGGTCCTCGCAATACGATTTTTTTTTTTCGACTGATTACATTTTAATGCGAAAGGATATTTTGCTTTAGTCAATGCTTTGCATTTCATTCTAAACTCCAGCCACAGACCAGCATGGTACCTCATTTCCACCTCCTGAATAGTTAGCCGAATCGCACTTGCGGAAGAAAGCACTGGAAACAAATATGCAATCTATATATGAAGCTGAGGTACCAGTCTTCCAAGTAGGTTTCGGGGGAATATCCCCTGACAATTCCCCATTAACAGGCCGATTCATGGAATCAACGTGCGCCGAAAAAACGGCGCACGCGTGCGAAAACGTGCGATTCGCAGAGAAACAGCGAAAATCGCAGTGCAAGTGAGATTATCGCACAGAAAACATCGCACATCAATTCATGGAAGCCCGTGCACGCGCGAAATGTGGGATGTGCGCTGAGAAAGTGCGCGGCGCACGCTGGCGCACAGGTCATCGAACGCTGTGCGATAAGGCCACAGCGAATTCGCACATAGCGCGGCGCACATAAAAAAAGTAGGCGTAACACGGGGCGTCACACGCAGAATGGGGAACAACTCATGAAAATGTGGGCGTCACGGGGGAAGTACAGGAGGCAAGTGCGCAGAATGCCCACACGCTCGCCTACAACACGTATTCATGGAATCGAATAGGGAAAAACAGCGCACGGCCAAAGACGCGCACAGGCCCATACATGTCCGCCACACGAAAGCAGGCGGTAGCGTCCCTGCGCAGGAAAAAAATGTGCGCCAAAGTCATACACGCGCGAGAAGGCCCACACGCGATCTGGCCTGGGGGAGCGTGTGCGTGTATTACAGGGGTGCGCGTGAAGTTCCACACGCGATTGGCCTGTGCGCGTGTATTTCAGGGGTGCGCACAAAGTTTTACACGCGATCTGGCCTGGGGGAGCGTGTGCGTGTATTACAGGGGTGCGCGTGAAGTTCCACAGGCGATTGGCCTGGGCGCGTGTATTACAGGGGTGCGCGCAAAGTTTTACACGCGATCTGGCCTGGGGGAGCGTGTGCGTGTATTACAGGGGTGCGCGTGAAGTTCCACACGCGATTGGCCTGGGCGCGTGTATTTCAGGGGTGCGCGAGAAGTAACTCACACGCGATTGGCCTGTGCGCGTGTATTTCAGGGGTGTGCGCAAAGTTTTACACGCGATCTGGCCTGGGGGAGCGTGTGCGTGTATTACAGGGGTGCGCGTGAAGTTCCACACGCGATTGGCCTGGGCGTGTGTATTTCAGGGCTGCGCGAGAAGTTACTCACACGCGATTGGCCTGTGTGCGTGTATTTCAGGGGTGTGCGCGAAGTCTTACATGCGATCTGGCCTGGGGGAGCGTGTGCGTGTATTGCAGGGGCTCGCGGGTGTATTCACACGCGATCGGGCCTGGGGGAGCGGGGTACGTGTATTCCAGGGGCTCGCGGGTGTTTTCACACGCAATCTGGCCTGGGGGAGCGTGTGTGTGTATTGCAGGGGCTCGCGGGTGGTTTCACACGCGATCGGGCCTGGGGGAGCGTGTGCGTGTATTTCAGGGGCCCGCGGGTGTTTTCACACGCGATCGGGCCTGGGGAAGCGGGGTACGTGTATTCCAGGGGCTCGCGGGTGTTTTCACACGCGATCGGGCCTGGGGGAGCAGGGTACCACTCACTGTCTGCCTTGCGTGTAGAAGAACGCGTAGCCAACACCCACCCGCTGTGAAGTAATAGCATGTGAACCCCAACGCCTGCAAGACACACGCACCGCACCCCACCCCACGAAAAGCAACGCCCGTGCGCGATACGTCAGACACGCATACGCGCTAAGGGCCTTTGGTCCAATGGAATCGCGTATGCGTGCTGACGCGCTAAGGGCCTTTCCTCGATTCACACGCTGACGTGCAGAATTTTCACGTGCCAAATCACTCCGTATCAAGCTGGCCACGCGTAAGCACACGGAAGACCACGCTCCTGCCCAGAAGGCCGAACTACTGCCCCCCAGAGCCCCGAGCACGCTCCCACCTGCCATCTGCTGCTGCCTGACTGCCTGCTGCCCACATGCCCTGCCATTTGCTGCCTGCACATCAGCCAGGGGTGCTGTTGCTGTGACCACCCCTGCTGGAACCGAAGACTCCTGACTGGGATTCCATCGCTCCACAGCCCAGCCCCAGGACCCAGTTGCCCACCCACTCCTGCCTCTGGGGTTGTCATGTCGGGGCAAACACCATCTGAGACCACTGACAACCCCCGGCCAGAGGGGCACCAGCTTCAGTGCCACCGAAGTTGGTGTCCTGGTGGAGCAAGTCCTGGGGCAGTATGATGCCCTCTTCGGAAGTTCCCGCGCCGACAAGGAAGGACGGACTCGGACTGACATTGTGACTGGCATCAACGCGGAGGGGGTGGCAGTCCGCGACTTACAACATGTCAAAAAGCGCTGGGAGGACTTCAGGTCCAGGACCCTGAACAAGGCCCGGCGCCTCTTGAAGGCAGCGGATGCCAAGGGGTGCCGGGGCCACTTGTCGGAAGAACAGATGAGGGTCCTGGAACGCATATCCCCAGCGCTCCACGTCCAGGTCCTTGAAGTGCAGACCCGTCTGGAGTCGAGCGGTAAGTCTACATGCATCCGGATTGTGAGCAGTGCGTGTGGTGATTATTCAGTAGTGTGCATGTTGCACATCTGTTTGTATGGGGTCGAGTATGGGGGGGGGGGTGTACAGGGCCGTGGGGCTGACACATGCGAGGGCTGGAATGTGTGAGACATGGATGGTGCTTGTGTGTGTAGGCTTGCATGCCAAATGCAGTTGTGTGGGCACACATGTTTGGATTAATGTGTATGTAAGTAGACATGTCCGTGATGCCACGCATGTATGTTGTTTTTGGCTGCATGTATCAGCACTGTGTACATGTGCATGTGTGTGTATTTGACAAGGGGCAACAGTGATGCAACATGGATGCATGTGACAGCGGTATGTGGAAGCCTGATTGGCAGATGTGACATGGATGCCCGTCTGAACACTGCGACACTTGGCAGAGGTGTACACATGCATGCAAGTGTAGTGGGTGTGTGTTCATGTGTGGTGCACTTCCTGTGTTGCATGTGATGTCTGGCTCACCTTTGGCTGATCATGCTGTTGTATGTGTATGGATGGTGGTGGCAGTTGCGATATGGCTGTGGTATGGCTCATGTGTGCGAGTTGTAATGACATGTGTGTTGGGGATTGTGACGACATGTCTGAGGTTTGCCAATGCCACTCATGTACAACTGTCATGTGTGTATGTGTCCATTGTACAGTGCCCTGATGCCTGTGTTATGTTTCTCCCTGTCTGCAGCGTCAACTGATGAAGAGGGCGGAGAAGGTGCTGTGGAGCACAGCGGCGGGGATCCCACCGCCAGCCGGAGACGCAAGGCCCGGCTCCCCTCCCATGTTGTGATCTCGTCGGGGAGTGAGGAGTCCGGTGCCGCGTCCCAGGCCGCAGCTGCCGGGGGGAGGTCCAAGAGGCGGAGGTTGGAGTTGGACTCCTCGGCAGCAGAAGGGGCAGCTGGGACCCCACAGGGCAAGATGGCACGGAGTCATCCAGGTTGGTGGGGGGTTTGGTGGAGGAGGAGGCCGTGCAAGCACCAGAGACGGGGTCTGGAGGTGGGAATCCCACTGGTGCTAGTGGTGCAGTGCAGGACCAGGGACAGGAGGCAGCACAGGCCGCTGGAGGTGCCTGTGTGCAATCCTGTCCCTGCATCATCTTGCACCAGCAGGGATGCCTATGTCCAGACCCGTTTTCAGGCAGGGGATGAGCTCACGTCAACTGGCCTTCCTCTGCCTGCGGACGTGGCTATCCGGGTCCGGGTTGAGCCTGTCCTGGCTGGTGTGGCGTTGCGTCAACGGGCCATGCGAGGTGACCTGCAGTCTTTTCATGAAGAGACTGCACGTCATCTCGAATGGCTCGTTGACCACGTCAGCCTGCTGGGACAGGTCACCCAGGCCGGATTCCTCCGTCTGATGGGGCTTGCTACGACCCCCTCCTCAACTGGACCCCCTACGCGCCAGTCGTCCTCTGTGCCACATCAGTCACCTGGGTGCCCTGTGGAGCTGCCTCTGACGGTGCGGCCAGGCTGGTGGAGGAGGCATCCCTGCCACAGTCGGGAGTCGGACGTCCAGCAGGGGTGGCCACATCTACGACTGCACCCCAGCCGGCGGAGGATGTGCAGGCAGCAGGAGGCAGTGCACGGGCAGAGGCACAGCAGCAGCAGCAACGTGGTGGGAGCCATGAAGGCTCGGGGCCTTCAACATCGGAGGGGCAGGCATCGGCCAGAGGGCAGGAGGACCCAGGACAGAGAGTGTCTTCCGTGTGGCAGCGGTTGGGCCACGCTATAGATGCGGAGCGGCAGCGGGCGGAAGAGGCAAGGCTCATAATGGTCAGGGCGGAGAACTCCATGCGGAGGGCCCTGAGGCGGGCCGAGTGCCTCGAGGCAATCCGCAGGGGTTTTGAGGTGGAGACGTCGACGGTCCTGCGGACCCTCGGGGACATGGAGGAGGACCGCCTCCGGGACATTGAGGAGGAGTTCGATGATGCCCTGGCCCGGGACATCCACAAGTGAGCCGTGAAACTAGCCCGCTGCCCTTGTACATAGTTATGTAGGTAGTGTTAGGTTTCATTTTTGTTTTGATTTTATTTGGACCTTTCGGACATTGGCCACATTTTTGTATATAGTTTATTTTATTAGTTAGTGTAGTTAGATAGGTTTCCTTTCTTTTGTTGGGATAATGGACCCTGGCTTGTTCCCATGTACATAGTTCACTGTTGGATTGTATTTTTTTTCACTTTTTAACCATGGAGCAATGGCTTTCTTTTTTATTTCCCATTGGATTTTGTTTTGTGGACATTGACTTTGGACAGCATTACTTTGGAAATTTATTTTTGGTTTTGCTTTTTTTCACAGACATGCTTCTTTTAATTTTTGTACATCCACATTTCTGTTTCTTCATTTTTTATTCTATTTATGTTTCCTTTAATGTGTGGTATCTCATTGGTTTCATGCATTTCATGATATGTGTTTTGAGATTCACTGACACCCATTGGGTGTATGTGAGGGAGATGTGTTTGTTTCGGAACTTGCAATTGGTGTTCTGTGATGTAATTGCAAATTATGAGTGGGTGGATGCAATATTCGGGTGGGTGTTTTGCATTTGGAGGCTGACCATAGGGACCAGGGATCTAGATTGTGATGACATGTTGGCTGGGGAACATGAGTTGCACATGGGTGAGGGCCTGCTGGCAGGTGCCCCACAGTGCTGGGGGGTGGGGGTGGTGGGGAACATGAGTTGGACATGGGTGGGGGCCTGCTGGCAGGTGCCCCACAGTGCTGGGGGGTGAGGGTGGTGGGGAACATGAGTTGGACATGGGTGGGGGCCTGCTGGCAGGTGCCCCGCAATTCTGGGGGTGGGGGTGCAAGGGGACATGAGTTGGTGATCATTAGTGCAAGGAGACATGTGCCTTTGCTGGGGGGCATGCCCATGTTGGGTGGGCTGCCTGCGGGACATGACCAGGGATGCAGGGTAGTCCCCTGTGGTGTGGGCTGCCTGCAGGGGCCGTGGAGGGTGTACAGGGAACACCTGGGAGGACCCACACTGGCAAATCACATGTAGGACTCCCCGGCACCCCTGAAATACACGTACCCTGCTGAAATCGCATGTAAAACTTTCCGCGCACCCCTGGTATACACGCACACGCTCCCCCAGGCCAGATTGCGTGTGAAACCATCCGCGAGCCCCTGTAATACACGCGCCCAGGCCAATCGCGTGTGGAACTTCCAGCGCACCCCTGAAATACACGCGCCCAGGCCAATCGCGTGTGGATCTTCCCGCGCACCCCTGAAATACACGCACACGCTCCCCCAGGCCCGATCGCGTGTGAAACCACCCGCGAGCCCCTGTAATACACGCGCCCAGCCCAATCGCGTGTGGAACTTCCCACGCACCCCTGAAATACACGCACGCAGCCCAATCGTGTGTGGAACTTCCCGCGCACCCCTGAAATACACGCGCCCAGGGCAATCGCGTGTGAAACTTCCCGCGCACCCCTGAAATACACGCACGCAGCCCAATCGCGTGTGAAACTTTCTGCGCACCCCTGAAATACACGCACGCAGCCCAATCGCGTGTGGAACTTCCCGCGCACCCCTGAAATACACGCACGCAGCTCAATCGCGTGTGGAACTTCTCGCGCACCCCTGAAATAAACGCACACGCTCCCCCAGGCCCGATCCAGTGTGAAACCACCCGCGAGCCCCTGTAATACACGCGCCCAGCCCAATCGCGTGTGGAACTTCCCGCGCACCCCTGAAATACACGCACGCAGCCCAATCGCGTGTGGAACTTCCCGCGCACCCCTGAAATACACGCACGCAGCCCAATCGCGTGTGGAACTTCCCGCGCACCCCTGAAATACACGCGCCCAGGACAATCGCGTGTGAAACTTCCTGCGCACCCCTGGAATACACGCACCCAGGCCATTCGCGTGTAGAACTTCTCGCGCACCCCTGGAATACACGCACCCAGGCCATTCGCGTGTAGGACTTCTCGCGCACCCCTGAAATACACGCACATGCTCCCCCTGGCCCGATCGCGTGTGAATCTTCTCACGCACGCGTGTTCCCGACACCCGTAATACGCGTTCCCCGCTTTTGCCAGTCCGGTAAACTGGTACAGTGTTGGCGCAGCCCTTTGCGATGGTTTTGCGATCTTGATGGCTTTTCCTTGTGCGAGGGCGTTCTTGGGGGCGTAACTGGCGCTGCTGCAGGGTCGCTGCGCCACTCTGCGCCACGTCTGCTTTTGGAGGCGAGAATCCATGAATACGCTGTGTGCGGGAATTGGTTTTATCGCACGCGGCTGGCGCAGACATTCGCACGGGCACGCTGTGCGCCAGCCGCATGAGACACTTTTGAGGGGAATTACATGAATCGGCCTGTAAGTCTCTGGGGTTCCCACTCCCTAAACGGACTACACCAAAGCTTCCCTCTTCTAATGGCTTCCTTCTTCATCCTCAGGGGGGTACTATGATATGATATGGCATTTATAACTGACATCTGAATCACAAAGGCAGTAAGAGTTAAAAATCGCATCCTATAGAGATTTGACAACATTTATGTTGCATCATCGACTCCTCCAAAACTGTCCGAATACGTCGAAATATTCTGTAAAATGTTCTATAATGAAGATGTGCCAATAGAGGTGTATCTGAGCAGGCAAGATCTCTCATAGGACCTAGAGGCATCAACAAAGGTCACCATATCCCTGTTTCTCTGGGGTAAGGATTGTTTTCTTGTTTCCTTATTTTGCTTCCCTGCCCTTTTTGGATGCTCCGTTATATTCTCGGCCCTCGTAGGATAAGAGAGGGCCACCTCCGGTGTAGATCGATTTCTCAGCAATTTACGAGATCCACGATTCCATTTTTTCCCCCCTTTTGATTTCTTCTGCATCCCCACCTTAGCATTTATTTTTCTTTCTACGTTCATCGAAAATGCAAAAATGTTCTTGTTGTACCTCATCAGGAGGAGGCGGAAGTTCAACTACATTTGTTGTAGTTGGAATGGATGTCTCCTTTACAATAACATCATTTGTAGTCAGATTCACATTTTGTAGCTCTCTGATCACTATAGAGTGTTCAAGTTCACCAAAAATAAGTTCTGATGTGAACGAGAATTGGCATGCCATTTCCTCACTGTGGTTCTTACTTATATTGCATATGTTTTTGGTAATGCTACATTACCATTAGTGCCGACCATCAAACCCTCCTGTGAGAAAGCTGAAGGTACTTTCACAACTGCTCCCCAGGGATCTTCTGTTCAGGTGGCCAGAAAAGGGCCATCGCTTTTGGATCCCGAACCTGGGGATGGACTAGCGAGGGAGGATTACATGAGTGGAGGGTCCTTGGAGATTGGGTACCAGAGGGTGAGACACGGTATCCCCCTTTTCGTGACACTGACTTACCTAACCCTCCCTGTGGAGAGAGCAGCAGGGAAACCAAAGCAGACCGTTGTGAACTGGAGGAGAGCTGAACAAGAGAATGCTGGAAGAGCAGGGCTCTCTGTGAAAGCGTGGTGAGGGAGCTGTGTCTCCAGGGAGCCAGCGACGTCAAAGGAAGGAAACCGCCAGAGCGTCTTCCTTCCCATTTGTTTCTGCAGAGGCTTTTTCACCTGGGCGAAGGAGCCGGCACAGGAGTGCCTGAGTGGCAGGTGGCGAGAACCGCATTTGTTAAAAATCTGTGAAAGTAGAAGAGCCGTGATTTCCAGCAATGCAACCAGTGAATTTCCGTGAGTGAAGAAACCCAGTACGCGAGTGCAGGAAGAGAGGCTAAATTGTGACGGAGCAGGCACGTGCCGCCGGTTTGCCTATGAATGTCTACGAGCTGCGATGGCAGCAAGAATAACGGACCGGTACGTTAACAACCGAACACATTGAAAGTAGCTGAAACATTGCATCGGAGAGGTCGCGTCCAATCGGCACATTGTCGAAAGTCTCTGATCAAAGCAGAATGAAATGAACCGGATACAAGGTTAAAAACTGATTTTGTGAAAACAATATATCAGCATGGCCGGTGTAAGCTGAATGTGTTCAAAAGCCTCTAATCAATTAAGGACACTGAGAAAACAATAGGAACAGTTAATACTATTGAAAAGAAAATGAAAGCTGTGAATGAGCACCCAAAAGGAGCCAGTTAAGTGTGAACAAAATGCAGAACTAGCAAAACGAATAGAAATGAAGACTGTAAATCATAGTCAATAAAGTTGAAGTTGGAAAAGAGAGCCAAAGAAGTGCCAAGAAAGATAAATCATTAACCTATGAACTTAAGTCTCCCAAGTTGGTTGTGAACCACCAAAGCAATCCAAGTCAAGGTGACAGAAAGCTGAGGCACAGGCAACTGGTTGTGCGACTTGTAGTGGGTGGGCCGCGAGGCCGGTCATCTGCGCCTAGACCAGGAAGCCCCAACAAATCTAGGAGGGTTGTGAAAGCAACCCAGAAATAATATAGAAATATTGGAACTTGGTTTTGTGAACCAGTGCTTGAAGCTTGGGGAAGGGAACCCGGAGCTCCTTTGGAACATGGTTTTGTAAACCAGTGCTTGAAGCTTTGGGAAAGAAATCCAAGTCTTGAAAGAACATTTGAAGCCTATATTTGTTGGAACTGTATCCTGAACTAGGGGAAGAGAGCTAAAGATTGCTCCAGACTATTCTGAACACTATCGAGTTAGAATAACCCTATACTATATTGTTGTATTAGACGGGAGGGCAAGCATAGGTTTTGACACAGACAGACTTGATTTGGACTCACGGACACATACATTCCTTAGTTTCATTAGGTAGGAATATACCTACCATAGCTATCGGGCAAGTTAGGCATTACACTCATCCTGATATTTAATAAAGATTCTATTGCTGAATTCATAATCTGTTGTCTGGGTCATCTCTTGGTACCATGCCTGTCTCACACTCCAGAAACACAATCTTTGCATTCATTTGAATCATTATGTTCCTTTGATCCAAAATGTTCCCATTAACAGTTGAGAAGAGACTCACAAATGACTTCAGAACAAAGGCTAAGGTGGCCAATATTGAGGATCCTAAATGGGGCACCTCCAGTGACTCTTGCCGGAGGGGAGATTTCATTGAAGAAATAAAAAGGAGAAGATTCCGTAGAAGATTCTGTAGTACTACTACCATCAGTCTCAAACACCAAGTTTGGGGAGTGGTCTACTTGCCGAGTTCCTAGGAGACTGGGTGGCATGCACACCCGAACATGCTCACTCTCCTATAGCAGGGACCAAAATTGGCGAGCAATTTACTTGCTCTACAACTACAGGAATTTCCACCGCTTGCTCGCCTTTCAACTGGTGATCCGTCTTCTAGCTCGTTTTGGGCTATTAATAGTAATTCAGCATCTGAGAATACCTTGGCTAATGGAGCATTGCACAGGGATCTAATCTGATCAAAAGGTGAACAATGTTGGTGCGCAGTGCTTTTATTTGCAAAAAAAGAAGCCATTTTTCCAGATGGCATAGTTCCCACCAATGTGTTCATTTTGCCCTTCAATCCCTCATTATGTGTTCTCTGCAGCTTCAGTGTTTAAGCCATATCACACACTACACCCCTGTCTGAATAAGGTCCGATACTCCACTTATCGCCAGACGGGCCGGGCTCCTCCGATGTTCCAATCTCATTCATTTCACTCATTGAGTGGCTACGCAAAGCATATACCGATTTCATGGCAATAGCTTACCTAAATGGACTTTGACAGGCACACGTTAGCCTCGGGTTTAACCACCTCAGACTATCAAATACTTATAACCATCTTGCACACAAATAGATCCAGGGCCCGGTCAGCCCGCAGCTGACAACATCCAACTGCCACACTATATTATATGCAGTGTTATAAACACTAGGCGTCACTCAGCCAGCTCTGTAAATATAGGTCCGTGGGACGCCTCCGTCCCCCAGCCCCTCCCCGCGGCCACACTACCGTGACAGAGCCCATCGCGGGGGGTCAATGGTCAATTTCCACCCACACAGTAAGGTTTATCTTTTTTTTTGTTAAAACACTTTCTTTACTAGCACACTTGGTAACACATTTCACAATACAACAAGATATCCTTACTGGTGTAGAGGTCAGGCCAGCTGGACCTTTGTTTGGGTAATATCAAGCATGAAATGAGGATACATGAGTGAACAGTAGGGTGGAACACATTGCTCATGCCCAGGGGCTCCAATAGCAGGGTGGGGGGTATAGTTCACATGCACTGTGGTTGAAATCTCATCGGACGTTGACACTGTGCGTAGGCGGTACGTCTTGAGTGGGGACCAGATATAGCTTGGACGAGACTCGGGTGGTTGCATATGTGCACATTGATCTTCCATATGGTTTGCCCACACCACATCCTTTTGCCAATGGTCTTTGTTGGGGGTGTGCACACTCGTCCAGCACAGCAAAATTCAACGTTTGGCCAAGAGGAATTAACTTGCGCTATGCAAGGACAGGCCTGAAAAATGCAAGCAGCACAGCAGTGGTAGGGGATAGAGGATAACAGTTTTACAGCTCATTTCAGACAATGTTGCACATTCATCACTCCAAAAGGGCATATGAAAATACTTAGCATTAGGAAACATGCAGCGTGGGCAAGCCTCAGTGCCCTCCTTGGAGAACAAATGAAACCCACCTGGGGTATAGGGATACCAGTGCTACTCTTTTAGTTGCATCAGTCTGAATCGGGAATTGTACGACACCTTGCATGTTTGTACACAAATCATACCAGAAATCGTAATTTACATCTAATTGGAGGTCTACAGCCCACTTTGCCTGTGCATTATGATGAGATATGTCAGAGTGGGCTTGAATCAGGTGATAGAAGGATGACACACAGCTGCAACTGTCATATGCAGTGAAAACAAACCCCAGCGGGGCATTGTTTACGGGTTCAAACGGGAAGCAACCCCCACAGTTTCTTGCATGCCTTTCGTAGGCCAGCATACTGCAACCAGTGCAAGGTCGTGCTACTCCCCGATCCAGGTATGTCGGCGCTCTGAATTAAGTTACCACCCAAGAACAGTGACCCAATGTACAGAACCTGTGTTGCATCCAAACCCTACGTGAGCCGGAATCTACCTGCAGGAGGGAGGGAATGCAATTCCAAAGGGTTTTCATGGTATGGGGCAGGAATGGGTTACAGGTCATTTGGTCGAAAATAAATGGTCGACAGGACAAATGGTCGACGCAATTTGGTCGAAAGACAAATGGTCGAATTTTGGTTTTTTTGTATTTTCACTTTTTTAATTTTTTTTTTTTGGGGGGTTCCCCCCCACCCCCTTTTTTTTGCTAAAAAACCCTTTTTTCCCTAAACGAAAACCTGAAAAATATATATATATATAAATTAAAAAAAAATTCGACCATTTGTCTTTCCACCAAATTGCGTCGACCATTTGTCTGTCGACCATATGACTGGACAGCGAAGGAATGCTCATCTCCCACCAGATTTTATGCCAGCCCAGTACCGTGACACTAGCGGGATCTAAACCACAGTCCTCTGCAAACCTGGCAGGGAGAATCAGCAATCACAGATACCAGTCACCCGCCGAGTCTCTCAAGCTGCACGTGGAGGGGGGTTGGGGGAGGGGGGGGTTGTGGGGGAGTGGGGGTGCATGAAGTTGTCCTCAAACCAGGAGATTGCAAATTGTGCCTGTGCAGCCATCCAGTAAAGCCGGTAATTAGGTGCTGCAAACCCTCCCCTACCGTATGGATGTGCTAATGTATCCCATTTCAACCGTACTGCGCCGGAGTGCCAAACGAATTTACAAATGTCACTTTCTAATTCCTGAAAGAGTGCTCTCCCAGGCCACAATGGTACATTAAGGAACAGATACAGAAGCTTAGATATTACTATTATTTTCAAAAGTGCTATTTTACCAGCGATTGTGATGGTTAGGTGGGTCCAGCTTGCTAGTTTAGCTTGCAGTTGAGTCATATATACAGTGTAGTTGCGGTCATCTAGAGTTGGGCTGTGCCGTGCAACTGTCATAAGTAACGTATGGTCTCTGGGGCCCACTTGAAACCCTGTAGGTCTTGAGGTGGGGTAGTGGCGTCTGTGTGGGGGGGGAGGGAAGAGCTCTGACTTACTAGAATTTACTCAGTACTCAGAGGCTCGAAATGTCTCCAAAGTCCAGAATGTCTTGCATAATGGGCATTAAGTGTTCTCGGGGGTTCAGAATATATAACAATGCATCATCTGCATAAAGGGAAATTATCTGCGGTTCTCCCGCCATTTGGATCTCCTCTGTATCTATGTTTGAGATGTATTATATCTGCCAATGGTTCAATGGCCATAGCAAATATCAGGGGAGACCAGCAAAGAGTGCCTCTGCTTATCGCGTAGTGCGAGGTGAGCAACCCATTTGTTCTGACCCTGGCCACCAGTGATGCATGAAGGAGAGATAAAGCTTCAAGGAACCCTTGGCCAAACCTGCACTTTGACAATACAGCATACATGAATCGCCAAGGCACAGAATCGAACGCCTTTTTAATGTCTAGTGTAGCAGCCACTGCCTGGACCACTGGGTCTATCCATGCTAGTATGTTAAAGAGGCATCACAGATTCAGTGCCGTGGATCTTCCCAGAATTAACCCTGACTGATCCGGGTGGATGACGTATGGCATGATCAACATCAGTCGAGTGGCCAGTATTTTTGCGAACACCTTCACGTCTGTATTGATTAGGGAGAGGGGGCGATAGGAGCGATAGGAGCTGCATTGGTCTGCAGGTGTGTCTGGTTTCAATAGAACCGTGATAACTGCCTCATGCATGCTGCCAGGGAGCGACTGGGACACAAGGCATTCCTGCCACACCTGCAGAAGGTAGGGGGTGAGGACCTCCTTGTAGAGCTTGTATAATTCAGCCGTGAGGGGCTGGGGCTTTTCCGGTGCGTGGGGCTTTTCCGGAATGTAGATGGTCAATTGCCTGGATAATGTTGGAAAGAGACCGGGGGGTGTGGGGGAGGTCCAGTAAGGACCTGTTATCTTGTGAGAGTTGACCAGTGGCAGCGTATCAAGAAATGTGTTCATTTCTTCTAACGTGCATATGTCTTTGTTGGCATAGAGGTCTGTATAGAAATTTGTGAACACCTCATTGATGGCTGTGAGTGTGTGTGCTAAGCTACCAGAGGCATCAGTTACAATTGGAATGCATCTGCTGCAGTTTTCAGGACACGCCATGTGGGCAAGCAGTTTACCAGGCCTGACGCCTTCTCCATTCTTCCTAGCAGACAACGTGGTGTCAAAAAAATGTTACTTCTCGCTCAGCATGCATTCTAAAAGGTGTTGGCCTCCTTGATCTGTGTCAACATTGCCGTAGGGGGAATCAGCAGCTAACCCTCATTTTAGTCCCTAGAGTTTACCCTCAAGTTGCACTATACTGTGTCAGATTGCTTCGAGGACACTGAACTCTGCAGACATTGTGATTCCTGTAATGTAGACCTTGTAGGTTTCCCCGAGTGTGCCGGGCAAGGGTACAGAACCCACACGGTCATCAATAGCACATTCAAACACAGCATCTTGCAATGCTAATGATTTAAATCTCCAGTTATTACGTGGCCTGGAGAGTGTTGGTAATGTCATGGAGATACTGACTGGAGAGTGGTCATAATAGGTGCGAGGAAGCATGTGTGTTTCTTTAACCCTGCCAAGAAGTGCATCAGCGATGAGCCACATGTCTATGCCAGAGAAGGAATTTGTGAACCGACGAATAAAAGGAGTAGGATCTGTTGCATGTAGTGTTCTCAAAGCATCTAACAGTCTTAGTGATTGCATGCCCTCTTTGATAGTGGAGGCTGCTCGTGTGAAAGCCCTCTGAGCGTGGGTGGATCTGTCTAGCTTCATGCCTAGAATAGTATTGAAGTCTACTCCACATAGTATAGGGATCAGTGGGTAATGGCCAAGTTCCTCCATTATGTCAGTGTAAAACTGGGGGTCGTCCACATTAGTGAAAGGGGCCCCTAGGGGTCCCTCGCGTTATGGAAATAAGGCAAGTCACCACACACGATAGATACACCAGACACGAGGTTGTATTCCCAAAGCTAGGGTTTATTGCAAAGCAAATAGTCTCAGTGGGCCAACTCGGTCTCACGCCCCGCGACGTGTATCTCTAGACCTTGAGGGACGCAAGAGAGTGAATTACGTACATCAGTTACATATATACAAAATGCATATCATACAATCAGCTGTGACATGTTTAACACCCCCCTTTATTGGGTTTCTTTGAACTCGGTTTGATGATGGACAATTTCGACGAATATGACACCTTCAAATATCTAATCTAGCAACAGTATGCAACCTTGCAAGTGTGGAGGCATCTTTTCGTTGTTGAACAGAACACAGTGCTTCTGTTCTTGTAAGTGAGCTACATATGGGGGGAAGAGTCACATTCCAGACCTTGCTATCTATGAGGTGCTATTCGTGTCCTGGGAGCCGACACGCTCTACAGGGCTCGGAAAAGGGGGGCCGTTAGAAGAGCATAATTCAAGCCTTTAGCTGCTTTATTCTAACATATTCTACCATAGAACGAGACTGGCTGGCAGCTGTGAAATGATTAAATGCCCTGCGGCTCTGCTTCAAGGCTACATTCGGGAGGGAGCCGGGCATTCCTCTCAAGAGCTGCCTACGTTGTGTTTCAACAAACTCTTATTAGCCTCGCAGCCTCGCAGCCTTGTCCTTTCACGTTCAGACAACAATGTTAACAGTCGAGCAGTGTAAGCAGAAATGTGCTGCAAAGCAATTTGAACAGAAAGCAATGAGCAATCCTAAGAAAACAAAATGGCGATCCTTGTTACATCAAAATGGCCGTTCATTGGTCAAACTCAGACACCTCTATTTCTATCGTTACGTACATGAGACGGCTGGCCTTCGGCCACCAAAATGCGTTTGCTGTCCATCATGAGCAGTGTCCATTTTTCCTAGACCGACAAACCCTCCTTTTGGCCGTATGCCAAACGTCTCATTCATTCATTGTATCCTCCTCTGATGACGATAAGTCTGAAGTACTTATGTCTGAGTTTTGCATGCTATTATAAGCATCATCATCGTCATTAATATCTATAGCCATTAAATCTTTCACCGTTTTCATTTCATCTCCCACATATGCTGGTTCTATTTCCCATTTTAGTACCGCTGTATTCATGCACCCAGTAAATGTTCCTACTGAATAGGAGCCTTTCTTTTTTTAGACAAAAAGGGGCAGTCCTCGGGTTGTAATTCACCATGTAAGAAGGGGGAATTGCATCTTTGTTCCTGTCTGCTCTTACACGAAACGTCATCACAGATGTTTTAACTGGCGGGTACAATCTATCTTGTCTATTTTGTCGTGTTATTTTTCGCGCACTTCTAAACATAGGTTCTGGGGTCATCACTTGCGCTTTATGGAATATGGAACAACCCACAGGCCTCAATTATTTCCTCAAACTCATTCATGTTTGTTCTATCTAATTGACCCGTACTACTCTTATTCCACTTCCCATAAAACATTGCACTTAAAGATGCACTGCATGCAGAACTTAATGGTAATGGTTGTAAATACCAACCTATTCCTTTCCCCGCATGCTGCGGTAAATGGGCGCATACCCAACAATTATTTTTCTTTAGAATTGTATGCGTCATGTTCATGATGAGTAATAGCGTATTGTTCCCATACCCTTCTCTGTGTCTCTCTTCCATTGGGGACAAGGTATAAGTAATCACCTGAACCGGGCTTTCAGTAGTGGATATATTAACTATTGGTAAAAACATTCCCAATGGGTGTATAGACTCCACATAGCATAACACAAAGGCTGTCGTTATTGGTGCTACCACACTCATGAAGCACATGATTATTGTCAAAGCCAGCATACAATTTTTTTTACCATGCATTTTCCCTAGGTTTACAGTCTTTATAACTAACTCATTCTCAGCAGTGGTGCAGGAGGAGGCTGAAACCGGTCCCGACATTTTTCTCACCGTTCTTCTTCCTGACAAAGTTCGTCGTGGATATCTCTCTTTGTCGCACTTGTCCGTTTGTCAATAAGTTCAAAGGAATTTTCAACGGTTTAGTCTGCCAGCCCTTTGCAGCCTGGTTTGCTTATTCGTTCTAGGCAAGATCACTTATCCTCTCTCATACTGCTCAGAGGACTTCTAAACAGTTCTCTATTGCCTTTGTACCATGTGCGCCCAGCTTGTCCGCTCTGGTTCAGGACACATGTACTTTTTATGATCGCACCGAGGAGCCGCGAGTCTTGAATTGTCCGACTTGCACAATTCTCACGCTTCTCTCCTCTACACCTCTAGTTCCTTCTCCGTCCATGAGCGGAACCAGAGGGTAGCATAAACACCAAAGAACTGTGGATCACTCTGTCTTTCGAGGCCACAAATCATATCGCCTCACTCCTGGTATTGAGTGATCCGTGAACAGTGCCGGTGCACTTCCAGATCCAGGCTCAGAGTCAGCCTGTGGCGCAATGGCAGATGCTGGTGCGCGCCACGACAGTGATGCATATTCGGTCTTTGGCTCTGGCGCAATGGCAAGTGCTAGTGGGCGCCAAAGGGGTACACGTTTAGTATCTGTCGTTATTTGCAATGCAGATTTCGTGTCGGCTAACAGTAATGTAGGCTCTGCTGGGCAACGTTGGGGCACTCTTTGCCCTTCCCCCTTTTTGGCAATCTTTTCAGGCTTTGTTTCGAGTTTCACGTCTAGTTCAGACAGATTTAGCGGTGGTGGACTGGCAGCAGTTTCTTTCGTTTCTGGGACCGCTGTCTCATTCCGGTCGTCCGGATTGGGCAAGTCTTTCAGTGAAGATGGGATCTTTTTGGCATGGGTGGCATGGATCCACGACTTCCTCCCATCCACCCGTATTGCCGTCTGTGTTGTCAGAAGCACTTAATAGGGCCGCGCCACCTGAGTGCTAACAACGATTTTCTCTCAAAGTTCTTAAGCAGCAACCAATCTCCAGGCTCCAGCGCGTGCCCAGGACCAGTATATCTTACAGGTAGAGCCTCCTGCACGTGCTGATGAATTAAACGCAATTTCTGCATTAAAAGACCACAATAAGTGCTAAGTACAGGATGTTCCGCTTCACTCAGTCGTTTTGGCTGAGGTGCGCACCAAACATTCGCCGGCCTCCCCATCACAATCTCATACGGGGAGAGCCCAGTTCTAGCCTGTATAGATGTACGCATGCACAATAGCGCTATTGGTAATGCATCCACGCAACTCCACTTGCTTCCTGCACATATCTTGCTAATTTTTGACTTGAGGATTCCGTTGTGCCGCTCAACAAGAACGGCCGAACTCGGATGCCTCGAACTATGAAATCTCTTATCAATCTGAAGACCTGCACATATCTCTAATACCACTGCGCCCACAAAATGTGGACCGTTATCTGACCATATGACACGGGGCAAGCCAAAACGGGAAAAGTATTCTTTAAGCATTACTTTGGCGATACTCATTGCTGTGCAGTCTTAAGGGATATGCCTCCACCCACTTGCTGAATGCACAGATCACCACTAAGACATATTTCAAGTTTTGGCACCTTTCCATCTCTATGAAATCAAAATGGATTACCTCAAAAGGCATAGAGGGCGGGCCAAAACGGCCTATTGGAGTCACTGTTCCCTTTCCTACATTGTGTTGTAAACACGTAATGCAGTTCTGCACCAACCTCTCTGCATTCTTCTTTATGTTTACATTCTGCCATACCCTAGATAGGTGCTGTATTATTTATTTTTGCACAGATGTGGGTAGGGCTGTGAGCCATTGTGACCATTGCAGTTACATAAGAATTTGGCAACATCCAGTTTTTAGTTCCCTTGTCCACCCAACAAACCTCTAAATCTAACTCAGCAGGGCCCTCTGCCCACCCTTGTATCTCATCAGCCGTGGCTTCGGCCTGCATCTCTTTGACAGTGGCAATTCCATCTTCTATTATACAGGTTACTTCCTCAGTCTGGACTGTCATCATTTTATTATACAAATCAGTGGCAGTTTGTTTCGCAATTCTGTCTGCAAATGCGTTTCCCTCTCCCACTTTGCATGTTACCCTTTTATGTGCCTCGCATTTCACTATTGCTAGGCGCTTTGGAAATGGGAGTGCAGACAGCAATCGTACAATCAAAGGGCCATGTTGAATTCTGGCCCCATGCGATGCCAAGAAACCCCTCTCAGCCCAGAGTCGAACAAAGTTATGAACCACCCCAAAAGCATACTGACTATCAGTATAGATATTCACGTTCAAATTTTCGGAAAATTCACAGGCGCTGGTCAATGCTATTATTTGTGCGGCTTGTGCCGAGTTGTAGGGAATTCTTTTGCTTTCTACAACGCTCTCTAGGGTAGCGATAGCGTAAGCGGCAGTTGACGTGCCATGACGTAGTTTAAAACAAGAGCAGTCACAAAATAACTCTCCATCTGGCTCCTTTTGTGGGATGTCACTTAAATCAACTCTCCCCTTCGTTTCTTCCTCAGTGACCATTAAGCAATCATGGGGTGGTGATTCGTTGTCACCAATTTCTTTTATGGGCAGTGGCATTAATTCTGCAGCATTCAAAGCGTTACACCTCATAATTTGGATATGGGGCGCGAATAAGATAATTTCATATCTTGTCAGTCTAGCAGAGGTGAGGTGTTGCGTCTATGTCCTATTTAATAGGACATCTATGGCATGTGGCACCATCAGAATTAAAGTATGCCCCAATGCCATCCCTTCCGTTTGTTTCACCGACGCAGCAGCCGCCGCGACAGATCGCAAACATCGTGGTAGTGCGCGCGCTACAGGGTCCAGCGCAGAAGAAAAATGGCCGCACGGCCTATTTCTTCCACCTTGTTCCTGTGTCAAAACAGCTAATGCACATCCTTCATTCACGCATACAAATAATCTAATAACTTTTTCATAAATCGGCGTGCCCAAAACTGGAGCAGAACATAATGCAGTTTTCAATTGATCAAACGCTCTCTGACATTCTTCATTCCACTGCAAAGGCATGACTGCATCCTTCTTAGTTAATAGCACCATTGGCTTCATAATTAACGCAAAATTACTGATCCATTGCCGGCAATAAGAAGCCATGCCTATTATGGCTCTGACTCCTTTCTGTGTCTTTGGAATAGGCATACAAGAAATACTTTCTATGCGTTCTGGCGTTAGCCTTCTCCCTTCTTTCGAAAGTAGGTAGCCCAAATAAGCTACCTCCTTTCGATTATATTGAAACTTCTTCAAACTAGCTTTATGGGCATGTGCCGCTAGGTGTGACAGTAGTGATATGGTGCTCTTTTTACAAATCTCTTCTGTATCAGCAGCGATCAACAGATCATCTATGTATTGCAATAGTACACACCCCACTGGTAATTCTAGCAGGTCTAGCTGCTCTTTTAACGCTCTACTGTAAATACTCAGACTTTCCGTATATCCTTGTGGAATGCGCGTGAATGTAAATGATCGTCCCCCTAATGTGAACGCGAACAAATATCTACTGTCCTTGTCCACCGGAATGCTAAAGAAAGCGTTTTTTAGATCAATTACGCTAAAGTATTCTGCTGAGGCAGGCATCATTGTCAATATTGTAGTGACGTCTGGGACTAAAGGAAATTGTGGATCTACTACTTTGTTTAGCACGCGCAAATCAATTATGAAACGATATGGCACTTCATTGCCTCCTTTCTTAAACACTGGAAGAATCGGGCTGTTACATGTACTGCCTGTAATTTCTTCAATTACCCCTAATTTCACCAAATCTGAAAGAATACTTTTCAATCCTTTCTCTCCGTTTGCCAAAATTGTATACTGGGGAATTCTTGGCAGTGTAACTCCTTCTTTCAAAATGATCCTTACTGGCTCTATCTTCAAGCATCCTACATCGTTGTCATGCATCGCCCATATACAGGTTGGCACTTTTCTTAACTCTCCTGGCAAGGTTTCAGACATGAATTCTGACACAGGGGCATCTTGTGGCCAAATCATCAGAAACACCCCGTCTGACGTACAATGTATAATCGCACCTAGCTTTTTGAACAAGTTCAATCCCAACAAGTTCTCCCCACAATTTTCTGTTAGGAGAAAGGGACAATGTTCAGTGAATGGTCCTATAGTAACTGTGACTGGTTGGTACACTGGGTTTATGACTGGTGTACCTGCGAACCCTACAGAAACATTCTTTTGCCTTGACAGTGGTATATCCGGAACCAAGTGATGGTCTATTGAACACTTTTGTGCTCCTGTATCTACAAGGAAGCGGTGCTCCTCATTCCCGACTCCCATTTCTACGTAGGGTCCTCTATGATTCACGGGAACAGACACTGGTTCCGACCCCTGCCCTGGGCTGTCCTATTGGGGAAAAAACACATCATCTGATGTGTAGTCACTACTATTACTGTAATACGTATTTGGCTGCGTATTGAAAATGTTCCCATTCTTTCCTCCTTTTCCCCCCACTCTCATTCCCATACTGTTGGTTTTGCTGACCCTGACTATGGTTAGGAGCACTTTGGTTTTGGGCTTGGTTTTGATTACCTTCATTATTGTGGTGCTGCTGAATACTATTCCTATTTGGTCCATTCGCTCCTTGGTGCCCTCAGTGCTGTCTTCTCTGACCAGGTCCATTTCTATTCTGTAAATGTGGACATTGCGCTCGCCAGTGTCCTTCCTCCTTACAGTAAGCACACTAATTTGGTCCCAATGGCCCCCCCCATGCATATTCAAATTACTCCTCCCTTGTGCGTTCCCTCTTCCTCCATTATGTCCTGCTACTTGCTGCAGTAACACCCTTGTTTTCAGATTTACTCTATCTTTCTCCTCCTGGTCCTTTCCCGCATTTACTCTTGTCTCATAATATTGGGCCATATGCAATACTTCACCCAGCGTTTTTGCTTGCCATTCACTTTCTGATGTCATTGTTAGGTTCTGAATTGGAAGTCTCAACCCCCTCACATATTTATCAACAAATAGCCTCTTCCCCGCTTCCGAGCTCACATCCTGCCCACTGAAGTCTGCGAATACTTCTTCGAATGTATTGAAATAATCTGTTGCCAACTCATCCTTGCCTTGCACACATGCAGTCAACTTGTCCCATTGAATTCTTTTCTCTGGGACAATTTCTTTTAATTTCTGTATTATGCGTACTGGCAATGCTACCATGTTCGCTCCTGGTGTCCCTCCAACCGCTTTATTCCGGTCTTCTATTACCAAGTACACCCATGTGGCGCCATAGGCCGTTACGTCATCCACCTTTCTTATTTGCTTCCATATGTCTGTTGGCAGGATCACTGGGAATATTAGGTCTATGTCACCCATGGTAAGCACGGATGATTGCAGGCAGGACTCTACTTCCTTGTAAAAAAATCCTGCAGGATTCTTTCTTATATCGGGAATCATCTGCTTTATGTTGTTCACCTCCTGTCTGGAAAAGGGGACATGTACATAATGGGCTGGCGTTACCTGCGCCGCTACAGTGCCCATTGCGGGAACCTCTGTTTTTGGCACAAAGGTAGGTGGGACCTCCCTCAGAGGGAATGCCCCACTTACTGTCCCTCCCCCTTCTCTCATGTGTAATAATATTCCCAGAGCAAGCGATAGGGCTGTTTCTCCCATCCCTCGCTCTAGTGCTCTCTTATATACTGCCATTATTTCGGGTGGGCTAGCCTTGCCGTTTTTTATATCTTTGTCTATTAAATGTTCAGCCATCGACTGCAGTGCTTTTCTTTTCATGGGCATGGAATATTCATCAAATATCTCATGTATCTCCATTGTGGGGATACTGGGATCCAACATCCATCTGAACGCCTCTCGTATACATACTTTCAATTTGTCGCCACTCTGTACTGACGACATTGAATGTCGTCGCTGTATATATGGCTCTACCGCTTCCTTCCTATCTCTCCCGATATCCTTACCCCTGCACCCAGGTGCAGTAAATATTTCAGCATAATCATTATCCATTTCATTTTTAAGCTCAAAAAGTCCATACACATGTTCCCTCACTTATTCATCTCTTTGTCTACAGCGTGCTAATGCATTCAAGTCTAACAATCGCTGCGGTGGTAATTTCCCAATTAACGGTTTCCATCTCTCCACCAAATATTCACCCATGCATTCCAACACTACCTGTCTTTCGTTGCTTCTTCGGAAGTCATACATCGAAGCCAATGCTGCCGTCCCATCTTTTCCAGTCTATATACATTTGTGCCTGTTGCTGCAATTCCACCTTCCTTTCTTTGCTGATCGCACTGCGAGTTACCCTTGTGCATCCACTTTGTTCAGTCCCGCCTCTTGCCCCCGTGGTTTCAACTTCAACCCCTGGAGGGACGGACGGTACCGAGTCTGTATCTAAGGCGGGAGGTGCGGATGGGACAATAGGAACGGGGAGTGTCTGCTGTGGGGCTGGTTGGCTAGTAGGAAGTGTTACGTGCGCGGTTTGTGGCTGTGGGAGGGCTTGAGCTACGGGAGGGGGAGTTTGAGCTACGGGAGGGGCTTGAGCAATAGTTACTGACGTGTTTGGCCTCGCTTCTGATCTTGGGCCTTGTTCTGTATGGATCAATATGTTTTCCATCACTTCATCTTCTATGTTCAATTCTCGTTGTGGGTATATTTTTTCTATATTCAACTGGTCACGTCTACCTGACCTCCTTAGACTCTCAGTCTACTCCTCCTCCTCCTTTTCTTACACTTCTTCACCTTTCGATTTATGCCTGCGCGCATGCTTCGCTCTACTTTTAAATCGGAGCATTGCTTCCCCTCTCCAGTCCTTAACGATATCAAATGCTGCGGGACGCGCTTTCTTTCTTATCAACACCCTTTCCAAATTATCTATTCTCGCTATCTCAAAACTACCATTTATCGGCCACTGATGGTCCTGTTGCTTTCTGGTTTGCCTATGCCAAGTCTCACATAATATTATCACTCCCACACCATACTTCACATACATCTCATACGCCGGCGTTCCCCCAGGTGGTGCAATTTGGCCATCTTCCAAAGATTGTCTATCGCAGCGGAAAAACCCTGCTAGGGTGGACAATACCCCAGGCATGTTTCAACCTCCCCTTGGTTAATCAACCTTACCTAGGGCGTTTGATTTTGTAAAGTCAACTCTCAACCAATATCAGGATTATTTTGAATCAGGGTATGACTCACCTGATAAATCAATTTGTCCTCCAGGACACAATTCGTCTGTATACTGACGCAACCAATGACGCTGTGTCTGCATTTCTTGGCTTCTGCCTCGTTTCGGGACCCTCGCCTCCTTGTTCTCTGGCTAGATACGTCGATCAGGGATCAGATATGTGCAGATCTGCAAAGGAATCTCTCATCACTTCTACAGGGCGCCCCGAACACCTCTTGAGCCCGGCTCGATCCTCCCGTCCTCGTCGTTCTCCGCCTTACAACGTACACGATGGAACAAATGGGGGAGGGTCCCTATTCGGGCACCATCTTGAAAGGGGCCTCTAGGGGTCCCTCGCGTTATGGAAACAAGGCAAGTCACCACACACGATAGATACGCCAGACACAAGGTTGTATTCTCAAAGCTAGGGTTTATTGCAAAGCAAATAGTCTCAGTTGGCCAACTCGGTCTCTCGCCCCGTGACGTGTATCTCTAGACCTCGAGGGACGCAAGAGAGTGAATTACGTACATCAGTTACATATATACAAAATGCATATCATACAATCAGCTGTGACATGTTTAACACCCCCCTTTATTGGGTTTCTTTGAACTCGGTTTGATGGACAATGTCGACGAATAGGACACCTTCAAATATCTATTCTAGCAACATTAGGCAACCTTGCAAGCGTGGAGACATCTTTTCGTTGTTGAACAGAACACAGTGCTTCTGTTCTTGTAAGTGAGCTACATACGGGGGAAGAGTCACATTCCAGACCTTGCTATCTATGAGGTGCTATTCGAGTCCTGGGAGCCGACACGCTCTACAGGGCTCGGAAAAGGGGGGCCGTAAGAAGAGCATAATTCAAGCCTTTAGCTGCTTTATTCCAACATATTCTACCATATAACGAGACTGGCTGGCAGCTGTGAAATGATTAAATGCCCTGCGGCTCTGCTTCAAGGCTACATTCGGGAGGGAGCCGGGCATTCCTCTCCGGAGCTGCCTACGTTGTGTTTCAACAAACTCTTATTAGCCTTGCGGCCTTGTCCTTTCACGTTCAGACAACAATGTTAACAGTCGAGCAGTGTAAGCAGAAATGTGCTGAGAAGCAATTTGAACAGAAAGCAATGAGCAATCGTTAGAAAACAAAATGGCGATCCTTGTTACATCAAAATGGCCGTTCATTGGTCAAACTCGGAAACCTGTATTTCTATCATTGCGTACATTAGCCGGTTGGCCTTCGGCCACCAAAATGCGTTTGCCGTCCATCGTGAGAGGTGTCCATTTTTCCTAGACCGACATTAGGGCCCTAGATATTCATCAGTACCAACTCCCTACCCGCAAGAGATCCGTACACCAGGACATATCTACGTAGAGGGTCTATTTTCACCGGAATTAAAGGGATTTATGCACCAAGGTCGTATCTCCCCTGGATTGCAAGGAGTAAGGCATATAAAATATTCTCACCCCAGTTCTTAGCAAACCCCTTGCAGGTCGTAGATAGGTTGTGGGTTTCTTGCAAATACAGGATTTTAACCTGGTGCCTATCTACATGTAGTTGCCTCTTACGACGTTCGACTGGATTGCCTAGGCCACATAAATTCCAACTAAGGCAGGTTATGTCACCCATCCTGATACAGACTGTACAGTATTATCACACCCAATATTTTGATTCAAGCATCCCAACACCTCGGAGTGACCATCTGTGCCCATACCTCTCTTAACCATATGTATGATGTGTTCCGGGGGGCGTGGCTGAGAGAGCCACGGGATAAGACGTGAATCCCTGGTGCCCCTGCCGATCCTGCTAGAATCCTGCCGTATTGGGGTGATATGCCCATGCAACTGGAAAATCTTTGAGGTTCCTGCAGTAGGAACAGTTGCCGAACGCTGCGCTGGCACAACTGTAGCAGACCGCTACGGGTAACAGGAGCTGCATGAAGAGGAGTTTGGGAGATCTCGGCGAAGGAAGAAACAATATGGCGATTGGCATCGAACAAAGGAAGGTGCCCACGAGGCACAGATAAGAACTGCGAGGACCGCACCGCCGAGCAGAGGCACAGGGCTCGCAGCGTGAGAGGGACGCAGCAGTGCTGTGGTGGGAAGTGAGTGAGAGAAACATCCTTTCCGCCCTGGGGGGTACACGAATAGCGGGTTCGGAATAAGTGAGACCACAGACCCTGACTGCTGGGTGAGCTGCATGACACGTGCACCCTCTTGCTGGAGGTGGAGGCAGCGGAGTACAGTATCCAACGCACGGATACATTCATGTGACGCCTGCGCCCCCGAGGAACGAAACCCGGCATCAGCTGAGACATAGCTGGGATAACGATGGATCACTCGGAAAGCGTTGGCGACGGCAGCGCTTTGCTGTTGTGGGCTGCATTAGGCTCTTCACTGAGCTGCGAGCAGAGCCCGGCGGAGCACGCTTGAAGTATAATATACACCCAGGACCCAAGTAAGGAACGCCGGGCACTGAAGTAGGGTGTGTGCACAAGGTATATGCACACGAAACAGCAGAGCAGCTACGGAGGCGACAGTGCACTCATCAACACTGCGGACACTGGTGTCCATATAAGGGAAGCCCACAAAGCGGCCACAGAGGGAGCTCCAAGAAGTGACATTTAAAAGCTACGCTGCCCCGGACGTGCAAAGGGGCAACTCTAAGGCAATTGCACGGAGGACACAAGCCCCCGCACTATGGCGCGCCTAAGAGCCGACACAAGGGAACAAGAAATCCCCGATTTGCGCACGCCACGAACAGGAAGCGGGTGGGACTGGAGCTGCCGGTGCACTGGAGCGCAGATTGTCACCAGCGAGAGACGGGGACCGGCGTGAGATCCCGAGGCACAACTGGCGGGGGACTGCACCAGACGCCTAAGCACAGGTGGGTGCACGAGACACGGAAGCGACCACAGGCTAGGCCATGGCACTCAGCCCTAGCCCTGGAGGTAGCCGGGGCCAATGTGTAGCACCCCGCACATGACTCCGACCCGTGGTCAAAGTGAGCGGGAGCGGTCGGGAGCGGTGCTCCTATACTTTTTTAAATGACCTTGTACAGCTCCTATACTTTTATTTTAAAAAGAAACCATTCCGGAATGCTTTTGTTTTAAAATAAAAGTGTAGGAAGAAGTTGAGACCTTCACTTTCAGTGCACTGCACTGAACGTTCCCTTAAACAGGAGGTGCAAGTGTTTAGGGGGGTGTATTGTTTGTGGGAGGGGCTGTGGCAATGGGGTTTGTTGGGTGCAGGGGCAGGCCAGCACGGAACATAGTTCCACTACTTATTTTCGTACACTTCGACCACTGACTCCGACACCTGCTCTGGGTAGCTGGACTGG
This sequence comes from Ambystoma mexicanum, assembly GCF_040938575.1. NCBI lineage: Eukaryota > Metazoa > Chordata > Amphibia > Caudata > Ambystomatidae > Ambystoma > Ambystoma mexicanum. The sequence continues at coordinate 1,071,110,546 of NC_090931.1, forward strand.
AAGGGGGCAGAGACGTAACGCTGAAAGGACGCAGCGTGGCGCTAGGCGTACGGAAAACCACTGTCGGGTGCGCTAGTGGGCAGGTAATGAGTGGAGCTGACGGCCTACAAGAGCACCCACGGAGGCGGACTGGAAGGGTGAACCACGGCGCGGCCACACGGCGCATACAACTACTATCTAGGTTCACACAGCGGAACGGTGAGAACCCATGGGGTCTTAAAGTAGAGGAGCAAGCCTAAGGCGCCCATCCAGGGGGAAGTACCGCAGGCACACATGTGCAAGGCTGTCCCCGCCTCAGAGCCGGCACTTGAGAGCTGCGGGGACCGGGGGAGCAGCCAACATAAGGCCCAATACGAGCCAGCACACGAAGACACAACAAGGCGGTGGTGGCTACAGCAGCTAGTGACGTGGGAGGATACAACCCACCCGAAAGCCAACACACAGCGCGAAGGGGAGCCAAACCCCAGCCTCCCACTGGTGCCACGGCCGGCCATAAATAGGGCTGGTATCACTGAAGGTCACACTCAGGACAGCCAAACTGAGGCCTTGGGGCAGCTACGTGATGGCTGGCAGACAGACCAAGATCAAATCGAAACAACCCACGCTGGAGGAGTTTGCTAGGTCCCCGCAAGCAGAGGAGGGAGCCAAGAGTAAAGACAAGACCCTTGCTGTAGGCTCCACCACGGCACGTCCTGACCAGCAGATGATGGAAGTGATAGCTGACCTGAAAATCACGTGGGAAACCAAGCTGGAGTCTGCCATGATGGAATTGAAGGCGGCACTGGAGCTCAAAGTTGGAGAAGTCCAGGAGGACGTGAACCTCCTAAGGCAGGACGTAAGGGCACTGGCTAAGTGCACAGGCGAGCTTGAAAAAGACGTTGCCCCAAACACTGCTGCATGTGCGCCCCACACATCAGAGATCCACATCCTGAAACAACGGGTGAGCAACCTGGAGAATAGAGCGGAGGAAGCAGAGGGACGTGCTCGAAGAAATATACACCTGGTGGGGCTACCAGAGGGGGCAGAGGAACGTAACCCGACGGAATATGTCGAGACAATGATGCTGCAGGAAATAAATGGAGGGGCACTCTCACAGGGCTTCGCAGTTAAGAGGGCGCACAGAGCCTTAACCAGGAGGCCGCCACCAGGTGCTCCCCGAGAGCGATAATAGCCAAAATTCTGAACTATCGAGATAGGGAGAAGATCCTTGAACACTTTCGGACAGGAGGCACGATACAAAGGGCGTCAGCAAACATCGCAGCGTACCCGGACTATATGCTCCTGGTGCAGAGACAACATATGAACTATGGGGCTGTGAAGAGAAGATTGCGAGAGGCAGGCTACAAATACATGTTGATGTACCCGGCAAGGCTGAAGGTGTACCATAACAATAGGGCCCTGTTTTTTTACTCCTCTGGGGTAGCAATGGAGTGGCTGGACGCCCGAAACTGCCCGTCGGAACCTGACAACCAGAAGGAAGCCGGCGCAGATAAGTAGAATCGAGGAAGCTGGCCGCGAGGCGCCATCCAACTTGACACTGGGACTGGAATATAAGATAGGGTGAAGCCAGTTGTGATAGCTAAGCATCGGGTGGCATAGGCCGAGGAGCCCATGCTGGGCGAAATAGAGAAAAATGCAGGAGGCCAGAGGAGCTCGTTCCTGTATCCCCACAACTAGTTTAGTTGGGCTGCCGTTAGAACGGCAACCCCCTGCTGTGTTCTTGAAAGCGGCACAGCCGAGTTAGGGAATCAAATGCGGGCAAGCCTGAGATCCAGGGATGGAGCTCGGCAACAGTTGGGAAGGGGGGAGGGGGAGGGGATGGGAGGGGAGGGGAGGGCAGGGGGAGGGGGTGGGAGTGCTGTGTTAGTTGGGAAGACTGGGAGTAGGGGGGTAGTTGGGGAGTTTAAGTTGAAAAAGCATGGGGAACAAGCTAATACTCAGGCCAAGGTAACTGGAAGAGAGGGGAGGAGGGATGGGGATAAATATGGATGATGATGGGAGAACTTAGAATAGTGACCTGGAACGTCAGAGGCCTCAACAGCTACCTAAAGAGGAACAAGGTTATGATGTGCCTGAGAAGGCAAAAAATAGATATAGCCCTGCTGCAAGAAACCCACCTCACTAGACAGAGACAAGAGGTGGTGGCGAGAAAGTGGAGAGGGACCACAATTGGCGCGACATATTCAGCTTACGCTAGGGGGTGTTCACCTGGGTGGCAGCACATGTGCCCTTCCAACTGCTAGTAGAACCACGGTAGACCCAGATGGGAGAATGGTAGCGATGCAGGGGCTGTTAGAGAATAGAGAACTGTGCATCATAAACACATACGCCCCCAACCAAGACACAGTGGCCTACTTCAGGACTCTATACCACAAAATTAGCCCCCACTTATGAGGCGCGGTCATATGGGAGGGGATTTTAACTGTACGTTGCACCCCAAAATGGACAGGTTGGATACTAAACTAGAAAAACCTACTCCTGCGGCAAGAATATTACAAGCCTTGCTTAGAGATTTTGGATTAGTAGATATCTGGAGGCAGCAACACCCATACGATAGGCACTACTCGCACTATGCTGCCCCACACAACCTGTACACGAGACTGGATTAAATGTTTACCACCCAGGCCGGGGAAATGACTAACTCAGAATACAGGGCACGCATATTATCGGACCATTCCCCTCTGGTCCTGGCCTGGCGACTCCAGCCTCCCAGAGCAAGAGTTCCCACGTGGAGGCTTCGGGCTGAAGCATTGAAGGACACTGCTTTCCGTGAGGACCTCAGGGAGGAAATAATCGGGTATTTCAATAACAACACGGGGAGTGTGAAGTCAGAGGGAACCCTATGGGAGGCCTTAAAGGTGGTGATCAGAGGGGCGGCCATATCTAAATCCAGAGGGCTCCAAGCGGGTATAGAGCGGGAGTTGAATGAGACTGAGAGGGAACTAGAAAGAGTTATGCCGAAAGGGAGCACCTCACAGGAGGACGCTGAGCGGGTGGGCCAATTACAATAGGCGTGTGTGGGACTCTGGGAAAGGCTCTGTAATCTGAACTACAAAAAATATGTTGAGAGGCAGCATGCGGGGGGGGGGCAAACCGGGGAGGCTGCTCGCATAGCTATATAAGAATGAGACACCGGGGCCAGCGATTAGAGAGATACTGGTGGAAGAGGGCCAGGTTTGGAACACCCAGGAGGGAGTAAACGAGGGATTCCATAGATTTTATAAACGTCTGTATGAGAAGGAGGAGGAGGAGAGCCTGCAGCGCAGGAGATACAGGAAACGCTGAAGAAATGGGGTTACCAAAATTGAGCAAGGAGGAGAGGGAGAACCTAGATACCCCCATAACTCTGGAGGAATTGCAGACAGTGGCATTACACCTGCCCACGTGTAAGGCCCCGGGGATGGATGGCCTCCCCAGCAAATTCTACGAAACATATAGGCTAGAAGTGCCCCCCCCCACTGCTGGCAATGTTAAACGAGGCCTTCGAGAGGGGGACTCTGCCGGAGTCTCTAAGGGAGGCAATGATCATTCCGCTTATGATGCCCGGCAAGCCAAGCACGGATTGCGGGTCGTACAGAACCCCTGTCCATGTTAAATCAAGATAGCAAAATCCAAACGACAGTGTTGGCTAACCGATTGAAACAAGTGATCACCAAACTCATACACCCCGACCAAAACGGGTTACGTCCCAGGCAGGAGCATAACGGACAATCACAGAAGGCTGCACCAGGTCATAGAACAAGCAAAGAAGGACCCATGCGGGATAGCAATAGTTTCACTAGATGCAGTAAAGGCCTTCGACTCGTGGAGGTGGCCATGGATGCTGGCGGCCCTCAAGGAGTATGGGATGGGATAGGGGTACCTGCGATGGGTGAAAATGGTGTTCAGCTCCCCAATAGCCAGGGTTGAAACGGGGGTGATAATATCGGACAAATGGCAGCTCAGCAGAGGGACAAGGGAGGGATGCCCATGGTCCCCGATGCTGTATATCCTGGCCCTAGAACCGTTAGCAATCTGCCTAAGACAGCAATACAAGGAAATAGGGGTACAAACTAAAGGGGGACCGCATTTGATATCGTTTTATGCGGACGATATGTTGTTGTACATGCGCTTCCCTGAGGAAAACTTGCAATACGTCCTGGAGGCGATGGGGAACTATGCCACCCTCTCCGGCATAGCAGTTAACCCAGAAAAGTCATGCATGTTCCCACTGAGCAGGTACACGGGAGCCCCACAGAGTAGGTTGCCCACTTTGCGGATACTATGGCAGACCAGAACATTCTGCTACTTGGGGATTAATATACATCACACGGCCGAAGAAGAGCACAAATAACTCAGACAGGACGGTGGACGGTATCAAGAACAGTATGCAGTTTTGGGCGAAACTCCACCTAGCTATGGTAGGGAGGGCGGCCCTGCTCAAAATGGTGGTCCTACCGAGGTTGTTACATTACTTCGCAAACATCCCGTGATTGCTGCCCAGGCGCTTCTTCACCAAAATCCAGAGCTTGTGTCGAGGTTTTCTATGGTATAACTCTAGGAACAGAATAGCTCTATGGAAACTGCAGAATACGCATGACAGAGCGGGCATAAAGCTGCCGAATTTCGAGATATACCACCTGGCAGGGCTGTTACAATATGTGGCTAGATGGCTGTTGGAAGACGAGACGGCAGAATCCAGACTACTTAGGAATGAATGCGGACCCTACTTCCTGAAGGAACTAATATGGTTACCTAAATCGGAGCTGAAGGGGCGCCCGGGACTACTGGTACTGGGCTGGGAGGCGTGCCGGGTGGTGGGGTACCCGACCCCTAGCTCCCTGCAGGTGCCACTCGTGGCGCTATGCGGAGCGGATGAGCAACTAACGAGAGGGATCCGTAAATACTGGAAACCGGTGGGCCTGGCGACCCTGGGAGATATATGGCAAGACAGAAAGGCACTGGAGTTCCATGCGATAGTGGAGGATACGGGGGTACACAGAGGGCAGTACATTACGTACACTAGGGTGAAGGAGATGTGGTCCAAGGCAGCACTGGCAGAGCAGCCGGATGCAGCCATTGAGACGATGTACGATATCTCAGAGGGGGGGGCATGAGATATCCCGGATATATGAAGTATTGATGTCTAGAGTGAGCAAGGAACTGCCCCAACTGAGAAAAGAGTGGGAGGAAGATGCGGGAGAACCCATGCTAGACAGACAGTGGGAAAGAGCCCAGAGATGACACAAAAATAAAGTGTCCAGAAATGCCAGATTGCAGCAGATGCAGCTATATGTCACCCACAGGGCATACATGACCCCCCCCTAAGTAATGCCAGATTTGGGGGCCCAGACGTACAAAAATGCTCCAGGGGCGGGGAGGTGGATGCTGGGATGATACATATGTTCTGGGCCTGCCCGGAGGTGCGGAGATTTTGGGGAGAAGTTAAGCTACGATTGTCTGAGAAGGGGATTAAGTTGGATGTGGATTCTGTATGGGCGTGCATGTTGGGGGGGGATTTGCCAGACCACGGAATTTAAAACACGTCAGCAAACTCAAGGACCTGGCATACATCCTGGCCAAAAGGAGAATAGCCATGGGGTGGAAAGTAGCTCATAGGCCCAGGGTGGAAGTGTGGTGGAACAACCTCCTGAAGTGGGCTGATGCTGAGACCACGGTGTGGTATGATGCAGTCAGCGGGGTGGGAGGGAGTGGGCCCATTAATAGCTTGGAGGCAAATTGGTGGCCACAATAGCGGGGTCTCCCATCGTTGACTCCAATGAAAGTGATACTAGTGGACAGGATGAGGGGGGATTTGCCCCAAGAATAAGAGGAAGCTAAGGCAATGAGGGGAAGCTCGAGTTAAAGGGGTGGTGGGGACTGTAACATGTAATGAATGCCACGCTAGAAGCAACCGCAACAGTCGGGTGTGTTGGTTATGTTTTGTATGTTGTGAAAACCAATAAAAATATATTTTTTTTAAAAATAATGTATGATGTGTTCCAAGTGCTTTTCTTTGTTTTAACAACCCCAACACCCCCCCACCCTCCACCCTACCACAACTCCCACAGAAATGGGGTGATGATACACCATATAAAACACCCACTACCATGAACGCAACATTGCATAGGGAAGCAGATGCACAGGCTCACCCGGGCAGTCACCGGACTTCGTTACAGAGACAAAACAGGGTGAGTATTACAATACTTTTACAATTGTACCCCATGGGGGTAAGCATGTTTGCCATCTACCGCAATGTTGAGGAGAAGGAGGTTCTCCTCCAACGATCATGGATGATAGCAGAGCATCAGTCTAGGCTTGCAAAACTAACTGCATTAAGAGATCCACTGAAAGTGCAAGGGCTGAAAAGAATAGTCCACCTGCGTGGGTACAGCGATTGGGCTTTGTAATCAGAGTGTTGGTATGGTTTCGTCCAAGAATTTCACTGTTTCGCCTGGTATTGTGAAGAAGAAAGTTTTGTTGATCCATTCAACTCATAGTTTGGCAGGGTAGAACATCGCATATTTCAACTTAGCCATTTCTTAACCGCCAGGAAGGATCTCCTCTTTTGTGAGAAGTCAGGATAGATGAGTATCATGTTCAAACCCAATATTAGGTCTCCCTGCTCCCGGGCCGCCGGAAGGATTGCATTGCAGTCACAGTAATTGAGTATGCAGGCAATGATGGGCCGCAGAGGGGCTCAGTGTTTAGATTTAGGAGCCAGGGACCTGTGGGCCCGTTCAATAGCAAACTCCAGTGATAATGACTGGTTCCCTAGAAGTGGTAGCAGGGTCGACTCTACCAATTGTTTCAGGGAGGATTCAGTATTGCCCTCGGGGACTTCTATAATGTGAATATTGTTACGGCGGGACCTCGATTCTAAATCGTGCTTCTCCACCTGGAGTACCCGCCTGGAGTAGGGAGTTCGGCCCTCATGGTGGACAAACCATCTTCCACCGTGCCCACCCTTGTCTCGGCCTCCAATAGACGTTGGTCTTGTCTTATCAATACGAGTCTTAATGGAGTCAATAGTGCTGGTCATGTCCTTGAGCTTGCTATGCACCTTAGCGAATCACTCATGCGCTGAGTTTTAGTCAGTTCCATCGGGGCGGATTCGGGCTCCACGGCTGCACCGCCAGTGGTCTAAGGTTTAGGTGTAGATTTAATATATTGGCTAATGGAGCGTTGGTTCTTAGCCCCCCCCGACCCCACCCACCCCTTTGGTCATCTTGTGTAGCAAGCCAGGGTTGCTTGTAGAGAAGGAAGGCGCAGCGAGGGGGTCGGGTGTCCCAGCCAACCAGTCCACTATGCACAGCCTGCTCCAGGGCAGAATGTCCCCTGCTTGGTAGAGGGGCAGTCAGGTGAAAGCAGCACCAGGATTCGAGGTAGTAGATCGAGTAAGGGTGATCCCAGGGTAATCTTGTCAGGTTATAATGGGGTCACAATTTAAGGGACTTGCCCAGGTCTACATGTGGTCTACACCAGGCAGCAAGTAAGGCATCACCTGCAGAATTAATCCCCAGCAGCACATGCTGTCTCTCATGTCCAGTGTTTGTTACGTCTGTAGTTAGTTCCAACTGACTGATAGTAGGGGATGTTTTCTGCACTGCCCCAAGATGGCCGCCGGGTCTCCCTCAAGCAGGACTGCCAGATGCAAATCCAGATGGGAGGTAGGGGGTCAAAAAGTGTTGGTTACCAGATCGTGCTTGTAGTAGCCACAATACATCCACTCAATGTTACACCAATATTACAGTGGATGGAGGGACGTCAGTGCTTCGCCGGCTGGGGGGGGGGGGGGTCGGTGTGGCCAGAAGCGGGTGCACAGGCTAGTGGCAAATTACTTAGGAAGCGGTCCGTTGCAGGTGTCTTTAAAGAGAGGCTGAGGCGCTGGGCTCCTCGATGCTTCCACAGTGTCCATACGATGCCGGGACTCCCCCCGCCAAGGACTCACCTCTGTCTCAAACCACCAGTTCTGATAACTTAGTGCAGTGGGCGTTTCTGGTGGGTGAGGGTCCTGGTATGGTACAAAGAAGAAACAGTAGAATGTATCACCCCCAAAAGAAGGGTCTCGCACACATTTGTTTCAAGATATCTGTCTGCTACAAATTCAATCTGATATCTACAACTGTACAAGTTACATGCCCTGCGGAATTTGAGTCCACTATCATTAGGATTCAGCATGAAACTACGGGGTTTTGAAGAGCAAGTAAAATAATTGCATACGAGTAACTTAATGCGCATACAGGTTCAGACCTGGACATGATCTCAAACCAAGGTGACAAACCCATACCCCGGGCTGTCACACTACCAGGATAGTCCATTAACACACAGAAATAGCTACAGCACCACCACAAACTCAAATGGAAACAAGCCATTAGACCTATAGTGTAGATCTGCAAATCCTGAATGTGAGGATGAAAGGTGACACCTTAGGAAAATGTACTTTTAAGTCAATTCAGGGCAGCATCCTAATGGATTATTGTATCACTGGCATAGCGACCTCGGAAATGAATGGTTTAATTGTCAAAGAGCAATCGCCACACTCAGGCCACTGTCGACTGGCTCTATACATTGAAACAGCCCTAAACAACCAAACGGGATACACTTCTCTAAAGAAAATTCACTGAACAGAAGAGAGTAAGGACAACGGCAATGAAAAAAAGAAACATAACCAATGCGTCCCTTAATAAAACCTACAACCAAACCGCAGTCCACACAAACCAAGCTGTGACAGGTGTAAATAAAATACTTATGACAGCAACATACTTACTTAAGTTACAAAACCCCCAAAAGGATGGAAGGCAAAATTACCAACCAGAAACCTGGACTGGAAAGGACGATGCAAACGGAAACAAAAACGTAAGACACTTATCATGGACCCAGTAAAAAATGAGCTATGCTCAAAATACCCTCTGCATATTCAGACTATAAATCAACAATAAAAGAAGAAAAAGATTACGTGACAAGCAAATTAGCTCGGACAGATGCTGCAAATTGACAGCAACTCTTTCTGGGAACTATGGAAAGCTAAAAAGCAAAGAAGAAGCCAGATATAGCTAAGAATAATGGAAGATACGAACAGATAACTTCCACTAAAAACCTCTGAACCGGAAAATGTTTCTGGCAAAACAATGTCTTGGAGGGAATTATTAATGACCAACAAACGCCATAGAAAATCCTTGCACAACTGAGAAATTAAAAAAAGGCATTCAAAAAGGGAAAGTAAAGAAATCCTAAGGCCCAGATAAAACATTAAATGAGAAGCTCAAGCCAAATTCAGAAAGCACTAGTTACATCATTCTACAATCTGGTCACTTCCCAGAAACTTGGCAAGAAGGGCTCATCACTCCCATCTATAAAGAGGGGTATGCCATGTACTCAAACAACTATAGGGGAATCTGTGCAAACAGTAACCTCAGCAATCTATTCTGCATCTTAGAAAACAAAGAAATCCCAACTTCCTAATTGAAGATTCTACTTAAGAATGTTAAGAACTCAGAAAGGATTCCGACCCAAACATTGAACAAACCATATCTTAGCCTTGCAGGCTCTGATCAGCAAACTTTGCTTTATAGATTGTCTGCACAGCATTCGATGCAATCTAGCACCCAACACAAAACCTTAAAATCGCTGCAGGCTGGAAAAAGGGTGTCCTGGAAGAGTCATATGACATGATAAATTCAATGTACAACTCAATCGGCTGCAAGGTGAAAGTTGCAAACTGGTGTCTTCAAAACGAGGGGTGAGACAAGGGTGCAACTGCAGTTCAAACCCGTTTCAATGTCTTTATCAATGACCGCCCTTCATTGCTAGATGTGTGCAAGACCCGAGATCTGAGACTGAAAGGCTCCGAAATAAAATGCCTGCTATGTGCAGATGATCTGGTCATACCGGCACCCACCAAAAAAGCCTTGCAACACAATGTCAACATACTTGAAGAATATTGTAAAACTGGGGCCCTGGAGGTGAACCTAAAAAAGACCAAAAGCATCTTCATTCCAGAAGAACATAAAGATAAGTTTAAAAAGACAACAGGAAATCGTGTGCACTATTATTTAACCACACAGAATTTGAACATGTTACAAACTACACTTACCCAGGTCTCAAAATAAGAGAGATTATGGACCTTTTAAACGGTCAATAAAAGCGATTCAAGAAAAAGCCCTCTGTGTTCTATGTTACCAAAAAGCAACCGGTATACTTCAATCCACCAGTAAAATTGATGCTAAAATAATCCGATAGCACCATCTCCCTTATCCTACTACAGGGAAGTGGGGTCCAACACAGTTGTTTTTTTTTGGTTGTTTTTAACAAAAAGTTTTATGAAGGAATATGCAACATGGCACAAATCTTCCAGAGAAATGCAGCACCTCCAGTTCTGCAAACAGGTGGTTCCTGTGTGTAGAAATGGCCTAAATCATGGATGCACAGTGCTATGAAGATGTACCCGTTATCATAGCAAAAGCCATAACCTCAACTACATTCACTACTAGGCATTGTGTAACCAAACAGTAAAACCCTTGAAACAAGCCCTTCGACAATAGATTACAGAACTAACTGCAGTCCTACTACGGCAGTGACACAGATTCCCAGCATAGGAAAACAAAGACAGGAAGAGAAATGTGCTAGGTAGGGACTTTGAGAGGCCGTAAAGAAGCAATACATATTGGAAATTAGAGCTGGATCACCCCAAAAAGCTAGAATCATACAGATCACTGGGACAAAACTTTCCATTGCATAGTGCTTAACTGTGGTAAGAAAATTCTAAGCACAGCCAAATACAGACTGAGTGAACACTTGCTGTAAATGGGGACTGGTCGAACGAACAGCTCAAACAAGAGGGTCAGGGAGGACAGAATTTGTCAACAGTGTGACTTAGAAGTAGACACATTTTTTCCTGTACTGTCCTACAGCAAAGTTATTTGGGACACTTATTTCTCCACACTCTGAGAATAAGGAAGTATTTGCAAGTAAAACTGGACAAGATGAGCACTGCATCATCCTCGGACAAAACACCAGAATCAGTAGCAAGAGCAGCAAAATATGACTGCATGCCACCAAAAAAGGAACCATGCTTAAAGCTATATGGACTTTTAGCAAGTGTGCAAAACAAAAGAATCGGTACCAGAAACAAGGTGGCATTTTTTGTACTCATTGGGTTTACTTTGGCAATATTGTCTATGTTTCATGCCAGTAAAGTAACTTGTACTGTACAAGGAATATGGGGGACCAGTGTAGACACACATGCACCCATTGATTTCCTTTACCTTTTGCAGTTATTAATGTTGCTTACATGCATGCGGGTTATTGAAAAGATGTTCATCAGGAGGAGACAGAATCAAGAGTAAAAGAATCACTAGGGTGCAGAGGGGTAACGTAATTCTTTATTTTGCTAATAGGACAAAAGAGCTAAAGACAGATTGTGACCTTTGGACTATAAAAGACCCTCTCCTAGGGGATGCTTAATTTCCTGTAGAAGAGGCGCTTTCGTCTTCTGAACCTTGTACGATTTTTAATAGCGATGCACTTCCAAAGCATCTTTTTTATCCATGAAACACTTGTGCATGGGCGCGCTATAAATAATATATCATATTTGTGTGCAGCTTTGATCCTAACCAAGAGATCTACTTAACCATCCTTTCTAAAGATTTCTCCTGTGAAAGCTCTCTGGTGCTCCAGTTTTCTTTGACAGGTAAGCGTCAGACTTTCAGAGTCTTAGTACAGGTGTCAAGAAAACAAGCGGGAAAAGGTCAGTTTAGCCAGAGGAACGTGGTGGAAGCAAAGATGCCTTGCACCTGCTGAAATCCATGTTCGTGCAGAGACTGCTAAAGCAGTTTCGGTGGAGTACCGGGGTCCTGTCGCTCTAGATCAGGGGTCTCCAGTTCCAGTCTTTCGAGAGCCACTTTCTTGCAAAGTTATAACCAAGGACTATGTAAACGATCCCTTTTTTAGAATTTCCCTTTTTAGAGTTCCCAGTTCCCCCATTTATTTCGTGCACATATCCTGAAAATAAAGTGAATTTGGTGCTCGATTATCGAATTTTACACATTTTCTATATAAGTAATTTGCAAAGCAGTCAAGTAGCTCACTGCCCGTGTGACTGCCTTCTCCTCCCTCTAACCATCCCCAGGCCCCTTCTCCCCTTCCCATGAGTTGGAAGAATGGGGCGTGTGGGATGAGGGCAATTTTGGGTGGGGTGGGTGTTCAGCTTCGTATAGAAACTGCTGACGTTTGACTATATTCCTGGCACTCTAATCCTCTTCTTCTAAACCCTCAAATGATGCTACATGTTTTGCCTCTTCACTGAATTTGGGGATTCCTAATCTAATCCTGGTTTGCATTTAAAACCTGTTGCCCCATTTAAATGCTGGCATTTCTCATGTACGCTGGAACTTCTGATCTAGCCATTTAAAATCTGCTGCCATTGTTTGAGTCTTGCTTAAAGTACCTACCTCATCTGTACTTGCCTGGCTGCTAGGCACGCCTCGTGATTTCTTCGGACACTGTGCAGCTCTCGTCTCTCCCCCCCTCACCCCAGGCACCCCCCCTCATGTCACTCTCCATCTCCCCTATCTATTCTAACTGCTGCTCAATACCCATCCCCTCCCTCTCTTTCAAAGCCTGAAGGAAAAAGTTTAAGAAGGGTCTCCTGGTCTCAAACCCAGGGCTGCCCATTGCTGACACCTATGCCAAGGCTCTCTCCAAGCAGACTATTACTGACATTCTCTTTGTTGTTCCCTCTACAGACGTATGGATTCCCCATATGGTTTCTGCCCTCTCCCCTTTCTGCTCTTCAACCATTAATGTTGTTGCCAGATGGGGAGTGCTCCTGGCTCACTTCCCATCATTGTCTACTTGAATGGCACTATCATGGCCCAGTGCTCTCAGCCCAAACTCCCCTTTCTTGACAGGTGTCTTCTGTCTCTTATTAACTTCCTCCATTCTCCTGCCACTCCTCTGTCTACCGCCCCCCCCCTTCCTCTTCCCTGCCTCCGGTTGTGGTACCTCGTCCCTGAAACCCTTCTTCCTCAGAAAACCTTTAAAGGCGGCAACCCAGCTTCACTTTGCTACCCTCAATTCTCGCTCTGCTGTCAAACACTCCTGACATCTGTCACCTCCTCGAAGACTTTGACCTTCGACGCCCTCTGGCTATCCAAGGCTCTGTCACTGCTTTTGACACTCTTCTCCCTGATGGCTACAAAATCCTCTCTGAGGCGGAGTGACACTCGTTTTCCCCAAATGAATCCCTGTCTCTGTCATACCGATCCAATCCCACTCCACCTTGGGGTATCTTATCTGCAAGCTTTGCTTCTCCTCCTCAGAGATTTCAATATCCCTCTGGACTCTCCTAATGCGGCCTTGGCCTCCTGCAACCTCAGTGACTCTTTCTCCCTCACCATTCTCCCCTCTGTTCCAACTCACTCTGGATGCGCTCATCTAATTTATATATATATATATATATATATATATATATATATATATATATATAACACCTGGTCTGCCCAGGAACTACAATGTATGCTTTTTATGATGTTTTGCACAATTTCTAATATAATAAAGTAATTTTAGAACTCAGTAATGGTCTGAGGGCTTGGGCATTTTTTGGCTGATGTTGAAGTTAGTCTCATCATCTGACTTGCATTTTCACCTGACATTTTGAATATTTAGAGCCTAGCCCGCTCCAGCCCTGAAGCACCAGCTCAATAATGAGGCGGAGCGCATCATTCAATTGGTTAAAAATTGTGTTTGTATTAATATATATTCTCTCATCACTCGCTCATCACTCTCTCCTCTGGAGCTCCTGGGCTCCCCGGATATGCCTCTGCCCGCATCCCACCAGTGAAGCAAGTGTCAGTAGCCGTCTTTCCTGCCTCTTTTATTCCCCCCTCCTCTCCTGCTATTGACTCACACTCTGACTCGGCCCTTGCTAACGCCCCACCTCTCCATCTCCAACACCCATGACATCCTTACTCCTCCCATGAAGTTTCGCTTTAAGCCTGCCTCCAAGTGCAACAGTTGGTATGATTCCGACCTAGCCTTGTTGAAAAGCAAGTGCAGAGTTGCAGAATCGAAATGGCTGGCTTCCCCCACATCCTCTGAAAAACTGGCCTGTCGCCTGCTCCAAAGACATTATAGACTCTCCATCCGGTACAAGATCCGGCCCATATTCAAGCCTGCCTCTCTAGTGCCACTAACACGGCGGAAATTTTCTACATCTGTACAGAACTTGCCAATCCTACTGCAGTCTCTACTTCCCATCTTCCTTTCCAGGCCCTCTGCACGGCTTTGGCATCCCACTTCACAACCAAAACGCAGGCCATCCTGTCCTCACTCTCCTCTACTCCCCTCCCTGTTCCTGCACTTAGGGCTCCCTTGGCCCCTCCCTCTCCATCCCTCCTACTCTCCTCCTCCTCACCTATAGCAAAGGATGAAATCACCAAGACTGTTTACTCTATGAAAGTCTCCTCCAAACAGATGCTTCCTTGTTCCTCTAGCACTATCAAGGCCAATAGCGTGGCCCTCGCCCCTTCTTTAGCAGAGTTCTGTAATCACTCTTTTGCCACTGGCTTCTTCCCATTACCTCTCAAGCACTCCCTCCTAAAAAAACATCTGCGGACCCTTCCTGCCCAGCTAACTACCGCCCTACCTCCACTACCCACGCTTTGGGCAAACATTTGGAGAAGTTGGTCATCTCCCAACTAATCCACCACACTCAATCTGTGTGCTGTTGCCACAACCACCAATCTGGCTTCAGAGCAGCCAGAGGCACGGAAACTGCTCTCCTCAACACCTGTGAAGACCTGCTATCTAACCTTGACTCCAACTACCCTTCTGTCCTCATCCTCCTTGATCGGTCCTCTGCCTTCGACACGGTCAATCATGCCACCCTCTTAAATCGACTCCGATGCTCTAAGCATCGCGGATTGGGCACTGGTTTGGCCGACTTCTTTCCATTCTAATCGGTCCTCCCAGGTTCAAATGGGCCATTTTCTCTACCTCACTCTCCACTTGTGGTGTCAGCCAGGGCTTTATACTTTCGCCCTGGCTTTTCAACATTTACCTTGCCCCTTTTACCCACCTGATCTCCACCTTCTCTCCTCACTTCCAGTGTTATGAGGATGACACTACGCTCTCCTTTAAACTTCCTGCCACTTCCGCCTCTCATTCCCGATTGTCTGACCGCTTTTCAGGCAGGGTGTACTGCTACGACTTCTGTCTTAACACCAGTAAGATAGAGATCCTTCTCATTGGACCACCCCTCCTTCCTTCCCTCTATTCACTGGCAGCCCTCCTTGGGCCCCCTGCCCTCAACCTCTTGTGAGGCAAAAAACCTGGGTGTCACCATTGACTCCTCCCTTTTCTTCTCACCTCATATTGCTGACCTTGCCAAGAAGGATTCACCTCATCAGAGGCATTCTCCCTTCCCTCACCTTCTCCTAGAAACTCAATATCTCTAGAGCTCTGGTTCTCTCCAGGCTGGACTACTGCAAAAGCCTCCTCAATCGGCCTCATTCCTTCCTGCGCCCTCGTCAACTAATCCAGAATAGAGCTGGGAGACGTATCCTTGACCTCAAGCCCAGGGGCTGCATCTCTCCAGCCCTAAAATCTCTCCACTGGCTCCGGGTGGCTGCAAGGATCAAATTCAAGACCCTCTGCATCATCCACAAGGCTTTCTGGGGCCTGGAACAGCGCTATATCCAACTTTCTCTACTTAAATACCTCCCAGCTAGAGTCCTTCTGTCCTCTAGCTCCAACTCTCTGCAGTTCAAATGCTTCTCCAAACAGAGTGGGGAGTAGATCTCTTCAGCAGGAGCCTCATTCTGGAATACCTCCCTATCCCTCTCGGACTTGAGCTGGATCTCCTCAAGTTCTGGAAGCTCCTCAAGACCTTCCTTTTCTCCTCCTCCTTCCCCCGTCCTTGATAAGGCCCCACCCCCTGCTGTTGCTGTGTCTGGCTGCCTCATCCCTTCTGAATCATACAGGGACCAGGCCCTCCCTCGACAAGTCTGCTTCAGCACCCCCCCCCACCTCCCCTCACTACCAGTACTTACCTTCAGGCACCCTTCCCTGACTAGACTACTGAGCCTGGTCCACCCCCCTCAATCGCACTAGTTGACCCGTATCCCATCCCCCAGTGCACTTGCCCTTCTGGCTCTGCTTAGCACTTACCCTACCCCTGGACCCCTGTCCTTTATCCCCCACCCCTTAGCTCCTCCCTGTCCTGCCCCCCTTGCACTTTGTCTGCTGCACTTCTTATCCGAATGTCACAAGGCCTAGTAGGACCATTTATTGTTGTTTGTCCTCCTCTGTTCCCCTTCCCCTTCCCCTTTGTCTTGTGGTGCCCGGAAATACTTTCTGCTTTGAAGGCGCCATACAAATGTGCAATACATTTTTTTTCTTTAAATGAGCATACCAGTACAAGTACAAGCTACTGCGTTTGGGGATTCTTATACAGGAAGTCTTTAGCCTCCCACCCCTTTAAATCACCCTTCACTCAGTTCTGCCCTCTCTCGGGAAAACAGATGATTTGGCATTTTAGGGCCCAGTTGGTTAAGGACAATTTCGGCTTTCTCTTGGCTGCGTAGGATGAATACTCCACTCACCCTCTCAACTACCAACAGAACCCCTCGAGAAACCATAGCTTAACCTACCCCCTCATGCCAATATCCTCATCTACGGACCATGACGGCCACACACCTAACAAAACAAGTCGCACATCACATCACTCTGCGCAGTTACACAATACATAAACTACAGAGACCATGCCACATAATCAAGGAGGCCCAAAGTATTCTTTCTTCCCGAATGATATTGTACGATTAGGGCATCGATAACCGCCCTCTTCAGCCACTCCGCCCTCCATAGCCTTACTTCCCTTTTCAGCTGCACCATTCCCTCCTAGCCGATGCTGCTATAAATAATCCATAAAGCAACATATTTCGGAACATCCCCAGCTCAGCAAAGAAAACTCCTCACGTCACCACTTCTCACACACCATAAAATGTGAGCAGATTTCAAACCAGCTACATCACAGAATTCACCCAAACCCTGCATAAACCTACTATAATCTGAATAATCCTTCGCCAATGTCCGTTCAGTGCGCATTACTCCACAAATTTGATGTTGCTCAAATGTTGACTCCCTCGTCACTTAAAAACACTAACCAAGAAAGCCAGACATTCCTTTCTCTTTAGACAAAAAAAAATGCCTAACGTTTTCTTTTCGGGGCCAAGCAACTATTGTCAAAATACCTTCTGCTATCCCTCCGCAAATACCTCCCTTCTCGAGCTCTTCGCTCCCTTACCTCCAACTCCCTCAGGGTCAGTCGTTTCTCAAAGAAACGAGCTGAGGGTAGATCTCTGTCTTCGGCTGGGGCCTCCCTCTGGAACAGCCTCCCTGCCACTCTAAAACTTGAGGAGAACCATCTCCGGTTCCAGAAGCACCTCAAGACTTTCCTCTTTGCATCTGCCTTTGCTCCCCCTCTCCCTTGCTGTTCTGCTCTCTCTTGCCACTGTGCATCTGGCCACCCCCGTCCCCCTTGGCCCAGGAACTTGCTCACCCTGCCACTCTTCTGCACTGCCTCCCGGCCACCCCTTGCACTGGGGACTCTATCTGTACCCATTCAGTACCCCACTCCCCCCTCGTCTTTTTATGCACGTATCTGACTTACCCAGCTCTGCTGCCGTAAACACAGCACTTGCCACTTGCTGGCTGCACTACCCCTGTTTATTGCTCCATTATCTATTTTATTGTATTTATTATTTATCTGTTTATCTGTTTATCCTCTGCTCTGCACTTTCCACTCTCCCCCTTCCATGCACTTTTCCCTTTTCCATGCACTTGCACGATCTCAATGTCACTGGGCCTAGTAAGATCGTTGTTTTGTTCTCCCCCGTTCCCCTCCCTTGTCGCGCTCTGAAACACTTGTGTATGAACATGATACAAATAAAATATATCATAACATGGATGGAAAATGAGAGAACACAGAGCTTAAACGAAACACTTCGTCACACCTGCAATGGACCATATGCAAATCGCACAGAGACCCAACAAACGATGTCCCTTCTGTTGGCTTTTAATAATTTGTCGACTTGCGTTGTTCATGAGAATGCAGAAGGAAATGGGCATTTTATTCCATATCCAATCCCGTGCTCATCTGACTGGAGCGACAAAATCCCTTTGCCATGTAACATACGTGCTAGAATACCCAAAAACATTCCTGCACTTGGCTTTTTCTAGAGAGATACATACCTGTATTGAGCAGCTGCCGGGAATTATTCTTCAATTTGGTTTACTAAGCATTAAGACCCATTCTTAGTGAACAGCAAGGGTCAGCTTCTCTAACAAAGTGCAATTGTCCACAATTTGGCTCAATGCCTTCCCTCTCTGCGCCAGGTAGCTGTGCAGAGCACGTATTGATGCCAGCTGGACTATTAGCTGACGTTGAGAGATAATCCGAAGAGGGGGAGAGCATGTGGATGGAATGTTCATCTGCTTGGTAATTAACCCAAATGCAAGTATATATTTTAAAAAGTGTTGCTCCAAAAAAGACAATAATATACGTTAGTTCGGCTAACCGTCATTTTTGAGGCAAGCGTTCGTAATTTTCAGATTACTTTATCAGGAATGTATAGACCGCGTTAAAGCCTTCACGATCAATGACGGCTCTTCGTTATTCGTCGTTTTCTCGTGGGGAAACCTCGTGCCTGGCAAAACCATTCCCGAACTGGGCCAGCAGGTGCATTTCCTCTGCACATTACGTTTAATTCGGAGGCTTCTCGTGTCCTTTATTTGTCCCAAGTAAACATCTTTCCAAGGAAACGCATATTTTAACATGGCCGCTTTCATGTCTTTTGTTCCTTAGAAACTCTGTGGGGAAAGAATCCCCAATGGGGTCGGTTACCGCCTGGACCATAGTCCTATACAACCATACAAACATTTGCCTTCAATCATTTCGTACGTTCTTTCCATTCACTGTGTGTAGATTCTCTGGGTTCCGGAATGAACCTTTACTTTCAGAGATTTCAAACGGCGGTGACAAAAACATTTTTTTCAACACAGATGTTCATAGCAGAAAACGAGGTTGTCTGCTCGCAGTAGAGCTGCGTCATGGGGGCAGCCTTTTCCTCCCACTCAAGAAAGTCTGTAGTAAAAGGGATCTCAACGACATGAAGCAGCAGAAGGTGCAAGAGGAGACCACATGGGAGTATCCTCGTCTCATTCCCAGGATGCCCATGACGGCCCTACGTCATATAAAAAGTCAGACTTCCCGTTTTTTATCTTGTTCGCCGAATTCCTCGGGGTAACTCATAAAAGGTTGGTAAACCGAGCCTGCATAATTCAATGTACTGAACGAAGAGGATAGGGTCAGAGGACAAAGGGTAGGAGAACACAGGGCAGGCAAAATGTAGCCCCTTTACTTGCAAACTCATGTACTGGCAGCCATTGGCCCCTTTTGCGATTCACGTTTCCTCCGTGTTTTTATTGCAAAGTGTGGCCGGCTTTAGTCCAGTAGGAGAATATACTGCATGAGCCCTTGATGTGTTTTTGATGGTGCGTTTCTTTAAAATCGTGGATCTAGTGAATATGCACAGAAGAAAAACTTGCAGCTGGGTTTATAGCGAAGGACAGGGTACTAGAAGAGTGGGACCCACTACAACAGAAATAAAATTAAACACCTCTATGTACTGTTACATATTTCATTTCATTATTTGTGTTATGGTTTAAATATAAAATAAATCCGTCCAAATTCTTTATCAACTCCAGAATAAAAAGTGAAAAACAATTATGGACTCCAATATAAAATGTATACAAAACCGTCAGAGAACTAAATTACAGATCTCATTCCTTTTTTTTTTTTTTTTTTTAAGTTAACACATCCTATTTACAACTAAACTATTTTGAAAATGCCTTATCAGTTTCATTGTTAACAAAACATGCTACCTGGCCAACATTCAATAACAAAAAAGTGCCTTAGACAAAGTCGCAGAATTATTCCATACATATCGAGAACATATTCGTATTCTTTTCCTTCCAATCAATACAAAGATGCTTTCAAGTTTCAGTAGTATTAAATGTGTCACGAAAACTGTCTATCCGCTCTCCATTTTATAATCGTCAAATTATCCAAGCAATTAAATCGGAACTTCATAAACATTACTCTGAATGTTACCTTGGTATTTATGGATATACATAGGAGGCCGCAAATGAAATGGAAAGGCCTTTTAGTTCTCAGCAAATAACTTCTCAGTAGAGAGAGATTTGTAATTGCTGGCATATCCCATCGAAAGGAGTTATATATGTTTGATAAGCCTCACTTAAAACACTAATTACTGGCAAGACAGATATACTAACCAAAACCTTCCTGCATCTTTTGGCCTATAACTTCAGTGGTGCCCTCATCAAGGGCCCTTCTTAGGATCTGCAACAAAGAATAAGCCACAGCCTTTAAAGTTTTTGCACACAATGAAGCTATTCTTACATAGGTGATATTCCAGAGATCAGTAACAGCTCTGCCCTCAAGAGGGTCATTGGTATTGATAAAAGTTACATCCTATTTTGTTCTTGCAAACATAACCTTGCAGCTAATTAAACCACTGTGAGGGGAGGTATATTCCTCCTATATGACATGCCAAACAAAGAGATGAGAACACCTCTGTTTGTACACCTTTTAGTCAAAGGAGGATAGCTCAGGGGCAACGTGCTCACCTTGGACGCAAGACGACATGGAGCAACACCGGTTCGATCCCCGGGTGCGCACTTGGAAACCGCTGGGTATTAACCGTGTTATAAATAACCTATCATATATTAACAGCAGCAATAAAGAAAACCCACCATATTGGATGTCGAAACCCACTAAAATGGCCATCAAATGAATTATCTTTCTTTCCACCTTAGCGTGGATGGCTGCTTCCGATCTCTTAAAAGAGGACTAGGAACCCAAATTTAAATAAAAAAATAAATACATTCATCCTCTATTGTATTCACACCCAAATGCCAGCTAAAATGTATATCCCCAAGCAGGTTTGTCTTAATAATATTTACAACCAAAGAATTAATCTACGAATAACCCTAAACCACCTCAAGACTCCTTTGAAGCCAATTTATATGGCAATTCTGTCCAGAACAGTTCGTATATCTGCCAAATACAAATTAAATAAACAGGGCCCCAATATGCATCCCTGCCTCGCGCCCCTAGAAGCTGGAATATGGGTAGAAAATAAGCCTTCTGCATTAAAACACATTTTTACAGTTGTATCTGAGTGCAAACGGATTAAAATCTATCAATGCCACATTCTCAAAATTTCTTCTCCAACCTACCCCGGTCCACCTGGCATATATGCTAGCAGGTAGTTCCTAGATGTAGCCAGCTCTTTCCGAATGTTTATTACAACAATGCTGCATTCAGTACTGAAAACGTGACAGAAAGTTATTAGCGGCTCATACAAAATATCCTTTTATTATGGGCAGGCAAACATTACATTAAGTAGCAGAATTAGGCTACAATTGTGCAGATCCCCTGCCGGCCCTTTTTAAAAGTAGGTCTTATCTGGGAGTCGAGCCAGGAACTCGGGAGAACATGTTCCACTACCATTTCACCAAACAAGATGAATACAATCTTAGCCCGTTCGTGAGGAAATTATTTTACTACAACATTAGCAGTACCACCTGGAGCCAGAGCTCTAGCTAGATATTTTCAGTTTTTCTTTTCTTTTTTTTTTTTAACTTCCAAAATATATACCTGTGTAAATAACCTTGTATAAAGCACAATTTGTCCTCTATTGAAAGTTCAGGGAATGCTCTTTTATATATTGTGCTCACGATGGTTAAGGTATAGCAATATTTTGGGCTTGGCTTTGACAATCTTCTGAGTTTGTGACTAATGACCAACATTTTTGCATGTCTTTCTTCCTAATCTGTCAAATTTCACACCATTTCCCGTGTAGTATTCAGTTTATATACCTTTAACCAATTGATGTAATGCGGTTTGAGCATTCTACCCACATTCCTTCAACGAGAACATGTTAAGAGTGGGTGAGTATACAAACCAACATTTCTTCAAACTAAAGGCCCACTAAGGAGGATTCGACATTGAGGGGAGCTCTGCGCTATTTCGCTCATGCTTCTAACCTATGAGAGCCTTGTAAGCTTAAAAGCAACAGCTACCAGCAGCTACTTTTGGCTTCCCAGGCCAATTGGTGTCTTGCAAACCCGTATATGTGACATAAATTTGGAGTATTTGAGAAAGCTTAAAAAGAATATTTACGGCACATCTAGTACATATGTAATGCAAACATAATGAATCATGCAAAATGGACAAAAACATGTTGTGCACCTCATGTGGAAGTTAGATTTGTGATGCACTGTGTACTTGCTGCCGGTGCCCCAGTGGTAGCTCCTGCCTATTCGATGATGCCCGACAACCAGAAGCAGGATTCAGTTCCTGCTAACTGAATCTTAATTTCGAACCCTGCAAAGTAAACTGTTCTTACTTTCAGCCCAGATCCTGACGGTTGAAGAACGGAGAGAAGGGGTAGCCAAACAGTGTTGACTGGCCTTTTACCAGGCCCAAAAAACCAAATGCATTAGTTCTTACAATATTTGTATTCCTAGTTGACCAACTAGTCCGACTTGTAGCATTGTTAATCAACAACTCACCAGCATTTCCACCAAGGATGTAGTAATAGATACTTATTTACAATGTTTAGACTACCTAAGTCTCTATAAACATCAAAAGTCATGACCAAGTAATCCTATGTTGAATGATAACTTGTTGGACCAGGTAAAAGCCGGGGAACGCTTCCGGGCTTCCCCCATTTAACATAAGAAGGCTCCAATCTCGAAGAAATTATGCTCAATAACATTTTCATTACATTTTGTTTGTCTAAATAACACATTGGGGATTTCTTTGAGATTTCTTTGAGAATACATTGAACTTCCTCGTCCAACTCCTAGGCTAACCCTGAACATTTTGCATTTAGATTGCCTGCCAGCATAATAGAAGCAGGTGCATAAGCCTCTATCCAAAGAGGAAATTATTTAATAATCGTTGAAAAGAAGTGATCCCGTTCTTCATTATTTGGAGGATCAGATGAATTAATAAAGACTTTTTCCTTCATCCCTGAATGTCTTAACTAGTAATAGTACCAAAACGTAATCACACCTGCGCTCCCATACCAATTCCTTTAACTCAAAATCATTTTAAGCTCCAATAATCAGGAGACATTTAGGGTGACCCACAGGCCCTTCAATCAGTGGAGCTAGAATACAACTATATTCATTTGTAATAGAACAGACTTCTTGTAGAAAAAGGTCATGAGACACAAGGTCTTTGGCAGGAATATCACTCAGAAAATGTATGAACCCGCGAGAATTCCAGAAGAGCAGGCACAGGCTATGTGTATATGTAATTTACAGAACCGTTCATAGATCCTCCATACCCATAGACCTTCCCATAGCATCGTCACCACCAGCTTGCAAGATACCCTTACACTCCTCAGCTGATTTAGAAGTGCCCTGTTCCTTAAAAAAGTTCCCTTTACACACGTAAGCATCAACACCCTGAATTAAAATCTCCTTGTTTTGCGAGGATTAATGTAATTATCCTTACAGAGTCGAAGCAAACAATACGTTTGAAACTGAATCATACTTCATGAATGCATCATAAAGATCACAGGATGTCAAAACTCTCTGGTTAGGTATTGCCTGAAAAAGCTTTAATATGTGGTATCCATTCAGATACAGAGATGGTACTAGAGTGTGACCCACTGTAACAGATATATCTAACACCTCGTTATAAGAATATGTCGGACACTGCACAAAAGGAAAGGGGGGAGGTCAAGGAACTATCATGCTGGTGTCGGGAGGGGAGGGTACACAAAGTCACCTGAGATCTACACATATATGTCAGTCATACTGCAATGCTTAGCTGGGCAGTGAAATTGTAATTTAACATGAATACTTTTGCTAAATCGTGCCTCCACCTTCCAGGTATACATGCAAGGGGCTGGTAGGGATCCCAAATGCATTACCTCCCACAAGGAAGATTAGCATATGCACAAAAACTGCAAAGGGATGAGAAGAAATGCAGTCTGGGTTCATATTTAATTTTAGTCACATACATTTAAGCTCATGATTAAATTGAATGCATACAGTATAAATATTTACAAAAAGGAGTCTGTCCTCCTATGATCTTATCTTATTCCGAATGGTTATGCGGGCAGTGCACACATTGTGATTTTAGCCACATATGGCTGTCTTCTACAAAATAAACCATGACAGAACATTGGCAAAGTCCTGGCAGGCCTCCAAAACCTCTTAACATGACAAAAATCTTAACATGTACCAACACTGGTACTCAGAGAATTGTGGCAGAAAGAGGCAGCATCCCCGTCCATTAGACCCACAGTCTCTTTTATCACTGAAGCTAGAATACAATGATCTCCATCTACACTAGGAAATTCCCCAAGGCAGGCTTCTTAAACTTTATCCATGTTTTCACTGGGAATACAAATCTTCCAGTTGAAAATGCTCCAGAGTCACTTTCAATTTTGGACCGATGCTATTCTAGTGCTTAGAAGTCAATGTAAGCAGGGGCGGTGTGGCTTGGAGCCGGATCATGAGGCATGGCACTGCACTAGCTCCCGACCCGACAACCATAGAAATACGACAGCAGAAAGCCTGCGGTTTACTGCGAAAACACCAGGTTAGGGGAAAGCATTGCGTACAGCTGGCCAGAGTGAGAAGGCCCCTGCATGCCGGACCACTGAGGTGCTGACCTCGGCAGTAAGCTGCGGTACGCCCCGACGGACAATGAAGATGGTGACCGGGGCTCGCGTAGTGCGAGTCCCGGACAACTGAGACCCCAGGGGGGGCATATGAGGCTCCTTGCACTGCTCCACAGCGGACGCATACAGAACTCTTCCCCCCCCCTCCAACGTCCGGAATGGCTCCACATACGCAGAGGTGGCCACCGCGCTTCACAGGGTTGAAGGACACGCCCGCACCTGGAGCAGTATTAGAGGAGCTCCTCTAGAACAGTCTGTGATAGCCCTGTGCCGTACAGAAGGTGCAACAACGACGGTATGGGGGGGGGAAAAAACAAAAAACAGCCTCTGGTCCTGACACACACGCAGCCCACCCCCAATGGAGACGGCACCAGCGGCCCCTGCAGAGCCTCCCCGGCACTTTGCCCAACAAGCTGAAGAGGAGCACTCACCATGCCATAACTCTGGTGACACGCCAGCCCCAACTACCCACGAGGAGACTGGGCCCTAAAACCCCACAGCAATAAGGTAAAGCCTCCCAACACCAGTGCCTTAGGGGGCCGGCCTACTCTCCACAATAGCCACAGGGGAGCAAGGTCATGATGGCAGGCACCCACTGAAGATCGGGGTGTTTAGGCCTCCAGCCACTGCCCAGGTGGTCTGCCCTGAATGAAGAGACACTTATAAACACACCAAAATCTAGCCACGGCCTCCACAGGTCTACACCCAAGTGGCTGACAGAACAGAAATATGCAGGGAACGCAAGGGCTAGGAGATCAACGCTGCGGGGCGCACCACATGACCAACCTCATCGCAAGGGGCTCAAGGCCATAGGCGAGAAACACACGTAACCACACGGAGCCATGTGAGCGAAAGTCCTCCTCCCCGGGCATCAAAGGGAGAAATGGCAAAGAAAAAAAAACAAAAGCAACACTAAACAAGTTAATATCTCTATGCTGCTGTCAGCGCCCACTGGAGATTAAGGGAGAAAAGGAGAGCAAATCGAAGCAATGTCACAAGAAAGACCTTGAGACGCCCCCGCCACCAACTCAAGTGGTCACCAAAAGAGATCCGCAAGACCTCCTAGCAGCCATGACTAAGAAATATCAGAGAGGCACGGAAGAGCTTATGAACAGAATCTCTGGCCTAGACAAGCGCATGGACGAGATGGAAAGCAGAACGGCAGAAATTAAGTGAATATGTGAGCAATCCTACAAAATTGGGGAGGGAGCGGACAGAATCACTGCACAGGAGGCCAGATGTGAAGCTCTGCAAACTAAGGATGAGGACAGCTCCCGCCGTAATAACATCCGACTACACGGTATCCAAACCTCCATTACAAAAGCAGAACTGGGCAACTTCACCCGGGACCTCTTCAGGTTCATCCGAACGCTCCCAGATAGCGCCCTGCTAGAGCTGGACAGAGTGCACGAACCAGGGCCAGACAAGCACCAAACGCGCCAACCAAGTCCTGCCAAGAGTTCACTTCTACACGGTCAAGATCATGCAGGAAGCCAGGAACTCTGAACGTATACAATTCAGAGACGCTTCACTCTCCCTATACCAAGGCCTCGCAGCAGCCACATTACTAAAAAGTAAATTGTTAAAACCACTAACAGAATGGCTGCGGGAAAGAAACATGCTCTCTCGCTGGGGCTTCCCTACCACACTGGTGTTTAACCTGGAGGGTAAACAATGGCAAATATGCACAATGAAGGAGGCTGAAAAGCTACTGCACCCAGTGGGAGCAAACAACAACGACTAGGATGATATGGCACCCAAAGAGGACTCATCGAAGGAGACTATGCAGCCCTGGACACAGTTGGACAGGAGAAGGCAGCACAATGAGGAAAAAAAAGGTGCCAAACCTTGAGAGGAAATATTGCGCTTGCAAAACAAAACAAAAAAGTGCTACCCAATCTGAACCCCTGCAGGTACCCCTAGTGCTTCTGACAACTATGGCAGCACACACCCCGGAAACGGACAAAGGGACCTCTGGAAGGACGAACAAACGCACCCATTGAATGAACAGGGGCCAAGAGTGAGAAGGACGTCTGAGACCGAGGGCTGCAACTACAAACAGCATTGCTGGAGCTACCGTTATGCTTTCATGCATTAACCAATTAACATATCAAAGCAACAACACAGGAGGAGAAATAGCAAGGGGGGCAAGAGCTCCTGCATGTGGCACAGAGGTCAGAAGCTAGAAGCCGGGAGAGAACGGCACATATGGCAGTAGACACGACTGAGGAACTTTGCATCGTAACATGGAATGTCCAGGGGCTTAATTTTCCTGAGAAACGAAAAATCAGTGGTGCGCAAATAGACTGAACTCTCTGCCAGCATAGCTTGCTTGCAAGAAACACACCTTTTAGCGTAAAATGAGAAGAGCATCGACTTCAGGCGATACAACAAATGATATTTTGCTACAGCAGGGGAGAAGAAAAGGGGAGTGGCGCTGCTTTTTAGCCCGGAAGTACCACTGGCGCAGGTGACAGTGAAATGAGACCAAATGGGGAGATTCGTACTGGTGAAGGGTTACCTACTTGAACATGCCCTAACTTTTGCCTGCATTTATTGCCCAAACAGTACCCAAGACCGGTTTCTCCACTCCATTCTACCGGACATAGTCACATTCACAGAAGGCCATCTCCTTATAGAGGGTCGGAGGGACTTCAACCTGGTCCCGTACAAAAACAGTGACAAGACCCTACCACCATCGAGAGAGGATTTTTCACGAGCAATAGGATTTGCTGAATTTATGAGGGAAACTGTGTCAGTGGATGTTTGGCGGCTCTCCAACGAGGGAGCATGCGACTATACATTCTATTCCCATGTCCACAACGGCCTCTCCAGAATAGATTTCATCCTAATGTCCAGCAAATTATTCCACTGCCTGGAAGAAGTTCAGATACATCCGAGGGTGATCTCTGATCACACCCCAGTGCAGGCCCGGGTCAGGGAATGGGGTCTCCCAAGGCCACTGCAATGGCATTGGAAGTTGCAAGACTCACTATTGCAGGATACAATAATGAAAGA
This sequence comes from Ambystoma mexicanum, assembly GCF_040938575.1. NCBI lineage: Eukaryota > Metazoa > Chordata > Amphibia > Caudata > Ambystomatidae > Ambystoma > Ambystoma mexicanum. The sequence continues at coordinate 1,071,138,331 of NC_090931.1, forward strand.
AGAAATATCAAACACACTCACTTGCTACTTTGAGGAAAACTCCTCTGTGGGATGCTCGGGGCAGTGTTCAGGGACACCATGAAAGCAGTGATCAGGGGAGTGATAATAAAGGTGGCGCCAGCACAAAAAGGGTGGGGCAACTACAGCAGGCTAGGCTGGAGGAGAAGGTGGTGGCCATGGAAGGGGCGCATTAAAGGAACCAATCTGAGAAGACTAGTAGAGTACTCAAAAAGGCTAAAGCCGCCCTGGAAATGCATCTGGCAGACAGGTCCGCCAAAGCATTGGCGCACATCAAACAGTTCTATTACATAAACAGCAATAAGGTGAATAAGCTATTAGTATACAAAAAAGTACACACCCGAAATAATATCCCCACACAGAGGTAAAGACAGATCGACAAAAGGCGTGCAATGATGATTCACCATAGCGAGGTAATGACGGGAAGCCTGATTGACAAGCGGCTGCAATCTAATCATCTATACAGCTCCCCAGGAGGGCCTGAGTCAACCCAGCTAGAGCCCCTTCAACTCCCAGTTACCCTGGCAGAAGTGGAAGAAACCATAAAAAACCCTGAAATATGCAGCCCAAGGCCTCAAAGGATTCTCCACGAGGTTGTACAGGGTGTACGCTCACATCTTAGCCCCCAACTCGCTATGCTTTCTAACTATTTCCTGGCCACAGGGAGCATAACACCATCCATGGAAGAATCCCTCACTATACAGCTGGGGTGGAACCAGTACAAGGTCTCCGTGCATGCTGATGACGTCCTCCTCTCCCTAACACAGATTGAAAGTTCACTGAAAGCACTATCCTCTCGGTAGGATAGCTCAGGGGTAACATGCTCGCCTTGGAAGCAAGACGAAATGGAGCAACACAGGTTCGATCCCCAGGTCCACGCTTAGAAACCTCTGGGTTTTAAGCACGTTATAAATAACCTATTATATCATATCAATACTCAACCCCCAACCGGACAAAGGCCCAGAGGACTCTGCATCCTATCGGCCCATAACACTAATAAATAACGATGCAAAGCTCTTCTCCAAGATCCTTGCAACTAGACTTGCGAGGGTCCCTCCAGACCTATTCTATCTGGACCAGACGGGATTCATTCCGGGTCACACAACCCATGACATCAGGCGTACCCTAAACATGGTCGAATCTGCCTCCAGAATGAAACTAGAAATGGCAGTAATTTCACTCGATGCTCACAAGGCATTTAACCTTTTAGATTGGGGTTACATACAGAAGACACCAACTCACTTTGGGTTTGGACCGAAGTTTAGCAAATGGGTCATGGCCAACTATCAGCATGCCTCCACCTCACTAAGAATCAACAGGATTCGATCCCCTAATCTCCATATCTCCATATCTCTCAAGGCACTCGACAAAGCTGCCTCTTCTCTCCCCTAATATTTGCTCTCAAAATGGAATGGAACCATTTGCAACTAGAATCTGGGATAACGCACGAATACAGGGGATACAGATGGGGGCAGAGGGGACCAGTACAAGGTCTCCATGTATGCTGATGACGTCCTCTCCCTAACACAGATTGAAAGTTCACAAAGCACTTTGGCAGAAGGTCTCAGCATTTGGGGAGGGCTCGGGCTTCAGGGTCAATTACGGGAAGTCAAGTGCCTTGGGAATAAACATTACCGGGAGCGCAGAGAAGCACTAACAAACATTAGCCCCCTCCCATGGGCCAAATCACAAATCGCTTATCTCAGAGTCAATATTAGAAATAGAACTGAGAGTCTTCCCGGGCCAACTTCCCCCAGCTGTTCCGAATCCTGCAAAAGGACATGGGGCACTGACAAAAACAGGAGGTTGCATGGCTGGGGAGAATCACAGCACTGAAAATTAACTTGGCCCCGAGGCTGCTCTATCAGTGCCTAGCGCTACCGGTAACCATACACTGAGGAGAGGTCTAAAAGCTACAAAAAAGGGGTCTTGAACTATGTCTGGGGCAGGAAAAAGCCAATAATCACTAAGAGTTATGCTCAGAGGGGCAACGTGGGAGGCCTGGGGGTCCCAGACGTTTCTAGCTATAGCCTGGTGGCACAACTATCACACGCTTTCACATGGCAGGCTGACAATTATCTACCCCAGTGGAAACAAATAGAAGAACATTGGTGTGCGTCCCCACTATCTACACTACCACATCTCACGGCATCTCACAGGGCTTTGGACACCAGGCCGCCAACAGCCACTAGAAACACAATCCAGTGCTGGAAAAGGGCGGCAAGCTGATGGGGCCATGGGGATGACTGGGGCCTCTCCCCCCAGTATGGAATAATCCAGACTTCACTGCCAATCTCGAACAAGCAGGATTCAACAATTGGCGAGAGGGGGGTTTGAGGCAATTCAAGGACTTCTACACCAATGGTGCACTAAGAAAGCAAAATGAAATTCCAAATCCCAGAAACTGAAAGATTCTGCTATGCGCAACTCCGGCACTGGATGTAACAACACAACACTAGAATGCAAGGGAGCAGAGAACTTATCCCGCTGGAACTCATATTAACATCAGCGGCCCACAGGGGAAAATATCAACCCTATACAAGCTCCTAGAAAAGGGTGACCACCACAAGGAGAACTATATGCTCAAATGGGAGAGAGACCTAGGGAGAGAACTAGAAATGGAAGAATGGGGGCGCATCTGGACCCGCATGCACAAAACCTCAAAATGTGTTACAAACAAGGAGGGGGAAGTGAAAGTGTGCTACAGGTGGTATGTCACCCAGAAATCCTAAACAAATGCAATCCGGGGTAGTCCCCACTTTGTCGGGGAGGATGTACAGCAACAGGATCACTATACCACTTCTAATGGTCCTGCCCAAACCTAATGATATTTTAGAAAGAGGTTTTGAACCAGATCAAGCTAATCACGGCATTGACAATACCATGAAACCCGGGGATTGTGTTATTGGGCGACACGGGCGGGGGTGGGGGGGACGTTCCCACTCAAGGGACACCTGGCGAACTTGATTACCCACCACCACACTGCAGCCAAAATCACCATCGCCCGGCTATGGAAGCAACCTGAAGGTCCGGCAATCACCATGTGGTGGGCAAAATGCTGGGACACAGCAGTGGCAGAGAAAAGAACGGCCTCTCGTCTAGGTGTCATGGGGTGATTTCACAATACCTGGGCCCCCTATCTTGACTATGCAGAACAATACCAGAGAATAGTGTGACAACCACCAGTGTTACGACAGTGTACTAAACATTGAACCCCTAATCTCTTCCCTATCAGCAGACCCTTGACAATGGAACTATCCAGCTCTATATAAAACAAGTCAGCTCTATAGCTGCATCTACAGCCTACACCAATAAATCTATCTATAGTTGCAAATCCTACCTGTCCACCAGTAGTTGCCTAGCGCTTGCCAGAGCCCTAGCACTCTCATAAATCGACTACTGCAACACACTCTTTCTAGGATCCTCTGAACTCAACCTTAAACTTCAGGTCCTTCAAAACAACTCATTGTGAGCAGCACTTAACCTACCAAGATCTTGCCACGTCTCAACTTTCAGACGAAATGCCAACTTGCTGCCAGTTCATGACAGAATCACGCTCTGCACCAACGTAATCACGCACAAATGCCTGGCAAATACAGCACCCAAATACTTATCTGAGAAAATCTGCAAACACCACTCCTCTCGACCCCACCAGATCTGCCCTATCCCCCTGCCTGGCAGTAACTAGGTTCAACCTAAAAACTGCGGGAGGAGCCAGCTTCCCTGTCGAAGCAACCAAATGCTGGAACGCCATACCTCTGAACCTCAGACAAGAACCCACACTCCTGCCATTCAAATATGGAATAAAAACGGGTTGAACAACAAACCTCTCAATTGAAGCACTCTTCAACTGCTTCCGGCTACTACCGAACCTCTGTTTTAGGATTGCCCGTTTTCACTTGTGTCTATGGTATTTTGTGTATGTCACCTTAACCTGACCTTCCTGTAACCTTTGGTCACCTTATCTGCCAGTGTATAGTCTTTTTCTTGAATGTAACTCCTAAGTTTTCCAGCGCCCAGTTACCTCAGGGTTTGGTGCATGATATTAATAATAAATACAAATAAATCCAAATCCAATTTTTCCAAACTCAGTAAATATATTGCCCTATGTAATTGTTGTTGCCTCACATCGCTAAATCCTATCTGCACGTGTACTCTGATTTGACCCAATTGTTGCTGAAAAAACCCAATAAAATGTATTGTTGAAAAAACAAAGAAGTCAATGTAAGCAGAAACAACCAAGAAGCAACTGGATGGAGCTTAGTTATATTCACTTTCATAGAACTTCGCACTACTAGAAAGTACACCAGTGAGCAACTTGGGAGCACTCCGTTATCAGTTTCCAGGGCAACACAAAGAGTCTATGAGCACTCCAACCAACCTTTTGATTCAGCAATAAATTAGTTTAATTAATGTCAGAGAACCTATGAAACCGCTGAGCTCCCATCCAGGAAATAAACAGATACCAAGAGATGCTACAAGGGTCTACTAAAGACCCCACTCTGGGGGTCGTTAAACAATTAGAAGATACTTGGGAGGGTCTGTTGAAACCCAAACCCTACACAGATCAATCCTCGATATTCACAAGCTATCCATGGATTTGAAGAGCTTCTAAGCCACTGCTCTTTTTCCCCAGCTGAACACTTGCCTAAAATGGTCATCTTCTAGTCATTCCACCAGTCTTAGTTTTTGCTCACTGCTGCCCAAAACTCGGCAGGCGCTATACCAGAAATTACTTCCCTAAACATAAAGCCATACAAAAAACAGCTTTACAGAGTCTCTTTATATGTCCGTTAGAAATGTCATTATTTCAATTTTTGTAGTCTGCCTAAAATCGGACAAAGAAAATATATAATCGGTCTTTTGGTTAGGCGACCTACTAAAATCAAAATAATTACATTGAACCAAATAAATAGGTATATGCAAAGGGGTAGGGTCTAGGTGTGGCTAGGTGGCCTCACAAGGTATGGAGGATCCCCATAAAAAAAATAAGTAAATTACCAAGTCAATTACCATGTACTAATTTATTTCAATAAAGCCACATAGAACTGTTCACATACCACCCAGATCCTGCCTTCAGGATAGAGTTGTACATTTCTACGGGAAAGCATAGCAGCCTTTTTGTGGTTGCTGGCAATCAACTGCTTTATCATACTTCCCTCACAGATGAAGACTAGAGATCTAATTTGAAAATGTTAATTAAAATTGGTGTGCAGCAGGGAGAACAGAGTGCACCCCATGGTGAAGAAAGATTGCAAGTTGGGGAGTAACGGGACATGCGGACTACCAAAGGTTGTGTGATGACAAAGTGTGTAGAATTTATTAACAAAACAGGCGACATGCAAAAAGAATTGTTGGGGCAAATGAGTTTTGTCTTTTTCTACACTGTAAACTGCTTTCTGGGACAACACCATTTGAAAACAAAGGTTGGTTTCTGATAATTAGTCTGAGTTCAGAACTCCAACTACCATCTGAAGTGCTCATGCTGTGCAAGCTAAGTGCGTGTTTTGACAATACAATGTTTAGCATGCCATTGCCCAGCACACTGCAAGGAAAGAAAAACAAAATATGAGGTCACTTGGTCCCTCTTGGTCCACATTTCCTCTTATTTTGTTTTCCTTTCCTTTCCTTTAAGCATAAACTGATCTCTAAACCTCTCATTATACATCACTCCAAAGTGATATTTATTGGCAAGTTCCCCGAGAGCAGTAACAAAATCCTCTATCAATTCATCAGTAGCAAAATCCTTGATTCATCAGTACTTTGATCTCTAGTGCTGAAGTGGTATTGCTGCAAAATGATACTAATCTTTTTCTCGAAGTGGATATCCATCTTTTTCAGAATTGCTTCATATTGATTAAGAATATCCTCACCTTCTGCTCCTGATGCCGTGGAGGGAAGATCCGGGGAGACTTTTAAATATGCACCTCCCCACATACCCTAGGCAATGCATAAGAAGAGCTCTCTTGCGTTCAGTGCTAAAGTTGGGTACACGGATTACCAAGACTTAAAACTCCACTTAACAGAGGGCTTGCCAGGAGTGGGAAGAAATTGCGGCGGTAAATTGCTCATACTGTCAAGCAAATGCAATACAAAAGCACAATATGAATTATCCCTGCAGAGGGTTCCTTAACATGAGACCTAGTAACACTAGTGCACAATCCAATGTGGCTCACACAAACAAGCATCCGCCACACAAGTATTACACAAGTACTGGGATGAGGAAGAGCTTACACGCATGCACAGGAATCACAAACCCATGCATACGCATGTCACCACACTGCAGGTCCTTTGCTCAGATGAGGCATCGAGTTTCCCGAGAAACCAGCAAGGATCGCTGTGCGCACCAGCAGCACTATTCTAGGGAAATTCCCTGCGGCTCTACATATTCAGGCAGCGGACCAACAAGGATCGCCGTGCACATCGGGAAAACAATGCGACTCTCAAACCGCCTCCTCCAACAACAGCAGTAGATGTCCTGAAAGGGACGCAGGCACGCCAGCCTGCGCGAGCTAGGCACTGGTGAAAAAGGCACAACAGTGACATGGGTTCAGCACCTGAATGACGCAATGAACCGCAGCGAAGCGACTAGTCCAGCAGCAAAATGGTACCTCCTAACGCCACTCGGGGAAACCATCCGACACGGAAGACGGCAAACAGCAGGAGATGGCAAGAGGGACTCTAGGGGGTTTGGTAGTTCGTCGCCAAATCTGTTAAGTCCCAACTCAAAGAAAGAAACGGGTAAGTCCTTAACTGTTCAGTGTTACGAGACCCTCCTCCACAATGACACCAGCAACTGACTCAATTGAATGCTGGCCAGCTCACTTTATACCCCCTAGGTGGAACTTGGAGTTTGGAACCATCACCCAAGCAACAAGGAAACATTCCCGAGATGCTGTGACAATATGAAAAGAAGTACTGAAAGTAAACGGGCATTCAAAAAGATGCAATGTATAGATGTACAATATATACACAGCCTAAAGCACACCAAACTAATACATTGTGGGATTTGTTATATCAGTCTTTGTGCATTACATGTATATTAACACTCTACATTACGCCCACAGGATTGTCAGCAGGGTGCTGTGTCCGGAATGTCATCTGTGAGGGCACACTAGCCTGAGCTTTTTTGATTTTTTTAATACAAAATCATGCTGATAATTCCATCTCAGAAAGTGAAATCTGCTTCTCAGAACTCACTTTCATAATGCTCCATAGTGAAAATGATCATGCAAATATCTAACTCTAAACCAGTCTGCAGACATCCCTCGGCAGCTGCCTTGTAGTTTGGCAACATGGCAGTTACAGAGTAACATGTGTATCCCTGCAAACATGAAGGAACCCAAAAGGTCCAACAGCTAGGGACTGCCTTCGATCATGGGCAGCTGTGATCCTAATTATGCAATTCTATGCTCGCAGGGCCTGTAATATCCAAATACAAGTCATGCTATTTCCCACTGTGGCCTATGGGAATCAAACATTGTAATGGCCAAAACCTTTTGGTGTAATTTTATTGTCAGCTTGGTATCTAGTAACCGTTCTGTCAGGGCCTTTTGTGTATTCACTGTCTGGGACAGAGTTTCAACAAAAAGAACAGGCTAAACCCAAGCACAAGCCTTTTGTTTGGGAAAGACTGGTTACCTTCGATGAGGACAGTATTTGGCCCAGCAGACAGGAGAGGGGTTAGAGTAGCCAGTGGAGTACGACCAAAGAAAAGTCACACCATCTTGGAATCTCCCACACTTCCTGTGCCCCCCACCCCTGCAGACAAAGCACCCTGGGGCTGTCATCACTAGGAAAAATACATTGATCACAGTAGCCATGATGGGACCCTTACAGAAGGCTTGAAATGGGCCAATCGAATGTGACAGATTTACCATATAAGGGGGTTAGACCACCCCTTTATTTGAATCCTCTTTGGACAACAGGAAAAAGGATTTCACCTGGAACTTTACTTGGGGGCACAGTCTGCCCCAAAGTCCTCTTCCTTACAGGTGAAGACAAAGTTTTCAGGAGGGGAGATTTAGCCTTCTCTCACCCACCCCAAAGGAACATTTAGGGCAACCTGCTACACTGACAAGGCCTGCCCTGCCTGTAGTGGAGAGCAGGTTCCTGTTAATAGGATGGGACAGCCACAGCAAGTGCTTTCAGGCTTCCTTCCTGGCTGGGAAGTGCAGAACAAGGACTCGCCGTAGCCCTGGAGACCTTGGATTAAGTCCCCTGAGCAAGTAGAAGGCTGGGAACAGCTCCGAGTCCTGTTTTCCAGCTTTGATGGGTGGGGAAGTGAGGCAAAACAGCAGGCATGGGTTTTGATTTGGGAAGCAGAACGGCAGGTATATCTTGTGTTCTGGGGGGGTGGAGAAGTGTGCCAGATACTGGTTTAGTGCTTCAAACGTGGCGATGCAGGACACCAGGTGTGTTTCTTATCAAGGCAAGACACTGGCTATGGGTGTTTTGAGGCAGTAGGTCGCCATGTGCACCAGTGTCTTTTGCCAGCACAGCTCGTGTTTGGCTATTAGTGCCAAGCCATGCTTCCTGTCTCATCTCTGGCATTCTCTAGCTCGCCCACTTCTACCCAATAATTTCCAGAGGTTTGTGCGAGTTAGATTTCATGCAATGTAGAAGACTGCCTTGTTCAGAGTGGAAATAAAAACACAGGGTTTGACAAACACGGGAAACTTACAAATATTTAAAAGGCGTGCGTTAAGTTTCTTCATGCTTTTGTCTGATGGCGCGGGGCTCCCAAAACAAACAATCGCCAATTGCAATGGTGGACAACCCACAGTCATCATGTAGACAAATGGGACCGGCATAGCTGCAAAAGTAATTTACGTCCAATAACAAACATCGATAGCCAATAGGGACTCTCTCCCCCGCATTTGTCTGGGGTGGGGGATGGGGGCGAGAGACCGTTTCGGAATGCATCGCACACGATGCGCCAGCCCAGGACTCGCACACAATGAGCCACGCCACGATAAATGCAGTAGTACGATTTGCAACTTATTCTCACACACTTTGTGCATTTTAAAAAAAAAGTGCTGTTCTTGGGGAAAAGACTACACCCATTAAAGACACCGAAGGCAAGGCTATACCCACCCGCAGACGTCGCTCTGTTGCTGAGTAAACTTCAGTTCTCTTCAAAGTAATCCACAGCAGCTGGTACAGCTTAAGAGGAGCGGTGGCAATGCTTCGTTACGGAGACTCCTCCCTCGGCAAACCTAAACAGCATGCGGAATTTTTATGAAATGAATCACTCCACATTTGCTTAAGCTAGCAGTTCCAGGCAACCAAAACATTTCACTTCGACTGAAACTGCAAGAAAGCGAGCTGGGCACAAATGAAAGCAAATGTTCCCCTCGTCGTCAATATAGCAAGACAATTAACTATTTCCATTCCAAGACCGCCAACACGTGGCGTTAACAAACTATAATTGGGGCAGGAAAATACCACATTAGACGATGAACGTTATGTGGCAAAGACAGTGGGCGCTCCCCAGGGAAGCACTGTAAAACGTTCCGAAGTATATGGATGTAACACTAATATGAAAAGATGGCGACATGCTACACTTTAGTTAAATGTAAACCTATCTGAACACTAATATTTCCGAGTGATTGTTTATGAACCGACTCCGGATTTATTGATAACAAGCATGCAAGCACCCTTATTTTAACTGGGCATACCACTCCCGTATTCCCATCCCTAGAGCCCTGCATCCAGTTGTACGAGCCACCTCTTGGGCTTTTCTACCTTCCCTGTTCCCCCTGTGGCGATTCAGCTCCTTACTGTGGCTAGTTTCTCCCTGCCACTTGTAGTTGCAATTGTTTATTTGTATAGTGCTTATACACAAGTAAAGGGAAGGGAACAAAGGAATAATAGTTGTCATTCTTAAGCCTGAAGATTCTGAATGATCTAACAATAATAACTAGCATACTAGGCACAGAGGCATATTTACTAGTGAAATGCTTGTTCAGGGAAGAGGGAGGGACCAGAACTGATCACAAACGACTACAGTACTGGCCAGGCAAACAATTCAGATTGCTTGGAGGTTGGTCATCCAATACGCCTATGCAGGAGTATTTCGAGCATGACCAAAAACAAAGTGGGGGGGGGGCAAGAGGGAGCATTGGACAGACAGACTTGCTGGCACTAGAAGATTCAAGGTTGAGTAAGTGCGAGGAGAAGGGGGGGTGAGGAGAAGTGCACCCAGTCCAGCGAGGGACAGATTTCAGTGCAGAGTGGTTGTTCCTATCATGGGGCATATTGCAGTAGCGCCAGCGGCAAGTGCAGAAGCCCGGTGGCACGTGCATGACTGGTGGGGGAGCCAGGGACCTGCAGGGTTCTGGAGGTGCACCAGGCGACCAGTCGGCTAACTGTGCAGGTAGGAAGGAGGGCGGGAAACCAGCAGAAAAGAGGGGGGTTAGCAGGGAAGAGGGCGAGAGGTAGTTGGAGTCAGTCTACACATGCGGTGGGTCTACAAACTGTTTTATGCTGAGCCCTGCTTGATTCAAAATATATTTTGTGCCGCTGCCCCCTTTCCCCAAATGCCATATCTGCTTATATTCCTATTAAATACAGTTACCATCTTAGCTTTTGGAAGGTCCTTGCTAACGGTGTATTGAGAAGCCACCCTCAACACGTGGAGTCCCTTCCCTCCCCACTCAAGTGGTTGTTCAACAAACTGCTTAACAGATTCTTTTTTAGCCCTATCTCAGACACATCATGCCCCTTGGATCCCTCGCCCCAGAGCTAACAGTGAGCCAAGAACCAGGCCGGTGTACGGGAAATATATTGATATTTATTTAAATTAAAAAGAATAGAAATTAGCACGAAAATGTCAAAAACACCACTTTATCCGTGGCACACACAATTAACTTGTCTCAGCACAAATAAATCACAAAAGTGAGTTAAAAAGAACACTGACAATTCTTTCTGTACATTTCACTTCACAAAATAATTACACTCATCAATCAATAAGGCTCTTAGGTAATGTGCAATTTTGATTTTCCTGCAGGCTTAAAGGCTCGCAGTAGGATTTCAAGATTGGTAAAAATATATTTGGCAATTATAATTTCGTCCACATTTGTTGTTTTAAACTGAACACAAGGTTATTTCACACTTTGTTTTTCAGACACCCCGACCCCCTTGCTTTGGTCTAGGTTGGGAAGTCAGACAAAAAAATTGGAATGCTTTGGGGAATTTTGGATTTCAGACCCCCCCCCCCCCCCCTCACTGAAAGGCCTGTGTTGGGGAAGCTGGATTAAAAGGGTTGGACTAATTTAAGAACAAAAAGACACCCCTCCTCCTTAAAGAAGTCGGGTCAGATGGACAACAAGGATTGCCTAATGAAATTATAGGCTATAGTTTTCAAAATAATATTTTTGGTTACATAGGCTAAGGATCTACACGGTTTTGCCCCACCCCACCCCCACTATGATTCAGGCCAAGCAGACTCCCACCCCCCCCTTTTGGGTTCCCAGGGCTTAGTTCTACTTACATAGTAAGCCTCTGCTTAAGGTTCAGGAAAGCCAACTGCTTCTCGGGACACACTGGAAAGAGGGTAGGTATCTGGTCACTCCTCCCTCAAAGATGGCCTCCCGCTCTCCATCACAGGACCCAGCCTTCCTAGAAATAGACAGTTCCACCCAGATGCACTCTCAGCAATCTTCTCTGGTGTCTCTTTACAGCCGTTGGATGGTACGTTTCAGCAGCCTTCTCTCGGTCCTCCTGTCTTTCTCCTTTTTCTGTCTCCCCGGTTTTTGTGTGTTCCCTGTCCTAGTGAAGTCCCACTTATATAGCAGAAATGACATCACCAATTTTACAATCCTGGGGAAGTACCCTGCAATAATCCCTGCCACTAGGATTGGACAGTTACCCTCTCTCTCTCTGCCCCCAGTCAGGATTGGTTTAGGGGGTTGGAGCAACATCTTTCTATTCCCATTTGTCATCATCCTATGTTCTCCTTTCAACTTTTTGGCAAAACTAGTTATGTATCACAACTTCATAATTGTACTAGCAACTGCCATACTAAACATATTTTTACTAAACATATTTTCTGTTTTAGCTGATCATGGAGAAATAGATTAGCCGACCCCCACATCCGTATGATGTAGCATGGCCATGAGGCACATTTTTGTCGTTCCATAAAAAGCACAATAGTTATGGTTATGAAGATGTAAGTTATTAAACATGTCCCTAATTTCATTTTGCACCAACTCTCACATTTGGAACATGTTCAGATCAGCCAGAAATTAATTGGGAGTGTTGCTGTTCAGCAAATGGGCGGTCTGCCTCATCCAGCACAGCCATCCGTCTGCCTGGGCCAGCCTGGCACCAGAGGTTTTTTTATGAGTCTCTTTGAAGTTGGTGCCCCCAGTCTTCACACCTTTTAGACATGCTCCAGCCAACGATGGCTTTCTTTAAAGTCCCTGCTTTCCTAGCCAGCAGGTCTGGAGAATACTGAATTTTGATGCCTTTAGCAGGACCAAATTACATTGCGGGATCATTAGATGGGAGATGTGACGTCCAGGCTGGAATGGGGGTTTTCCTTTGTGAAATTTTTCCCTCAGCCAGAACCAGGTTTTTCCGAGACGAAATGTCTCTTGAATTGTCACTAGAGTTTTGTGGGTGAACATATGGTTTTGTTTTCCTGACATCTTTATGTGAGCAGTGATATTTTTTTCCATTTTATCAAAGCTGTTTTTATTTGCACACGCACATGCAGGGCATTTTTGCTTTCAGTGTTTATAAATCCCGTTTTCCAGGTCACAGGGATCTTGGATTCCTCCTTCTGTAAATTATACTGCTGCTTGTCCATTGATAACGACAGGTAGGCCCATTTCCACTTGGCTCTTTAACTTTAAGTGAAAAAAAACAAGCAAAAGCCAGGCCGTTTTTGACAGTGTTTAAATGCCTGCTATTCATGTGAAAGGGAATTCTGTTTGGGACCTTTAAATACACCCCACATTGCGGCGCCCCCTTGGATATGCTTGGTTGGTTTAGGGGACAGCCCGACAGTTTGAAGACATTCATCCAGCAGCTGCCAAGAGTTAGCATAAAGGATTGAAATATGCACTTAATAGAAATGCTGTACTTTAAAAGTACTGTAAACTTGAAGTCAAGATAGAGCATGATCTGTGTAACAGCATCATGTGCATTGAAGTTCATCCCAAATGAGCGCAGTCGTTTAGCCAAATGTTTCATAAAGAGATTACAAAAGGAGAATGTTCTTTGCAGAGGATTCGGGGACCTGCTCATTTAGCAAAATTGGTCATCTCAGAAAGACGTTTCATGAGATGCCAGATGCTTTGTGAATTGGACCCTTTGTTACATTTTGCACAAAGGATGCACAACAACCCATTTTGTCCCCCTGCACTCAGTCTGCTCATCAAGATGTGATTGTCCAGAGGGAACAACAGGTAGCCAACAAGTCGACCCACATGAATTTTAGTTTTCGATTTTTTAAGGCAAAACATATCACAAAAGCCGCACAGTGCTGGAAAAGAAGATCTATGAAGGAAAAACACTATTGGTGGGGGTTTGGGAAAAGCCCACATTTCTGTAATTGAAAGAATTGGAAGAGGTTGGAGACATGAATAATGAATTGCAAATTTGAGCACCACTCTCATCAAATCAGGACACCCAGAAAGTGTGCCCATTTCCCTACCTTATGTCTGTCTAAAACCCACTGGCAGTTGCCAGTCACCCAATAGACAATATTGTTCTACATGTGCTTGCAGTTGGGTTGCTACAGCCTTCTCAAGACCTTGAGTAACACCTGACAGTGTGAAAATAAAAGAGGGCCCATTATACAGCAACGTTTACTTTACACGGCATAACCTGAGATAAGTTGTTCATTAAGACCATGTTGATTTAGGTTTTAAATCATGTATTTGACATGTGATTTTAATGGTTAAAGGATTATTATTAAAGTTTGTCTACACCTTACACAAGACTGAGTGCTCATAAATTGGTTTTCACCACAATTTGCTTTTTGCCTATGCCAGCTATCTGTAGCATGAGTGGGTGAACACATTTGTTCAAATGTTCTAAAAAGCTATTCTTGTAGCCGATTGAGAGCACCGCTGTAAGTAGGTTGTGCGCCATATGAGCAAGAAAAGCTTCTGTTTACAACAATTTTTTTTTTTACCACCTCCCGTTGTTGGATGTACAAAACAGATCAGGTTATAACTGATATGCGGAGTAAGTGAGAGAGGTTTCTCCCTCACCGAACGAACTATCAGTGGTTAATATACAACGGTCAGCACCTTATGTCAGTTTCCAACTGACGTAATATGTCTGGATAGCTGGCTGATAAGACAAGGGGCCTCATTCCAAGTACGGCGCTAACCAATGGCGCTATTAACGCCTTGGTTGACGCCGTACCCGGACCGGCAGCGCCTTGGTGGTTGGCGGAATCACCGCCCCATTCCAAGGTTGGCGGGGCGGTAATTCCCCATTCACCAAGGATCTTCCCCATTCCCAAATGAGCCCCCATAGGGCTCAATGGGAATGGGGAAGATGCAAATAACGGTGACCGTTCATTACGGTCACCGTTATTGGCTTGCAGGCCCCTTTGCGCCCTCGACTTTAACACCTGCTCAAAGCAGGCGTTAAGGGCGAGGGTGCAGAGGGAACTCGGAGTATGGCGGTAAGGGAATACCTCCACCGGTCTCGTTACCGGTGGCCGCCATCCCTTACCGCCATACTCGGAATGAGGCCCAAGGAGTCTAGCACCACTGCGTTTTTGAAACAGTTTGCGAGACTAGGCAGTGTGGTTTTTCCAGTATTGGCGAGTAATGTGTAGTCATTTCACCAGGTATACTCTTTAACCTGGTGATATTATAAAACCAACACAGTGGAACAACTAGAAGCCAAGAGATTAGCGGTAGCACAAGTGCTTTTTAACATGGAAGGTGCAACCTTTTAAGCGTAAAACCCCAATAGCTCAGTTGGGTTTACAGTGTCACAAAGAATGGACAGATTGGAAAGAATGAAGAAAAGAGAAATAAGCAAGTGGTGGGAAGCCATGACATTAACAATGTACCTGGAAGAAAAAAGAATCCCAAGGGGTTTAAGAAACGTAACCATCCCGACATATGAAGAAATAGATCCTGAACTTATAGAAGAATGGACAGATCACACCAATAACCTTTTGTTCTCTATGATCAAAACTCATTAAATATGCTAAAAAAGATCGAACTAAACTTCTGAGTGAAAGAGAGAGGTTGGAAGAGGAGCTTTATACTTTAAGCGAAGCAGATGAATACAAGAAGAAAGTACCAAGAATGGAAGATAATCTGGAATTCTATGAAGGAGAAATAAGAGTAAAGAAACATATAAAGTTCCAAAGAGACAAAAAGGATTACCAAAAAGGTAGAATTTACACTTTCGCAAGAAAATATGATCAATTAATTAAACAACAATCACAACAGAAAAAGACAACAGCTAATTTGGAAACAGTTAATACAGTGGAGGCCACTTCATCGGAAATTGAATCTTCAGTTCCAGAAGACAGATCTACAAAGATGAATTTCTTTTTAGAGGAGTTCAGACTATTGCATCTGAAAATCAGAAACGACAGGAAGCCAAGAGGAAGACCTCCAAGAGGAGGAAGAGGGTCCGCACAAGGAAGACAAGACAGGAACAAAAATGGTAGAAATGCCCCTTCCTCAGGGCGGACCACTCGTTCTGGGAGAGGACAAAGCAACAAAGGGGGAGGTCGCACAAGTCGGAATTAGAAACAAAAGTTTTAAATATATCAGAGAGTACAATTACGGCAACAGAACAAATTCTACAGCTTCGCCGCTTATTCTCTTCTACTCAGAATTTTGACTTTGCCCAAACCAGATTAGATTTATTCAAATTCTTACATAAAGTAAAATTAAAATACATTCTTCCTTAGCAAGGTTAGTGGAGATCGCCCTGCTACAGCCACTTCTCCCCCTGAGCCTAGCCCATTAGGTATCAACGATCAGGGGAGTTTGATTTGTTTAGATACTCCTACTCAGCAAAACAATGCCACCTCTTTAGACATGAGTGATGACCAGATCTGATATATCCACTGATCACATAAAAGACAATGGGCTGATAAATAAGGCTGTATTTAATCAACAAGCCATCTCAAACAACATAGAGGTCTTTGAACAATATGTAATAAAAGATCTTTGAGATCTAGAAGACAGAATTGATAATAAATGGTCTAATTTGAATGACGGTCAAAGAAAAGCCCTTGTTGACTTGAAGAACGACGCAACTATTGTCATTAGACAAGCAGATACGGGTGGAAGAGTGGTTGTTTGGGCGAGAACCAAATACCTGGAAGAAGCGTATAGTCAATTGAATGTTGCTACATGCTATAAAGAAGTACCTAACAATGATATTGATAATACGAAAGCAGCATTAGATGAGATGATTTACTCATTTAAAATGCGTAATTTGTTAGAACCTGCTGAGGTCTCATATCTAACCAAGGCGTTTCCAATCAGACCTATTCTTTATTTTATTCCTAAAATTCATAAATGTTGAATCTCACCGCCTGGGAGACCTATAGTGTCATCGATGGGTTCACTGTTGGAAACTGTCTCTAAATATTTGGACACTTTCCTTCAGCCATTTGTCAAGGATCTCAATTCATATGTAAAAGATACCACAGATTTAATTACTAAAACAAGATCGATAGAATGGGATCCAGATTAGTTTTTAGTTACGATGGATGTAACATCACTCTATACGTCTATTGCACATAAAAATGGTCTCTAAGCTTGTAAACACATTTGAATACAAGATCTATTAGCTTCAAACAACAGAACAAAGTTATACTTACACTGCTCGAATTGTGTAGAACATAACATTTTCTTGTTCGAAGAAATACTATACAGAAAAAAATGAGGGATGGCCATGGGTTCTTGCATAGCGCCAACATATGCTAATTTGCATGTGGGGTGGTGGGAACAGGAATGTGTGTAGTCAGAACAGTTTGACAAGTATCTAGGAAAAATTGTTTCATGACATAGATACATAGACTATTTGTTTCTAACTTGGAAGGGCACTGAAGAATCGTTAGTTGAATATATTTCACACAAACAAGAATGATCTCAACTTAGAATTGACCTTTTCCAGCAGCCCGAGATAAGTGGTATTCTTAGGTGTAGAGTTGTTTATATCCAATAATTAGATTTGCAGTAAACTGCACAGGAAACCAACTGCATCAAATGCTTTGCTACATGGTAAAAGTCATCAACCCAAGAGTCTGATTAACAGTATACCATTTGGTGAAATGGTTAGGGCTAAGATGAACTGCTCGTCAGAAGTAATATGGGAGCACGCTTCCTAGAAAGAAAATATTCTAGACAAAGTATTGTTGCTGCCTATGAAAAAAACCTCTAAATGTAATAGAGCAGATCTTCATAAAGTTAAACAAAAAAGATAAAGAATAATTGATTTAGATTTATCACTCAGTTCATCCCACAATCGCCACAAATTACATCTATACTGAATAAACGGTGGCCTATTTTGAAGGCAGACAGTGATCTTAATTTGGTGATAGGGCAGTCTCCACAGTTCACATTTTCTAGAGCGAAAACATTAAAGGATGTTGTATCGCCTAGCATGTTACAACCAGTTGCTCAACATACCAATTGGTTAGGAAATATGAAAATCAAGAACGGTTTTGAGAAATGTAGGAAATGCAAAATGTGTAAATTTGCAGAACAAAAACCATTGGTGAAATATGGTCCATATGAACAGAATAAATTGTATATCACAGATAGGATCAATTGTTTAACCAGGTATGTGGTTTATGCCATTAGTTTTCCATGCGTCAGTCTGTATAGGATCTATTATTTGTCAACTAAAGATTTGTATCCTACAATACGATCGAGCCATCCTACATCAAGATGGTAATAATCCTTTAGCAGTGCATTTTGCTGAAGCTCACAATAGTGATGCCTCACTTCTAAAAAGCTTTGCATTAGCCGATGTGCCTGAATTGAAAAGAAAGGGCAATAGACAACGGAAATTGCGTGAATTGGAATCTAGGCTAATCATTGAATTTAATAATAAGAAGTCCTTTGGGCATAATTCAGATGAAGAGTTAGCAGTTCATTTGCTAAGTAACTAACTAGCACTTCAATAACATTTCTCCTTTTGGAAAATAGGTGTATTAATGTTTCTCTTCTCTTTCTCCCCGTTTTTAATGAACTGGTTTAATTATATGTAATAAATCCAATATATAAATCACAATGAGTGGTAAATTGTGAGTTATCAGAAATATAGTACTGAAATGTGGATTTTTTTCTGGTATTATGTGACATCAAATATTCATCATCTGATGTGCCTTTCAGAGTTTAATGCACTTTAGCCCATTGGTGTATAATATTTTTTGCACTATAGACATAAGTATATGCACAGATGCGCTTTATACCATGCTGCAATTTAGCCAAATTGGGCATATTATAGTCATAGGATATCTAGCACGGGACACTTTAGAAATATTTAGCCCACTGGGCTTAATTTTTATATCTATTGCGTCAGCACTACATCCTGCTGCTGTCTTTTCTTGGCTGTCTAGTTATTGAATGATCTGTCCGTGCTGCACAGAATTTTACTGCAGTGGTGAATAGAAAAAATTGAGGAGCCATTTGGCCCTAGGGCTGCTACATTACATTTTTCATTCTGTATACAACACTCTGACAGGTCACAATGAAGGACAATAACGGTTTGCTTATTTTAAGTAGAGCATGCATATGATATACTTAGAGCCATTATAAACCCCATTACAAAATGGCCACCAGGTTATTAGATGCCTTGCATGTGAACTGAAAGAGAGACATGTTAATGGCATGTAACCTGATAGTGTGAAAATAAAAGCGGGCCCATTATACAGCAATTCAAATTTCGTGTGAAGAAGTTCCAGAAAGAGGGATGGAATGCGTGGTATTTTCTTTACACGGCAGAACTTGAGATAAGTTGTTAATTAAGACCATGTTGGTTTATGTTTTAAATCGTGTATATGACATGATTTTAATGGCTAAAAGATTATGAAGTTTGTCTACACCTTACACAAGACAGTGGTCTCATAAATTGGTGTTCACCACAATTAGCTTTTACAAGCTATCTATAGCATGAGTGGGTGAAGAAAAAAAAAAAAAAAAAAAAAAAAATTATATATATATATATATATATATATATATATATATATATATATATATATATATATATATATATATATATATATATATATATATATATATATATATCTCATGTAGTTATGGTTAAGTTTCTAAACCCAAAGGAAGAGCACTTTTTGGGTGGCTTATAACTTTGCTCTCCCTGGATGAATCCTCACTAAACTTTGCAAAATATGTACATGGCCCACTCTGAATCATTCTGCAGAGTTTGGTGAGGTTTTGTCAAGGGGGGTTGGGGGGGAGGCAAAGTTATAGGGGTGGTCCCAAAATTTATTTTTTCCATACACATAATGGGAAAACATTTCTGTCACGCCTAGAGCCCAAACCGCTGGATGGATTTTCACCAAATTTGCAGCAGGAGTGGCGGCTTGGTCCCGAAAGTGTGCTTTTGTTAATTTGGTGTAAATCCATCCAGTTAAACGACCAAAACGTAAGGCAAAAAAATTAGTGATATCTATGTCCGCTCCACGGACACACTTCCCCGTTCGTTCCCCGGACAGGACACCAACTGGATAATCGGCTTGCGTCATGTCCGCGGACACGCAACGTGTTGTCCGATTGGCTGGGATGAGGCATGAGGTGTGTCAAATTGTTTCAATGCGCCCGCCATATTTGATACGCAGACATGCACTGGAAGTGAGCATAAATCCAATTTTGGGGCGTGTGTTGGTGTGTACGAGTGCTTGGAGAGGGCGGGGGAGTAAGAGATGGGTCAAATGCTGTATTTGTTTAGGTGGGAGAAGGCTGTGATGTGTTTGCGGTGTCTGCGGTCACCGTGGTTGTCCGCGGACATACTAACACTGGGCACACTACTGGCTATTTTACTTTAGTATGATGTTGGTTTTGGATCGTTAGAAGTGCATTGGGTGAAGAGGGTATGTACTGAAGAGTTTGTACGTTGGTTGTAATTATTTTTTAGAATGTTAATTGAAGTGGATAGTTTTGAGGTGGATGCATTATGTTTTTGGGTTGTGGTCATTTGGTAGGTGTTTCTATGGGTGTGTTATGCTGCAGTGTTTGTAGCCAGGGACTAGAGTCTTGGGTGCATGGCCGAAGGCTGTAGGCCAAGCACCCAAGACTCTAGGCACTGGCCACAACCACCACAGCATAACTGTACAATGCTACCAAACATTTTGATTGGGGTAAGTGGGCTGCTTAGGGGATAGGTTTTCAAAAATGTGAGTACTGATTGGTAATATGATATATGATATATGATATGATATGGCATTTGTAACGCGCCTATACACAAGTGTTTCAAGGCGCGACGAGGCAGGGAGGGGGGAGTAGGGGGGAAGACAGACAACGATCCTACTAGGCCAGGTGTCATTCAGATCGCGCAAGTGCAGGGGTAGGGGGAAAGGAAAAAGTGCAAGGGGAAGGGGAGAGGGGGAAGTGCTGAACAGGGTAAGTAGAATAAAAAATAAATAAATAGGGCCAGCTGGTGGCAAGTGCAAGGTAAGTGCAGACAAGTGCTGGGCGGGGGGCTGTAGGGATGCAGAGACAGTCCCCGCAGTGCAGGGGTTGCCAGGGAGGCAGTGCAAGTGGAGAGTGGCTGGGCCAAGGACGGAGGTCGGTGAGAGTGGCCCAGGTGCAGGTTCAGTGCAGATTCAGTGAAGAATTTAGCTGGGGAGAGGGAGAGAGAAAGCAGGAAGGTTTTATGGTGCTTCCGGAACCGAAGATGGTTCTCCTCAAGTTTCAGGGAGGCAGGAAGGCTGTTCCAGAGGGAGGCCCCTGTCGCAGAGAGAGAGATCTACCCCCAGCTTGTTGCTTCGAGAAGCGGCTGACCCTGAGGGAGTTGGAGACAGATGAGCGAAGGGCTCGGGAAGGAAGATATTTAGGAAGAGAGAGTTGAAGGTATTTAGGCCCCAGGCCCCAGAAGGCCTTGTGGACAATGCAGAGGGTTTTGAACTTAATCCTCGCGGCCACAGGGAGCCAGTGTAGAGATTTCAGTCCTGGAGAGATACGGTCCCTGGGCTTGAGGCCAAGGACAAGTCTCGCAGTCCTGTTCTGGATGAGTTGCAGAGGGCGGAGAGTGGAGGCACGCAGATTAAGATAGAGGCTGTTACAGTAGTCCAGCTTCGAGAGAACCAGGGCTCTGGAGACTGAGCTTCTGGGGGAAGGAGAGGAAAGGAAGAATACCTCTGAGGAGGTGCAGCTGGTAGTGTGACTTCTTAGAGACGTCAGATATATGAGGCGAGAAGGAGAGTGTGGAGTCGAAGATGACCCCGAGGTTTTTTGCCTTGCAAGTAGGAGCAGGAAGCGGGCCAAGAGAGGCTGGCCAGAGCGCTGTAGGGAAGGAGGGAGTGGGTGTGCCGATGAGTAGAATCTCAGTCTTACTGGCATTAAGGCAGAGGTCATTGGCGGCACACCATTCCTGGATAGCAGACAGACAGTCGGAGATGAGGGAAGGAGAGGAGGAGGCCGAGGGTAACCTGAAAATGAGCTGAGTATCGTCCGCATTGCATTGAAAGTTGGGGTAGAGAGTGGCGATGCGTGGGCAAGGAGTGCCAGATACTGGTTGAAAAGCCATGTAGAGAGATTAGATCCCTGGGGGACACCACAGGTAGAGAAGAAGATGTCAGAGAGGAAGGGCCCCAGTTGGACCTGGGAGGGTCGATTGGAAAGGAAAGAGGTCAGCCAAGCCAGAGCCTGACCAGTGATACCCAGGTTATCACGGAGACGGTTGAGCAGGATGGCATGGTTGACAGTGTCAAAGGCAGAAGAGAGATCGAGCAGAATGAGAACACACGGAGTGTTGGAGTCGAGGTTCGAGAGCAGGTCCTCACGGATGTTCAGGAGAGCAGTTTCCGTGCTTCTGGCAGCTCTGAAGCCAGATTGATGGTAATGAAGACTACCAACAGATTCAGCATGGAGGATGAGCTGGGAGATGGCCAGTTTCTCCAGGAGCTTGCCCTGGAATGGAGTGATGGAGATTGGGCGATAGTTAGCCGGGCAGGCGGGGTCGGAAGAGGGTTTCTTAAGAAGAGGGTGCACAAGGGAGTGCTTAAGGGGGGATGGGAAGACTCCGGAGGCGAAGGAGTGGTTACAAAAGTCAGCCAGGGCAGGAGCCAGGGAGTCGATGTGGTCCTTGATAGTTTTGGAGGAGCAGGGGTGAACCTGTTTAGACGAGACTTTCACAGATCGGACTTGTCTGGAAACCTCGTCAGCAGACAAAAGGGGAAAGGCAGAGAAGGAGGGAGTAGGTGTGGCTGCAGAAGGGCCAGAGGAAGAGCCAGGAAGAGATGGAGGGAGTGATAGGAGGAGAGTGTGGACAGGATGTCCTGAGTTTTAGAGATGAAGTGAGAGGCCAGTGCAGTGCAGAGGGCCTGGGAGGTGACAGGAGAGGTAGAGACTGCAGCAGGGTTGGCAAGCTCCTTGCAGATTTTAAAGAGCTCGGCCGAGTTGTTAGATACAGCAGAGATGCAGGCTTGGATAAGGGCTCTCTTCTTGGTGAGAATGGAGAGACGGTATTGCCTTTGGAGCAGGCGGCAGGCCAGTTTGTCAGAGGATGTACATGAAGCACGCCATTTCCTCTCTGCCACCCTGCACTTGCGTTTTAGGGTGACGAGATCCGAGTCATACCAGGAGTTGCATTTGGCTTTGGGCTTCAGGCGGATTCTCATGACGGGGGCAAGGATATCAAGACTATCAGATATAGCAGAGTGGAGCGTGGAGAGGGCTGTGTCAGGGTGGGAGTCAGCCGAGGGGGGGCGAGAAGGTGGCAGCGAAAGCCTCAATTGACTCGCGCTTCATGGGTCGGATGACCGAGAAGGTGGGTGGCAGTGAAGAGAGTGGCTTTGCCTCTGGGGTAGGGAGGGTGAGGTGGGAGGATAGGAGAAAGTGATCACTCCAGGAGAGAGGAGTGGAGGGAGGGACGGAGAGGGGAAGGTCAGAAGAGATCAGAGCATCAAGAATGTGCCCTGCAGAATGGGTAAGCCCACATGGGAGAATAGAGAGTGAGAGTCGCATAGGTTTGAGAAACCTGCGAGGGGAGAAAAACCCTAGTTTTACCACATTTTAGAGAACAGTAAATGCGTATTAGGTACACCCAGTGGAGAGGCCACCTAAGTTTGAGAAACCTGCGAGGGGAGAAGAAAAAAAAAAACCAAGTAGCCACAGCTGTGGAAGACAGTGAGGTGAAGGCACCATGCGCATGAGGTGAACAGGAGTAGGTGGGGGTGGGCCGGCAGAAGCTGGAGATAGAAGGCGACACTGGCGCCTGGCTTCCCCTGCGGACACCTGCAGACACACAGGGAGCCGCAGCCGTAGGAGCCACCCTTTGCCTAAGGGGCCCTTAGCCGAGGGGGCTGCCGGGCAGGGGGGCTGCCCAGGGTGGCGGGTGGGATAAAGGCAGGAGGAGAGGAAGGGGAGGGGGGTGTGGGCGGGCAAAGAGGCGGGAAGGGAGAGGGGAAGGAGGACCAGGAAGTGAGGAGGAGGGAGGGGGCAGCACAAACGCGCACGGAGCGCAGGCAAAGGTCAAACAATGAAAAAGAAGGAGGCTTACTGGAGCCCAACGGGGCTAGGAAGGCAGCCTCAGCAGCAGGCCACACGGGGCTACGGGCGACCGCTCGAACCTGCTCTGGCTCAACAAAGAAGTGAGCGTGGCGAGTGGTCGTTCCGTAGTCCCAGAGCGGCTGCGAGGACAACCAATCAGAGGCGGGGGTGGGCGGGCAGGGAGGCGGGAAGGGAGAGGGGATGGAGGACCAGGAAGTGAGGAGGAGGGAGGGGGCAGGGGGCAGCACAAACGCGCACGGAGCGCAGGCAAAGGCCAAACAATGAAAAAGAAGGAGGCTTACTGGAGCCCAACGGGGCTAGGAAGGCAGCCTCAGCAGCAGGCCACACGGGGCTACGGGCGACCACTATTAATAGTGTAATAGTGTTTATAGGATAGTGAGATGATGTGTGTTTGTTTGTTGGATTGGGTTCAGATTGTTGGTATTGAAGACTCTAGGCATTTTGGGTTGTATTTATTGGTGAGGTGTTCGTTTGCATGCTGTGTTATGTTGCCGTGTTTGTGAGTTTAATTATTATATACTTACTGTTTCCTTTTTTAAGGCTGTATGAAGAGTTTTGGACAGGCCATGCAGTCAAGATTGTAGTGTTGGGCAACAAGCGCTGCAGCATAAGATACCCACGAAAGCAAAGATTTTGGATTGTGGTTTATGGTCAGGTATTTGCTTGAATGGGTGTGTTGTATTGTGGTGTTTGTGAGTCCAATTATTATATACTTACGGTTTGAGTTTTTGTGGTTGTATGCAGTTTTTTCATGACATGGATAGTTGGAGCACACACTCTTTCATTCACTGTGATAAAAAAAAAATCACATGTTAGTGTAGGTAGTTTATAATGAGTATTGCATAGTAGACATTTCTGTATTTTGTCGACCCTCATAGTTAGTACTTTAGAAATACTATAGTTCAAACAAGCGTACTGTGCAATTTGCTTGGTTACTGTGTTTGTTGATTAAATCACTGGGTCTGTGGGAAACAAATCCATGCTGGATAAAAATTAAAAAAACTACTTTGTGGTACAATATATTTCTTTCATTGATTTCAATAGGAGGAATTGAATAGGTTTATGTTTTTTTTCCTTTGGAAGTGGTGGTAGTATTGTTGCAATTAGATAGCAGTTGGTGTATTATATTAGTTTATTTATTTTTCCATTTTAATGGTATTCATCTATCTGTTGGCTTGTTGCTGATTTTTGGGGCAGTAAGATACCTGTTGGCGTATTCTGTTTATTTCTTGCTTAATTTTAGTCATATTCATTTATGTGGTTTCTTTGTTGCAGATTCTTGGGGCAGTTAGATACCTGTTGGCATATTCTAAGTGGTCATAGTTTTGAAGTTCAAGTTTTGTTTATGTTCATACACAGATTAGTTATTCAATTTTGGTTTTAAGAATATTAAGTAAGCGTACACAAGATTTGTTGGTAATCTATGCTCTAGAGTACTGGTACTATCATTGCAGTCGAACCATCCACAATTCTTTTTCATATATGCAGTGTAGTGACCTGCATTGGTTGTAGCTCCTGCGTGGTAGATTATACCTATTGTTTTGAAGGTTTTCTTACCAAGTGATACTTGACCATATGTGAACCCAGTAAGCTTGCAGTTGTTTTTGGTACCATCTGCATTATAACGTAAAAGCATTACTATTACGTATTTACTATGGGTCTGTATACGTAAGGTGGAACAATTATCGGAATTGCAGGTAGTACATAATGTGCCATGGTTTGCATTTTGTAGAAGTTGCTGAAATGGAATGGATTCACAGTTAGGTATGGATATATACATGAAGCGCTCATTAGGAACGTCTTCTTGTACTACACGTCTGCAAAGAGTGCATGTATGTTTCCACATGTATGAAATCTGGAAGATTTCATTTATATGTATGTTTTTGTTTTCTAGTACTCGTAGCAAGTATGTTAGAAATTCTTGTGGATCTTCTTGTGACTTTATAGCAAATTTGACCATTCCAGCAGAGTAGTCCAATTCCTGCCTTATTCCATGAACACTGCACGTGTTTTCAGGATTGTTGGTTGCATTTCTATGAAGGACTAACATTTGCAAACACAATTGGTCTGCACCGTGTAAGTAAATGTTGTCAATAATTGGTGGCAATTGGAATAGAATATGTATTGGTACATTTGCGTAGCAATTTACACCAGTTGTATTTGAAAATTTGAATCGACCTGACAGTTCCTTGTCCAAGTCATTTGTTGGGAGTGTGCGTTGCTTCTTTGAAGAGGTAGTTGAGTTACTTTGAGCAGTAGATTCTTCTTTGGTTGTGGTCCTTGATGAAGTATTACCTTCTTTTACTTTCTTTGGAGGAATTGCTGTGAGATCCTGCATAGCTTGAGTCTGAAGTAGTTTTCTTTTATAACGTTTGCTTTTTGCGGAACAGGATAGGTTTTTAGATGGGGGGTGTAGAGTGAATGCAGTCTATTGTATTCTAGAATGCAAGAAATATCAGCATTTACTTTACTTGCATCAAAGTTGATTAGAAATAGTCTGTCAAGTGTACGTGAATGTGATAGTGCTATATAGCTCATGCCTTCTTTAAAGGCTGTGCTACCAATATCTATCAATGCTTTATCTAGGGTAAGACCTTGTGATTTGTGAATGCTGACTGTGTATGCCAGAGTTAGAGAAAATTGTTCTCTGCATACATACAGGTCTTCGAAAAGAAGGAAGCGGGCAGTTGAGCATCCTATCCTTTTAACTCCGGATAGTTTGCCAAAGAGAATATTGACAAATTAAATATTGTTGTCACGTGGCTATGTTTGAAAGCCAACAACTGTACCAAGTGCTCCATTAACTAGTCCTTGGTCCACGTCAAGGTTACGTTTAAGCATTACTCTACAGTCTAAAGATAATTGTAATATTTTCTCCAAACCAACTGTGTTATAGATCAAGTTTTCCAAGGCGTTTAGCCTTGTTGTGGCTTGTTGACACATGGGTAGTGTCATACCATGTACGTCCAGTTTGTCTGTGGAGGCAATTTGAGCTATTGGT
This sequence comes from Ambystoma mexicanum, assembly GCF_040938575.1. Lineage (NCBI taxonomy): Eukaryota > Metazoa > Chordata > Amphibia > Caudata > Ambystomatidae > Ambystoma > Ambystoma mexicanum. The sequence goes on from NC_090931.1 coordinate 1,071,165,052, forward strand.
TGCATTTCTTTTTTTAACACTGTTTAATTAAATTTTGAACAGCTTGCAAGAGTTGCCATCAAGGACATACAATTGACATTTATGTGTGCTAATTGTTCCATGACATCAGTAGCACATGGGTTATGGCAATAGAGTGCATGGATGTGTCTGTTTTTTAATATAGTTTGTGCTTCTTGAGATAGTACACCAACTCTAATACTTTTTAAAATGTTGGTGTATGTCAGGTCTGCAGACTGCCACATATTTTCAGTTAATTCTCTGTATTGGAAATGTTGCCAAAGGTTGACATTTCCTATGCTGCCAAGAGTTTTACAGCACAGTTTGTACCCTAAGGTTTTAAAAATAGGTTCAGCTTTCACTGGTGTTAATTGAAGAAGATCTCTGAAAACAATGTTTTTTCCTCTAAAGAGCTCTTCGTAGTCTGTTTTGAGGACCTCTTGTAGTCTGAGGTGAATTAAAGCCAACATTAGGTTGGAGACCATGCTCACCTCATCTACTAGCAGCATTTTCATTTGCTTGAAAACTCTGCGTAGGTCCATTGCAGCTTCTGTAGAAGGTTTGTAATAGTCTAATTTGTTTTGGTGTTCTACTGGAAGGAGTAGTAACCGGTGTAACGTGACACCGTCTATGTTGTAGGCAGCTAAACCTGTGGGGGCAGTTACAACAGCTGACAGTTTGTTTGTCAATTGTTGGAGGAACTTGCTGATGATTTTGATTAAGAATGTGTTGCCGGACCCAGCTTGACCACTCATGTATAGCAGTATAGGTTTGTAATCTTGGCAGGTACAGTTTTTCTTTTCATGTTGTACACCATGTTCAATTTGTTATTTCTTGGAAAATGCTATGCTGCTCAGTGTTTAGTTGCAATTTCAGTACAGCAAAGTCTTCTGTAGATTGCTCATACTGACACGTGGCGTTTTCTACTTCCGTCATGGCTAATTCTGCCTCATTTGCCATTAGTGGCTGTCCAAGTGGTTCTTGGCTTCCTGTTACAGAAGGTGGACTACTGTCAGGAGTGTCCACATCTAATTGGGCCTGGAGGTCTTCTTCGTGTTGCTGTTCATTGTGCAACATTGTTTGGTACTTTGTAAAGTTTATATCTGTTATAGTGCTTTCATTTGCTTTGAAAGAGTCTTCATAGGAGTCATACGCATCCAGTAACTACGCTTCTTTTCTCCATGGTTTAAAAAGTTGTAGCAGGGACATGTAATACAGTTCTTTATGTTAAGGAGTTTTTAATGTCAATCTGATAGGATTAATTAAGCTGTGTTTGGTAAATTTCACTACGCTGCCTTCCCAATTTGCTACTCTGTAGCTACCTTTCTTTTCATCTGGTTTAATATTAATTTTGTATATGAAGTTTTGGGCTACGTGGTACAGACACATGCTTTCCAAAGTGATATTCCTGTTTGGGCAGTATGTGTCTAGTAAATTGTTTTTCAAAATGTCTTGGCTATTGGGATTATATTTGGCTATTGTATCTATGTCCTCATATGATTTGAGAACTCTTTCTAGATTTAGCAGGACCCAGGCCTGGCCATGCTATATTGTCAGATTTTCCATACAAGGCAGTACCGGTTAAATGGTCTGCAGCTTCATAGCAGCCACATTCTCTATGAGAGAGTATGTTTACGCCTAAGCTGTACAATTTCTGTGGTAGTGTTTTGTCAAATGATGTGTCATCCCAGAGTCCTGAAGCTCTGTTTTCTCTGCTTTGGTTAAGTAGGCTGTGACATATCGTGCAACTGCAGCGGAATTGTCCGCAATGTACTGCACATCTATGTTTGCATTCCATAGGAGAGCAATGATTGCATTGTAATCATTGATGTATTTTGATTCTTCAGTTTTTTTTTTATGTAATATGTGTTCTTAGGTGATTTACCTTTGACACTATGTCCAACTGAAGACATGAAGTGGTTTACTTGACCTGTTGAAACTGGTCTAGGGAAACCAAAGCGGCATTTGATGTAGCATTTCCCTTTGTTTGTCTATTTGCGACAACAATATTTCCCACATTTGTCTTTGAAATTTTAAAATGTGTGCATGACGGTCACTATGTGTTGTTTGTGAAGGGATTTCACAAGTGACATTTTTGGATGAACTGCAAAACAGTGGCATCACCATCCTGACCAAATTTATGAGCATATTTAATGCACAAAAGCATGTGGATGTGTGGTGCTCCTCTGGCCTGGTATTCTTTTCTCCAGAAGAAGTGTTGCACTTCTCCGAGGGGAGGAACAGTTTTATTACAAATAAAGTGTAGCATAGCAATGAAGCGATGATGGAACTATCTTGATACATTCACAGGATCTAGAGAGCAGGGTTCTCCTGGTGTTTTTATATCTAGGTTTGTTTCTGTTTGCAATGCGTTGGAAATCATGTAAATCTTCCCATGCATATTCTGCACAACTTAATGTCATAAACCAAGTGGGTGGGCCAAGGTTTATCATACAGTGTACATCTCTGACGTCGGAACGAGATACAGTGTACATCTCTGACGTCGGAACGAGTATTCTTTTGTACCACGCATGTTTGCTAAAAGATTTGTAATGCTGGACTGTAAAATCTCATCTTTTTCTTGCACTTTTTGTAGTAATTCCGTAGCGGCCATATTTTGAAAATGGGTACCTGATTTCAATGTGTGTGCAACTCTGTAGCATAGAGTTGCTAGTCCACTTTCAAAGAGAAGGTGGAATATGTATTCCACGTTTTGTTGGAATCTGGGGTCTTCATAATACATTCGTAAAGAGCGGTATTCTTATGCTGTTATTTGTGTGGGTCTATCATTGTACCTTCCTCCTTTTCCAGTAGGAAAGAGTAGAGGAAAGGCACGTGTTTCTATACTTTTTTCCCATATGCTGATTGGAGATCCTTTGGCTTATCGCATTTGGTACGTTTACAGTGCATCCAATATGGTGTCTTTAGAGTGTAATAGGTGAATTGTAGAATGGTCTAAAATATTGGATTCTGTAGCAGGATCTAGAAGTTGATATTGACCAGTTTCTGATGACTCTTGAATTATTTCACTGGTTTCCCCTTAGGTTTTCTTCAATATTAATTTCTCTGTAGTATTCATTGTTGTCTTTTAGATATTGCAGGGCTCGTCTAACTTTGTGTAAGTCCACGAGTTGTTGACAATTTGTTTAGTTTTTTGTAGGTACGCCATTTACTAAGATAATTAAAGATTAATCTATTGGATGTTGCACTCCCAGAATGTATACATTTTCTTTGAGATTTAATGGCAAATAACTACTTTGCCACGAATGCCTTTCACTAATTCAGAGGGAGGTAGTTTTGCTGTTTTTGGATGGAGGCGTATTATTGCTTGAAATGGGTGCACCGTTTGAAATATGATGCTCTCATATAAATTGAGTTGTTGCAGGGGTTTTGGTAATGGGAATAATTCCAAGTTATTTGTGATAGCACATGAAGGTGTTTGGTTGTTGTCAAGTTTTGCAGTGCAGTAACTGCAAAGTATTAAGTCAGTAATTCTGTATTTGTTTTCTGCTATAAGATAGAGAGCTAATTGGAACCATTTGGAATCTTCATGGTCTTCTATTTTGTATGTTATGTCTACAGTTTTTGTGCTATTTTTATAAAAAAAGTCCTGCAGCAACACACACACACAAATGGTTTGGTACTTCAGCAGATGTACTTTTAAACTTTAGTATTTCTTTTTTGTATGTGTGTAATAGAAGGTTGCCATCTGTACAGTTGTTGGTAGTCTGTTGTAAATGTATTGCATTTTGTAAGTGGCTTTCCATTCCAAAATATTTTCTCTGGATATGCTCCATTTCCTCGAGTAGTTGTTTGGCTGTACCATGTACAACATTGTTATTTAGGTTGGCTAGTGCTAAAGCAGGACTTTTGGCATAGTCCAGTTTATGGACCAGATTTCTTATAGTTGAATGATGCGTTGATATCATTTTGATATGATGGAAGGTGATTTTGCAAATAGGTCCAGAAATACAGGCTAATGAATGTCCTTGTAGTCCTGTGTATTTTGCGCACTGGACCAGTGGTCCATATTTTGTAGCAGTTTAATTTTGAATTTCTGTTTGCCTTTCACATACTGATTGAGGAAGTGGCGTAAAGATTTGAAAGTTTTTTTGGCAATGTTACACATTGATGTGCACGGCCATTTGTAGACTGGACGTATTGGTTCAGTGGAATGACAGGTGAGTTTTCTGGTGATATTTCTGTGAGCAGCGTTTATTGTTCCATAATGTTATTACGTTTTTCATACCCTTGTCCACTGCCATCTATGGCAATTGGGTTGATTTGCTTTTGTTTGTATGCTTCTTCATTGAAATATGGTTCTGTGCTCGTGGTGCGACTCCATTCACCTCCACAGATGCTTGTGAAGTTATCTTTGTTGATATTGTGTTTATTGAGAAGTCTTTTTTGTAGTTTGGTACTTAGTTTTGTTAGTGGTTTCATTCTGTTTAAAACTAAAATAAATAATTTCCTTTTGAGAAGGATTGCACCGTCTATGAGAGCTTCTAGGATTAATTTTCTACGGTAGGTTTCAAGGGTTATGTGGTTATCCTGTTTTTACAAGGTTCTGAAGGACTCTCTGGCGGAACATGTTTTGAAAAATATTTTTTTTTGTTTTTTGGTATGCTTACTTGCCGCTACATCATGATTTATATGTGCAGTGTTAGCGCTAGTAGTAGCTGCAGTCTTGTTAATCACTTTGTTTCCTCACAAGGCTAAAACAGACATGGCCCGGATCGACAAGGGAGCTGAAACCGGCCGTAGTGAAGCGGGCTAGCGAAGACCCGTCACAGCTGGGAAGAGGACTTACATTAAAAGGAAGAAAGTTCCCAATGTGGAACTTACGTCCCCTGCACACTTTCCTAAACCCAAAGTAAGGCAACCAATTAAAAATCTGTAGCAGATGGTCTCCAAATAATTTGGACCACCAGTGCAACTCCTAGTTATAATTAGGTATAATCAGTTACTGTAAGCATAACAGTTATAAAAGCAATTAAGTTCATACATATTTGACAAGAAAGGAACATTCAAAAGTCCATTAATTCATCAAGTTTAATGTAAGCAAATGCCCAATGCGTTTCGAGTTTGGTCACTCTTCATCAGGGGCTTCATACAAGAACAAATGAGATGCTTAGTTGCCTGGTAACACCGGGTCCCAAGAGAACCTGGTGTGACCGCGATGGCCAGCTTCCTCCCAGGAGTGTGAATCCTATTATATTTGATCCATATGGGAACCCTTTCCCGAACTTGGAGGGACAGCGCTTATTAACACCTACACAAGAGCGGGACTTACTGGGCAACTAAGCATCTCATTTGTTCTTGTATGAAGCCTAGTGACTAGCTTGTGGTATTCTGTGGGGTTTATATTTTGTTTTTTGTAACCTCCCACCTCGTTTTCTGAGCTGGCCTGCACTGCATCTAGAGTGTGCAGTCACTGGGGTGTAGTCCTTTGTTTGGTTCTTCCTGTCCCCACCCTCCCCCTTGCAATCGGCTGGAACAGTCCGGTGTCTCTCTGCCTCTGTTCCTGGCGACCCATTACTGTGGTTGCCAAGGCGTAATCCCACCTAAGGCCCAGATTGGCCCCAAACCCTTATAACACCTATTGCGCTAGGGCAACCCCCAGCCCACTGCAGCCCCCTCAGTGAAAGACCCCAAGGCAAAGGGCATCTCCTGCAGAAGCAGCTCCAGATGGTGTCTTCAGGTGTCAGCAGGAGAAGCAGGCAGCCGTCAACCAGCAGCAACCGAGAAGGTAGGCAAGGTATTAACAGAGGGGACAGTCATCCCTGTTAATTACTAAACTATCCCACCATTCACACCCGTCTACAACCTTTAATTATTTCTCCACATAAAAACAACTTTTCCACTACACATATTACACCGCTCCAGTTCACCCACAGTTGCAAGCTAGACATCCATCAGAAAGGCAAATCCTGGTGTGTGTGTTCTGGTATTGACGGCTATATTTTGAAACCTAGGCCTTTTCCCACTATCCAGGATATTCAAATCTAGGTGTGCTTTTCATTGACCACTATCAATGGAAACTTAAGCCTCTATGAGTACCTGGGAAAATCATAGTTAAACTCACATCAGGCCCTCTCCCCTCCGCCCCTCCAAACCAAACAACCAACAAGCGAGTTGCTCTCACTGCCACCCCTAGAAACTCGAACTCCTGTCAACTCTGGGTCCACCTTACCCAGGAAAGTGGTACACTAGAACTCTATCTCACAACGTGGGTAACTCCTCTGGCAACACCACAGTGAGATAGCCAGATGCCCCAACAACCCTATAATCATATTCAACCCTGGGACTCCCTTTACCCCACCCCCAAGACAAACTAATCTGTAGGGTAAGGACGCCCCAGTCAGTCCTTCTGCTGGCAGCCCCCACCCCTACTTGATTTACACCCCACATTATCAAGCCACAAGACCGCCCAGACTACAATGTTACACCTATATTCACATTGCATAGAAGCCAAGCACTGTCACAATCCCAATCCTTTAAGGAGCAGCACGTGGGCTACACCCTTGCAACCTTAACGCAAAAACTTCTAAACCAACTCACCACTAAGGACCGCAACATGCCACCACACAGAACAGGACAACACCAAAGAAACACAACTCAAGGAACTAACCAAACAGAACCACACCACATCGCTCATCCATTGGACAAAACACTAAATGCAGAACACACCCACACAATCGCGGTGAGAAACAGAACAAACGTCATGAGAAGAGAAAAAAAAAGTCTATACCTTACACCGTACCTTGCAACTGACAACCCACCAGAAGAAATCAAAACCACCAACGTTGGTAGACAAACCAAAAATGTACCAGAACCACGCAGAAAAAGAATAAACTGCAAGAAGGAAGAACGAAATTGACGCCCTTACTCCATAGATCACAAAAACATGAAGACACCTGCATCAAATACAACAGAATTTAGAAGATGAACCTGAAGAAATAAGTAACCCTAATTAATCTAGCAAACCTACTCGACGATGAATCAGAGCACACTGAAAAACCATCACATCCGGTGAGCAACGTGAAAGCAGACCAACCTGACAACAGAGTCAAAGCTAAAATGTAAAACTAAACTGAATCGTGCAGAAAGGATCCACTGCAACTTAACGCAAGATTGATGCCAAAACATGCCACTGAGATCTATGACCTATTGTGCAACGGTGGCATCAACATCCTCTTCGTCACAGAAACATGGCTAGATGACACCTACAAAATCACACTACACAGCTGCCTTCCCGACAACTTAAAGTGCTTACAGGTAAACAGGAAATAAATAAATGAATAAAAAATGGAGAAGGAGGACTTGGAATAGCATACAAGGAAAATCTGAAAATAAAAGGAGAGGAACTATTAAACATCAAAAACTGCAAATTCCCAATCCTCAACCTGACGGTAAACGCCAAAACATACCACACATTAATTCTTGTTTACAGACTGCTGACATACGATGACGCAGCATTTGTCGACACCTTACCAGAAGCCATCACCAATCTTGCCATCGAACATGAATGCCTGATAATCCCTGGGGACTTCAACATCTGGTTTGAAGAAGAAAACACAAACGTGCAAAAATCACTATTCCGAGCAACTCAAGACAATGAAACTACACCAATTAATTAAAGGAGCAACACATACTGTGGGACACGCGCTCGATGCAATCTTCGCCAACAAAAACCTTATCACCACTGCACCACCAATACAGATACTCTGGAGCAATCATCCCATTTGTGATCATGATACCTACTAAAGCAGCCAACAACTCAAAAAACGTCCCTCAGTCACGAAAAGAAACTGGAAGACCATCAAAAGGTAGCAACCTGAAAGAACAACTTGAACTCACAAAACCATCAACCACTAACCTGGATGAAGCCAACTATGCAAAAACAGACCTACTTCATAAATGGATCACCAAAACACTCAACAACATCTCCCAGGAAAAACCTCTTACCCCATCATGAAAGAGAGCAATGGCAAAATGGTTCACTCCCATCCTCTGTGCCATGAAAATAAACAAGAAGCTGGAACTAGAATGGAGGAAAAAATACGACCAGGCAAAAAGTTCCCAATATCAACGACAAATCCGAGCATACAAAAAGGAAATTCAAAAAGCCCAACCAAAAAATAAAAGAAACTGTCTGGATTAAACCTTTTGAATCCACTCCAAAGAAAAACTATGCAGTACCACAGGGATCGTCCCTATGCCCACTGTTCAATATTTACCTGACCCCATAAATCAATCTCATAAAAAGACCCAGCATTACGTGCTACAAATATACATATTACATGCAAATCGTCTACAAAATCGAAGACGCACAAGAAGAAAACTCAATGTTGGAAGACTGTCTACAAGAAATCTATGAATGATGAACACATAAGCCTCAAACACCACTCAGGCAAAATAGAAATAATGGTTATACCCAAAAACCAGGAAAACAACCACTACATCCCATGACCCATAGAACTAGGAAAAGCACTGACGCCATCAAAAACAGTAAAAAACCTTGGAGTCCTAATGGATAACGAACTAACACTAGAAACACAAGTAAAAGCAATAATCAAGAAATGCTTCTTCCTCCTGCACACAGTAAAAAGGATCCTAACATTCCTCTCCTTCACCCATAAAACACTCACCATCATCTCCCACATCATTTCCATAATAGAATGTGCCAATAATCTATACCTCAGAATGCCGGAACACCTGCAAAAGAAACTGCAAGGTATCCAAAATGCAGCAGCCAGACTTCCTCAGACTACTGTGAAGGGAACACACCATCCCAGTGCTTCAAATGCTGCATTGGCTACCGATCAAACAATGAATCATGTTCAAGACAATGTACGGAACGCTCAGAGCAATCCATGGCCAAGGAGCAGAATTCCGACAAAAGAAAATAACGATCTACCGACCGACAAGACCACTCAGATCAAGCAACGATATTCGCCAGGAAAAAAAAACCTTACATAAGAAAAAAAAACTCGGGTGGGTGGGCGGTCTGGGGGTCATCTTTCTCCCACCCGGGACCACAGGAACTTGGAACACCTAGGCCCCCCCCCGAATGAAATACGAAGGATCACCAAAAATTCAGAAAACTACTTAAACCTGGCTTTTCACCTCAGAATCAGATGGCAATGACTAGGAATGACAAAGACACCACTGGAAACACGGCAGAAAGCACACATTGAAGGAAGAAGCCAGAGAGGGACACTAAAAAAAGACCCACCCCCAAACAATAACCCAACTTTAGACATCACCCCAGGGGTGCACACCATAGCGGCAAAGGGGGAGCATTACCCAATTAACTGGCACCCCTGGAGGGCCTAAAGCACCTTCCTCAGGGGGTGGGGACCCTGCACCAAGGGCTGGGGGAGGCAAGGGTATGCACAAACTTGGCAACCTAAGAGCAATCCCTTCCAGCATACCCATGTCCACCCAGGGAGGGGGGGACCTTCACCACCTCATGACCATAGACCGCTAGACAGAGAGAGAGAGGAAAGCCATCACCATGCGCAGAACCAAGGTAAGGAACGGCTACAAACGCACAGCACAGGCAGAGATGCCGAGCACTGAAGTCCGAACCATCACGGTAAGAAAAGTCCCACTAACCCAACACTAAAACCTCAAGTTCCACATGCTCCTCTTAAACACTAAACAAACAGAACCCCTTCTCTGCACAGCAATCCGCATGCACTTCACTACACAACAAAACAAACCACACAGTCTGCACAACAGCACATGGGAATCTACAGAGCCGTAAATTGCAACCCAAGCTGAGCGAACAGTGGAAACCGAACTTGAGCAGTCAACAGGACATCACAACTCTCGCTCTACATCTTCCTGCAATGCCCTACTAAACCACCCCACGCTCCATCCCTTTTAGATCTGCCAGGGGCCACTGCGGCGGTTTGGGCACCTGCTGTCTGCATTTACCCTTGCACCTGCCACCTACTGGCCGCACTTCTTGTTATTTTTTTGATCCCATGTACAGCACTGCCCCCTCCCCTTACCCCTTGCACTTTTCCCCTGCACTTGCGCCATCTGAATGTCACTTGGCCTAGTAGGTTCGTTGTCTCTGTCCTCCCTCTGTTCCCCCTTCCTTGCCTCATCGCACCTTGAAACACTTGTACAAATGCCATATCATAGCGTATTTACACACACACACACACACACACACACCACCCCCCCCCATCGGTAAACCAAGTTTGCAGCTCCAACTATATATGTTTTACTTCCGTAGGCGATTATCCTGTAATGTGGTGCACAGCCTTACACATAATCGCTGCATCAGCCACTTTGAATTGCTTAAAATAGGCAAAAAAAAGTCCCTACAAAGCAAAATGGGGAGTACAAATACTTCCAACAAAAAAATTTGGAAACAGCACCCAAACACTGTCACCTGATTTCAGCCACACAGCTCCAGTGATATGTTCGGATAAGTGGTACCAGTAGTTCCACGGGAGAAGCGCCACTATTACTACTGCCTGATAAAAAGAGGGCATTATCTTTTAATGCATATGAAGAGCTAGGGGCAAATAACTGTTAAAACAACATTTATGTTTTAGAGTTAAAAAATGTGTTCACTGATAAAATACTTACGAAACGGACTTCCTCATTATTAAAGCTGAGAGTAAAATTACTTTTAGAGTAGAAAAGGGAGTAAAATACTTCCACTTCAAAATCTTATCTGGAGCACTGCCAATGCCTAAACAGAACTTTGCTTTTGGAAGAACGTGTTAATGTTTTCATAAAAAAGTGCGCCCATGGTTTTACTTCTAGGTGGACATGAAGGCAATCGTGACGCCGTATAAACACTCGTTTGTACTCCGTGGGAGGCAAGAGCCTGGTGGACCAGAACCCATGTCATTAACAGTCAGCCCTCCACATTATCCTGCTTGAACAGCTGCTCAGCATCAATGTAGGCCGATACAAACACTGCAACACTTAACACACAGCAGTCAGAGCGTTTCTCTCATTTATACGCCCCTGACATTGCGGTTAAATTCACTAATATGTTTACGGGAAATGTCAAATCCAACCAAAGGATGAAGAGCGTTAAATGTTATAATCTCGCAAGGAAACCTAAACCTTGTAAACAAGCATTTATACAGTGTATTTAGGCCACAGCGTGAAATCCTTCACACGTTCCACAGGCCGTAGCGCCCTTTCACCCCTGATCGGACCTGAAGCCATGTCGTTGCCATTGGTCATTGAGCGGCGTTCAACACACAAATACGAAAACACCAACTAGCGAAAGTGAGTGGATGGAGTATTTAAAACATTAACATATCTGAAGACAGGATGCTCTGTACATAATCCGAACTATTGTTTCCAATGAATAGGCCAGTGATGTATGCATCCTTAAATATCTCCAGGAAGGAAATACACTGAAGGAAGACAGATCAAAGGAAGGATGTCCGGGAGTTTGGCCAGGCACCAACAGCAGTCATAAAATGAACACACATAATAGAACAATCTTACGAGAATACTGCAAAGAAAAACCCGTGCTAAATGGGATCACATAGGGATTGCTGGAAAAATAACATGCTAACATCTAGAACAAAACGTGACTACTTTCAGATAAAAACCGGAAGGCAGCTCAACCATGCCAGCAGCTCAGTTTTTAGATCCATAAACCTTTCACCCCTCTCTCTGGCCCTCCCACACGCCCCCATTACGAGTCTAATCACATTCTGCTCTGGTCGCATTTCTCATTCTGTGAACTTTAAACCACGTATTTACGGATTCGTATGCTCCCGAAATAAAAGGGACGCAAGATGTGTACAACGTGATCAATGTTTTGTTAGGTTTCTCAGACAGACAAACGCTCGACCTCTGAACGCCATCTGGCCAAACCAAACGCGTGTAGGCTTTTATATACCTTAGTCTACACACAAGTAAATTAAGGCAGAGCCCCTGGCTTTGGTGCAACAAAATACTTGGCAACTCGATAATCCAACACAGCACTAGTATAGTATAGTGGAGGTAACACACTATACTCATCTTGCAAATGTACTGCTTCTATGAACTGTTGGTACATTTCTAAAAAGTCACCTTTGAAATGCTGCCCTGTATGCACTAAACAGGGTGAAATTAGTGACTACCTGTTACCACTGGACATGTCTTGCTATTTAAAATATGTACTTAGTGGGTGACTAGGTTTATTCTATTTTTGTCTCATGCTTAAAAAATTCTTTTCATGTTTTATTTTTGGTATTTACATTGAGTCACCAATGTTTGTAACTTGCGACCCAATTAATAAAGGTCACCAAAACTGTTCTCTCCAGGACTTGGATTCGTACTTTCCTCCAATGGTACATACTTATATAGATGTATTCAAACTTGAATATGGAAATGCGCTCAAACTGTCACTACAATAATTCAATGTAGTACAAATGCTCGAGGACAGGACAACCCCCTGTACAAAATATCTATCCAGCCTTCATGTCCTGCCCGACAATAGGCTATACCTCATTTTACAAAAAAAAAGTTTTTTCTTTCATGGGCTGCCGTTTGGTATGTGCCAGTGGGTGCTTGGCAGTATTTGTAACCTTTGTAAGTTATTAACTGTTTTGCTATAAATGGTGTGCGCCTTTGTTTTAAATGGTTGTTGCATATTGTGCGCTCAATGCGTTGTGACTCTTAGGAATTTAGTGTTGCAGTTCATAGTATAAAGTAACTGTATATACAGATAGGGGGAGCAGTTCAGGTGTAACTAGTCACAGGTGTTGGGGCAATGTTTGCTACACGCCGGTGGCCTTAGTGTTTGATGGGCTTGTTTACAGATCTCCGACTCTGACTTTTGTGTTCTTGTGGCAGTGTTTTACACATCGTCTGCAGGGCTCTGGACCAAGGGATTGGTTGTGGCTAAGTTGGTTATGGCGCTCGTGACTCAGTTTTAAGTCAAATTGCAGGTTAAGTGAAGGCTTTGCTGCGTTGGGTCCGGAATATAGGATTTATGCACATGTAGATACGTATTAGGGGTTCATCCACAACAATTGTTTGGCGTTGAGTTGTTAATTCAGAAGTTGTTTAGTTGGGTTGTTCCCTTGGCATCATTGGATTGGGTTTATCTTTTGGCATGAGTTATTGAATATATTGGAGTTGCGGATCTCTGAGTGGCTAGGAGTTCGTGGCGGGGCCCCTCTTTTACGGGGCAATGGGGCCATGTCCAGTCAATTATACCTCTTTCTAGATAGCGGCCTTTTATTTTATTTTTTTGCAATCACAGCTGGCTTGTCATTTGTACTCAATATTGCTGATGCCCAATGTGGTGGTTTTTGTATTGTGGTTTTGGCCCATTAGGTCTATTGTTGTACAAATGCTGTGTGTTGGGCCAGGTCTCACTCACAATTTGATGTAGGTCCATTCCTATACAGTGTGAGTTTGTGAAATTTTGGCAAAACCGGATTGGGCATTGTTTTCGCTCTTTGGTTGTGCTGGCGTTGTATTTGCTATTTGGTTCTCTATATTAGACTATTTGTGGGTCTTTTGTTGCTCTTACGACTGATTGGTCGGGGTGCTGTTGTGTACATATTTGGCCGTCTGCCTGTGGCGGTTGGTGAAATTGCCTTTGGTTGCATGCGCTTCATTTGTCATCAAGGCTATATACTTATATTTGTATTTATTGATTTATTAAGCGCCTTACGCCAAAGTGCTGTACAATTGAACAATATATTACATAAACAAACCATAACAGTTGAAGCAAATACATTATGAATCAATCGACAAAACAATGAAAAGAGCAATTAACTGAGGGAGTTAGGTTGGGAAGGGGAGAGAAAGTGGATGGGAGGGGAGTGGTGAAGAATGGTAGTAGGAGGGAAGGGGTAGGGGGAGAGGTGGAAGGTGGGGGAGGGGGGGATAGTTAGGGGAAAGAATAGGGAGGAGAGGGGGAGAAGCGGGGGGGTGATTCAGGGAGGAGAATGGAGGAGGAGAGATTTAAGGGAAGAGCGGAATGAGGTGAAGGTGGGGGTAGAGCGGATAGCAAGAGGAAGGGAGTTCCAGTATAGAGGTGCTAGGAGTTGGAAGGAGCGGAAGCGGGAGGAGGCAGAGGGGGAGGGAGGTACAGTGAGAAGGAAGTGGTCAGCTGACCGAAGGGAACAGGAGGAAGAGTAGAAGGAGAGAAGGGAGGAGAGATAAGGGGGAGCAAGACCATAGAGAGATTTAAAGACAAGGCAGAGAAATTGAAATTTAAGTTGGGAGTGAAAAGGAAGCCAGCCAAGGGAAGAGAGAGGTAGAGATGAAGTCACGGGTGGTAAGTAGACAGAGGGTACGCACAGCAGAGTGGTAGATGGATTTAAAAGGGGCAAGGTGAGAAGTAGGAAGCCCAAAGAGTAGGGAGGAGCAGTAGAAGAGACGGGAGAAGATGAGGGAGGAGATTAAGAGTTTAGTAGCGTGTAAGGTGAGAGAAGGACGGATTTTGCGGATATTGATGAGGTGGTAGCGACAGGTGAGGGAAATATGTTGGGAGAAGGAGAGAGGAGTCAAAGAGAACCCCTAAGTTACGAGCTTGAAGAGAGATAGGACGATTGGAGGGAGGAAAGTGAATGAATGGGGGAGGACAGGGAGGGGGAAGGGAGTTAGAGGGAAAGAATACAACTTCGGTTTTGTCCGTGTTAAGAGCGAAATCGGGAAGACATCCAGTTTTTAATGGCAGTAAGGCAGGAGGAGAGTTTTTGGTGAAGGTCAGATGAGAAGGAGGAGAAAGAGAGAAAGAGTTTAGTGTCGTCTGCATAAAAGTGGTGGGAGAAACCAAACGAGGAGATAACAGGGGCAATGAGGGAGGTGTAAAGAGAGAAGAGGAAAGGACCAAGTACACAGTACTCAAGAAGATAGGTAGGAGGGGAGCGACCACCCTAGGAGACAGTAAAGGAGCGTGAAGAGAGGCTAGAGGAAAGCCAGTTGAGGACAGAGCCTTTGAAACCAAAGAAAGAAAGAGTGTGAATGAGGAGGGGATGATCGACAGTGTCAAAGGCTGCAGAGAGGTCGAGGAGAATAAGGATAGAGGATTGTTTGGCATGGCGAGCAGAGAGAAGGGAGTTCAGAATAGAGGTGAGAGCAGTTTCTGTGGAAAGTTTGGGATGGAATCCTGATTGGTAGTGTGGTAGGAGAGAGGAGTTAGTAACAAAGGATGAGAGCTGGGAGTAGGCAAGGTGCTCGAGAAGCTTGGAGAGGAATGGGAGAAGAGGGATGGGTCTAAAGTTAGAGGTGAGAAGAGGATTAGCAGAAGGTTTCTTCAGGATAGGGATGATCGTAGCATGCTTGAAAGCAGAGGGAAAAGTAGCTGAGGAGAGACAGATGTTGAAGAAGGAGGTGAGGTAGGGGATAAGAAGAGGGTAAATCTTAGGGACGAGAAGGGAAGGGAGAGGGTCAGAAGGGGCAGACGTGGGGTGGGCTTTGGATAGTAGGGTGAAGACTTCAGGATGGGAGAGAAGATGGACATGTAGGATGAGGGAGGGGGAGGAGTAGAAGTGAAGTCGGAGGGGGTGTGGATTTTTTGACAAAGGGTAAGAATCTTAGAGGAAAAGAAGTTAGCAAAGTCAGAAGGGGAGAGTGTAGAATTGGAGGAGGGATCAGGGGTGGGGGGAGAGAAGTCGAGAGAGAGTTTGGAAGATACGGCGAGGGTGAGTGGCTTGAGATTGGAGTAGATTAGAGAAGTAAGAGGATTTAGCCGAGGCAAGACAAGAGTCGTAGAGTGCGTGGTAAGAGAAGTAAGAGGTTTGGTTAGAAAGCGAGGGAATTTTGAGCGAAAGTCTCTCGAGCCGACAGAGAAAGCGTCGCATGGAGAGGAGTAAGCCAAGGATAAGAGGGTTTCCGGGTTGGGCGGAAAAGAGAAAGGGTGTAGAGTCTGTCAAGGGAGGAGGCGATAGCAGAGGCGAGGGAGGATAGAGCATCATTCGTAGATAATAAGGAGAAGTCTTGGAGAGTTGGAAGGAAAGAAGAGTAAGTGTCAGTAAAAAGGGAGGGGTCAAAGTTGCGAAAACCACGCCGTGAGTAGGTTGGAGGGGAGGGCTTAGGAGCAGTGGAGTGTGGGAGAGGAGTAAGGGAGAAAGAGTAAGGCATGGTCAGAGAGATAGATAGGAAGAGTAAAGACAGGGGAAGAGGGGTAGGAAGAATTGAAGATGAGGTCCAAGGTGGAGCCAGAGGAGTGGGTGGAGGAAGAAGGAAGAGGGGAAAGGAGGTAGGAGTCAAAGATAGAGAAGAGGGGAGGGGAGAGGATTGAGGGTGAGAAGGGAGATGGATATTGAAGTCACCAAGCACGGATAGAGGAGACAGGGAGGGAGAGATAAGCGAGAGGAGGTGATCCAGGTCTTCATAGAAGGAAGAGAGAGGGCCAGGGGGACGAGAAAGATTTGTACAGGAATTCAAAGGTAGAGAAAGAAGGGAGAGATGGTGAGGAGGAAGAAATATACTTGGGGTGGTAGAGGAGGCCAACGCCTCTGCCACGGCCAGTAGTGCGTGGGGTATGAGTAAAGGAGGAAGAGGAGGTGGTTAAGGAAGCAGGCATAGAAGTGTTATGGGGTGGATCCAGTTTTCAGTTAGGCATAAAAAATGGAGGTTAAGGCGAAAGAATAGGTCGAGAACAGCTGCGGTTTTGTTGTAGATGGATCTGGCGTTCCAGAGTGCCATGTTCAAGTGGGTGGAGTGATGGACGGTAGGGGGGTATAGCAGATTAGGGCGGTGAGAGGGAAGGAGAGCAACATGAGCAGTGTGGGGGCGTTGGGGCGGGGCTGGGCATTAGGAGGGAAAAAGAGAGTAGAAGGGAGAGGAGAAGATGGGAGTAGGGGAAAGGTTGGGGGAGGGAAGAAAGGGTGGTACTAAGGAGATTTGGAAAATTGCATAACAGAGGACTCAAAGAAAGGGCGAGTACGTATGGATCGATCCTGTAGAGTCTTGTGATGGTGAAGTCAGAGATCAGTGTGGCAGTTTCAGGTAGGGGCCTTGGTCAGGGAAATGAGTTAGGAAAGTGATGGGAAGAGGATGGGGGGGCTGCGGGCAGTACCAGGCACGGCAAAAAGGTGCTAGAGGAGGAAAATAGGTTGTGGATGGTTCAAAGCAGGGGTCCACTGTAGCTGCACTCCCACTTAAGTTGGAAGGGCCCCAGGCAATGGGAACAGGAGTGGTGTGGGCACAAGAGAAGAACAGAGTCAGGCAAGGAGGGTGGGCAGAAGCAGTGAAGTTCTGCGAGTGGACCCGCACTAGAGCAGGAAGGGTTGCTGGCGGCGAAGAAGGGTTGGAGTCCTAAGCAGCCGCGATGGGAGAACTTCAAGCTTCAGAAGCAGTGGGGCTGGACAGGAATCCCAAGTAGTCAGCCAGGAGGAGCCAGGCTAAAGAGGGCAAACCCAAGTAGCCAGATCGGAGTCCGGGGGGGCGGGCCGGTGGCAGCGGCTTAGAGATGGCAGGAGGCACCTCTAGCAGTCACGGCCCTGCCAGGACCCTGAGAGTTAGCGTGAGAGGTGGATGGTCCAGGGGCAGAGCAGAGGCGATCCGAGGATTGAGAATGGTGCTGGGTGATACGAGGAGTTGGAGACTCAATGCGGATGTTATTGGGGACTGTAGGCGCTGAGACCTCCCTCGCACTAGGTCCAGGGGCAGAGCGGAGATGATCCAAGGATTGAGAGAAGGTGCTGGGTGATAAGGAGTTGGAGACTCACTGAGGATGTTACTGGTGACTGCAGGCGCCGAGACCTCCCATGCACTAGAAGGGCTGCCGGCAGCTGGAGGGAGCCAGGAAGGTAGGACTCCGAGCAGCTACACCCCGCGGGACCCCAGTAGCCAGAGTGGAAGCGTGACAGCACTGGGGTACAGTGGCAGGGCAGGCACAGGAGAGCACAGTGGCAGGGCAGGCACAGGAGAGCACAGTGGCACCGCAAGATGTTATAGGTGACTGCAGGCTCCGACACCTTCCATGCACTAGGAGGGCTGCTGGCAGCGGGAGGGAGCCAAGGAGGTGGGACTCTGGGCAGCTTCACCCCCTGGCACCCCAGTAGCCAGAGTGGAAGGGTGATGGCACTGGGGGTGCAGCGGCAGGGCAGGTACCACGAGGGCACAGTGGCACAGCAGGATCCCAGTAGCCAGAATGGAGACAGACGGCACGGGGAGAGCGGCAGCAGGGCAGGCACCAGGAGAGTACAGTGGCAAGGCAGGCAACAGGAACAAGAAATGGTGTCAGGTGATAAGGAGCCAGAAACTCACCAAAGTTCCACTGAGTGCCAGAGGAGATGGGATGAAGTTGGCAACTACAGGTGCGGAGTCCACACACGCACCACGAAGGCTGTCAGTAGTGGAAGGGAGTCAAGATGGTGGACTCTCTGAACGGCCTCTCCCAGCCGGGACCCCAGCAGCCGGAATAGAGGGGGGATGACACAGAGAGCACAGGAGGTCTCCAAGACAGGTCTCCGAATGATAGAGCAGCACACCACAAGGACTGCTCCAAGCACTGGGTGAGTGAAGAGAAGAGAAGAGCACTCCATAGGCCCGGCCGTCCTCCGAGTGGGAGGGATCACCTCAGGAGCCGGGCTCAGCAGAGACTCTGGATGACTGATGACTGTTGCAGGCGCTGGACGAGTGCGGGAGGCAGAGCACACCGCAGGCCAGGCCGTCTGCCGAGCAGGAAAATCACCACAGGAGCCAGGCTGGAGGAGGAGCTGGAGGAGGCCTCACTGGAGACGTTCCAGCTGGGATTCCGTATGATAGATGACTGCTGCAGGCGCTGGGCGAGTGCTGGAGGCAGGAGCACACCACAGACCCGGTCGTCCACTGAGCGGGAAAGATCACCACGGGAGCCGGGCTGGAGGAGGAGCTGGAGGAGGCCTCACTAGGACGATCCCGAAGTAGGTGAAAAAGGGTCCGATTTTCGTCCGGATCGCAGATGGAGGGGCCCCAGGAGTAGAGTAGCCGGAACCGAGAGGTGTGTGTCAGAATTGCTTTTTTGATTGTTTATTTTGGAGAGATTCAGCCTGTTGAGGAGGCGCCAGTTCAGGCTACTGGCTTCTGCGCCCCCTGCTGGTTACTTGCAGGGTGGGGGGGGGAGGTATTTGTGTTTTTTTTTTACTTTTAATCTTTGGAAGTTACTTTGGGAATTATTTCTGATTGTGCCGACTTGTTCCTGTCTCTTTACAGTGTGTCGTCTATTTGTGGCCTTTTTCTACCTTTTCCGGTTGCCTTTCGTCCTGTCGGGACATGGGTTACCACCTTTTTTTTTTTTTCATTCTTTCTTTTAGTTTCACTTGCTTTGCTGTTTTTGTCTAACCAGGGAAAATATTTTAGAGTGTGTAATAGATTTATTAATATGAATACTAAAATTGTGAATCATCTTAATATCGTTTCGTGGAACATTAATGGATTTAAGACCGTCACCAAGAGGACTAAAGTGTTATCCTGCTTGCGAGCCAATTCTTGTGATATTGCCCTCCTCCAAGGGACGCACCTTACTGACCTTGAATCTGAGAAGCTGAAGCGAGGCTTGGTTGGTAAAACCTTTTTCTCGACTTACACATCCAGCAAAAGAGGGGTTTCTCTATTGATCAAGAAAAATCTGCCGATATCTATCCTCTCTATCAAATCAGATGTAGAGGGGAGAGTCATCAGTGTCTTGCTTAAAGTCCAGGATTCGAAATTGCTTATATGTAATGTGTATGCACCAAACCTGGATGAGCCAGTTTTCTTTCATGAGCTTGCGGCGATGCTTCACAGTTTTGATGTACTGGCTGGCGACTTCAATTTGGTGCTAGATCCTGCTCTGGATCGCTCAAATGGGGACTGCTCAAGAAACCCTAAAAAGTGCAAGAGGTCCTTGGATCTGATAAGGGAGTTTAACCTGGCTGATATTTGGAGCCTGGAACACCCGTGTGAAAGGGACTATACATTTCATTCTCAATGTCATGACACATACTCCCGCATTGACTTTATCTTGACCTCAGGACGGGTGACTTCCAGTCGTTGATATTCTAAAATTGGGCTTATTGCACTGTCAGATCACGCTCCTGTGTCCCTGAAGCTCTCTTTACAACACTTGTTGTTGAGGTCGCCACGTTGGAGGATGAACTCTAACATTCTTAAAAATGATCTCATCAGAGAAGAAATCAAGGATGAACTCGAAAACTTTGTCCGGATTAGCAGGACTGATGATGTCAGGATCTTCTCAGTATGGGAGGCGCTGAAATGCTTTGCCCGTGGTCTTCTGATTGACCGGACTAGTAGCCAAAAGAAAATAAGGGCAAAGGAAATCCGACTCTCCAATGAGGCAAAAAGGCTGGATAAACTGTTTGCAAGCAGCAGCAAGGATGGTGTCAAGGATGATCTGAGGAGACCCAAGTTTGAACTAAATAAGTTAATTTCAAGTCAAGTGGACTATGACCTGTTTAGACAAAAAATACATTATTTTGAAAATGGTGAAAAGGCTGGGAAATTATTGGCGTACAGACTGAAAGTGGCATCTCAGCAGTTGCAAATCGGAGCAGCGTAATGGAGACTAAACAGAGAGAAATAAACTAATTGTTTCGTGACTTTTATACGAAGCTTTATGAACCAGACCTGAGATGTGGTAAGACTGGTATTGCTGGTTTTCTTAACTCCTATGACATACCCCAACTCTCAGACGATCAATCAGCAATTCTTGAAAGGAGTTCACGGTGGAAGATACAAAGTTGGCTATTTCAAAACTATCAGGTGTTAAGTCTCCCTGTATGGATGGCCTTCCAGGTGAGTTTTACAAAATCCTGCCAGATTCTGCCATACAACCCTTGTGTGATGTCTACAAGGAGGCCTTTGAGTCAGGTTTGTTGCCTGAAACGATGCAACATGCATTAATAACTGTTCTAAAGAAAAAAGACAAGTCTCCTACAAGGTGTGAAAACTATAGGCCGATCAGCCTGATTAATTGTGATTGTAAGATACTTGCGAAAATGCTGGCGGTGCGACTGGAGCCATTGATTACATCTCTAGTTCCAAGTCGGATTTGTTACAGGTTGGGCTGTGGCGGACAATATGCGCCGTTTGCTGATGTCTGTTGAAAGTGGTCATAGACAGAGGGTAGCCACTGCTGCCATTTCCTTGGATGCTGAGAAAGCGTTCGATTGGGTGGAATGGACCTTCTTGTTCTCTTGCCTGAAGAGGGTGCACTTAGGTGATAGATATCTGCAGTGGGTGCAGCTTCTGTACAGGTGCCCTTCAGCTAGTGTGCTTACAAATGGTCTAATTTCTGATGCATTTCCACTCCACAGGGGCACAAGGCAGGGTTGTCCTCTATCTCCGCTGTTTATCCTGTCTATGGAACCATTGGCGCTCTGTCTGAGGGCGGATGTGAACCTAAAGCCAATAATTGGTTGCGACCATGATAATTTACTCTGGTTGTACACTGACAATCTATTGGTCGCCCTCCAGGATCCAGTTGCTGGCATTCCCCATTTGATGCATGACATTCTAGAATTTTCAGTTGTATCTGGCTATAAAGTCAATTGGGGCAAGTCTGAAATTTTCCCTCTCAATGATCTGTGTCTGCGTGGCGCTTGTGCACATTTCCAATTCAAATGGTGTAATGATCAAATCAAGTATTTAGGCATCTGAATTGGCGCTGATGTGGTGAAGTTGCCAGCATTGAATTTTGGACTGCTCATCCAAAAATTACAGTCTGACATTGGCAGATGGGAGCTCTTGCATCTGTCCATGTGGGGAAAATGAATTGCATAAAAATGAACCTGGCTCCTCGTGTGAACCATCTTCTTTCTATGATGCCTATTAAGGTTCCTGGTCATATTTTCAGGGCACTAGACAAACTTATGCAGAAGTTTATTTGGAATGGAAAGCCACCGAGACTAGCTATATGGAAGTTGCAGCTGCCGTTGAAAAAAGGTGGGATGAATTTACCTAACTTCAGTGAATACCATCTTTCGTTTTCAGCTTGACATCTCTGTAGATTCCTTGTTCCGAATGAAGAAAGTTCACAGTACGTAATGTGGGAATGTGGCGCTGTATCCCAGTTGGAACCGAGAGCTCTGCTGACTTCTCTGAAAAAAATCAAAACGAATCCTTTGACCGGTTTTTTACAAGACTGCTGGTGTAGCATGTCAAGGCGCATGAGGGCTGACCCCTACCTACATTTGGACGCATCCCTTTGGTTGAATCCTGCCCTGAGATGTCAATGGAAGGTTCTTTTAGGGCCAGAGTGGTTCCTGGCGGGTATAAAGTACATCCATGATCTACTTGATGGAGGGAATTGGATCCCGTACGTACAGCTGTGTCAATCTCACAATATGGATGGTTGCCCATTTTCGGAATACAGGAAATTGAAGGACATTGTCAATGCTTGCCTTGGAGGTGCATCCTTGCTGGAATCAAATGTTGCCTGGTCTATGTTGCAGTTGTGTGGAAGTGTTGGTCACCCTGCTGCTACGATGTATGGATTTCTGAAATCATACAGGAAGGAGGATTTGAGGCTGCGAGTGCTCTGGACAGAGGAGTTAGGCGAGGAAATTGATGATGTCTGCTGGCAGCGCTGCTGTGAGAATACCCAATTGGTAAGTCTGGATTGGGGTCTTAGAGCGTCACAAACAAAACTGCTCTTTAGGTCCTATTGGACACCAATAAGGTTGTTTAAAAGAGGTCTCCCGGACAATGAACTCTGTTGGAAGTGCAAAGGTGCTAGAGGCTCCCTCAGTCATCTGATATGGTCTTGCCCTAAAACGAAGTACTTCTGGGAGTGCATCTGTGAACGGTTGGGTCTGGTTTTGAGTTGTACGGTCCCCCCCCTCTGCCACATTGCTGATTCTAGAGGATGTGTCCATGATTGATATCTCTTTTGGGCAGATGACTTGGATACTCCGTGCCAGTATGATTGCCAAGAGGATGATATTAAGATCATTGAAGTCGAACTCCTCCTTTAACATTCAGATGAATGGGTGGATGAACTTTGACTGTTTCAACATATGAGAGGGCAATTTACAAGAATGCCGATGATATTGAGAAATTCTGGAACATTTGGAACAGATTCCTGGAGGTCTATGGTTGAATTATATTTAATGTACACGATGCACTGCCTCTGTTGCTAAGAAATGTGCTTTGTGTTTAATTTCCATAGACTTTACACTGCTGGTTCTTTTTGCCAACCATTTGTTCACTGGTTTTCTGTCCTTTCTTGGTTTCTGTCTTTCTTTCCTTTACCCTTTTGTTTTATTTCGTGTCTGTTTCTTTCATTTGCAGGATTGGTTTTTATATGCGCTGTGGCTTGTTTACCTAGATCGTGTAATTCTTGTTTGCTCTCATTTATGCTGGCTGTATGTTGCGATTATCTTTTGAAAATAAAAACCTTTTAACCTCAGAAAATAACATACAAACACTTATTGCGTTATAGTTTCAGTCGGTGCAGTTTTGTATCACTGGTGCACATTTCTCATCACACAATCGATTTATTATGAGAAACGGGAAGAATGTATTCAGCACAACGTAGGTAAAGGACTTCCTTTGGGGGAGGAAGCTGCGTGCTGCATAATGGGCAATGGCTTCTCTAATGCACAGTTCAATGGATGCCCTCGTTTTATCATTGAGGCTCCATAACATGAGCCATACCTTGAACTTCGTGAATCGCAAAGCACATTCACTGCCTCACAAAGAAGGGTAAAACGTGCGCAATACGCTGATACCTGAACAATATTTGGGAGGGTGGGGGGACTATTCTTGGCCTGCAAAAACACATCTAAAAGGACACAGCCTTTAGTGTGTGAAGACTGATGCGTCCCATCAGCCTCAGTTGGTGGCTTCATTTCGCCAAACCCAAATAGAGCAATGGAGAGAGGGTGTGAGTGGGTGCACATTATAAAGGTACAGGGGGTTCAGCCTACTTGGGAGAGCTGGAGCCCGTAAGTCACCACTCAAAAACTATTCAGGTTTCTTTGAGAGAGGAATACGTGGCCCCTTTCATTTGAAAAGGTTAATGCTCAGACTTGGGTGGAGGGGCAGGTGGGGGTTGGTAGCGTGAAGGGGACTGTAGCTAAAAACAGATCGTTTTTTTCCGAGGCTCACAGAGGATGGGAATTACTGGCATGTGTCGGTTTTCAATAGGTTTGGGAATTCCATATAGAGAAGAGCATGCAAGCGAGTTTAGAAGCGAGGGCTTTCCTTCGTTTATTTTCCTAAACTCTATAAAACGATCAATGCTGCAAACCGGTATCAAAACACAAGCAATGACCAACCAACCCCATTATAAACCATACAAAACACAAAAACAGCCCAGCAGATGCTGCAAACAGCCCATTATCTGCAAAGTAGTTTATCCCAATTCTAAAACCGAGTTTGAGTATTTTTCCATCACCTGTAGCCAGCAAGACATCGGATATGAGGGACTGCCATGCCAAATCTGGATCCCACCAGATTGAATGCACTTCACCTGCCATCACTTTCTCTTAGGGAGGGCAGGAATCAACCTGCCAGTGTTTTGCAAGCAATGGTAGAGCAAGGCCACAGAGGCGATATACAGCGGGCCAATATGTTACGCCGGGTTGCTCGAATCTGAACTGTAATTTGTTTAGCAGCTGATAAGTCATGCCCACATTGATCAGATCACCTTTCAGTACGAAAGACTGGAGAGAGCGACAATGATTTCACAGTGACAAGTCACTTGGAAAGACACGTCTCTGCCAATAAGGCAGAGATGATGGTGAACATTTCTAAGCACAATGATTTCATGGCAAACTATTTACAAAATGACCTAAATCGGTATAAGGGGGCTGAACTGAAGTAGCCACTTCAAATGGAAGCAAGTCACGTTTCCGGCAGATTAACTTTGCCCAGCTGCTCTTAATGTCAGCGTGGAATCGCAGTTGGAACTCTACTGCCTTTGTCTCGCTGTCCTTTCATGCTGAACCTGGTGGAAGCTTACTGTGATGCTCTTTCATCGCACCAGCATTTCTGTTGTGTAGCCTACTTTCCACCCAGCATTTTGTTGCTCTGTTTGTTGGCCAGCTTATATCCTCTGGCGTATGCATACAGTATAGTATACACAACCTCACAGCAGAACTTCTAACTTGCTATTATTGAGGCAAATACCATGATCTTGCAGCCAGCTAGGACTGTATTTGAAGCATACAGTCCCCAATCCTGGAGTTGGTCAATGTGTGCCACAGCTATTCAAGAAAAATGTGGTGGCCATCAACAAACATTTGAAAGGCTAAACTTGAATCCTTGTTGAGCGGCGGTATGGTGGAGCATTTACACATTGCACAAACAAGAGGGGTCGTGGGAGTGTCTCTCTACCGACCTATATCCCGGGTTAGAGTCTCAACCAGAGTCTTTACGCATTGTACAGGTGAAGGAAGCCTGTGGAATTCCAAACAAAAGCCCCCTCCCTCCCTCCCCTTCTGTGCACCAACCCAAAAGCTTAACCTGCGGCATCCCATCTGGAAGGAAGAACCAGAGCCAAGGAATCACTACACCATGGCATTTGTCATGATTTATTGGGCAGTCACTCAACTCCCACCCCACCCACCCCCAAGTCAGGTGGCGCACAACAAAGCGGTTTGCAGATTCAACTTTAGTGAGGCCTCAAACCTATATAGTACCATTCAGAAAATACCCTCTTTACCACCAATGAGCTAGGAACTAGGCTGGTATATAGGACGAAATATATTTAAGGTCTGACAAAGAATAATAGAACAGTCATCAAAACATCATCCACCAACGCTGTGGCACTACACTATCACAATTTCAAATGACTTGCACAATTGACTGACGTATTCCTAATGGACTTTCAGATACTACAACACACGCCAAATTTAGAGATGGGCCGTCATCACTTTACATCAGATTTCTTGCAACTGAACCCATAGAAAAATAGAACGCACACAGTGATTGCTTAGTTTGTTACCAGGCTTTTTTTCCCCACCAACCCTGACCCCCAGACATCAGTTATATATGACACCTTAATTTGAAGGCAAGGTACAGGGAGTGGGAATACAGTAGGAACATAGTTTTGGCTTTTTATTATTAAGGCGAGGTTTGGGAATGAACTCTCTGGGAAAAATCGTTTTTCAACACACAATATGTGAAATGCAATGATTTGAGTATTCTGGTTTGAGAATAAATGGGAAATTTCATTTTGCACCACTCATACAAGGGAAATATAAGACTTTGGGATTCTTGTTTGGTCATTTCTGCTGGCAGTGTTACCTACAGCCTCCACAATTCTGATCTAATTCTCTGTAATTCTTAGCATTTAAACTAACCGAACACCAGGCATACTTTTCATGCTGGGCCCAGCCCAAAGGTCTTGAGGTCAAAGGTTCAGAGGCACAGACCTTTCAGTTCAGTGGGGAAAACAAGCTACACACACAATTCTAACAGAATAGCATTTTAAAGTGAAAAGATGTGTTCAACATGACCTTTTGTATCGCATCTGGTCCTGCGGTTTATTACTACAATACAATATTTAAAACAGATCCAAGTTCACTTTTGGTATTATCCACACATGGACCACAGTTACATAAGGAACCCGTGTTCAATTTTACACAAAACAAAATATGCCTTTCCCTTTAAAGGTGGTCATTTTATATGATGAAAATAAAACAAATGCAAAAGGCTGGGCTTTATTTTAGATTTCTGGATCACTGTCTTGTGCTGTATAGAAGTCAATGTCACATGCTGCCATCCGTCTCCAAGTTGAAATTGTAACTTTTCATATTTTAGGAAAAACAGCATCTCCAGCCACACAGGTCATTTTCCATGCACCGGGCACATTCAGGAATTTTAAGCTCTAGGGCATATTTTGCTTCACTTGAGCGCGTCTCCATTTTAACACAGTGGAAGGAGGCCCATTTCTTTCATTTCACTAGGCCTTATGTCAGAAATTACTGTTTTGTACTGGCTTTTGTATTTCAATGGGACTGTAGAATAGCCAGCTACACTCACAATAGCTGCCTAGCATGGCCTCTCAATCTGTCACTCCGGGGCTGTATTTTCACCCCACACATTGATTCCAAACATTCAAGTAGAATCTTATGATCAGTGGTATCAAAAAGCAGCCGACAAGTCCAATTAGGTCAATGCAAAAGGGTTTGACACAATCGCTCAACCCGAGGAGTTGCTTCACAAACATCCATGATGTCCAGGATTCTCCTTTGGGGTCAAAACTAAGACTAGCATTGTGCAGGAGGCCCTTTGACTGAATGTAGCATTATAGTTGGGTAGTGAGACGGTCACCTCAGGGAGGCTGTATCATTTGTCCCTGGAGACAGTGGAGTCCGGGGACCATCACCAGCAAAGCAATGGTAGCTCAAGTGGAAATATGCAGGGGTCCGCCCCACCAAACCCCTTTCCCCACCCAGGCATCCACCGCAGCCCTAGCTTTGTATGTTGCACCACAGAACCTTCCCGGTGGTCCCTTAGCACAAGTTACAGCATGCAATTAAATGGTGGCAAAGTGACTGGCCCACAAAGCCTGCCTTGCAATCCCCTGCTCGGGCTTTGTGAGCCACACACTGCATCAAACAGAAATCAAATGCCTTCAAATTTCAGGTGCCCAAACATAGTTTACAAAGAAATCTGCAAGGCATTGCCCTGCTGGTAGGGAAGTGTGTAGACCAAAACGTAATGCAGCAGATCCAACGTACAAAGAAGCAGAGAAGCATTTTACCCAGCCAATACCATTCTGAGGTCCAGTGGCCTTGCAGAAGTGACCACCTCACACCAATGTGGCAGACTACCCCTCTGAGCCTGTCTGGTGGTCCCAAGATACAACCTAAAAAGATCTGGAGGATCTAGTTTCCCGGTCTTGGCCTCCCAACTATGGAACACCCTCCTATCTGACATCAGATCCATCCAAACATTCCCTAACTTCAGGAGAAGTGTAATTTCCTGGCTACTTAGCAAGAACTAATTAACAGTTGCCTAGCTCCCCTAACGCTACCTTATAATCCAACTAAAGTTACTATCTCACTCTACTACTCCCAATCATATGTATATGTACATCCTGACCAGTCTACATTCCAGCGCTCTACAAAACCAATGTTTCTTACACATGTCCTCCCTATTCTCCAACCATGTATACTACTCACCTATGGTACTGTAACTTTTATCACTGCCTTTGTTTCTAAATGTATATTGACTCCTATCTGTAATTTACCTACAATCTCTATGCATGTACAACCCCCATGGAACTGCATTTCCTTTGTAACAGTATACTTAAAAGCGCCCAGATACCTCTGGGTCAGGTGCGCTATATAAATAAAAGAAACAAACGAACAGGGTAGTGTACACATAACTCGGGGAACCAAAAGAGTCTTCTCATACCTTAGAACAGAAATCTGTTTAAATGGGTTCACTCTCCCTGAATTCAGCTTCCCTGCTTGGAAAGTGGCTTCTGTTCTCAGATCCTGTTTAAGGGTTTCCCATAACACTTTCTCAGTGTTCTTCCACCAGGTTCCAAGTGTCTGGTGTCTGGTGTTGACAAGTTCCCATACCCATCTCCCTAGTTCCTCTTAGTCTCTTCACCTTTAGTCTGACCAAGTCTCTGGGTTCAGGACTTGCTTTCTTCCAGGTTCGGTCATGATTCCAAATCAATACTGGTTTTACAGGGACATTGCCCTTTTCTTTTACCTTCTCTCCAGTGACTGCCATCTGTTGTGTTTCTCCGGGAACCCCAATGTCTTCTCCTTGAGACAGTTTCTCTCTGTGGAATCAGACCTTGCATAACAAAGGAATAAGGGAGAATAAGCAAGCATTGCACTTCCCACCGTCCTGGATGTGGACCAGGGGAGCTTGGCATGATGAGAAAGCAGCTAACTACTCTGCCTAGAGGCCCTCTCCCTAAGGTGGCAGCCCTAGGCTCAACAGGTTATTTTCTCTGTCCTCCTTTCTTCCAGGCTCATGTTTCATCATCAACTCTTTCTACTGTCATGCCTGCGCCATAGGCTTTATTTTCCATTTGCGAGACTTTGGTGCTTTTCTATTTTTCCCAACAAACTACACTTACCACAATGCACTTGGCTATAACCATCTTATCCTGGCCATTCCTATTCGCCATCTTCGGAACTACAATCCCCAGAAGCCCTAGGGATCTGCTCTGCTTCCACCAGCTCAGGAACAGAGAGGGAGGAGGCCGATTGTCTGCAGGTGTGCGGATCCAGGTGCGACCAATTAGCCTGCCTCTGTGCTGGGCTGGGCGGTATAAAAGCTGCTGCCTGCAGGAGCTCAGTCTCTTGCATTAGGAGTCTTTCCGGCACCTTGTTGCTTCGAGCTACGGATCTTGTATGCGGTCCCTCCTTACTCCGGCTTTGGATCCAGTGCCCTGCCGGGCTCTCTACATTGCAGCTGATCACGCTCTGCTGCTTTCCAGCCTCCGCCCTTGCCCTGCCGGGCTCTCTGCTTTGCAGCCGATCACACTCTGCTGCTTTCCAGCCTCCGCCTGTGCCCTTCTGGGTTTCTGCCTTGCAGCTGATCATGCTCAGCTGCTATCTTCCGCCCTGGTCTTCCAGGCTTCTGCTCTGCAGCCTGCCTCACTCCGGCTGCCTACAGCCCTGGTCCTTTGGGCTCCCTGCTCTGCAGCCCACCTCACTCCGGCTGCCTACAGCCCTTGTCCTCTGGGCTCCCTGCTCTGCAGCCTGCCTCACTCCGACTGCCTACAGCCCTTGTCCTCTGGGTTTCCTACCTTGCAGCTTACAGTCCTCTGCAGCCTTCTACAGTCAGCGGCCCTGCTCCTCTGAGCTTACTCCTTGCTGCCCGGTCCTTCTGGCTCCTTGCCGCGCAGCCTGCTTCTCTCCGCTACCAACAGCCCTTGTACTCAGGGCTTCCTACCTTGCAGCCGATCACGCTCCGCTGCTTGCTACCTACCTTTGTCTGCTGGGTTCTCAGCCTAGCAGCCCTCTACAGTCCTCTGCAGCCTTCTACGGTCAGTGGCCCTGCCCCCAGGGCTCACACTCCTTGCTGCCCGGCCCTTCTGGGTCCCTTGCCGTGCAGCCTGCTTTATTCCGCTGCCCTAAGCCCTTTCCCTCTGGGCTCCCTATCTTTCAGCCCTGCTCTTGTGGGTTTGCTCATTGCTTTCCTGCTCCTCTGAGCTCTCAACCTTGTTCCTTACTGTCCTCTGCTATCCAATCCTGTTACACGACTTTCCCTTCATTTCCTTCTGCTAGTTTGCTATCAACTTCCTTTTCCTGGATTTGTCTGCAAGTATCTTCTCTTGTACTGTTTGTAGACCCTTTTGTACAGAGCCTGTCTGTTGGTTTCCATCAGGCAACCTCTGCCCCTTCCCTTGTCTCGTTTCTACGTTACAGACACCCATAGCTGTTCCAAGCCATGAGCAAACAGCGTGGGCCTCTGTTATAGCAAACTGTGCAGAAGGCTAGAGTTGTTCCTAAGGTTCGTGGAATACTCTTTTCCTATATCTGCATACACCCCTAGAGGGATTCCATTCTGTAGTACTTTATTCCTTGCTACACTTGATTACTCTTCGTTCTCATTACTTTCAGCTGTGTGTGTACTTATCTGTCCACCTTACTTTGGCACAACCACCCGAAACCCTTCCTGGGTGTCCTGTGCCTCTCTTTACAGGGTGTCATCCCGTGACAATCTACCAGTTTGGCTTCACCGTTTGTTATCATCTGTTCAAGGTGCTGTGACGAATACCAGGATGTCGTCACTGCTTCCATATGGGAGCCCCTTCCCATGAGCCCAAGGTAGTAAGGCCGCTACCCGATAGTCCTCCTGGGGCTGGTACTCAGCGGGTGGATCTCATGGGAGTGGAAAACCCCTAGGGGACCAGTGACGATTATAGTGGGAGAACACAGTAACCAACTTGTACCCCCACCTCTCCTTCATTCCCACTCTCCTCATCCTACCCTACCCTCCCCTCCCCTCTCCTCCCCTCACATCCTATACACTTCTGTAGTATGGAATAAATAGGAAGGACTTGGACGAGGAAGAATAGGGATGAATTCAATGAAGATCTGAAGCAAGAAACTGTGGTGAGGTAGAGTCGTGGAGCCGCAGAAGTGTCCAACACAGTAATCTATCTGAATGGTCTAATCTTCAGTCACATAGCTTACTGGTGGAGAGCATAAAGACAAACAGACTTAGCGGATGGTCAGACGCTCTGGAGATGGACCACAAGATGGACCGATGATCACAGAGAAAGCCGGCAAAAGCAGATCCAGGTGGGGAGATGCCGAAGGGGCGATCTCCACTGGTACCGCTAAACAAACCTCGAGGCTGGCTGTGGGAAGTGCGAGCAGCACAGCCCAACAGGAAGACGCAATCCAGTGAAGAGGGAGATGCTCATGTTGAGTGTACCCCAGGTCAAGCAGTGTGGTCAGAACCAGCACAGCTGTAATATTGGATTAAAGTACCCAAGATTGAAGTCTCCCCATAATCAAGGTTCTGGTTTTAGGTTTAAGAGTGGGAGCTAGACGGTGAACGAGATGTGTGAGAAACTCTGCCATACTCTATGGGGGTCTGTAAATCACAAATACATGGATTGTGGTGTTGGGGGTATGCTTGTAATCTAGCCCATCTTACTTCGCATTCAGGGAATATGATATTCTCGATTTTGCTGAGATTCAATGCTTGGTTATAGAGTTATTATTATGATTGGTTATTTATAACGCGCTTCATGTCCGGAGGTTTACAAGCACGGACCCGGGGATCGAACCTGTGGTGCTCAGTCGTCTTGCTTCCAAGGCGAGCCTGTTGCCCCAGAGCTATCCTCCAGAGACAAGTAAAGCGGTCAGTTCTTATTATGTTGTAGCCCAAGGGTACAGCCAGCATAAGTGCGGGTCTGGCAGCCTCAAGTAGCCAGGATTCTGTAGTGCCAGAGAGGTCGATTTCATGATTAATGAGATGATCAGCAACCTCTGTGGACTGCTTAATAAGCGATCTAGTGTGAAGTAATGCATTTCAGCTCTCTACGACAACATACAGATGGCTTCTGTGAGCCGGAGATCAGAACCTGAGTATATGAAACATCTGTGCTAGACAATCTGTTCAGAACACATGTGATATTTAATTCAGTTAAGCTAAGCTAATACGGTCTGGAGACCCTGTTTCTCCTATCCCCTGATTAACAGGCAACTGTGATGGGAATATACACAGAATTATTTCGACATAGCTCTGTCCTGCGAGATACGAGCATTGGGATGCCTCTTGGGTGAGAAAATAGTTGACGGTCACAGTAGGCATAGGAATTACAATACTTAATGTAACACAAGGGGCACCTACCTAGTCGCCCCCTTTTTCCGTAAGGGGTGCAGGATGACAGTATTTCTGTGGGATCTCCTTGTTAGTAAGGGGCTTGGTATGTACGGTGCTATTCTGTGGGTGCAGTATGGAATTGGCAGAGCAGAGTGGCATGACGCAGTGACTCAGCGTGAACTGGTGTAAACCGGCCTTGCTCACGCGCCGCCAACGGAGCTTAAGGCTTGCAAGAAAGATGGAAAATGTAGTTCGAAGGAACTACTGATGGCAGAGAGCCGTGTAATTGTATCACCCCTGAAGGAAGAGTGCTGGCAAGTTAGAAGGAACTCAATGCAAGCCAGGTAGATGAATGCAAAGTTAGGTTTCCCGCACAAAATGCACCGTTACTGTTATTGGCATCCAGCGGGGTTACCGATACGCCCCGCGGTCCCCAATGCCTTTGGGCTGACTCGCCGGCTCTTGCTGGCATTTTCGGTCTTGTTCGCAGTCATTCGATGAAGGTACACCGCTTGGTTTCCTTTTGTTGGCGTTTCCTGTTCGGCTTCTTGTCTCTCATGGCAGCTCTTCCCAAAGCCTGCCTTCCCTCTGGCTCAGGTAAGAAAGGGTTTGCTTGCAGCAGTCGGCAAACACCCAGGTTTATTCCTCTGGCTCCTGGCATTTGTGATGATTCCTACAGAGTCATCACTGACCCCCTGCCTAAAATCTTCTCTCATGTGGCCTGGGGAAGGCAGCCGTTAGCGGATCCTGGCACTTTGCGTGGTGTAGGATTATTTAGCGTGTTTTTGGAGTGCAGCACCACTGCATGAGATCAATGTATTGCTATAATGCGGTACAAGCAATTGCACCATTTTTTTTTTTTACCCGAAATGCCTCTTTGCAGGAGACACATTTGAGGATTAATGAACTCATATAATTAACAGAACTAACATGATCCTAACTTCTTAATAATATAATGTGTTCTCAGTGCAAAATGAGGCAGGCTGAAAGTCATTTTAAACGTGCACTTGGATTCATATTTTTTTTCTCTGTTCACTGTGTTAGCTGGATGCAAAATCTGCATGCCACGAAATGAGTAGATACAGTTTCTAAACTGTATAAGCCAAGCCATTGTTTAAAGAAGGAGGGTATGACATGATAGAATTTTATTGGGTGCATGTCACCCTAGGGGCTGTAACGGAGGTTTCCTAAAGAATCTCGGGGAGAGAGAAAAGCAGTGGACATTTTTACACAGCTTTGGTGAGAAGCCTGAGGGGAGTTGCTGTGGGGCTGCCTGATTGAGGGGCGTCGTTCCAGTGTATTGCTGACCTTCACAGGCGGGAGATTCCAGTCAATTGGCACCGGTTTGAGGACCAAAGAGTGCAGATTGGAACTGCATGTCCTCGCCGGGTGTTACAAAGGGAAGCCCCGAGCCATTTAAAGAAGGCGACCTTTCCAGGGAGTTCGCGTGCTGATCTGCTACAATTTTGCTGGTAATTATCTTGCACAAAGCGAGAATGCGGTGTGTGAATGAAAGCTACTTCAGTCAGGCAGCGTAGCGATAGCTGCGTTCTAATGTTGCTATTCAGAAATGCAAGTCAACTGATGCACTGTTCTTTTTATTGTTGTGAAGAATCTAATGAAATGCCATGTATTTTGCAATTGCTTCTCTTATGTTTATTCTAGAAAAGACTGCCTCGCAAAACTGGTAATGTATGATTTTGAAATTAAATTGATGTAAAAAACAATCTGTGTAAAGGCTTCTATTTGCTTCTGTTTTTCTCTGGTACAGTTAGCCCATATCACCTGATAAAAGGGGAGGTTATTAGGTAATATATGTCAAGCATCCCATGTGGAAAAAGTTATGTTATGAGTAATTATAAATAGCTGTGTGTGTGGTTCCACTCAGTGCATGTGTGTGTGACTTCTGAGTGGAACACAATCTGATAGTCTGTTGGACGTACATGAGGCAGCAGAGAAAGAGGCCTCTGGAAATAGTTTCACTAATGTAAATAAATTAGTGATTATACCACATGTTATTGTGAATACTTTATGGAAGCATAGCTCACTGGTGTAGATAAATCAGTGATAACAGCCATAAGTGGCACTCCATATGAAAATGTAGTGTTTTTGAATAATGTAGAAGCCTGAGGCCTCTAGAGACCACAAGAACAGTCTAAACAAAAGAAAGGGGTTTTGTATGTTGGGGCCACAAATAAAACAAAGAAATGATGCTCATCACTATACCACAACGAAATGCATACCAACTAAATGTATCTGTGTACTGAAATAATGCATAGCCACGATATCACTATAATACCAAACCCAATCTGAATGCAAGGAGTGATTGTTGCCAAGTTACTTTTATTCTTGGTGGTAAGAAAATACCGCTAGGCCCCCAAATCTACACAAAATACCCTACAGTGGTATTATGAAGGAGGGTGGGTGGCTCTCTTGGGAGAACCACAGTGTTCCTCGTCTTGTGAGGATGAGGATCCCAAAATTCCCAAATATCTAATGGCATGCTGTAACTGCACACATCCCTCCAAATAAGGTGCGTTTCAGGCTTTTTTACGCACAGAAATCTTGTCTATACGGCCCTTTTAATTCTTCCTTGCATACCACTTACACAGGCTATTTACGGCAGCAACCCCATACATCATGGAGCTCACTGGCGACAGCCTGGCTAGCAGCAGCTTGCAAATCCACTCTTTACTTTAGTAATCGACAGTTCCTTGAAAGAAGTAACTGGGATGAGTCCTGGTCTGTTTAATTTTTTAACACTCTCCTCTGTTAATGATTCTATCAAGAGAATACTTTCTAAGTAATGTAAAAGGGCATTTGTGTTGTGTTCACTTTGTTCAACTGGCCTCATTTTGTAGGTTACAGTTATTAAAGCATCTTGAATCATGAATATGCTTTTCACCTTGCTTTAGGACACGCAGTATTGTGTAAAACGAAAATTGTCTTAAACAAGGGCTGCATTTCTGCTTAATTGGCTTTAATAGAAGCAGCGCTGTTGCAGCAGCATTGACATTTCATACTTTGTTTTCTTTTCATCACAGGAGCACACCAATTGCATAGCTAGACATGCGGTCTGAACTTTAACTCCCTTTCTGACCACCCACCGCAAGCAGGTATAATGGATACGCGTAGAAGCAGTGCTGCATATAGTTTCATTGTACCTGTACCTACCACAGGACTGCTGTATATTCAGGCAAAGTAGCCTAATTTATCAACAGAGCTACTATACCGTACGCATGTCGTGGCACAATGCCAAATATTCACAGCAGGGCTGATTGCATCATGCCCACATTTCTTAGCAGCACGGCTACGTTTTGGGACAGTGCCGGCATTTCTTAACAGCTGCTTTTAAGAAAGCATGAACATGTGTCAGCATTTTCTGCAGCGAGCTAAAGTGCATAGCAAGAACAGTGTCTGAGCTCTTCCCACCACCCTCCGACAGTGTGAGAAGATGGCATTGCTGTCATACGTCAATCCCTTCTACTCGGTCTTGCGTTTTTCAAAACTACTGCTTCTCCCACTGAGTCCCACTGCCAAAAATCGAGCACATTTCAAAGCCTCATTATGAATCTCTGCACTAATGTAGAATAGTCCAAACTGGCTTAGAGCTTTTGACAAACCATTTATGTCAGGCTAGCCTCACATGGAACTGCCATTGCCCAACTCTACGTGCCTTACAGTCTCAATAGCTTATTGGCAAAGACAGCTCAGAGGGCCAATAAGCCTGTTGCAGAGATTGTGTAACCTGTTAATAGGTGAGGTAATGAGTCTGCATCAGAGATATGCATTTAAGATTCAGGTAACATTCAATTGTAACACAGTTGACTAAACTTTCGACTTATCAAAAGGACTACTAATTGTTCAGTGATTCAGAACACACATTTCATCCGGGATGCTTTACTTGTGGCTCATAACACACACAACTCATCTGAGCTGCTATACTTGTAACGGCTCAGAACACACACCTCATCAAGGCTGTTATATGGGCTCTTGTACTTGTAATGGCATAGTGTTGGTAAAGCATCTGCATTCAAGCAAGTGCTGCAACTGGTCACCCAAACCTCTAACTCCATCATTCCAAGCCTAATGGCCAAAAGGTTTGCACACATCTAATAAGGAGCACCCAATGGTAAAACTGCAGTATATTTTTAAATGGAAAAGGCATTTTCAGCGTTGTGTTTATTTATTGGTGCTATGTTAAAAGACAAACAGAAAAACAGGAGAGGAAGAGAAACTCTGAACCTAAGCAATACAGATGAACAAAGGGGTGGCCGGGAGGGGTTGGCAAAGGGATAGAGAACTTACTAGACAAGCCAAAACAGGAATTCGAGCAACAGGAAGAGAGAGCAATGAGCTAAATGATAGGGCAACATAGAAAGCCAGAAGGGAAACAGAGTTAATAATAGGAGGAACACACAACAGGAGTGAGGGATAGAAGCAGAGCAAACAAGACATTTTGAAGACAGCAACATAAAACACAGATCAACAGCAGGTGGGAAGAGATGGAACTAGAAAAGCAAGACTACAGAAGGGCAAGCCAAAAACATAAGAGACAGTGCAAGAAAGATAAAAGGGAGTAGCAACCACAACCAAGAAAGTGAAAAAACAGATCTAGCCAGAGTAATGACATGAGAGAGGAAGAGGTGTCATATCAACTTATACAGTGAAATATAGGAGGGGAAAACGCAACAATAGAATGCATAGATGGGAGGGGAAGAGTGACAGAAACAGACCGCAAAATGTGGCATCACAACACTTAAGGGTTAGAGGCAGAGTGCCAGAAAGTGAGAGACCGGGGAAACAAAGTAGCAAAGGGAAGGAGAGAGGGAGCAAACACATGGAGTGGTTGTCAAGCAGGTAGTGCCAGGCAGCAACAATAGGCCAGAGAGGCAGGGAAGTGATGCTGGTAGAGCGAGAGACTCGATTTATGAATCACCCCATGTAACTAGCTGGTATCTGTAGTAACTCTTAAGAGTTTGTGCCCAAGTATCATTAAGATGAAGGTTCTTCAGTGTAATACATTATTTACTTCCTCGTGGCAAGGCAGAGGCTAGTCCTCTTTTTTGTTCCAGTGTTGGAGTGTTGGAGGCAGGCGCAGCCTTGACTTCATCTCGACCGCGGCACTTGTGTTGGATCGACCGCCCACTTAGTGAGAGGAGAGGCTGTCCTTCACAGGGCTGCCATTTTAAAGCCACTCAGGGCTGTGTTTTAACCTGAAACTTAACTCTTGTTTTTTATAAGTGCCCTAACTATTGCTGCTATGTGTCTTTGCTAATCTCACGGCTGATTGTTCACTCCCTCACTTCCTCGTGGCAAGGCAGAGGCTAGTCCCCTTTCTTGCTCCAGTGTTGGAGGCAGGCGCAGCCTCGACTTCATCCCGACCGCAGCACATGTGCCGGATAGACCGCACGCGCATTGGACGGGCGCAGCAGGCACGCTGGCAGCGCGCCAAATGCGCGCTTAAGGCAAGCCCGTCTGTGCACGGTCAGTGCACAATGCTATGCCCCCCAGGAAAGGCCCTAATCCTAATGGTGGCGGGAAACGCACACAATTAATATCCCTTGCACCCAGCACCACCACATGGCCAGCTGGCTTTGAAGTAGTTCTACCAGCAGCTCCACCACTGCTGGAACACAAGCGCTCAGGCACGCTATAATGCGCATTACTGAACACTCGGTCCCTCGTGGCTGATGCGATGGACAGTTATGACCTTCTTGCTCAGGAGGAGCTGGACCGTCTCTACATCACTGAGGCGTGGCTCAGGGAGACATCGGGCCCAGCCATTGTTCAGGCCCTCCCTGACAAGTATGCTAGCACAAGTCGACCATACAGCCCCCAATCCTGGGGCGGGGTAGCCCTGATTTGTAAAAGCACATATAGAACCACTAGTTCAGTTCCTAAACACTCTTTGAAAATGGAATGCATCCTCACTCGTAGCTGTATCTCCCCTACTCATACCCTTACAATATTATTAGTATAATCGCCCTCCTGGGAATGACATCGCATTTTATACTGACTTTCCTGCATTCAAACTGGAACTGCTTGTGAAATACCCTGGCCTAGTTACTCTGGGGTGACTTCAATCTTCCCACAAATCAGGCGTCTATAAAATCTGTCACAAAGTTCCTAGCGCTTAGGGCGGACCTAGGTCTCCCCCAGGGAGTTATGACCTCCACTCATAATGGCAGCAATATACTGGACTTTATTTCCCCCCCTGCTATGTTCACCCATGTAGCTGCCCCAGTCCCCATAATATGGTCAGATCACTTCATGGTCACATTTTCTATTGCTGCAAAAAGCCCTCCCACTGTGCCTAGGAAACCTGCCATTCTAAAACACAGCTGGACCAGGGTTGAAAAACCTGAGCTTATTCGCTCACTGCAAAATAAGTGCAGCAGTAACGTAATCTGTACTCTGTCCACATTGGAAGCAGCCTTCCTAACTACTGCCAACACCCTGGCCCTGATTAAACTACGCAAACAGCGTGACCATCCTCCTGAGCCATGGTTTTCCCAAGCCTTAAAAGAAAATAAGCTTCGCTGCAGGCAAGCAGAAAGGAAATGGCGCCAAAACTACCTGCCTGAATGCAAGTTACTCTATCGTAATATGCGTGCCACATATAGCGACATAGTAAATGCCAAACGTATCTACTTTGGTCAGTCGGTAGAGAAGGCCATAAACAAACCCAAAGCCCTGTTCAACCTCGTCCAATCTCTGTCCACCCCTAAAAATTGACACAATGCGGCTCCCCCCTCCCAGGAGCTATGCAATGCTATCTCCACTTTCTTTGTAGAAAAAATTACTACCATCCGCAATACTATTAATGCCGACTCCCAGCTAATTGCGAAGGTCCCTGCGGTGACCATACCTCCCCCTACGACAGGATCCTGGTCCACCTTCCCTCACATCTCCAATGCGGGTGTGCTATCCGCAATTTTAAAACTCAAATCTGCTTCCCCGGATGATGCCATACCTCTGGCCCTTTTGCAGGAGACTTTGCCTGATATAATCAATTCTATTACCTCTGCTGTTAACATCTCCTTTAGGACAGGGGTGATACCAGGCTCTCTTAAACACGCTCTGGTCATTCCTCTGCTAAAAAAGCCCTCACTAGACCCCGAAGTGCTGGCCAACTACTGCCCGATTTCTCTTCCTGATGAAGGTTCTGGAGGCGTTGGTGTCTCCCCTTCTCTCGGCTTTCCTGGAATCCTCCTATTTTCTCGACCCTTTTCAATCTGGTTTTCGGCCTGGCACAGGCATGGAGTCAGTACTCAACTCAGTCATGGACGATCTGCTGTGCTTGTCCGATCAGGGCGTGTCAGGGCCATCCCGTTATTAGACCTTTCAGCTGCTTTCGACACTGTCAACCATGCCCTTGTTATGTCCCGGCTCTCTCAGGCCGGGATTGATGGTCAAGTGCTAAAATGGTTTAATGCGTTCCTGGCAGAGCACTCACAATCTGTGTCTCTTCCCCCTTTCCGCTCTGTCCCAGTTCACCTGTCTTGCGGCGTCCCTCAGGGATCAGCTCTGTCCCCTATCCCATTTAATATTTATATACGATATCTCCTGTTCCTCATCGCCTCTCATGGGCTGCGCTTCTACTCCTACGCGGATGACACCCAGATTCTGGTCCGCCTCGACCTTACTAAACCAAAACGGCATCTCACCTTAAGCGTTGACTTGAGGAACTAGGCATTTGGATGTCACAAAACTGGTTGAAACTAAACGGTAGTAAAACCGAGGTTCTCATTGTAGGCACGTCCAATCCACAACCCTTCTGGACCACTGAGTTTTGGCCTCCCTCCCTCGGTCCCCTTCCTTTACCGGTACCATCAGTACGCAACCTTGGCATGCGGGTTTCAGCCGCTCTATGGATGAACAGGTCAGTGCAGTATTTAAATACGGCCATTTTAAGCTTAGGATCCTTCGTAAGGTCCTTCTGTTCATCCCGGCCATCAACCAGGCTCCCATGGTCACTGCTCTGGTGCGTAGTGTGCTGGATTATTGGAACTCGATCTACTTGGCGCAACCCGCCCACCTGATAGGACGGCTTCTGCAGAATGCTGCAGCTCGATCCATTCTCCATCTCCCTTTTGGTGTCCCCATGACCCCTTTGTTGCGTCAGTTGCACTGGCTGCCAGTTGCCCAACGAATTGTGTTTAAATCAATGTGCATGGTGGAGAGGGCATTCTATGGCGTTGGGAGAGGAATATTTGCAGGCCAAATTCACTCGCCATCAACCCACTTGTGCCTTTTGCTCTCAAGGGTCTTGTCGACTGTTGGTACCTCCTTTTAGATTTGCTCGCAAAGGTGGCCGCGCGTTCTCGGTAGCAGTGGCTAAGGAATGGAATAATCTGCCTCTATCCTTGCGCAAGACTATCGACCATTTTACTTTTCAGCGCAACCTGAAAACGTTACTGTTTTTTTAAGTTCCTGCCCATCTGCTGGCTTTCTTGCTCCACCTCTCTCCCAGCGCTACGATACCTACGGGTGGGCGTGTGCTCTATAAATTTCAATAACATAACATTAGAACCACTTTGAAATATAGCCAGTTTGTCACTTATGTTTTTGAACAAAGTTTTAATTTTACGCACAAATTGGATATTTGTCAGACACTTTACTCTATTGCGAAGGAGGAAAATCATTTTTACTCGCTTGAAATTGGATTTACTCTCCAATTCTAAAAATTGGGAGTAAAATACTCTCCCTCCAAAATCCTATCCAGAGCACTGACTGCACAAGCTCCTCCCATGAGTAAACCCAAAGAACATTCTATGAAAAGTCACCTAAACAGAATATGTTTTGTACCGTGGGAATTCATGAATCAAATGGGACATCCTCTAATTATCATGATTCTTTCTTAGGTAGAAGTCCTAACCCCCAATGTCAAAGAACATATTCACATATCTTCTAGCTCTGACAACTTTCAGTTCACAAATCAATCAGAACTAAACAGACATGGAAAACTTAAAACCACGTGGACTTAAAGATCCATAATGCCTATGGATACTGGGACGAGGAAGCAGAACAAAGAGTTAATGAATGGTGCTACAAAGAAGACCATGCAGTCTAGTTGTTTCAATTCCAATCACCTAAGCGGGACATTTAAATGTGGAAATGATCCACAGGTGAGGGAAGGAGTTGCAGAGGCAGCAGCAGTCAGGAGAGACTGTTGAAATCAAGGAAGCCACTGAGGGCCCCCAGGGTAGACAGATCTGATGATAAGATTGATAGGCCCACCCCAGCGGCCAGGGCTTTGCAGACACTGCTCGATGACTTCGGGCTGGCAGATGTCTGGAGGCTGAAACATCCTAATGAGGAACAGTACTCGCATTACTCAGCCCCGCAACAACTGCATACAAGACTTGATTATTTTTTCGCCACACCAGATGTGGTGATAGAGACCACCCAAATAGACTACAAAGAGAGGGTCCTGTCGGACCACTCGCCTCTGGTCCTGGGTTGGCAGTATCGCCGCCCCAGAGCGCGGATACCGACGTGGCGCCTCTGGGCTGAGGCGCTCAAGGATCGGGTCTTTAGAGAGGATATCAGGGATGAGATCACACATTATTTTGAGGGGAACGCTGGCAGTGTGGATTCGACGGGCACGCTCTGGGAAGCCTTTAAGGTGGTATTGCGGGGTGCTGCCTTTGCTAAATCAAAGGGCCTGCAGGGTGGAGTCCTAATGGGGGAAGCGGAGGATGAACTGGAACGCAAACTCAATAGGGGAGAAGGGGATGCGGAGCTAGTACTCAAACTACAGCAGCGGTGTGCGGAACTTTGGGAAAGGCTCTGTAACCTTAACTATAAGAAGTATGTCGAGAGACAGCATGCAGGGGGGGGGGGGGATAAAACGGGCCGTCTCTTGGCGTGGTTATACAAGAGCGAAACCCCTAGGCCCCCGATTAGGACGATAACCAGAGAGGATGGAGAGGTAACGGACACCCAAGAAGGAGTCAATGAGGCATTCTTAGACTATTACAGGGCACTATATGAGGACAAAGGGGGGGGGGGGGCAACCGAGAAGAGATAAGAGAAACTTTAAGGGATATGGGATTACCTAAGGTTAGTGCCGAAGAAAGGGAGGAGCTGGATGCACCGATTACTTTAGAGGAATTGGAGGAGGTGGTGAAGCAGCTGCCCACCAGTAAGACCCCGGGTGCAGACGGACTCTCTAGCGAATTTTATAAAGCATATAGAGAGGAGGTACTTCCCCCCCTCCCACCCCCCCATGCTAGAAATGCTCAATGAATCGTTTGAGGTGGGCCGGCTGCCGGAATCGCTTAGAGAAGCGATAATAATACCGCTCCCTAAGCCCAACAAACCAGGGCATAGCTGCGGCTCCTATAGGCCCTTGTCAATGTTGTACCAGGACGGCAAGATATTGAGAGCGGTCCTGCCCAATAGGTTGCGTAGAGTTATTAGTAAATTGATACATCCGGACCAGACAGGTTATGTCCCCAACAGAAATATAACCCACAACCACAGGCGACTCCATCGGGTGATTGAAAAGGGGAACAAGAGCGAGGGTGAAATGGCGGTTGTGTCCCTAGATGCAGTCAAAGCTTTCGACTCAGTGAGGTGGCCGTGGTTGCTGGAGGCCCTGAGGGAATACGGGTTGGGGCCGGGCTATGTTAGGTGGGCGAAGTTGCTGTACAGTGAGCCGCTGGCTAGGGTACGTACAGGAGCGGTGATATCCGAGAGGTGGCAACTTAGCAGAGGCACCAGACAAGGGTGCCCCTGGTCCCCGATGTTATATATTCTGGCCCTGAAGCCCCTGACATTGTACCTTCCACAACAATATGACATGATAGGCATTGAGGTAGGGGGAGAGAAACACCTAATATCCCTGTATGCTGACGATTTGCTATTATATCTGAAATATCCGGAGGAAAATCTTCAATATATTCTGGAGGTAATGGAAAGGTATGCAGAACTGTCTGGCATAGCGGTGAACCCCCAAAAATCGAGCATGTTCCCATTGGGTAGCTACAGAGGAACCCCTCCGGAGCGGTTGCCAGTGTTGTCGATACCATGGGCGGTTGGTTCCTTCCGCTACCTCGGAATAGATGTGTATCACACGGTAGAGGAGGAACATTTGCATAACACCGAGGTGGCTGTGGGAAAAATCTGTATAAGTATGACATTTTGGGAGAAGTTGCCGTTGGCGATGATGGGACGGGGGGCGATGCTCAAAATGGTGGTCCTACCTAGGCTCTTACATTTTTTCAGCAATATTCCGTACATGATACCTAAGAAGTTTTTTGCCAAGCTGAATAGTATGTGCAGAGACTTCCTATGGCATGGCACTCGGAATAGAGTGGCGCTATGGAAGTTGCAGAATTTCTATGAAAAAGGGGGTATTAAGCTGCCTAATTTTGAGGCCTATTATGTAGCTGGCCAGTTGCAATATGTGGTCAAATGGCTCTCTGATGAGGTAACTCCCGAATTTAGGCTGTTTGGACAGGACTGCACTCCGTTTTACCTGAAAGAAATTATTTGGTTGCCTAGGTCTGAAATGAAAGAGTGCCCGGGTATGATGTTGCTTGGGTGGAAAATGTGGCGTAGAGTATGTCGAATGATGGAGGATCCGTACCCGTGTTCCCCGCAGGTGCCGCTGGTGGCCTTGGCAGGGGAAGACAAACAACTAAGGATGATAATCAGGACCTATTGGGAGTCGGTCGGGCTGGTTACATTGGAGGATGTCTGGCAGGAGAGGGCCATAAAGGATTTTGAAGGACTAGGGGAAAGAGGCGGGCTTGCATAGAGGCCAGTATGTCACGTATCTAAGGCTGGTGCAGAATATTCGGAAAATCTGGCCTGAGACTGTATTGGCAGAGGAGCCAGACGCCACTATGGGGTCAATATAGGACATATCAGAAGGAGGACATGAGATCTCTAGATTGTATGAGATGGTGATGACCCGGGTAGGGAAGGAATTGATGCATTTGAGGCTGGATTGGGAAACAGAGGTGGGAGCACAGATGGAAGATGGGATGTGGGAGCGTACTATGGGATACCACAAGAAGGTGTCCAGAAATGCCAGATTACAACAAATACAGTTGTACATAACGCACAGAGCTTACATGACCCCGATGAGAATATCGAAGTTTGTAAATGCGGGATGACAAGCGTGCCCAAAATGCGATAAGGAAGATGCAGATATGACACATGTTTTGCTCTTGCCCAGTGATTGAGAGTTTCTGGGGAGAAGTGGCGCAAAAACTAGCGGACAAAGGGGTCACGCTCACTATAGATACGGCCTGGGCCTGCCTGTTGGGAGGGTTTCCCAGACCACGGAAACTTAAACATGTTGTGAAATTGAAGGACTAAGCATATGTGCTCGCAAAACGAAGGATTGCCATGGGCT
Source organism: Ambystoma mexicanum (assembly GCF_040938575.1). Lineage (NCBI taxonomy): Eukaryota > Metazoa > Chordata > Amphibia > Caudata > Ambystomatidae > Ambystoma > Ambystoma mexicanum. The sequence continues at coordinate 1,071,209,606 of NC_090931.1, forward strand.
GGATGCAGTGCCATAAGCCACGGGTGGAGGTATGGTGGCGGGATTTGCAAAAATGGGCGGAGGCTGAAACGGTGGTATGGCAGGAGGCATATAGCAAGTGTGGGGAAGAAGAAGTGAGTACCCTGCTAGCATGGAGAGTATTAATAGCAGGACTGTTTGGAACAATAACGGATTCTGCAGTCTCAGAAGAAGGTGATACCCTGCCACACGCAGCAGATACGGAATAAGAAGTATAAACAAGCTCTTGAGGGGGGAGGGATTGGGGGAGCAGTGGTCTTGACTAATTGATGTTCATGTGTTTTGTTGCAAATAACGCTGCCAGTTTGGTGTGTATTGTTCGTTTGTTTTAAAAATAATAAAAACAGTTTTAAAAGGAAAAAAAAATAAAAAATAAAAAAATAAGGAAGCCACTGAGGGCTGAAAAGCAGCAGCAGTTGAAGCCAACGCGGGAAGCAAAGGCATGTGGTTTTGCAGAGTGTGTGCAGCAGGAAGCAGAATTGCGAGAGACAGCAGTGGGGAAACAAGCTCAGCTTTATGCGAGATATGCTCCTGACCCAAAGTGAGTAGCTCAGGTGTGCTGAAGGACGCAGAGACCGGACAAATCCTGTGGAGCTCCACAGAAGGGCAGTGCAGGCAACAGCAGTCACAGGTGAGCCATCAACAGTATTGCCGGACCGCAGACGGTCCGACAGTTCACCACACTACAACACAGCACCAAGGAGTGATGTGGAGATGCCGAGAGAAGCGAGCGAGTTCCTGAAGGGAAATGTAACCCTGGGGTGCTATGGGCAGAACATTTCATAAAAGACAGTTTTGAATAGCGAACCAGTCGAAAAGGAAGGCAAAAAGGGTGCAATTCTCCTTTCATGAGATATCAGCTTGGGAAAACCTGAAACCTACATTGCCAAAAGTCAAGAAACTATAAAGTCAGGCAAACATTGTGCAACCCTCATCACTTGGGATATTGGTGTGGAGAAACTTGGAATCAATAATGCCACTAGCAAAAGAGACGATTTATAGTTGTAGGAGTGTTTCTTCCTAGCAGGCGAGTAACCTGGAAAAGTAGTAGTTGCTGTGAAGAAATGAGGTTGTGATAAAAAGAAATTTTAAAAAAAGAAATCTTGTGGAAAGAAACTATTGACTTTATTGTCCTGACAAACTGTTACATGACAAAAGACATTTACTGTGCTGTCCTGACAAAAATATTTCACCGGAAGAATAATTGTGATATTCTTTTAACTGATTTACATCTTGAGAAGGATACTTTGTGGAGGAAACAGTTGCTTTGTTTTTTTTAACAATTGTTTTGTGAAAGAGACATTTACTTTATAAAGTGAGAAGACGTATTGGATAGAAAAGACATTTCTCATTGAACTGAATGGAACTTTGTTAAATCAGAACTTTGTCAAAGGTTTTCCTGAATTGATCCATGGGAAGGGAATCAAACCCTGGTCACAAGGAGTGCTTTCTGGGAATTTGAGGTTTGAACTTTTACACTGCGTTGTTGAACTGAAACCAGATAAATTGACCCTATTAACTTTCGTTGTATAGGTTAGTGTGAGGGTCAGATACATTTGGACAAAAGGTCCTCTTCCTTTAGTTTGATATGTAGGCACATTCTTGCTAGGATTGGGACAGATGGGAGTTTCCCCTCCCCTCTTTACTTTTACAAACTATGAGAAACATTGAGAAAATGATAGCTTTTTGTCCACCACTCATTTCCGACCCCTCGCACATCTAGGCAGCACGACCCGCTCTGTCAGCGTCTTCACTCTTCTCTGCTGGAGAGTCGCTTGGCTCAACCACGCTTGCTTTTGCTTTTCTGTTTTCTGAGCCTCGCGGCAGGTGAAACATCTCCTCTGCAACAGTAGCCACTTGCATCTTGTTGCCGTCCTTTAAATTTCCTGTGCAAAGGCATTTGCAGGGAAAGATTAGAACGCTCACTGGGTTTCTGGTTTCTCCCATTCTGCGTTACTCTTTTCCTCTTCTTCGTCCCAGTACTTGAGGAATTATGGGACAAGAAGTCCATTGCTGGTAATTGATTTCTAGAGCTTGAATAATCATTTGCAATAGTTTTAAATGATAAAGTATTGTCGGGTGATTGAAACTTGTACCTGGAGAAGGTGGTCTTGTAATTTCAATAAAGTGTGCCCTTTTGGATGACACGTGTTTCAGCCATAGGCCTTTTTCAAATCAGGGCATATTCATTAGTACCGTTATATTCATCCGTTTGCTCACATCTTATTACTAATGGCGACGGCGTCTCACGAACTTCGAAGAGAGCAAACGCAGAAGACTAAGAATATTGATCCTACTGGTAAGCGCGATTTTGATCTTTTTAGACACAATAATGGAATTTGAATAACTTATATCAGTCACTTAGATCTTTTAAAAGGGAACCCATCGAGTCTGTTGCATAACAGGCAACGAAAGCCACATCTCAGATACTCGTACTTCTATTGCAGGGATTTAACCCATCATCATGATGCAGCGAACCTAACCAAAAAGGACGAATGGTAAGCCATTTTCCATCCAAGTATTGTTAATCACCTTGTGAGACTGCTTAGATACAGATGCACAGTAAATAGAATAACCCAAAAAGGTATAAGAAGTTGCCTTCACCTGTACAGAACCCTAAAGTAGGATTCAGGAATTAGGTGGAACAATATAAATAAAGGGTATTCAATGCAATTCACGTCTAATTGTACACATGTGACCTGTAACTAAAAGGAATCACGTATTAAACAAAATTCTATAATGTGTTCTGGTACAAAGGAAACTTACCACATAATACAATTGTACAGGTCATTGTAAAATGTGTGAGTATGTTTTGTATTGAACTCCAGGAAAATTCAAATAATAATTTTGGTTTTTGTTTGTTTTTCATTTTTTGTCTTTTTTAATTTCCTACTCTTTCTTGTTTTGATGAATCTACCTCTACCCCTCTCCCCGAACTCGCCTTAATTTCATAAACATACATGGTAATGTTATTTTCAAGTCATTTGTTATATGTTGTTGTATGATATGTCTAATTCAATGTTGGATTTCTTCTGTTCATGCGCAAACGGATGAATATAACAGTTCTAATGAATATGCCCCGATTTGAAAAAGGCCCATGGCCGAAACACGTGTCATCCAAAAGGGTGCACACTATAGAAAATAAACTATAACAATGGATGACAAAAGAAAACATGTTGTTGGCACTTGTCTTTAATAAGAGTATTGAAAGGGTTAATAGTTTAAGCAGTCTTTGGTTTATTACTGTCATACTCTTATAAGACTCAACAACCTAACCAGCGAGGCACTAAGATTGTAAGGTCACCGAGCAGAAACAGTGGAGCGAAAAGCCTTTCTTTGTTTTGTAATAAGCCATAAGGGTCTTGGGTATGTGAAGATTATCCTTCATGGAAATGGGGGATACCAGGTCTCATCCCATGAAGCCATGTCATCTTCCCGGAGGTCATCCACTCCCATGTAATTCTCCTTCATACAGCCGCCCCCAGGGTCCGCATCTGGTAGCGGCTGCCATCCCCGGACCACATGGCAGGAGGTCACTACTGGGGAATCAATGATGACTCAATTGAATCCATCATAGCTACCACCCGTATTAGGCCCAACCGCATTCCATTCACTTGTTCCGATGGACTTCCTATGGCCTTCGACCCTGCCTATAATGATTCTGTCCGTATAACAACTTTTCCTATTGATCCCAATCACCACCCAGTCTTTACTGTGAACCCAAACCTCACATGCCCCTGCTTCACAATTATGTCACTTTGCAGACCGTGCTATATTCCTCCCTTTATCCGGGTCAAGATTAGTAAGCTGACCTTGGCAAAAGGGGATGGGTACCACCCCGCTCAGCCTGGGAAGGGAAACCAAAGCCAGTCCTGCCCCTAATGGTAAGGTGGCAGTTAGGAGGGACCCAGTTCCTGCATCTTCTCAATGTGGAGCCTGCTTGCCTACAGTACCACTGACAATCACACCATACATTTCTCGCAAGATGCTGTGACAAAGTCCCCACCTGAGAGCTGGTGTAAAGGGTGTGGCGACCATGCAGTGGCCATTGGGGCTGGGAGCCACTGCCTGGAGTGCAATGCAGCGTACAGTCCAGCACATGAAGAATCCCCTGGCCTACGCCCACCATGCCCCAAGTAGGTTGACATCCATACAATGCAGTGGTTATTAAAGCATGTATGCAACTAACATGCAGACACCATTGCAGTGCAGCATTCCCTAAAACACAGTCTTCAACTCCCCAATTCATTGTATGCTTCCCGCGGGACAAGTATCTGCAGCGCTACCAACGACTGCTGGAATGAAAGCCCTGCAGGGAGACCGGTGGAAAAGAATTTTCGCAAGCAGTCTCTTCGTTGAGTGCAAGCAATGGTACAAGAATCCAAGTTAGCAGATAAGCCGTAAATAGCCTTGGTCCGATTCAGCGCACACTCTGGTATCCAAACGAGTTACACTAGCGATTCCTTTTAGCCCACACTGCAGAGCCAGTCCCTGGGGAGTTTAGTTAGGATCCACAGTGGTCCTCGATAGAGGGATGGGCATCACAGAGTATGGCGTTTGTGCAGTATAAAAAGGAGACTGATTTTAGGAAGGTTGCAGGTGTTTGGAGCAGATGAGGCTTTTAGAGTGTATTTCAGGGTGTGTGCAGAAACTGCTGATGCAGGAGGAAGAAGGCGGGAGAGCGGTGGCTAGAGCACAGAAGAGAAGGTTGAGGTGGGATAAGGAACATCAGGAGGAGTGCAGAGGTGAAAAAGAGAACAAGGTAGTGAGGAAATACATCTCATGTGTCTATAATGTTTATCTCATCTAATTTCTGATAGATCTGTCAATTATGCAGCCAATCTTCCCCTCTCCATGTTAGGCATCTAAATTCTCTTGCTTTGTCAGCTGACTCACTGGTGTTTCTCTTATTTACATTTCTTAGCTTTGCAGAATCAGGAGTTGGGTGCTGGAAAGGAAAGGGGTGAAAAAGTGATGCATCCTGTTTGCCCTCCACTTCTACCAATAGCTACTAACAACATCCCTCACCCAGGCCGTATATTAATTTAGTAAACTTTCTGCTTGACGGATAAATTATAAGATATTTTGTTTTCAAATGCTTTTGTACCCTTTAGGCTAGATGCTGGTTTGCAGATTAATTAAGTACCCTGTCGGATATATGAAATCGGTCCTATTGGGTGGCAAATAGCCTTCTGTTGTGTTACTAAAAATAAAAAATAAACAATCTTTTCCATAAATGTTAGTGATATATCTCGAATTACATGTTAGCAAAATGAAGAAAACCGGTATGATAACAGAGGGAACACCAGAGTCAAAACATCAACTTGATTGAGGTCCAACCAGTGAGATCTGAGGGTTTTCATTTTGTCTAAATCAATTTCCTTCCTAAACCTTTCATTGGCAACAAAGATAAGAAATAACACAAAGATCGTTTTCTGTATATCACCAGTTTGTACAATGCACATTCTTCCATTTGACCAGGAAGCACGGAGATTACAGCCTTGCACAAAATCGGTTTTGTTGAATAGGCTACGTTTATCAAGGTCACAATGCATACCACAATAGCAGTAGGTGTTGCTGGTCATTTGATCGGTTGATAAACCTGCAAGCTCCCAGAGACAACCATACAGAGCTAAATGTCACGACGTGCAAACCAATTTAAAAAATGCGTAGGTGCAGCAAAACGGCACAAGCTCTGCAAATGACAATTGAAAAAGTAGATTAACTTATCACTGAAGGAGTGCAGGTTGGTTTGTGGTTTTTGAGTTTCTTCTGCTTACTATTTGATTGTTAAAAATTATATTTTTAGGGCATACACAGCATTTTTCAAAAAAGGAGCAACACTCATCACTTGAGCATGGCACTATAGCCTGCTTAATACATAGGTACGTTGTTGGAAGAACTTGAGTGAATGACAGACTGATCGTCACTCCAAAAACTGCTATATAAAAACTGCCTTACGCAGTGCGGAAACACCAGCCCAAAGTGCACGTCTGGAGCTGGAAACATTTTATCATAATTTGGAGCTCACAAGTGAATCATTTATCCTTGCATACTTCCAGAATGCCCGGTCTGAAGCGATTGCAATGTTGGCAGCAATTACGTTTACATAAGGTGTTATGGGGAAAGCTTTAAGCATGTCCAATTGTATCACACATTACAAAGTTTTGTGTGACTGAATGAGGATCCTTATGCCACACACTTAGAACCGAATTTAACGTTGTAAAATTAGAATGGGCGATCAAAGAAAGGCAAAGGTGGAAGAAAGCAATGCAGTAAATCACACAATACATACAGATATGTTATATCAGAACCTGACTAATTAGATTGACCAATCAGAATGCTTTACATGAGCGCTCCAACTGCCGTTTACCCTTTTTGAGAACTTTCATGGCACTATCCCCATCTACTCACGAGTCCCTGTCATTCTCATTCTATCGAGTGGGTTCTGCCTCATTCCATTCCTCACAACTCTCCCTCCCCCATTCCCCCACTCTTTACTGCGGGCAACTTGTCCTGCTCTCTTCCTTAAGCGGCTTGCCAGCTTCTTCCTGTGCTATGAATAGTGACGTTTCTTCAATGTATTTTGCTTCAGGTGATGTTGGATTCCACCTGAACGCCACAGAACACCACACCTTTCGTTTGTGATGGCGTACCTAAAACCATGAGGAAACTTGAACGGAGGCGAGTGGATCCTACAAAGAGCCCAGCCTCTGACGTGAAGACATCCTGGAGGGCGGAGCCAACCTAGACCATGGAGCCAGCAGAAGCGTGGAGAGCGAATAAATCGCTAGCAAGACAATGGAAGGCTGGCATCTTGACCGACAAAGAAGCCAAGATTGATAAAGAGAGACAAGTTAGTAATTACTGTCTTGGCAGGTGGCACAACCACACGGAAGCCGTGTAAGGCCTGGGGGCTGTTAAATGATGCAGAGACCAGACTGCAGCAGAGACGGAATCTCCGAGCTCTGCATGAGAAGTGCATACGCTGCAGAGCAGCAGAAAGGAAGTAAATGCTCCCGAAGATGTAACACTGTTAAGAGGGGCAAACAGTGATATTCAAGGGTGGGAAAGCCACAAAGGTTACGGAAGCCAGATAAACCAGAGCGGGAAGACGCACTACTGAAAACTAGCTAAAACAATCCTGTCAGAGGTCATTGAAGAGCCCTGAGAAATCGAGAACCTTTAAGAGTCGAGTCTGGGAAATCCACAAGGGTTACAGGAGTCATGAAAATCTGAACGGATAAACACCCCACCAAGAACCTGATAAAGTGAGCCTGTCTGAGGGCCATAGGACGTTGGGGAGCCCAGGAAACCAGAAACATAATGAACAGATTTCAGAGCGAGAGAACCTGGAGGGTTCCAGTCTTGAAGTACAAATCAATAACAGTGTCAAGTACTAAGTCAAGTTGCAAGTGGTAGAATTGTATTAAGAAAACCTTTTCTTCCTGGCAAGAGGAAACCATATGTCCCTTAAGCACAAAACTAGAACATTGTCGAGCACCAAGTTGAAAATGGTGGAATCGTAGTAAGAAAAACTTTTCTCCCTGGAGAGACAATCGTACTAAATAAGGATTTGGCATACAGATCCGGCAGAGAGGTTGTGAACTGTTTTGCAGGACATTGCCGAACCTTTAAAAGCTCTTGGAAAGGGAATCCAAGCGATTGGGCCAGGCAGAAGCCCAAATATGGAGGCCATTGCTCCAGCCTCCTTTTTTTGTTATTTTCTTCCAAGTGGTAGGGACTAGTTAACTAATAGGATTTGGACTAAGGACCATTTATTTTGGACTTTGACAAGCACCCTTACTTTTTAGTTTGTTAGGCAGGGAACTTCCCCTATGGCAGTAGGGTTAGATAGGCGTTTTCATTTAAATAAACATCCTAAACCTTACTGACACATCTTAGTCCTAGTCCTTCTTCTGGTTTAATTGAGCTGAACTGTCAGAGTGTCTTAACCCACTGCCTAGAATCCCCCACCCAGCCATATTATTTGGAGCTATATTCAGAGATGACCATTTGATTTTCCCTTATTGGTTAGGTCCCTGTGCTGCCTACATTAATTTCACCATTGGATAGATACGGGTGCTTCCTTGCAGACGCCACTCAAATCTTCCCCCGATTGTGAACAGATCCATTCTGAAGTTGGAATGAATTGATCCGGCCAGGCAGTGGACTAGGTAACTGGAGGTGGACACTGTGTTTAAATGCTGTGGAAACCAAAGAGCATATATATGTCAGGAAGAGACCAGGGCGTTACAAGGAGAAAAAAGAAGGAAAGTGAGGGGCAGTGATTTGTTTACCTCCGAGAGGGAAGTGGGCGGGTACACAAACAACAGCTTATGGCCCAGGACATCTCCAAACCACCTCCACCAGTTCAGGCTCCATTACATGAGGCCCTCGGGAGGAATGAAAACCTCCAGACCAGAAAAGCAAATTTGACAAATTCAACAGGCGGGTGGTTATCCTGCAAGAGAAATCCTGCTTCACTAGAGAGAAAAGGTCGGGGGAAGTAGCCTTCAGTGGACTAAATGTGCATACAAAGTGGAGAATGTAAAAAACGTTGTGATAGGTCAGACATAGGAGGCAGACCAGAAGAAATGTTTCCAACTGAGTATTTTTAATCAAAAGGATAGACTGCCTACTTCTACAACAAGCTCCCTATTCTTCAAATAAAATAATAAACGGGCGCTTGTCAGGTTTTCTTACAAAAATTCGGTCCAGACCTAAGCTAACCCAACATCTGCCCTACCACGATTACCAAAAAAAGAAAATAAAGCTTACTCTATGAAAGGGTTACTTTCCATTTATGTTGGCCACTGGTGGATGGTTTTCTTACCCCCACCCAAAAGTGCGGAGTGCTTTCTCCGGCTGCAGGCTTGTTGTGATAGTTCAAACGTCTTTCAGACTTTTTCTTTTCCTAGTAGTATTCGGTCCGGGCTCCCACCCAAATGTTCTGATTCCCTCTCCCACCGAAGCGACTTTGTTTGACAGTTCAAACAGTAAGTCTATATGATGTCTCTGGATGTGAGCTCGTCTTTAACAACACATTCTAGAACATTGGTTTGGTCTGTTCTCCCCTACCTGAACATTTTGTTTACCCAGCTCAGTGTATCTTTTTCCTCGCCTCGTTTTAGTCAGTTCCCTTGCTCACCTTGCTTGGGCTGTGGGGCTTCTTACCCCCTTGTCGGGTATCTGGTGTTGTAGCACAGTTGGGGCTCCTTGACTCTTCTGCCCTTCATCGTTGATCGGTTTTCCCACCCACTCATGGGGCATCTCAGTCCTGCTTCGCTCACCCATTTGCTCATTCCCTCGTGAGGTATTCAGATTCTCAGGCTTGCGTGGGATATGGGCCTTCTCAGCACTGCTTTGGTTGTTGCTTTTCTCACCCCCTCATGGGGTATTTGGATTCTCAGACCGGCATGGGCTATGCTTTGGCCTCACCACCCTCCACCCGTTTCTCGACCTATTGCGCTTACCTGCTTTACAGCGGTGTGGCTTGATCGAGAAGGGGATCTCTACAGCCAGTGCACAACCACTCCTCAGACTTTGATCCAGTCTTCGCGGTCGGATCTCTTGCATTGGTTCCTTCCGTCATGGACGCACAGGACTTCAGCGTCAGTTAGGGAAGACGCTGCATGCTGCTTCCAGCATGGCTTCCCTTCGACTCTCTTCAGCAGATCCAAGCTCCTCAGGTTCCCTGCCTTCCTGGAAGTGGCAGTGCTCTGAAGGTTTCCCCGCTCACCATGCTGTCTGTGTGGCTCTGCCTCCAGTTTCTTCCGAGTGGGAGATATTCCCTCTTCTGTGTGGCTACACAGGCCAGCCGCTCGTGCGCTGCAGCTGGCTCGCTCTTCATGCAAGGACAGCAGCAAACACAGGTTGGAAACTTAGCCATCAACATTTAAAGGGCCCTATGCGTTACTAACCTGTTCAATCCCCCATACAACCAACAAACGATTGGGATTATTTGTAAGAGGGAGGTGGAGTAAAATCCTGACTTGTGGATTCTTTAGCCCCCAAGGGGGGTGGGAGGGAAAAGGTTACCCCCACTTGCCCTATCCTTTATGGGGCTTTAAGCGTAGTGGGCTCATCTCCCTTGTTCCCTCTTGGGGAGCAGGGACACATTTCCTGGAGTTGTCACAAAGTGCACAACTAATATTGGAGAATAAACCTATAACAAGCTTAACCTATTACCTGGAGAACTGTGCGATGGGAGAATTCATAGAAGGTTGTGGGGCTGCCAGTTGGTGCAGGTGGGGATGACCCGGTACCTTTTGCAGAGCAGTAGCCACCCAAGCTCTTAGATCTGAGCTTGCTGGACAACCCCTTGTAGATCGAAAGATGCTACCATATCCCAACAAGTAAAGGAAATGCCAGCCAGAGAGAGAGGATGACAACACGTACACTCAAGAGTTGCTGGCATATGAGCTAAAGAGAGGATTCTTACAGCGCCCAAAGAAAAAGGTGTCCCAGAACATTAGATGTAAAGAATGCACCTTTTTCGGATGTGGCCCCTGAAACAGTTAAGAGTTGCAAATAAAACTCAAGAAATGTTTCATTGAAAAATGGGCCAAGCTGGCTTGCTGCAACCAGCATAACTGAAATTTTCATGCAGAGGCAGAATATCATTTTTGCGATCCGGAGAGAAGAAAGGGCTGTATGATTCCATGTCAACAAGAGACCAGAGGAACAAAATGTTGCTTAGGCAAAAGTGTTCAGAGCACTGTTGTAAGCGTTTCTTCTGTAACATATGTTTCCCCACCAAATTAAGTTATTTCTTCTAGGCAGTTGCCGTACGGTCCATCTTTCTGCCCCGCCATTTACGAAATCCATCAGAAGTTGTACTTCTCTATGGCTTTCACATTACTCATCACTCAAAGAGTGTTAGTATCATTAGACCATGAAAAATTACATTCGTAGTTCTTTATGAGCGTAAATGATTTAACATTGCCTGATCTAAAAAACAACATAGCTGTTTATGCAATACATACAAAATGGATGAAGCTGGTTTTTACTTCTTTCCTGAAGGAGGATCTCCCCATTGTACAGTCCGTTACATTTTAACTTACAATATAAAGCTACATTCATTTGAAAAAAGAACTAGGTGGCAAGCATGGGCCAAAAAAGATTCTAGAACTAGGGTAATGCTATAAAGATTAGCAGAGGTGAAATTGAGGCTATATAGGAGTCAAATTCAGTAACCAATTCAAAGAGACACTAAACTGAACCGAGAACCATAGGGGCTAACCATCACTAGAAAAAAAGCCAAAAAGTTATGGTAAGACCAAGAACTATTAGTGCTTTCAGAGTAAGAAGATATATTTGCACCCGGGAAAAGGCACTCAGCTAATCTGGTGTCTGGAAATGCAGGTGAAAACACAAAGTGTACCGCCTGCGTTTATCCAGCCTCCCCTCCACGAGGCCCTTCCCTGTGTGCCGCCAGCTTGATTGGGGGCAGGCATCAGGGAGCCTGTCAGTTGCCTCCCACAGCTGCACCCTCCCCGACCCCCAAAGCCATACCGCACCCTTCCCCCACTCGTTTGATCCCACCCCACTTATCTGCTGGATTCAAAGCTGCTTCCCGTCCACGGCTGCTGCAATAGAAAAGAGCATCAGTCCCTTCTCTATTTACTATGGTGGCGACCATGTATGTTTTTATGGGAGATTGGGCTTTCACCATACGCATAGAGCCCAACTCTGGGAATACACAAAAAAACTATTTGCACCCCAAATGAACCCTGAGGTGTGAATAGCAATCACCCCGTTTTAGGGGGGCGTACAAGGCCAGTAAAGGCCCAGAGCCCTCACAAAGGCCCTCACTTCCCTTGGGCTAGCTATGCTCGGTCTGACAGGCAACTACTGGCCCTGTACGCACCCCTAAGTGGGGGTTATTGCTACATAATCAAGATCAGACAAGCAGTAGGGATTAACATTCAAATAAGGCACCACTATAAAGAAACTCCTGGACATGCCTTCATTCACTTATCCTATTTTTTTTGTTTTTTTTAATCTTCCAATCAGGTACCCGGTTATTTTTTATTGGCTTAACAGTTGGGATGTGTATTTATACACAAGCGAATTTGTGGTTACAGAGCTTCCCAATTATTTGTACATACTGGATTTTATTGGGAAAGCAATTTCTGCATAGTAACCAAGGAACCCAGACCAAAATAACTGCAAATACATATTTTCCATTTAGTTATATTTTCGGATGGTGCCAACCAAGTCAGAAAATATGCATGGGTTTTGTGGAGCCTCAGTGTATGCAAGCTGAATTTCTGAATTTGTAAACGGGATCTTGCATTCATATTCCAGGCATACATAACATGCATTTAAACCATGTAATATATAATATCTTATTTTTAAAAAGTATGAGAGTAATCAGTTGATCAAGCATCTGATTTTGTAGCAAACATGTGGAACATCAGACTAAATTATGTATCTGGTAATACTCACTGCGGCATCCATTTCATTGCTTTTAAGCATTTAATATGTGGGGGACAAGCCACCCCATGCGCCACACTGCTAAGGCCCCCACCCCTCTCCAACCTTAAAATTCAATTAATATACCCGATCCCCCTGCCCCCTAAAAATATGCTGCAAAGAAAATGCAGTAAAGTGAACATTCACCAAATGCAGCAACAAGGCCATGGTGAGTTGGGCAGGTAACTACATTATGCGATAACTGGTATACCCACCATCCAGACATGATTCTTCAAGCTAATGTGAGACGACAGAGCAAAGGATAATATCCCCATCGCCATCTATTCCACCCTTTTTTTATTGCTCAATAAATTAAGAACTGGATCAGAAAAAATATGTACATTCTGATAGATTAAGCAAAGACTGGTCACCAAGAACTAACAAAGATGCAGCGATATCAGGAAGAACCACAGTCTGAGGAGCATAGGAAGAACCACAGACTGAGGAGGGTAGCTGTTAAATCGAAATCATTTTAACACCAAGTCCCATTGCAAGAATGGTTTATAACCGACTATGCACGAGTCTCTCAAGAACTTGTATTAAAGTAAGTTGTAGCTTATGATCAACTGAAGGCTTGAGACAACTATAATGCAGTTCAAAACCTTAATTATAAACCGAAGATACTAGGGTGGGGTTGGGAGGAACACCTACAGTTCTAAGACTAAAATGGGACTAGATATGCCGAAGGTGTCGGGGTAGAAAACAATAAGGTTACTAAGTCTGCCCTCAATAGCCTAAAGTACTTGTCCAGGATCCCTAACCTAGCACACAATTTTCCAAGGGTATATATCCCCAAGCTCACTTCTTTAGCGCATTCAGTCTCAGAGTTAAAACATCCTGTTTAATTTAGTAAACATTCACGATCATCCTCTGGGCTGCAGGTAGTCATCCAAGGCTCTGTGTGTCTCAAAACGTCTATCAGTACAGTCTTCGTATGCCTCCTTGGGCTCGGGGCTACCAACAGGAAGAAGAACAAGTTACTCTCTTACCTGGTAACGTTCTTTTGATGGGATGGTCCGACAACGTATTCCATATCTATGACAGTAATCACCACAGCTGTGCTGCTTCGGAAAATCTTTCGGCGTCTGCGTCCTGCGTCGATGACGTCGATACGCCGTCCCCGAGGACCTCCTTAGACGGCCAACGTCACCAGATGTTATAAGTAGGACGCACGACGCCCGTAGACTCAGTTGTAGTTTTTTCCCAGAACGTGTGGCACCAATCTTCTGCCAGTATGACCACAGAAAGCCTTGCGGAAACGTAAGCTGCAATCGCATAAGAAATTCTGTAGCGGGGAAGGCAGGGAGGGAGCGATAGGGAATACGTCGTCAGACCATCCCATCGAAAGAACATTACCAGGTAAGAGAGTAACTTGTTCTTCGAGGGGATTGGGTCCTCCGACGTATTCCATATCTATGACAGACTCCCAAAGCAGTACTAACTCAAGGAGGTGGGAAAAGAATTTAGAATATAGAAATTTAGAGTGCCCAATCAAATTGCAGAGTAAAGGACCGCCTTGCCAAAGGCCAGATCCTGCTCATGGATGGAATCTAGGGAGTAGTGACGTACAAAAGTATGGACCGAAGCCCAAGTGGCTACTTCACAGATGTTACGAATAGGAACACCCCTCTGCAGGGCAGTAGAGGCAGCCATACCCCTAGTAGAATGGGCCCGTAAGCCTACCGGAGGGTCCTTACCCGCCAAGTGGTAACATTCAGAAATTGCCAAGATAATCCATCTAGACAAAGTCTGCTTAGTCACAGCTTGTCCCAAACACCTTCCATCGTAACCAATAAAGAGCTGATCGTCCACTCTGACCCGGGACATGCGTGAAATGTAGAAACTTAAAGCTCTCCTAGGATCTAACCTATGGAGCATCTCCTCGTTCTTACCAGGATGCGGAGGAGGATAAAATGCCGGAAGAACAACCTTCTGGCTTAAATGAAATTCCGACACCACCTTCGGAAGAAAGGAAGGACGTACTCTAAGGACAACCCTGTGCTTATGAAACACAGTGAAGGGTGGCTTAACTGAAAGTGCCTGTAACTAACTCACTCTGCGAGCGGAGGTGACCGCAACTAAAAATACAGTTTTAACGGTTAACAGTCTCAAAGGACAAGAATGTAAAGGCTCAAATGGAGCACCCATTAGAAACTTGAGAACAAGGTTCAAATCCCAACCGGGCACCTGGAAAGGTGACGGAGGGAACACATTAGTGAGCCCTTTCAAAAACTGAGAAATTAAAAAGGAATTTTAAAATAAGAACACTTCTCAGACGAGCGCTTAAATATGGACTGCCCCGCCCGGTAACCTTTAATGGTACCCACTTGCAAGCCCCTGTGGGCTAAAGAAAGCAAAAAAGACTGAACTACAGGAATGTCACAAGAAAAAGGATCCACATTCTGAACCCTGCACCAGTCGCAGAACTTTCTCCAACGGCAAGAGTACAGGGACTTCGTTGCTGGCCGTCTGGACGAAAGCAACACTTCCATCATGTCTTCAGGGAGGTCCCAATCCTTATACCTCAACCTTTCAGAAGCCAAGCGTGAAGGTTCAGGGATCTGACCTCTGGATGGAGAACCTGACCCCCCCTCCCGTGAGAGCAGATCGTCTCGGTAGGGAAGACGACATGGAGGGCAGATGGACAATGCGAGAAGGTCTGGGTACCACGTTCTCCTGGCCCATGCCGGAGCAATGAGGATCATCCGGGAACTGATCCTCCGTAATTTCCACAGCACTTGCGGGATGACGGGGACTGGAGGAAACGCATACAGCAGTGGGAATGACCACTCCACCATGAACGCGTCTCCTAAGGCTCCTCTTGGAGGAAAATCCCTCAAGCAGAACCTTTCACACTTCCGGTTGACACTGGAGGCAAAGAGATCCACTTGAGGGGTCCCCCAAAGGGCAAAGATCTCCAGGAGAATCTCCTGAGCCAACTCCCACTCGTGAGAGATCGCGCTCTGCCTGCTCAGAGCGTCTGCCGTCTCCTTTTCGTCTCCGGCCAGATGAACTGCCGAGATCGAAATTCCCTGCTGGATGGCCCAGAGCTGCATCGCCTCCCTGCGCAGAGGAAGTGACCCTGCCCCCCCCCCCCCCCCCTTTTTTTTTTTTTTTTTTTTTTAAAAAGGTAGTGCATGGCCACTGTGCTGTCCGTCAGAATCACGACATTCATTCCTCTCACAGTCGGCAGAAAAGCCTTCAGGGCAAGCCTGACGGTCCTCGGCTCCAACAGATTGATATGGAGTCTGGACTCCGACAGAGACCAACGACTGCTGACTGTCAACTCGTTGGCATGAGCACCCCATCCCGTGAGGGATGCTTCCGTCACGATCGTCACCAGGGTAGCCGAAATGGAGCTCCCCTCATCAGATTGCCTTCGACAGCCCACCACAGAAGATCCTGGGCGACTGAGGGTGGCACCTGAACGGGGTCCGACATCCTACCGGAGGACTGTGACCACTGCATCTTGAGAGCCCACTGCAGAGATCTCATCCACAACCTGGCCTCTGGCACCAGAAGAATGCAGGATGCCATGAGGCCGAGCAACCTCAAGAACTCGAACGCTGGGAGACACTGGGCATGTTGAAACTTGTGCACCATCTGCTGAATGTGATGAGCCCTCACCTGGGGAGGAAAACACTGCCCCAGTGACGTGTCGAGCACTGCTCCGACGTACTGGAGCCGCTGAGTTGGCGTCAAGTGGGACTTCTGTAAGTTGAGGGAGAAGCCCAGCTTGTGACGGGAGTGGCAGGTGACGGACAGATGATCCAGGACTTGCTCGGGAGAGCACGCCCTGATCAACCAATCGTCCAGGTAGGGGTATACGTGAATCCCCCCTTTACTAAGATACGCTGCCACCACCACCACCATGAGCTTGGTGAAAACCCTCGGGGGGAAGTCAATCCGAACGGCAGGACCCGAAACTGAAAGTGCGAGTCGCCAACCGCAAACCTCAGGTACTTCTTGTGCTTGGGATGGATCGGCACATGAAAGTAAGCGTCCTTGAGGTCGAGAGACACCAACCAGTCCTGAAGTTGAAGGGCCTGGAGGACTTGAGAGTAACCATCTTGAACTTGTCCTTCCTGAGGAGTTTGTTCAAACCGCGCAAGTCCATGATGGGTCTCAATCACCAGTCTTTCTTCGAAATCAAAAAATAAGGGGAATACCATCCCTTGTTCCTCTCCACTACAGGCACCAGTTCTATGGCGCCTTTCTCCAGCAGGGCTCGAATTTCCTGCGCAAGGAGCGGATCCGGACTCTTCAAAGAGAGATTCCCCGGTGGATTGTCGTGAGGCCTCTGCCGAAAGGGAAGACAGTAGCCGTGGGCTATGATCTCCAGAACCCACACATCTGAAGTAATGGCACGCCATTCTACGAGATGCTGCGCCAGCCTTCCCCCAACCGGAGAAGCATGGGCCTCATGACTGAGCTGAAGCGGCTGCGGCGTTTCCTGATGGCAAAGAGGCAACAGCCCTTCGCACCTCGAGTACCTCGTTTTCCACCTCTGGCACTCCTACGGTGGCCCCTTTGACTCGCAGCTCCTCTCGCTTTACTAAAGGATGAGTAATAATTAAAGGAACCTCCCCTCCATTGCTGTCCCCTAGGACGAAAAGGCAGAGGTTGGCGAACTGCAGCGCTCAACGACTTTGCTGCAGCTTTTGAGGTCTGCAACATCTCAAGGCTCTCGTCAGCCTTGCTGCCAAAAAGATGTACACCATCAAAGGGCATGTTGAGGAGCTGGGCTTGCACATCAGGAACAAACCCAGACTTTTGCAACCACGCAAACCTGCGTATTACGGTGCTTGCCGCCATCGACCGGCTGACTCAATCTGCCATGTCCAGACCCGACTGAACGGCCTCACACATGGCATCTTTGCCATCCTGTATCATAGCAAGAAAACCATCCCGTTCGTCCCCTTCGGAAATATGTTCAGCCGCTAAGGAAACAGTTCCACAGAATGTGCGTGAAAAGTGACAAAACACATACGGAGTTGGCTGCCTGAAGAGCCATACCCCCTGAAGAAAACCCTTTCTTTGCCCAACCATCAAAACGCTTGTCGTCCCCATCAGGAAGGATGGTAGGATACGACACCTGCTTTGCTGGGGCCGTAGCCGCCTGCACCACCAAACTCTGCGGTGTAGGGTGCATGGTCAGGTAGCAGGGGTCGCTACTGGCTGGGCTGTATTTTTGCGGCAAAGACTTGCCCACTGCCGGGAGACTCTCCGGAGCAGTCCAAGCCGTCGCCACCCTTCTTTGCAGAGCCATATGGAATGGCAGTACCGGGTCAGTTGGTGGACCTTGGTCGAGGATATCCGTCATGTCAACCTGCAGAAAATCCCCTGGTGGAGCAGACCACCCCAAGTACTCGGTGACCCTCGACATCAGGCGCCGGTACGCGGACTCGGCATGGGTGCCAGGCTCAGTCCTACAGAACTCCACCTCCGGAGAGGTGTCCAGACCACTGGCGTCGTGCAGTGACTGACGCAGGTCTTCAATCTGACTATGACCAGAGATAATCTCGTCTGGCACCGCATCAGGAACCAACCCATCTTCAGAACCCTCATCCACCTCAGAAATATATTCCAGATGATGGAAAGTGGGCACAGAATAGGGGACAAAGACATTTTTTGCCTTGGCCAGAGCCTTTCTAGGGGGTTCCACCATGCCACGGGGTACCTCCGACAAAACAGCCTCGAAAGGCGTCGAGTGAGTCGACGTCGAGCGTGGCGCTGACAGCTTCGACGGCTTCAACACAGGCCTCGAGGGCGGAGCCCCGAGTGTGTCCTTTGACAGCATGTGCGCCGATGGCGTTGACGACTTCCTCGGAGGCGGAGCCTCGAGAGAGTCCGTCGACGACCTCAGCGCCACCGGCATCGACGTCTTCTTCGAAGACTTCACAGGTGCACACGGTCTCGAGGGCGTCGAGGACCGGGACCTGGAACGGGCATGACTAGAGCGAGTCCCCTTGTCCGAGCAGGACCTATCCCGCGAATTGTGCCGACCACCCAAGCCCGAAGGCGTACGAGCGGTGTCTCTAGTATGGTCACGCCCAACCCCACTCGGAGGCGCGGACGGACCGGTGCCCTGCGATTCAAGAATCGCCAACATTTTCTTACCGAAGGAAGCCCATTCCTCCGGAGTTGCATGCTTGGTGGGATAAGCAACCCACCAACGGGCGGAGTCCTCGGACGAGGACGGGGAAGGCGACCGATGACGGCGCTTCCGGGAGTGCCTCGAAGAGGCAGAGGAGTGGCGGGACCCACTCTGGGACCGAGACCCCTTAGACCTATGACGATGATGCAGAGAGTCGCTCCTCGAATCGTCCGTCGAAAGCCCACTGGACCTAGACTTCCGGGGCTTGGACACCTTACCGACTGACAGCTTCTTCTTACGCTCCCGCAAGGCTTTGGACGTAAGCGACTGGCAGTCGACACAATCATCCGTGTCGTGGGCCTCCGCGAGGCACCAGAGGCAGGCATTGTGCGAGTCCGTCAACGACATCTTGGACCCGCAGTCCCCACACTACTTGAAGCTCGGACGCGGGGTGGAAGAAGAGGAAAACATCCCGATAAACTTCACAAACTAACAGGTTCGAAGAACCGAAAGAACAAACTCAAAAGAGTCGATGCGCGCCGAGATCTCCGAAGCGAACACGTTCGCGGAAAAAACGGAACTGAGGCTACGGTCGCCATGTGTCCTACTTATAACATCTGGTGACGTTGGCCGTCGGAGGAGGTCCTCGAGGACAGCGTATCGACGTCATTGACGCTGAAATATTTTCCGAAGCAGCACAGCTGTGGCGATTACTGTCATAGATATGGAATACGTCGGAGGACCCAATCCCCTCGAATTAGTCTTTCTAGCCTGGAAATGACTACTACTTTTACCACCAATATTTTGTTCTCCCCTTGCCAGAGTTGTCACACAAAAGTGAAGGGCCGCTCTCCTGGGTTTGAGTCCTCAAAAGGCTCTGGCTTCTCCTTTATGGTATATATAAACATTTCAAGCCAGGATTGGGGATATAGCTCCAAAGCAACATGTATCAGCACTTTGAGAAGTGTCCTTGTTTCCTGATCCAGGAGGAGCAGAGCCACGCTGGGCCGCGTAGTCCGCTGGGGCTTGGAGAAAAAGGCCAACGCTATCCGGACGTCGGAAGGCTGGCGTTTCCTCAGACCGTGAAGTTGGGGAAGGAGGCGAAACAGAGAGGCTCCCATTTCTTCTCAACCCAATCATCACACCACCTTCAACATATCTGCCTCCTCCCTGGCGGATCCATGATCCACCAGACAGGCCTCACAGACCCATGCTATCACAAAACCTTCTTCCCTCGCTGCAGCTCTCCCTCCCTGTGTTTGTAGCATCTGATTACTGCGTTCCCATCAAATTATCTTCCCCTTTATCATTTTCTTTCTTCCAACAGACAAAGGACTGGATAACCCTGGCAGGGGAACAGCACAAACACACACAGGCGATATGAATCTACTACAGTGACGATTTGCACCAGATAAAAGCCTATTAACATAGTAACAAAATATAAGGGATACACATTTTTTGCTATAGGAGGAACTGGAGCCAAGTAGATCAATAGTCCCAAATGCTTAAGTGCCAAAAGGTTTGCTGGTGCATCACGGGACTGCTTTGCCCCCACCCCCCTTACTGATTATAGTGGAAAGCCAAGTTTTTTCTTTTGTGTAGGCATGGGATAGACATTTAACCAGGCGCTGCAATAATGTTACTACCTGGCCATAAAATGGCAAAAACTGGAAAACGGTGTGATAACCTGGGCATACGATAGCAGTGCCTGGCAAATGCCTTTCTAATAACTATACACAAATCAAAACTGTCTGCATAGTGAATGCTTGTTTTTAACAAGACTTGACAGCAAAGAACAGATATACATCAAGTGGCTGTAGGAACACAAAGACATTTGTATTACCCCGATATTGCACTCAACTCTGCAATTATGCTACTTGCTTTCAGCAGACCACTTAGACAACACTGGCAGGTCAATGTTTCATGTTACTGCTCCATAGAGCTAGCTCAAAGAGATCCCAGAAGGATGTGGAGGGACATGTAGTGGGTGGGAATGCCCACAGGTAATAGCATGGCTTTGGACAGACAGTGGGGGTGTGGGGTAAATAAATATGCACAAGCTGTGCCCCTCACCCCTCCCATTGCTCATATCCCTCCTATCTGTACGCCAATGCAATATTTTTGGCGCTTTATCATTTAACAGCCAAAATTAAACAGGTACTGTCTTGGGTGTTTCTTACAGCAACTCTAGTTGCTGTTAGAAAGGGCCATTAGAAGGGCAATTTCTGCTAAGAAAGTGCAAATATTGAAAGCAGTTTTGGACGACTAAAATAATAATCAAATCCCATTAGGATAACCCTTAACCTCACAAAAAATTTCAGATTTCCATTTTTCCGTACTTATTCATTGTAGGTACGACAGCCATGTCCCAATTTGATGCAGCATGCCCGTTAATGTAAGCACACAACTGAGAATTAGCATTATTAAACGAGTTCACCTATGTTGCTGTAGATCTTCTCAATTTCTCTTCTGGTCATTTGTTTCCAGAAGATGCATACATGCTATACAGATTTATTTACAATATTATTGGTGTTAGAGTGGCATGATACACCCTATGTCAGCAGGGCGTAGACAGAGGAACGGACATGAATTCCTGTGTATGCCATGGTTGTGGAACTCTTACAATTAGATTTGTATTCAAAGCAGTTGCAACTGCTCCCTTGCTAATGTAATTAGTTGTTATCTGAGCCTTGAAGAACAAGCTGCGTCCCATCCACCCGTTTAATGGATCTGTGAAACCGGACTGTGGAGAGCAGGTCATGTGACAGAATTCTAACCAAGGTGGCTCCAGCGGCTCTTTCTGCATGCCCTTTATTCAGAGCAGCCTGCTCAGTCAATAGTGCAAATGCGTGAATATTTACAATTTGTGGAACTGCTTATTGGCTGTAAACAGTCACGTTGGCTACTGTACCATCATTTACAGGTGACCGTCCGTTTCTATCAAAATCTCAGTAGAATGACGGTTTCCACCGAAACCAAGCTGCTCGCCAAGGATTCCATTACGTGCCTCCTCAAAAGGGTTACAATTCATGTGTCACAGTATTTGCCAACTTCCTCTCTACCACTGGAAGCAAGACCATTACAAACAGCCTTGGTCCTGAAACAAGACATGGTATTAAACTACAGCTGCTGCGAGGACTTTGTTGAAAGTGTGCTACTGTATTACATTACTCATAAGCTTACATCCCTTGCATGGCTCTAATGAAAGAGGACAACCTATTCCTGAAGGCCAACTGGGGGAGTCATTACCATGGGATTTAAATGTCGTCATTGTACAGGGTCCGCTCATTCCGGTCAACCAGCCAGCGGCATTGGCTTCCCCCACATAGCACCTAAGCTCTGGAATGCCTTTCCCAACTCACTCAGAGCGGAACCCTTCTTGCTCTCCTTTTGCAAATCACTCAAAACCACACTATTCAGCCAACTCTTTACTTCCGCACCTCGCCCCCCACCTTAAGCTGTACTGTACTGTAACGAACATGTCTATATCACTTTTTTCTATGTATTCTAAATGCTCTTAAATGCAAATATCCATGTAACCACCATGCCTTCTTTTGTAACCAGCAAGATTACTAATTCTGTACAGCGCCACGATGCCCCTGGGCTTTTGAGCGCTTTAAAAATACGAATGAATAAATAACCTTGCTCTCATGGCAATTTCACCAACCCATACAGAGACAATTGAAACCAACTCACAGTATACGCTTAGTAGCACTACTTGGGTCTCATTGGGCCATCCCCTCTCGTATCCTTCTTCGCTCAACAAGCTTGTCTAAGTCGGAGTCTGTTCTTAACTTTGAAGTAGCCCCACCTTTCATTTAAAAATATCTTTTACAATGCAACATTCTGCCATCTAAACCCGTCTTTAAGTGGACATATGTATCAGTATCCTATTTAAAATATAGCTAAAAGTTAAACTGAACATGCAATAAGAGGCATAAAAAAAGATCAGTATAAAACATAACGCACTGCATTTTTCTCTTCAGCACGCCGCCTCTACCTATTAGCAGTCCATTGGGTTAATGCATCTGCTTTAGAAATCGGAGTGTAACCTGTGGGTAAGATGTTTGTACCCCAGCAGGACGGTGCAGTCTTTCGCCCCGCCAATGTCTATATACAATGATTAGCAAGTCGGATTGGGAATATACATTTCATTGCCCACTCTGTAAAAAGCCTTCTTTTATAGAAATAGAGCAGCAGACGCAAACCAACGTCCGTTTTGGAAAAAGAATACACATGCACCATCGCCTGCCTTCTAAAAAATATATTCCAGCTGCTTAGTCATTCTTCACGAGAACAAAACGTGAAACACACGTGGGCACACGTTCTTTAGATGAATGCAACCGCAGCTTGTACCAAAGTACTTGTACCAACATGCATGTTCAGTCATCTCCGACATTCAGCAACTGCAGAGTCCCAACCAATACACTTCAAGACACCAATTATTGCTTGAAATGACCGTCACCGTTTTCCTTTCAGTTCACATGTGCAGACCTTCAGAACACAGACGTATTATCCGCAAGCCCTCTTCCTCGTCCCAGTACTTACTTGTGAGTTACCAACCTCCACGACCAAAACTCATTTGTGTCGCATCCCTTCTTCCAGGAGTACGACAGCCCCAGAATCCTTGCGCACCTCAGTTAAATGTTTTCCTGTCTCGCTGGGCAGGGACTGGTGAGCAGAGGGAGAATGCTGGGGTAGCTGGGATACCAAGAAGATCCTCTTGTTGCAAGGCTTTGAGGGGTAACGTGTTCGTGTTTACCTTAAAATACACCCTCTAATGGGCTTAGGGGATACAATAAAGTGGGGGAACCATCTGTGGTGCGCCCCTTCTGCATAAAAGGTTCTGGTTGATGGACCCAGAGCAACGCAAACAGCCTGGTTTGTGTGAAGGACTCGGCATGCTCAGCATGGCCAAGTGCAATTCAGCACAGTGGGAGAGTTGGCAGCTTCTAGCCCAGAGTATAAAGATGCTCCACTCCTGTGCGGTGGTAAGGCGGTGCCGTTGGGGTGCAGGGGGGGGTTAGAGGGTGGGTTCGAGAGGTTTATGCTTGCATGCAGTTACAATGTGGGTGGCCAACTTGGTTGGAGAGCTGTCAGGATGGTGTGCATGAATGCCACAGGAAAGAGGAATAAAGAAGCACAGAATGCTGTTACAATTAGGGATACCTGGGGGAGGTGTGGCATAGCAGCAACAACTAGAAAAGCTGCTCTGAAGCCTAAACACGAGTTTGAAAGGGAACAGGGGAAGCCCGTGAAAACAGATTCCACAAACCCTACCTTCTAGACAGAGGAGCAACGCAGACTATGAGAGTGAAGTCTGCATCGGAGTAGCTATTGAGCGATGGCAAGATGGTGCCCGTCTATTGCCGCAAGAAGCTTCTAGCCGCCCGCTCGTCGGATCACTCTTGGCTCACCCTGTATAAATGATTGCGGCCCGGAGGGAACGTCGGCCCCTCTGCCTCCTCGAATCATGAAAGTGGGACCCTGGAGCCAAGACGGAGACCACGTCGGGAGAGGCCACGTGCCCGCTCCTCTGAAATTCCACTGCGTGTGTGACGGACAACAGTGAGGGACAGAGCAGCGCCATGGTGGATAGGAGCCTCCTGCAGACGGACCAACCCCCCCCCCCCTAGGCCCTTACCTGCAGGGAAGGAGAAGCAGCATTCACACAAACAAACAGCACGCCAGACCTTCAGGGGGCAGGGCAAACAATGGCACGACAGTAAATCAGAATTAGTTAAGGATAAGCACAGAGCTAAAGCTCCACACAACTGGACTCCCCCAGTCCTCCTAACTGCTGGGTGGCACGCGACAGGCATCTACAAGAACAATACAAAAAACGGGTACCGTTGGCTCTTCCCTGCCTCTGTCCAATTCACATTCAAAGGGACTGTCCGCACTATAAGCATACTGGAAGGGGCTGGGGAAATTATTGGGACCCTCCACCCACAGGAAAAAGGCAATAAGAGAGGTACGCACGACACCCACAATTCTGACGGCACCGAGGCCCCCAAATTAAGAAATAACAGGTGGTCAAGGGACTCCAGAGGAGCCAGACTGGGGAAATTCCATCCACACACTTGATCGACCAGAGATGGCAACATAGCAGGATCCGTTGACTGAAGGGAGAAAGCCAAAGAAACACCGAACAGAAGTGTTACAAGAGATTGTTGACAACATTGGCTTCATGCAACCTATGCCCGGCCATGAGTGAGGACTCACTTGTAGGCCGAAGGGGCGATATGCCCTACGTTCTTCAGTTGGGGTTTGAACTGCTGGCCTCGACTGGAAATTCACCGGGAGGCCGAAGGAGCGGGAAGCCCTGCAGTTCTCAGTGTTTTTTTGAAGTTTTTGTTTTTGCCTCTGGTAGTTCAGTTGAAAACATGGTTGACACATGGACTCATGCAGACACCAATATCTAATGGCAGATGACACTCCTCTGCCCCCTCCCCACGCTAGAGTAGACACCGTCCCCAATGAATCCCCCCTCTTCGCCCAGCGAAATTTGGAAATCGTTTCACTGAACGTCAAGGGTCTAAACTCACAGGTAAAACGCAAGTTGGTTCTGCGTCGCCTCAAAAACCTAGATAGCACAGTAATCTTTTTACAAGAAACACATCTTCTCCCATTGGATTTCGGCCACCTACGAAACAATGATTTCCCAAAACAACGTCTGGCCTCTTGGGTGTCTAAAACTGGAGGGACGGCCATCCTGTTGGTGAGAGGCACGTCATTTGAGGAAGTAGACATTATACGAGACCCGTGAAGGGGATATGTCGGGGTGAAGGGTATGTTAGTTGGGCAACTGTACTCCTTTCCGTCTATCTATGCCCCCAACGAGGGACAGGCAAATATTTTCAGAGACTTGGAGGCTGTGGTCCTCCCCTTTTTGGAGGGTCAGGTTCTCAATGGGGTAGAGGGGGCTTTAACAGGGGTTCCCGACCCCATGTTGAATAAAATGCATGACCCACTCCAAGAGACTTTGAGATCGCACTGTCCATTCTCCACTTCTTCAGGTCCCTGGGGGTGGTGGACGCTTTGAGGGTATTGCACTCTGGGAATGGGATTACTCCTCATGTTCACCGTTCTTCTCGCATAGACCCAATCCTGGCGCCCCCCCCCCTGTCTCATGTCATACATTGAAAAGGCATCTATTGGCCCAAAATTACTGTCTGACCACTCCCTGTTCTAGTTAAGGATCAGGATTTGTGACCCGGCCACAATGGTAGCTGTATGACCCAATCTTAAACGATATGGCCCACAGGGACACAGTGGCTACAGCTATAAGGGATTGGATAAGATCAACCCAGTCGATCTTACCTCCACAGCTATCACCTGGGATGCAATGAAGGCAGTGATTAGGGGAGTCTTGATAGCACACACTTTGGCCTATAATAAGCGGGAAAAACAAATCCAATTAGAAGACATTTCTGAAATTGAAGGGAAATATAAAAAAAAGTTTGGGCTCTCAAACTCCATAAATCCTTACGAATTGCCTGAAATAAACTGGAGGCCCTCTATGCTGAAGAAACCGCAAATTCTCCCTCAGTATTATGCCAAAGGTAATAGGGCCAACAAATTACTAGCAAGGAAACAGGCCAAGTCACAAAGACAGCACATGATACTAGGCCTAAGACCAGCACGGGGTGGTACAGTATGGGGAACAAGCCAAATTACAGCTGGCTAGATCACACCTAATTGACTCAATGGTAGCACCTCCACGCTCCGTAGAGGAACAAAAACAATATATTAAAGAAGCCTCTTTTCCACGCCTCTCCAGGAAAGATAGCGTAGCATTAGAAGCCCCAATCCAGACGGAAGAGGTGGGTCCCTAAAGACCAGAGCCCCTGGCCCAGATGAGTTCTTAACAAAATGTTATAAGCTGTTCTGAGCCCAACTGGTGCCCCCACTAACAGCCCTCTTTAATTCCTTTCAAGAAACAGGAACCACAACCCCCTCTATGCAGTCCTCTGCAACTATTTGGCTGTTAAAACCGGATAAAGACCCAAAGGAATTCGCTTCCTACAGGCCTATCTCACTACTGAATATCATTGCAAACATCTATTCTAAAGTGCTAGCTAATCGCCTCGCTCCAGCTCTCCCCTCTCTGATAGAGTTGGACCAGACAGGCTTTGTCCTAGGGCGGAAAACAGGAGACAACATCAGGCAAGCTCTGAATCTTACAGAGTCAGCGACTTGGAGGGCCGCAAATGGGCACTCTTTGCATTAGATGCTACTAAGGCGTTTGATAAGGTGGATTGGGTCTTCAAGCATTTAACTCTGTAAGCATTTCAATTTGGCCCCTACTTTTGTAAAATGATTCTGGCTAACTACAGCTCTCCCAGTACTCTAATCCGGGTAAAATCAGGAACAAACTTCCCGAATTCCTAACATGCGGGACAAGACAGGGATGGCCGCTTTCTCCCTTACTCTTCGCACTAATTATGAAACCACTTGCTCAGCGGATCCACAATAACTCAGCAATCAATGGGGTCATGATCCAGGGCTCACAACATAAGGTATCCCTTTATGTGGACTATGTCCTACTTATGTTAACTGACATCCGCCCCTCCCTCCAAGCGGCTCTCCAGGAATTGCAATCGTTTGGACAGGCGGCAGGTTTTGCAATAAACTATAGGAAATCAGTAGCACTAGGGGTGGGATTGGATCATGATGGAATTCGCACCCTACAACCACTCGGCCCGATTCGATGGGAAGAAAAAAGAAATAGAATATCGGGGGGGGGGTTCATATTACAGCATCCCCCAAGTAGGTGTTTGAAGCAAATTCCCCCCACTCTTTAGAGAATTAGAGGCAGACTTAGATGGGCAACCCAAGTGATTTCTCTGATGGGCCGGATAACTGCAGTTAAGATGAATCGGTTTCCTATACTTCTACACATCCCTCCCCATAGAAATCCTGCAAAAGTGCTTGATCGCCTTCAGCTGAAAGTTATGGGATTTATCTGGTGGGGTAAAAGGCCCAGGATCCCTAGGAGAGTAATGCTGGTAGGGTCCCAGCTTGGGGGGGTGAGGGGGAGATTGGGGTCCCCGATTTGCGCAGATATTATGCAGCAGCACATATCTCGCACCAGATGACGCGGGGGGCTCCTGTGTCCCCGCCCAAATGGGTTGCAATTGAACAGTCTAGACTCCCACTTCCCCTTAGCTTCTTGCCATTTGTCCCTCACTCAGCTTGGTTGCAGGGGCAAACCCTGCTCACCTCCTCAAGGACGACCCTGTGGTCCTGGGACTGGGCACTACGACTGAAAAAGATCCCAAGAAGTATTGGTCCGTACTCCCCAGTCTTCAATAATCCGCCCTTTTCGGAACTGGAAACTGGGCGGCTTGCTCACGCTGTCTCAGCTGTTTGAAGGGGGCTTCCATGCACGTTTGAAAACTGTAAAGCAACTTTCCAACTGTTGTAATCAGACAGGTTCGCCTATACACAACTACTTTATTGGATAACCTCCCCCTCCCTCCGTGTGTCAGACAAAATGCTATACGCAGCCCGAGCCCAATGGAGCTTACTATTCAAGAGGGACCACAGCCTGGAAGTGTCTAAATTATACAAACTATTAAGGGAGGATATATCGACTGCACGCCCATCCGATATGGCTAGCTGGGAAGAAGACCTGAGTAGACCTCTGGAGGACCAGTTCTGGTTGGATGTTTGGGCTAGGAATCACTCCTCCTCCAGATGTGTAACGAATAATAAATGTGCCCTAAAACTACTGTGCGCTGGTACTACTACCAAGCACAATTACACCATTTTCAGGCATCAGTGGCACCCAAATGCTGGTGAAATTGTGGGGCACAGGGGACGTACTTTCACATGTGGTGGGACTGCCCGCTCATTCACTCTTTCTGGAAAGAGATCATTACAGTGGTTAAGGCCATCACACGGGTAGAGCTCCCTTTGTGTCCTGAAGCTCTTCTCCTGGGGGCCCCAACCGCAGAGTCTACCCTAAATCCGGGGATTTGGCTAAACTGGTAACGCAATTCTTGCTGGCAGTACGAATCAAAATAGCTCGCAGCTGGAGATCCCTAGATGGTCTGATAAAGATTTGGGACATTTTGGTTGCGGAGAAAGTAACTGTGGAAAGGTAAGAGGCACTGCACCGATTTATGAACATTTGGGCCCCCCTTTTGGAGTATGACCAGGACTTCCCGGCCCTAACATTTAAACCTAAAATGGCAAAATTGTACCTACAGAAAGACTGAATGGTAACTAATTTTTGGCACAGCGGGAGGGGAAAGCAGGATTTTGGTGGTGGATTAATATGTTAGAACTTCTGCCTGAAATGTTTCCGGTTTGAATAAGTATGCTCTGTATGATTATCATGTGTACAACCAAATACAAATTGTTGAAAAAAAAAAAAATACATCTTTTTTAAAAAAAGGCCAAGTCCCAAAGTTGAAGCAGTAAACAAATCAGGACTGGCTACACAGAATGGAAGAGAGAGTGCCTGGTTGTGATCTACCATACAAATCAGCAACCTTCATAAAAAGGTATTACAAAACCGCACACAGCCATAATACTCTTCTTGTCATAACAGCAGTTGCATATATGCCCCATTCCATTTGGGAAATACTAGACCAGTCCTAGTTTTAACTTTGTATTCTGGGTTTTGTAGACCTAGGGTCATGTTAATGTTAAAGGACATTTGTACCGCGCACCATCATCACCGAAGTGGTCCCCTGGCGCTCTGGCGGCTCTGAAAAAGGGGAGGAGAGGGGGGGTGGGTTAGTAATAGGGAAGTCCAGGAATACAAGACATAGAATGCTAAATTAAAACCAGGACTGGACTAGCATCTCCCGAATTGAATGGGGCATGTTTGCATGCATGCATATGGACAAACTAAGAACCTATACATTGGTGGAGGTTCATAAAGGCAGAAGGACAAACAATTAAGTAGGACTGGGGGCACTGCGAGGCAGGATATTACCTTACAGATCAGGAAAAACTATGTTGCACCCCACTAGGAGTAAGCACACTATAGATTATTGCAGGACTCATTTTTTATATACTTTTCATTGTTTTGAAATAAAAAAAAAACATTGCTTAAACAAACGTGATATTGCTTGGTAAAACATCCTCAGAAGTATGTCATTTAAAATCGAAGTCACCACGGCAGAGAGAAGACCGTAATAGTGACAAAGGGACAGGTAAAAACAGAAACTAATGGGACCATACCTCAGCCCTCCCCACCCACCTACCCCACACTTTCTGGAATTTCTGGGGACAGCCCCTTGCATTATATAGTTGCCTCTCAACTGACACACACCGGTCAACCTCAGCGGACCAACGAGTCTTGGCCGATCTGCCGAGCTCCACATTGCAGTAATAATTCTCTTAGTCAATCCAAGTGTTACAGAGAAACACCTTTTCATACTTGGTGAACCCCACCTCCCCCCAAATTCCCAGCAATGCCAGTTTAGGTTCAGAAGGCACCTGCTAGCCCAGCAGCGATGTTAACCTGCAGATACACTTCCCCCAAAAAACCTGTATTTGTTCACATTCCCATATTATATGGAACAACGTGCCCACCACTCTCCCACACCTCAGACAAGTATTCCCATCTGCCACCCACCATTGCACAAGTGCCGTCCGTGGGCAGTATGCTCGATGCAGTATTTTGTATTGGATTGGGCTCTAGTCTTGCAGCAATCTCAGGTGGGAGCATGAGAGCTTCTACCCATTAATCTGGGTACAGTGGGCCTATATTTCCCCCACCCCCTCTGATTTGCCTTCGAGTCTGGACAGTTCCTGGGCCCCAAATGCCTGCAGTACCTGAAACCGCGTTAGTGGTGACCTTAGTAGCAATACGGGCCGAAAAAACAAAAACAAAAAAAAGAAGGATTGGCCTCCAGGGGCGAACTCTTCGGGACCTCTGCCAATGAAGGGAACTGGGAGCCAATGGCGTGCGACAACTGCAGGTGCCTGTACTGTTCTTTACCTGCTAGCCCAAAAGTGTCTTGAAGACCCAAAAGAGACAAGCCGTCCATCCCGCACCACATCGGACAGGACCTGCACCCCGCACTCCTCCCAGCTTTTGAACTGGCCCATTTTAAAATAGCTCAAAGAGGTGTTTGTTGTTCCTAAATGGATGAACTAGCGTTGGCTCCCCCCCCCACCCGATATACTGGTGTGCATGGGCCCATACTTGTCAGACATGTAATAACATCGGAGGGAGATCCGTCTTCCAGACCACGCCCATAAAGCATTTGCTTGGATGGCATCTGTCCCATTCTACCTCTTTCTATCGCGATATGGGGAAGCCAGAGGTCACCATGAAGCAGGTCATTCACCACCCCCAGTTGTGCGGCCCAGTAGTACCCACGAAGGAAGGGTAGGCCTATTCCCCCCCCCCTTCCGTACAGAGCGCTGCAATGTGCGAAGGAGCGACAGGTGGCTGCCCACCCGCTTGCTCCCCAAAACAGCACCTGTAGCGTGCTCTTGATCGTGGTTAAGATCATCTTGGGAACAGGGAGTGGAGCAGTTTGCAGCACATAGAGAAACCTAGGGAGCATGAGCATTTTAAAGAGCCGCTTTACCCAATAACATCAGCGGGAGGGATTACCAGTGCACCACATCAGAGGAGAATCTGTCCATTACCGGGTGCAGGTTGAGTCAGAGAAAATCTGAGGGGTACAGACTCACGTGGATGCCCAGATACTTAAATACCGGAAACTGAAACCAGATAAGGACAATTTTGGGGGGTAGCACCATACCCTGCCTGTAGTGGGGAAGAGCACAGACTTTTGTCAGTTCACCTTCAGCCCGTTGAACCCTTGGTATTCTGCCAAAATGGTGGTCACGGCTGGACAAGAAATCGCAGGGTTGCTCATATAAATCAATAGGTTGTCTGCATAAAGTGAAACCAGATCTTTCCTCCCCCAGGGCCATTTGAATCCCACCATGTCCAGGACCGTCCTAAGCTTAATTGCAAGTGGCTCCCTGGGCAAAGTAAACAGCAGGGGGGAAATGGGGCAACCCTTCCTCATCCCAGAGCGAATGCCCTGGAGGATACTCCATTAACTCTAACCACTGCCTCCGGAGATGTATAAAGAAGTCAAACCCATGATAGGAAACCTTCCCCAAACCCCATGCGACCCATGATCTCCCAGGGAGAAGACCAAAAAACCGAATCAAAGGTCTTCTCAAAATCCACTGCCAGAATAGCCAACTGTACTTCTCGAAGGTTCATGCGCGTAGATCTGTTGGGTATGAAATCACATTGGTCTGGGTGTATTAAAAGAATCTATCAACCCAAATAGACGATTGGCTAGGACCCGCACCAACACTTTGGCCTCACTGTTGATCAGCCTATAGGCTTCCCATGTTTTGGTAGAAACACTATGCAGGCCCTCCCGAGGTCAGGGGGAGATGGCCATTCTGTTGACATTGCTGGAATAGAAGGTGCATGGGCCCAGCAACCAGATTCCCCCAGTCGCTTCCATGTCTCCACCGGGAAGCCATTGGGGCCCAGGGTTATGCCGGACTGTAGCTGTGAAAGCGCTGCTGCTACCTCCTCCTCAGTGATGTCCCCTTCTAATCCAGACGCCTGCTGCATGACTCATATTGATGACAAGGCAAGATACGAAAAATTATAGTAGTTAAATTGTTAAATAAGTCCTGATATCACTCTATTAACACTGGATTTGAGGCTTCGTTTCTAAAAATAAAGATGTAACATCCAGAAACCTAATCTACCTGGTGTAAACTGTTTCCAAATCAAATCTCCTTAAAAACGAATTGTGTTGACCACTGCTGCAGCCACAAGCTGCTCACCTAATCCTGGTGTGATGCTCGGGATTGTGGACCACTGTTAAAATAAAAACGGGAGGCATTTTTTTCATTTTTTGTTCAACACATTTACCAGATATTCGGTCCTGGTGTGGCTGCTAATGTTAAGAAATGCTTTAACCTCACTACTCTGCTCAGTGTTGCCCAACCACCTCAAGCGCACAACTACCATTTCCATTCTCAAATTCGTATTTAAATGTTCAACACATGCTGCAAGCGATTTTCCAGTTTCAATGACCGGCATCCCTCCCTAGACAAGGAGAAACGTCTGCTCAACATTTCTCCAGTCTTTTCAAGCAGGTGAAACGGTTGACGACCCTTTCCAAAGCAATGATTAGAATTTCAATCCAACAAGCAGTTACTTGATTATGTTAAGCATTGAATAAACCGCTTATAAAATGTTCACTCGCTGTTTATTCACTCGCATCGGTTTAACAGTAAAAGGTTCATTAATTCTAAAATGTCAGTCTTAATCGTTTACTTGCCTAGCACTTACTAAAAAGCAGCAGTAGATGAGGAGAGTTAAGAATTTACTTGCCATTTTCAATTCAGCTTAAAAGCATTATAAAATTATAATTTGTCATGCACTAAACACGCCTGGATAGCACTCAGTAAATGGTTAAATTAGGTATTCTGTAAATGTTATTGCTTAGTCAATGTTTAAGAAAGACATTTCACTTTGACTAGGATTGTTAATAGCCACTCAACTACAATTGATTTGGAATTGGTGAACAGCCACACATTGATACACTGAAGGAAAAAGCTAACCTACGAAGCCCCTCACAGTTCATCATGCCTGTACAGCAATGGATTCTGTTGAACTCCATGAGCCTATACACTTTGTTAGAAAACCACCAGGCTGTGCAATGTGTTACAGCGATGAGATGTAGGGAACAACATGAAGTTATCAAATGCAGTTTAAATAAACGTTGTTTCAATAGTTCATTTTTCGAGAAAAAAAACGGATAACTGGTTAATATTGATTTCAGTTCCCTTAACACATCCAACCCAAAGAAACCCATGTTTGTGTAATCCTAGATTACAGTTAAAACCAACACTATTACAAGAATACATATTTGACAAAAAAATGAAACACATTGGTCTAGCCCAAAATGCATAGAAGTAAATAAATAAACGTAAAACATGTATTGTGGACTCTTTAAAATGCAATGAAACTAGTCTTCTGCAAATATAGTTTCAATTTCCAATTATATATCTTACCAGGAAAAGAGGAATCTTCAAAACTCTCTAAAGACAAATACACTTGGTTCAGGAGTCTGGAATCTGGCTAAAGTAAACAATAGCCCCTGCTCTTCGCCTCGAGTCATAAATTGTCAAATTCACAATTACAAACAGACCAACGCATCAAAGAACGTTTTTTTCGGGCGTGTCCTGCGTAGCTAGCAAGTCCCGGCATCTCCCACATAGCACATGAAATGAAAAAGAAAAGGGCCAGCGAGTACTTCAAACGCGTTAACAAAACCCAACTTCACTTCTTCATACAATATTGTTTTTACAATCTAAAGTACAGCTCTTTCCGATTTAAGCCCCAGTACTTGCCACATAAGGCCCTCTTTTAGAGTGTGGCGACATTCCATCATTAGCAGCAACTACCATTACCGTGAACTCTTAGGGTTTCTGCAGGATCAGGATTTTGCCAACAGCAGTGTGGTAAACACATAGAAAATATGTAGGGTTTCAGAAATTCTGTATGCTTATTAAACATGTAGAACTTGAATTCCTTTCCCTGTATGGTGGAGGGATATGAAAACCTAGGATAAAAGAAAAGCTAGCTTGATATTTTCTTAAGCCCATATCAAGAAGTTTAAATGTATTAAAAAAACAAAATAACACATTTTTTTTAAAAACGGGTCCCAAGCAGTGATCAGCATTAACCATTTTCTCGACGAGGTTATAGCTGCATGCAAGCATCATCTAATTTAAATTGTTTGTGCACTATACATGCCTGAGTAGGGCTTGGTAAATGCCCAAATTATGCATCCTGTAAACAGTTTGCTTGCTTAGTCAATTCTTAACAAAGGCCTTTCATTTTGACTAGGGTATGGACCATGAATGAAAATGGACAGAAGGGTTCCACATTGAATGTGGGCATCCCTTCAATTAAAGGACGAAAACATAAAATGCCGGTGGAGGGGTATACAATACGATAGCCACACCTTTTGGGTGGAGGTATAAATATTGAGAATTCGGATGAGAAATTCCACCTAATTATCATGCAGGATTTACCACTTGCAGTATGCATGCTAGGAATACTGACCGATGTAAAATACCTTACAACACACAATAAGGAGCCCCTTTCAACAAAACCGCCCAACTCAAAATTATCCCCTAAAAGTACAAGCTGACGCTCATCAAACTGCACTGGCTCTTGCTGTAAGCACACACTACCTTCAAATCCTGCTACATCTACAAGGCCAATTGTTCACAAGTCCAAAAGCTA
Organism: Ambystoma mexicanum; assembly: GCF_040938575.1. Taxonomy (NCBI): domain Eukaryota; kingdom Metazoa; phylum Chordata; class Amphibia; order Caudata; family Ambystomatidae; genus Ambystoma; species Ambystoma mexicanum. The sequence goes on from NC_090931.1 coordinate 1,071,244,474, forward strand.
CCTTGCTGAGTAGCTCAGCATCCCTGGAGTGCTATGATCCACCAGAAGTAAATACATGTGTAGACTTGATCTCAGCAGGTTCGAAAAAGGAGAGAACCAGAAGACAGGCCTTTTCGGTCTATGCCCCAGATTCTGGAATCTACTCTGTGTCAACACCAGACTCTGCCCCTCACTTCAACATTTCACGAAGGAGCTCAAGACCATCCTCTTCAAGGAATGGCTCCTAACACCTAGGTCCACGCACACCACCTAATCAGAGACAGGGTGCTCCGCTCCGTAGCTTTCTCTCCTGGTTTCTTGCAGATACTTTGCTGCCAAATTACCTGCCCCTCACTCCCTTATATCTCTGCTTCTGTCACTGTGTACTTCTCCCAATGACTTACAAAGCACCCTGTAGCTTCCCGAGGCTAGGACAGCACTCAATAAAAACCGGAATATTAAATTATAATCGTGTTTTCAATAACTCCAAGAGAAAGAATGGCTAATCACTAGCTATAAAGTCTTGAGACGAAGCAGCCCAGTATTCTGGAATGTATGCAAGTGAACAAAGTCAATAACCCATTAATTACTGCCAATTTGAATGCTCTCGCTGTATTCATGCCATATTTGCAGATGAATGTGGGATCACCTACTAATGAGCGTCAATCACTTGAGCAGAGACCTCATAAATTAGCCAATTCTTCACTGGTCCCCAGTAAATCTCTCCCAAGCATAAACGCCTACAGCACACAGTACGTTGTGCCAACAAATCAGTCTCCACGCCAATACGACACTAGAGAAAAGATCCAGGACTTTGCACCCAATTTAACGAATATTTATTTAATGAATTGCCCTTTGGTTGATTACACGTGTTTCGGCCCTCCTTGGCCTTTTTCAAATCAGGGCGGATGCATTAACTTATCACGGTTTAACAAAATGAATTTCCTACATCGTTATTAGCCCAATACAGTTCACAAAAACGTAAAGAAATAAAAACATATGTTTTGTTCCAAAACATTACCAACCAAATGCAGCATAAACATCCATGTTAAGTGATCAATATTAAATGGAAATAAAGTAACAAAAAATGCATAGATATTTATCCATATCATCAAGAAATCAAATGACCCAATGTATCACAAAAGACAGAAATAAGGGTTGGCGTTGGGAGTGGTTGCATAGGAAATGAAACAAATTGAAATATTGCATTCAACAAGTAAAAGAAGGACGGGGGAGAGAAGTGGGGGGAAATCCAACAGACAAAAACGAGAAATAATAAAATAAAATGAAAAAATGAAAAAGAGAAATTAAATTGTTTTCATTAGTCCCAGTTGTTCAAGATGCATAATTCAAATGCATCGCTATGTCGCAATGTTGTCAGCGACTTACCCTCTGTGGGAGTCACTCGTTAATTTATAATCTTGTTGTCTTGCGCTGAGTTTACAGGTATGATCCCTTTGTTACAATTCTAATAGGAAATTAGATGTTAGAGTGCCGTTAAGACCATGTCCTAATGCTACAGGAGTTATGAAAACAAATAAGAATATTTTAAACCCCACTTTTATCGTCACAATTCTAATAGAGATTGGTTATTAAAATGCCGTTAAGAGCATGTTAAACTCCACGTTTTGTTCCACAAAGTGTAAATTACTATGTTTACTAACTTATCAATAACTAACCTTGATTATAGGGGAGCTTCGTATTTCAACCGAATGTTGAGAGACTCATACTCATAACTATAAAATCTAGTGGCACACAGCAAGGTTAAGCAAAGCGTTGAAACTTACTTTAGCTCACGCCGGTCATCCACGTTGGCTTGCTGCCAGTCCGAAACTGGCCCGCGCCATGTTGGGACTATTTGTTAAAGTGTTTCCATGGTAACACCTCGCCACCTCCGCCATTGACTGGGGGTGCACGGAATGGATTCATAACAGTTTGATCTGTCTGCTTGAGCTTCATCGTAAATATGTGAAGCGAGCGTGCATTAAGACAGAGAACTAAATAGTTCCAAAACTAACTACTAACGCAGTTATACTGAACAACCAGATTAGTCTAGCTTCTGCTTGACGTAGTGCTTTCACTCTATCACCTCCTCTTTTATTTAGTGCAACATGCTATAAACTCACAAATCTGATTAGGGTCATATCATCCATTTGGGATTCTTTTGCCAGTGCAGGGATAACGGTAAAGCTGAGTCTTGACTTCCGATTTTCATCACATGCTCCCGAATCCTAGTACTCCGCTCCCTTATCGTACTGCCTATGTACATTTTCTTACAAGTGCAGATTATTACATAGACCACATACTTAGTTTTACAATTAATCATGTGTTTGATTTTCGATGGTTTTACAGTTGGGACCCTCGAGTTCTTTCGTCTTATCACCTGCAAATGTGCACATTGTACAAAACCCACATTTTCTGAAACCTGGTTGATCTTTGGTCAGCCAGGTGTGTTGTATCTCCTCCTTTAAATCCGGTAACAATGATGGACAAATGATCGATTTAAGTGTACTTGCTTTCTTGAATGTGATGGTTGGTCTATCTTCGATAAAGTGGCGTAGATGCTCATCCAATTGTAATAAGTGAAAACGTTTTTGTAACATTTTTCTAATTCTCTGATGGCCCTTATTGAATTAGGTTACAAACACTGTTTTAATCCGTTTCCCATCTGTTCTGGTTTTCGGGGTTAGGGTGTCCTGCTGTTGGAGATTTTTTGTTTTCTCAAAAGCCTTCTGCAAGCATTAAGTCAGGTACCCTCTTTTCTTAAAGCGATTCCTTAGAAGGTTGCACTCCTGTTGAAATTGGTGGTCATCTTTGCAATTGCGTCTTGCTCGGATCTATTCCCCAAGGGGGATGTTATGAATCATTGCACGTTGGTGACAACTATTTGCATGCAAGATGGAGTGGACTACCGTTGGCTTGCGAAAGGTACATGTTTCCAGATGATCATCTTGGACATAGATGGTGAGGTCCGAAAAATTGATTTGATGAACATTGTTTTCTCCGGTGAATACTATGTCAAATGGGTTCTGATGGAGTCTATTAATGAACTCATGAAGCAGGGTCTCAGGACCTTCCCAAATTAGAAAAATGTCATCTATATATCTTGTCCATAGTTTGCCTCTGTTGTCAAAAAGTGGGTCCTGATACAGACTTCTTCCAGCATGCCCATAAAGATATTAGCTAGCGCAGGGGCATATTTCGTCCCCATTGCCACTCCTTTGGAGTTGTTGATACAGGCAATTCTTGAAAGTGAACAGGTTGGAATCCAGGGTTATTTGCAGCATCTCTTTGAGCATGTCAATTTGTAAGTAGTATGAAGCACAGTCGTTCCTAAAGGCAAAATCAATAGAGGCCAGTGCCCATTTGTGTTGAATTGACATATATAACGCTTTGACATCCAAAGTGGCCAGTATGAAGGAGTCTTGCCACACAAACGTTTGAAGTATACGAATTACACTGGAAGAATCCTGTAGGTAAGATTTCACTGAACTTGCTCTGGGTTTTAGTATACCGTCTAGATATTCTGATAAGTTTTCAGTCCCCCATCCAATACCACTTAGAAATGGGCGACCTTCAGGTATATTTAGATAGTGCTTATGGATCTTAGCTAAAAAGTACATGGTTGGTGTTATTGGGTTCTTTGTCATAAGGTAAGATCTTTCCTCATCCGTAATAAGACCTTTTCTATGCCATTTGCATATTGATTCTTCAATGTGAATTAAAATTGCTTGGCATACTGAAAGGTTAACTAACTTGTAACATCCAGGGCCATAAGTAGGTAATCTTCTCTGTCCATTATAACAATATTGGCCACTTTGCCCGCCTCCTTAATAACTATCTAAGTGTCCTCAGATCAGGTCTTAAGAGCTTTCCGTTCTCCCTTTGTTAAATTATCTTGTTCCAGGGTGGGGCATCTTGTGTCATGAGCAATGCGCTGAGAAAGATTATATAGGTCTTGAGTGACTGCTCTGTAGAATGTTTCAATAATGTTGTCATTTGATAGTTGGGGAATGAATTTGGATTTGGTAAACTGGGCGCAAAGTCCTGGATCTTTTCTCTAGTGTCTGAATACGGTCTATTACAGGTTTCCATTGGCTTACCGTCAATCCAATGACCTGCGACTATATTAAAATATCAAGAAGAGGGAGGAGGGGTCTTTTACCCCTTTCCCGCTGTGCAATTACACTATACCAACGTTGAAGAGCAATACTACCATAATTATTGAATTACAGGTCGCCGAACAGACCAGCTGTACTTTTAAGCCTCATCTTTTGTAAACAGTTTCCTCACCACCCTACGTATAGTTTCATGGAGACGGTACAACCATCTTTGCCAGCCAATCCAGTTAAATGTATCCCTGACAAACCGAGTTTCGGGCATTGTTTTTCATGTAAATGATATGATGGTATCCTTTTTTCAGTCCCAACTGAGTTGCCTGGCCATTTATGAAGCTTTTCCTAAATGTTGCAGTCGACTTTGCACCATTTAGGTTACATTTGCCCCATGCCGCCTGAAAAAAAAAAAGTGTAGACGCATGGCTGTGTGAGCGGATGCTACCAGCGGCCATTCCTGCCCCCTATTCTCCAGTGCAGCTTTTAAAGCTTCCCCCTGGACCCCAGCCTCCCTGAATCTAGCAGCAGAAACATGCATGGGGAGTGAGAAACCCTCCGTGTGAGAAATGACGAAGCAACGGTGCACACAATCAACTGGGAGGATTGTGTTCCCAAGGTAGCAGGTGCAGTGAATCCCACAGAGCATGGCCAATGTCCATACACTTCTAACGGAATGCCGATCAAATTAGAGTGCGAGCATTGGAGATAATGAATATTTTTCGTGCCATCAGGCTAAGATTATCAGCCAAGCCCTTCTAAGTGGGAATCCTATCTAGACATACCAAGGATACAAACGTAGCATTCACATGCATTATTGAATTTAAGGAGTGCTCAGGAATGCCTGCCAGCAAACGTACCATTACCTAAATTGAGGTGCGTACAACCGATCAAACAAACCTTAAAACAGATGCTAGCAGCCAAGAACCAACCTCTTGTTTTGGTCTTACCCACACAAGAAAAGGGTCTTGCTAATACTGCCCTGATGAAGGCGGAGTGGTCTCTTCAGTTGTGAAGAGCATCTTTTTCATCCACTCGATACCGCCGAAACGCATCACTGTCTAGAGGGGATTGGAGGTCCCGCACAGAATATCTGATCAGAAATTAGACCTCCCACCTAATTATATATGAATTGCTGTTTCTTCAGTTAGTCAGGATACTTTTTTCAGAAACTCTGCTGATTTCCTGACTTCACTGTCCATTTGCTTTTTTCATGTTTTCTTCCCCCTCATGCTTTGGCAGACCCCTACCCCAATGTACAATAATGTCTACACTGGGAGTTCATAGGTATTCAATATGACCATATAATATTGAAAAAAAGTATTTGTTACCTTTTTCAAATTTTGTCTAGTTTCATGTTATCACACTGTGGGAAATACTATATTGATTTCTCTTCATGTTTTAATGATCTTGGCGTTTCCCTTTTTCAAACTTCACAGTTTCGTCTTGTTTCATTGTACCTTGATTTCTCAATATATGTTTAAAAGAAAACTTTTTTTTTTAAGTGTGTACAAATTGCGTTATTGACTGTATATGCCCCTATGGTTTTGGGCTTTTATTTTATGCACAACTTTTCAATATAAAGCTTTGTTTGAAATGTATACAAACTTGAATGATTCTCTTTGATGTTTTGGTTTGAGATGTATACAGATTATACATGTAGATGTAACCACCCTAGGGGTTACATAGGTTTGGACCAGAGGTAGGACTTTAATTCATTTACACCTCCCTATAGGCCAATCCACATACGTACCAGTACCTTGTGTTAATACTAGTTCTCTTTGCCCGTTCACTGGTACGACAGCCCATGGGCAAACCACAGCCACTGTAGTGTGGCCGTTCTCTTTGCTATACAATGTCCATACACATACACTGGATAATTTGAGAATAAGCAGGAGCAAAATAGTGGTGGCGGTCACCTACAGAAAAGACCCCACGTGTAGAACAGCCACAGTAAATCAGAGGAGCCAGCAGAATAAGAGAACAGCTCGATTTAGAGCAGGGTCCAGCAAGCTGGGAACAGTGCGTGGTTCATAGAAAAAGCCAGCATGGGCCAGATATATGATGCAGGTTCCTGAATGGATTCTACGTGCATCCACGAGGTGGCAGGGCTTTAGCAGGAGTTAACAAAAATGAGATGAGTTACAAGACCAAAACACTGCTGTGCATAGAGCGGCTACTAATGGTATAGGGCCTGGCGTTTCTGCTCATTTTGTTTTTTTCCTGACACAACAGAGGGGGGCCCTTAGTCAGAGGGGACATACACATGTTACACCACAACCGTATTTTACTTCTCTGGTTGAGGATAGCCTTTCTTTTATTTTATTTGTATTATACAATTAACAAAAAAGACCATCAACGTTTAATACAAAACATCTGGACTGATCTAAGATACACACAATCCTAAAAGAGACCAACATCAACATTCTAAAATATATACAATTTCTAAAATTATTTTCCAAAACTTTGTAAAAAAGATCATACATCCTTCCTTTTGACCCGACATAAAAATTTCCCAAAGATTTCCAGGTGTAATAAACATGTCAACACCAGCAGCTCTAATTGCCTTTGTCTTAAATCAAACAGCACACAACAATCAGTAGGAAGATGAGGTACAGACTCCAATTCAAGTTCTCCACAAAGGCAACACAATCCTTCATTCCTTGGAATCTTTATCCATCATCCAGTGATCTGCAAGGTTTTAACAGAATTAAATTTAAGTCTCAAATAATCCCAAACCAAGCCAATGAAATGCTGTATGGATGTTGGTGAATGCTTCCGCTCCAATATATAAGGAATAAACCATTGTTCATTCGATTTGGTGGATACATTAATGGTCAACTGTTCTCTAATCAAAACTTTTAATAAAATCATCATAATTCGTTTGTAGGAAACAAAGGTCATGGCGTTGACATCACCATGTAATTTTACATTCCACTTATCTGCCTCGTGCATTATCTGTGCTAAGACACTTAACTGCATGAACGATATAATATACAGCCCTTAAGCAAGTTGTTTTGAGCCTGGGCCAGCTCCCAATATAGAATCAGACTATTCCATTTAATTGGTTCACTTATAGGAAAACTGTCAAATTCCAGGTAAGATATTTCAGCAGAGGTATAGGGAGGCAACCTTGCAAGTTTACTTTTAATGAATTGACAGTAAAACAGTCATGTAGATTAAGGCAGTCTGGGGGCCTCCTGCAGTTAGATGCAGTAAAACAATATCATCTGCATAACCCATCCACTGTAATGCCTCCACACCTAATTTGGGCGGGATTCAATTATGGTCCGCCAGAACCTCCCCCCAGGTCAAAAAGATATAAATTAAACAACATGGGGGCTACAATACAGCCTCGTTTAACTCCCTTGTGGGTCTCAATCCAACTGGTGGTCCCCCATTCCCTTCCAGCCACACTTTGACCCTTGTCCGGTCATGCAATGCAACATTATGATCATTTAATTTTTATTTTTTCAAAATTTTTATTTATCCGAGAGAGTTACATCAGGGCAGAGCGACAGCACAGTTTGCGCATCAGTACGTCAGACACAGTTTAGATACATATCTACACATTTCACAATAAACATAGCAGGTTGGGGTAATGTCGAAGGTGTAGTATCTCCATCCGGTAGCATGTTACATAGATTGAGTTGGAATAGGGTCCAAATGTCTTTAGGTCGAAGTTCCTCACATTCATTCACCATCGAAAGGTCTTTAAGGAAGTCTTCCCTTCTAGGCACCCCAGCAGATTTCAAGATACACAGTTTTGCAATGACACATGCAACGCTAAACAATCGCCTGGTGGTCTCTGCCACCTTGGCAATGTCCCCAAACAAGTATTTCAACGGGGAGGGGGATGCAGGAATTGTGATTTCTTCCAGGATTTCTGCAACCTCACCCCAGAATCCCGCCACTAGGCATGTACCCAGTACATGTGGTATGCATCTGCATTTGGTGCGTCTCATTTTAGGCATTTTCCTGTGCAGCCGTCCACAAATTTGGCCAACTTTGCAGGGGTATAGTGAAGTTGGTTGAGCACCCTAAACTGAATCAGCCTCAGTCCTGAGTTCCTGGATACAGTTCTAGTGAGCTGACATCGGAGCCAATGCGTCTTATTCAATTCAATGCCCAACTCGCATTCCCAGACCGCCTTAATGGCGTTACATGAACCTGAATGTGACTGGACCAGGCTTTACAACACTGAGACCCCTTTCTTTTGTCCTCTGACTCCCGTCATCGCTCTTATAGATTCATGGGTAGGGGGCTCCAAGGGGAAAGTTGGCCATTTGGAGGCAAATGCGGCCTACATTCGGTGGAACTGAAAATGTTTGAGGTGGCCATCTCCCACCGTCTCAACAAAGTCCCCCAGTTCACAGTATGTACCACCCTGGGAACATATCACGCATTTTAAATTGTTTATCCGGGTCCCATGATCTCTGCAATGCCTCATCAAATGTGGGTGCGATATAGGGGAAATTCCATAGCGGGATTTCCCAGTCATATGGGGTAGTTAATCAAATCCTCTTATATATTTTGGACCATGCATGTGTGGTGGTGCTTACAGGGTCAAATTCACAGGAGTCCTGGTGTTTGGGGTCGAAGATGACCGTTCTTACATCAATAGGGGAAGCACCACATTTCTCTAGAGGGATATGTGTGGCTGTGTCACTGGGATGAAACCAAACCAATGTTTTGCAAATTGTGCCTGGGACACCAGGTAATACAACTCAAAGTCGGGCCCTGAAATGCCGCCCTTCTAGAAAACATTATTATCATTTTAAGCAAACCAGGCTGAATCCCCCTGCTAACCAGTTTCCTCCACAATCTTGTTCTATCAACAGTATCAAATGCTGCACTGTATTCTATGAAGGCAGCATAGACGGGCCTAGTTCGTATTAGCCAAGATTGTTGTACAGTAGTCACTAGAGTTAGCCTTTATCAATTACAGTGACTCTCTGCAGACTGGTGATATGTGCCCTGTGTAAATCTCAAATTAAGTGATAAGCGTAGCCCCTTTATGAAGCTATTTCATAGACCAAGGACTGGCAGTCTGAAGCATTTAATTATTATTATTATTATTATTATTATTTATTGGATCTATTAAGCGCCTTACGCCAAGGAAGTAGACAGATTTCTCTTTTTTCCCCATTGCCTGGGAAATTGGACTCTATGGGTGTCACTGTTTTGGCCTTGCAGGGCTGTACAAGCTAATGGATTCTCCTTTCATGGGGCTGTATAGTTAGTTCAATGAAAATACATAAAATAATATATATAAGCACACCGACCAAACCCATAAGCGCTCAAGATTCCTGGCTATTTTAGAACAGTCTATGAAAACTACCCAAAGCTGCACAACCATCGAAAACTACTTACCGGCAGAAGGTTGGGAGGCGACTTGTGGGGGGGGGGGCTCTTCCCTAGCAAAAGAACTAATACTTCACACTATTCATCAGCTAAAAACACATTTAATAATGAATTGTAGACACTGAGCTGACCCCACAGCGGATATCTCGGAAAACAAAAATAGAGACTACATCTATAACGGAAAGAGTTAATCACTCAGACAGCAATCACCATGCTCCCAAGCGATAAGTAATTGAAAGATTTGCAAGATGCCACGCTAACAGCACAACATAAGTGCCATGGGTAGGGACCAGTGCTAGAAGAGAGCGTGTAAGCATTCGCTTTCTATAAGAGAGCTAAAATGTGTACATCATTGAATGTGACCACAACCCATTTCACAGAAAGGCTGCATTAAATACGTCAACAATACTGTTCAACTAGATCAAGATCTGGCTCAAGCCATTATAGTCAGGAGAAGGGCGAAGAAGCCGGTTAGAGGCCTTTCTATGGAGGCAAATTATATACAATTTGGACTGCAGTTTCAGTTAGATGAAAGAGCATGGTGCTCAAGTCTGAAGAAAGTGCCAAACTGCTGGAAATCTACTTGACATGGACCAAACCCCCCCCCCCCCCCCAATTCTGTGTAACCCGTGAGGAGACTAGGAAAAAGCAGATCTTTATGGGATTCAAAACTACTCAGAAGGGAAGACCGACTTGAGAGACAAATGCCCCCCCGCTTCCCCCAATGTCGTGACAACTTGACTTAAAACAAAGCTAAGATTGTTTGTGCCTACATAGAAGGGGCTAGAGCGGACAGTGGTCGACTCTGGGCAGGGTCTTTCTTTTTCCTGGCAATGGTGAGGGGGAATTTCTTTCTGCCCCCTCTTGCGTTTCATTCATGGCATTTACCAGTTTATTACAGCTCAACTTATTCCAAACAGATTCCTCCTCTGTCAAGTGTGGTTTCTATAACCTTGTGTACTATGTGGACTGCCTAGTACAGAATGGTGGAGGGAAGGGGATAGGGGGTCGCTTTATGAATATTTTTGCACTCCATTCAGCTTGGTGGGATGAGATTTTACTTCAACAGTGAAGGAAGTTGTAAGCCTTTCTCTCACCCATGTTTTCTGTTTAATTATGATGGAATCAGTTTGGTAGGTCACGGGACAGATACACGATCGAATGGGCCAGAACAGACTATAGTACACTACTAACAACATGGTAGGTCATATTCTTCTTCGAAGGCCAGTTGGTTTGGCTCCCTCAACGTGAGGCCATAGAACACCCTTAACAAGCAGGAAACTCATTTGTGCACATCAGAACAGAAAAGACACACAAGACTTCTCATCTCAGTTCCACTCTACACAGGTATGCAGAAGAGATGGAGTGACAGATGTTCCATAGGCTTTTACCTTTTATAGCTGGAGACTCCAAGAGCGGCAAACAGCAGATATTTAATGGTATCGGCTACACAGAGGTGGGAGACCAACGAACATTGTCTTTTTCTATGCTCCAAATAGGTCCTAGTATGAGTTTTTGTTACAATTCTTAGACCAGGTGCAGGAGTGTGACGATGGGGGAAGTGGACCTTCTGGGCGACTGGAATCTTGTCATGGACCGAACACTAGCTAAACCGACATTGACCATTACTCTGGGAAAGCCACTATTAAGCTTACAAAAGGTGCTTAAGGAGCTTAATTTAATTGACACATGGCATCTGGCGTTCAGCCTGTTGAAGGACTACTGTTAGGAAAGATTTCATAATTGTAGGTAATTTTCCTTCCATGTGGCAACCCCCAAACTTTTTGCTGTTGTTTTACACCCTGATCTAGACTTTGCCAGAGAAGCGCAGCCTTCCGCCGCACTCCTCTGGGCTTTCACTCACTTCTTCTGGGGAAACTGACATGCCCTTAAAACAGTCAGTACTAGGAGACTTCGTTTCCCTTAGTCCTTTCCTCATGTTGCAGCTTTTGAGCAACATGAAACAAGAGTGCATCGTAACTTACATTACCGCGCTCTTGGGTCTCTAGTCATACCAAAGGCCCTAGAAACTCTTGCTGGACTTATTATGAAATGTGCAAGTGTGTCACGGACGGGACTGGTGGCAGCTATCGTTTCTTTGTGTTTTGAACCCTTTTTTGCCATGTTAACCGCGCTTCCTGCGTTTGGCCCAAATGGGTGGCCTGGCCTCCAAAATGGCCATGCTACGAGGTTGTTTGTCCTGTCCGCTGACCGTCTTGCCCCTTCACCCAGGTCGAGCCGACCCGGGGCAGTCCTTATTTGGTCATGCACTTTCCAGCGAAACACAACGTTTTTGCGGGCTTCTGCATGCCTTGTGTGTGCCTCCAGGATGTGGGCTGGGATGTCTGTTCCCAATACACATACTGGGTGCCAGAGAGTCTAGAGTGTCCTGAATGCCTGGGACCACCGTGGTCCGTGATAGGTCCACGTATGGTGTGAGTGTTTGTGAGCAGATCTCCCATTGGGCCCTCTCCGTTTTTGGCGCAAAGGGAACTTTGGATAAGAGGAGGCTGAAAACACCACTACTATGTCGATCTCCTGAGTTCTCACAAACAAAGGATAAGGAGCCAAGTATCCTGCAACTAAGAAGCTGAGTCGAGGAATCGCTGGTGACCCACTGAAGGTTTGGCACCCTGCACTGCTGTCGTCCTGCGAGACCACTCGGCCCCTGATCGTTCGAGAAGGTCTGCAAAGGCGCTTCGACCCATTAGAATAGTGGGAACAACTATTCTCGGCATCTTCCGCAAATCCTGTACGTATGCCTTCGGAAGAGTCCCTGGGCCATCCAGTGGACTGACCAGCCTACACAGGAACCTTGCTCTGTCACCGCTGTCTGCTTACTGCTAATCCCGTGTCCTCAGCACTCTCACACGATTCGTACACTAGGCGTTCCCAGGTCTGAAGTGAGACATGTGCTTTGAGACCGGAATACTCGTCGTTGCCGAGTTGCCCTGCTGTGGTAACAAACCTCTGCGTGTTCGCTGCATCTGGGACACCCTCGACCCGGACTCCTGCTATCGCGGAATATACACGGCATCGAGACCTCCCTCTGATCGCATCTGAAACTGCCAGTACCGAAACTGAACCAGAGAAGCCTGGGTCTGCCTGCATCGGGGACCGGTGAGTAGTCAATATCCTAATCGGTCACCCTCCCGCAGAAGCCTGTGGCTTTCCATCGCTGCTGTAAACAGCAAACCCTTTCCCGCACTCACGCCTTGCTTCTGCCCCCAAGTGGAGGCCTTGCCTGAGTCACGGGGATTTGTTCACCATCTTTTCGTCCACCTTTCTGAACTGCCTGATTTCCCTGAAGAGACTCTCCTTTGCCCGTTGGCACCCGCGTGTGCAGGTACTTTTGAGCACAAGGCTCCACTCTTCGTAGGGCTCGGACTTCCTTCTAGTTAGACCCAATTCGACATCAGAGGCCACCTAACTATTACTTGCACTGCCCGTTTTCCTCCCCATCTAGGTGGTCTGCATATTTCGTGCTTCTAACTCTTTAGGCCCCTAGGTCTTGTATATATATTGTATTGATTGTGATGTGTTGGTTTACTGGAGTTTTACTGTGATTCTTTACTATGGTCGAGGTTACAAAGGCCTTGCAATAAATGGGTCTATATTTACCCGCATCCAGAGGTGGAAAAGGGACCAGTTTGTCATCAAAGATGTGGTCTGTAGAGAGGAGGCAAAGGAAACTATTAGGGAATAGTTGACTCTTGATGAAATTAGATGGCTCAAAATGCTCTTGATGGATCGCATTAAGGGTGGTGGTAGGGAGCTTTGTTGGCCCTAGCCTCGTCTTTGAGGAGTATGATGATTATCTGAGGGGCCCTTTTGTTGGGGAGCTAAAAGCAGTGGAGGAGTACCACAAACAAAATACATGCAGGGGGCTTTAGGCAACTGCAAAAAAGGGCTATCTCCACGCACAGGGGATTAGAACTGACAGAATGCCTGATGCTGAAATAAAAACAGATGTTTTATGATATAATAAAGCTGGGTTGCCCCTGACCAATAGGTCTATGACACGAAAGTGTAGGACCTTATGGTCAAAACAAATGATCAGGGGGTGGAAGGAAATGGCAAACAATACAAGCTCTGTATTAAAAAAGGTAACGTCACCATTAGCCATTTGTCTAAAAAAAGTCCAGTGGCATAAACTGGTATTAATGGTTCATTGAGTTGAAGCAGGAAATGTGACAGGGACGTCTCCTGTCGCCCATCCTGTTGACACTAAAGATTGAGGCCTTGTCAGCGAAGTTAAGATCTAACACTAACATCAGGGACATCATGATAGACAAGACAACTGCTAAGATCAGCTCCTTCAGCATTTTAATCATCTCTCACCTTGCAAACTCTTTAGAAGCAATAACAGAGGAATTTGACTTATTTCCACTTGGTTGGGCTTTAAAATGAACACCACAAAGTCATATATTAAATATTACAGTCCCCTCATTGAAAAGTAGGCCGATTGAGAGTCCAGACATCTTTTCAAAAGAATGAAGACCCATCTGGGAATCAAGATTACCCCAGGAATTGACCAATTATACAAAGCAATTATCAGAACCTGTTCAAAACCATTAGAAAAGGCCTTAACAGATGGAACAGGCTTTGCTTGTCCTGGGTGGGGAGCATTTTATTAATTAAAATGAATGTCTTGCAAAGGCTTGCATTCCTTTTCAAGGCAGTCCAGTACACTGCACGAAGTTGGTAATCAAAGAGTTGGGTAACATAATTGTGAGCTCTGCTTGGACATTCAGGACATCCTGTGTGAAGAAACAAATTACTTTCGCTCCCAAATCCAAAGGAGGTCTTTACTGTCCACATGTATGCCAGTATTATTAAGCAGCTCAAATCACTCATCGCCGAATGGTTCCAGGTCACAGCAGAAGAGCACTGGTTGATCACGGAACAGCCCACTGCTGATCTATACAGTTGGTCGCAACCAAGGCTTTAGAAAACGCAGAGGGCCTCAAAAAAGCGCAGAGGGCCTCAAAAAAGCGCACAGGGCCTCAAATTTGTTTTAAAGCCTATACCCAAGGTCAATATGGAGACTCAGTATGATGTTTCTAAGGTTTGTGGGCTGTACTTCAATCACCATTTACATCACTGCGGGGGTGATTTCACGCCAGCCGTACAAGACAGAGTACCAGAGATGGGGAAATCTGGGGTGTTCTAAGGTGGGAGAGCTAATCGTAAGTGGCAAAATAAAATCATTTGACCAGTGCAAAAAAGTAAATAAAGAATGATTACGCCATCTTCAAAAGATACACTAAAGGATGAATAGTCAAAATGTGTTCAATTAAACTCACATTTTCACACTTCCAGTTAACGAAATTATGGCGTATCGCATCCATAGAACATCTTCTGTAGACTGAGAAACGTTGGGGTAAAGTTTCTGAACACATGGAATGCCTTCCTGACTTACATGAGAGATGAATACATGGGACTATCATGCCTTGGCAGGCAACAGACCCCCAATCAGTTTGCAATTAAGCAAGTGATGGGTGGAAGGTTTTGAATGAATCTGAACCACTGGCAATGCTCTGGGCAACCTTTCACACCATCGTTTTTCAGTCTGTTTGCACCATTGCAAAAGGGCTCCAGCCATATGCAAATCAGTCTGGCACTGCCACCAATGGTAGCAGCCCAGCCCGAACTGCTAGCCCAGGTCCCCTCTGCATGGAAACACAAGCAACTTCAGACATGTTTCGGCATTGTTGGGCCTCCTCCGTGAGGTGGAGCTTGGTTCCCTATGGCACAGCGAGCAAGGGACCCACGTCTGGGCACACCCTCTCACATAGTGAGACAAACTGCAACCAAAAAAGTGATGGGTGGAAGGTTTTGAATGAATCTTAACCACTGGCAATGCTCTGGGCAACCTTCCACACCCTCGTTTTTTTATCCCGTCTGCGCCATTGCAAAAGAGGTCCAGCCATATGCAAATCAGTCTGGTACTGCCACCAATGGTAGCAGCCCAGCCCGAACTGCTAGGGGGTGGGATCAAGCCTGATTTGCATATGGTTTTTCCCCTTTTGTAATGGCTTGGCAGGCGAAGAACAATGGTCTGGAGTGTTGCCCAGAGCAATGCCAGAGGCGATTTATTCTAAACCTTCCAGCCATCACCTCTTTTGTTTTGCTATTGTCACCCTGAGTGGGATGGGTATGGAGGCCAAGACACCAACAGAAGGGACATCATTGCTTGACTGGAAAGTAATTCTACAAGCAAAAAACAACTAGGACACATATAGGTTTTTTCCTGCTAGGCACTAGGTCTCTGTAGCAAGTTGCCAGCAAAGATCATGTTCGTGCCCCCTTCTATCCTATACTTTAGGAAGAACCTGAAGAGCCTACTCTTCAAAGGACATCTTGCCAACCGCAGGCAAGCATGGACTGGCCTATAGGGCAATAGGGCCATGCCCAAAAAACGCTAAATACTAGTGGGGGCACATTTCTTGGTCAAAGTGGGTAGTTTAATAAGTTACTTCACCATATGGCTAGTAATTGTAAATTGTAATTGGTTATTTATAACACGCTTAATACCCTGAAGGTTCTAAGCGCAGACCCGGGGATTGAACCTGTGTTGCTCCTAGTCGTCTTGCTTCCAAGGCAATCGAGTCGCCCTTGAGCTATCCTCCCGAGAAAAAGTAGTTTTGACCAGTGTTACTGAATAAATATTCTTTGAAATGCACAATCTGCAACACATTTTATCGAAAACATCCACTTTGGGTACTACTCAAACAGTCTGTCACAAAAGGAATTAATTGCCATTTGCAACTATGGGCCACTTTTTCAAAGGGGCTGGGGACAATTTTATGCCCCAGTGCATCCCTGATCGCAGATTTCTCTATTGTACGTAATGCTATGCCTCTGGAGAACTCTTCCCCTTAACCATCCCAGCAACCTCTGCTATTCCCACACCACACCTGTACCCTGAGTGTACCCCTATGTGCATTTTTCTGTTTCCTTCCAGCCATGTTTCCACTGCATAAACTGTAGAGCCCTTTCCTCGGCTGGCCCCTCCCTCTGGGACTCCTCCTCCTCCTCGTCGCTTCAGAATCATACAGGGGCCAGACCACCCCTACCAGTGCCCAAGCATCCTGTGCCAGCACTTGCCCTCAGGCTCCCTTTCCCAGACTAGCCCATCCTGGTCCTCCCTGTCCACCGCAGCCCCTCCGCAGCCCCTCCCCTCTTCCCTTGGCGCCTTCAACTTTGGCACAGTCCAGCACTTGTCCTCTGCCACCCTTGGGATACCCCACTCCGGCACTACTCCCTCTACCCCACTCCCCCTTGCACTTATCACATTGTCATACACTTACACAGCTGGATTGTCACAAGGCCAATATAACCGTTTCCTGTTCTACTTTTTGATTCCAAACCCCCACATCCCCGTCTTGTGGCACCTGTAAACACCTGTGTAAAGGCGCCATCCAAATGTCCAATAAATAATAAACAAATACCAAGCAAACATTAAAAGGAAATGAAGGCAAGAGACGAGAGATCCTGACTTTCCAAGAACAGTGTTTGCATTGAAACAAAAAAATACAAATAAACAGACCAATTCATACCACTTGGCATTTCTAGCCCAAAAAAAGCTCATCTTCAAGGTCTTTTTGAAAGTCAGCAGGTTAGTCATGAGTTAGAGCCAACCATGGAAGAATTCTGCAGGCGAGCAGCTGATGCATCAGCTTGGTTAGAAAGTTTTGTTTGACGACATTTTGGAATGTCCAGTGATTTCGGCAACCTTACTTCACACACCCTTTGAAACCCAGAGCTATAGATTATATATATATATATATATATTCTCCCTCCCTCCCTCCCTCCCTCTCCGTCACCTTCTGAGTCCTGGGCTCTGAACACAGCGCAGAAACGGGACCGCCACCACCAGCACCACCCGGCCTGCTGGCACACCTCCTCGCGCTTCTCTTCACCCCGCACACTGACATGTGTGCCGCTAACACCTCCTTTCAGCACCACCCGGTCTGCTCAAGGGGTATATGGAGCCCAGTTAAGACAACACTGGACTAAGTTCTGCTGACACGTTCATCGTGGGACATGGACTCAATGGTGGGCGATGTATCCTGGCTCTGCACTGTCCCCTCCTCAACAGGATCCAATCCTCGTCGCCAGTGAAATAACTTTGTACCTGAAGTAACACCCGGACCAGCAGGTAAGTTATTTGTAGGTTTATTTGTAAGTTAGTTGCCAGGAAGATAAACATCGGCACGTCCCTTCATGCCAGCCTAGATCTCAACTGTAAAACAAAGAACCTGCATTCAGAACATAACATGCCAACACTCCACACTCACTGACCTCACCACATTCCACCATCATTGATGTCATCCACACTCAGAGACACATTACAACATATCTGTATTCGGAGGGTAGCTTTATCTCTTTACATATGGGGATTCTGTGTGTACGCCAAACACATACTCCCGGTGGAGGCAATATATATATATACATATTCAATGAAAAAACTTTGTTAAAAGGGATGTTATGGTTAAGTTGCACTTATAAAAATCTATGAAATTCAATGAAAAAACGTAGTTAAGGGCACGTTATGGTTAAGTTGCACTAATAAAAACCTATGAAATTCAATGGAAAATTTTTTTTTACAGGGACGTTATGGTTATAGGTAAAACCGAAAAACCTCTGAAATTCGCCAGTTATGGTAAGCTAAGCAACCATAACTCGCGCCACCACTGTGCACTGCTAAGACTAACACCCAGGACAAAGATGACATCACAAATGTCATTGATGACATCACATGTGAAATTAATGTTGATGAAAAGTCCCTACCTACAAGGGGTTGTTTTTTATTATGTTGGTAAAAAATGTCAGGGGTGATTGTGTAATGTTAAACATGTAATAACTAGCTAACAATTCAAGACTTACTACACACTTGTGCTAGTACAAACAATACATATGAAGACCCACTATGCATATAAATCAGAGGCACATACAGGGAAACTAAAGTAAGGAAGAAAGAAACAGCATAATCAGAAAATGTTAATAGCATTAAAGTTGATCTTTCTGTATACAAATGAATTGTGTGTTTGAGGCCTCCTATTACCCCATGCATATGCACCATGAGCTGAGACCAAACCCTAAGGAAAGTACTTTAAGAACATACGACAAGGTTAACGTTTTGATATACAGCACCTTTTGAATTTTTATATTCTGATTGTCAGAGAATAAGACCACCTGGCCTAGATTTTTCAGTGAACCAAAATAAGTGAGCAAGACATGTGATGTCATCAGTGGTGTCATCAATGACATTTATGATGTCATCTTTGATGGGCTGGGTGTTAAGTCTTAGCAGTGCACGGTCGTGGCCCGAGGTATGCTTGCTTAGTTTACCATAACTGGCGAATTTCTGAGGTTTTTTGGATTTCTCCCGGGGGGGGCATGATCCGGTCTGGCCCGGGACCTCCTTCCCTGTTTTGTTGGTCTCGCAGTCCAGTCGCCATCAATATGAGTCTCTGTCCATTTCCAGGCTTCTTGTGGGTTGGTAAAGTGCAGTGTGGTTCCCTTGTGGTATACTTTGAGCTGTGCCGGGAACAGCAGCCCATATTTCACATTCATGAGGGCTAACTGCCTTTTGAGTGGTTAAATGATTGTCTTGCTTGCTGCACCTCCCGGGTGTAATTAGGAAAACCTTTTGTGCAAGACATCTGGAGAGGCGTGTCTCTATCCCGGTAAGCAATTTAGTGATTACGGTTCTGGGTGGTGCGCCTGGAGTTGGTCTACCCGAGGGCATCCTGTGGGTTCTTTCCACTGAAAATAATTTGGAGAAGGAGTGAGGCGCGAAAATGTACGTTAGCCATTGTTCTAAAAATAGCTCCATGCTGGGCCCTTCTTCTCCCTCCGGAAGTCCAAGAATGCGCACATTGTTGCCGTGCGATCTTCCCTCCCCTTCATCTACTCGGGTTTCTAGGGCTAGTGATGACTGCTGGTTGATGCCTCTAATGTTATCCTCCGCTCCAGAGATAGTGTTCCGCCTCTCCTATGCGGGAGGTGAGCTTTTGGAGATCATGACGCAGAAAGGAGACATCCGCTGCAATACTGTCCATCTTGATCTCCATAGACGAGCGAGAACTGGCTATAGCAGCTATCACATCCCGCATTGAGAGGGTTTCTTCGTCAATGGGGGAGGTCGGCTGAGTTGTTTGGCTCTCCGATGCCGGAGTGCTGGCGACCGCATACTGATCCATGCTACTTTGCATTAATGTTTTCCGTTGTTTGTCCTTGCCCATTTTGCAGATTGTCTGGATCCCGGGTTCTGCTGGTGTAAAGCTGGGCTTTGCCATAACTGATTTCCTGTCTAGTGGTGTGTTGGTTCAGAAATGTAGACCGCTAGTTAGGCACTCCCAGTTATACTCAGCCAGTGCATTTGTTCACTGTAGCTGCAGGTCACCAACGCCTCCGTCCTCACTCAGCACCCGGTCTGTTTCTCAGTATCAATTCTTCCTGTCTGTTTCAGCCCCACCTCTCTTTGAAGGCCCCCAGAACCGGCGTAGCGCTGCCACAGATACAAGGCAGACCTTCCGCCAGTGTCGTGAGCCAGATGTGGTGGGACCCGGAAGCCCTTCTCAGGTAATCTTATTGTAGCGCCCGTAGGAAGTTGACATTTCTCATTTCAGGCCGATGGCAATGGTGCAACGGCCCCTCGCCTGGCCCTCCGTTTGTATGTTTTGGCCGTGGGAGGGTCGTGTGGTTCTGCAGGGCCCAATTTCCAGCCTACCCACCAGTCCTCTCGGGTCTCTCACCCAGCAATTTCTCAGCAGGCCGGTGCCAGGAAGAGCCCTGGGCTCAAAGCGTATTACAGGCAGAGTTCAGAAGGCCCTAACGTTCTCCCAGCCGCTGCTTATCCCTTGTTCAGCACTCCAGTAGTCCTGTCCATTAGGCCCAAAACCTGCTTCCCCGCGCCACACAGGCGGTAGGCAAGCAGGGGTGGTCCCGCTGCAGGAGTCTCACACAGGGGCAACGCTCCGATTCTGGATGGCTGTGTTGATGGGCCAGGTCCGGCCGAGCGTGCGCCCCATGCGGTGCATCCGCCGGGGCCAGAACACGTTGATCTTCGGTGTCCCTGGCGGGAGTGTAGGTCATCCCGTTATTCACAGCGTTCAGCTCGTTGGCAGCGTAGTCGCAGGGCAGGCAGGTCTCCCCGGGAGCTGCACATGCAACCAGCCGCCTGGTTGATGCGTGCCCCCTAATCCCCTCAGCCACACAATGCCCATCCCAGCGGGGTCCAGGCACCGCTACTGTGCCGCCCGAGGCCTGCGCAGTGTGTTAGCACGCGTGGGGGAAGGAGCAGCTATCACCGGGCATCACGTGTCACCTTCCACGTCCCCCGAGGAGGGGTCGTGGAACGGTGCCTGTTCCTCTCCAGTCATCACCATGGACCCGCTACTCATGGTCCGGCATCAGAGTCTGCTGGTGTTTTAGGTCGCCACCTACACCTCCTCTTCTGAGGGCCGTATTGCAGTTCCCTGGCGGGTCAGTGTCTCCGGAGCTCGCTAGTGCCGGCGAGAGCTCCAAGTATTTCAAGATAAATTGGTATGCGGTTTCACCGCTTGCAGAGTACCGGATTCAGGGTGTAATTACCAGCTTCTGTCCTTGTTCTCAGGATATATTTGCCAGCATCCGTCTCTGCCGTTACAGCAGGGATCCGTAGTGCGGAGCTGGCGAGGGCACACCGAACGGCTGTCTGGTCGCTCCGTTCAATTAACGTCAGCCATCATGGAGCGCGTGCAGGCTGATCACTGGCGCGCAGCAACTGTCTCAGTTTCTCAGTCAGTTCGCAGAGTAGTTGGGCAAACTCGGTCTGCGGAAGCTCCATGCCATGTGGCTTTAGTCAGTGCCTTTCATTGGACTTTCCGCCACAAAAAACAGGATACAAAACAGGATTTAGTCAGCACCTGCTGGAGCTCTTGGGGCTCACGTCCTTATCGTTTGCAAACAGGCCACGCCTCCCTGTGTTGTATTTTTTGACAAGTGTCATAATGTAAATGTAGGTACAAAAAATAGTGATATAACTTAGGTGACTGAGGTATAGCTTGTGGCCATGGGCAGTGGCCAGATTGTCCAGGTTATGGTATAAATTCATGAACCGGACAATCTGGTTACTGTGCAGGGATGAAAAATGAGTGGCCATGTCCACCTAGGTCTGGCTATGTGGTAAAGTTATTTGAAAGTAGGATAGGTTTGAAAGGGAAAATAATATAGTCCTAGAGTTCTGCCTTCGCCTTCTGCAGGCTGCCATGGAAAGGGAAGAGGGGCTCTGTACGGAGCCCCACCTTCTCCTTCCATGTTGGCCATCTTGGAAAAGGATTTTCCTTCCTACACTGGGGCGCTACGTCCCACAGTAGGAAGGAAAATCTATTTTTTAGCACCCCGGATAATGGTCTGGAGCCCTCGTTATCTATTTATAACAAGCTGTAGTTCCTTCCTTCCTTAGGTTCTTCCTTCCTTAGTTCCTTCCTTCCTTAGTTCCTTCCTCCGCTTGCTTCCTCTGCTTGCTTCCTCTGCTTTCTCTCCCCCCTGCTGATCTTCTGGTCTGCTGCACTAACTGGTTACCTGACCTCCCTCTGAACATTACATAGACCAGGCTCCTTCACAACCAGTAGCCCCATGCACTGCCTCTGGGCCTACTGCGCACAAGGGACTGTATCCGCATCCCTACAGTCCCTTGCCTCCTTCCACTTACTTAGAACCGGCCACCCTGACGGCACTTAGTTGAGCTTTGCGATTGCACTCTCCCTTCCCCCTGCACTTGTACGATCTGAATGACACAAGGCCTAGTAAGGGTGTTTGCTTTGGTCCCCTTTGTCTTCCCCTTGCTCGTCGCGCCTAGAAACACTTGTGTACATGCGCACTATCAATGGCATATCAGGTCATTTGCCCTACTCTCTGCCATTGGTTCAAACAGCCTTCTCTAACATTCCCATTTACTTGGGCTAGCCTTTCTTCTTGTTCTGCACATCCTCACAGGTCTTCTCACCATCTCCTTTTGTTACCCAACCTTCAACCTGGTCTTCCTCTATAATCTCCCAAAATCAACCTACTCTTGTCCTTCCCACCACCCCCTGATGTTCTCCACCTCCTCGTCCCTTTCCACCACTCCCTGATGACCTCCCACCTTCCTCTTCTTCTTCCTCTACTTCTAATGTTTACCAACCTCCTCTTGATGTTTTCCACCTCATGTTTTCCAAGCACCACCCCGCACCAAATCAGCAACCAACCTCTCGGCTTCCAGGCTCCTTCTCTGCAACCATCTCCAAAGTCTCAGCGTTAGCTTCGTCTACAAAACCCCTCGCCTCTACCCGAGTCCAGACTTAATACAGCCATGTTACCCTTTCCACAAAGTTGGCCTCCATCTCAGGGACTGCAGCTAGGATAGCAAATTGGTGAGGGATTGAGATTGGCTGCGGTTAATGGTTCACCTGGCCTCTTCAACTGACTGGGGAAGCAGACTAAGTCTTTAAAAAGGACTGTTTCACTAACTGGGAGGTCACATAGGTTAGCGCAGCGGTCTGCAGAGAGCCATGGTAGTTGATGTGCTCTGTCCCGCTGAGTCTGGTATGTGAAAAGGCCAGTGTGCATGGGATATGTGATTTAGTTCCTCTCACATTCTTAAATATGGCTCTGTTCAAGGAGCGAGAGAGATGCCACAACTGTTCCAGGTGATAATGCTCTCTCGCAAACTCACTTCCTGGGCTGTGTCGGATGGGCGGAGGGGTCTTTGCTTGGGAGGCATAGGGAGGTGAACCCGCTACGCAACATCCCCCTTAACAGTAACGGCAAGTGGAACCTTACAGGTAGAGACACCGCCCTGGGCAATGTTCCCTCTAATTATTTTTCTCTATGTGCGGAACTGGTTTGCTGTTGTGCGCACATTCTTTTCCATGTGCGCAACTGACTAATGTGGTAAGCCACTTTGTGAGCATGCGTATTTAGTGAACTACCATTGCAGAAGAGAGTTTGGAAAGGAATTTCCTCTTTGCAGCCACTGCAATTCTTTTGGCAAACACATAGGCTAAAATATCTCTTGTCTTAAACTGATGTGGCTGTCAAGAAATTCAGACAGAACACATCTGCCGATGGATTAATGGCAATTAAAAGCAATGTGTCAAAAGAAATTCTGATAGGAGTTTAAGTGCCACTTTAATGAAGTAATTCAACGGCCAGGAGAACATACTTCTAATAATTTGTGTAAGTATGATCGCATCAGAATAATTGCACATCAGAATATGGTGATCAAATATTCCTGTGCCTCTGCTTACTATCCACATTACGTTGTCCTTTGGGTAGTGATAACACCAGCCTTAGAGCTGAGCGACATATACACCATCCATTTTTACTCTCTAAAAATAAATGAAAGTGTGCCCAACAAAAACGAGAAACAATGAACATTTTGTTGCTTCAACCTACAAAGCTCCACTGATATTTTTATGAATTAGTGACCAGTAGAGCAGTGGCATAGGAAGGAACTTAATATTAATGCCTGATCTCAACAGGCATTTTAAGGGGAAGAAAATCTTTTAATAAGCAAAATGTATCCCTATTGGCAAAGCTAATTACTTTTTTACTCCCTGAAAAATCATTCGACTCCAAGTAGGGAGCAACATCTGATTAGAGCCCTGCTTGTTACCCTGACATAGAAAGTGAAATGACAGGGAACATAATGTAGTCTATAGTTTTGCCCACCCTTCCGCACCAGAGTCTAGACAAATTAAACAAGGGCTTTATTGAGGTTTATTATGGATCTCTGTGTAAGAAAATCACATATATATGCCTTTTAAATTAATGGAATCAAATCTCAAGAGATTTGACAGATTTGAGTCCCTTCTTCTGTAACTATGGATCCCTCTTCATGAATTCTATGTTATAAGTTAAATAAGATGCAGGGAGATGCTAGAGACGATACAGAGCACATGGTTATATTTTGAAAGCCTTCAGCAGCTGAGCATAGAAAGAAGAAGGTGCCGTTTAGACGCGTACTAGAATTTCCTATCCTTTAGCAAACAAGCAACACATTTCCTTCAGTGTACTGCCAAAACAGTTTTTGAAATGTGCCGCTTTGATCATCCGTAAGGAGTGATGACCTGTGCTCTTCCACCCATACCCTTCCCCGGCCCCTGTGCTAGCCTCCAATACTAGCCGATAGAGCACTGTAAAAAGTGAGGGGTTGTAGCAGTAAACACTGACTGGGATATTTGCAGGCCCATAATACTTTGCAAGCAAGGCATATTTAATGTCTCAACATATTATATGCATTTTAAGAATGTCCTGACTCTGCATGTACGCAATTCTTTTGCAGTGCATACAAGATTGTTTACAACATACCCCAACCTTATATCATTGTGTAGTATTAAACAGTGCTCAGTCAAACTTTTTGCATGGCAGCGAGTTACTATATAATGTGTGACGGTCTATGCCCAAAGGATCTCTGAACACTTGGAACCGAGGCAGATTGTGCGAAAAGCACTCACCTGTCTGAATATCCGGTGCCCTGATACTATGGATGAGTAATCCCAAGCATGGTCCATACCCATTATCGATTGTAGACAAAGTAAATGATATTGCAATGTTGCTCTCCACTTATAGGGTAATGTTAGCAATGCTAAAGTAAGAGAGGCTGAGCATCACATTTGTCTTCACAAAATCCTTACAGGGCAAATTAATATTTGAGTTTCATAATGTGTTAACTTGCAAGGGGGCTGCTTCAAAGCACTTGCGTGACATATGTACAAAGAAGAGGAGGTATGGGCTAAGGTTACACATCCAGGTAGCCTGCGTACTTACAATGAGTATCCAATATTTAGGTCGGTAGTTCAAATGTATCGTGTTGGTGACGCTTTTGGTAAGCCACAATGAGTACCAGAAATTGACATCTGAACGTTATTCATATTCATATTACAACAAACATAAAACAAGTGGATGTAGGTACACGTCTGCTGTCACAGAGCTAAGAGAGCAGGAGTCAAGGTTGTCATGTACTATATTAATGTGTTACAGGGCAGAGTCATAAGGTCAAAATGTGCTGCAATCATGGGTCGATTGACATGTGGCATTAGAAATGATATGGGAGTTCAAAGGATCTTGCTTATCATAGGAATTATATTAATTGTTACACATATTGTTTGGGCATGGGATTTCGTTTCTGGTGGATATAGTTCAGAATGTTGTTTTTATGTATATAATTATGCTGATTTTGAGTCTGGTGTTTACTGGACTGGAAATGTTATGCAAGACTTTTGCTTTTTGTTTGTTTGTGTGTCTTTCGTCGTTGTGTTTACTTTTTCCTCACTTGTTTTTTTTCATTTTTCAGGCCCTGCTTTTTGAATTCGAGAGATACTGCATAATTGTGCTGGAACGGGATTTTGCATCATGGTTGCTTTGACATTTCTTTCATGGAATGTTAAGGGGATTGGTAATGCTGTTAAAAGGCACAAGGTTTTGGCAAGATTGTGGAGAAGTAGAGATGATGTGATTCTTCAAGAAACTCATTTGGATAAGCAGAATGAGTGATATTTGTCCAATTCCAGATACTTGAGGGTAATCTCGAATTCTTATGATTCTAGAACTAGAGGAGTGTGTATATTGTTTAAGAGAGGCCTTCCTATTAAGGTTGAGAAGACGGTTATGGATGAGGAAGTGTCATGATCTCTGCTTCCAAAAGATCAGGACTTGCCCGACTCCCTTGGAAGCAGACCCATAACCCCGGTTCCGAGTGCCAGCCAGTCTCAATTGGGACCTTTTGGACCCTGTCCTGGCGCCAGTGGCACCAGGCTCATAAAGATGCCCAGTCCCAGCGCTGGAAGCGCCGGGCTCATAATGCTTGGGTGGACTTCCCTGCAGCAGACCATTCTGCTTACTTACCTGCCAGTCGAACCCCTGATCCTCTTCTGTTTGGGACTACTTTTCCTGTTGGGTGGGGCAGGAGCCACTCCCTAGGTTCAGAACACTGGAACTCTTCTGGAAAGCAGGAACTCTTTTCTTACCTAGGCGTGGCTGTGGAAGGAGACACCTAAGCACTACAGGAGGCTATTTAAACCACACCCAATGGATGAATCTTGCTTTGCGTTATTCTGCATTCTCTGCAGCAGAACGCTCATCGTGTCTTCTGCTTCTGATC
Source organism: Ambystoma mexicanum (assembly GCF_040938575.1). Lineage (NCBI taxonomy): Eukaryota > Metazoa > Chordata > Amphibia > Caudata > Ambystomatidae > Ambystoma > Ambystoma mexicanum. The sequence goes on from NC_090931.1 coordinate 1,071,271,066, forward strand.
CTGGGCCTAAGGGAACAAAGGCTTATCATCCTGGAATCCAGTCTTCAGCAGCACCTGTAAAGACAAAGAAAGAACAGGTTAGCACTACGGTCTTCAGTGGCAGCGCATCTCTTACCTGGTCCATCGGCTGTCACCAACGCCTCGCGCTGCATTCCGGCATCTGAAAGACAAAGGCTTACCTACTCTTCGCATGCTCCGGAGGTCTTCGCACTGCATTCCGGCATCTGAAAGACAAAAGCTTACCAGCTCTTCGCACGCTCCGGAGGCCTTCGGCGCTGCATCCCGCATCTGAAAGACAAAAGAAGGTGCGTTTAAAGACATAGGGCAACTTTAGTAATCACCTGCCATTACTCCTTCCCACGTCGAATCCAGTGAGCATTCCAGCACCCTTCAGCTTCTCTAAAGCTCCGAACTTGTACCTGCAAGATAAAAGGGACAGTTAGTGCGCATCGTGAAGCAGGCTACAAGCGCTTACTTACGTGCTTCCAGGCGCTTCTATTCCTCACGCGGGTTCGATCCTCAACTCTCATCAGCCCGCCATCCGCCATCGCCGGAACCCTGCAAAACAAGAGATACCATTACAAAAGACTTTTAAGACATTTGAAGTGCCCAGAACTTACCGTTCGTGCAGTTAACGACAGACAGCAGTCCTCTGAGGTCAAGAGGCCTGCACCCTTATCCAGTGAAGAAACTGGTTACGGCACCCTGCCCCGAGGCAGATGGAGAGCTCGGCGTTCACTTACCTAAGGTGAGGGCGTTAACCTTTGGGGTTCTACAGGAGAAGAGAAAGGGAAGAGGAGAGAGGCACCCAATAACCCCAGTTCATTAATCCCATATTTTCTATCTGCAGACATCTTACTCTTCGAGTCAGACATACAGTGCACAGAGGTCCAGCCCAAAGAGCCAACCGTGTGTTACACATCACCTTTGAAGATACAGCATTCACCCAGTCAAGACCGGCGCCTCTGCGGGAATCAGGTGAGCGTTACAGAACGCAAAGCCTACCGCAAAACTCCCACCCAGGTGCTATGGAAACCTCGGATACCGACCAGCTAGCCCAGTTACTTGGGGAACTAAGAGCAGAAATGCATGCAGCCCGTCAGGAAACGTATGCTCTAAGAAGGGAACTGATTATTTCCAAGGAGCGAACAGACGATCTCGCTAGACAATTGCTACAGTCACAAGCCGGACAAACTCCGTTACACGCATCAGGGGCAAATCTTCCTTCAACATCCTCTACGAACCCAGTGCAGATCAACCTACCTGGGAATGTACCTCTGGCTCCGCCCGAACGATTTTCTGGTGACCCAAAGAGGTTTGCAGTATTTATAAATCAGTGCCGGTTGCACTTCTTATGCCGGCCAGCAGCCTTTCCAACTGATCAAGCTAAGGTAGCTTTCGTGCTTTCGTACCTTAGTGGCAATGCGGCAGACTGGTCGATCCCTCTAGTTAATCCAGATGATCCGGTTCTCCATGATTTTCAAGCTTTTCAGCTCAGTATGGAAAAACTGTTTGCAAGACATTCACAGGGGCAGGCCTTGGACAATGAGCTCCTTTCATTGCGACAGGGTAATCAAGACCTTTTGGCTTATATTGCGTCTTTCAACAGACTGATAGTGGAAACTCGATGGCCTGAGGACAAAAGGATTACGCTGTTTTATAGAGGTCTACGTGGAGAGCTCAAAGATGTGTTAGCCCAAGTAGTGAATCCCCCGCAAGACTGTTCGGACTATATTGACTTAGTCGTTCAAATTGACCACAGACTGCAGAACAGGAAGGCCGATCGTTCCAAGTTTGATGCTTGAGTATTTTCCAAACCACCAACTCCTACCAAAGGAGTAGACTCCGGGGAACCCATGCAAATAGGGGGCCTGAAAGGACCACTAACACAAAAGGAGCGGGAAAGGAGAAAACAGCTGCAATTATGCCTCTATTGCGGAAACTCGGGGCACTTTCTTCGAGACTGTCCGGTGAAACCAGCCAAGAAGGCAGTAGGAGCTGCAGTTACCAGGGTCACAAACTCTGAGCAGGGAAACGACCTCGCCCGACAAGAATAGAGGTCCTCTTGCCGAGCGTTAAAACCAGTTCCGTGACCTCGCATTTCGTGATACCTATGGTCCTCATTAGCCCTGAACATCCGGATCGATTACATGCGATTGAAGCTTACGTCGACAGCGGCGCCATCGGCAATTATGTGGATCATGAAATGGTTTTGAGGATGAATCTGACTCTTTGTCCAAAGGCTGTAAAGGACGTCATTACTACGGTGGATGGTACGGAGATAGCCTCCGGACCAGTAACGCATACCACCCAAGAAGTGACGCTAGTAAGTCAAGATGGACACCATGAGAAGATCGTGTTCGATGTGATCAAGGCCCCTCAGTTCCAGATTATTCTAGGAATTCCTTGGTTAGAGAAGCACAATCCTCAGATCGATTGGCGAGCAAGAACGGTTCAGTTTCCAGAATGTGTCTCTACTTGTCACCCTCGACCTGGTGTTGCACTGGCAGCAATTTCCTCGGAGGCTCCCCAGTTACCTCCTGAATACCTAGAATTCCAAGATGTTTTCCGGAAGGATCAGGCTAACTCTCTACCTCCTCATAGGTCTTATGACTGCCAGATAGACCTGATACCTGGATCTACTCCTCCTTTTAGTAGAATTTATGCCCTCACCGAGCCTGAGAATCTTCACCTCCGACAATACCTGGATCAATATCTAGCGAATGGGTTTATTCGTCCTTCCAAGTCCCCTGCTTCCTCAGCTTTGTTCTTCGTTCCAAAAAAAGAAGGAGACCTTAGAACTTGTATCGATTATCGCTCCCTGAACCAGATCACCGTTAAGAATAGATATCCGTTACCTTTGATCCCTGAACTCCTGGACCAAGTCAGAAAAGCATGCATATATACAAAGCTGGATATTAGAGGAGCCTACCACTTGGTACGAGTAAAAGAGGGCGATGAATGGAAGACGGCCTTCCGCACCAAGTATGGGCTATTTGAATATCAGGTCATTCCCTTCGGACTTTGCAATGCCCCGGCCGCCTTTCAATATTTTATGAACGATGTCCTCAGAGAGCTCATAGATGTGTGTGTTGTTTACATTGACGACATCCTCGTTTATTCTTCATCGGAAACACGTGAAAATGGTCCTCGAGAGATTGCGTCAACACAAACTTTTCGCTAAGTTGGAAAAATGTGTTTTCAACGTGACTGAAGTTGAATTCTTGGGATTCATATTATCACCTAGCGGAGTGCGTATGGATTCAAAGAAGGTTGATGCAATTCTCAAATGGCCATCGCCATCCTCCGTAAAAGATGTTCAAAGCATGTTAGGCTTCGCTAACTTTTACCGCAGGTTTATCCCCGAATTCTCTCGAATAGTCCAGCCCATCACCACCTTGTTAAAGAAAAACAAACGTTTTGAATGGTCTACCGAGGCGGAACAAGCTTTCCAGAATTTGAAGCCTAGATTTATCTCTGCACCGATCTTAAAACATCCTCGCCCAGAACTCCCCTACATCGTTGAAACTGATGCTTCGAGCCTTGCCATGGGGGCAGTTCTATCACAAAAGGACCCAGTAACCAATCAGTTGCATCCCGTGGCATTTTGGTCCTGCAAATTCTCGCCTCCTGAAATCAATTACACTATTACTGATAAGGAACTTCTAGCTATCAAGGCCGCCTTTAAGGCTTGGCGGCATTATCTTCTGGGGGCCCAACACACCGTTACTGTGATTACAGATCACCGAAACCTGCAATATTTGAAAACCGCAAAAGCTCAATCCTCTAGGCAACTCCGTTGGGCACTATTCTTTGCCGAGTTTGACTTCATAATTACCTATTGACCTGGTACAAAAAACGGTAAAGCTGATGCCCTTTCTCGGATGGGAGTGGAAGAACATTTGATCAATCCTAAACCTGTACCTATCATTCCCGAATAAAGAATTCTAGGTGTAATCGCCACACAATCCATAGAGGAAGTTAAGGATAAAGCCAGGCTACTAGTAACTCCAGCAGACATACAGAATTGGCATCTGCAGGGAAAGGACTTTACGGTGAAGGACAACCTATTATATTTCCAAGAACGGTTATACCTGCCCAGCACAGATTTACAGAAAAAGGTAATCTCTTGTTATCACGATTCTTTAATGGAAGGACATCCCGGTATGACCAAGACCTCGGAAAAGATCAAGCGCTACTTCTGGTGGCCGTCTTGGAAAAAAGATATCAGAGACTTTATAATGTCCTGTGGAGTATGCGCCCAAAACAAGAGTCAAAAGGAAAAACCAGCTGGCCTCTTACGCCCTATTGACATCCCGCCTCGCCCTTGGGATACGCTTTCTATGGACTTCATCACCGATCTACCTCCATGCTCCGGATACAATACGATCCTAGTAATCGTGGACCTATTCTCCAAGATGGCGCATTTCAATCCACTCAAAGGCTTACCAACAGCAGCAACTCTGGCCCGAGAATTTCTCGAAAACATCGTCGACTGCACGGTTTTCCTTCAGTTCTAATTTTGGATCGAGGTAGTCAATTTATTTCTCATTTTTGGCGAAGTTGCTGTCGGTCGGCTCAAATTGATGTGAGACTTTCGACCAGCCACCACCCTCAAACCGACGGACAAACCGAGAGGACCAATCAAACTCTGGAACAGTATTTGCGCTGCATGCTACAACAAACTGAAAAAACTTGGAAAGATATCCTTTGGATAGCCGAATATGCCTACAATAACTCGGTCCACTCGGGAACTGGGAAGACCCTGTTTTTTTCTTTTATACGGTAGTCACCCTCGAACCTCGGAGTTGGATCCACTCCAAGATCTTGGAACACCAGCAGTAGACCACCTGCATTCTACAATCACCCAAGCCTTTAAGGAAGCCGTTTCTCACCTTCAAAGGGCTAAAGAACAATACAAGAAAGGAGCAGACCAACATCGGAAGGAAGCCCCCCAATATCAAGTAGGAGATCAAGTCTGGTTATCCACCAAATATTTACCTCTAAAAGGACCACGCACATTCAACCCAAGATACCTTGGTCCCTATTCCCTCACTACCATAGTAAATCCAGTAGCGGTCAAGGTGGACTTGCCCCCTCACATGAAGATACATCCGGTCTTCCACGTCTCTCTATTAAAACCCGTGCAACCTCAAACCCGACTAACTACATCTCCAAAACCTATTCTAGTTGATGGAGAACTCGAGTTTGAAGTCAAAAGCATCCTGGATTCCAAGATCTACAAATCTAAACTATTTTACCTGATTGACAGGAAAGCCTACGGTCCCCAAGAAAGATCCTGGGAACCTGCAGAATATGTCCACGCGCCTCGTCCAAAAAAAAGATTTCATCGAACATTTCCTAACAAGCCCAAACCCCCGGAGAAGCCCGGTTTAGGAGGGGCCTTGAGGGGGTGCTGTCATGATCTCTGCTTCCAAAAGATCAGGACTTGCCCGACTCCCTTGGAAGCAGACCCATAACCCCGGTTCCGAGTGCCAGCCAGTCCCAATTGGGACCTTTTGGACCCTGTCCTGGCGCCAGTGGCACCAGGCTCATAAAGATGCCCAGTCCCAGCGCTGGAAGCGCCGGGCTCATAATGCTTGGGTGGACTTCCCTGCAGCAGACCATGCTGCTTACTTACCTGCCAGTTGAACCCCTGATCCTCTTCTGTTTGGGACTACTTTTCCTGTTGGGTGGGGCAGGAGCCACTCCCTTGGTTCAGAACACTGGAACTCTTCTGGAAAGCAGGAACTCTTTTCTTACCTAGGCGTGGCTGTGGAAGGAGACACCTAAGCACTACAGGAGGCTATTTAAACCACACCCGATGGATGAATCTTGCTTTGCGTTATTCTGCATTCTCTGCAGCAGAACGCTCATCGTGTCTTCTGCTTCTGATCCTGGGCCTAAGGGAACAAAGGCTTACCATCCTGGAATCCAGTCTTCAGCAGCACCTGTAAAGACAAAGAAAGAACAGGTTAGCACTACGGTCTTCAGTGGCAGCGCATCTCTTACCTGGTCCATCGGCTGTCACCAACGCCTCGCGCTGCATTCCGGCATCTGAAAGACAAAGGCTTACCTACTCTTCGCATGCTCCGGAGGTCTTCGCACTGCATTCCGGCATCTGAAAGACAAAAGCTTACCAGCTCTTCGCACGCTCCGGAGGCCTTCGGCGCTGCATCCCGCATCTGAAAGACAAAAGAAGGTGCGTTTAAAGACATTGGGCAACTTTATTAATCACGTGCCATTACTCCTTCCCACGCCGAATCCAGTGGGTATTCCAGCACCCTTCAGCTTCTCTAAAGCTCCGAACTTTTACCTGCAAGATAAAAGGGATAGTTAGTGCGCATCGTGAAGCAGGCTACACGCGCTTACTTACGTGCTTCCAGGCGCTTCTATTCCTCACGCGGGTTCGATCCTCAACTCTCATCAGCCCGCCATCCGCCATCGCCGGAACCCTGCAAAACAAGAGATATCATTACAAAAGACTTTTAAGACATTTGAAGTGCCCAGAACTTACTGTTTGTGCAGTTAACGACGGACAGCAGTCCTCTGAGGTCAAGAGGCCTGCACCCTTATCCAGTGAAGAAACTGGTTACGGCACCCTGCCCCGAGGCAGATGGAGAGCTTGGCGTTCACTTACCTAAGATGAGGGCGTTAACCTTTGGGGTTCTACAGGAGAAGAGAAAGGGAAGAGGAGAGAGGCACCCAATAACCCCAGTTCATTAATCCCATATTTTCTATCTGCAGACATCTTACTCTTCGAGTCAGACATACAGTGCACAGAGGTCCAGCCCAAAGAGCCAACCGTGTGTTACACATCACCTTTGAAGATACGGCATTCACCCAGGCAAGACCGGCGCCTCTGCGGGAATCAGGTGAGCGTTACAGGAAGGTAGAATCATATTACTTGATGTACTTCACAATGGCAAGAAATTGACAATTGGCACTGTGTATGCACCGTGCTCGCCGGCTGGATCTTTTCGCAGTCAACTGGGCCTCCTGCTGGATGGTATGGAGGGTGAATTGTTGCGTTAGGGGGTGACTTTAACATTGTGATGAATAATAAGGACCGGAAGTCGGAATGTAGGTATTATAATGAAAGGAATAGTGAGGAATTGAGGGTATTTTTGTTTAAGTACAAACTTGTAGATATATGGAGGGTGCTTCATGCTGATGAGATGGAATTCTCCTTTTATTCACCAGTTCATGCCTCATACTCGAGAATTGATTATTTCTTTGTTAGTGACACCTTGTGTAGTCAGACGGTCGCCACGAATATACCGGAGAGGGCTATTTCTGATCATGCTTTGTTAGATCTACAGCTGCTTTTGGGCACTGTGGGTGATAAAACAAGAAGGTGGAGAATGCAAGCTGCCACACTTGACGATATTTTAGTTACAGAGGGCTTGGATACATTTATTGGGTGCTACTTTGAAGAAAATATGAATTCGGTTGGTATTAAGTCTGTTTGGGACAGTTTTAAGGCGGGATTGCGGGGCGAATTGATAAGTAGGGTTACCCATGCGAAAAAGAATAATCAGGAAGTGGTTAGAAAGTTAGAGGTGCAGGTCAATGATTTGCAGAAGGTTTGTGCTGTTGATGATTCGGGTCTAAACAAACAGAAATTGCATAATACAGAGGCAGAATTGACAGCACATATTCAAAATTTGGCAAGTAAAGGGTTGTTTTATTTGAAGCAAGTGAATATTTCAAGAATTTCTATGAAACACTGTATAGGGACGACTGTGATCCTACTGTTCATTGTTTAGAAAACAATTTTGGGAAGATTTCCCTCTCCAAACTAACTGTGGAGAGGCAGACTTTACTGGACTCTGCAATTGATGTTGAGGAGGTTACTGCTGCCATATCGCAATTGAAAGATGGGAAATCGCTGAGTCCTGATGGTATAGTCTTGGAATTTTATAAAAAATGTAATGCTCAGTTGGCACCCATTCTGTGCATACTTTATAATATATTTATGGCATGAGGGGAGATGTGTGAATCAATGAAGGAGGCATCGATTGTTGTTATTCCTAATAGAGATCATACCAGGTGTGGGAACTACATGCCTATCTCAATGTTGAATGTAGATCTAAAAATGTTCACAGAGATTTGGGCCAATAGGTTAAGATATGTGGGAGATCTAATTGATGGGTCTCAGGTGGGTTTCATTCCAAGGCGATATGGCTATGATAATATCAGAACTGTGTTGAATGTGGTTGGTTATCGTTTTGGAAAGGACTCGAATGATCTTATAAGTTTTTTTGATGCTGAGAAAGCATTCGATAGGGTAAATTGGAAATTTACTTTGTTGAAAATGGGATTTGGCCCAAATTTTATGAAGATGGTGGAGTGTATTCATAAGGATGTTAAGGCCCGTGTATTAGTTAATGGTATAATCTTACAATCGTTTCCATTTCTGAGGGGCACGCGACAAGGCTGTCTGTTATCACCTTTTTTGTTTGATTTGGCGCTGGAACCTCTTGCTACTTATATTAGACAATGTGAACTTGTAAAAGGAATTATGGTTGGAAAAGTTGAAGTTAACGTTTTATCGTATGCAGATGACATGCTCCTAATGCTGTCGAATCCTGAAGTTTGTGGAGATGTAATAAAATCTATGTTTCTAGAAGTGGGTGCACTGTCAGGTCATAGGGTGAATTGGGAGAAAACTGAGGTCTTTCCGTTGTCCAACCAATGTGATAGTACTGTTTTACATTCATGGAATTGTAAATGGTCACCGGGGGTGTCAAATATTTAGGTATACATATTATTGGGGATTTAAAGAAATTGCTGCAGTTTAATTTGGATTTAGCAGCCACGAATATGTCATTACTGATTAAGAGGTGGGAGAAGTTGCCTTTGAATTTATGGGCAAAGATTAATGCGATCAAAATGGTCCTCTTACCAAAGCTCTTATATGTTCTACAATCTGTCCCGTTGTTGTTGTATAAAAAACAGTTAGTCAAGATTGAAAAACTCTTTTCTTCTTTTTTGTGGGGCCCTGGGAAGCGGCCTCGTATTCCGAAGTACATGCTGCTGCAAAAGGTTGAGGATGGGGTATTTGGGTTCCCTGATTTGATCAAATATTACAAAGCCTTTTTATTTTAAAAAAAGCTAATTATTTTCGTGAACAGAATGCAAATGACCTAATTTGGCTGCACATGGAAAGGGACATTTGTGCGCCTTTTGATTGAGGAAGACTATACAGCATGGATCAATTACAGAATAAGAGATTGAGGTTTATTCCGATAGTGGCAACTAGACAGGTGGTGGGGGCGTGATTTCGAAAGAATGGACAGAGTTATGGTTTCTATGATTAATAGGAGGATGGATATGGCTGATGGTTCTATTGGGGAAAAAAACAGAGCTTTGTAGGTTGTTAGAGGGTCAGGGATACTGTGCGAATACTTATATGCAATTAATGCCTATTGATGAGAAACTCAGTTTTGCTTGGTCTAGATTGAGAGGTATTTGGTCGGATGATGTTCAAGATGACATTTCTGATGAGGATTGGAAGAAGTTTGTGAAGGTTGCTTTGAATTTGGGTCCGGATATGGGTTTACGCTTAATTAGACAGAAGGTTGTTGGGCAGTTGTATTGGACGCCTGTTAGGATGTTTAAATTGGGATTGAGACCTAATGATTTATGTTGGAGTTGTGATGTTGCTAGGGGTACTTTATTGCATTTATTGTGGGATTGCCCGAGAGTACAGACGTTTTGGAAGGAGGTCATTGATAGGATTTATTTGATTTTTGGTATTTTTTTGCGGAGATCAGCGAGAAATGTAATTTTGCTTTCCCGTAAGGCTAGGTGTGGTAGGGCTAGGAGACATTCTTGCTGGATTGATAGGGCCATAATGTTAGCGATTAAGTCGATACTCAGAATCTGGAAAATGAGAAAAAAGCCCAATGTAGAGGATTGGTTGGCAGAGTTGCATATTTTGGCACAATTCGATAAAGTTTCCTTTCGTAATAAGGATAAGGAAGAGGATTATATGAAACTGTGGGGTCCATTTATGACTCTTTATGATTAAAGCGAAGAGTGGACTGTCTTGATGGCAGAAGTATTTATAGTAAGGTTGGTGGGGCGTTTTTTTTTTTCTTCTTTTTTTTCTCTTCCTCTCCCTTCCATTTGTGGTGTCCTTTGTATTGTCTTTTGTGTTTGTGATGTCTTTTGTATTTTCATGATAATTTTTGAAATTGTTTCACTAAGATCAGTCATTTCTTGGTGGGAATATTTCAGATACTTATATTATTTTGTATATTTGTCCGTTCTGCATATTGTGAAACATGGTTACTTTTGCTTATGTTATTTGTGTGTGGAAAATTAATAAAATGTTTTTTTGCAAAAGGAATCATGGGTCGGGAGGGAACATTATTTGGTTAATGTGTCCAGGCATATCTTGGTTAGATTCTTGTGTTCATGGAGCCAGTTTTTCATATTCGTTTTTACCTCTTGTGTGTATTTTGCTATTAGGCATTTTAGGTGTTTACGGTCCCCCCTGCATAGTAGTGCAAAGCAAATTAGCAGAAAATCAAGACTAGTTGCTTATTTTAAGAGAAAGCAAATTTCAATTAATGTGGCTTAGCCCTTATTAAATAGTTTTGAATAGGTGAAAAATTGTCCATGTGTGCTGCTACAAATCTGAGCGGCATCCAGAAGGAAGCTGGGCAAGCGCACATGCGCAGAGCTTAGAGGGAACACTGGTCCTGAGAAAGGCGCTATATTCCTTTTCAACACCAAAACGTTATATGCTAATCATAACTGTCGAAGACCAAATTGAGGATTTATTAACCTCGGAATACAAACTTTAAAGTATTGTTTAAATCCACAGACCTTAACTATACTGCTCTAAGCACAGATTACATTTGAAGTGGCTATGGAGATTTGGCTCTTGGAGGAGGATGATCACACATTAGTCCCCTCACCTTTACACAGCCAACTCTTGGATCTGCAACTTCTGTGAAGTGGCTTGGCACCCCCTTCATGTACATTTCTAGTTGTTTGTCAATGTCTACCCTACACCGCATCCCTTAGCCGCTAACCTGTTTATCACAACAGATAACTTTCTGGTTCGCCTAGGGCAGGGGCACAATATGCCACCATACAGACAATGCCACAGTGCCTTAAGAACCTTGCAGTTACAATGGGCACCATATAAAAGACTTAACATTAAATGAAGAGAGAAGATACGCATTATCATATGCTGCAAGTTTATAAGACGATCTGCAAGAATTTGGAAGAGTGACAAGAATTCCTAGCAGACCAAAATGGTGTGTCCATTGAGGAAACTCTGAAATGTTCAGTTGTACTAGGATGCCTGGGGAATAGGTTTCTGAGTAGTATTTTGGAAGGACATTGGTCGGGTGTGGAGGCATGTTCTGGTGCCTGAAGGGACTACATTCTTCTCATGTTGTAGCTTCAATACTACTTTGCGCCCCTGGCTAAAGAATACAAAAAGGCCATAGTACTGGCCAAAAGCACCTTGTACAACATGATAATCTACAATGCCAAATCAAGTACACAAGAGCTTTTCAAAATTCTGCACAAGATCGAATCCCCCCCCATTACGCCTCCCACCACCTGCACAAATAATGTTACCTGGTGTACGAACATTCAAAACGCTCTACTCAATAAAATACAGACTCTCCAAGAAAAGATCCTCGCCAAAAAAAGCACTCTAAGTGCCTCCATCCTGCCTGCCATCAACCTACCTGCTCATGTGCCCTCAAAGGACACTCTGCCATTCTATTGCAAGCCAGTTACCGAACCAGAGTTCTCACTTATCATGCAAGGCCTCAAACCCTTGATATGCCAAGGGGCATTTGCTCTGTTTCCGTCATTAAGGACCGGAGCGCCCGCCCCATTTATCATCACTCTCATTAACACCTCCTGCTCTGTCCAAATCAGTCTAAAGGAAGCCTGGGTCCTTCCATTACTCAAAAAACCTACCCTCGACCCATCCATCCCATCACTACCATCCCCTTCCTCCTCAAAGATCCAACCTTTTCTGGAATCCAATAATTTCCTAGGCCTGCGTCAATCTGGCTTCTGCCCTGGCCACGGCACAGAATCAACCCTATTGGGCCTTAAAATCCAACTAGATGAAATCAAAGCTGCAGGCAAACCAGCCTTCCTACTACTCCTAGACTCATCTGTCGCATTTGACCTTATTGATCACCAGATCCTATGCAGGCATCTTGCCTCGGTTGAACACGTCTCTCAGGAAGCCATCTTTTGGATCACATCTTTCTTGGCAGACGGATCCACAAGAGTGTTTGAAGATAACGCCACAGTAACCCCCTCACCAGTCACTTATTGAGTGCCTCAGGGTTCTTGTGTCTCCACAACCCTCTAACATTTTTACGACACCCTTATTTGACCGCCTTGATGACCTAGGAATCACCTGAACTAACTACGCGGACAATACCCAGATCCTCCTGCCGCCATCGGCAAACTATACCAATGACTCAGCCACTCTGCGCACAGTATACAAACGTATACAGGCCTAGATGGCTAAACACCTCCTTTGACTCAATGCTGAGAAAACAGATTTTGATCATTAGCGCTCAAGCTCTCCTTAACCAATTAGACTTGGCCTATAGTTCCTTCATCATCAATGGCATTCTCATCTTAGTATCTAGCTCTGTGAAAACACTAGGTGTGCATTTTGACGCCACCCTATCTGTCACCTGGCAATTCAATGCTATCGCCTCCTCTGCGGCACACACTACAAAGCTAATCCATGCTTGCAGACACCGACAACTGCCTCAGCATAGCCCGAGCACTCATCGGATCGAAGCTGGACTATTTTAACGCCCTCTTTGCGGGCACCTCTACTTGCAATATTAAAAAAACATCAGCTCTTTCAAAACAGCTGCCTTCAACATACCAAGACGAGAACCCATTTCGGAGACCAGAAGAAACACCCACTGGCTACCAATGCGATACCACATTTTGTTCAAAACCCTGGCCATCACTCACAAATGCCTCTCCAATGTATCCCCCGTCCACCCGTCTGAAAAGCTCATAAGCCCAATCAATGAGACCCACCCAGGCCATGCTCGCTCAACAGCTTGTCACCTCGAAATGTAGGCGTTGCAGAGCGGATGGTCGAGTTTCCCAGTCATTGCCAGCAAGTCCCAGACTTCACTACCCCTTGCATTAAGGTCGGAGCAATCTTTTTGGACTTTCCGCAGAAATCTCAAGACACTACTCTTCTCTCAAGATCTGAACCCTGCCTAAGCACCTGACATTACCATGACTTGTCCACACCAAAAGAACCTTGCAACTAGCGCCTTGATGCCGAAGGACTTAATGGGCTCATACAAATGCATGGATAAAAAAATATCACTTCTTTGCAGGGAGAGCGCATCAGGATCTGAAAGATCCCCAGTGGCAATGGCATACAGGGCACCCAGGGAAGCTTTGAAAAAGGCACACACCACTGCCTTTCTGGAATAGCTCCCAGTACTGGTGAGTGCGTTGTTGTAGGGTTCGGGTGCAACAGGAGAATGACCTTTCATGTGGACAATGAGAGTGTAGAGGCAGTCGTGAACAGGTGGGCAACAAACATTTTGTGCGTTTTGCAGCTGCTCGTGGCGTTTGTTCTGCAGCGTTTCAATATCCAAAATTCAGTATATAGGCTAGATATACACCAAAACCTGACAACTGCATAGCTTATTCACAGTTTCATTGACAGTGCTTGAGGTTCTATGGGATGCACCAGACGCCGAGGCGTTGCTAGTGTTAATGTCCCAGGCTTGGTGGAAGCTGGGCCTTTCGGAGCAGCTCATAGAAGGGTCATTAGCAAAATCCACTAAATCGCTTCATAAGCAGGCATGGGATGGGTTACATTTCGGGACAGAAAAACGAGGTGGAGAGACCATAGTGGGATAGAGAAGGTAATCTGTTTCGCTGACCTGAAATTGGTCCCCGACACAATTCCTGCCAAGATGGCAGGCGTGGGTTACAACCCATCGGTAGTTGGCGTAGGGGGAAAATTGGTAGGTGGATGTTGAAAGGTTGACGAAAAGCATTACCGTGAGCCTCTTGAGGAGGACTGTCAAACCGGAATGGGTATGTGGTTGGTTCATGGATGGCAAGCATGTGGAGGATCTGACCAAAATGCAGCCAGGGAGGTTGTCACGCTACAGAAGGACAGACCAGGCCCCCCTCAATGCCAGATGGCATCTGTACAAAAGATCAGGTAGGTCACCAGTGTGGGGTTGGCTCAATTGCTTTATTCACGACATGTCTTCATTGCATATTTGCTGCTTGATGTAAACTTCAAAATGACACATCAGCAGGAATTAAATTGATTATTAAAACATTTACACACTTGTTCTGCTTGCCAAACGTCTTTCACCTTTTTTTCCTTGCATCCATTTTAGTCTGATGAAGGTGCAGCAAGGGGAGTTCCTGCACTGTGCAATAAGCACAGATTTTTCCAGAGCCGTAAACGGGTCTTGGATGCCACGAGCTGTATCCCGTTGCTTCCACAAAGTAAATTACTTTGTGGTAATTACTACAAATTATTTACATGCAGTTGTGAGTTAAGGAGTAAAAAGGGGAATTGGTGAGGGGTTTGGGGGAGGGGTGGTAGTGAAGGTGAAGGAATAGCATGGGGGGGACCTCACCAAATTAGAAAATACATTCTAAATGAAAACTCGAAGTACTTACCACAAAGTAAAACATGTTTTAATGACATGGAACCCACAGCACTGTTGGTGGGAAGGACTATTTTGGGGTTTTGATCAGGACTTGGAGGTGTGGCAGACCGGACGGGTTTGAGTGAGGTTGGTACCCGGGACCTTTCTTATATGGGCTGGGCAATTTGAGATTCCAGGAGGGAGAGGGGGGAGATGGGGCTTGCTTGTAGATTGTCGAGTACTGTGCGTAATTGGGTGCCATATGGTCCATGTGCACTGGAGTTTGGGTGGCGTGGGGGGGTACCATGACAGGGAGACTTCTAATTCTGAGAGATAACGGCACCTAGCACCGGCTGTTTGGGAGAATGAAAGGTGGTAGCACTTGTGTGGGCAGCAGTAGCTGGAAGGTGGAGTTCACCTGGAGGCCATAGATTGGTGGGTCTTGGCAAACAGAAGATGAGGAACAATTCTGGCGTTTTCAGTGACTGCAGAGTGGAAATTTAGTAGGACAAGACGGGTCCTGTGGCTGCACATTGCTAACCTCTTCTCTGGCTCTCTTCTAGGATCTTACTTTGGCATTTCGTACACTGCCCCTTTCCTTGCTTGAACAGACAGGAATCTGGAGATCAATGGAAAAGCACGCTACAATCGGGTGATAGATCGGCTTTCTTAAAAACGTGATTTACTTCATCTTTCTCCCCCTCCTCGCAGATCCCCTCCCCACTAACAGCCTCCACCCACGCCCCCCCCAGACACTGGCCTGGTAGGTTATGGACCTTGTTTTAACATATGTGCACACTCCATCTCGGCTGCATCACTTGTTTCCACTTGCAGCTTTTCCGATTTATTTCTTGTTTTTTACACGTATTTCCTCCAAACGACCCATTCGGCCTATACATTCTCCCCCCTGCCCCTTCCTGTTACACTCAGCTTCTCCCTCACTTTATACCTGCCTCTCTGGAACCTATACAGCACCCTCCCCTGTCTATTATTTAGCTCTTCTTCTCCCCAACTTTTGTTTCCCCCACTTTCCCCCTCCGGTTCTTGCATGGTAGAACTGCACCCTCTTTTTGCATAAGGTGATCTCCATTGAAGCCTTTCAGATCTAAAGCTGACCCCTCTTTGCTAGCACCGATTTACTTTGTCACATTTAACAGCTTTGTGTTTATTTTATTTCTCCCCTAATGGCAAGACAGTCGCCACACTCCCTTCCCTACTTTTTAGGCTTAAATGTAACTCTTTTACCTTTTGATATAGGAATGCGCTCGCATTCCTGACAATTGAACCTCCCCTTTTTTTTACCTCTCCAAACCCCTTTCCCTAACACCACACGCCTTTCCAGTTTTGCTTGGTTGACGTATACTGTTGGACTCAAGGTTATGCGTTAAGATCTCAGCACAGAAACACACAAAATAGAACACAAAACGCCACAGGAATACATTCCATCGATCCCGGTTAACATATAGACAATTACAGATTGGCACAATCTTACTGTTACTTCGGATGAGTGGCTGAGCTGTCCCAGACTAACTCTGGGGTATGTAGGGCACTAAAAACACAAACACTACCCAGCAATCTAAGCTTCTACACTTCATGGGTTGCCTGGCCACATCTTAGGGTCATCACACCACCATGCTTTCACTAATTCGACTAGTGCCTCCTCTATACAATTCTTGTTAAAATGAGATCCCATTTTCCCTTTCCTAGATTAGCAGTCGGTTCTGATCCAATGCATAGGAAAACTATTAGGCATTAGAGCCCATTAGTGCTGAGGATCTATGCCCAGGGGCAACTCCCATGGAGTTTGCGGCATTAGACCCGGTTGTGGGAATTTCCAGACCCGGCGGCCTCCCTGTCACTTGATGCAAGTGACACTCGGCCAATGGAAAGCCATGGCTTGCTGTGTCAGGAAGTGCTGTGACTTGAAGATGCGGAGAGAAGCAGAGCACTCCACCTTTCAATGTTGGTGAGTAGCAAGTTTGTTGTTTGCCAGTTTCTTCTGGATTATTGATTCTACGACCCTTACTTTTGCTTCTGGATCCGACTTCGGATAGCCCTTGTTTTGGCACTTGCGTTTGGACTTCTTCTGGTAATCACCCAACCTTCCCTTTGGATTGCAATTTGAATTTGCTGACTTGGACTGTTCACGGATCCGTAAATTTGTCTGTGTTCTTGCCTGTGGAAACCTGAACTTCATCTGTTTCTGTTTCTTGGATATCATATACATCCAGCAGCACTCTCCGTCTGAGAACCCCTTCCCTGCCCTCTTGCACCTGCATCAATCAGCACCTCAGCTATCCTGGCTTCTCTACATGGTTTTCCCCTGTTCCTTTAGAGGCGTCTTGTGCCAGTGGGGTGCTTGGGAATTTTTGCTCCCGTTCATCGCCGGGCACTGTGCCGGCCTATGGATTGTTGCTACCTGCCTTCCAGGGAGATCCAGAACGTGAAAATACTAACCAGGTAGGTGAACTATTTAAGGGATACTGGGTAATGAAAGGGATCAAACTGACCAGCAGTAATAGTTCTGTGCTTCGCTGCCAGTGGCTGGTTGCTGTTGGGGTCTTCTTTTCGCCTGACAGATTGGTGGATCTGTACCTTGCAATACTCGACAGTTACATCGGGAGAATGGATTATTTGTCAACTGAAGCAGAGTTCAGTGCACTCTCACCATCGGGAAATTTGACAACAACCCATACACCCCTACTTACACAATAATTCTCCTGCTAACTCAACCCTGCCTCATTTACCCGATTTGTTGGTTGCGCATGTCCCTATTCCCACTGCTTCAGCCACCTGAATTCTTGCCCATTTCCTTTTCCTCCTCACTCTATCGTCTGGCTACTCATAGCAGGGGCACAAAATGCCATCTGCTTGGTTAAGGTATTGGTGCGATACCACTCCGGGGTGAGATTGCAAAGTATAAAAAATTATTGACATAACATGGCTTGAAATTTCATCACTAATGTAAACATACGGGAGAGGACGTCTATCGGGAAAGAGGGTTTACGAGTGTTCGGCTAGAGAGGAGAAAAATGGACCAGAAAGGGACGAGTCACATTATCCAAGTTACGGGGATACAGTGTGAAGGTGATTGCCCAGTGCCAGTTGCCCAGTGCGAGTGAACACAACAGAAGCTGTATGCAGGTGTGGCTCAAGCGCGTGGAGTGGGCCCTATGGGCAGCTAGCTGCGTGTTCACGATTCTCTGAAAACACACTAGGCAGATAGGGATAGACCCAAAGGATTTTCGAATTGGTGGATTCACAGAGGCAGCACAGCTCGCGTTGAACGAAAGAGGTGATGGAGGTCCCCGTGGTATGGTTCCTAGATCTTTTCTTGGGGCCAAGATATTAATTTACAAGTTGATCAACCTTGTTGAGTTTGTTATGCAACCGTTTTAGCTAGCAAATGTATCACTTACCACATATCGAGATGCACAGAGGTTTTGTTTTGAAATTTGAAGGGCTTAAGGGAGGCAATCAAATAGGATGAGAGCCAGAAACACCAACATTAAGGTAGTTATTTTCTGGGTGTTGGGAATATTGACACCAGGGGTGGGGCTTGGAAAGTTACAACAGTTGACGTTTAATTAGTTGAAGGATTTAAAGTCATAAAGATAGGAGGAGGAATTCGCCCGGTTAACTATGGACAGGGAGAGATGGGTGACTGATAAATGGCTGGCCTTTGGGCTAAGAAAAACAAAAAAGGATGTGGCTATTTGGCCAAATTGGACAGTGAAAGTGCTCTTTAGGCAATATGCTACGTTTGCGGAGATCTAGCCCTCAATTATAGATCATGGTTTGTCTGGTTTGCTGGTTTTGTCACGTTTTCATCTAGAAGGTTGTGCTATCCTACCCTGGTCGGATCAGGTATCGTGCTGGTGTTTTTGTCACATTGTTCATGGCATCCTTACTCTGCCCCACCATTAAAACAAAACGCTGCGTAAAATGCGGCAAAACTGCCATATATGATGATATGATAGGTTATTTATAACGCGCTTAATACCCAGAGGTTTCCAAGCGTGGACCCAGGGATCGAACCTGTGGTGCTCCGTGTTGTCTTGCTTCCAAGGCGAGCATGTTGCCCCCGAGCTATCCTCCCGATCAGCAAATGCAGTGAAATTGATGTGATCAGGGGGGTTACCCCCACCCCCCTCCCCATTATACTGTGCCTGCTTTGAAATGTTATGCTGTGTTACATAAAGATAGGTTATGTTGGTCTTAGAATCTGTGTGTTTTGTAACAAATGCATCATGTCCAGAAATTATGAAATTGTGCATTAAATGTAACACCTTCCTTATAGGGGGGGGCTTTAGCCCTGATGGAGTTCCACTTCCTCCTATTTCAAACGCTATGAAACCTTTGAGTTCTTTTCCCTTTTAATGTTTCTTTCCCAATTTGATTTTGTATCAAAATGGCATGTTCAGATGGAAGGGAGTTTATGTTAAGACAAAACTGGTTAGACTGCACAAGCTTTTTATATGTTGGTGTAATGTGAAGTTACATTGTGTCATGTTTTATAATGTCGTTTCACATTGATGTCATGTTTTGCAAAAGACCAAAAAACGGGTTGAAGCAGCCAGAAAGCGACATGTAGCACTCCACAAAACACCCAAATAATGAATACAGATAAGAGGCACTTAGTTCATGAAGACAGTCATACTACCTCAAGTAGACCTGCAACTGTAAACTGGTAAGCAGGCTCTATACTCCTGCTGCCAACGACCACGCCAGCCCTCTCAACAGGACAAGATACAGGCAGCGCAGTTTCAGAAGGGAAGACAGGGCTGGATTATGCAGATTAACGCACAGAAAAGGGTTTGGGGCTAATACTCAATCGAGTTTAGGACAATAAATTAAGAGAAACGGCCCAGTTATAAAGGAGGATGCTACAGCCAGCAGTGGTCACAGGAGGCGACACCAGCCTAAGGTCACCCAAAAGGAGAAACTATATACACTGCTATGACACTAAAGCGCTACACCCTAAAATAATTACTGTCTTCGCATTCGTTATTCACAATGACTCAAATTATTGATGCACTTTATAATTTAAGTGGTAGCCAACACGTGTTTCGACCTGAAACCCTCAGGTCTTCCTCAGGGCTAACATACGGCAGTTAAAATAAAATATAAATATGCAACAATACAAATCAAACCCATACAGAAAAATAAAATTCAATACATTACCAGTGATTTTTGCACATGTTGCGTGAAATCATACATCCAAATTAGAATTCAATAACGGCCAAAACAGTAAAAACAAAACAAGTCAAGAGGAAGGCAGGAGTGCAAACACTTAGCCATTAATTGTCCCATTAACAACACGTCAATACACAAAGACAGCACTACCCATTGACAGTGCTCGTCTCCATGTCTTAATATCTGGTAATGTTATTGCAAGTGAAAAATGTGAACATGCATCCACCACGACTGAAACCAGGCACCTTCCTTGTCAAACCAAAACCGTGACCCAGAATTTATCAGCAGGCATCAGCAGGCATGCATAGCCATCTCGAATTGGTGATAATTATTTGCCAGTACTGTTGGGGGGACAGCAGAAATGTACCAAAAAATAATTACAAGATATTAAGACACAGAGACTAGCAATGGCATGGGTAGCGTGGTCATTATGCATATTGAAATGATGTTAGTGGGACAATGAACAACTAATTGTTTGCTTAGGATGAATAGACATGCACCCAAGCTATCACAAAGACTATCCATCTCCCTTTAACCTGCCCCACCTCTGTTTGGACCCCACCATTTTATCTGTACCCTCCTTCAGTCCACCACCCCCCCCCTTCCCTTTACCTCCAGAGACTATTGTCTGGATAGCTAGGACAGAGGCACAATATGCAACAACCAACACTTTGGACACGTTAGAGCTATAAGGACACTACAGTGATGATTGATGCAGTATAAGTGGAGTAATGCAACATAGCTTTCAAGGGTCATTTGTTTTTGTTCTTAAAAGGGGGATGGTTTAAAAGTTGAGATGTATTCAGCTGTTTAGAACGTACCTACTTTGTGCAGAGAGGTCACCGAGTATGCAGAACTTGTAAGTCTGTAACATACGATACATTTAAACTTAAATCAAAAAATAAATTGGAGGCGCCAGTTCTTTGGACACTGGCCCCAAAGAAATACTGAAAATTGTGCCACGTTGCTTGACCAAGATTCCCATCCACTGCCAACGACCGATGCCAACTCATTGGAATATCTCTCTTCATCAAGTGGCATGTATCAAACATGGGCTCAAACGACACTGGTCGCTCTGAGTCACCAACCTTTTTTTTTTTTATTTTATTTTTTACATACACCAGAAAGAGAACCAGAGCTCCTTAGAATAGAAATATGTGGCTGAAGTATACATAACGGAGTAACAGCTATGGGTCACAGCGACTAAACAGCCACAACCCTATTCGACCATATATTTTTGAGGTTTGGAAAAGGTTTAGATTATTAGAACATAAACAAGAGATTATCACATGCGATATGTGCGCTGACACGGTTTCCGATGGCATAGCACACATTACAAATTAGCACTAAAAGCAGAAGTACGTCGCTTGTACAAGATTAACCAACTACGTACATTTCAAAGGAGCCTTCTGTTTGTCTACCTGCATTCTTACGTCTCATCCTGATAGAGGAGATCACCCAGAAGCCAAGAGACACATCCGCACTGATGAATTAGCACAACAAATGTTGCTCTGTTTCGACAAATGTTCCTTTATTTAAGCAATCTTTTTATTTCGGGTAGTTACGAAGCACGAACTTTGAGGCACAACAAAATACTAAGAGCTAAATCTAACACAGAACTAAACAATGGATGTAAGAAACAAAGACAGAGACTCAGACAAAGAAACAGCAAAGAATCAACAACAGGAATTAAAAGCAACCAAACTTGTAAAAACGGGTAAAATACGGTTAAATCAAGTACATTTTTTTTTTTTTTTTAATTCTCTACAAGTTGGGGGCAGCGCGGGTGGCTAGGCCATGGCCTGCGTACAGAATTTCTAATCCCAGTTAGGCCAACTCAACCCTTCATCTTTCTGAGGTTGATAAATGAAGCTTAAATGATGTAGCCACTATGATAAAACGATCTTCACAGAAGACCTAGCAATTCATGGTGCAAAGTTCCTTCAGCTGTTAAAGGAATGGTTCGGTCAAAAAATTGTATTGCCCCTACGGGTCGGCCATGTATTTTTAAGCCCAAGTCGCTCGATTTTAGAAACATTTCCTATGGACCTTACCTGTGTTTTCGTCCATTAAACGCACGTGAAAACAGGCACCAGGGAGCTGCCATTTTGTGATAATCCTATCATTTCCCCCATCGCCCTGGCTGACCTGCTTTTGCGGCACTAAATCATATCCCCCGCCCCTGAGCCTGTCATCAGCAGACGCGTACCGCCCATTTCACAACGCTAAAGCACGTCTCGTGTCAACATTCGCTGCGCTTCAGCTAATGACGTGTCGCCATGGAAATGGCAGGACGCCTCTTTCCTCAATAAGTATAAACAGACCCTTTAACAACACACAGCAGCAGATTTGATTCCATTCCTCTCTCTGTGTTACTTTGAGTATTCTGTGACTCGTTTCTGTGCTCTGGTCAGCTACCTTCGTTGCTTGTAGCCCGTGTGGACAGATACCAGTACCACCGCTATCAATTATTTTAGTTTGTGCAACACACAATGGATACAATAATGCCCTATATGTATGAGCCCGAGTATACTGAGGAGGAACTACTGGAAAGGGAAACACGCGAAAATGATGGGGCTTCGGACAGCAGTTGGCAGGACGAATCAACGGATGAAGACACTGGACCTTGTCGCATGGACGGCGTTTCCACCTGGTGCATATGCAATCGGTGCGAGCTAATGCCGACCGAGGAGGAGAACTGCTGCTGCTGTGAAAACTCAGGATGCCTGGCCTACATTTCGGAAGGCGAGCCACGACCGCAATGCATCACAGAGCTGCCAGACTTCAGGGCAGCCTGCCTCACACGGTCTGTGTTGAGGATAATGATGGTGCTTATGCACAAACTTCGCGCAACTGTTCGTCCTCGTAATCCGAGTAACGAGTAAGTATACTCTGCTTGTGATGCCACTACTATTTCATGGTCTTCTACTATATCCAAAATTACATATACATATCATTGTAACGCATGAAAGTCGTTCAATAGTGTGCAGTGTCTAGATAGCATTTGTCCGAGCAGAATGCCATTAGTTACAAGAATTGTCATTGACAACAAACGTTTATTAAAATTATCTTGGTCATTTAAAAACAGTGCGTTTCATTCCTTTTCACAGGTGGTACAGGCTGGTGGCCTATCGTTCCTTTAAATGGTGGCTTCACGGGAGGCTTGGACACCGCATTCGAAGAGTGATACCCGCCTGTGCCGTTCGTGCCATAAGAGAAACATTCCCGAGTGACAGCGGTAAGTACAGGGGATTTTCTCTCGCTGTGCTGCAACCTGAACTGTACAATGTGTAAACTTTTGTATTTTTGTGTCATCAAAATAAGCTACAAAATAAAACACCACATATATTTTAACAACGGTTGTTTTGATTTTTTAAATCAAATCAAGTGTGTCTCCATGCAAGGATGGACGTCAGACACCTGTGCTCGGAATGGGTGAAGTTCAGGTCGCTGTGAAGCAGGGTGGTCACTATCCAAGCTAACCAAATATATTATCAATAATGCATGCACTAAATAACACTTGTTCAAAGTCTT
This sequence comes from Ambystoma mexicanum, assembly GCF_040938575.1. Lineage (NCBI taxonomy): Eukaryota > Metazoa > Chordata > Amphibia > Caudata > Ambystomatidae > Ambystoma > Ambystoma mexicanum. Next base: position 1,071,294,450 of record NC_090931.1, read on the forward strand.
TCAGCCGGTTATGTCGCTATAAAAGTCATACATATATCAATACCATCAATGAACATTGGATTATACAGGCCTTAGGTCTAGGGTCTTGACCACTATAATACAGTGTTTGAAGTGTGGGTCTGTGCTCACAAGAATCTCCGATATGTGGCATTTGTTATTGATAGGCAACGATATACTGCAGTAGGGGTCTAATGTTAGTTGGGGATCTGCTAGGTGGCCATCATGGCGTGGTCAGTGGTCTGGCACATGAAGAGAATACCTTGCAGGGACACAGGGTCAGAATGGCAGTTACTTTCCACTGGCGAGGGTGCGTGGGCAAGGACACATTTGTGGAGATGAACGAGCCATGTGCATGGTTCAAGCCGGTTCACATGCAGGACCGTGATCTCAGAGAGTGATGTGTTACATTTATTAGCTGTTGCAAATACCTCTGGAGTTTTCCAGTCAGAGTGGGAACGAGGCTGTGGGCCATGTGCTCTGCGCGCTGTACTATCACAGTGAGGCCTGGTCACCAAAATGGAGTGGAAAGAGGGTACAAAAATGGATGCCCCGTGTCCTTTAACATCACATAAGGGCAAGGGACGGGCGCAAACGGCCAAGGTGCCAAACAACATGTACACTTCAAAAGGTATCCCACGCCCAGGGGCCATCGCTCACATGGCCTCCTCAGATCCCGTGTCTCCAGGCAGGCCTCTCCTGAGGCAGGCCGCCCCCCTGCAATCCACATAAGTGTGTCTCCATTCAGCAGTCTTCCTGTGCCTTATCTGCATGCCCCAGGCCCATCCATCCCACCCCCTCTATCAAAGGCGGTTCGCACCCGGCGACGAGCGCTGGCATGGGGGGCTGTGACAGGCGCAAACGGCCAAGGTGCCAAACAGCATGTACACTTCAAAAGGTATCCCACGCCCAGGGGCCATCGCTCACATGGCCTCCTCAGAGCCCCGTGTCGCCAGGCAGGCCTCCCCTGAGGCAGGCCGCCCCCCTGCAATCCACATAATACCACGACATACACACATCATTCATTCACAAACACACCCCTGTTTCTAATACTTTATAAACCACTTGATATGTCTCATGAGAACATCTTTGTGCTTTACAAGTCAACTCCTGAACCTTCTACCTGAGAAGCACTGAGATGTATGCTAATCTGCTCGTCGCCGTGCTATCTGTGACCGCTTCGAGCAAACTCGTTAGTGTGCCACCTGTGGCCATCTACCTGTTCTCCTGCAACATACTGTTCGGCCTGCTGAATCCAACTGTTTGTTGGTCAAGGTAAGGCCATGTATCCTAGTCATATTTCGGTCATTTTTACATTTCAATCTATTTGCTATTACAGTACCCAATAGAGCTATGGTCATTGGTCTCATTGCTATTGACTTGAGTTTCAATTGTTATGCTATTAATAGATCCATTTATTTTCATCTGTGTCAATTGTCATCGAATTGCATCCTTCGGGGGTCCAGTCTATAATGTAAGCATGGTTCCTTTTCGTGCAAGACAAAACAGAAATTTCTGTAAGTTATGCAAATACTAAGCCGCACATGATGAACTGGTATAGTTCCGGCGACCAAAACAAACCTTGCATTGAGCATGGTATGGTTCATTTACTTTATGACATTTTTATTCATCAAGGTTTTATAATAATCTTGATATTTACTTTTCAGAATTTTCAACAATACCCGCCTGTTCGATTAGCGGTTGGCCTTCGAAGACCCATGCTAAATCTGAAGGAACTACAATGCATGTATTCCCGAAAACTGTTGATCGAATAAGAGAATGGGTCAGACATCGCGGATATCCACTGGATGAGCTGGAAAGTAGAGTCCAACAAGTCTTTGAGGACAAGAGGGGTGATCGATACAGCATCTGCAGCCGGCACTTTCCCTCGAACATGTACACCACATCTTGGGTAACAAAGAAGAATAAACGGCGATCGACACGAAAATTGCTCGCAAACGCTATTCCCACTCTATTGATCCACAATCCGCCACTGGTGAGTCAAGTGTCCGTTTTTAGCTTTAGGCCTTGCAGTAGTGTGTAGGTAGCCGAATGGATTCATTGATATTTTAGGTGTTGTTTCCATTTTGTAATACTTTCGACATTGATATGAGTGTATAGCTTTTTGAATAATGACATTTATCAATATATTATTTTTAGATTTCATAACCCACAAACAAAATCTATATATGGGCACAGGGAACTGTGCTATATTGCGCATTACTGAAGTATTCTGTCTCCTTACAAGTCAATTTTAAATATTGGCATTTCATTATCAAACAATAATTTACCTTTACAACTTCTTGACTATCCCTTGAATCTGAAGGAAGAACATTCTACTTCCGTCAAGTGCTCGCAGTTATCAACCACTTCTAGCGCGTATCAGGTAATCATACTTGGCTATTCCGCTACAGACTTGTTTTATGCATGTCAAGTAATAGTTTGTATGCATCGTTTGATTATTTTACCAATTGTTTGGTTAGTGCTTTCCAATTGATATACACCTTAGTTGTCGTCCCCTGGTGTTTGTTTTCAGTTATAATTAGTGCTATCCATACTAATGCAAGTACTGTCTTTCAGGGAGATGCTGAAGCGTCCACCACATTGACAACAGCCCTAGATGTTCTTCAGCAGCCCGAGGTATGGATACTGACAGCTCAACTGACCGTGATCATCAGGACTGGAACACTTGTCGTTTGATTGTTCTACACCAGGTTTCATTTGTGGTTAGCCGTTGATATGTACCTGTGCGGTCGACCCCAAGCATGTGTTGCGTTTTCAATATTGTAATCCTTGCTAATGCAAATACTATGTTTCAGGCTGTTGTTGAATCGTCAACCCACGCACTTGATGCGTAGCCTGACATTCAAGTAATTCCGGTGGAAGCGGGACCATGCGGATACGAATCGGCGCAACAGCTTTCGGAAGTGCGCACCACATTGACAACAGCCCTAGATATGGATGAGGTATGGATACTGACAGCTCCATCGAGCGTGATCATATAACGTGATTCCATTTGCTATACTTTCTTCCCTATTAACGCAAGTACTGTGTTTCAGGGAGATGATGGAGCTTCCACTACAATCACAAGATCACATTTAGATGATGCAGATGTAAAGACATTGGAGAAATAAGTCGATTAAATCTGATCATTTTTAAATATTCCTTGATTCTTTTAGATAATATAACATTTGTGGTTATCTCTTTATATGTACCTGTGCCGTCGACCCCAAGTGTGTGTTATGTTTACGATATTGACAACCATACTAACGCAAGTACTGTGTTTCAGGGAGTTGCTGATGCCTCCTCTCCAATACAATCATTCGTGGCAGTCCATGTAGAGCCAGAGGTATGTATACTGACATCTCCATCGAACTAGGTCATCGGAGCTCAAATACTTGTCGTTTGATTGTTCCACACAATGTTTAAATCGTGTTTGGCTATTGAGATGTACATGTGTGTTCGTCCTCACGTGCGTTTTACGCTAACAATATTTTGATACACAGTAATGAAAATACTATGTTTCAGGGAGTCGATGGAGCCTCATTCCGTGCTGTCTATGCGGATACAGAAAATATAATCGTTGCAGCGCAAGAGGAAGGGGAGACATGCGGATACGTATCAGAGCAACAGCGTGCAGCTGTTGAAGGTCGAGTCAAAAAAGTTGTAAAGAGAAGAAACCAAAATAAGGTTAGTTACAAACAGTTCATAACTTTAGAAAATATTTTTGTGCTGGGGACTATTTTATGTTTTTTTCCAGTCAATTGTACTATACTTTATCTTGTGTTTAAAGTGTACATCCCTTTTTCCAATCTGTCCTTTAGTTACCCGTGGGTCTACGAACTATAAATACACAGACAGTAAAGCGAATGAGAGATGTTGCTTGCCAGACCATTTACACTATGGAGGAACTATTAATTCAGACGCAGCGTGTTGAGACTCGGGATGCTCCTGTCCAATGGCCAGAACATGAAATTAATGTGTCCGGAGAATCCAGCAAAGTTTTATTGCACCATTGCTACAGTACGACCGCACCGCCGCAACAACATGATACTGGAAGTATTGAAGATAGCTCTGAAGTAGTCGCAGATCAATTCACACAATCTACACCCGCCAAAAAATTGCCACCAAAAAAGCTGTCGACATTGTTGTGTTCTCCCATCAATGTTGAAGTAACAGATGTTGAAATGACAGAGAATGAACCAGCAGCAGCATTCACCGACGCATCAGAACTTGATAGCAGCGATATTTCTTTCAAATGTGGTGATATGTCTTCAACGTCACAGGCCGAATCAACTTTGACGCAGGATGACCGTCTAATGAAAGAGGGCAAATACATAGTATTCGACAGTTGTTTGATGGATATTATAAGTATGCTGAAATGTGGGCATTCCGTCAGAGGGAAAGTATGTGGGAAGCCATTGATTCATGTGACTCGTCAAAAACAAGGCAGTAACGTCACAATACATGCCGCCTGTAGATTACATCATACGTTCTCATGGTCTGCACAACTGATGCTGGGGAAACTGCCAGCAGGCAATCTACTGTGTGCAGCTGCATCACTTTTTAGTGGCTCCAGTTTTAGAAAGTTCGAGTCTTTCTTTCAGTTTGTGGGACTCCCATTTCATTTAAAAAACGCAGTACTACAAATACCAACATGATTATCTGTTTCCGGCCATTAGTGATGCTTGGAAAATTGAACAATTGTCTCTAGCAAGTACATTCGAAGGCAAACGATTCAGGCTAGCTGGCGATGGACAGTGCGACAGCCCTGGATTTTCTGCCAAGTACTGCACCTACCACTTTCAGGACATGGATAGTAAGAAAATTGTGAGTTCGGTGGTCGTGCAGGTAACACAATGTACATCCTCAGTGGCCATGGAGAAACTAGGATTTATAAAATTAGTGGAATATCTACAATCGAGGGGAATGCACATCGACCTCATAGCCACGGACAGACACGTTTCAATTGCCAAGACAATGAGAGAGCAGTTCCCACATATTAAACATCAATTTGACGTATGGCATCTTGCTAAATCAATCAATAGGAAAATCTCGGCTGCAGGGGAAAAATAAAAGGTTTGGAAAGTATTTCAGAGTGATCCCAGTCTATCAGCAACTATCTTTGGTGGAGCTCCAAAACTTGTGAAGGGTCAGTGGAAATACTACTTGAAAAATGGCGGTCACTGATGCACCACTGTACCAACGTGCACCGCTGGTCAGAAAACCTACATTTCCACCAATGTGAACATGGCCCTTTATCCCCAGTGGAGGCACGGAAGAAGAAGTGGTTGCATCCATCTTCACCGACACACAAAGCCATTGAGAAGATTGTTTTCGATAAAACTCTATCAAGAGATTTGAGGGGACTGACAGAATTCTGTCACACAGGAGGTTTGGAGGTGTTCCACAATATGTGCCTAAAGTACAGGCCAAAGCGCTTGCATTTCAGCATACAGGGCATGAGACATAGGACTCTACTTGCCGTCTTCGCCCATAACGAGAATTTCGGCCGTGAACAATCTAGGACTAAGGGTAATGTAAGGATGCTTCGCTACAGTAAGGCCTTTTCAAAAAGAAGTAAGCAATGGGTGATCAAACCAGTCTATGAGGAAATGGAGTTCGACTTTGTCAAAAGCCTTATTGTTGCTGTATAGAGAAGCACAGATATGGAATTTTGAACGTTTCTGTGCAGAGCACTGATCCATTGCCACCCAACATTGCCACTGTGCCATGTCCACCCAAAGGAGAGCTGGTTGTGAAGTACAAATCCCGGTTTAAATAATTGTAATACAATTGTCTTTTTGTAAATAAATTTTATTGTACAGTGTGCATACAAACTACGCTAACCCTACCCCCTACCTTCACCATCCTGGGTGCCGAACTACCTGGGTGTCATCTTTGAATTCTCTCTCTATTCACCTCATATTGCTGACCTTGTCTATTTGTGTATGTATATATTTTTGTTGATGTAACTAATTTTCGCAATCTCTTATAAATGCTGGGCACTGTTAACCGAGGGGAGGCTTGCGTATTGCAAATAATAAAACAAACAATAAATCTCACTTTCAAATCAACTGCTCGAGTACTTTATACTTTCACCTGACCTTCCCCAAAAAATTAAAAAAGTCTCAATAGTTATGGTTCCTTGGGGCTTCAAAGCTCGCAGACAACGTGGACAAAATTGAGGCCTTAGAACGCGCCAAGCGAGCCGTTGCAGATGAGAGAGAAGCCAGTTCGCATTTGCACATTGAGGCGCACTACATAGATGGATTCGAAACTTCAAGTTCTCACAGATGGCTTTACTACGGGATGTTGCAAAGAAAGAATGTATGCTAATTTCCAGTGAAGGTCAGCGGCTTTGATTTTCAGCTCGCGCCCTGAAGAGGCCCACAACTCGCATTGGCAGTATAAGGTTCTATTGTTTTTTGACCTTGAGAGACAGGGACCATGCTGAAAGAACTTCATTTGAAGGGGGGTTTGGGGGGTGCAATAACGTTTGAGAGGAGAAGGCAGAAAATTCTTAAACTAGACCGAGTTTCATGTTAGTTCAGTATACGAAAAATCGTTGTCAAGAGCACAGTGGGATTTACGGACTGCATTACGCAGAGACACAATGGAAATTGCAAATATAATGTAAGTAACTCTTTAGCCGCTTTTCTACCGGAATGAAGAATGAATGAATGGATGCATGAATAAATGAATGAATGAAGAGCTTTGAAAAGGTTTGTGGGATCGTCCTTGTAGCGGGCACATGGGCATGCAGATCCACATTCCACACGCATGTAGATAAAAAGTCGTTTCTCATTGTGTACCAACCTCGATTTATTTAGTTAGTTTTCGCATTGATTTTAGAGCCGAACATACTCCATTGCACTATACTTTAAAGCAAATAGTTTCAGCTCGGCTGTAATAAATAAAATGAATAATATTAATAAAGATCGGTGAGACTAATTATACATTTTATGTTTTCAAAATAGGTACATACTCCCGTTTTGCCCCTGCCACCAGTTTCAGACACCGGCAGACAGTTTCTTCAGCCGCCAGCTGCAGCTTAACGTAAACAACTGCACCATTCTGATGACCTTATGGGACGATCGCCAAGGGCCCATATGCCCTTACGCGGTACTAGCGGCTAGAAGCAACATATCAACCTTTACGCTGGCCTAGTGCCTACTTGATGGAACAGCCTTGCGGTTCAACGTGCGACAAAAGTGCCTTTTTGAACGAAAACCAACACCCTGTGTACCATAAAAGAACAGCGCGTGACTCACGATAACATTTTAAGGATTTGCGGATAGAGATAAAAGAAAATAAATGACTTTCGGAGTTCATATGTCAATTGCTGAATATTCTATAAACATTTAATGTCAAATAAATGTACTTTACCAACTTTACTGTGTTGCTGTTTGATTTTAAAGTACAGTTTCATATTCCGAATTGTGGCGCGCTGTGTTGTGAGCTGATCTGTTTTGGTTTCCGGGTTCTGTGTGAAGTCGCGTAGAAGACGACTGGGAGCGTTTGCCTACGCAGCACAGTAAAATCTCGGAGAGAGGCGGGGAATATGAATGTTTTGATAATGTCAGGCTCAGGGCGGGGGATATGATTTAGTGCCGCAAAAGCAGGTCAGCCAGGGCGATGGGGGAAATGATAGGATTATCACAAAATGGCAGCTGCGTTTCATGGACGAAAACTCGGGTAAGGTCCATAGGATATTTTTCTAAAATCGAGCGACTTAGGCTTAAAAACACATGGCCGACCCGTAGGGGCAATAAAATGTTTTGACCGAACCATTCCTTTAAACGTGGTGATAATAGAGGTTATTATTACCTAATTTACCAACCTCGGAGGAAGAAGGGCTGGGTCATTCCTGATCGGAGACTGAAAGTACATATAGTTAGAACAGGTAATTTCTTTACATAGGGGCTAAATGGGATCAAATTCTTTACAGGTCAGGAGCAGTGGTCGAAGTAGGCGGGAGCAGTGCTCCTCTACTTCTTTTTATTAAGTTTTACCATTCCTATACTTTTATTTTAAAAAGAAACCGTTCTGGAACGGTTTCGTTTTAAAATAAAAGTGTAGGAAGAAGTTGAAACTTACACTTTTGGTGAACTGTACTGGACGTTCCCCTAAGCAGCAGGCACATTTGTTTTGTGGTTTGTATTGTGCATGGGAGGGGGCGTGGTGATGGGATTTGTGGGGAGCGGCGCAGACCAGTAGGGAACATAGTTCCACTACTTCTTTTCGTACACTTCGACCACTGGTCAGGAGTAGCAAAGGTGCTAGGGGGTGGCCTCGGAACGGAAAGGTGGGTGGTTAGGGAGGGGCTACTAAAACAATGCAGTGAAGAACTGGCAGCTAGACCTGTTCAAAGAGGCAAACAATTACCACAAAACCCAAAATAGAGACTTCCTACCCCTTAAATTCCCAGTTCCATATAGTGGAAATGTCGCTGGCCAAGTCGGTCAACTGCTACCAAATGCCCAGCATACTTATATTAGGACACTTCACACCTCCCCCTTCTCTGAACTTTTGGTACCAATACAATATCCCTATCAAACTGGGTTTATTGCGGGGATGGGCACGCAGATTAATTTAACACTAAACTCCATCAAGATTGTGTGTCAAGAGTCGAAACAAGCCTTATTTTTGGCGTTTATTGACCTACACTATGCGTTCGACTCTATTTCTCGAGTCTTCCTATTTGACAAGTTAAAACAAGATCATTGTCCTCAAACACGTTTTGAAATTATTTTGGCCTTTCACTCTGAGACGTCTATTTTCATCTGTCTCTCACTTGATGGGACCTTGTCAGCAGCTATTCCAACTGCTCGTGGGCTAAAACAAGGTTGCTTATTGGCATCCTCAATATTTAACTATTTCATACATGATACGGCCGCAATTTTTCAAAATGTCAACTCTAATTCTCCAAAAATAAACAATCATCAGGTCAAAAGCTTAATGTATGCAGATGACATGGTCCTAATGTCAAAAACCCAAAATGGCCTACAAAAACTTCTAACAGCCTTTGACTGCTACATTGCTCATAATGACCTAAAGATTAACACCAGTAAAATACAAATACTGATGTACTCTCCAAAAAGAATAACCCAGTCGTTTCTGTGGAACATTAGTCAAACCACCCTTGTGGTTGCTCCTCAATATATTTATTTGGGGATGGTGTTTGAACTGACGAAGCAATCTAAAGCACATCTAGAAGGTGTCGATAAGAAAGTTCAGACAGCCATATCGCAAACAAGACTGATTATGGCAAGATATGGGAAATTTTCGGTCAAACCAGCCCTTGCTTACTGGAACCAAAAAGCTGTCCCGGGCTTATTATATGGTCTGGAAACATTACCAAGCAACAATAGATTTAGATTCAACCAATGGGAGAGTACATTTTGGAAAAACATCTTACGATTACCAGCTTCCATACCAGTTGCTTGGATCCGATTTGAGTTGGGCTTGATTTCATTGGAAGCCTTGTATATTTGGCGACTTTGTGCTCTATTCAGGAAATGTTTAATATCTTCTAAACATAACACCCTTTTAAAAGAACTCGCTGACTATATGTTTAATACTAGACAAACTTTCTTTGAGTCATGGATTAATACTGCATACTTTGCTCTTGGTTCAGCAAATATTTCCTTTGATACTCTTATTAATAATCCTGATAAAGCAAAACAACAAATTTATAACAATGATGGGATTAAAACACACGAAGCATGCTTAACTTACATCGATGGAGATCAGATTCGATTTCCCTCGAAAAAAAATGTGAACGCTTCCACTTTATCTCATCAGGGCACCAGCAATAAAAATTAGTTCTGCAATATTGCGTATAAGTTTTAATATTTGGTCTACCAGAGCAATATTGCGGAGACGTAAGCTGATCACAGACTCAGAAAACGTTTGTCGTTTTTGCAATTTAACCTCATGTCCTGAGACATTAGAACATCTAATTACCCAATGTACAGCTTTATTATTGCTAAGAACTAAGCACTTTGGAAGACATTGCCGGCATTTGGGTTTCCTGGAACATGATGAATGTTGGTCGATAATATTGAACTCCTCTTATTTGCCGATTCAAATTGCAACTGTTACTTTCTTAGAAAGTCTGAACTTGGGTAATGAGATAGTGGTGTCCGAATAATTGGCTGTAACACTATCTTTCTTAAAGCATTTTGGAGTGAGAAGTCAGGTTTAGTGAATTACGAAAAGCACTCAGTGATAACAAATTGAAACAAACTCTACGGGTTACCTGATTTATGGAGGATAGCTCAGTGGCAGCGTGCGCGTCTTGGCAGCAAGACGACACAAAGCCACAGCAGGTTTGATCCCCGGGTCCGCGTTTAGAAACCTCTGGGTGTTTAAGCGCGTTATAAATACGTAACTAAGACAAAAAAAAAAAACACAATTACGCAACTAAGAAAAACAAAATTCCTGTAACAGCGCCTCGATGTCTGTGGGCTGTGTCAGCGCTTTATAAATGTAAAAAATAAAAATAAAAAAATAATAGTATGTTTTCATTTGTCAAGAAGTATTTCTCTTTTTTTGCTTGTTTTATTAATTTTTGTATGCAAAACTACTGTCATTCATTGACAATAATAGCACTCGGTAATGTTAAGAGTAACGTGTGATTTCTAATGTAAAATTATTTTTTTATGTACTTTGCGAGTCGCAAATGACTCGTAAAAATGAATTGTGGAATTTTTTTTTTTATAACTTATTTTATTGATTTTTAAACACATAAATTCATAACATATAGCAATTCGTACTCCTTCGTAATTCATTCCCCTTTTCTTTTCCCAGTGCATCTTTTAATTTCATAAAACACATCAGATATTCCCAAAGTTCATTATTCAACCGCAACTGACGAAAGGAAGAATTACTTAATTGGCAAAAAGTATTCAAAGAGAAAAAAAAAACCATATGCTCTATGTGCGAAACATAATCCAAAGATGGGCTCCGAGTTTCCATAAACTTTGCATAAACTTCCATAAACTTTGGGAGTTTCCGCTCCGGCATAGCTATTAGTTTTCCTAGGCCTAGTAGATCCCATACTTTTCCAGCCAACTTTATTAATTCAATGGAGAAGAAACAGAAAGAAGGAAAGAAAGAAGATACACTCTTTTCAGGCGTTATCTTAGGCCAGTGGTATGTCTTAGTGCAAGTCCATTATTGTGGCCCAATCTCCATTTTAGGAATTACAATTTTGGTATAGCATCAGAAAATAACTTAACCGTAACTGCAACCGTACAACAACTCCTCCCCTAACCCCATCCCCCCTCCCAGTTCCCATTGGCATGGATCTGTTCCTCTGACGTCGGTAAGAGTCATGGTGTTCTGAGTGGGGGACTATTGCGTAGCATCGCAGCTCCTGTGCTTGGTTTGTCCATCTTCAGTTGTGAATTGCTCTCAGCAAGTCGCTTTTCCAATTTTAATCTATGCCTGTATTTATTTATGATTATCATGTTTTCTCCTTTAATGTTGCGATATGAATTTTTGAAAGGTTGATTCATTTCAACCAATTCAATAAAAAAAATAAAAAAATTAAAAAGTACCAATACAATATATGAAAAACACGGGTCCCATCGCTCAGCAGTAGTTAAATGTTCTACAGAATAAGTCACTCATCATGCAAGTGCAATACTGAAGAGAACAAGTTGGGCTTTTGTGTAGGCTTGGGAAAGGCACTTGCCAGGCCCATCAGTAGAGGTATTAACTACCATTGAGGGTAGAAGGTACAACATCGTGCGAGTATATGGGCATCTAATAGCAGTGCCTGGCAAATGTCTAATACTTATACATAAGACAGAACTGTCGGCTTTGCCAATGCTTGTTTTCAACAGTGAAGGACACACATAGTGCTTATAAATCGTGTGGCTGAAGGCATACAGGGTAAGACATGTTTTTGTTACACCAATAGCAGGTTTACAGCTCCAATTAAGTCATTAACTGAGAAGACTGCATTGAAATCAAAAAACACTGGCAGGCACTTGAGGATTGATTAAAGCGAACTCAAAGGGGTCCCATGAGGAGGTGTTTTGGGCAGTGTGTGCCAGGGATTAGCATGGGCAGTCACTGGCTGAGCAAATGAAACCTATAAACTGTGTCCCTCCTCATATGCCATTTCTCCATAACGGTACTCTAATAATGCAACAGTTTCTGTAAATAGGCGGCAACTAAGTAAAAGTTACACAACCCAAGGGTTCCATCGAAACTGGGCATAGCCTATACTGTGCAGAGAAAATCCTACCAAAAGTAATTTCGCTCCATTATGAACGAAAGCAAAAGTCAACAAGCGGTTTAATCTCACACCCTCAACCGCACACACCATCCGATAGGAAATGTCAATATTCCTGCGAGCACACACATCTCACTGCACCTGGACCATTATACGGGGGCTTGCGAGGAAAACATTTTATCAATAAACTGAGAAATAAAAACGCAGGCTTATAATGCAAAGGTAACTGCTAAAATGATCTTCATGAAATAAATAAATGTCATTTAGTCTATGTAAATCGAAGTGCCAAATGTGCACATTGTGCACACAATCGTACCGCGACAACTGCTTTTACTGCACAATGATACTATTGCCCAATCATTACCAGGAAGTCCTAAAATAAACCTACTCGGCCCTGAAGTAAGAAGGCATAGCCACTAGAAATGCAGACTACTGCCTATATTGGCATCAACGTCAGCAGTAAAATGCACGCAATAAGGATGCTGGCGCTGATCCGACACGTGTTGACTAGCTGTTCCTCTGTATTCCCAATCGCATCAGTTGCTAAAAATACTGCCAATCGTTTGAGGATCATGAACGTTTCCACCCTGGGCACCGCAGATCTGAAAACAATGCGCATTCCTCTGCATCTGGCAAGGAGCTGGGCAGGATGAAGCCATGCGTTTAGGAAGACAACAAAACGAACTTTTTCAGTGACACCCAAATAACGAAGAAAGTCGATTTTTTTTCTCCTTTTTCATTGGGGGGTTGGTGGGGGGTGGTCTCCGCGACCCCCCAAACGCTCAGTTTCTACAGCTTTTTTCCCACCAAACTACCACTACCCATTTTAATCCCTTGCCCCACCCCAGATATACTTTCGTTATTCAGCTGACACAATAAAGTTTATCGTTATTTATTTTTCTTTATTAACACTGCATACCGTACAGAAAATGCTTTAGGAATCGGTGGCCTGTATATTAAAACTTTTAATCATTGCTTTACATATTAAACGCACAATTAAGTAATATTTCCTTACGTGGCTCGTTGCATTGTTTGGTCCAATAATTATGAACCAAATAGCAAATTATGTTGTACCCGGCTCAGTCTATTCCCGCAAAGTATTGGCTCTTCATTGAAAATGAACCATTTGATAGGCACCCAAGTAAGCGTGTCTATTGTTGAAGTGTTGCAACACAGCTAACAAACATGTTCTAATTCTCGACCAGAGGGAGGGGGGGCGGCACAATTAGAGAAAGCCGTAGAGCCAGGTAGTAAAAACGGCCTACAACAGGAACGTGCAGTGTTAAAGCACGAGCTAGTTTCCTAAGGTCGACAACAGTTAAACAAGGCGCTGGTGCTTGAAGGGCTCTTTTCTCGCCCAGACCCTGCACAAGTGCCAATATTGGTTTGGAGGCTATTCAGTTCAAAATAGGAACTGGAAGGAAAAAAAAAAAAAAAAAACTAGGAACAATTTGTCCCATGGCTGTTATCCAAGCTGCATGTCGACCTAGTGGGTTTCTATGCATACAAGCACGCGTTTAAAAGCTGTTCAGAATGCAGTCTGCTGGTTTGAAGTGCAGCGTTTCAATCCTTATCTTGCCGATAATAGGGCGGCGTTGCTGCCAGGGTGTACGGTTAGGAGGCACTCCAGCTGGCCCCACCGGCCTTTTGTGAAATGAGCTCACCGCCTTAAAAGAGAACCTAAAATCCAGCCCTAAACGCTGCTGCTTAAATTACCAGATCAGGCAACAGGCCAGGAGGGGAACGCAAATGCTAGCATCGTGCATGCCATTATGGTTTCCATAAACGTATCGCACTCTGGCAGAGTCGGTAAATATACAGACACAACATTTGCAAAAACTAGCTAAGACCAACAAAAACTGCACAATGGCAAGCTGTGATGAGGATTGAGAAAGACAGACTGGCATCCTGGTCTTTTATATTGTGCCAAACTACCACAGCAAGAGTTTCGGAGCACCTTGGCAAGTCGTGGGGTGGTGTGCTGTGCCCCTGCCATGGGTATCCAGACCTTAATGGAGAAGAGAAAATGAGCAAGATAATAGGGTGTTAAAGCGGGAAACAGATTCTACAAACAAAGAAGCAAGGAGGCAAGTATGTCCTAGTGTTGGCATAATGGGGAAAGTCAAATTTGGAAAATTCTAAGTCGGTACACAATGTAACGTTGGATGTAAGAAGCGCTTGAGAATGTGCACAGGACATCCTGGCAGTTTGATGGCTTATTTGCCCTAGCATCTCTATGCATTGTACCCCAGGCCGTACTCTACAATATTAATCCTGGGTCTGCCAAGGATGGCATAGTCATAGACAGACTGTTTATAAAGGTCAAAGTTGTTGTTAACAGAAAGTAAGGGAAGGGAGTGGTCAAACTAGTAAATCTAGATATGAAAAAGGTGATTTAGAGTTTATTCAGTGTTATGCCATGCTAGACTTCACATTGAGTCAGTCTGGTGCCTTAGTTTGGAGTAGACTATCAAAGTATAGTAATACATAGCCATCCTTAGTGAGAAAATAGATCATGATCTCCCCCATTCAGGCTGTGCTTCAGAGGCATGTCCTTCCGAATGCAGTGATAGTCCAACACTGTTCCGTGTGAAGTGTTTTAAGGCAGTGAGTATTGCCTTTGGCTCGGGGGCAGTTTGGCAAAGCCTTCCACAACCCCAGGGTGCCAATGTGAACCTGGGTGTGTTGATAAAATGGACATGGGAAGTGGTGGGCAAAATGCTTCTCTATTTGCTCCCCAGCACCTGAGCAGCCAGGAACGGTTCGAGATGGTGTGCTTTTTCTGTGGCATCTAAAAGCCTGCTCTTTTCCACCCTCACAGATCAACAAATAGGGACCAATAGATCAAGAATCCCAGTGGAAATGTGGAAATTGAATCCTCATTTCATCTAGTACTTGAGTACACTGTATTTGGGGGATGACGGAATTAGTTTTTTGGGCCCCTATGTGCATTCGACAGAACAAGTTGTGACGCCATAGCTATGAGAAAGGTCAATGCCAACATCAAATCAATCTCTGATCTTAGCCCTAAGAAACAATTTTGTTAAATTGAAATTGTTTGTGCAACAGGGGGAAGAGGATTAGTGAAGATTTTGAGATCAAGCTTAGGTCTTTTTTTTTTTTTAATTTGTTTATTTATAACTCAGCGTACAGGAAGCAATGCATTAACAATGATTATATCTCACATAGCTTATCAGATAAGGTATCCCATCTCCCACCCCAGAGTTCGCGAGCAGGCTATGATGCGTGCCTCATTCGGCCAGAGCAGGTGGCGAGCCCTCTCCCATCGTATAGAGGGCTCTCGCAATCAGGCGAGGTTTGAAGGTCAGGGCCGGGTAGTTCTGGTCATAGTCCAGGACTGGAGCCCAAATGTTGGTAAACCGGTGGAGCAGTCCCGCTTTGGCTGCCGTGACCTTTTCTGCTATCAAAATGTCCCATAATTTAAGCCACCAGAGAGTCATCAGGGGTTCGTCCGCTGATTTCCAGGTGCGAGACACTGTGATTTTGGCCGCCAACAGGAATTGGGAAATCAGCATCGCTCTCCTCCCAGTTCTCGGGTACACGTCCGGGAGCGGGATCCCCAGGAGGACCTGGTCCGGCGTCAGGGGGATTTCAAC
The DNA here is from genome assembly GCF_040938575.1 of Ambystoma mexicanum. NCBI lineage: Eukaryota > Metazoa > Chordata > Amphibia > Caudata > Ambystomatidae > Ambystoma > Ambystoma mexicanum. Next base: position 1,071,310,314 of record NC_090931.1, read on the forward strand.
CTGGATGATGTCCCGTATGGTAGCCAAGCATTGGGTCCAAAATTCCCTTACCTTAGGGCATGTCCACCAAATGTGAAAGTAGGAGCATGGGAAACCGCAGAGCGCCAGCAATCAAGCTTAGGTAATTTAAGTTATTCAAACATACGTAGATGTGTTTTAATGAATTTTAATGTTTTTTTCTTTTTATTTCTTTTCTCATTTGTTTTAAGTTTATATGTATATTAACTTAGGTGATTTTGAGGAGTGCGTTATGAAATAAAAGTTTCAATGTAATCTGAAAACACCAATAAAAAAATAAATCCCTTTTTTGGTTTAAGTTACACCAGGTTTCCTTTACAGGTTTAACTATCCTCTTTAGAGCAAATACAAGTGCACAAAATAACTAAATGCAAATAACCTACAAGAACAAAAGGAGAAAAAAAATGACTGGTGCTGTTGTAATTTAATTTGTCATCTGTATAGTGCCTTTTCCCATTGGTAGGACCTCAAAGTGCTGTAGGTGAATGTCCACGGGAGACCGAAGTCCAAGGTATCACAGGAGTTTAGAATGCATATGTACATTTTGGCCAATCGCAAGGTAAGTAGGGGTGGTCAAGTTCCTGTTAGCTACGCATGTCGAGCTGGCATGTGGATAGGTGCTGTAAGGTAGTCTGGAGAGTATGAGAGTACAGGAGACTCATTATGTGTCCAGCTAGACCACATTTCTGTCATGAGGGACAGCTGCATTCTTATGGCCGAGGTGTTGTGCGATATGTCTTAAGTAGTGTATGATTGCAGATGCGTGCAGGTAGCTGGCCGTGCCTTCGGCCATCTTCCATTAGCATGGAGTGCGATACGTACCCATGTGTCCTGGCAGGTTTCTTAGAAGTGGCGTGTATTCTGATAGTTAAATAGCCGAAGAGGGGCATGGGTTCGACAGGAGGAGTGGGGGGCAGGTCTTGAGTGCCCGCCGGAAGGCAAGGCGTTCCTCTATGCAGCAGATGTTGAGGAGAATTGTGTTCCAGATTGAGGAGACTTGGACGGAGAATGAGGATACCCCCATTGTCGATTTGAATGGAGAGATCACAAGGAGTAGTGCGGTACCGGATCATATGTTTCTATTGGGTTGGTAACAAACGAGATTCTGTTTAAGGTATTCTGGGCCTGTCTTGTGGAGGGCACAGTGGGTGATGCACATGGCTTTGAAAGGGGCCCGTCGCCCAACAGGGAGCCAGTGGAGGATACAGAGGGCCGGTGTGATGTGCTCTCTGGGGCCAAGGGCCAAAAGGAGCCTGGTTGCTGAGTTTTGTATCCGTTGGAGCTTTCTAAGTGGATATGCAGGGGTGCTCAGATAAAGTGAATAACCAAGGATGCTGCGACTGAAGATAGGAGAGGTACGGGAGGATGCGTCTCAGAATGCAGAGATGTAGATAGCAAGATTTAGACACAGAGTTGATGTGGTGTGAATGTGTCGAAGATGGACACTCTTTAAAGAGTGACCAGGTCAAGGCTATTTGGGGGAGCTACACCAAATGCGATGAATGAGCCAGCAGTCTATTTGGATTAATTGGAGACAGTTGATATGCTCATCTTAACATGATCCTGACAAAGGAGCCCCTGAAAGGGGTCTTAAATGTACGCTTGTGTGTTTATGATATGTCTGCCTCATTTATAAAATAAAAGTCTAAATTAAAAAAGAAGTTAGGTCAGGCGTTCTAAGTGTAATCGCAGGTTTTCCTTCAAAATGGCATGCAAAAAGAAAAATATCGGCTGTAATGTACTACTTTGAAAAAATCTTTGTTAGTTGCACTAGACTCACAAAAAAGTCCCACTTACACACCCAAAATTGGTGATTGGACATTGTGAAATTTGCTCTAGCCTAAGTTACTCTATCAGGTTCAATTGACATCCTAAAATGAGGGAGGGCAGGTTCAAAGAGCGACATGGCAAAAATTCTACAGAAAGATAAATTAAAAAAAGGTACATTGCTAGGAATGAATTAAAATAAGTGAAAACGAAAGGAAACAATACAAAGGAGTAAGAGGGGAGCGGCATTTCCCCTAAGAATTAAAAAGTAAATACAACACTCAGAGGGTGGACTTTCAAAATGGTTATCATTATAATGAACAATAATAATAACAGGTATTTATGCAGCGCTTCCTAGCAGACTTCCTCTTACTTCCAAGTACTCCAATAGCTGGGATGATTACACAACTTAATGATACTCACTTGTTCAACCTTGGATGACTAAAGGTCCGAGCCGCCCATGCAGCAATTCAAACTAATGAAGTGCAGGCTTGCCCCATGTCAGAGGTGAGCAGTCAACTCGTGAGATACCCCTTCCAGAACGAACAACCAATTAGTGGACTACATAGGAAGTTGACCAGTCTACTTTTTGCAGTCCCATCTTGGGGAGTGTCAGTTTAAAAGTCAACCTTTGGATAAACTGTATTCCATATCAGACAGGAACCATTTCTTTTTTTCCTACATAAAAACCTTTTAAAACTTCTCATTCCAAAACATTTTTAAATCACATCTCTCTGTATATACTTTAATGAAATGTCTTGCTTTACAGCAAACACTTACACCTCAAATGGTCCGGTGTAATTAAGCGAGTTAACAAACGTTTTTAAAGGCACTTCTGAGGTTTTGTGAACCCACAGTCCCTTTTTGCCTCTTATCGATTCAGACACACCGATTGACCAACCCATCTCTCTAACGAACACCTGGCATGTTTGGCTGGTCATGGATTAGGGGGGTGCAAAATCAATTCCCTTTGTGAGTTTTCCTAGGAGTATGTTAAAAACCTGGGGGAAAAAATGGCGAATCAGTGCCTTAGACGTTATTGTAGTTGATTGGATACAATCCCAAAAACACTAGATTAAAAGATAGCTAAATCTGCACCCATGTGAGACTATTTTACTCCAACACAGATTAGAGGTCAGAAACGCTTGGCTGAGTTTGCATTCATTTAGACAAACCCAAGAATTCGTTGGGAAAAAGTCGTGAAATTAAAATGATGAATTTTGGGATTAATGCAATTCAGCAAGCATCATAATTATGGCTTGTTCTACTCCAGTCAGTAGAATACTCTGCCTTTGCGCTAGCAACGTATGTCAGCATTAGGAAATGCTGAGGCTCATCCACGGATGAACTATCATTGCACAAGGCCCTAAAGAAATACTATTGCATCGTTAAATTATCTAACAATCAGAACTATACAACCTAAACCACCATACCAATAAAAACTAAGAGCAGCTCGTAAGCATTGCATCTTCGCCCATGCTACTTACATAGTCACTCATGAACATAAAAATGTCAAAACTGAGTTGCGCCGTGACCCTCCCCAAAGCCAAATAAATCTTCAAATCGGAGCGATGTTGTATGGCAGCTGCCTGCTGACCTGGACATGGGTCAATCACCATGCGTCTGAAATTGTAAACATATAAAAAAAAAACACCATTATATAGTGCTGCCCTATCTACATAACCTACTATCCCAGCACATCTTTCTTTTTAGAATTCAGTCTTAACTGGGAGCTGCACCATACTGTTTAGTGGGCAGATCTTCATGTTCAAGATGCTCCTGCTGGAAATAAAACAGTAACCGGTCTGCTTATCCTTAGAATGAACTATGTCAAAAGGCATGTGGTTGCTTCACAGACTATCATTTGAAAGTCAACAATTTGGCCAACCCAATTCGGTCAAATCAACCAAATACGCACAATAGATGCATGGGTGAGGGGGCGGGAGAGCCCACCAAAGACAAAAGTTAAAAAGGGTGCTTTTTGGTTGATCAAACTAAGTCCACCAAATTGTAGATTATCAGTCTACCTAAAATAGAACCAATATCAACATACATTTAAAAAATCTAAATTGAAACACTCTAGCCAACTCACAGACATAAGCTCAGTTATCTATATTCATCACCAATAGAAATACGGTCCTCATTTTATAAAGAGTGAAAATAGTGTGCAGGGCACCGTAAACATTAGCACTTACATGGGTTTTGACACCGGCATGCAATTTCAACTTTTTCAAAACTAAGTGTAAAATAAATAATACACTGTGCAGACAGCTCTTGCAATGGGCTCCTGGGCAATATGCCTGCGTTTAGCCATAGGAATAATTGGTTTAACAGCAGCATGAAAATACATTCTGGTGTTAAACCATGAGCAATGCACAATGAAAATGTTATTTCTGCTTCGTGCACCTCTATCTTCCAATAGAACAAAACTCTCTCAGGGTGGTAAAACCAGGACTAAACCACTGCATGCATTAGTTTATCTCTCCACGGATTACAAAATGAACCCCATGTCAGGGGTTTGCAACTTTTGTCTCTCCAGATGTTTTGGACTACAAACTGCCATCAGACCTAGAACGCATAGTCAATGGTCCACAGGTTGAAGACCGCTGCCCTATGTGGAGTTGTGGAGCAATGCAACTAAGAATGTCCTCAAGACATTATATAATTTACAGAAATTAAATATGTCTGAATAAATCCAGTTCTGCTATGCCCTTACATCGCATACATGCTAGCCCTGAATCTGGAGCCATTTTTTTTAGCCGTGACAGAAGGGGTGGGGGTAGTGGGGAGAAGTTTGGCAGTCAGGCGATTCTATGAAGAACCGCTTTCCTGCACACTTGGAATTCTAACAAGTGGGCTGCATTTTTCACAACACTATATATATACAAAAACAAATCTTCTGAGCGTTACTCTCTTCTCAGGATTATTGTATGGGACACACAGGTGCTGAATTTAATAATCCTGTGCTACACACAGTTTCAAGTGCTCCATTACACAGAACCTCATTTTGAAGACTTGCTACACGTCATTATAGGGCTTTCCCAGGTGACCTACAGTTTAGAAGCCTGTATGCAGTGATCCGATACAGCATGCATTTCGGCCATCTACGATCCCTTCGACGATTCTTGCCGTTTATACTGGCGACAACGTTTTCGTAAAACAAAATTAAAACGGACCTAAAAAAACGGTAAGTTATGCAAGTAAAACATCAAGTTTGCCTAAGAAAGCGAGCAAGTGTAGCACTTCTGCTTGGCATTTCAGAACAGTGCTCAACAAATTCGACTGATGCCACAATAATAAATCAAACACAGAAGTCGTTTCTAAAAATCCACATCTGTGCGAGCATGACTGGACTTCTGGCGTAGAGCTGGGCAGAAGAAGGAAAAAACAGCCTTTGCCCATTTGCTCCCAGCTGCCATGGATGGAACGTATTATATGCCTCACACATCACGTTGCATTTTTTGAATACCAAAACGAAAAAAAGGGTCTCCAAATTTACTGTAGAATTCAATATATTAATAAGCAAAGTACAACTGAAAAAGTAACAAAATAGCTCTCAGTTCGGACAGAATTTCACCGACATACAGTCGATGAGTGGATTGGTTTCACCTCTTCCAACGTTATGAAATAGGATTTATTTTTATTAAATACCAACCTCTAGTTTGTTTCGAAGTTTGTTGCAAAATGGCTTCCTAGTCACACGCTCATAGCAAGGATCACCGCTTTTGAAAGAAACAAAAACAATACCATTTCCTAATCAACTGTTAATGACCAGCCTAGAGCATGTAGACTTTTTCCAAACGCACAGCGAAGCACCAGGAAAACCTGTGCTGTGTTAGAATTCTATATACTGTGAGGAACTCATGGTGACAACAAGTAAGACAGACACAAGTTATCGCAGTTCAAGGGTGTTTATCGAACAATGAATGTTGTATGCAGGTTGGAAAAATGCCTAATCTAAACCCAAATCTAAGATGGGAGCAAGCGTCGACAATCAAATGAAAAATAAGGCAGTCCTAGTGGCGTTGTGTCAAAATAAAAAGGGCCAATACTAAGAAACCTATTGCCTAAACCTAACAGCCAATACAAAAGGGGGGGCGGGATAGTTCTCAAGAAAAGAAAGAAGTGTTCTCAAATAATATGTCATGATGCAGTAGCCTGCGTCTCCCTTCCCCACGTTCTGCACAAGAGGGTAGATGGGCTCTTGGAGCACAGTACAGTCTCGGCCTTCTCCAGCACAAGACGACAGTTCCAATAGCAGTTCTCAGGACCGTTGATGGCCAAGTCTCGTTTCCTGTGATAGTATCTTGCCTTCGGGCCCGACGTGTTCAAAAAAACAAAACAAAAAGGTTCCTTTAACCAAATGAAAGTTTGTTCCCAATGTCCTCTGGGTGATGGATTCATGCCGCAGTCCCCCTCTTCTGGGCTCTGACCTGTCTTGACTTTAGCGGGATTAATTTCCATTGGTTTCCCAAGGTTTACTTTCACTGTGGGATTCACTTCCCTTTCTTTCACACTGCTTTTAGATCAAAGTCTTTCAATTGTACAGGGATTTTGCTTGACCCTCTGTATGACCACTATGACCTATTTCGCTGGCCTTCCTACAGCCTTCTGGTACTTGTAGTTTCTCTCATATGGGGCTTGACCAGTGTCTCTCGAGTTAGCACCCACGTGGTGCCGCTTTCCCTCTGCAGCTGGTCTCCCCTTCACACTTTTACAGTTCATTCAAAGTTAATCAGCTTTGGTTTAAAAAAACGTTCTCACTCAACACAGCCTGGTTCTTATTGGTTCTCCCCTCATCTCACTGGCTGTGATGAACCACTTGGATGTTGCCTTTCTGGAGTCAAGGCCGGTCCCACGGGCGTGGGAGCTTCCCTCGCTCCTGCTTATTGGCATAGGTTTGCCCTGTATACTGTTGACATCTGCTGCAGGACACTTGCACTATTGTTTTACCGCGTTAGGCTCTCTTCCACGAAGGCTCTACGTGTCTGGGACGAAAAGGGCAAGGTCATTTCTCTCCTCGCCACCCTCTCAACTCCGGCCACCTTTCTCCTTCTTGAACTGCTGCGTGGTAGCCACCTCGTTGTGCCGTTTGCCGTGCTCACCTTGCTCGTACTGTGCTCTCTGGCTCCACCTTTTATCCCTGTTGGGAAGGGAAAGTGCTGTCAAGTGTGTGCGATTCTGATCAATTGCCCGACTTTGCGCAACCCTTGTATTAGGACATGTCAGGCAAACTGCTCTGTGTTAGTACGTTGTCTTTTGTGTTGTGCGAAAATGTTAAGAGTTAGAAGGGGGTGCGGGAGGTCTGTGGTTTGGAATGTCCCCCGTGAGAGGATGGGGAAAAGGAAGGAGGATACCGCACCTCACCCGTCGGTGTCCCACACCCCACGAGGACACCCCCCCCCCATCCAGGTGATCCTCCCTCACTGGCCCACCCCCAGGAACTGGATCCAATAGCAATGGCCGTGTCCTGGCCACCTGGATGACAGATCCCCAGGGACTAGCTAGGGAGACACCTTTAGGTTTCTCACAACACAAATCAATAACCTTCCATACAAATAGAACACATTAGAAACAAGCCACAAAACATTCCAGTGATTGTGAAGTAGACATTTCATGATCTCCAACATGCACACAAAAAAGAAACTGATGCAATATACTGAAACTATCAAGCTTTAATATGAACCTATCAAGCTCCAATATGAAAAAGGGGAGATCCAAAGGATTAGATGAAGAATACCAGCATTTTATACTGGGACATGGAACTAGTGGGGGCACTGAAATAAGCGCAGGGCAAACTATCTGTTACACCAATTAAATCATGGTTTATGGGCATGGAAAATGAGGGATGGGCCAGTAACTGATCAATGGTTCATGCGCCACAAAATCATTTGGACCCCATTTTTTCGAAGGAAACACAAACGTCACAACGAGATAGAAAACACTTTTAGACATTTGCTTTCATAGAGTTATCCTGCATTTCTATGGGACAAGAACACTAAAGTGATCTGTGTGTGATGGGCTGCTACCACAAACACACACCTACTTCCTTAATGGACACACTTGCACCTTTGATTTAAAAAAAAATAAATTGGGTAGTGCACCGAAACCAAAGTCATAACTGAAAGGGCAGAAGTCAAAGTCATGTAAAGCAGAAGGAAGTCCAATGGAGAAACAATTATGACATTGTTCAAGACAAACTGAATTTGGACTGATTAAACTACCTAAACTGTATTTATGGGACACACACAGCCATGGACGTTAGAAACATACTGTTACTCCATGTGTGGATGTAGGTATCATTATATTTTTTTTAAGAGCGCCTGTTGGGGTGGTCAGGAAAGGTCCCAATGACGAGGGTGACATCGTTTTGACTGGGGGTGTGGCGCTATTGGCGCAATGTTGCAACTTTATATGTATCCAGTGTAGTTTAAGGTGAATGGGATGTGTTACTTCAAATGTTAATTTGTGTCCAAGTTCATACCTATTAGACTGCACTTGCGCAGCAAGATAAATGTCAAAAACGCCAAATGAAATATAATCACGATCCAGATATGGTGTGCTACGAAGTGCCTAGAAGCTGGGCAACGAGGATTTTCAGAAAGCGCATGCAAGGAAGGGGACTGGTCATGAAGCACTCACTGTAAAGAAGAGAGAGTAGTTATTAAACATGCATGCACACAGATATGCATACACAGGGAATTCCTAAATCTAGATGTAGTGCGCTTTTTTACAAACAGAGTCAGTCAGGAGTTCGCCAGGTGAATTCAGAGCATCTCGGAACAACTGGTTCCGTTTCAGAGGCCAGAGGAGAGGTAATGAGTAACTACAACCTTAGCAGATGGTCAGCTAACAAACCGGCCAGGGTTTTTATGGCTCGGTATCGCACAAGGCAGTGCTTTGGAGCTTGCAGAGGGATCTGGCCATTTGCTTTTCACCAACAATAAACGTGGGGTGAAGCGAGGCTAGAGTGACCGATATTCATGGGTTTCGATTGTTTTTTCAGGATAGGCCATGCTTGCTGAAATGGTAGTCCTATAGATTACAATGTTCCGGATACAACAGTAAGTTGGGGTGGGTGAGATGATTATCAGTCCAAAAGGGAACCTGTGGAGTCTCCTTCTCCTCAGGTCGTTTTAAGTATTCATGAAAACCATTTGCAATTATGATTAGGGTTATATGGTTTCTGGCCAGCAGGGACTTTTAATGAATTATGTTTGTATGTGAATGTGTAACTGTATGATGTCATGGCCTGCCACAGACAGCCTAAAAAGGGGTCTCATACACATGAGCTGAAGATGGTAGTTAAGGTAACTGCAACCAAGGAGAGTGGGAGAATTGGAGAAAGATTGGATTCCTTTTGTGTAGGTTTTGTCCAATCGTGTGTGGGGGTGGACTGTAATAAAATATAAAGGAGTTTTTTCCACTGTTGCAAACATTTATATAATGTGTCAACTTGTGTGGTTCGGGGAGACTCGGGTTAGTTTGACTCTACAGCGTCATCTAGCCCCTCCCCGGATGATTGTACAATAAACTTGCTTTACGTACAAACGTGCACTTGCTTCTTAAGTGGTGGGCCTGCCTGGAGTTAAGGTAGTTAAGGGCCCATCCCCACAAGCCCTAGCTTGAGTGCAGCAGAGCACTGTACAGAGTGGATAGCCAGCGTTTGGGCTCATTCAGTAATGTCACTCTTCCACAGAGGGCACACCCTCCTCAGTGTCATGCATGCACAACTAGCCCAAAAGGTCAGTGCAAAATGGGACTGCACACCCCTCACAGGATCAAAGAAACGTAGCCACAACTTCCCCATTCTAAGAGAACTGCACTGGTTACATATCCCAGTCAGGACAATCTTCAAGACAGTCTGTATAACAGATAAAGCAACAACTGCCAGGACATCTACCTACCTTGCCACACAAAACATATTGGCTCAGATGACGTGCGTACCTCCCTGAAGCTGGACCATCACAAAGAAGAAAAAAAAAAGAAAAGAACGCACGCGAAAAGCGTTTTCTTGTTATCTACCAGCCTCCTGGAGCATGATCGCAGAAACAATTAGGATGGCCCCAACGCTCTTGCAATTCAGGAAAGTCCTCAAGGCTCTGATGTTCAGGAATTAAGAAGAAAACACTTCACCACTGGACAAGGATGTGCCAGATATAAATCCAGAATGTGTCCCTTCTGGGGCAAACTTCCCTTTTTCATGCAATTCCCAACTAACATTTTACAGCGTTCTGTAAACCCAGATACATAAATCACAACATTCCCCATTGAAGCCCATCACCTCCATAGAAATTAGACACGGTCCTTAACAACATAAAACATGCTACTCACTTTCCACACTGTTGATTCATGGTCCATGCTTATTAGAGTTGTATGCTTGCACAATCACTAACAGGCCCTGTCCTCTTTACCTTCTTGTTTTTGTCTTATCCTGTTCATTCTTTATTTGGTACCCTCTTTCTTTTCTTTTATCCTTTCCCATTCATTTCAAATCATGGTCTCGAAATCCTGGTGGAAGACAGTTCTCTCTTTCCAGACAAGCCTACACACTCAGACATCCAGAGTGGTCATTCAACAAAGTGTAAAAGTTAATAAGATAACAATGTTCCCTGGAATGCAAAGGACCTAACCTAAAACTAAACACAGAACTGTATTGGTAAGCAATACAGTATTTTTTTAGGACTCCAGAATTGTGGTTGTGTTTTTAGGTAAACATCAGACACACTGCTCCATTTTAGATCAAATGAAGCCTTGCAATATCTTTTTTCAAAGACCCAGTAGAAGCCCATTTCAATATTCCAGCTGAGACATGGGCAGTGCACACATTATTTGGACTTTCCGATTCATGCACAGAGGAGAGATTACCTGATCAAGCAGGTTGAGCGTGTAGGGGCATCTGCTTAAAGTTGAGATTTGTTGGCAAAAGGCGATTTAGATTTTAAATTGCATTTATACTTTGGTCTCAATTAGTCTTTCGTGACAAGAAGGTGAAATACAAACAATAAAAAGCATACAGTATAAAACAATTAGTTTAGTAAAAACATTAAAATGAAGCATTACAAATCTTAGGGAAATATTAACGCATTCTATCAGAGTTCGAGAAGTACTTGTGAATGCTTTCAAGGGCTCAGAACCTAAAGGGCACGATTAACGCTATTGGGGAGAGCTGGTAACAATCCATCTGAATTTATATCCATGCTCGCAACGCCAGAGACCTCGTCTAGTCACATTGGCTACTGGCCTTCTTCACCCTGTGCCGCCAGGCTCCAAAAACGAAACTTGAGGTAGCTTTGGCGATGTTAATGTCCAGATCCCCAAAAGAAAAATCATGGCATCATCTGGGTTATCCAAAGGTCCTTCACTTCTTGGAATTGGTAGGATGCTTTGAGCCCTGGGAGAGTCATGGGGATGGTATGCTAAAAGAAAGTGGGCCAAATCCTCTCCCGCTCGCTCTCTATCTATCTGCCTTAAACATTGAGCATTTTGGGTTTGACTCACCCTTCATTTGTTAGTAATGGTAGCTAGAGATAAGGTGTTTGCTCTGGCAAGGGCAAACAGACGTTTCATCTGTGGGTTGACAAGTGTTGACGGGTACGGTTGGTGACCTCCCTGTGCCGCCAATATATCAACCCATGGTATATGTGCCAGGACAACCAACTCCCCATCAAGCTTCCATCATCAACCTCATTTGTCTTTGTCCTTGAAGTTTGTGCAATGAGGACCTATAGCTGTTAGTTGCGTGGAAATCTTGTTCAAATATGCGATGAAGAGGAATTCAATAAGGTCCTTCTACAGTCTCCTCATGTATGGAGAAACAAAGGGTATGAAAAGAGTTCATGCCATGCCAGATCCACCAGTTCTCTTGTTTTAGAGGCTGCCGTTTTAAGAGCGGGTCTGGCTGGACTGTCCATTGCCCTTATCTCTTGCTTCTGGAAGTCAACATTTGCATGAAGGGTGTCCAATGTTAGACTTTTGGGTAAGTACTGGAGATTCTTTCAAAAGAGCCGCTCACAGGTACCCATTGAGTAGTTGATTTATCAAACCCCCATATCTCAGCATCAAAAGCAACTGTCCCTCCACACTTTGCACAGTAGACCTTCTCGATTTGAGCAGCAAAGCTGTCCTTGTGTTTGCGAACCACCTTAGTAATGGCTCTGCCTGTGGTAGAGGCTTTCCGAGAAGCCAGCTCTATGTGAGCTTTCCAGCAAAGATATGAGGTAAATAGGATACCTAAAAATGAAAAGCTGTCCACTACATCCATTGGTTCCACCTCTAACATGAAACTGGGCTTTGACCTGCCCATTTGCATCACTGAAAATCATTACTTTTGACTTGTATTTGTTCAGAATTAGAGGATTGTGGGACAGTAAGAAGAAACCGTAGTTGGGCTCTGAGAGCATTGGGTGTCCTGGCAAGGAGGGCCGCCATCAGCGTTTAAGAGCATGGGAACAGGTCTACCCTCTATATTAGGGATGTCTCTTGAAGCTTCCTTGATGTGTTTCGACATATCGTTTATAAATAAGCAGAAAAGGACTGGGACAAGTAGACATCCTTATTTAACCCGATTCTGTGTTGGGCCCTAGGTTTGGAATCTTCCTTGCTGAGCTCCGTTATTTGTTATGGTGTCCTTTGCATTAGTGCAAGGTCACAGGATTTGGTTGTTGAGGTGAAGCCCACACCGCCTTTGTGGTATGATCTGGGAATATCCTGGATATCTCGCTATTGGTTTATTTTACACAATGGATTTCCCACACCGTTTGTTTTGTGACAAATGCAATTGATTTTATTCATCAATCTGTTTGTTGCGTGGGCTCTTGGTTCCAGTGGTGGTCAGCCAACACGCGTTTCGACCCGTGGGTCTTTATCAAGGCTATTTGTGAAGGATGGGTGCTCCTGTGGGGTCCTGGGTTGAATGTCACAACTAGAGATCAGCTATGACTCTCTGGTATGCATAGCACCCCATCTCAATGGAATATAGCCACATACCTCCTGGGGCACGGCCACCCACCCACATACATACACATACTGTAATAATGCACTACTCAACCTCATAATGCACATCACCTCTGCCACTAGAACATAGCTGAGTCAGACGAAACAAATTCGGCCAGATGGGCACATAATCAGTTTCCTTGACTCGAATACTCTCCCTTCGGCCCATCACAGCACCCATCCACTAGCCAGATCTCCATGGGTTGCTAGTAGGGACTTAGCTGCCCCTACCTACCTTCGTACTGGCTAAAATGCACACACACATTCTAAAATCCTCTTCTGAATTATTTCTCATACCTCGTTCCTTCAAGGGCATTCGCCCACAGTGCTACGAGGCCATACCAATGGCATTAGGCACTGTACAAATGCCATGTAACACAACTAAAGCCAACCATTGTTTAGACATCCTCTCCATACAAGAAAAACTTAATATCAAGACTGGATAAAGGAAACTAGCAGATCCCCCTCCTTCCAGCTCTTTATATGCATCCAATGATCTTCTAGCAGCAGCTTTCAGTGTGTAAAGATGACCAACTTCCTGAGTCCTGTTTAGATCCGTTTCCTGCTGCAGTACCCCCAGGTTACTTTGGGCATGTACGCACTTTCCTTATGGTGTCCTTTAGCCCGGCGTTCAGAGCAAAGGCCAGACGTGGCCCTCTGTTAGCCCCTGCTAAGGGCACACAGAAATAAGGGCTCTTGAAAGTATATTTTCTCCATTTCATTCTGTGACCCCAGTTTACTCCTGTATGCCACAAAAATGTCTCTGGAGAAAGTACACAAACAACATTCAAATCAAGCTCTAAGACAGCACTCCACTTGAAGTGCTAATCACATACACCGGCGTCCTGCTCAACTGTCATACAGCACCCGCACACCCACATGAAATGATTTACCTCATTAGCACACTCTCCCAAGACATGCTCTACTTAGGGAGAGATGGCTGAAAGCCCACCACTCACCCATTATCCCAGATATGCTTTTTTTACAGTAGCTCATTCACCAAAGAGACCACCCACACAAAGAAGAGGGTGGCATTGCCATCTTTTATAAAGATTCACGATCACTTAGTAAAACCACACCTCCTCATATGCTTCCTTTAAAGCTCTCCCTCTCACTTGCTCCCTTCCACCACACCCACACATCACCCTTCATCCCCTTATTTACAACACCCCCCCCATGAGTCCTCCCTCCCCCTGCTCCAACACACAATCCCAAAGAACACAGCGACTGGACTGACTTTACAACTAACAACCACATCTACTCCTGCACCAATTTCGACTGTGCCAACTTCAACCCTATTATTTCCCATCCAGAAACCTGTACTATATACTATCCTCACTCCACTCACCTCCTATGGACCTGGCAAAACTCAACACCTACCTCACATACATATAGCTGCCACACTAGACTTTCTCATTTCAAGCAAAATTATGTCTAAATGGAAAATCAAATCTGGGTGTCGCGATCGTACCACTTTGCAATTCCCTTCACTTTGTAAGTGATTTCAATCCGGCACACACCCAAGTCCCGCCCGGCGTGTAATGCGCAACTGAAACCCTTATTTATTTTTATCTATAGGTTCAGTATTCTGAACGATATACCACTTGTATCACACCCTTCTCCTGAGACCCCCCCGGTCACAGTGAAGCAGGAATCAGGCTAGTTTGAAAAGGTAAAATATTTATTTAGGTATTTAGAATTCAAATCAGAATATATTTTAATAGGTAAACAACAATTACCAATGGGGTGATAGAACACTGAATAGTATCTTTAATACACTGGGAATCAAGGAATGAGCATAAAACAAAAGCAGCACAGAAAATAATACTTTTGTGTTGTTTGGTATAGATGGCACTATGGTTAGAGGTTCCCCTGCAACACCCCTCAACCCCCAAATAGACAATGTAAAGATATGGGAGGAGAGGGCAGGCATTCAGTAATAACACAAATCAAACAGAATATCACTCCCACCTTCCCCCTTCAAACACAAGAGAAAACGGAATTGACTTTTCAGCTGTCAGCATTGCTTTGAAATTGTCTTTAGAATTGATTGAGCAAAAACACCAAATGTGGTCAAAATTACTTAAATTATTATAAATTCCTATGGGAGCCGCTTTGTACAGTTGCAAACAAGCACAAGCAATGATTTAGTCAAAAGAAAACAATTGAAATGTCAAAGTCCAAGTGGGAAATAAATTAAAGCTATTTCACACATGTACAATTTCTCAGAATGTAAAATCGTGGCACTTTTCCTTACGCGATATTCGCTATAACGGGAGAATCGCACTGTTTTGGGTTCTATGAATAGCTAAGGATGTTAGGTACAAGCAGGAGTTGAAATTTCGTTTCAATCATAAAAATTGAGGGAGTCATAGAGGCGTTTTGGCGAAATAGGCATGAGAATGGAAAACAGAAATGCACTTTAGAAAATGACAAATGGGTGGAGTACAATAGTTTATGACTATGAAAAAGCAAATGTCACAGATGGATCTTACAGTCACATGATCAGCGCAACCCGCCTGTTGTGGATACTCTACCTCTTCAGATGAGAAAAGAGTCAGTGCAAAGATAGTTCTAGCAACACTATGGTTCTGAATGAAAAATGGGATGGGTTTGAGATTGGGATCGGACAATGCAGATACATTAGGGTCACTTTTCTTCCTATTAATACTCACAGAATAAGTTATTAAATTGGACTGTCTGTTCTGGTCATGGTATGGATCTGGTCTAGGAAGAACAGCACATCAGGCACAGTACTGGATCAGCTATGCCGGTCCCCGGATTTGCATGGAATCTGCCCTTCTTGTTTGTGGATATTTCAATCAGCTGGATAGCGAGTTCCTCAGGCAAGCCTTGTAGGAGCAAGCCAGAGAATTTCAGAATACTAGTTCAAAAGGCCTTCTCACACCACATCCCTTCACTGGGTTGCAAGAATAAGTTTCAGGATTAGGCCTTGCAGAAAATCAATAGTTCTCTACTGCTTGCAAGAGTCTTGGCATCTGGATCTGGAAGGATGTTAAAGCTGGATGTAGACTTCTAGATCAGAGTGCTTTGCCGGGATCAGGAAAGTGAGTGAATCAGTGAGTCCTTATGTGTTGTCAGCTGTCTCTATTTATTAGGGCTGTACCGAACTTCGGCTTCGAGTCCCTATTCTGCCGAAGTTCGGCTGAAATACAGCTATCCGGCTTCGGCAGAATAGTTTCTGTTTAGGGACTCGAAGCCGAAGTCCACTTTCTATGATTAGCTGCCCTCTCCCTGTTTGGGAGATGACAGCCAATCATAGAATGTTTGACAGTGTTCAGGCTGCAGAAGCCAAACAAGCTGTTTGCCTATTGGCTTCTGCAGTCTGACCACAGAGGAACCAGCCTAACGTGTTGAAATAGGAAGCGAGGGAAGGGAACAGTTCTTCCCGTCCCTCACTTCCTATGCCAGCACCCGGACCCAATCACCAGGTAAGTGACGCCCCCCCCCCCATACCCCCTCATCACGGTGAGGCCGCGGGGCCTCAGGGAACCCCCGCGGCCTCACCGCAATAATGTTTTGTTTGTCGGGCCACCGGTGCAAAGCCGGTGGCCCGACGTTTATTTTGCATTGGGGGGCCGCTCCTACAGGAGCGGCCCCCCCAGACTCATGAGGCCGCCGGGGCAATTTGCCGACCCCGGCGGCCTCGGTGCCCCCCATCCCCCTCACCACGGTGAGGCCGCGGGGCCTCAGGGAACCCCCGCGGCCTCACCGCAATAATGTTTTGTTTGTCGGGCCACCGGTGCAAAGCCGGTGGCCCGACGTTTATTTTGCATTGAGGGGCCGCTCCTACAGGAGCGGCCCCCCCAGACTCATGAGGCCGCCGGGGCACTTTGCCGACCCCGGCGGCCTCGGTGCCCCCATCCCCCTCACCACGGTGAGGCCGCGGGGCTTCAGGGAACCCCCGCGGCCTCACCGCAATAATGTTTTGTTTGTCGGGCCACCGGTGCAAAGCCGGTGGCCCGACGTTTGTTTTGCATTGGGGGGCCGCTCCTACAGGAGCGGCCCCCCCAGACTCATGAGGCCGCCGGGGCACTTTGCCGACCCCGGCGGCCTCGGTGCCCCCCATCCCCCTCACCACGGTGAGGCCGCGGGGCCTCAGGGAACCCCCGCGGCCTCACCGCAATAATGTTCTGTTTGTCGGGCCACCGGTGCAAAGCCGGTGGCCCGACGTTTATTTTGCATTGGGGGGCCGCTCCTACAAGAGCGGCCCCCCCAGACTCATGAGGCCGCCGGGGCACTTTGCCGACCCCGGCGGCCTCGGTGCCCCCCATCCCCCTCACCACGGTGAGGCCGCGGGGCCTCAGGGAACCCCCGCGGCCTCACCGCAATAATGTTTTGTTTGTCGGGCCACCGGTGCAAAGCCGGTGGCCCGATGTTTATTTTGCATTGGGGGGCCGCTCCTACAGGAGCGGCCCCCCCAGACTCATGAGGCCGCCGGGGCACTTTGCCGACCCCGGCGGCCTCGCTGTGAAATGTGCCTCACCCCTTGAGCACGGTGAGGCCGCGGGGCCACAGGGAACCCCCGCGGCCTCACCGCAATAATGTTGTGTTTGTCGGGCCACCGGGCCAAAGCCGGTGGCCCGAGATTGTATTGCATAGGGGGGCCTAAAAAAAAAAAAAACTATTCGGCTCACTATTCGGCTCCGGCCGAATAGTTGACAAACTATTCGGTATCCGGCCGAATACTAAATCTGCTATTCGGTACAGCCCTACTATTTATGCTTTAAAATGACATCCCAAAATGGGTGTATGGGCCGGCTTAGCTACGCTTGCCCTCATGAGCTGGGATTGGACCAAAACGTCATCCCCGTCTTGCCTTTGAGTGATTGGATCAAGCCCGGATGATGTCACATTTTATGGTTTGCTTTACAGTTCTAAGAAACCTCCCTTAAGCTACTGGTCTCAAAATCGGATTTTATACTAAATACACATTTCTACATTGGTCACCTTTACACAAATCACACACAAAGATTCCAAATTTTATGTAGCATCTGTTCCTCAAAATCCCGCGGTTGTGGGATCTTGTTTCAGCTTTTTACAGAATTTTGTCCTTTTTGATATGAACACAATTTACAAACGTTATGCAAATTTCCACAAATGTGTGTGTTTAACATAGGGATGTGTGTGTAACTTTTCACAATTCTAGGATTAATACATTTCATATAAAACCACATATATTGCCATTCCTGTCCAGCACATGTTACATGGTTCTGCCGCCTCTAAAACGTGCAGCCAAAAATTAGACCAACAAATACGTCCTTGGTATATTTTTCACCACTTTGAATCACAAGTTATGAGTCTTTA
This sequence comes from Ambystoma mexicanum, assembly GCF_040938575.1. Taxonomy (NCBI): domain Eukaryota; kingdom Metazoa; phylum Chordata; class Amphibia; order Caudata; family Ambystomatidae; genus Ambystoma; species Ambystoma mexicanum. The sequence goes on from NC_090931.1 coordinate 1,071,328,422, forward strand.
CTAATTGTTCTTTGTTCATGTTTAACAGCAAATGGTCGCTTGGCTCCACCCCTTGGTCTCTCCTGGGAGTCCAGTAGCATCCCCCTCCTTCCAGGAGCCATTTATGACCCTCTCACACCTCAGTTTCCTGGGCTGAAGGGCCTGCTATTGTTCATTCTCTTTCTGTAGACAAAAGTCTGGGGCAACCCACAATGAGGACCTTCCCGTGAGTTTCAGCTGAGAGGATATCCCTCCCCCTGGGAAAAACCGGTTTGTCCACTTCCAAAAGGGTTGCAGCTCAGCCAAGCTAAATTTATTATTAATTAAAAATCCAGGAAAAACCAAATTTGTTGCATCAAACATAACTACATTACTTTCTTAGCTTTAACTCTGTGGGATAAAAAGCAACGGAGATCTATATTCTTTTTAGCCACAATCCTTTTTTAGGTTTGCTAATCCAGCATACTTTTCAGTTTAGATCACTTTGAAGTTTCATCAGTAACTCATCTGACAGCTGTCATTCAGGTAGCCCAAGGTACTGCACCCAGATTTTGACAGGGGCTGTCAGTTTAAAGACAATCCAGTTTGTGTCATGAAATGTTTTGCTCTTCACATTAGGACTTTGAATGTTCGCAATACTTCATTAGATTACATACATTTTAGCGCCAAGCAAGATTTTGGGATGTTGAGAAGTGTTGTGTTATAGGCATTTTGGAGTTTTTAGCAACAAAGCAAATGTCACTTATAGGCACATTTTGAAGATTCATTTGCAATGCGCTGCTTTTCCCTCTGCACTCTTGTTTGCTGGTCATGGAGCCCACTGGCACATTTTGTAGGTTTTTGCTGCCATTGTTGCAGTTTCTTTCACCATAACTAGCAGGGTGATGCTGCATAGCACAGCAAAGTGGGTCAATACGTCCCACAACTTATACACATCATCCCCCAACCTGCCACACATCCCCTTCACCTCCAGCCAGACAAACCCAACACATTACAAACAGTCTTAGCACCAGTCTCCTCCCTACACACACACACACACCCACGTCCATTCTATACAATTACAACAACATCACCACAAAGGCACTAGACAAAAGTGCCCACCCACCCCCTTCAAATCACAAAAACTACCACCAGGTTCAACAGTTCCCTCCTCTCTATCACGCAGGAAGTCAGGCACCTAGCAAGAGCCTAGCACAAAAAAGGCCTGCCAGCAGGACAACCCTCAGACACAGCCACAACAAATACAAAACAGCAATATGCAATGCCAAAGCCACCCACTACATACAGGAACTCCAATCCACCACCAATCATAAATGCCTCTATAACCCCCCCCAATCCACACATTCCAAACCCCCATCCGCTTGAGTATGCAATTCCCTCATGGATTACAACAACTCTAAAAACACACATCAGGCAAGCCCTACCCTCTGCTCTCCTACCCCCAAATATTACAGCACATGGGATACCTTTCACGGCATCGACACAGACATCCTCTTCACTTACTTCCAAAACAAAGCCTGCTCACTTATGGGTGACGCATGCCCACCTCAAGCCATATCCAATTGTGTCACCACCCTCGCTCCACACAGCCTCAACATCAGCTCCCCTCTCATATATGGTACTATCCTTTTGCACTCAAAACTAGACAAATCGAACTCCTTCCCAAAAAACCATCTCTTGACCCCATGCACACTGAAAACTACTGCCCCATTACTATCCTGCCATACTGCACCAGAATTGTAGCATGCCTTGTCACTGGAAGACTGCAGCAACCCATCACCTCAAAGAACATCCTTAACCCCTTCAAATCGGTCTTTGGACCAGGACACAGCACAGAGACCTCTACACATCACATGCTCAAGGACCTCCAGAAAAATCACGGACGATTAAACGCTCATGCACCGTCCTCCACCTCCTTCCTCACTGACAGGACACACTAGGTCTCCTTCCCCCTTATTGATCAGACCCCCCTCACTCCCAGTCAAGTATGTGTACTACAGGGCACCTTGTCACTCCTTCCCAACCTATATGTAGCATCCCTTGCACAGACCCTGAACACACACAATGTCCATGTCTGCCAATATGCAGACAACAAGCAACCATATTTCCAAATGTTATCCCCATCACAACTCCAAACCCTTAAAAGCTGTCCCTGCACCATCACCAACTGCATGGCAAGCCATTTCTTCAAGCTCAACCCTTCCAAAATGAATTCTCTCATCTGCCATTTTTGACCCCCCTCCATCCAAGCACATAGGTAAACTCACCCCCTGGATTCAAGAAGTTTCTAAGGACAACCGACACATATACCTCTCCACACCTGTCAAATCCATTGGCTTTACCATCAACCCCCACCTTTCCTTCACACATCACATAGCTGCTGTCACCAAAACGTGCAATCTACAACTACACCTCCTATACAAGATCAGACACATCCTCTCCCCAGACCATTTCGCACCACAGTCAAAGCACTTGTTCTGTCCAAGCTGAAATAGGGCAATGCTCTCCTCAATTGACTCCCCAACAGCACACTTGCCTCCACTACAAGCCATACAAAACGCAGCAGCTAGACTCATCCTCCACCTATTAGGGCAAAACACAACTGCGGTGTGATTTGCTTACAGCCTAAAATGTCTGATTTCAAAAAACACAGGAGAAAACAACAACCTGTTTTTTGGATAAAACCACTGTGGTTGAGGGCAGAAATATTTTTCAAAGGAAAGGAGAGCTGCTGTTGAAGACAGCAGCAGTAAACAAGGCTGTGGAGGAAGACAGCAAAGATATGGTGAAGTTCTGACTGTCCCTTCCTCCCATTCACGTCTCAATCTATGATGCGCTGATGTGCCGCCTACAAAAAGGGGACAGGATAAGAAGATAAACTACTTACTTCTATTCATTGTAAAACATCCAGCCTTGTACCAGTAATGCCCATCAACCACTCTCTTCCACTATGTGTATGTATTGGAAGAGACAAACAGCCAGACAATAGATCGGTGCGTTAATGGTTTAAAGTAAAAACATCCACTGGGTTATATATGACTAATGACCAAGGGATTCTACACATTAGAAAACCTTTGCAATCTCCAAAAACAAGGATATCAAAATGTTTCACCCAAGGAACTGAGGTTTAAAGAAATGTTTTATTACTGGATCGTGAGTCATAAAACATGTGAAATGTTCACTTAAAAATAAAGGCAGGTGGCAAAGTAGGGAAACTGAAGGGCCGGGAAATTCAGAGCTTGGTTATAAATCGCACAGTGCCCCGGCGAAAATAATATTTTCAGGGCATGCTGCAACACGCGTTTGTGAAAGGCGACAGCTCCATTAGGCAGTGTAATGTACAACATTAAGGTTAACTTGTGGCAGAAACCGAGTTACATATTGTTTGAAATGTGTCCATCACACCACCAAACCGAAAATTTCAAATTGTTTCATCCTTCTCAATATCTATAGAATCTGTGATCAGTTTCCAATTCTGAATTAAAAGTTATATGAAATTGAACATTATGTAAACAATGTCTTGGTATTATCCAAGGTTACGTTGCCTGTGCGGACATGTATTTGGAACCTGACCGTTTTGTCAAATCAATTGATTGGCTTTGTGAATACATGTTACGTTAGGTTATATGCATTTATAGAGCGCAGATCCACCCGAAGGCCTCCTGGTGCCAAAATACAGCCAACAAAGCAGACACAAACCACATAGAAAGGAAAAGTGTTAAGGGAGCGCATAAACTGAAAATGAATCTCAATGGCCCTCAAAGGGGGAGGCAGTAAGTTCCAGAGCTTCGCGGCAACCACTGAAAAAGACTGACCACCCACCCACGAAAACCTAAAACGGGGGGAAAGCAATAAGATTGGCATCCTGGGAACGCGGAGGATGCCTTGGGATATAAGGCTGACACTTAAGTTGTAGATATTCAGCACCCAGGCAAATGCCTGGTGAACTATACATAGTAACTTAAAATCAATCTGTTTCAAAACGGGAAGTCAGTGCAAAGATTGAAGAACGGGAGGGATGCCAGAGCCATATGGGGTGCCTGTGGCGACTCAGGCTGCAAGGTTCTGAAAAAGTTGTAAGCGGTGGATAATGGTCGAGCTAAAAAAGGAGAGTAACAATAATCAATCCAACTCAGAACCAAAGACGCAACCACCGGAATATGTAAAAAAGGAAGAAAAAGTGGAATCTTACAGAGAACTCTAAAATGAAACTAGCCGGCTTGAGAGATAGAACTGAATATCTAAAACAAAGGTCCTTTACAACCAGCACAGAAGTCGGAAAAGGGCCTAAAGCAGAGGGCCAGAAAGCAGAAGTACACTGTGGGCGGGGGGGGGGCAACCAACAACACCTCCATCTTGCCCCTATTCAACTTGAGGCAATTGTCACTCATCCAACAACCCACAGCCTCCAGGCAACCTCTAAGCAGAGTGGCGGTATGTGGCGGAGAGAGATTAAGGCGCACAATAATGTGTGTATCATCAGCATAGGCGTAGCAGCGGTGGCCATGGGAGTGAAGAGTTTCCCCAAGAGGCTGAATAAAGATGTTAAATAAGGTAGGAAACAAGGCAGAGCCCTGGGAACCCCAAGGGCAAGAGAGCATGGAGACCAATAGAAAGAAGTCAGGGAGTGAGTTTTACCACATCTTGACCACAGATTAAATTATCAGGGTATTTTGAGCTGCTACTTTTTCAAGACAACATTCATGAACACAATGTTTATATGTTCCAATTTTCCTTTTGCACTGGTTTCTTGTTGGTTGTGGGAATTAAGTTGGTAATTCAGTATGCCATGGCTTGTTGCCATACCGTCCCAGTGAGCATAATAACTGAGTTGTTCAAACGTTTCCATTAGAACGTTGTTAAGCATACTAAGCATTCCAAGGAAAAACTTAGAACAAAGCAGTAATTGGATTCATGAACATTGTCTTGAAATATATCAGCCAAAGATAACCAGATAATTGAAACATAGGTCTAAACACAAAGGTCCTTTCCCTGATAAAATGCCAAGGCATGAAAGACACTTTGACATTGGCAGTATTACCACGGCTAACGCCACAACAAACAGTTAACATCATATTCAAAGATCTGTATATGACTTTGAATAAAGAATAGGCAAATTAATCACACATTAGCACCCGGGTGGGTGAAGCCAGCCAATCAGGTTGCTAGGAACGCAGAGAACCGCAGATGCAAATCCACATTCCAGCCAGCCTAACGGTCGGCTCCCCCGCCGCCATCTTCCCCTCACCCACCACCCCGTTTTTTAAATTTTGTTTTAATCCTTTCCCACCTGTCACATTTCTGGGGCGGCGGCACTCCCTGCCGCCACCGGCCCTTCCCCTCTACTCCTGCTGGCCGCCATGGAAAGGGAAGAGGGGCTCCGAACAGAGCCCTGCTTTCCTTTCCATGGCAGTCATCTTTGGTAAGTATTTTCCTTTGTAAAACGGGACACCGCGAGCGTCCCATTGTACAAATACTTTTTTCTAGCACCCCGGGTTAACGCTTTGGCAACCTGGGATGCTAATGGCCTTAAGCCCCTGTTCCAAAGGCTGGAACAGGGGTTAATGGCCCGCAGCCCTCGTTCACAAGGGCAGATAACAAGGGCTGCGGGCCGTTAACCCCCGTTCCAGCCCTTGGAATGGGGGCTTAACACCACATTAAATGGATTTGGAGAATAATTCAACAACGCTGTTTTATATTTGGAATCAAATAAAACTGTAAAGAACAAATCACTGAAACAGGAAGACTCTTGATGGGCGGGGGCATTACCTGGCCAGGTAATGCCCCGTGCCAGTCAGAAGCGAGGGCTTTAACGTTAGCCTGGGTCATTACCTGCCTGGTAATGCCTCTGCCCATTGGGGTTTATTGCTATTAGTGTACAGCATGGGTGCACAACATACGGCCCGCGGGCCAGTTGCGGCCCGCCATGCCCTTTTGACCGGCCCGCGAGGCAAAAGACTTTCCTAATGGAGGGCGGCCCGCGGCCGCCCTCCATTAGGAAAGTCTTTGTTGTCTTCCGGGCCGGTGAAAACACTGGCCCTCATTGGCTCAGCAAACACACGCATCACGTCGCTCCTACGAGCCACGTAATGCGTGTGTGCTGCACCAATGGAGGGCCAGCACTACGGCTGGCGTGGTCCATAAGGCTTGATGCCGGAAGGCATTTCAGCCTTGGACCACGCCAGTCGTAGTGCGATTCCAGCGTTCCAGCTTACCTGCCTGCCTTCCAGCACGTCTCCGGTAAGTGGTCTGTTTGTGTTTGTGTGTCGGGTTTGTTTTGCCCAATGTTTGTGTGTGTATGTTGCGGGGGGGGGGTGTCGGATGTGTATGAATGTTTGTGTTTGAATGTTTTTTGTGTGTATGTTGAGATGCGGGGGTGGGGGGGGTGTGTCGGATGTGTATGAATGTTTGTATTTGAATGTATTTTGTGTGTATGTTGAGATGCGGGGGTGGGGGGGTGTGTCGGATGTGTATGAATGTTTTGATTTGAATGTTTTTTGTGTGCCGAGTTGGGGGGTGGGGGTTCGGGTCTGTATGGGTGCTTGTTTGAGAGTTTGCTGATTTGGGGGGTGGGGGGGTTCGGGTCTGTATGGGTGCATGTTTTTGTGTGTGCTGAGTTGGGGAGGGGTGGGGGGTTCGGGTCTGTATGGGTGCATGCTTGAGTGTGTGTGTGCTGAGTTGGGGGTGGGGGTTTGGAGTTGGGGGGTGGGGGGTTTGGGTCTGTATGGGTGCATGTTTGTGTGTGTGCTGAGTTGGGGAGTGGGGGGTTTGGGTCTGTATGGGTGCATGTTTGTGTGTGTGCTGAGTTGGGGGTGGGGGGTTCGGGTCTGTATGGGTGCATGTTTGTGTGTGTGCTGAGTTGGGGGGTGGGGGGTTCGGGTCTGTATGGGTGCATGTTTGTGTGTGTGCTGAGTTGGGGGGTGGGGGTTCGGGTCTGTATTGGTGCATGTTTGTGTGTGTGCTGAGTTGGGGGGTGGGGGTTCGGGTCTGTATTGGTGCATGTTTGTGTGTGTGCTGAGTTGGGGGGTTTGGTTGGGGGTGAGGGGGCCATGGGGCATAGTGTTTGGTTGGGGGTGAGGGGGCCATGGGGCATAGTGTTTGGTTGGGGGTGAGGGACATGGGGCATAGTGTTTGGTTGGGGGTGAGGGACATGGGGCATAATGTTTGGTTGGGGGTGAGGAGGCCATGGGGCATAGTGTTTGGTTGGGGGTGAGGGGGCCATGGGGCATAGTGTTTGGTTGGGGGTGAGGGGGCCATGGGGCATAGTGTTTGGTTGGGGGTGAGGGACATGGGGCATAGTGTTTGGTTGGGGGTGACGGGGCCATGGGGCATAGTGTTTGGTTGGGGGTGAGGGATATGGGGCATAGTGTTTGGTTGGGGTGAGGGGGCATAGTGTAGCTAGGGTCAATAAAATATATATAAGTTCATTAAACAGGCGAGATACAATAACTAAATAGAAATAAATTATAACAATGGAAAATGTGTAGTACAAAATGTAAGATTGAAATGCAAATAAAAATCGTTACCCCTCAAAAACATTCTTTTTCCATGTGTTTAGTACAAATTGGGGGTTTAAAAAGCCTCCTGCCACGCCCCGCCTACCGCCCCGCCCACATTTACTTTTCGGCCCACTATAGCCCTCATGTAAGGTACTTTCGGCCCTCTGTCAAAATCAGTTGTGCACCCCTGGTGTACAGGGATACCAATTGTCGGCACCCCCAAACCCCAAGTTGAAATAAACTACAAAACAAGATGGCCACCATGAATCAGGGAGAAGGTAACTACACGATTCCCATTTTCCTTCTGCAAGATCACATTTTGGTCATATCAATTATATTATTTCATATGCAGAGCATGCCAATAAAACGATTGTCCAATTATGCCCTCTGTGCTATTTAATAGGAATAAGTTAACTTTTTGCTATATGGACTATCCATAGTACCATGTACTTTTCTTGAAGGGCTCCCTTCTTACAGCGTTACAACGTTTTGTAATCAGTGCCAGGGGTAAAATTGGAATTCCTGGAGCAGCAGCTGGTTGTCGGGGTTTGGCAAAGCAGCTATTAAAAGAGTCTCATTATTGCGTTCTCAGGACAGTATAGGCTTAATATAGGACTTTAAAAAATGAGATCAGAAGAAGAATAAAAGAACTGCAGAGAAAATGTTACTCATATATTGCTTTAACATTCAGAGATGCACGCATCAGAACGACCTATTTTGAGTGCCTGAAAGATGTCTGAGATTGCTTTTGTTTTCTAAACTGTGGCATGCAACCGAAAATGCACAAGCCATAACCACTTATGTCGTGCAGTCATATGCTCTATTGCTGATTTTCTGTTGATTGCTCTCAGTCGCTTGCCATATTGCTTTACATTTTTTTCCCATTTGACTTCCCGTTTACATTATTTTCCTTGTTTCACATTTCTTTCCTGTCCGTTCTTTCATCTTGCTGCTGAATCCGTAACTCGTCACTATATTGGTTTGCCACTGCATCAATCTGGGTGCACTTTTTCTGTCAATGCTGCCAACTCACTCAAGATGAGGCTCTAACATACAGCAAAATCGGTATCCCAGACAGAAGATGGCTCAGGGTTTGGGTTCCCCAAGGCTGCTTCTGTTATAGGCAGTATTATTTTGGAAAATTCCTAGAGATTTATTTGTCTAAATCTAATCACCTAACTGGTCTCATATTACTGCTACTTTGCAATGAATACTGCCTTCTGTGTTACAACTAAAGTGTTATTAAAGACTCAAATTCACGAGGTTGTAATAACGTTCTAGTCTTGTCAAAACATTAAAACTCCCAGCACTGCACAACTCACACATGTTAATTAAAATGCAATCTGGCTGCAAATCCCTACTTTTGCAGGTTGCAACATCACTTTAAGATTGCCTCCATTACAGTCTCACAGGCCTGCCTAAAACAAAATTGAATAGTTTTATAAGCATATTGATGCCGCCTTTTAGGTTTCTACATGTCAACCTTTCGGAATACCCCAGCTTTGGACCTTCTCTTTGGTGATACCTTTTAGTACCTCCAAGCGTTGGGACTGACATTTAAATCACCCATTACTAACTCATCAGTGATATTCTATCCCATTCTTCTAGCAACTCTTCTATTCTTGAGATCGATCGCATTCCAACTGTCCCACCATAAATATTGACCTAATGTTCGTTCTTTTGGGGAGTTCCATTAGGGGAGCCTGTAAATCAATCAAGCACGACCCCACATTCAAGACCTTTACATTTAGATGTGTATTTATCCATGTCGCCAATCCTCCATTGGAACACGCTCTTTTCTTGCACTTTATAGCCGACACAAAATAATTAGCATTTTCTTCAATACAGATCTCATTTTTATTGCCCAGGATTTATGGAAGCAGATAATATTGATGTCTCTAATCAAGCTACGCCAGTCCAAGCCATTCACATTTTTGAAAAGACATGTAATGAAAGTATGAATATTTAACTCATCAGGCCTGGGGAATACAAATTTTGTGGGTACATACCACTAGTGGAGGAGGCAACCCATCAGTCTAGTCATCAACAGCTTCTGACACCAGCGCATTTAGCATCATATTTTTTCTTTTTGCTCTAGTGGCAAGCAAGGGTTTTACAGATGTGTTTCAACACTCTTTGCTTCTTGTGCTGGTCAAACTACAATTTCTGACTTTGCTACAGCTATAGTTGACTGGAAGCCTTCTACCGTATTGGCATGTTACAATGATGGGGGAGAGCTCCGAGTAGTACGGTATACACAGTAGGTGGAGGCGTTGTATAGTCAACAAAGAGCAAAATATCCACTCACTCGTGCAATATAAATAGTCACAACGTAGGTCTCCAGGGCCAATGAAATGTGAGGTTTCCAATATATCCTCCTGTGTAACTGAGCAGCATCCCTCAACATTTTGCAACCAGTGGCTACATTTATTTGGAGGGGCATTGCCCATTTCTCCACTTCCTCTTCTTAGTTTGGCTACATTTACGATGCATATCAACCCTCTTTTCCGCAAGTATTTATTAATTGGTCCATCAGCTCCCGCAAATAGTTTTCTTCCTGCAATCTCTGTATTTCCTATCCTTTCCTCACAAAAATCAAGGGTAAATTGCACAATAGTTCCCCAATTGTGTTGGACTGGGCAATTGGACACATCCAATGTCACATTTCGCAGCTTGTGAAGAAACACACCCACCATAGTTTTTCTGCCAGACAGTAATGGTCGAATCTCAATGATCAAAACATTGTTCTCCTCCATGGGGGACCATAAACAAAGCAGACCCTCATAGCTTGCACTGGGAAAAGACATGTATTTGCTTTACGTTTGACCATTTGGTATGGAAAAAAAAGTGCAATTAAAACAATGTGAACCTCTGCTTAAAAGGTCATAAAACAATACAATATTAGAATGAAACACCATAAAATATAAAATTATTTAGTCACTTACTCAGCCACCCTTATTCACCTAGTCATCTACCATATTCGCTGATGTACCTTTGAACTGCCCAGTCATCAACAGGATATTCACCCACTCATCCATCCATATAACTACCCATGCATTAATTCACCTATACACAACCATAGCCACCCACTTATCCAGCCCCGTTTCCTGGGGCGGCTGCCTGGGAAGCAGAGCTTAAGCAGTTCAGGGGAGGGCACAGGAAGGGGCCCACCCAGACAGCTGCCTCTGAGCCACCAATCAAAAGTTAAGCCTTGCTTGGTTTCAAATAAAGGAATGCATATTCTGAACTCAGAGATGCTCTGTAGACACACATCCTCCTCCACCCACCCTCTCCAGCTTTTTGTTGACAGAGCCTTTAAAGTTGGGGCAATTTATAAGCCATTGTTTTAGACCACAGTGATAAGAACTGGATATGGGTCATCTTTATTCTGATGGCCAGCATAACGCATCAGTTAGCTGACCAAATTTACCGGAGGCTTGGATTAATATCTCACTTTCCATTTCACTACTTCAGCAGCAAAGTACAACCAATAATATATATGATAACAAAGCTAAAAAAAATTCAATAACCTTTGAACTAGAGTCCTTGGTAGTCCAGATATTATTGGTCTATAAACTGACCATGTGACAAACTTAACGAATCAGTACAGTCCTTGTGCATGACCACACTGTCTCTTCTCCTCCACTTCCTCTTTCATTGCTGCTCGGCAGCTAGTTAAGTGCTTTTTTCCTTAATCTTATGAATGTCGTATGTGATGTACTAATGTATTGTGTGGTCATAGGGCCAGACCTGCATGCACGCACACAGCGTAGAGGATCTAGCAGAGCTTATCTGCATTTTCGGGTGATTGAGGTTGCAGTCGCGACGGGGCTGGTGCTCCGGCAACTGCAACCATAAAGGAAGACCCACAGAGGGCAGCACGGCCACAGAAGAGGGAGCGCAACAGGACCACGCAGTTCTGACACTCCCTGCAATCCACGGACCGTTACTACAGTATAATCTCTGTCAATAGATTGCTCCGTAAGCATTTATATACATCTCCTTGGATACTTCAAGGGACATAATGCGCTCGATAATTCAGAGCACAACGTTCCTTGAAATCATGACTCGCAATTAGCAAACGCAGCGCCCCTGCAGGCCACAGAGAGGTACTGCAGCTCTCATATTGACGGGCACAGTCCCAGGTAAAACCACACACATACACAAATATACATACACACAAGCTCCAAGAGGTTAACCATAAATACTCCTGGCATAATATAATACCCGGTGTTCTGTGCTGACATGAGCTCTTCCAGTGATGGGGGCAAGGCTAGTATTACCCAAAAGAGGAGGCACTCGGAGATGACTCCGGTCCTTCAAAAAGCCCTGGGGGCCTTGTTGGGGCAAGGACCACAGCAAATAGCTGATGGAGGATTGGCTCAAGTTGTCACAGGGTCTTGAGGAGAATAAAGGGCTGAAAACACAGGGTGAAAGAGGGTAGAAAGATAGCCCGCAGGGCAGATGAACCCCATAACCCCGCCCCCCCAGGTACACCACCTAAGAAGAAGGGCGGTAAGAGAAGGAGAGTGAGATCCAAGGCGGGACCTAGCAGGTCCCAAGATAAATCCTCTGATATCCCAGTAGGAGATGAGGATTGGGAGGATGACTATTCAGAGGAGGAGGTATACTCAATATCATCCGAAGAAGAAGAAGGCTGTAAAGCAACAAAGACAAAGAAAGAGGAGACCGAGGAGGATGGTGCACCCCGTTCTTCTCCGAATGGGAGCTGCCAAAGAAGATAGTGGCCTATCTGAGAAAACGCCCAAGAGCGCCCCTAGCAAAGGAGGCTAGGAGTAAGATGGGGGCAGAATACCCACAACGTCACCTCACGGAGGGTGCTGCTGCGACACCCGAGATTGATAAGAAGATGATCACTTTTATGAGCAAAGATGTAAGGAAAGGTATGGATAGGTCCTGGTGATCATGCCAGGACAAGATGCTGGACATGGTGGGACCACTCACCAAGATATTGCCGATAGGTGAAGAAGCCAGAGAGAAGTGTGAACCGGTGGACCCAATGATTTTGATCGGGTGGGCCCAGAGAGCAATCTGCATGTTAGGTAAAGAAAATCATGCTATTACCACAGAAAGAAGAAGATCACTTCTAATGAACATAGATCCAAAACTAAGCGAACTAGCTTCATCAGATTCAGCATTGACAGCTAAGAGGAAGCTCTTGGGAGATTCCTTTATCTAGGAACTAACAAAGTTCAAACTCTTATGCGGCGCTGGATAAAGCGCAAACGTCACTTGAGAGGGTTTGGAAGACAGATGTTCGGGAGGACCAGCAGAGACAGGGGTCGCTCTGCTGGCCGATTCCCATTCAATAGATCCTACAATGATAGGACGCAGTGGCAAGACCAAGAGGGCCGAAGGCAGACTCCCTTCTTTCCCTCAAGTGGCAGTGGAAGGGAAGAGGCTGGAAGCATGGAGAGCGGCAACAGAACTCCACAGGTGAGAGCGAACAGCCTGCACTTAGTTACCCCAGCAGTATGGGGGAGGCTAGCAGAATTTATAAAAAATGGGTACGTTATATCTGGAGATACATGGATACTAGAGACTGTGCAAGGTTTTCATAAGATACCACAACAGAGGAACCCTCCAAGGGGTTTAGATCTAAACAAAGAAGACAGACTATTATCAGAGGAAGAACTGAGAGGGCTTGAAAGCAAAAATGCCATAAAACAGGTAACAGATTCTACAAGAGGTTTCATAAGCAACATGTTCCTTGTGAAGGGGAAACACAAGGTAAGACCAATTATAAATCGGAAGGGTTTGAACGAATTTGTTGTATAAAGACACTTCAAAATGGAAAGGATACACCTGTTAAGAGACACAATAATTCAAGGAGATTGGCTCGCCAGAATAGATCTAAAAGACGCATACCAAACTATACCCATAGCAAAAGAACACTGCAAATCCCTAAGATTTATCTGGAGGGTGTGGGATGCGCGGGGGGTGGGGGGGTTTGGGGAGGGGAGTCAACATGGGAATTCCGATGCCTTCCCTTCAGACTGGCATCCGCACCATGGTGCTTCACCAAAATAATGAAGCCAGTGGTGACTAGAATCAGGGAATAAGACTCATAATATACCTAGACCATATATGTTTGATGTGTCAAGACAGACACTTCAGATGCAGGTGCAGACAACAGTAAAATTATTGCAGGATCTGGGCTTCCTAATAAATTGGGAGAAATCCAGAATATTGCAAGAAGAGACAATGGAATTTCTGGGGTTTATATTGGACTTGACGCAGGGATCCATCAGCCTACCCATTACCAAGGTGAACGCTATCAAGAAACAGATAAGACACACTCTAGCAAGAAGAGAGATGTCGCTGAGAGACATTGCAAGGTTAGTGGGATGACTAGCATCATCAATCCAGGCTATATTCCCTGGGCCGCTACATTACAGAGCGCTACAGAGATTAAAGACCAGACACCTCAGAAGGGACGCATCCTACGAAACAAACGTTATCATCTCTAACAAAGTAAGGGAGGAATTAGAATGGTGGCTACACCACATGGATGCATGGAACGGGAGAGCCATATTTGGCTCAACCCCGGAACGGATCATCTAATCCGATGCCAGCAGATGGGACTGGGAGCCCGATGCGGGAACCTGTCGACAGGGGGCAGGTGGTCAGAACAGAAGACAACTCCCCACATCAACTGTCTAGAATTACTGGCAGGGTATTTTGCAGTTAAATGTTGGACTCAAGAGAAGGCACAATGTTGTGTCTTACTCAAGATCGACAACGTCTCGGCGGTCAGGTACATAAACTGACTGGAAGAGATGAGATCCAAATTATTGGCAGAATTGGCGAAAGAATTCTGGGAACTCTGTCTTCAGAAGAAAGTGTCAGTGACGGCCGAGTACTTACAACAAGGTGGCTGACTGGAACTCCAAATACCGCAGGGACCACCAGTGATGGGAAGCTGGAAGAGGTGTTCCAAGAACTGGTGACTCGATGGGGGCCATACCAGGTCGACCTATTTGCATCGAGATTGAACAAGCAACTACCTCGGTTCTTCAGGTGGAGACCGGACCCAGAGGCAAAAGCGACAGACGCCTTCCTCCAATCATGGAGTCAACAAACGGATTACGCGTTTCCTCCTTTCTCCATGATAGCAAGGACGCTAGCCCCGGTAAGGCAGCAGAAAGCATCATCAGTGCTAGTTACGCCGGACTGGAGGAGACAGGTGTGGTTCCCCAGCCTACTGGAATTATCACACCACAACCTGGTGGATCTACCCAGTTACGGGTTCATTGTACGGGACCACAGAGGCCTCAAACACCCTTCAGTGAGGTTAGGCAAACTCAATCTAAACACATGGGCGATTTCGGGAAATCTTGGTTTAGGCCAGGATTATTGAATGAGGCTGAAAACATCATGAACAAATCCTGGGCCCCCAAGAACACACAGAGCTTACAGATCTGCATGGGCTAGCTGGTGTATGGAGAAGGACATTCATCCTGATGGAACAGATGTAGTTCATGTGGCCAGTTTCCTAGCACAGATGGCAGCTCAAGGGAAAGCATATAGAACCATCAATACGGCCACGTCTGCGATATCAGCAGGGCACCCCAGGATCGAAGGGATCATGATAAAACACCCCCTGATTTGCAAACTATTAAGGGGAGTAAAGATGTCTAGACCACCTAGAGAGAAATACTCAATTATGGGATGTGGACACAGTACTGAAACATTTTCTATCATGGCCGGATAAGCAGGATTTATCCAGGAAGGCCATTTCAGGCAAACTATCAATGTTCCTATGTCTACTGTCCTGTAAAAGATCGT
Source organism: Ambystoma mexicanum (assembly GCF_040938575.1). Classification (NCBI taxonomy): domain Eukaryota; kingdom Metazoa; phylum Chordata; class Amphibia; order Caudata; family Ambystomatidae; genus Ambystoma; species Ambystoma mexicanum. Next base: position 1,071,343,709 of record NC_090931.1, read on the forward strand.
CAGACATTAGAGCGCTGGAGATCAACAGGAAGACTATATCACCGAACAGAGTGACCGTCCTCATAACTAGGAGGACTAAGACCGGTTTGAAATCCATATCAGATGATTCTTTTCTGAGTCAACCTAAACTATGCCCGGTCAGATGTTTGTCAGCATATGAGGAGATGACGAGGGAAGTGAGACCACCAGGGGAAAATCACAGTTATTAATAGCGATCTGTAAACCATTCAAGGCTGTAACACCGGCTACTATAGCCAGATTGCTTAGATGGGTGATGGATCAAACAGGCATTGACGTAGTAAAGTATGGTGCTCACTCATCAAGGGGAGCAATGGCTACCAAGGCATTTAACATAGGAGTGGAAGACATTATGAGATCAGCAGGTTGGTCGAATTAATCGACTTTTAAAACATTTTTTTTAAACCAACAAAGAGTGTGGCATTTTTAAGGGGGAGTAAGCTTTGAACAAGCATAATCCGAGCCTCCGGTCTTGACATAGAATTCAGATTTTCAACACATTCGTTCCAGAAAGTCATCATTCTATTAAAAACACAGAGACAAAGTATTATCCCACCCTGTCAATCGTAATATAAATGAATATAAATGAACATGTAAAGAACTGATTTAGAATTTCTTATAAATGCTCAAGTGGATCTGATGATGAATATGATAAAAGTGTTACATGTTTTATATGCATAAAGTTATAGCAAATGGAAACATATTGTTTTACGAGATTGTCCCACCCTCTTTCGACTTGCAGTCCCCAGATATATTTGTCTTATTCTAATACGTTTGGTGGTGGATAACAAACAAACAGGGAATTGAGGAAGGTGTTTTGCATAGACGACGGGATGGTGAATATCCATGGACACAATTTCGACTGTCCCCACACTTAAACACATAAAGCAATCAAACAAGTTGCCTCAAATTGTACATCCTCTATGCCAAACATCTATGCTACATCGCCGCAACATGATTTTCACCAGCTGCAGGCCAGCACCAATAAGCAACGCTAATGCCAGTTCTGTTAGATAAAGCATAGGCCGGCTCTTTTTTGCAGAAAGAACACTTGGGGCCTGCCCAATGGTGAGGAGGTAGCGGATGCGAAACAGTGGTCCCTTCTTCACGTATCAGAAGCTGGTTTTGTTTAAAATGCTTCATCAGCTTATTACTGGCCAGCTAATGTTTTTAAGAAGTACAATCCTTTCTGCACATTTGTCACTTTTTATAGGGGGTCTCTAATAGGGTATTCGTTCCGGTCTATAGTTATAATTCCCTAAAGATGTACCTGCATTGGGGTCTGGGCATGATCAGACTGCGACCCAGCCCCTCCTCATATTCAATTCTCCAAAAACAAGAAGCAAAAGAGACCTTACACCCCATTTGAGTGGCTGATGTTGCAGTCATTGTTATCCTCACATCCAAAAACATATGATGCGTATGTATGGTTCATGGTTACAAACATTTTAATGTTAGGGTGAGAGTTGTGAACAGTGATGTGAGCACCAAGCCTTGTGTCCGTTATGTATTTACTGATTCAGACATGCAACATTTTTATCATAGACTTGTTCATCAAATACAGAGATCTCTGGTCATTGCATTAAATCACTGAGCATTTTGAGACTATAACAAAGCAGACAGAACAGGTAATTGTGCTATTTGTCCCCTTTCCTAGGAGTATTCTGAGAGAGTACAATAAGAGTGTACCAGACTGCCCACCTTGGAATGAAAACCTGCTTTCAGAAAATATTTCATATGGATAGTCTAGTGTTACCCCTCGAGAAACGCAAGTGAGGTGCTTCGAACAGAACACCTACAACCCAGGGGCAGTGCGCACTCTGACCGCGGCAGGCGGGTCACACCACAGTGTGCCAGTATGGGCAGTTTGAAACTGCGCTCAGGCAAGGTCGTTGTTAAGAGCAGGTGACAGAAGAACCATTTACTTCGGCAGCAACAGCTGTGTTTTCACAATAGATTTCTTCTGTCAATACTTTAATTACAAAGTAATGAAACTAGATGTATTTGTTTAGCAACGATTTATTGATATTGGGGAAGGTTTTGTTGCGTGAAACAGTGGTGTAGTTTGGAAGTGACTTGTGTCAGTCAGGGGGGCACATTGTAGTGTTTCGCCGTGGGCCCCAAGTTTGCTAGAAACTGCCCTGCACTTATTCATCCACCAAAACAACAATGTTCAATCACTCAGAGTTAAATCGCCAGACCTAGTGTCTTTGACAATGTTTCCTTTAAGTCTAAATAGAAGAAAGGCCAAAAGGTAAACACAGAGAACAGCAGAGCACAAACAGCGATAGATAAAAAAAAGACTCATGCCTGCCGAGTAAAAACGGATAAACTTTCATTTAGCATGTTGTGTACTAAACTTAGAAGCATGTGATAAAGGTTTCAGCATATGTATAAAATTTGTTTTATTTGCAACATTAAGAGTTGCTTGATTGGATAACTAAATATAGACATGTACGGACCTTGCATGCACAATTATAGTATAGCAAGAAACGTCCTCTAGTATCCTGGAACATAACCATATACAGTAAACGTGGCTACTCATCAAGGCTTTAGTAGGGAGGTCAGTTGTACCTTTCAATGCAGAACAAACCTTTATTTTGGAAATGCAAGGGAGACAAATCAACGTTTTGAATGCTCAAAATCCAAAACACTAATAAAACTTGAAGGAAAAATAAAGGTCTTATTCCAAATAAGTGCCCTGACACGTATATGCATGATTCTGCGAGTGCATGATATTATTGAATGTTGTTTCGGTTTTACTGTAAGATCCACAGGAGCCCATGAAACCCAAGCCACGAATATCTAGTACTGGCACTTTATGAATCATAATGCATTCAGGGACTTGTAGTCTCGACTCAACTGAAACAATAAGTTCTGACGCCAAAGTTAAATAACGAAGCACAATTTAAGAGATTTAAAAATGCACTGCTATAAGAACATATTTTGGCACAAAGTCATGCTATCACTATAGTTAAAGGATCTCCCGGTCAACTGGAACCTGACGTACACAACATAAACATTTGGACAGAAGTCAACTACGGTCAAAGTAACCCACCTGCACATAAGTTTTAGTTTTCCCAGAATCGCCAGAGCTGTTTGACGAGTTAAATAAAGTGCACAGCGCACGTCCCGAAGTGAGAAATCGACTTCCCAAGTTCCCATCCCATCTGAGAAGCGGACCCTAGCAACGCTCCGCCTCCTTCTCGTCACGTGACTTGCACTTTACGTTCAGGCCACGTATGTCTGTGCTCTGCGATAGCTCCAGCCTCCTCCCTTCGGCACTTCGTAATTATTGCAGGAGCGGGAAGACTGGAGAAGGAACGATCGTTGTGGCTGACAGCTGAAGCGCCTGGGCATTCCTTCGAGATAACAAGGGCGATGCAGGCAGTATTCAGTCGAATGTGCCGTAAAATCGTTTACAGTTGGAGACATGTTACCCCGCTTGGAAGGGCGAAATGCTTGTTTTCTTTTGTAGAGATGGAATTTGTCTGGGTTGGCATCGGTAGTAAATTTAGATTATCAGTACTGGCAGAGGTCAAAGTAGCCGGGAACTAAAAGACATGACGTTCCATTACTTCTTGGGGCAATCCATGATCGTTCCATTACTTTATGTAACCCGAATTACCGTTCCAGGAGGGCAACTTTAAAAACAAAACAATTCAACTTCTCTCCTACTTGGGAGCCAGTGTAACATGTCACTGTACTATCTTGGCATGCCTGCATTGGTGGTGTTTATTTCAATAGACTGCTTGGGACATAGCATTCCCAAGCAGCCAAAAAGCTTAAATCTGCATGTGCAGCAGTGTTTGCAGGATATGGGAGGTGTCCCAGGAGGATAGCTCAGCGGCAACGTGCTCGCCTTCTAAGCAAGATGACACGAAGCAACACAGGTTCGATCCCTGTCTGCACTGTGTTTTCTTAAGTCTTGCTAGAACCGTTGTAAAATGCAGGGTGAAGTGGAGGAAAGGAAGCACCCGGTATTGGGTTTGATTTTGGGAGGTGACAGTGAGTATTAGGGTGGGTTTTACACTTCGACCACTGAGTACAGGGGCAGAAGTCCCATCTTTCCCCCCATGAACAGGCAACAGAGCCCGACCCCTCCTGAGTTTGAAATCGTGCTTTCCAAGGCACACTTGTTCAGATACAACCAGAAAAATCCGTAGGATGTACCCGCTGTTTTGAATATATTAAATGTCAGTAATAGTCACTCAACATGCTGAGCTACCTTTCTTTAGCAATTAGCATGGAATGCAGATCTCTAATACCACACACAATTACTACATTGCCAACAGTCATGTTAATGTTTTAATGGCCAATCATCTCCATCATCATCAACACTGAACATCATCATCGACACTGAACTCCGTTTCATTTTGGATGTGCAGTCGGAACATGAAAAATGAAACATCTCTACTACGGAAGGATCCTGTCCCTCTACTACGGAGGGTCCTGTCCCAACTGCTAAATAACTATGGGGGCACTATTTGGGGATGTGATCTGTGCAGCCGTTCACAGAGAGGGAGATTCGGCCAGCATAGCGAAGTATATGTTAACGTTTATCAAGATTTGGGACTTGTAGTTCAGTGCAGAAAGATAGAATATTCATGGTTCTGTGCACTGGCGTCCATAGAGATCACTATTGGGGGGTCTGCAAACCAGGGGGCACAAATAAGACTAGGGGGTCGGACGGGGGCACAAGTAAATGTACAAATAATAAAAGTATTTTTTACCAAGCTGTTTGTATTTATTAAAAATGTATCATACCTGTTAACATTGTACTGCTGTCCCATGTATGTATCCAAACCAAAATAAAGTTGTTTAAAAAAGAAAAAAGTGACATCATACTATTTCAGATTATGTTTAGAACAATAAAAGGTTCCCATTCATTTTTTTTTTATAGCACACAGACAGCCCAGGGGCATTGTGGCGCTGTTACTTGCAGCAAACATAGTTACATTATGCATAAGTTACAACATTGGAGCACAGAGATGTAGTACATGTTATACATGCAACAAGTATAGTTAACATATCCATGGACGTCATGACAGGGGTATGGTGATAAGGCGAATAAGGTGGTTTTCAAGGTTTTGCGGAAGGCGGTGAGTGAAGATTCAGCTCGCAGGGCAGTGGGGATGGCATTCCAGTACAGGGGCGCTAGGTAGGGGAAGCTGGAACCACCGGCTCTTGCTCTTTTTACCATGGGTATGGTGAGTAGGTTGGCATAGGGGGTCCTAGTTGGTCTTGATGAGGCAGGGTGGGTCCGTTGTGATAGGTATGCTGGTGCGGCGAGGTGAATGCATTTGTGGGTGAGGGTCAGGGCTTTGAAGATGATCCTCTGTTTTATGGGGAGCCAGTGGGAGGCTCTTCTGGCAGTAGAGATGTGATCTCTTTTGGAAATGCCTTGTGCTGCACATAAGGCATTGTTTTGAATAACTTGCAGTTTCTCAAGATTTTTTGTGGAGGTCCTAGGAAGAGAACGTTGCAGTAGTCCAACCGTGATCCAGTGATAGCTCTTGCTAAATTTGTGCAGGTGTCATTGGAGACGTAGGGTCTGACTGTGTTGAGGAGTTTAGTATGGTAGGCAGACGAGGAGGCAATGGCATTCACTTGCCTGGTCATGGACAGACTTGAATCAAGGTAGATGCCTAAGGTTTTTATTGACTCGGGCACTGGAATTTTGATGGACTCAATGATAAAGTGGCTAAACTGGTCGTCAAGTTTTTTGAGAGTGTCGGGGGAGCCTACAACCAGGAGTTCGGTTTTGTCTGAGTTGAGACAGAGGCTGTTAGCAGCCATCCAAGTTTGGATGGTGTAGATGATGTTAGTATTAGCGGTGTGCGAAGCAGTGTGTCTTGTGAGGAGTGAGGACAGGACGCTGCTGAACGCACCTTGAGTCTACTACACGGAATCGGAGACCGCTTTCGCTTTCCAGTGAACCTTCAGCGTTTTGGCTACAAAAACACCGCGCAGGCGCGGCACGGTGTGCGAAGCAGTGTGTCTTGTGAGGAGTGAGGACCGGACACTGCTGAACGCACCTTGATTCTACTACATAAACTCGCAGTCCGCTTTCGCTTTCCAGTGAACCTTCAACGTTTTGGCTACAAAAACACCGCGCAGGCGCGGAGCGGTGTGCGAAGCAGTGTGTCTTGTGAGGAGTGAGGACAGGACGCTGCTGAACGCACCTTGATTCTACTACACGGACTCGCAGTCCGCTTTCGCTTTCCAGTGAACCTTCAACGTTTTAGCTACAAAAACACTGCGCAGGTGCAGAGCGCAGCGTGGTGTGCGAAGCAGTGTGTCTGGTGGCGGGAGTCGGGTCGGAGCGGATAGGTAAGACCCATCAGCGGTCTTTCTCTTCCCCCCCACTCTCTACCCATTGCACATGGCGCCTCTGTCCCCCACTGAGGATATTAGTCGTCGATTACGAAGTAGCAAAATATTTCAAGACCAACACCAACACAAAGATCTGCAGGACCTTACAGAAGTGACCGAAAAAGCCAGCAGAAATGGAAAAGGGCTGTCGGCAGCCACTGCCCTCTTCACTACGACTACAGCCCAGGCAAACAATCCCTCTGGCACTGTCCATTCTCCCACCCCTTCTCCCAAACTCGCCAGCGGGCCTCTACAGAAGAAGAATACTGGCGGGGCTGGGGTGCCCGTAGACCCAAAACTCCATTCTTCAGGGGAGACCGTGGCGGGGGGCGCTGCTTCATCTGCATCTTCTGTGCCATCTGTGTTGAGTGCGAACGAGTCAGCCAGCCCTGTTTCAAAACGGGCTTGGCCATCAACGCCTGGCCCGATTACCGTTTCGACGAGTGATTCCTCGCCGGAGACTGTCGGAGGACGGTCGCAGCAGGGATCTTCACGGCCGGGCTTGACGAAACGCACTCACCCGTACACAAGTCCTGATCCGAACGGACACCTCGACTCTCTGGCACGACTATACCCTTCAGCACGGCCGACAAACATCACAGACCAGGTGGTTGAGAGAAACCCGAAGGATCCGACGGCCAGTGCTCCGACGCCAGAGACCGGAGGCGAAACCAAAATCCGACCCACAGTGACCACAGTCCAAATTCATCGCAGTCACTCAAAGCTGATGCAACAGCACAGACCCAAAGTCATCCCTCGAAAAACGAGTGTAAATGACTCCTGGGACACCGAATCTGAGGACGAGGTGTTCTCACCCAACAAACAGCTGGACGAACCTGGGGCAGTCACACCGTCTCAAGTGGTAAGCACCACGGACCCTGAATTAGAACTAGGTGCCCAAGTCGACACCGAGCAGACTTCGCCAGCCAAAGTTGCACATGGAGTTATAGACCTTCATTTGGGCTCAGCCCCCCGAGTTCGAACTTCAAACCCGGCTGTCGGCAACCCCCCAGACTTAATTGAAGCGCCGATGAGTGATTTAGAACACAGTGACCTAGTACATAAGAAAGTAAACCAGGCTCCAAAGATCCTAATCATCAACGGAAGCTCAAACCAGAAACAAACAGTTGGAAAAAGCACGACAAAGAAACAGAGAAAAGTCACTTCCAAACTCCATGGGGGCTCTAAAGGCTGCCCAAGCTCGTCGAACCCAACAACTCTGAAAGAATACTTCTTGAAATAGCATAAGAGAAAATTAGGGCAAGAACCCGAGTTGTCGGACGCGGAAATCTTGGAGGCAATCCAAGACAACTCACCACTGAGCAAAGCCAGAAAAACCGACACAAATCTTCAAGGGCAAACCTACACGATTCCATCACCCCAACAATCTGGCCCATCAGCAACGCCAAGACCACAGCCAAAGAGACCGTCGCTCCCAAAAGTTCCACAGCTGGAAGCAAGATTGACGGACCTCATGGAAAAGAGGATAGGTTCTCCCAAAAAGACCGTTGAAGACCCCCTGAGCCTGATTAACACACCCTGTACAGGCCCTACAAACTCTTCGGCTACCCTAGGCCTAGCTAAGCCTAGACAAAACCACCACCTCAACCAGAAAGAGGAACACTACTCATGGACACGCCCACACATACAGGGAAACCCGAGCCAAACAATGGAAAATCTGCCACAGGCAACCCAAGTCAATATTCCAGCCTCAGAAAGGAGGCTCTCTGAGAGACTTCCGGTGCTCCAGGGCACCAAAGAGTTAAATACCCCCTTCAAATCCAGACACCTCACCAATACATCAAATACGTCTGAAAATGACTCACCTTCAAAAAAGAAAAAAGACATTCTGTCTGTGATATCAGCATTTTCGATTGCTCTAAAGCCCTTTGGAAAGCTATATGAATCAATTCATGAGGCCTTGAAAGACAACACATCAATGATCAGCGAACTGAAGGACAAACTAATTTTCGTTGAAGGATATCTAACTGCCACTGCAAGAAATTCGAATAACATGTATGCAAAACTAGAAGAAAAAATTGACAAACTGTCTATAGAACTACAAAACAGATGTGACACGCATCAAATAAGTACAGCAAGCATGACCAAAGCCACGCAGACCACACAGTGTGAGAAAAAAAAGAAGTGGCCCCTATCTTCTCAAAAGTGCCACCAAAGACAGCATCCCAATCCGCTCCTGTGGCGCTACCGTCTCCGTCTGCGCAAATATCTAGTAGGAAGCAGAAAGAAAAGAAAAAAAATGGCACCAAACCACCGCTGCTTTTATGCACACAAGAAAATACACCAGAAACCCCGCCCCAACCGGGCCCTATTCAAGGGACGGCTACCCTGCCAAATCAAGGGCAAAAAGCCAATGCCAATAAAGCTAGAGCATACCACAACGGCAGACACACCTGAAATAAGTGACGACTTGGATCGTCCTCAGACTTGCTGAATATATCACAGTATGCAAACGCCAGGGAAATAGACTCGCCAACTCTGACAAAGCGAGGGGCTCCGTCAAAGCAAATACATGAAATCCCCTCGCTAGAAGTGGACCCCATTCAGGAAGTGAAAAACAAGCACGAGGCAGTGGCCTTTACCAATTCAAACCAATGTTCGCGCTCAAATTCCCCAAGTATTGCACTAAGAAACTTAAAGAAATCAAGCAAAACACCAAAAGAGGAGGCACAAAGAGAACATGAAACAAAACAGAACTTACAACGCCGACAGAGCACGACTCCCTGCCTTTAAAGAGTCCAGAAGATTCTCGGAGGCTGATTCAAAGAAAGACAAAAAACTTGAAGGGGCGCTACTTTTCAAGTTGGAACAAATCTCGGCTAAGGACAGCTATTTGGTGCTGAACCGTACAACAGTCTTAAATATAATGGGGAAAGTAGATAAGCTCCGCAATTTAAGAACGGACGACTTAATACTGGTTGAACCATACCATCGTGAACATAGAGCGAAAGCCTACCTACATGTAAGAAGCAAGGCTGCGACGGCGCTCACCCCAGAAGCAATAAAAGACCTCTATAAACTGGGATTAAAATTAAACCAGCCGCAGAAGCCTTCAACGGACACACCAAACAGAAGCAGAGACAATTGGGAAGCCTCAAGTCACGGTATCGAACAGTATAGAGAAAGGCACCCGCTGAAGACATCCAGAAGGCCCAACCCATCATATGGCAAAGACCGGGAGTGGCGGTCCCATCAAACCACTCCAGTAAAGACCAGGCCAGATAGAAAGTACGAATCACCAAAAACCCCAAGAAAACAGGGAAGGGAACAGAGAGAGACCGGCGTGGACAACAAAAGGGAGGCTGTACCAAAAAGAGAACCGAGTGCATCAGCTGTACCCAAACCATGGAGATGGATAGCGGAAACGTTCTCTCGAAATCAAACGAAATAGCAAATACAAGGAACCAGCATTACAAAGAAGCAGCAATCCGGACCTCATAACCATCTAACAAAGAGCACCCTAAATATGGCATCCTGGAACACGAGAGGCTATCGTCATCTAACCACACCTAGCGATGTAAACCTGAGTACATTTGAGCTGATATGCCTTCAAGAAACATGGCTGGTACAAAAACCATCCATGGATGGATTCGCAATAGAAGCCTCCCCAGCATCAAAGTCCATTCTGGGCCGTCCCTCGGCGGGCATACTAACGGCAATCCGTCTGGGTTCCGGGATTACGCCAAAGGGAAAAATTGCAGAGGGGTATGGAATGCTAACTACGCTGACTACATGGTTCTACCAAGAACAAGTCTGTGACGCCTGGATAAATTCCGAATTGGCAATAATAAACCTGTACTGGAATCCCGACAAATCAAACACCAAAGAATTCTGTACCATGGTTGCCAACTTAATCGACGAACTAACTGTGGACCGAAAAGTGCCAAATATCATAATCTATGGGGATCTGAACGCCAAATGTGAGGAAAAACGAGCGACGACTCGACGGCTTCTTTGCGGATGGACGAAAGGGGTTGGGCCTGGTCCCTTCTAATGAAAACGAGAAAGTTTCATAATGTGTCGTCCCTCCAGGACGAGAAAACACAAATTCCAATGTGGGAAAGGCTAAACTCGGCCGCCACTCTCGATTACATATTCATCACAGAAGGGCTGATCCCGTACTTTACCGACTTCGCAGTTATAAAAACAAAGGAAAGTGACCATAACCTTCTCCAGATGTCGTGGAACAGGGCAGCTGCGACAAGACTCCTGTAGGCACCGGATATTGAGTCAAATCTGAAACAAAACAGACTACGTCTAACATCAGACAACGTAAGATCCTTCACAATTAACTTAACCACGAAATTTGATAAGCCAAATGAGAGGAAAACTGACATACGACCGGAGTACGTGTCCCTGCTGGCTCCCCATAAAGTGAGTTTTGCAGGCAGAAGTACTAGTCATCCAACTCACACCCACTCGTTTGATCGAGAAGTGGCGATCAAAAGACAAAGAGTGAACAAGCTAAAAAAAATGGCAGCGAGAGCAGACTCCACGGGAGCCTGGACTACATATCTCTCTGAATACAAGTCCTACAAATCGTGGCTAAAGCAGCAGAGGCTGCAAATGTACCAAAACGATGCTGAAGCGATGCTGCACACCTGGGCCTCAAGAAAAACACATGACTTTTGGTCGCTACTAAAATCAATAAACGGACAGAAGGCAAATTCGATCTAAAACTGTGTCCCTGAACAAAAGTGGATTCGGCACTTTACGGAGCTATACCGATGCCTCCTCACTTCATCTCCATTACAAGTGGCACCGTCTAATTCCGCATCTATCCACCTGTCATCTATTGAGGATATTATGGACGTTATTATGAAGTTGAAGTCCTCTAGTTCCCCGGGGCCCGACGGTCTGTCAAACATCGACATTAAGAAACATCCACAAGTATGGGCGCGAGCAATTGGCAAACTATTCAACCACTGCCAAAAAATGAAACAAATTCCGAAAACTTGGACAGAGGCAGTTCTGTCCCAATTTTCAAAAAGGGCGACAGAGACATCCCGGTCAACTACAGACCCATTGTATTACTTGACATCATTGGAAAGATCTTTGCGTCATTGCTGTTACGCCACTTCAAGGGCTGGGTTAGCTCTTCCCCGGCAGCCGACATCTTTCAAACAGCTTTAGCATCATCAAAGCAAAGGTGAAGAGAGGAGCGCCGAAGGTTCACATGGCAATGGTGGACCTTTCTCAGGCTTTCGACACAGTAGATCGCCAAAAACTGTGGCGCAAGCTAACCACCTGGAAATGTCCGGCTCCGATTCTTGATCAAATAATGGCACTCCATGAATCAACCTCGCTCAGAGTCCGTTTAAATCAACAAGGGACCCTATCAGACCAAATCAACAGCCCTGTTTATCGCCTTCATTGGGGACTTCCAAGAATCGGAAAAAACAGTAAGATCCTTCCCACCACAAGTTGGTACCTCGAAAATCTCGAGACTCCGGTACACAGACGATCTGATACTGATGGACCAGACAGCGATCGGCCTGCAGAGGCAATTAGCAAATTTGTCTAAATATATGGAAGAAAACAATCTACAAATCAACAAAATCAAGACAAAAATCCTATCATTCTCCAAAAGCCTAAAGAAGAGCCAGACAAGTTCGACCTGGTTTCTGGACAAAACAAAAATCGAAGTGGTGAACGAAATTAAATATCTAGGTGTGCAGCTGGATAACACACTGGACGAAAGCTCCCTACAAGATTCTCTATGGTCAAAGATGAAAAATTTGACAGCCCAATCCCGAGCAGTGGACAGAAAATTCAGAAAATTTTCTTGGACGCCGGTACTACAATTTTACAAAACAAAGGTAGTCCCCTCAATAACATACGGTATGGCAGCCAATCTAAATTTAACCGAGGAATTTTGGTCCAGGCTGGAGGGTTTCCTGTGGAAATCGGTTTTGGGACTCCCTAAATCAGCCCCCAGGCCAGCAATTCGACGCGACCTTGGCCTACCATCGCTAGCCTCGGCGGTACTGCAAAGCGCAATACTACTCTACAGAAAAATACGGACCCCTGACACTCTGCCAAGAGTGGTGGAAGCAGAACTGAACAAAGGGTCTTGAATTACCACTAATGAAATGGGCAAAAAAAATTGAAGAAAAGCTGGAGGAAGTCCATTGTAACGCGGACCTGCTCATTTCAAATCCTGGCCGAGTAAAGTTAAAACTCTACCAACAAGACTGGATAAACACAAACGAAAAAATATTCCAGTATAAATCGCTAAAAGATCTGCCTCCAACCTACAATCGGATAAAGGCTCCGCTGAGATACTGCGAAAAATTCCCCGAGAAAAAACTGAGGAAACTATTTATGCGAGCCTGTCTAAACCTACTCCATACCAGAAAAGTCTTGGCAACCAGAGCCCTTTCAGCAGTGGCAAACTGCCGCGTGTGCGGCAAAGTAGATCAAGTAGAGACAGTTCGCCACCTCCTCACATCATGTCCAGCACTATCGTCAGAAAGACGGGCTTACTTTGCACCACTCATTACCTGCTCGGCGGTACTCGATGAAGAAACTATATGGTTCCGACTGATTGCCGGCGACTCCACAAGATGGTCGAGAATGGCTGCCAAATTCCTGGAAGTGGCCCTACAAAAAGAAAGTGCCCTTGGCCCTCCCTTAATCATGACTCCTGGCGGCCCTCCACCCGACCCCTAGGAACATACACGTCGAACTAGAGTGGTGTCTTGAGTAGCCTTCGCAAGAGTAAAGACAGTTCATCATGGAGCATCGTTTTGTAAAAAACCCAATTGGGTTAATAAACAAAAAAAAAAAAAAAAAGATGATGTTAAGGGTCTTGAAGTCAGTGTCATAGTCGCCTGTCAAGTGAGGAGGATCTGCGGGTCGTCCACGTAATTAGTGTAGGAGATCCCCATGGCATCAAGGATGAGGAAGAGGGGGCGAGTGAATATATTGTAGAGGGTGGGAGATAGGCATGAGCCTTGTGGTACCCCATATAGCATGATGGTGGGTGAGGCAGTAGCTAGATCAGAGAAAACCTGCATGGTTCTTCCTTGTAGGAATGAGGTGATTAAGTTAATAGACACAACAAAAACTTAACTTGTGTTCAGTGGTTACAAAATGGCTCTAAAAAACGTCCAGAGGCATGAGGTCTTACAAGTATTGTATTGTATGTTTTTCTTTGAACACTTATTATCTGTTGCTGTAGCTTTAGATCAATTAATGAAAAAAGTATTCAATCAACCCCTCTACCCCACCCCCTCCTCAGTTACCTTTTAAGGTTCAACCCACACCACCCTGAAATTCCCCTCAGCCACACATACACGTTGCAAGTCCAACATGACATTTCTGCAGTCTTCCTTAAAGTAACTACTCAGAGCTTTAAACAGATAACCCGTACCAATGTTCCATATAACCCTTCTCCATTATTTAATATAAGATCATGTTTTTATCTAGCACTTCCTGTGATACCTCCATTATCTAAGAGCTGCAATACATGTTAGTTCTACCATATTTAATAGGAATTTAATGTATTGCAAAGTGGTCTTGTAAAGCGCATCTCTGAAATGTGTGTTGCCCTTGTGGGTTTGCCATTAAAAGAGGGGGTGTTTATAAGCGAGCAGCATTTGAGAAACGTGGCATTGATGAGCGCAGGCTGGAATTTTCAGACATGAGCAGTATGGTTCTGTGTGGTTTGTGGCAATGACAATTGGCTATGTTTCCTATCCAGAGGGAAAACACTTAATATATATTAGATGGCAGCACTGGGACACTGGAAGAACCCGTGACAGGGCACTGTATGTGATAGAGCCAAAGATGCAGCAGGCCATGTGAAGAACTCTGAGCTGCTCCCTCAAAATGCATGTGCTTGGTGTGGTGCTAGTTGGCAGAAAACAGCCATGTGTATTGTGGTGTGTGTGTGTGTGTGTGTGTGTGTGTGTGTAGTTTAAGGGTGCTAGTAGAGTGCAAAGTGAGTCAATGAGATGGGAAGGGAGGAGGTGGTTTAGGGTGCCTGAGGAGTCCTATAATCAGAATTTTAGGACTAGACTAAAAGTATGGAGTTCAAGTAGTGTTATGTGGAGAGTTATGGAACCAAGTACCATTCCCCTAAAGTAAACTTAGAACATGGAGATTGCTTCAGTATAGAGCAAGTGAGGCATTGTCCAAAAGAGTGTGTTTTGTGTAGGAGATTTCTGCCTCTTGCGCACTGCCGTAATGGAAATGGTGCCCATCTGAATAATTATGCGCACCCGAGAGACATTTTTTAACAAAGTAAAAGAGAGTTATACAAACTGCAACCATACTTAACTGTAGAGCCATTAAGTATAATTCCACCAACTTGGTCGATGCTAAGGACATGCAGAGAAATGCACGTGGAAGGTGCAACCTTTGCCAAATCCAAAAGGATAAGAGCCAAAAATGTGGAGTCTGTTTTATCAATGAAAAAAATCAGCAGGTCCCAGAACATTTATTGGAGCTTTTTGACATAAATGAACAATTCCAGGATTTCATCACAGTGTCATGTTCCTGGGTACCAAGCAAAAAGAAGAAAAATTCACTTTTGTATTGTCATGACCTTTTAATTTGTTTTCAATAATTGTATATTGCAATATATTTCATTTGGTTAAAATAATGTGAAGTTTAATGAAGAAAAGGAGGATTATTTGAAGTTCCACTGTACCTTGCCATCCATTTGACTTAACTTTGAATAACACTGCATTTCTTTTTAACTTGAAATGAGACGTGTTTGTGCAAGTCCCTGGAGCCGGCCTGGAACAACTAGCCCCAACAGAAAAGCCCATTACAAGACAGAGACAGTACACAGTAAGCATTATTGTCTTCAAGCTAGTTTTACCCCCTAGACATTGCCAGATGCTATCTAATGTAAAAAAACAAAGGGAGCTGTCATATCCGTCAACTTCCGGCCCCTAATAAAAATCCATTCAGCTGGAGCCATGAGACTGCATCTGATATTCTGTACACACAACAAGAAACTAGCCTGTGCACATATTAATGTCATGAAAGAGAATTCATATGTGATGCACCACCAGTGACACCTGTAGGCCAAAATCGACATTTATATTTCTTGTCAAATTGAACAGAACGTTCATGTGTTGTATTTTAACCCAAACATATAATAAAATCAGAATGTGTACGTGTGGAAAGGAATGCCCTAAACACTTGGAAGAAATTACACGTTAAACATAAAAATTATGTCTTACATCCCATTTAAAATTTACATTGTTTATAATGGTGGAAAATGTAAATTCTCTCTGAATATACATTACACTGGGACAGGCAGCGTCTTGAATTGTCACTTCCAAAATAAAGATTATAATGACTTTTATTTGATTATACTTGCATATTTACTTCTAAAGTTACCTGGCATAAAAAGAATGCCTCATCATAAAATTATGGGTGACGTTCCATCCCACCTTTTTAGTCATGGGGCTCGGAGGGAAGAGCCCCTCCTTTCAAATCACAAGATGAGGGGACAAGTTTTATATGATAAAATAGCTTGCACACAGATAGGAAGGAAGAATGGAAACATATTTTGACAAATATTTCTGAATACAACTGGAAAGAGATTGCTAGGGAGAATTGAGGGCAATTGGAGAATGGTTTGCAGGCAGCCTGGAGAAAGAAGCCCTTTCAGAGACATATGAGCAGGCCATATATTGGATATTGGCTTCCATACAAGCAGCTGAAGGAGGCCTTGCTGATGCTGCAACTCCAGAACGCAGGAGCCGAAACTGGAATTCATGGAGCAGGAGCTGGAAGTAGCTCTGTGTTGTCGGGAGTGTCCTCTGACCAGGAGCTGTTAATGTCCAGTGTCATGAATGGAGTGTCTGAAAGATGATGGAACCTGCTTTGTTGCCAAACTGTGAAATGCACCAAAAATGCGTGTCTTGTACCCACTTTCCATTGCTGTGCTGGTCAGTCTTGGGCGCTATTGCTCAGTTTTTGTCTCTGGTCATGTTGCTGTACGTGTCTTCACATTTGACATTCTCTTTACATTGTTTTGCCCTTTATTTCTCTTACATTTCTTTGTTGTCAGTTCATCAATCTTGCTGCTACCTCTCATTTAGTCTTTACTAGTACATCGTAACTGCCACTATATCTATTACTGCATTAATTTCTGTTAATGCCACATATTTATGTCTGCTTGCACCTCTTTTCTGTGATGTGACCTTACTGATTTTATTCTCTGTTTGTGCTGCAGAGTTAGGAACTAATACATAACTTGCAACAAAATCTAACTTCTCAGTGAGAAGCAACTATAACTTTGTGTCCAGTATATATGTCCATTCAGTCTTTACATGTCTTCTAGAGGTTTATTACATGTCTTCTAGAGGTTTATTAATGTGCCAGCCTTTTTATGCAAATTCCAAGACACAGACTTCATGTCAGATAGGTATACCTGTGTTGCACCATTTGGCTTTCGGACCCAAAAGTAGCCTGGTAGCTGTTGGTGTCAAACACCTAGGCCATATCCAGGAGCTAAATAGCTCCCAGCAATTTCGAACCCTGCAAGACTGAGAGGGTTCTGGCTGATTCTCCAAAATGAGAAGCCACCTTTAAAATGTAAGAAAACCCTGACATAACTCCAGATATTCCTTATAGTGTTGTCTTCGGTGAAATCACGGGAATAAGAGGTGCTGGAAGGCACAAGGGAATTCTAGGTTTAACAGGGACGTGGTAGCAGTGTAAGATAAAATGGCACTGTGTACTGTATTTGAATCTGACTGCAAGTGAGAAGTCATTTCCAAAAAGCCCATTGCATTTTGTATTGAGAAGCACAGTTTAAAACCGACAGCAATTTAAATGCAGTTTTTGTAGAATGATATATGGAATTTGCGGATGTAGAATGATATCAGATTAAAATAGACTCTGTGGCTCATACTAGCCTAGAATCACACGGACGAGAGTGTGATCACGAAACACTATTTTTTGACAGAGGATCATTTGTCACTGGTGGGAGACATAGCCCTAAAGTGTTGTGGCTGAGAAGTAGATTAGAGAATTCATTCTATTCACAGAAAATCATACAAAGTGTCAAACCCATGGAATCCCTTGTCTTGAAATGCACGGGTACCCTGTGTAATGTGAAAGGGAAAGGGTGCTTTTATATTGTACCTTTTACTGGAGAATATTACATCTCCAGCTCACAATTCTGTAGATCTGGAGGTAAATGAATAGAAACAGATTGGGAGCTGGACACACGTGAATTGAAGCTGCACACTGTGAAGAATCCTACGGCTCCCTCACTGAAACTCTCCGGTCTCCTCTGAGTGGGGGGCTGGGAAAGGCAGACTCTTCTTGATCCTGACCTTTGGGGTGGTGTTCTCCCGGAGAGAAGGAACAATGCCCTGTGAGACTGCAATGCCGGAAAAGGAGCGGAAACTGCCTCATAATGGCAACACAGGGCAATGTATGAGTAACAATGTGCGGGAGTTGCCTTTTTCAAGTTCTTGGAATCTGTAGGTGTGGGCGGCTGCCTGCATTGGATGCTGGGACAACCAGACAGACGTTATTTCTGATGCCTGTTTCGTGGCATCAAGCTGCTGTGCGCTACCCTTGGTGGGGAATGGGGGGAGTGTGAGAAGCAGTGGGGCCTGAGTGTGGTTGATGCCACAGGGTCTTTGAGTTGAGGGATGGGAAATGAGGTTGGGTTGTATTCTCCCTGGTTTCTTTTCTGTTATCTTTTAGAGAGCGTGGTTGCGCTTGGTGTTAATGGGTTTTTTAGTTCATTGGGCAGCAAGGAAGGAAGGAACACAATGGGAATGCGTAGTCTGGTGGGCAGCACCTTACATGTGTGGATTTCGCAGCATGCATTAATTGCATCCCTACTATTGGGGAGGGCTCTCGTGGGGTTCAGGGTAGTAAACTGGAAATTATATCTTCGTCCTAGGGTAAAGTTGGGTCAGTGGGAAAGCTTGGGGCCCGGATGGTGTTGAGGTATGGTCAGTGACTTGAAACTGGAATGTTGGAAGCATTAACAGTTATGTGAAAAGGCTTCGAGTGACTGCCTATTTAAGATGGATGGGAGCACTGTTGCAGGAAACGCACTTCACTGTGGATAGCAGGATGTGATTGCTAGGAAGTGGGGCGGAAAGCTGTATGGCTCTCCATTTTCATGATGAAGGTAGGATGGCCCTGGTACATGGGTTTATTGAGAACAGGGAGGTGTGCTTTATTAACTATTACTCCCCTAACAATAACGCTACAGTGTTTTTAAATTCTCTCTACTCCAGAGTGGCTAGGTTCAGGGGGGATACATGGGTCTGGGGAAGGACTTTAGCTGCACTCCCGAGCCTGTGTTGGACAGGTTGGATGATAAGTACAGGAAACCGTCCCCTCCGACTAGGGTTTTGGGCTCTTTGCTGCGGAACCTGGAATTAGTAGACATTTGTAGGTGGCACCATGGAGGGCATTGGGGCTACTCACACTATGCTACACCATCCAGGGTACATACCCACTTAGATTATATCTTTGCCGGGCAGGAGATTGACAGAGAATTCACTGCCACTGAGTGCAAGGCTAGGGTGCTTTCAGATCATACCCAGCTGATCGTGATTTGGCAGATGATCTCCCCTAGACTGCCTGTGCCGACTTGGCGCCTTAGGGCTGAGGACTTGCAGGATGAGGTTTTGAGGGGATATTTAGAGGATCGAATGGACATACATTTTGTGACCAACACAGGCAGAGTGGCTAAGTCTGGCACTGTATGGGATGCCTTTAATATGGTGATGAGAGGGGCTGCAATAGGTAAAATGGGCACACTTCGGAAGTAATTGTTGGAGGCCCTTTACAACACAGAGGCAGTGATCGAGATGGTGGAACATGATTGGGAGAAGTTGACCGATGGCTATGGGCAGTTATTGATTCTGTGACAGAGGTGTATAGCAGAGTGGGAGCGACTTGGCAAGTTTGACTTTGCAAGCTACACTCGTAGGGGGACAAGCCTGGTAGGTTGTTGGCACGGTTATGTCGAAGGGAAGCTCCAAGGGAAATGATTTGCGCTGTACAGAACGAAGGGGGTGAAGTCGCCGTGGCACAGTCAGAAACATATTATGTCTTCTCCCGGTATTATGAGGTCTTGTATATGGAGGGAGTAGTCAGCAGCGGGGAGAACATCGAGGAGGCGTTGACTCGAATAGATTTGCCCAGACTGGACGAGGCTTGGGAGGACATGTTGGACACCCCGATCACTGTTGATGAGATAGTGTCTGTAATGATGTCTCAGCCAACTGGGAAGACCCCAGGACCGGACGGGCTGCCGGTGGAATTTTATAAAACATATACAGTAGCACTCGTGCCAAAACGTCTTGAAATGTTCGAGGAAGCGTATGCATATGGTCTACTTCCCTGTAGTCTAAGAGAGTCTTTACTTGTGCTGGTATTGAAGCGGGGTAAGTCAACCTCGGACTGCTTCTCTTACAGGCTGCTCTCCTTAATATGTCAGAATTATAAGATCCTTACTGCTTTGTTAAGGGTGTGATCAGAGATTTAATACACACGTACACACTAATCAGACAGGATATGTGCCTGGCAGGAATACCGTGTGGAACCTGCAACGACTGCACTACGTGATGGAGAGTGCTCGGCATCTTGGGGTGGACTGTGCAGTGGCTTCGCTAGATGCAGTCAAAACATTTGATTTTGTAAGGTGGGATTGTCTATATGAGACATTGCAGCACTTCGTTGGTGGGCCTGGGTTCCGGCGGTGGGTCCAACTCCTTTATACGGAGCCCTGAGCTAGGGTGAGGTCTGGGAAACATGTCTCTGAGAATAGTTGGCTGTAGAGGTTCACTCGTAATTCGCCTAAAGGGTTACTTGGTAGGTGTTATTAGACCCACATTAAATCAAATCTATGGTGCTCCCTGTTGGATTTGTGCTACCAGATCGAACATATGAGAAAAAAGAATGGTGCCCCGAATTCCTCAAGGTACAAACGGGCACACCCTAAGCAACTAAATAAGCTGTCAAAAATGTTCGAAAAGAACTTGCATGAAAGTTTAAATGATATTCATTATTAGTAATTGTATTCACCAATCAAAAAGTGATTTACATCAAATTTACAAAACAATTCAACATGGAAAATATTTACATTTTTCAAGTATTCATTTTATACATAATTATTCAAAATCAAAAACAGTCTGAAATTTCATAAGCAAGACAACTGAGAATCAATCTCTTTGATTTACAAAAGCCAGTCTGATATTTTGTTTAAGACTGGATAGTATCCTGATATCTAGACAGGGGATTACTATCTAAATGTGCTTAAGAATTCATCAGCTGTCTTAGTACTATGCGTTCCGGGCGTGTTGCCCTTCTTCAGTTATTGATATCGTGGATACTTCTTTCTGAAAATGTTAACAAAAATAAATACATTTTAGTGACTTTGTCTCTATTTAAATTGTAAGCGTATTATACAAAGTAAAATTGAAGGGTCACTTTACTAACCTGTGAAGACACTCATCAGGAGTGGATGTGCTAGTAGTTAACTGCCTCAGAAAAATATACCACTCCTAAAGGTGAAAAAATTTGGCCATAATTACTCAAAATGCACTCCCTCGGTTATTAACTACCATACCCCTGAACTCATCTGTGGCGGGACAAGTCGCTGGCAAAAACGCTGTGCCCCGCTCCGAGACCAGACCAGAGGAAATGTAAGTGAAGAAGCGTGGTTGCTTAAAAAGATGTTAATAAATACATGAAAAACTCACCTACCAAGGCAAGGGACGGAGGGCTAGACTCAGAAAAGGCCTTCGACCGTGTCGAATGGCCATATATCGGTAAGGTTCTTCGGAAAATGGGTCTGGGGCTAATTTCTGTGGGTGGATCTCAGCATTATATAATGGCCCCATAGCGAGAGTTTTGGTCAATGGCGGCACATCGGAACCTCTGGCCCTATCTAGGGGCACCCGTCAGGGATGTCCCCTGTCACCCCTTCTGTATGCTTTGGCAATGGAGCCCCTGGCCATAGCGATCAGAGCTGACCAAGAAATCGCAGGGATAAGATGTGACGATTGCGACTTCAAACTCTCCCTGTTTGCAGACAATATCCTAGGCTATCTGACCAACCTTCAGGTCTCTCTACCCCGATTACTTGGTCTTATAAACTACTATGGTACCTTTTCGGGGCTCAAGAAAAACACGTCCAAGTCTAGCATTATGCCCATGGGTCCCGGGGACCACGACATCGGGGGTAACTCCGAAACACTGGGAGTGAGAATAGAGCGGGTATCCACTAGGTATCTGGGCACCTGCATTCCCAGGGATCTTTCACAATTCTATCAGTGCAACTTTCCAGGGATCTTGGCTAAGATCAGCAGTGACCTCAAACGATGGGCGCCTCTTACACTCTCTTGGTTTGGGCCTATGGTTATGGTTAAAATGAACATCTTGCCCCGCCTACTGTACCTCTTTGCAGCCCTCCCCGTGGTGATCCCTGATGCCTTCTTTGAGGTACTGCAGTCCCGAGTCCTTCAGTTTATTTGGGACGGGAAAAGAGCTAGAGTCAAATTCTCTACCCTGACCCTTCCGAAGTCTCACGGTGGATTCGGCCTCCTAGACTTTAGACTATACTATAAAGCAGCCCAGCTCCGGGTGATGTTGGAGCACATGAGAGATGACATGGGGACGTATTGGACTTACATTGAGGATGTCCACACCCACCCGAAAAAAGTCAGGGACTTACTATGGGCCCCCCTAAAGCCCACCCCACACACCTCAGAACACACCCTACCTTAGCAGTCCTCTGGGCAGCCTGGAAACCAAATAAAGATAATAAACTGCTGTCATCCTGGCCGTCCCCTTTAACATCGCTCTGGGGCCCCACAATCAACCTAGGCACCAGAGGCTTCCGAGATACCCAATCATGGTCAGACATGGGCCTGGAGAGGGTTGCCCAACTCTCTCGCGAAGAGGGCTTCATAGAATATGACCAACTGACTGAGGCACTGAGCGACAGTCCGCCTTCGATCTTTGAACATCTGCGTTTGAAGGGAATCCTGACTCACCCTCGGTGGGCTGATAACTTCAAACGTCCCCTCACCCCTTTTGAAAATGTCCTAGCCAAAAGCGTTTCCCGGAAGGGCTCCCTATCTAGGTTTTACAGCACATTGATAACGGCCAACCTGGAGGGTAGACAACCCTTCAAACGAATATGGGAAGAAAGGCTGGATATGACGCTGGACGACCACACATGGAGGGCAATCTTCAAAGCTATATTCACGGGTTCACTGTATACCGCTGCCATGGAACATAGCTTCAAGATACTCCACTCATGGCATCGGCCCCCGGCCACCCTGTCCAAAATGTTTAAGGAGGTATCCTCTTTTTGCCCTAGCATATGTTAGCAAAGGGGCACTTGGTTTCATATTGTTGGGTGTCCTGACCCACGTTTAAGCTATCATGCCACAACATTTGGTGCTGTGGGCTTAGAAAATTCAAGATGGCGGAAAACCCACATGTGCACCGAAATCCAGGAAAGCTGCGCAGTTTGTGCGCCCACCAAAATGGTTGCCTCACTTGCCACCCACCAGTGCGAGAATGAAAGGCCGGGTTGCCATGAGGGAAATGGGTTGCCAAAGGAAAAACAGTAGCGCCGGTTAGCTTCAAAGCGCTTTAAAATCACCATTGGACTACCCGCACAGTAGTCTGAAACCATTGGGAATGTCAATGCTGATTGCCAAATGCAACCTAGAATTGTTGGGAATTCATTTTCCTTAAATCCCAAAAATGGGTGCAGTACCAGTACTCACCACTATCCAAAAGCCGGCAGTTTAAAACCACCCTGTGTTTCTCTGAAGGCAAGCCAAAGTGCCTATTTCAAACATTGCAATATGTGCAAAATATTCACTGAACACCAGCAGACATTTGGTAGAATGGAGTTTTGTGTGCCTACAAAATCTGGGAAATGAAGAGCCCAGAACAATGCTTATAACAAAACTGGCTGAGCTATGGAGTCAGCAGTTTAAGTTGCACTGGATTTAAAGACACTAAAATCGAAAATGTTAGATTAAATGAGTGACCTATGTTTGGTGTCACATGCCTTTGTAACTGTTTAAATGTCATAGTTTTAAACTTAGAATCAGCCTTCTAGCTGCATATGTGAAAATGTTTAGTTTTATTTGAATGCAGAAACTGGGGAACAGAAATGACAGCTTAAAGAGATTCCAATTTGCCTGGCAACTACCCCCATCAGGAGTGAAACTTGAGTCACAGCTGTGTTCCCAGGCCTAGCTGCCCTTTTGCTGCTCACACTAAGGATATGCCATCTATCTGATAATTGAATTACCTGTGCTCTGCAGGAAAGTGAACAAAGCCCTGTCCTGGCTCAGGCAAAGGTTTTATTGGCAGGAGTCGTAAATGGTCGTAAAAAGTGGCTTCCTCCTGAGGAAAGGGGAGGGGCACTGCCTGTGAGAGCAAGCTGGCTTGGCAGAACTGGAAATACCAGAAATTCAACCTTGTGCTGAGGGTAAACCACACCCCTTTGTAGCCAGAATATTGTTTAAAAAAAAGATGAATAACTCATAGAGCGGACATGTGAAAATTTTATAAATGATACCATAATTCTTGTGATTTTTCTGCCCACATTTTAAGAGGTTTTTCGACCCGGTGGCGTGTTCAGGGGGGTGTCAGCGGAAAAGTGGGGATAACTCTAAATGTATGCATGTTAAAAATCTGAAACTTCATCAGTTAATGTCCGTACTCCCTGCGCACATGTATGTAAAGTTGGGTCAATGTCAGAAATTGCAAAATCAGTTAAAAGTGAAATATGTGCCATTTCTGAATGCAAGCTCCCAGGAAGAGCAGAGTTTGAACAGGGGATACCTCCTGTAATGCATGATGGGTGCATATGATTTTAAAACAATATGTACCTCTGCAAATATGTATTTGTTTCAAATCTAGATTTGTGTGTAAGTTGACAGGAGGAGTGGACTTTCTGCAGGCTGTAAAATGACATCACTCTGACTCACAGTTCATTCCCTAATCAAATGATAAATGGAAGTTTGACCAATTAGAAGCTGAGAGAGAGGTAGGGTCAGTGATGCTAGAACACACCCACATTCTAAACACATAAAAGCAGACAGACAGGACAGATAGGGACCTTCAAATTCCATCTGCAGCGGGACGCTCTGCCGGAAAAATCCATACTTTACCTCCATCAAACCTCCAGAGAGCCAAACTAGAGACTTCAATCTATCCAGAACTAAGAGACCAGACCAGAGAGAAAGCAGTGCTGTACCCAGAGAGACCCAGACCACCAGAGAGAGCTGACCCAGATCACTGTGAAGTGCAGAGACCAGAGGCGAGTTTAAAACCTGACCAGATCCATGGCGAGGCACATTTCACTCAAGAATATAGTGTGAGTACCTAGAAAACTGTGCAGAACCAATCTCTTAGTTAAAATAATATAATTCAATCTATTTAATCTAAGTAGAACTGCCTCCTAACTGTCACCTGTCATTTGTAAAGCTGTCACTTGTCATTTTCTAGTCGCAAGCTGCACTTGTCTTTTTGAACTTTAAAATTTCAAATCTGAAAAACGACCTTCACAAAATCGCTCATATCTCCGCAACCGTTTGTGCTAGAGACTTGCAATAACTTTTATTTGAAAGCTTAGAATCTCCTACCCCTTATAGTTTTACCGCAATCGCGGAACACGCATCCGTGAATTTTGCCGCGATTTGCAAATTTCTCCACATGTAAAATCAGCTGCTGCTTGCCTTCCATTTGCCAGAAATTCGTTTAACCTGCTAACTATCCCTGCCTCATTGCTAGTGTGAGCCTGGACTAATATTAACTAGATACCACTCACCCTGAACCTCTGAAAGGGAATTAAAAAGCATTTCCAGCATATTTCTCATCCATTGCTAGCACATATCAAAGCATTTGGGCCTGTGTTTTCAAAACTCCTATCTGTGTTTTCAAACTTCTGTAGTCTAAGCTTGCCGGGGTGAACTGAATCACATTTGATTGCATTTCTGAGAACTGTGTGTTTCCTTCCATTTCCTTGCCTTGCATCAAGGGGGGGAGGGGATTGCCAGAGAAAAGTGATTACATTGTTTTGTTGAAATCATATTGAGTATTTCTATACTGCATTTCATTCATTCAACCTTGCATCCATTTGAACTCTATAAAGCATTTTGTACCACCTTCTTCTTTTGTTCCTATTTACCAGTGTGCTACCTTATCCATTTCATGTCAACTCATTAGTGATTATAAGAAGTGTGCTAGTGCCAGATTCTCCGTTGTTAATCTTTATCATATCAGATTAAGTGTGATATTCAATTATTGATTTATTATAAAGTGGGATATATATATATATTTTAAATTATCAAATAAACCCTTTTAAACTTGCAAAACAGAACTACTTCTTGGCTCAGTGGGATCAGGGGGATTCCAAGAGAGGGGTGTTATATAGGGGTAGTCATCCAGAACGCATGAACTGGACATAAAGATATATCAATAAGGGTTTTCATTCAGTATTCTAGACTAGGCGTTAACTTAGCTGTAGTGCTGAATTGAATCCTCTTACAATATGTGGTGGGGATGTCCGGTCATTCATATGTACTGGTCGGAACTGCTCAGCTGGATTAAGGATATAGAGGGGTACTGCCCGTCTCTACTCCCACTGGAAATCCTCCTGGGCACTCCTATGCCGGAGACAGAACAGAATGCATTCCCGAAGGTCATCGGGGCCATGTTGAGGGTGGGCAGGTTAGCACTGGCCCAAAAGTGGAAAAGCGCACTAGCTCCATCCAAGGAGGAATGGCTTTGTAAACTGAGGTCGACCTTCACCTATGAAAAACTCACAGCGATAATAAATGATACCGTGTCGAAATTTGTACAGGAATGGACCGCAGTTCTTCTTAATGATGACTGCATCTCTATGCGTCTGTAAAGTACGACCTATTACATGTCCATCTTGTACATCTTCCCATTAGCCCTAGGGATCAGGTTTGGCCCCCAGACTGTTGTGAATCAATCTGACCCCACTATGTCAAATTGTATGACCAATAATACAACGATGTTTGAATGTTCTCTCTGCAGCTTCTATAACCTGCAAAACCTCAAGACTTGGTATGTTGAAAAGTTGGGGGGTGGGGAGGGAGGGGGGAGGAGGGATGGGAGTAAAAGGTAAAATTACTGACATCTATGTTCGTGTGTTGCATTGCTGGCAGGGATTGCTCGCGCACCCTACCTTATATGTATGATGTCAATAAAAATAGAATTAAAAAAAAAAAAGAAAAACTCACCTACATGATAGAAGTCGTATGCACTTCTATAAGGAGTGTAGAGTTATCAACTTTCTCGTCTATGTTCAGAGACTTGCTGTAAATTACATGTAAAAATATAATCACTTTCTAGCGATTGCTCTTAACACGTGTTAATAAAGGATTACCAAATTGTATACGTATCAAACCTTTGTTGTGTCCAATGCGCCTCCAAGACACTTCAACAAGGGACGATTCAACAGGTGCTTAGATGTTGTGCTGTTTTCCTTTGATATTGTTATTCGCGGTGTTCTATTTCATTTTTGCCATTTAAATCACTGTAAGGTAAATTTCAGTAAGGTAATGTTATTTGAATTGCCTATTTTAGTAAGATAGGGTTGTTTTATGTTGAATCATAATACAACTGAAGTGAGCAAGGGGGCGCGTGGCTTGGGCAGCCATGGAGTAGGACGCGCTTCCCGTGCAGCTCCAGAGGATACGACAGATGATCTGTGAAAACTACCTTTAAAAACACGCCACTGGTTCCAGAATTGATCACACATGCATGGGAACGTGTGTTCTGCTCACTGTACAAAGACTGAAAGAATCGTAAGTGGGATTCTGGTGGAATTGCTCGGTGAACGACGGCGGCTGTTCGGTCTATTGTCACACAAGATGACGAATAGAGGCGGCGGCCACGGGGAAAGAATGACGATGGCGAAGTGGAGACGGAGCGAAACCCCTGTGGCGGTGAGCCTTGGGTCGCAAAGGCTTGGGTGCCGACCTGGACGGCAGGAGCCCAAGGGCAGCAGAGGTGTGAAAAGATAGGCCGCACCACGACAGGCACGAGAAGCGCTCGCTCGGCATTGATGAGCAACAAGCTGCAGCGAGAGGTGGCGGATGGTGCGACTGCCTGAAGATCATCACAACAGCCGATAATAGAGGAAAAGACGGTCGGGAGACACGTGGACGCTGAATCGTGATAGAGAGGCCCAACGAAGGCCGGAAAATGTCGGCGCGAGGGGCCGTGGGCAAGAATAAGAACAAACAACCCACAATGGATATTTTTGCCAAAACACAACAGTCTCCTGCGGCCATCGCACCCAAAGGCCTGATGGCACCAGCTGAGGGCACCACAGCGGCTGATAATCATCAGATTTTAGAGGCCATTACGGAGCTGAAAGACTCTTGGGGGGTTGCGAAGTTGGATCTGCGCACTTCCCTGGAGGCTAAAATTGAAGCAGTGGGCATTGAAGTCTCACTGCTGAGACAAGATGTCAGGGGGCTGGCGGAACGTACAAGCAGCCTGGAAGGTGCGGTGAAAACTAACACGGACACCAGCAACAACAATGCAAAGGAGATCCATGTCCTTAAGCAACAGGTGGCTAACTTGGAGTCTCGTGCAGAAGAAGCGGAAGGGAGAGCGAGGAGAAACAATATCCGCGTGGTGGGTTTGCCGGAGGGTGAAGAGGGCCAGGACCCGACCAACTACATCGAGAACTTACTCCTACAAGGAATTGGGGCTGGCACACTCTCGCAGGGATTTGCAGTGGAGCACGCACACAGAGCCCTTATGAGGAAGCCGAGACCAGGGGCCCCTCCACGATCGATAATCACCAAAATATTGAACTACAAAGACCGCGAGAAAATACTGGAGTACTTCCGAAAAGGCGGAACAATCGAAAGGGCCTCGAGCACCATCCGGATTATACTATGTTGGTCCAGAGGCAACGGTACAGCTATGTAACCATCAAAAGGAGGCTGCAGGCAGCTGGGATAAAATATATGCTTCTGTACCCTGCGAAATTGAAGGTGGTGCACAAGAGCAAAATGTATTTTTTTGACACTCCGGAGGAAGCAACGACATGGCTGGATCTGCAGGGCTGCCCGGAACAAGACACAGAAGAGACACAAGATGGACGCGATAAGTGACTGGGAAACGGTATGCATACTGTTAAGGTGGCGTATGAACATCCCTGGGGCGCCTAGGCGAAGGCTAAGAACAATGGGCACTGCTGTAGGAGGCCGATATTCGATAAAATACCGCTGATTGTAATGGACCTGATGGACTGGAATATAGTGGCGCGTACATATATCTAAATTGTATAGCAATGTGTAGTTATCCGATGTGCTATAGGAGCGGCGGGGCGGAAGTAGTAGTAGGTTGGCCACTAGGGCAGCCTCACCCTGCGGAGTACAGGCGAAAGCCAGAAAGAGCTAGATGCAGGGGAGCCTGAGATCCAGGGATGGAGCTGGGCAACAGTAGGGGGGTGTGATGTTGGGGAAGGGACAGGAGGTGGGAGGGAGGGTGAGCGGGAAGTTTGGTGTGTTTTTGGTTAAATGGAATTTAGAATGGGATGCGAGCCTATACAGATTGGATTGGAATTCAAAGCCAAACTGCACCTGGGGGAGAGGGAATGGGACTACAACAGGCCATGGGGGACCTTAAAATACTTACATGGAATGTGCGGGGGCTTAACAGCTACTTAAAAAGGAACAAGGTTATGTTGTACCTGTGCAGGCAGAAAATAGATATAGCATTGCTGCAGGAAACCCACCTTACACGAGAGAGGATGGACATGATCGCGGGAAGGTGGAAGGGGGTGTTGGTTGGCTCTTCGTACTCTGCCTACGCAAGAGGGGTACTTATATGGGTGGTGCCACATGTCCCGTTTCAGCGATTGCAAGTGGTGGCTGAGACAGACGGGAGGATGGTAATGCTGAGGGAACTAGTGGAGAACAGGGAGATAAGTATTGTTAACACATATGCCCCGAACCAGAACACAGCGGCGTACATTAGGACATTGAGTGCTAACCTGAGCGCATGTGTAGGAAGCGCAGTGATCTCGGGAGGGGACTTCAACTGCATATTGAACCCGAGGGTGGACAGATCGGATTGAAAATTGGATAGGCCAGCCCCTGCAGCCAGGGCGATACAGACATTGCTGGATGACTTTGGGTTGGAAGATGCATGGAGAGTGTGGCACCCCCAGGAAAGGCAATATTCACATTATTCTGCCCCAGAGCAGTTATCAACAAGGCTGGATTATGTCTTTGCATCACCTGAAATGATAGCAGAGATTGCACACATAGAGTACAGGGCCAGGGTCCTCTCGGACCACTCGCCCCTGATTCTTGCGTGGCAATACTGCCCCCCGAGAGGAAGGATCCCGACATGGCGCCTGCGAGCGGAGGCGTTGCAGGACCCCTTCTTTAGAGAGGATTTGAGGGAGGAGATTGTAAATTATTTTGAAAAGAATACTGGGTGCGTGGACTCTGCGGGTACATTATGGGATGCCTTCAAAGTTGTCATGAGGGGTGCGGCCATAGCGAAATCCAAGGGCCTACAAGGTGGGGTTTCGGCTGAACTGCAGGAGACTGAAGTAAAATTAGAAGAGGCCTTAAAGGCCGGAGACGATACAGCGGAGAAGCTAGAATTGATACTTAAGCTAAAGCAAAAATGTGCGGAATATTGGGAGAGGTTGTGTAACCTTAATTATAAAAAATACATAGAGAGACAGCATGCGGGAGGTGATAAACCGGGGAGACTTTTGGCGTGGTTATATAAGAGCGAGACCCCCAGAGCCATAATCAGAACTATAGAGAGAGAAGACGGTAGCGTAGAGGACACCCAGGAGGGAGTGAATCAAGCGTTTGTGGATTATTATAAAGTATTATACGGAGATGATGGGGAAAGTAGCCATGCTATGAAAAAAAAAAAACTGAAGTGAGCAAGTCAATGTTGGCAAAATTAGCTTTTCCCGTGTTGATCAGTCGAAATGCTGAAGAGTAGAAATATACCTTTAGTGTTACAGATTCAAATGCCTGTTGGCACCATTCTGTGGGTACAAAACAGTTGATTTTTTAATGTCACTGGCATTCTCAGGCCCCTAATGTTATGATGTCTATCATTAAATAGCCTAAAATGTAAAGGTCCTCATTACAAGTCAGGCGGTGGACCATGGTGCTATTAGCACTATAGTCCATGCCGGATTCCGCCATGGTGGATGGCGGAACTACCGCTCCATTCCAAGGTGAGTGGGGCGGTAATTCCCCATTCACCATTTGCCCTTCCCATTCTTGCCCCATAGGGCATAATGGGGATGGGGAAGGCGCTAATTACGGCATCGTAATTAGCACCAAGGTCGCTTAGCGCCTTGGACTTTAACGCCTGCAAAAAGCAGACGTTAAAGTGTGAATCAGGCGTTAAGGGTTAACGGCGCCGACGGCGCAGTTAAACCCTTAACGCCTGACTTGTAATGAGGGCCAAAGAAAGTTTTCTCTACTTACATTCGCAAGAGCATCATTTCTCCTGTGCTCTTGGCGTTGAATGTGCTCGATTCTTCCTGTTTTTGCACTCGTCGCATAGCAAATATCTTTGTCTAGCAGACTGATAAAGACTAGACCTCATGTGGAAGTTAATGTTCCCCGCAATTTTTGAATAAAAATGGCCGTACGTATTAGTTGTATTGAAGGCATTTTAAATCACTAAGTGTGCGAGTGACATTTTCGATGTTGTGTATTATGCCATCATCCCTGATGGACAATCTAATTAGATTGGTCTGCATTGAGCGTATACATATATAAAATACAAGTAAATCTGGACTTCTGACACTCTGTCAGACAAGCCGTGATTTAAATCATGAATGAGGAAGGATCAAGTAAAGAAACTACAGGATTATTAGAAAATCTTCCTTTCTCTAAGGTCTAATTCTCATTGTTTTTTTTTAATTTATATGCAAATACAAATTCCTCGTAGTTAGTGTTACAATTATCGCTGGTTATCTTTTTCTCACTATAGGCAATATAATTCTAGAGAATAATGTCATCATTCCTGCATTAGTTTGGTGTTTTACTAATACTTATTGTACCCAATTATGATTGTACCTATAATCAATAGGTTCTAGTTATCAACCATAAGGATCAACAGTTGATGATGTCAAAAACTGGTTGTGCCCCTAATGTACAATTATAGGTAGTCCACATTGAAGCAAAGTACAGCAATTACGGGGGGGGGGCGCTAGAGAACCCGACCATGATGGCCGCAGGCTCGTGAAGCTCCCTAGCACCACATAAATCCGGCTCATTATCCGGCGGTCTCAGTGTTGTCATCCACAATTGCGCTGGGCGTTCTGATGCCTGACCGTGCCTGGCTTTTGTGAAAGGCAGTCTTGACTAAATCGGTGAAGGTGCTGCTGCGGACTAACGCCGTGAAGCTGCGACCACGGGCCGGTCTGGAGAGGAGTGGGGGAGGTGCATTCCTGCCGGAAGCGTAAAATGGTGGAGCACCCCGGTTTCTTTATCTAGGGCAGATTGAAGTCTGGGCGTGCAGAGGAAGACCAGGGATGCTTCGAGAGAACACTCGGTGCAGAGGTGTGTGCCCTGGGACTGGGAGCTCTGAGAGCCCTGCTGTACCTGGTACCTGGAGTTGAGCCTCCCCAGGGGGGACAGAGGAGCAGCGACGGTGTCTTGTGCGGAGCGCCTGGGGGTGCAGCGGCTCGGCCTGAGATACTGGTGAGAGGAGCGCGGCGTGCCCCAGCGGCGCAATAAGGACCGGATACCCTCCGCAGCGGGGCGAAGCAATGGCCGTTTGAGGCACACTGATCCTGGGTGCTCTGAGCTGTGGATGGGCCTCGCTGGGGGCCTGGTCCCTCCTGGCGTGGTGGCGCAACAGAGCTGAGCCCTCTGGGGGCGTTTCGGAATCCTGGCTGCTGGCCTTCCTGCGCTGCTGCCCGAGGCGGGGCTATGTCAGCAGGGCCGCAAGGTGGAGGCGAACACAGGAGAGGACACTGATAGAGGGGGCTGGCAGGTGCTCCGGTGCTCGCTGCGGATCAGCAGGAGTGAGCGCAGAGGACACGCTGCTGGGAGCAGCAATAAGGTGGAGTACTGGGGTGGACTGCTGCCAAAGATTGAAGGTACCGGTGAGCGGTGGAAGGTGAGTTAACCCAGTTGGAAAATCAGCAGCGGGGGGGCCCATTGTGAGCATTACTTAAGTGGGAGGCCCCCCTAAGTGTCTTGGACTAACTGAACACTGCCCAGTCATCAAGCAGACTGTGTGTGATCTGTATGAACCGCCGGGCTGGATACTTGCCACCCATACTGCCTGGGAGCATAAGTGGGTGTTCACTGAGCACTACCCGCGCACGCACATAAACACTTGGACTCAGCGAGCCGCTGGTGCGGCGAGATAATCACTACAGATTGATGGACCGCTGTCCCCTTGTCCTTCAGCAGGGCCTGGGGCTGGCAGCGGGGGTCAGACCTGTATCCCGAAGGATGGGGAGGTGGGCATTACAGGGAACCCTCTGCCCTAGCCACCATACTTAGCAGATTATACTGGAGGCCCGCCTGCCTCATGTAACATGTCTAAATCGGGCAAGGGAGGCAAACAGCAGTCAAAGTTACACTTCGAGATGGCCACCCAGGCCAAAAGCAATGGAACAATGGATAACTCGGTTGTGGTGCACCCCGCGGGGTCAGAGTCAGATCCTGCAGCTGCCATGTTTACGTAGCTGCAATCGGGGATACAGTCCCTGGACAGTAAACTTGATACATTAACCTGCAAGGTGGACCACATGCAGGTCCGTCTGGACAAAGATGGGGAAAGACTGGATGAGGCGGAAGGGCGAATATCTGGAGTGGAGGACGTGGCAACCTCAGTCTCAGAAGAAATGTCTGCGGTCAGGAAGGCCCTGAAGGAACTCAAGGAGAA
Organism: Ambystoma mexicanum; assembly: GCF_040938575.1. NCBI lineage: Eukaryota > Metazoa > Chordata > Amphibia > Caudata > Ambystomatidae > Ambystoma > Ambystoma mexicanum. Next base: position 1,071,377,039 of record NC_090931.1, read on the forward strand.
ACAAGAAGACCTCGAATCGAGATCCCGCAGCAATACTATTAGGAATGTAGGTTTGCCTGAGTCGGAGCACCAGGGGAACATGGAAACTCTGGTAGAGGATATACTGCGAGAGGCATTGGGGCCTGAAGGTTTCTCCCCGCTGTGTATCGTAGAGAGAACGCATAGAATCCCGAGCGGTAGAAGACCAGTCCTGGGGGCGCCTCCGCGTCCACTGATTGCTCGGTTACTGAACTACCGCGATAGGGATACGGCGCTCCGGAAAGCTAGGGAGATAGGAACGGTATCCTATAAAGGCGATGTGATCAGGTTTTTCCCGGATTTCTCAGACAAAGTGCAGGCTGCCAGGAAGTCGTTCCTGGATATTAAGGGGAGGTTACAGGACAGGGGCATACAATATGACATGTTGTTTCCGGCTAAGCTGCGGGTTGTGCATGAAGGAAAGTCGTTGTTCTTCCAGACCCCGGAAGAAGCCGCCTCCTTTCTCAATATGTTGCTAAAATCCCCCAGATCACAGAAAAACAATGAATGATGCTGTTAAACCATAGATGAGGCATTGGTGGCGAGGCGTCGCCTTACAGTTGGTGTTGCGCATATACTGGGAGACGACACTCCTGTAATGGTGCACGGGAGTGTCGGGCTCGTAGCTGTCCCTTGAGCGAAAGCCGTCTTACGCGTGCCAAGGGTAATGGGGCGCTGGAAGGTTGGGGTATCCAGCGGGGGAGGGTGGGAGTCTTTGTTGGGATGGGTGGGGTTGTGGGACAGCGTGGGTGGGGAGATCACCAACAAGTTGGGGGGTTGTTGGTAGAGGGGGGATCAGGAGGGGGGACTCAGTGGTACAGAAAGTGTGGTGGTGGTAGGTTTCCTCCAGGAGACCCACTTGACAGCGGCTACTGAGTCTAAATTTGGCAAGAGCTGGGGGTGCCATAGGTACTTCTCTTCCTATTCCTCCTATTCCAGGGGTGTATGTATTTTGGTGCACAGCTCGGCGGGATTTAAACTGGCAAAAGTTTTGAAGGATCAAGAAGGCAGGGGCCTGGTGGTGCAGGGGATTATTCAGGGGAAGCTTTACACACTGATTTTTTATTATGGTCCCAACCAAGACACAACAGAATCTTTAGATTGGGTGGAGAGGCAACTGGGAGGACTTCCTGAAGGGGAAATTGTGTGGGCTGGGGATTTCAACTCTGTTCTGGACCCGGCCTGGGATCGGGGGGGCACCATGTCGCAGTTGAGTAGCGGGAGCTCTGCGAGAATTCAGGGCATGCTCACAGTGTGGGAAATTGAGGACATTTGGAGGGTGAGAAATACGGGAGTGAAACAATTCACGCACTACTCTGCACCACATGGCTCGGCTGCTCGGTTAGACTATTTTCTGGTGTCCCATGCGGTTATGGGCCAGACAGGGGGGGTGGACATTTTGGCCTGCACTCTTTCGGATCATGCTCCCGTTCTGTTGTCTGTTCGACTAGGGAGTCAGGTGGGGGCTAGGCCCCCGTGGAGGTTTAAGAGCGATGAGCTCATGGATGTGGTTTTCAGGGAAGAATTGGAGAGGGTTATAGATGGGTATTTTGAGGTTAATGAGGGGTCGGTGGCATCGGCTGGTATCTTATGGGAAGGATTTAAACGTGTGATAAGGGGGGAGTGCATAGCTAAAGAGTTGGGGATCTTAAAGAAGATACAGAGGGATCTGGCTGCAGTGGAGGAGGAGCTACGCGTCTTGCAGGAGGGGTCCCCCACCCTGTCAAAGATCCAGCAAGGGCATATCATGCAAAAACTACAGGAGTTTCAGGCCCTAGCCCAGCGGGAGGTGAAATATATGTGGGCTAGGGCGGCTCCCAGGAAGTACGGTGAGGGTCAGGCTCCAGGACGGTCGCTCGCTAAGGCTACTAGGATACGCGGCCAAGAGACCAGGGTAACGGTGATCACTTATGAGCGGGGGGTAGATCATTTTGAGGACGAGGACGAGGGTGTAGTCCACGAGTTCCAGGAATTTTATAGCCACCTGTACTCATCCCAGTCGCGAGCTGCGCAGGCTGACATCGAGGACTTTCTCGACCAGGTGGGCTGTATTGGTGCTCGGAGGAGCAAAGGGAGTGGTTGAATAGACCGGTGTCACTGGAGGAGGTGGTTGGGGCCATTAAATCATGCATTACCGGGTGGGAAATCCCCGGGCCCAGGCGGTCTCACAGCCGAATTTTACAAATGCTATGCTGTCAAAGTAGCGCCATATTTGCTACGAGTGTATCAGGAGGCGGTGTACGAAGGTCGGCTGCTGGACTCTCTTAGGGAGGCTGTGGTGGTTGTATTGTTAAAACCAGGTGACTGTTCCTCGTATCGCCCAATATCACTTATTAATCTTGATAATAAAATCTTGGCCAAAATTCTAGCAGTAAGGTTGGCGCTGTTGATGCCAATTATGGTGAGGGCAGATCAAGCGGGATTTATACCTGGTCGGTCGACCTCGTTTGGGCTGAGAAGGATGTTTGGTCTAATGGCGGCACTTCTGAGGGACGACCCAGTGGTGGCAGTTTTATTAGATGCCACCAAGGCATTTGATTCTATCGAATGGCCGTTTATATTTACAGTTCTGCGCAGGTTGGGTCTGGGCAGGTTCTTTATCTCCTTGATGAAACTATTATATACCAATCCGGTGGGCAGGGTGAGGATGAATGGACAGACCACCGGGTTAATATCACTCGAACGGGGGACATGCCAGGGCTGCCCTCTGTCTCCTCTACTGTTTGCCCTGGCGATAGAACCTTGGGCTGAAAGGGTTAGGGAGCTACATTTACATCGAGGGGTCCAGTTGCATACTCACAAAGTGGTGATCTTGTTGAATGCGGACAATATGGTCCTATTCATACGCCGTCCTGAGGTTAACCTAGACCCGATTATGTTGGACGTTCAGCAATTTGGAGAGCTTTCGGGGCTTAAGGTAAATACCAGTAAGTCAGTGATATACCCGTTGACAGGTGGGGGGTGTCGGTTTCAGGATACCTGGGGATTTCAGTGGCACCTGATCAGTACTCGTTGCCTGGGGATTACAGTAGCCAGGGAGGAGAAGGTGGTGTATCGTAGTAAATATGGGGAAGCACTCGAATCGGCCAAACTGGCAATGATGAGATGGGACTCGCTCCCGCTCAATCTATATGGCAGGATCTCAGTGGTCAAGATGACCATTCTTCCCAAGCTTCTATATGTGTTTCTTAATGCACCTATAAAGGTGCCCAAAAAATACTTTTGGGACCTCTGCTCACTGGTGATAAAATTTGTTTGGGCTGGTATGAAGGCTCGGGTTTCCTGGGATAAACTCACTGCACCGGTTCGAGAGGGTGGTTTGGCATTGCCGGATTTTGAACTATACAATACGGTGGTGCAAGCCAGCTTCCTTCAGTATTGGTATGGGATGGCAGCGGAGCGTAGGCATGTGGAGATAGAGCGGTCAATTGCATCACCAGCGTTGTTGAGGTCGGTCATCCTAACTGCTCCGAGCTGCTTGCAGGCACCTCGGAATTTGGTAGAACTGACAGGCAGGGCCTGGTCCCTTCTGGAACGTACGCCCAAGGGTGGTGTCCTCTACTCGCCAGAGCTCCCGACTATATTCATCCCTGGTGTTCCCCTGACCAGTGAGGCTCGGTATGTGGCAATGATGAAGAGGTTAGACGTCGTTAAATTTGGAGACTTGTTCCCAAGTGGTAGGTTCATTTCCATTGATCAATTGAGGGAGAGGGGGGCCCTCTCAGTACTAGATGTGTTTTTGTATTGCAGACTGCGGGTAACATTACAGCAGCTATTCCCGTCCTTTCCCGAACCTCCCCCAGTGGCCGGGATGCTCGATAAAATGATAGGGGGGGCATGGGACAGCGTGTACTCTCAGAATTATACGCAATGGCTTTGAAGAGCAGGTGTGGTGCTGTGTTGTCGTCCCGAGAACTGTGGGAGAAGACACTAGGTAGGGAACTACCAGCTGAAACATGGGATTATTGCTGTGAGAGGACTAGGAGGGGGGCAGTCAACACAAATTTCAAGCTGATCCACTTTAAGTTTTTCATCAGTGTTATTATACCCCAGCTCAGCTAAAAGCTTACTTCCCTCATAGGACGGGGGCCTGCATCAGATGCGGGCGAGAGGAGGCGGGATCCCTTCATGTAGCCTGGGAATGTGGGGAATTGGAGCACTTCTGGAGGCAGGTGTTTGTGGTGATTGGAGACATTGTGGGGCAACAGCTCACGCCAGACCCCGTAGTGGCCCTATTTGGGTATACCAAACAAGTACCCAAAGGGACCAAGAAGTTGACAGGCCTCCTTCTGATCCTGGCAAAACGTCGAGTGGCCATGGGGTGGGGATGGAAACGAAGCCTGACAATTGCCCAATGGTCTGAGGACATTTTATATTGCGACATGGAGATTAAATGGGGCGCAATGAAGGGGAAATGCTGGGGTGACAGGCAGATGTGGGACGAATATACGTTATACCTCCTCAAGCAATCAAATGGAGGGGGACCTGAGCCCCATCCTCCACAGGAAGGACCATCTTAACCCGTCTAGCATGGAGACGCTTGCCTACTATGTGGAGTCCCGCTCAAGGATCAAGGCAAATAGGGGCATGGGGCCCCACTGGCATAAGGAGTTAAGACTGTGCGGATGCTATAGCCAGACTGGAGCGCTTAGGGAGTGGAACCTACGGAATGTTGTACTTGTTGCCCATATTGCATATGACTCATGTTGATGGTTGCTATATTATATTTGTCCAAATTTGCTATTTCTTTCTTTCTTCTCTCTCTTTTCTAGAATGCCTTGTCTTGGAATGGCTCAATACCTTCACAACTGTACCGGGGGCAGGAGGGTAGGGGGATCTATTGGGTGATTGTATGGTTAAACGAAATGCCAATAAGAAAGTTTAAAAAATAAATAAAAGTACAGCAATTACAGAAAGTTAATAATGTAACATGTGTAAATTTCATCAGCTAACTAGAGCTGTATTGTCCTCTTTTTAGGGGCCGTATGGGAAAGGACTACAATATATCACACAAAAACACACCCCATATAAACGGCTTCCTCCCTTTAGGGTATAGAGCTGTCTATGACATCAGCCCGACACATACACAATCCACCCTTTCTAACTTCAGGTAGGCACACAAGGTTGTTTAAAAAAATATACATATTTTAATATCTATCACATTTCATAAAAACAATCATAAAAAAGATCATACATTTGTAAAAAATGGTTCACAAACGAGTATTGTGTTTGTTTCTACTAAACAGCATTTCATTGCAATCAGTATGCATTCTAACACATCATGCCGTGTTCTTCTACCCGACTCTTGCAAATACCCACAAATTGGTTATATATACAAGATATGATAGGTGTCCGGTCAAATGGTCGAAAATAAATGGTCGAATGACCATTTGATCGAATCAAAATGGTCGTAAAAAAAAGGTCAAATTTTGTATTTATTTATTTATTGGTTGCTTAAAAAATATTTTTAATAAAGAAAAAGGGGGGTTGGGAGGGGAACCCCCCCATAAAATAAAAAATAAAAAATAAAAAAAGAAATTCAACCTTTTTTTTCCGACCATTTTACTTCGATCAAATGGTCATTCGACCATTTGGTTTTCGACCAAATGACTGGTAACCGATATGATATTCCCCTTTTATAAGGAACACAGTGTGTCAACACTCAAAATGTGTTTCTGGAATCTATACAATTTTTAAATACAATCCAAACCAATTGTCTTTTGTATTTTCATAGATTCTGTCTTCAGGACACATTTTCTTTTATGTCACGCAGCCATGATGTGCGTGTTGCATACTTCAAACGAGGTATTCCCCCGCGGATCTACAAAATTAAAACAGACAGACATACATATAAATATCTTGTGTGAACTTTGTGTAATGCATCGACAAGGCAAATATGTCAAATACATGTTCTATCTCATCTTTTTCAAAACCCCAAGGGACGTATCCCTGACTATAATTTAATCAGAGTACTCCCATCAACAACCTCTTTTGTGTTGAATATATACTTTTTCTGTGCTTATTTAGGACATCATCCATTTCTTTTTATTTAATATTGTGTCGAAGTAATCAAACACTATATCTTCTCATAACGTATTGTCATCATCAGCACTTCTAGTACAACAACCCCGGGCATCTATCTCTACAAGGCTGATATAAGGTACCAATTATTTTCACTTTCCCCTTGAAAAATTCTTCTCAGCTTCAGGAGTCTATCGGTTCAACAAATGGCGTGTCAAAATTCTCTGGGTTGCCGTATATCTACAAAAGACAATGCCGCAAACGAATTATAATCCCATCTTGTTTAACCCGTCTGCCTTGTCCCTTCGTCACTATATCTTACTGAAAGTGTCTGGGCACACCGAGTGGAGCGCGATAGGTATTCGTGGCTTTTATGTTCAATCGTATTTCCTAATGGCCATAGGTCATCACAAAAACTGGTCCCCAATAATTGGACCTGTAAGATCAACATGTCTGATGTAAATGACAAAAAATATCCACTCTCTATGCCTTCTTTTGTAAATTGAACGCACCTTCTATTTACCTTTCTTTCATCGCGAGCCTGCTCCGTCTCGTCTGCCTGCGCACGAGTTTTCATCTGCACAGTGCATTCATATTAGCCGGTGTCACATGATTGCTATCAGCCATATTACCGTGATAGCATCACAACGCTGCCTTGTGCGCTTGCGTGATGGACCACTACAGTGATTGCTACGGCAGAACAAGAGGCCAAAAAACAGAAGGAAGAACTGGCTACCTTGGGGAAGAAAATCCAAGATGAATCAACAATACCGGATATTAAGGCCCTATTGGGTAAAATAGATGAAGACATGAAAAAATTCAAAACTTTCACCATTGATAAAAAACTGTGGAAGTTAAAGAAAGATGTCCAGAATTTTAAGGAGGAGACAACTTAACCTTATCTTGTCCCTGGTTTTTTCACCCAAAGTAATACCAACCAAGGAGGCATGGGGAATAATCAGAAACAACCTTACAAGAAATTTGTTACCTTTTCGAATTCGTTGAATAGTAGCGATGGAGGCTCCACTACTGGTCCACAGAATAATCCAAATGGGGGCCCACAAAGGGGACGCCCTTTTCAGAATCGGGTGTCACGGGGGAGACCGCGACAGTAAGGCTATCACGGGATGCGAACCCGCCAGTGGCAATCACCGCCACAGACATGGTAATGCCCATTTTTAACCTAAGTACCCACGTACTCACCTCCTCCAAAATACAAATCTTAAGCAAAGGCCTAACTTTCAAACCAGCTAATAAGGCAGATTTGTTTCAAACCGAGATTGAAATTAGGAACTTTTTTCGCATCATTAGATTGCGTTATTTTTTTCGGGATGCCCAAGACCAGCAACCAGCATATCTGGGTTAAAACCTCCTTCCACGTTTGTTCCGATATCCTCTATGGTATCGTCTGAAATCATCAGTTTTGAAAACAAAATTCTCTGTGAAATGAAGATGCTGGTAAACACTAAGAACATCTACAAAGATAATCTATCCAAAGCGGAAAGACAAGAAATGAAAGATTTGGCCGACAACAAACTTTTTGTCATCAAACCGGCAGATAAGGGGGGAGGGATTGTGTTGTGGGGAATTGAAGGTTGTAATGCTGAGATTGACAAACAATTGAGTAATAGGACTTTCTATAAACAACTATTAGGGGATCCGACATCGAGGATCTTAGAAGAGATTGTGAGTCTGATGACATATGCTGAATTAGAAGGCTGGATTGACAGTGATGAAAAATCTTTTTTAATACAACACAATTCCACTGTCCCAGCCTTATACTGTTTGCCCAAAATGCACAAAAATGCAACCTGCCCTCCTGGATGCCCTATCGTGTCAGCCATTGGTTCAGTTTTAGAACCATTATCTGTCTATGCTGACTTTTTCTTGAGGCCCTTCGTGACCAAGATGCGCTCATATATCCAAGATACACACATATGATTCATATTCTGGAGAGTATCTCCATAATGGCGGATGACATCTTAGTAACATTAGCTGTGGAGGCTTTATACACTAGTATCCCGCAGAACAAATGCATAGACATCATGCACACCTTCCTAGAAACAAGAGAAGACAAGTTGGTTCCTTCCAATTTCATTACTGAGTGCATCAAAATAGCTTTGACCAACAATTACTTCATTGTAAATGGCACTTTTTATTTACAACAGCATGGCACAAGTATGGGTTCCACTTTTGCCCCGGACTTGGCCAATCTGTTCATGGATGACTTGGAAAACCATTCAGTTTATGCAGAGACCAATCCATTTAAACATCTGATGAAGACCTGGCATAGATACATCAATGATGTATTCATGTTGTGGTCAGGCAATGCACAAGATCTGACTTTGTTCCTTACATGGTTGAATGAACAAGAACCATGCATAAACTTTACGATGACAACCAGTACTGAGAAGATCGCTTTTCTAGACTTAGAAATCTACAAGGGAGAAAACAATACTGCGGGGACAAGATTGTTTAGAAAGCCAACGGACAAGAACTCGTTACTGGTGTTTGACAGTTACCACCCAGCCAGTTTGCGTGAGAATTTACCATTTGGTCAATTCTTACGCATTCTGAGGAATTGCACTCAAAGAGAGGATTTCGATATGAGCAGCAAAGATTTATCCACTAGATTGAAAGCTCAAGGATATCTGTCCCACTTAATACGGAGATCTTGTAAAAGAGCTAGGAATATCAATAGGCAGGATTGCCTTAAAAAACAGCCTAGGAAGAAAGAAGAAGAAATCACGTGCGTGTCAACTTTTTCGCCTGTAAGCAATGCGCTGCGACGTAGTATACTCAAGGACTGGGGGATGATTAATACGGAGGATTTCACAATAAGCAAACCACGGTTTGCTTTTAAACGTATGACAAACCTACGTGACAAATTGGTCCACACATATGAATCGGACACCGTAGAGAAGGGCCCAATGCAGTCCACGCTGTGGAACACACAACCAGTAGTCGGTCACTTCAAATGTGGCAATTGTTCTGTATGTAGTCTCACATCCAACATGAAGGAGATTGATTTAAAGGGTTGAAATTGGAAACTACGGACCTTTTCTAATTGCAACACAAAATGGGCTATTTACGTGATAAAATGCCCTTGCGGTTTATTATATGTTGGGAAGACCAAACGACCCATACGACAGAGGATCTGTGAGCACAGATCCTGTGTTAAAAATAAGGTACCTGACAAGCCCCTCGTGGCCCATTTCCTTTCAGCTAAACAAACCCACGAAGACATTCGCTGGTCCATAATCCAAACAATTGGGCCCCACCCAAGAGGGGGGGATAGAGATCTAAAATTAAGGAAGATAGAACAGAAATTGATCTTTGACCTCAATACAGTCAAAGACGGCTTAAATATCGCCATAGAGTGGGGGCTGTTCATACATTGAGACACGTATGAGGGGAGACATACATTAGAATTATGTCCTGCATGCCGCTATTCCCATCCTTGCTGGTGGTTGGATGTGGAAACTTTTGACATTGTCATCTGTCTGCTCAATGGCTGTGTTACACAGTATTAAAACCATGCAATCAGGGTGTCCGAGATATAATCTACAAACAGCTGAATTGGTTGTGGATTCAGCCCCTTTGTTTCGTATAATTTTGAGATTCTTTGGCCGGTGTGACACAGTTTCGTAATCTACACTACATTTCCCATGAACCGCTGGGACTGTAGTAGTCCATCACGCAAGCGCACAAGGCAGCTTAGTGACGCTATCACGCCAATATGGCTGATAACAATCATGTGACACCGGCTAATACGAATGCACTGTGCAGATGAAAACTCGCGCGCAGGCAGACGAGACGGAGCAGGCTCACGATGAAAGAAAGGTAAATAGAAGGAGCGCTCAATTTACAAAAGAAGGCATAGAGAGTGGATATTTTTTTCATTTACATCAGACATGTTGTTCTTACAGGTCCAATTATTGGGGACCAGTTTTTGTGATGACCTATGGCCATTAGGAAACACGATCGAACATAAAAGCCACGAATACGTGTCGCGCTGCACTCGGTGTGCCCAGACACTTTCGGTAAGATATAGTGACGAAGGGACAAGGCAGACGGTTAAACAAGATGGGATTATAATTCGTTTGCGGCATTGTCTTTTGTAGATATCCGGCAACCCCGAGAATTTTGACACACCATTTGTTGAACTGATAGACTCCTGAAGCTGAGAAGAATTTTTCAAGGGGAAAGTGAAAATAAGAGGTACTTGATACCACCTTGTAGAGATAGATGCCCGGGGTTGTTGTACTAGAAGTGCTGATGATGACAATACATTATGAGAAGATATAGTGTTTGATTACTTCGACACAATATTAAATAAAAAGAAATGGATGATGTCCTAAATAAGCATGGAAAAAGTATATATTCAACACAAAAGAGGTTGTTGATGAGAGTACTCTGATTAAATTATAGTCAGGGATACGTCCCTTGGGGTTTTGAAAAAGATGAGATAGAACATGTATTTGACATAATTGCCTTGTCGATGCATTACACAAAGTTCACACAAGATATTTATATGCATGTCTGTCTGTTTTAATTTTGTAGATCCGCGGGGGAATACCTCGTTTGTAGTATGCAACACGCACAGCATGGCTGAGTGACATAAAAGAAAATGTGTCCTGAAGACAGAATCTATGAAAATACAAAAGACAATTGGTTTGGATTGTATTTAAAAATTGTATAGATTCCAGAAACACATGTTGAGTGTTGACACACTATGTTCCTTATAAAAGGGGAATATCATATCTTGTATATATTACCGATTTGTGGGTATTTGCATGAGTCGGGTAGAAGAACACGGCATGATGTGTTAGAATGCATACTGATTGTCTCTACTAAACACCATTTCACTGCAAACACAATACTCGTTTGTGAACCATTTTGTTTCCAAATGTATGATCTTTTTTATGACTGTTTTTATGAAATGTGATAGATATTAAAATATGTATATTTTTTGAACAACCTTGTGTGCCTACCTGAAGATAGAAAGGGTGGATTTTGTATGTGTCGGGCTGATGTCATAGACCGCTCCATACCCTAAAGGGAGGAAGCCGTTTATATGGGGTGTGTTTTTGTGTGACATGTGTCATTATGTAAGTTTGACTAATTCAATCACAAGTACCAGTACAAATCCCAATCAAGGTTCATCCTTCTAGAATGCATTGAATCTAGTCTCTCTATCCAGAAAGTTTCCCTTTGTTGCATTAGTTTCGGGAGATTTCCCCCTCGTCTTGGTAATTGAACATGTGCTAAGATGACAAACTGTATCTGGGCTACTGTATGTTTACATTCCTTGAAGTGTTGTGCCACTGGTGATTTGATAGATCCCAGACGGATATTGGATTTATGTTCCTCCATTTTTGTTTTGCTTTTCTTCCTGTTAGACCTACATAGTAGAGGCCACAACGGCACTTAATCCCGTAGATAACGTTCTTTGTATCACATGTGCAATTATGTTTCAATAGGATCTTATTTCCTTTGTATGGATGATGAATGTAATTGCCTTTGATGATATTATGAAAACAATTACAGTTGTGACAAGGGAGGGTGCCTTTATAAGTTGTGAGTTGAGCTTTCTTGTGACTAAAATCAGACTTAATCAGATGGTCCCGAAAAGACCTGCTCTTGCTGTAAGCAAAAAGGGGCAGGGTCGGGAAAGATTAGCTAATTTTGGATCCAGTGACAGTGTTTCCCAGTTCTTTTTGATGATCTTTTTGATTTGTCCACTTTGCTTTGAATAAGGTGTGACATATACCAAGTCCTTTGCCTCTTTTGTGACACTGGGTTGTAATGCTTCGAGTCTCGGTGTATTCTTGACTTTCTCAATGTCTCTCTGTATTATGGTGGGATCATACCCTCTCGTGAGAAACTTTTTTGTAAGTTTGTTGGCTTTTTTGTCATATTCGTCTTCCTCAGATACTATTCTTCTATACCTCAGAAGTTGGCTTAGGGGTATATTTTCAATAGTGTTTCTGGGGTGAAAGCTGGACGCAAGGAGTAAACTGTTCCTGTTGTTTATTTTTGTAAAAACAGTTGTTAACAGTTTGTTATGTTTCAAATAGACCAAAATGTCTAAGAATTCCAATGATGACCTGCTAGTCTTGTGAGTGAACTTGATCCTTGGTGCAAGAGAATTCATAAATTCAAAAAAGTTTTTCTAGATCTCTTCTGTACCGACCCACGCTCCAAACAAATCGTCAATGTATCTCACAAAGAATTTCAACCAAAAAGTTCACAAAGGTCCCCCTCGTTTGGGCACAGACCTATCACCATGCAGTTCTTGTAGGTCCTCCTCTGTTGAGTTCAGACCTCTCACGATACAGTTGTCGTAGGTCCCCTTCTATCGGGCTCAGACCTCTCACAATACATTTCTTGTATGTCCCCCTCTGCCAGGCTCAGACCACTCACAATACAGTTGCCGTAGGTCCCCCTCTGCCAGGCTCAGATCTTCCACGATAAAGTTCAACACAAACCTGCAAGGGCGCTCCCTTCCCCAAGCTTATTTCACTTCGGGCCTCCCTTTGTCGGGCTTGGACCACTTTCGGAGGTTGAAGACTTTCAAATGTGCGTGGCTTTCTTTACAGACCACTGCAGGACCACTTTGACTCAAAGTTTACAGTTCAACTTTCACTCTCCCTTCTCTAGGGGTTACACTTCTTTATTTCACTTTTGTTATTCTTTCTCTTTATTGCTTCAAACAATTTACTTGTCACTTAGACTTTTGAGTGGGCTACTTCCTTTCGCCAGACAACTCCATTACTTAGTATCACTGATTTCGCAGCTGTCTTTTACTTCAAAGTTCATTCACAGGTCTGCCTTTCCTTGCGTCTCATTCCCACGCTTGCAGCCTTCACTTGTGATAAAATGTTGCTACTTCAAACTGTAACACCCACCTTGCCAACTCACTGGCTGTGTGCGTCTATTCTTGGTTATGCGATTCCCAATTCATGAGTCAAGGTTAGTACCACAGGCTTGGCCTCGCCTCACCAACTCTGCTGTTCACCTGGGAGTGTCCCCGGCATCCTTAAAACACAATGCAGTCTTCACTTGTGGGATGTCACACTTCACCCTGTGCGCAAGCGACTGCTTGGCACTCCTGTGCTGGGGACAACCACACTCATTGGCGTCCTGGGACAATGTGTAGAGCCTTGGTCATTCCACATGGTGTGCGCTGTTTTGTTGCACCATTTTTTGCCAGATGGTGTCTCCGGCGGCGCTAGGCAGCAGGTGCTGCTCTTTGGACTACATTACTCACGCTCCTCTTTGCGTGTGTCACGTGACCTGCGCCTTCTGCCGGACGTGTTCCTGGATTGTTGCACTCCGCCTACTTAAGCAGCGGGGACACTCGTCTCTCTGCTTCTATTTGAGGTTACTCTCCGAAGTTTCGTCTGCTTAGTCTTCTGTGCTAATTGATTTCTGCCTTTCGTCTACGGATTCCTTGGTCTTACGATTCTGCTTCAGTCATTCCAGCTTGTGTACCAGACCCTCGGCTACTCCCACGGACTGCTAATCATTGCGAATCTGCTCCTGGAGCCCCAGCTTGTGTACCAGACCCTCGGCTACTCCAACGGACTGCTTATCATTGCGAATCTGCTCCTGTCGCCCCAGCTTGTGTACCAGACCCTCGGCTACTCCCACGAACTGCTTATCATTGCGAATCTGCTCCTGGCATTCCCCGCTTGTGTACCAGACCCTCGGCTACTCCCACGGACTGCTTAACATTGCAAATCTGCTCCTGGTGCCCCAGCTTGTGTACCAGACCCTCGGCTACCCCCATGGACTGCTTAACATAGCGGATTTGCTCCGGTACCCCAGCTTGTGTATCTAATCCTGAACATTAGTGCTGTTTTCTTCATTCAGCGAACACGGTGAAATCTTACCTGAAAAGCACGACTCTCTTCTACGGGTCCTAGGATCCCTTGGAAATGTGAGTGTTCTTGGTCTTTTCCCATTGACTTCCCTGGGTGGTGTATACGCCTCTCATCGGATATAGTGACTCATTTATTTGCTGAAACAGGACTTCCTTTCCTCCATGCTCATCTAACCAGTACTGGCATTCTTTTGTTGGTTGCTGCTACGTGCACGAGAGATGCTACGCTGATGGTGCACCAACCCGGAACTAGTGTGCCCCTCGTGCCGCCCGGGTTCAGCTTCCCTACTAACTACTAATTCCCTTTTTGTTATTTTATACCTTCCATTGTTTTCCTTAAAGCTTAGCCAGTACATTCAATGGTAAGACATAACACCTTTTATTGGGTACTCTATCTAGGTGGTCATTCCAGGTTACAATATTGTTCTTTGCATTTTAGGTAGGAGGTTGTCTATGTGTTTGTAGCCACTAACAAGTGGAAGGCTTATCAGGTATACACCAGTTAAATACGGTAGTTCGTATCAACTTACCTGTCACCAGTTGCTCATGGTTTCTTCTTTCTTTGCAGCTGGTACCGTGGCGGTGTGCTCTCCCCGCTCTTTTGAGTGATCAGGTCCTTTGTACTGTTTACCAGCAGAGGGCCATATCATTAAAAAGATCTTTGTCCCTCACAGAGAGGAGGCTCGGGTGGAGGCTCTAACCCGAGCTCTTCAATCAAGTCACCAACCATACAAAGGTAGTCGCCGAACCCAGCCTTCACTGTACGGTGAGTGACAGTAATAGAAGCCATGGAAGGAGAGGACCCTTTAGCTGCCATGGTTCATTTAGTAGCCAAACTCAGGGCAGACATGGCGGCTGCACATGACGCCATACACCATAGGATAGAGGCCTTGCAGACTTTTCCGACTCCCCAGACTCTTGGGATCGACACGTCCAATGCTACGGCTTCGGCTTCTGGGGTTTCTTCCGCCTCTGGCTCAGGTTTCGAGGCGACTTCAGTCCTGATGGCGTCACAGTTTCCATTGCCCCCCCCGGAAAGGTTTATGGGGATCCAAAGAACTACAGGACCTTTATCAACCAATGCAAGTTGCACTTCCTGTGCCGTCCAACAGCTTTCCCTAATTTAACCACCAAAGCCGCTTTTGTCATTTCCCACCTAGGTGGGACAGCAGCTGCTTTGGCTAATCCTTTGCTTGAATCCAACAGTTACATGTTGTATGATTGTGATGCTCTGATAATTGCTATGCACCGAGTCTTTGATACTCGCTATAGGTCTCAGGCCACGGACTTGGAGTTCTTGAACCTTCGTCAAGGGACGTCTTCCCTCTTTACATACCTCACTCGGTTTAACCAGCTATCAGCAGAGACAGACTGGCCTGAAGAAAATAAAAGTCAGCTGTCTTTTATAAGGGACTGTCTGAGGAGTTAAAGAATATATTAGCTACAGTTCCTGTGATTCCCTCCGCCTTTGGGGAACTGCTTGATCTGGTCTTGCAAATTGACGCCAGAAGAGCAGAAAGGAAGGGGGAACGTAAACCAGCAGCCCCGGTTTCTCCGAATCCAGATGCTACTGGTCCTCTCTCTTCTTCAACCCCTGAACCCATGCAGGTAGGGGCTATTCAGGGCCATTGACTCCTGCTCAGAAGGAGCACTGTAGATCAAACAATCTATGTATGTATTGTGGCTCAGCAGAACATCAATTGAAAGACTGTGCAAAAAAAACCAACGAAGAAGGCGGGTAACGCCAAAAGCCGGCGGTAGTCAGAGTCCCTGCGCCGGGGGTACTTTCATTGGACTCACCAGAAAAGATTGCAGCTCCTGTTAGCTTGCCTGTGATTTTCACCACAGCTCCAAACTCCTCTTTTTCTTCTTTGGCTATCATTGATTCCAGGGCTACGGGGAATTATATGGACTATGAGTACGCTGTTTCCCATGACATTCCGCTGTTATCAAAAATTCAACTGGAATCCGTCCATGCTCTGGATGGTACTTCATTGGTCTCTGGGTTGGTCACCCAAAACACCTCAGAAGTCCGGATGCAGACAAAGGAAGGTCACGTAGAGACCATTTCTTTTGATCTCATCAAGGCCCTGCAGTTTCGGGTCATTTTAGGGGTACCCTGGCTACAGCGGCACAATCCTGCCATAGACTGGGCCAACCGAGTCGTCCAGTTCCCGTCGCCTCTCTCGGCACGAACAGTGTTTCCAGAACACCTGCGTCTCTCCTGGTTCTTCCTGCCAGGCCTTGGTTTGCCTCATCAGCTCACATTGGGGCTGTTACCACCATTCACCAAAGTTGCATTCCCTCGGAGTACTCTTCGTTTCTTGATGTCTTCGACAAGGGTCGGGCTCAACATCTGCCACCGCATCGGCCTTACGACTGCCCCATTGATCTTATACCCGGAACCAGAATACCGGCAGGCAGGGTATACTCGCTCACGATTTCAGAGGACAGAGTACTGAAGGAATATATCGACAAAGCACGGGCTACAGGATTCATCAGACCTTCTAGGTCGCCTGCGGCCTCTCCCCTGTTTTACGTCCCAAAGAAGGAGGGCGACCTCCGCCCCTGTATTGACTATCGGGCTTTAAACGACATCACAGTAAAAAAAACAGTGTCCCCTACCACTGATCTCTGTTCTCTTGGACCAACTTGGTTCCTCTGTCATCTTCACCAAACTAGATCTCCGGGGTGCGTACAATTTGGTACATATACGTGAGGGGGATGAATGGAAGACCGCATTCAAGACCCAATACGGCTTGTACGAATACTTGGTGATGCCATTCGGTCTCTGCAATGCCCCGGCTACGTTCCAAGCCTTTATGAACAATGTTTTTCATGACTGCCTGGACCAGTTTGTGGTGGTCTACTTGGACGACATCCTGATATACTCATCTTCACCAGAAGACCATGTTGGCCATGTTCGTTTTGTTCTCCAACGGTTCCGGGAAAACCATCTCTTTGTGAAGGCCGAGAAGTGCATCTTTAATACCACTGAGGTGGAGTTCCTTGGTTATGATCTCACTAACTAGGGCATCCGAATGAGCCAATCTAAAGTCAAAGCTGTCCTACAATGGCCTGTGCCAACTACGGTCAAAGCACTCCAATCCTTCCTGTTTTTTTTGGAACTTTTATAGGCATTTTATTCACTCTTTTTCGGCCATTTCGGCTCCTTTAACTGCCTTAACCAGTTCCAAACAACACTACCTTTGGAATCCTGAAGCTCAACAGGCCTTTGATGCTCTAAAAGCAGCTTTTTCTTCTGCTCCGGTTTTACAGCATCCAAACCCTCTTCTGCCTTATCTGGTCGAGGCTGATGCCTCAGGGTCTGAAATTGGTGCAGTGTTATCCCAGCGGTGTCCTGACTCAGGTGAAATCCACCCAATAGCTTTCTTTTCTAGGAAATCGACCCACTAGGAATGGAATTATCCCATCACGGAAAGAGAGTTATTAGCCATTAAGGACGCTTTTGCCGAATGGAGACATCATCTACTGGGTGCCCAACATCCGGTTACTGTCTTCTCTGACCATTGCAGTCTGTTGGCATTTAAGTCCATGAAGTGTATCACCGCACGTAAGGCTCAGTGGCATCTCTTCTTTTCGCAGTTCAACTTCACCATAACCTACCACCCTGCTCGTCTCAACACATGTGCTGACGCCTTGTCACGTCTGGCTCATGATCCTCGTTCTGCCACAACGGAATGACCCTTGGTGTTGCCTTGCCGGGTGGTCTGTCGGTGCACTCTGCAACCTTCTTTATGGTCTTTGGTTACGGACTGGGTTTCCTCCCATTCAGCTGAATGTACCAAATTCGAGCTTGATGTGGTACGCGGCTTACCTTATATTCAGGGTCGCTTGTACTTACCACCAGGAGAGGCACGTTTGCGGGCTCTTGCCTGGTCCCACGACTCCCTTCTGGCAGCCCATCCAGGGCAGCAGAAGACTCTGGACTCAATTCGCCACTGGGCCTGGTGGCCTTCAATGGCCAAGGACGTTATCGACTATCTTGCTTCCTGTTCTGTTTGTGCGCAATGTAAATCCTTGCGCTCTAAACCTGTGGGTCTTTTGCATCTGCTTCCGGTGCCGCATAAACCATGGTACATGATATCAATGGACTTTATAGTGGACTTACCTCCGGTGGATGGATTTAACACCATATGGGTGGTCATAGATTACTTTACAAAGATGGCTATCTTCACTCCATGTACAGGGCTGCCTTCGGCACCTGCTTTGGCGGCCTTATTCCTTAAGAATGTTTTCCGTTTTTTTGGTCTTCCTTCAGTGATCGTATCTGATCGTGGTACGCAGTTCACGTCGCGTTTCTGGAGGTCTGTGACGCAATCCCTCCACGTTGATGATCGCTTCAGTTCTGCTTACCATCCACAGACAGATGGGCAGACTGAACGGCCTAATGCCACACTAGAGCAGTTCCTTCGATGCCTTTGTCTTCAGTTTCAGTCCACCTGGGTGGCGATGCTTCCACCCGCTGAATATGCGTATAACAACTCTACACACTTTTCGTCTGGAGTTTCTCCATTCTTTGCACTTTATGGGCAGCACTCTCGTTCCTTGCCTTTGGATCCATCTCTGCCTATTGATAACCCGGTGGCTCGAGCTTGTATTCGGAACATCAAAGAGGTGCACCGGATGGTCCGTTTGCAGCTACTCTGGGCCCAGAAAAAGACGAAGCGCTACGCCGACCGCCGTCGGCTTCCGGCCCCGGTATACAGGGTTGGCATGAAAGTGTGGTTCTCCACACGCAATTTGAAGATTCCCGGCAAATGTATGCTACTCCCGAGATTCGTGGGTCTGTACCCGGTTACTGCGGTGATCAACCCTGCAGTGGTACACCTTTCCCTGCCCTCCTTGTGGAAAGTGCATCCGGTCTTCCATGTCAGTCTTTTGAAACCGTGCCTTCCCGCTACTAGACTGCCTGCCCGGCCGCTCCCGGTTCGCGTAGAGGGTGATCTGGAGTATCAACTGTCTGATATCTTGGACTTCCGCCTGCGCAGGGGGCGTCCCTATTATTTGGTGGACTAGAAGGGCTATGGTCCAGAGGACCGGTCTTGGGAGCCTCTCTGCAACATTCATGCACCTGCTCTTGTGCGCCCGTTCCATGCTCGCAGGGGGTTAGTGCCGCCTTTGGGGTGGATGCTGTCACACTTTACCCTGTGCACAAGCGACTGCTCGGCGCTCACTTGCTGCGGGACAACCACACCCATGGGCGTCCTGGGACAACGTGTAGAGCCGTGGTCATTCCACATGGTGTGCGCCGTTTTGTTGCACCATTTTTTGCCAGATGGTGTCTCCGGCAGCGCTAGGCAGCAGGTGCTGGTCTTTGGACTACATTACTCACGGTCCTCTTTGCGTGTGTCACGTGACCTGCGCCTTCTGCCGGACGTGTTCCTGGATTGTTGCACTCTGCCTACTTAAGCAGCGGGGACACTCGTCTCGCTGCTTCTGTTTGAAGTTACTCTCCGAAGTTTTGTCTTCTTAGTCTTCTGTGCTAATTGATTTCTGCCTTTCGTCTACGAATTCCTTGGCCTTACGATTCTGCTTCAGACATTCCAGCTTGTGTACCAGACCCTCAGCTACTCCCACGGACTGCTTATCATTGTAAATCTGCTCCTGGCGCCCCAGCTTGTGTACCAGACCCTCGGCTTCTCCCACGGACTGCTTATCATTGCGAATCTGCTCCTGGCACCCCAGCTTGTGCATCAGACCCTCGGCTACTCCCACGGACTGCTTATCATTGCGAATCTGCTCCTGGCACCCCAGCTTGTGCATCAGACCCTCGGCTACTCCCACGGACTGCTTATCATTGCGAATCTGCTCCTGGCGCCCCAGCTTGTGTACCAGACCCTCAGCTACTCCCACAGGCTGCGTAACAGTGTGAATCTGCTCCTGGTGCCCCAGCTTGTGTACCAGACACTCATCTACTCCCATGGACTGCTTAACATTGCGATTTGCTCCAGTACCCCAGCTCGTGTATCTAATCCTGAACATTAGTGCTGTTTTTTTCATTCAGCGAACGTGGTGAAAACTTACCTGAAGCAGCACGCCTCTCTTCTACAGGTCCTAGGGTCCTTTGGAAACGTGAGTGTTCTTGTTCTTTTCCCATTGACTTCCCTGGGTGGTGTATACTCCTCTCATCGGATATAGTGACCGTTTATTTGCTGTAACAGGACTTTCTTTCCTCCCTGCTCATCTAATCAATACTGGCATTCTTTTGTTGGTTGCTGCTACGTGCATGAGAGACGCTACGCTGATGGTGCACCAACCCGGAACTAGTGCGCTCCTCGTGCCGCTCGGGTTCAGCTTCCCTACTAACTACTAATTCCCTTTTTGTTATTTTATACCTTCCGTTGTTTTCCTTAAAGCTTAGCCAGTACATTCAATGGTAAGACATAACACCTTTTATTGGGTACTCTATCTAGGTGGTCATTCCAGGTTACAATATTTTTCTTTGCATTTTAGGTAGGAGGTTGTCTATGTGTTTCTAGCCACTAACCAGAGGAAGGCTTATCAGTTATACACCAGTTAAATACGGTAGTTCGTATCAACTTACCTGTCACCAGTTGCTCATGATTTCTTCTTTCTTTGCAGCTGGTACCGTAGCGGTGTGCTCTCCCCGCTCTTTTGAGTGATCGGGTCCCTTGTACTGTTTACCAGTAGAGGGCCATATCATTAAAAAGATCTTTATCCCTCACAGAGAGGAGGCTTGGGTGGAGGCTCCAACCCGAGCTCTTCAATCAAGTCACCAACCATACAAAGGTAGTCGCCGAACCCGGCCTTCACTGTACGGTGAGTGACATGGGATCTGGCCTTCTCCACGTGTCCTTCATGGCCTGTTGGAGGCAATGACCTACACTAGGGAACTCTTGGGGTTTTAAACCCACTGCTCTCATCCCTTGGTCCGTCGCTCTGCTCCAGTAAGTTTGCTTTCATCCCAGAAGCCCTGCTCATACTCCTGTTCCACCTTGCTCTGAGTGAGTCTTTGGGTTCTGCCTTTTATTCGTGTGAGGAGAGCTAATTGGTATCAGTTATATGCACTTAGAGTCAACTGAGTGCCTGACTTTGCCTGACCCGATCAGCGGGACATGTCCAGTATGATGTGTGAAAGTGAGTGTTTTTACTCTCAGTCACCCTCTTGTTTGTGTAAAAAGGGAAGGGATGGGACCTTGGAGCATCGTAGAACATAGGATGGGTTGGATAAACAAAATAGGGAGGAATACCACATCTCACCATCAGCGGCCTCATCCCCACTCCCTGAAGACCCCTCACCCAGGTGATCCTCCTGCACTGTCCACCCCCAGGGTCTGGACCCAAAGGCGATGGCCGTGCCCTGGCCACCTGAGAGAGAGAGAGATCCCCAGGGACTAGTGGGTGAGACACCCTCTGTTTTCTCACATACTCTTCCCCTATGCGATTTAGTCGCATCTTTTTCACAGGGTAACCGGGAAAGGAAATCGACATTCCCCTGTTCTTTGCCTTTTTGGTGTTCCACAGTGAAACAGTAGGGTTGCAGGTCTAAGAACGATTGTATGACTCAAGGGTTAGAGTCCTTTTGTTGACTTATCCATACTAAAGGTGAATGGTCAGTGATAAGTGTGAACTTTCTTCCTAGTAGATAGTACCTTAGGTGGACGATTGCCCATTTGTTGGCAAGGGACTCTAATTCCAACACAGAGTAGTTCTTCTCACGTGGTAAGGGTTTACGACTAATGAATAGGATGGGATGTTCTAACCTATCGCATATTTGTGATAAAACTGCTCCTAATCCTGTCAGAGAGGCATTAGTTTGTAACACAAATTCTTTTGAAAGTCTAGTACGTTTAGGATTGGGTTCTGACACAAGGTCTGTTTTAGGTTGTTGTAACATGTATCGTCCTCATCAGTCCAATCCAATGAATCTTATGAGGTTCAGTATTCCTTAGTTTGTCTGTTAACCTGGCTGTGCTATCTGAGACATCTGGGATAAACCTACGGTAATAACCAACCAATCTTAGGAATGCCCTGAGGTCTCTCTTGGTCTTGGGTGTGGAGGCATCTAGGACGTCTTTCACTTTTTCTTGCTGGGGCTGGACACTGCCTTTCCCTACAAAGAAGTCTAGGTATTTCAAAGCCTGCTTACATTTGGATGGATTGACATTTAGGCCAGCCTCTCTGAAGGTTCTCATAATAGTAGAACGATGAAAAAGATGGTCTTCCCAAGTTTTACTATATATGACTATGTTGTCAAAATAGGCCCCACAGAAATTGGAGTAGGGCTGTAATATCCTGTTCATAAGTCATTGGAAAGTGGCTCAGACCCCATGGAGGCCAAAAGGGAGGACTTTGAACTGGAATAGTGCCAGAGGTGTTGAGAAAGCTGTCTTTTCCTTATCAGGTATATATACTGGGACCTGCCAACAACCCTTAGTTAAATCTAGTGTTCATAGGAATGTGGCATTTGCAGGTTTATCTATTAACTCATTGATGCGTGGCATAAGATAGGCATAGAAGGCAGAGATGGCGTTAACCTGCCTGAAGTCTATACAAAACCTCCAAGAATTATTGGGTTTACTTACCAACACAAAAGGGGAGGACCATGGACTTGAAGAGGGCTCGATAATGTTTGCCTTCAGCATTTTCTTCACTTCCTCAACCACTATTTGTTTTTGTACTTATGGGATTCCATATGGTTTCAAATGGTCCACTTTTCCATATGGAGTTCTGAAATAATGATAAGTACCATGTACTCTCCCGGTTTCTCGCATATTACATTGGAGAACGCCATAATAAGGTCATTCAAATCTTCTTGTTTTTGTCTAGATAGTTCTTGGGGAATACACTCAAAGCTGTCGATCTCCTCTGGTACCAAACAAGACAATATAGGAGGTGGCAGCGGAAGGATGTTCTTTCCACTCCTTTATGAGATTTACGTGGTAAAGGTGGGTCTTTTGTTTTCTATCTGGTTGGGCGATTTTATAGGTACAGGTTCCTGTTTGCTCTAGCACCTCATATGGCCCATACCACTTTGAGACAAGTTTTATTTTAGGATGTAGGTAAGAGGACTAATACCTTCTCTCCTACTGAAAAAGATCTTAAATTCACCTTCTTATCATAGGTGGACTTCTGTTGATCTTGAGCATTCTCCATGTGAGTGTGGACTAGACTCTGGACGAGTTTCATGTGCTCTCGCAATAAGGTAGCTGTCTGTGAGAGGGTAATATGTGCCTCTTCTCTCTCTTCCCAAGTTTCCTGGAGCATGTCTAAGAGATCTCTTGGTTCTCTACCGTAAAGACATTCAGAAGGAGAGAATCCGGTGGATGCCTGAGGGGGTCTCTCTTACTGCAAATAGGGCCCAAGGGATCATGCGATCCTAGTCCTTCCGATCTTCATCTACCAATTTCCTCAAAATAATTTTAAGGGTCCTGCTAAATCTTAAGGTGGTATTGTGCAGTAATTCCTTGACTTCACCCATACGTTTACTCATGAAATTGGATCTGTGATCAGTTAGAATTTCCTTGGGGAACCCAACCCTAGAAAAGAATGGTAGTAGCTGTTTTAAAATTTGCTGGGTTGTGTTGTTCCACATGGGGAAAGCCTCAATGATTACGAGAACACATTTATTACCCAGTCTAGAGGTTTCCAACGGTCCAATGATATCCATCGCGATTCGGGAGAAAGGGACTTCTATCATCAGTAAGGGGTTTAGAGGGGCAGGTAAGGGAATATGTGCGCTGGTTTTCTTGCATATCTCACATGTCTGAATAAAGCTCTTTGTCAGCATGCATACCTGGCCAGTAGAATCTTTCACTGATGTGAGCTTGGGTTTTAGATTGTCCTAAGGATCCCCCTGTCAAATGAGAATGTGCAATCTCTAGCATGATCTTGCAATGGGTTTTGGGTATTACTAACTGAGTTTTACTTAGGCCTTCTCTGGAGGTTTTCTTTCTATATAATAATCCTTGTTTCAGAAAGAAAAAAGGGGCTCCTCTTTTCTTGTCCTTCTCCCTCAGGAATCACTTGTAAGAAATCCTCTACAAGTGCTGGATCATTTCGCTGGGCGAAGGCTAGATCAGAAAGGATGGTAGGTTCTTCTTCCTTCTTTGTCTCAGTGATAGGTGTTTCATCAGCCTCTCCTAAAGCCTAAGCTACCTTTCTCAGTTTCCTCTGGTTCACTTTCTTCCTTAAAACGGGGAACTAGACCCTTCTCACAAATTCTTTGTGAAATTTTGTCCCCACAATGTATTTCAAATGAAGTTTTGCCATGGTTCTGTAGGAGAACCTTTATGTCTCCCCGAAAGTCTGGATCTATGATGCCTGCTAGGACATCTAGACCAAACTTCCAGGCTAGGTCAGATTTTGGGGCCAATCTTATATAACAACCCACAGGGGGTATTAAGACTAAATCTGTGGGAATCATCTCTCTTTTCTCTGGAGGGATAGTGGCTTCTCTGCTGCTACAAAGTTTCTGGAATTTTAGGGTCCCCCAAATTGTCTCAATTGAGTCGTATCCCATTTCTGACACCATATGTAGGGGAGGCATGGTATCACAAGTATGACACTGACACAATGGGTACAATTTGTAAGACCTTTATTGAAATTGTTGGGGTTGGAGAAACTCCTACTTAGCCAAGACCGCCCCCATCTTAGTTAAAGGGCAATCAGATAATAAATAACGCAGTCCTAGGGGAGTCCATCAAATCAAAATGGCCTATGCTAACAAAAACCTAATGCTTGCCCTATCTCTTGTATAAAAAGTGTAAAAAGGAGAAATGTATGCAAAAGGAAAAATCAGTGTTCAAATGAATAGATGTGGTTGAACCAGTTCTCCTCCCCACGTTAGATCTCACAGAGTAAGGGTGTCCCTGTAGGCAGGATGACACACTCTAGCTTGGTTTCCAACACAATAAACCGTTCCAAAACATGGATCGAGGCCCGTCTGGCCTTCCACGTTTAAGTCTCTTTTCTTGTCTTCTGAAATAATGTTTCAACCAAAAAGTTCACAAAGGTCCCCCTCTGTGGGGCTCAGACCTCTCATGATACAGTTTGTGTAGGTCCCCCCTGTCACGGTTCACCATGCGAGAGAGGGCAGGCATGGCGGTTGGATTCGGCGCCCGCTCACACTGCTGCAAGGTGGCTCATTCCGTGGTGCCTACAGCAGCTTCATAAATGCAGGCGATCCCGCTTGCGTATGGTAACTCGTTCATTGCCATGGTTACCCGAACACGAGGGACCGTCGTAATGACAGTGGGTTTCCGGCTCTTCTGGTGATTCGGCACTTCTGATCAACGTTGCTACGTGACTTGCTCCCAGCTCATTTCTTCTGAAACTCTTTATGGAACTTTGTTTGGTAGCGGCATGCAAATTCCTATTCTCGACTTACCATCTAGCTGTTTCATTCTGCTCCCGGAGATATTCTCTTGCTCCTTCCGTGGATTTCCTTACCTGGTTCCTTCCTTTCTTGTGGTTCATTACTGAAATTGGGATATACTATTCTTGCTTCAGTTATTCTACATTCAGTCCGGTTTGTACCACTCAGATCTACCCGCTGAGTACCCCTCCAAGGGGGACTATCGGTTAGTGGTCTCATCTCTCTGGCCTCATGGGAAGGGGTTCTGCCATGGGAGCAGTGATGATACTGTGGCATCCGTCACATACCCTTCCCCTCATGCATCTGGCTTCTCCAGCTTTTAAAGGGAATCCATACCAAAGCAAAAGGGTTGCAGATCGCAAAACCAGTGGTGAGTGATCTGTGATTAAAGCACACTTTTTCCAAGTGAGAGAA
The DNA here is from genome assembly GCF_040938575.1 of Ambystoma mexicanum. Lineage (NCBI taxonomy): Eukaryota > Metazoa > Chordata > Amphibia > Caudata > Ambystomatidae > Ambystoma > Ambystoma mexicanum. Next base: position 1,071,402,742 of record NC_090931.1, read on the forward strand.
TATTTTAAGTGTCCAACTGCCCACTTTATCGCCAGGGCCCACCCTAGATGCATCCGTTTGTAGCACAAAGTCTTTATTAAAGTTAGGCACCTTGAGAACTGGCACACTACATAAAGTGGTTTTGAGAGTCTCAAAGCAACCTTGCTCTTCCTTTCACCACTTCATCTTTTGGGGCTCAGTGTATTTTTTTACCTATCGGTCAAACAGGCCATGATGGACCGACATTTCGTCCAGTTACTGAATGATTCCACGCACCAACTTGGTAATATGTTGGACCCACTTTTCTCTCAGGATACCCCTACGTCCATCTTCCTGTATTTTAGATAACATGGTCTTTTCCCATGTTGTCCCATTTAGTATGACTTTTGATTGTGATCGACCCATATCACACAGCCACAATGTTATTAAGCAGACTTTGCGTTCTACTGAGTCTTCAGCAATTGCTTAGTCTATTTTGCAATCCTGTGGTTCATTGCACATCCTTGGGGGTCATTATGAGGTTGGTGGTAAGGGGAAAACAATGCCAGTAATGGATTACCGGCATCGATTACTGCTCCGCACGATTATGACACACCAACCCGCTATTAGCGGCACCGTAATTAACGGTGCCGCTAATAGCGGCAGGGGCACGGGCACGCGACCCTTCATGCCGGCAATACCGGCATGGCGTAAACAGGAGAACATCACAAGTCAGGCGGACATGCAAATAACAGCCTACTGAAGCCCGAAAAGTACCTTACCGGCATGGAGCAAATAACGGCATCGCGGACCACCCGTAAACGGCCATGTGCAGTGTTCCCAACTGCCATAGGTGCACACAATCAGCACAGGTGGAGGCAATATAGACTGGGCCAGCACAAAAGGAGCACACCCCACTCCTTCCCACACCCAGTCACACACCAAAATGATTCCAATACTACTAGCAATGCTGGGGCTGGAGGACATGATTGCAGTGGAACTGCTGCAACAACAACAACAACAACAGGCAGCACAGAGGAGACGCAGGAGGAGAAGGAGGCTGAGGCAGGCCCAGCATGCCCCACCAGTGCAGCCAGTGGTACCACGCAGGCAGCCCCCAATCCCTCGCATCAGAGCCAGTCCATTCAACCTAACCCCTGAGCAGATCCACACCCTGTACCGTCTGGACCGGGACACCATCACCACCATTGTGGACATGATACATGACGACATTGTCAGCCTGATTGAAATACGCACCGCCATCCCACCCCTACTGAAGGTAGTGTCTGTGCTCCACTTCCTGGCCACAGGCACCTACCAGCACACAGTGGGGCACATGTATGGCATATCACAACCATTATTCTCACGTACACTGAACCAAGTGCTTGAGGCCCTCCTGAAGCACACAGGCGACCACATTTACCTAACACGGACAGCCCAGGAGATCTCCAACACCAAAGTTGGTTTCCATTCACTGGCCGGCATCCCTGGTTGCATTGGCGCCATCGACTGCACCCATGTGGAATTGGTGATCCCACATGCCATGGAGGTAGTGTACTGCAACTGTAAGTTATACCACTCCATCAACGTGCAAATGGTATGTGACTCAAACAAGATCATCACCCACTGTTGCGTTCGATTTCCCGGATCAACCCATGATTCAATGGTCATGTGGAACTCCACGATACCATGCTACATGGAGCGACAAGCAGGGCAGAGATCCTGGCTTCTCGGTGAGTTGCATGTTAGGCTCATGGAAATGCGATGTGGGTAGGTGATTGGGGGGAGAGATGCATACTTTACCTGGCTGAGATGGGGGGGGGGGAGATGCATACTTCACCTGGCTGAGATGGGGGGGGGAAGAGATTCATACCTCACCTGGCTGAGAGTGCCTGAGAGAATGGACCATGCTCATACCCCAAAGCAGGCCAGACTGGACCTGACACCTGACCCCAAAATGCAAGACGTAAGCTGCCTTACCATGAAAATGATGCCATGTTACAACCATCCCACAGCCATCTACATGTGCACTGTACATAATCAGACCGTATCCCCCGCAACACAATGCAGCTACAAGCAACTAGGATGGCCAATGCACAGCACCAAATACTATCAACAGAAAGGCCAGTCCTCCATTACTGCTTAAAAAGGAGTCACATGAGGGCCAAATACATTGAAAAACCACTACACTAACACAGAGGTCCACCAAAACTGCATGTCACCATTTGTCATGCATAGTGAGAGCATCATGAGGCTGCCATCAACGGTGACAGAATGAAAGCATAGAAATGATTGCACATCGGCCAGATCATGGGAACAACCAGCACCAGCTCGGACTAACACTGTGCATGATCACTCACAAGGAATAGGACCCCCTTGCGCCCACTAGACGATGGCACGCACACCTGTCCATAGGAGGAATACACACATAGCAGTCACATCGTGTGTCTCTATTCATGAATGGATATGTGGTAGCAAACAGGAAATAAATGCATGTTATGGTGTCATTGATAAAGGTCCCATATGATGTGATGACTTACACATAATCATTGTTGCCCACATGCAGGTGATGCAGGCTATCCCTTGAAGAGATGGCTCCTTACCCCAGTCCGGAACCCTCAGAACAGGCACGAGGAGGACTACAATCGTGCGCATACACGTACCCGTGTGGTGATTGAGCAGACATTTGGCCTCTTGAAGGCACGGTTTCGCTGCCTCAGCAGGTCTGGTGGGGCGCTCCTGTACGGCCATGAGAAGGTGGGCAAGATCGTCATGGCTTGTGTCATGCTACACAATATGTGCATCAGACGGAATGTGCCTCTGCCCCCTGACGCTGAACTGCAACCACCTGATGATGAGGATGAGGAGGGTGGAGTCGGGTCTGCACTGCAGTGAGGCAGCGATGCACAGGAGGGACGTGACATGCGCCTGACTCTGATTAAACAATGTTTCTAGCACACATGGATGGGGGTGTGACATGGAGGTAGCACTCAGGGCACTGGGTGTGTCAGGGACACGGACACTGTAGACTGTTCACCAATAAAGCACACATACACAATAAGCAATGTCCGCACATGTGAATTATGATTTTCCAGCAGGTGTATTAAAGAAACATAACAAAGTGCACAAGCCCTCCACCCCACACACCCTCTCCCCCCCTCAACTCCCCCACACATCCTCTACTCCCTCCCCCTCATCTCCCCCACACACCCTCTCCCCCCTGCCCCCTCAACTCTCCCACACACCCTCTCCCCCCTCCCCCCTAAACTCCCCCACACACCCTCTCCCCCCTCAACTTCCCCACACATGGTGTGCACTTGCATGCACCATAAGTGAACATGAGTTCAGGATGCCTGCCAGAGTCTACACCCCTTCTCCTCTTCCGGCATCAGGTGGACCCTTGGCTGACCTGCGCAGGTTCCGCCCAGACCTACGCAGGGGGCTGGGCCTTGTGCAGCTGGCATTCGACGATGTGGCAGGTTGTTCGGCTACCTGTGCCGGAGCCATGGCCTGCATTGCTGCCACCTCGCTACAAATTTCTTTGGAGCTTGTCTCAATAGCAGATCTGATGGAAGAGGCGCATTCCCTCATCTCATCCCTTGCATGTCCACATTCTGTGATATGCTGGGTTAACAGCCCTGTCAGCTCCTCCTGCCGCTGTTGAATTGCCCTCCTCCCCTTTTGGCTGATTGGGACACTGGTGGGGCTATGATGTGCCACTGCCATCGTTGGTTCCTCAGGCAGGCTTTGTGGGGGGCTGAAACTGGCGGCCCATGATTCCCCAGGAGACAGCTCTTGCCTGTTGATGTTTTCAATGCTGGTTAGTGAGAGTTGTGGCGAATGCAGTGGTCCTGTAGCGGCAGTTGTGCCTTGTGTGAGACTTTCAGCCTCATCGTCGGACACGGCTGCTGTGGCAGCTGTCTCCCCAACAATACTGCTGGCACCCGAAACAGTGCCTTCAGCCACTGGCTCCTGGGTGTTGGTGGCTGGTGTGGGTGCTGTGGTGTTGGCCGTAATGGAAATCTTCCCCTTGATGTAGAGGGGCAGTTTGGTTCCTCCATGCTCCTGGCCTTCTTGTGGGGCGTTGCCGCAACCTCCATGGTGTCCTGCTCATCAGTGTCTGATTGCGTGCCTGTGGGGGAGCAAGAGAGGGAGGGCATTAGTGATGGGTCAACGTGCATCAGGCATGCATTGGGTTCACTATTTCTTTATGGAATGACAGGAGATTGCCATTGGGGTAGTGACATACGGGTTGCTTGGCTTTTGGGTGGGTAATGAAGGGATGCGTCTGGGAAGAGACATATATGGGGTGCATCATGCATGCGGACGAGTTGGTGCTGTGCACTGCCTGTAGACAGTCTTGCAAAAATGTGTCTGGTGGACCCTGCCTTCCATCATTGCACTGTCAGTTCAGGGGGACATCATCGTGTTGTACTTTAGAGTGTTTATTTTGTGACACCTACCTGCATCTGGCGAAAACGTGGCTCCTCGCTCCATGTACCCCACTCCTTCTATGGCCTCCATCCCTATTGTGCTTGCGCAGATCTCCTCCCACGGTTGCAACTTGATGGGGGAGTCCGCACCACCACCTGTAGCCATCCTCTGTTTCTGGTTGACCGCGAGGATGTTGTGCACGCGTAAGCGCAGGTCGTCCCAGCGCTTCCGGACGTCTTTTGGTGTGCACGGGGTGGTGCCAACGGCACTCACTTTCTGCGCCACCTCCGCCCATATGGCCTTCTTGCGCAGCAATGCGGGTCAGACATGTTGGTAGAGAAAACTACCTCTGCATGTTCCTGCAGCGTCTCGGCGAGCATGTTCAGCTCCTCCTGTGAGAAGCGCTCCTTGCGCAGGTGGTTTGCGCTGTTTTTGAGAGATTTTGGCATTATTAAGTGCACCAGGTTATGGTACAGGTGAGGAAGAGGTGTGGTCTGGATTGGGGTCCTGGTTACAGAGGATGGCAATGGATTGTGTTTTTAAAGATGGCTGCGGTGCTCTTTCCCGTTCCTGTGCGATGACGCTAGCTCCGGTTCCGCTTATTAGCGGTGACCGCTAATAGCGGTGACCGCTAATACAGATGGCTTGGATGGCGGTGGAGCTATCTACGCTTCGCGCAATGCCGGTAAGGGCGATTTTTTACCCTTTACCGGCATGGCGGTAAGGTCATTGTCGGCATGGCGCAAAGCTTGTGCCCGCGAAGTCGTAATAGTCCGCTTTTAGCGGTCTAGTACCAGCACGGACACAGTATTTGCTCCATGCCGGTAATGACAGGTACTTACCTCCAACCTCGTAATGACCCCCCTTGTGTTTGCTGATCTAGCGCAAATATGTACTGCCACCGCTGACAGTCTTGCCTCGTTGAAAAACTGTAAAGTTCGGGGAAGACCTTTTGAGCCCTGGTTTAGTGAAGATCTAAGGTCACTGCTGGTGCATTTCCTATTGCTCGTTTGACAAGGGATTATTGCGCCAAGCCACTGGGGCTTATCACAAAGCTATCCTTGAGGGCGAAATGCACCGTCTAGTCCCATCGTATTGGAATGGCGCTTAACCAGCCTAAGGAACATATTCAGTTTGGTAAATCCTTGTTTTTTAAGTCTGATCCCCAAACATCTGTACCTCCATCTCAGATGCTATGTGATTCATTGGCTAATTTACTTATCCAGAAAGGCGCTGATATTAGAAATAAGATCTCTCAGTCAGGTCTAAAAACTTGTAAGTATGTGACAGATATCACTACTTGTGTTTCTAATTATTCTTGGGCCTGTTTTCTGACGTTTTCAGCTATGGAAATAATGGCTGCTACTAATAAAAATGAAGTTAGCCTCTCCTATTGATGCCATTCCTTTGGCTATCTTTAAGGGGATTATGCCCGAAAGTGGCTCTTGCTGTAAATCTCTCCTGCTCGACGGGTGAGATCCCCCTAGTCTGAAACACTCTCTTGTGATCCCTCTTCTGAAGAAACCGTCCCTCGACCACACTGCTCTTATTAATTTCTGTCTCATATCCCTTCTGCCTTTCCTGGTGAAGCTCCTCGAGCCATTGGTTTCTCCTTTGCTTAGTACATTTCTGGAAGAGGCTCATTTCTTTAAACCCTTCCAGTCTGGTTTTCATCCTGGTCAGGGGACTGAGAGTGTGTTTGTCTCAGTTGTAGAGGACTTGGCTCAGCTCTCTGATCAGGGCGGCGTGGGTGCGCTGATCTTGTTAGATCTATCAGCGCATTTGATACTATCGACCATGCCACTCTGCTCAATAGCCGGCCTTGAGGGGACAGTTCTGACGGTTCTGACATAGTTCCAGTCCTTTCTTAGTGATCGTACCCATTTCTCTGCTTACAGTCTTTAGACTCAGAACCTGCCCTCTTGACCTGTGTAGTTCTTTAGGGGTCGGCACTGTCCCCTGTTCTGTTTAACATTTACATCCATCCACTTGTTGCCTTTATTCTCTCTCATGGCTTCTGCTGCTACTTCTATACTGACGATACGCAATTTATTGTCCAACTCAATCTTGTTAATCAGGATACTGCGGCTCAGTTTAAGGGCTGCTTGGAGGCGGTGAATGGCTGAATGTGCAACAAATGGCTCGAGCTGTATGGGGACAAGACTGAGGTGATGGTTGTATGTCCTCCATCTGCGTCCGCTCTAAGGTCACCGGCTTTATTGCCTTCTGCTATTGGCCTCTTGCCTGCCCCTGTTACTGTGGTCAAGGACTTGGATGTGAAGATTTCCTCATCAATGCCCTCTGCATCCCAAGTGAGTGCAGTTTGTCAGTCTGGTCACTTTCAGCTGAAGATCCTGCATAAGGTTTATCTGCTTCCTTCTTTTCCATCCACGGGCTCCAGTGGGGGCTTCGCTTGGTATTGTGGATTATTGCAATTCTCTGTAGTATCCCAGCCTGGTTTTTTGATCAGTCACCTCCAAACATTGCAGAATTAATTGGCTCGATTTGCAACGGGTACTTCTTTTAGGGCCCACATTTCCCCAGCCCCGCAGTCCTTACATTCGGATTCAGTTTGTCTTTATGCATTGTCCATCAAGCCTTTTACGGGGTTGGTGCAGAATACTATGGCCTTGCAGGGAGGTTCCCCGAACTAGATCGAGATGACCTTGATCACACTGATAGCGCTTAATATCCAGGGACTGGGGCACCCCATCAAACGCAGACGTATGATGAATCAACTCTGAGATCTCCAGGGGGATATTATATTCCTACAAACCTGAGAAAGCGCAAGGTTTTCCAGGCACTGATAGACGACCTTCGACTTAGTGATACTTGGTGAAATAAACACGGGGACCACCGGGAATACACTTTTTCTTCCCATCGTCACCATAGCTACTTCCGAACTGTCATGCACCCAGGTCATTGGCGCATATGGCACAAGTGGAAATTAGGCAGCCATTAACTGTTCCAACACGGCTTTCATGTTCTCTGGGTGACAGTCTAGTCTTTCTCATGTCATGGCCGCTGCCGGGAGGTTCTTAGGTTTCAAACTCTCGGCAGCCGGTGCGTTGCAACAGCTTTGGATCGTGTTCTTCTTTGCAGTCACACACTAGTTTACTTTCCGCTTTCCCCAACCTGTCCTGGGGTCGCCAGCCTCTTCCGGCTCCCTTCTCCACGGGCAACTTCCCAGCTGTTGTCTCTCTTTCTTTCACTTTGCCTTTCCTCTTGGGGGCTTCCTCCCCAGTCTTTTCCATCTCTCGCTTCCTGGTTTGGCTTTGCCTCGATTTTTCCTCTGTCCGCAGGGCACTCCTCTCTCCTCGGCCCTTATCTTGCGTCTCTTTTACATTGTTACTCCCTGCCAGTGCTCGTCTCTCTCGGAGATATTCTACTCACCTTTGTTCACTGCCGCGCAGAGGTATTCCTTCCCTCACGTGGTCGGCTTGTTCATTTGTTCTAGAACTGAGCCTACCTTCTTGGATCCTTTGATGCCATCTCTATCCTTGGGCCACTCCTGACTGCTACCATCCTTGCCTCCAGAACTACTGCATCACCCTCAGCATTTGATGCTCTACATCCTGCATGCGCTGAAGAGAAAGCGGACATCACAGCCACAAGCTCTCTGCCATGCCAGGGTTTTTTGTGCCTTCCAGGCTTTTTCCCCCGTGTTTGTCCTGCCTAGAGGGGCAACAGGGATGCAGTTCACAGGTGGCCACCTTGGCTTCCTCCCGAGCTAAGGCCTCTCTACACAAAAAGGAAAAGGATTACAGTTCCAGGCGGCGTCTGACCCAGAGCCGTCCTGACACCAGTGACACAGGTGAGGAGGAATGGGAGAGCATCGGATCGGGTGAAGAAGAGAAGAGATTTGACAGTTTGCAATGGCAAGAAGCAAGAATGGCGACAGCCCACAGGTCCAAGGGGTCCTGGCTGCGGTCCAGGGTTTATCTCAGGCAGTACAAGCCCTAAAGAATGAAAATACTGTGTTGCGGCAGCTGGTAACCGCGTGTAAACACCACTCCTCTGAGTTACCTCCCATGGCCCTACAGTCAGGCAAATTTGATGGAACTCCCAAGAAGGTGAAAGATGTCTTAGACGCCTGCATGGTACACTTCACCTTCAGACCTACCACTTTCACCACTGATCATGCGCGCATTGGATATATGGTATCCAACATGACAGGCAACGCCTTGGCCTGGGTTACACCTCTTGTTACCAGTGCCAACCCGATATTCCACGACTTCGGGGCTTCCTCGCTCTCCTCAAGCAAACCTTTGAGCGACCTGAGATTACATATAGAGCCTACGAAGAATTGTTGGATGTACACCAGGGCTCAATGGACATGTTGTCATACATAACCACATTTAAAAGGCTTGCCACTGAAGAAGGCTGGCCAGAGCAAGCACAGTATGCCATCTTTCTGCGTGGATTAAGGGAATATATTATGGATGACTTAGCACGCTTCCAGAGGCCTCCTACTTTCTCAGATTTGCTGTCCATTGTACTGCAGATAGAATACCGACTGCAGGAGAGAAGAATCAAAAGGAGAAGACACCGGGGCAACTACTCTTTCAGCAAACCCTTTCCCGCTCCCACCTACACGCAGCAATTCCCTAGAGAAGAACCGATGCAGATAGGGGCTGCTCGCTCTCCCCTCACACCTGAGGAACGGAAACGATGTTGAGAGAAGGGTCTGTGCACTTATTGTGGATCAGGCAAGCACATTTAAAAAGTTTGCCACTGAAGAAGGCTGGCCAGAGCAAGCACAGTATGCCATCTTTTGGCGTGGATTAAGGGAAGATATTAAGGATGAGTTAGCACTCTTCCCGAGGCCTCCTACATTCTCAGGTTTGCTGTCCACTGTTCTGTAGATAGAATACTGACTGCAGGAGAGAAGAATCAAAAGGAGAAGACACTGGGGCAACTATGCCTTCAGAAAACCCTTTCCCGCTCCCACCTACTCGCAGCAAGTCCCTAGAGAAGAACCCATGCAGATAGGGACTGCTCGTTCTTCCCTCACACCTGAGGAACGGAAACGACATTGAGAGAAGGGTCTGTGCGCTTATTGTGGATCAGACAAACACCTCCTCTGAGATTGCCCATAAGTGCCTCCCCGCCATCCGTGAACCAGACTCCCTCGGCCTTAGGAGGAGGGACGGGTTACTGAGGCTACAATTCCTGTGTAAGTCCCTAGGTTTCTCTCTCTGTCTCCTCAACCGACATCCAAGAGGATTCCCGTCTCATGGTGGTGGCAGTCCAAGTCTGCATCAATCAGCACCAGATTGATTCCCTAGCGCTCCTGGATTGTGGGGTGACAGGTAACTTCATCACCACCATATAGGCAGACAAGGTAGGCCTCTGGAGACTTGAGCGCAAGGAAGGACAGAAGGTGGAAGGAGTAGACAGGAGTCCTCTTACTTCTGGTTCCATTACTCATACCACCGAAGACTTGCGCGTCACGATCATGCATCATACGGAATTCATCAGGTTTGACATAATTCGGGCCGTTCATTTCCCGATTATCCTGGGAATCACTTGGCTCAGGAAACATAACACACGGATTGACTGGCCCAAGATTCAGTTGAGGTTAGACTCTCCCTACTGCAAGCAACATTGTCTTCCCAACACTGCCTATAGTGAGGTACATACCATGGCCACCTCAACCAACCACATCATAGGTGTGTACACACTCCCGAGGGAATTGGCACCCTACAGAGAGGTATTCACAGAAAAGGTTCCGGTGGAGTTACCTCTGTATCGTCCCGAAGATTGCGCCATCAACCTGGTTCCCAATGCACTGGTTCCTTTCGGGCAAATGTTCTCCCTCTCTCATGCATAAAAGGCAGCTCTTCGCTAGTATCTGGATGCCAATCTTCACAACGGCCTCATTCAGCCTTCTAAATCCCCAGCAGGGGCGTCACGTTTTTCATTCCCAAACAGGATTCCACTAAATTAAGACCCTGCATAGACTAAAGGGGTCTCAGTAAAGTCACGATACAAGACCACTATCCCATGTCGTTAATCACAGACCTCAGAGGCAGTCCAGGGTGCCAAGACGTTCTCCAAACTAGACCTCAGGAGCGCTTACCATCTGCTCCGAATATGTTCCGGGGACGAATGGAAGACTGCTTTCCGCACTCCATTTGGCCTGTTTGAGTACAAGGTAACGTTGTTCGGGCTGGCCAATGCCCCGTCAGTGTTCCAGCGCTTTATGGACAGACTATTTTCAGATCTCATGTTCATAAACATCATTGTGTACCTTGATGACATTCTGATATTCTCATCCTCTCTCCAGGAACATAGCATTCACCTGCAAGAGGTCCTACGTCACCTATAAGAGAACCACCTACGCACCAAACCCGAGAAATGTACTTTCGGGGTATCCTCGATACCCTATTTGGGTTTCATCTTGTCTGAACAAGGCATCATGATGGACATGAAGAAGGTATCTGCCATCCTAGAATGGACTGCCCCAGCTTTGGTGAAGGAGGGACAGAAGTTCTTGGGCCTGGCAAATTTCTACCGCCGCTTTGTGCCATGGTTTTCCAAAGTAGTACTGCCCATCACCACTCTCTTAGAGAAAGACTCTGTCCCTTTTCTATGGACGGCTCAGGCAGAGGACAGCTTCAAACACGTGAAAGACCTCTTCTGCTCGGCTCCCATCCTACGCCAACCGGATCAAGACCGGCCTTTCGTGGTAGAATCTGACACATCTGCATCGGCACAGTCCTACTTCAAGAAGAGAAAGTGGTTGAACACCCCATTGCATTACCTCTCTCTGACCCTTAACGCAAGTCAACGCAATTACTCTGTACTGGAAAAAGAGCGTCTGGCCATGAAACTGGCCTGCTAGGAATGGCGCCACCTTCTCCAAGGCAGTACTCACCCTTTTCTGATTCGGACAGTTCATAAGAATCTCCAAGTCCTGCAGTCTATGGAATGCGTCAACTCTCGTCAAGCTAGATGGGCGCAATTCTTTGCGTAGTACGACTTTCGAATTACATACCTAGCTGGAAGTCAAAACACCCTGAATGACGCTCTCTCTCGCAAGGGGTCTTCGGATATCACCATAAACCATCCACCTGAACTTCTGTTTCCCAGGAACAGAATTGTGGCACACCTGCAGACATTCTTGCAGCAAGTCAAAGAAGCTACCCTCCTTGAGCGGCTTTCTATCCCCAGGGAATCAGCCATCTTATTAAAAGATAAGGAGGGGCTGCTGTTCCGAGGCCAATGCCTATTCATACCTACCGAACCACTCCGCCGGACGATTCTGGGTTGGTGTCACGGCAACAAGACTGCCGGTCATAGGGGACAGTCGGGCACTTTAGACCTAGTCTGTCACTCCTTCTACTGGCCTAACTTAAGGAGGGATGTAGAGGAGTATATAAGATCATGCCCCACCTGTGCCAGGTGCAAGTACATCCCTGGTAAACCGATTGGTCTGCTGGAACAAGGACCCATTCCATCTCGTCCTAGGAGTCATATCTCAACAGACTTTATAGGGGATCTCCCCATGTCCAGGTCTTGTACATGTATTATTTATTTACTTATTTATTTATGTATTTATAGTTTGCCGCAGCCCGTAGGCATCAAGGTGCCAACAACGAGACACAGGACAACATAGGAGGACAGGACAAGCGGGGCTGTTCAAATTATGGTCACGGTTCATACTTTGACCAAGTTGGCTCACTTTTCTCCTCTACCTGGTGTTCCCACTGCTTCAGAAATGGCTGAACTCTTTGTTCGGGACATATTCCGCCTCCATGGCCCACCAGATAAAATCCTGTCGGACAGAGGGCGTCAATACACCTCCTATTTCTGGAAAGCTTTGTGCCGACTTCTGGGTATAGAGAGAGCCCTGTCTTCGGGGTTCAAACCCCAAACCAATGGGCAGATGGAACGGCTTAACGCAACATTGGAAAAATATCTCCGATGCTACATCATTTAACAACAGAACGACTGGGTGTCCCTATTACCAACGGCTGAGTTTGCATACAACAACTACAAACACTCTGCCATAATTGCATCACCATTTTACTGCACTTATGGACTCCATCCTCGTAGCATATTTCCACCGCATGTTGGCCCAACCAACGTTCCCGCCATAGAGGTCACGTTGTCCAATATTACGGAAGACCACAGATCCGCAAAACTAGACTGGAAGCCAGTCAAAGGGCATACAAGGCCCAAGCCGATCAATACCGCAGAGAGTGCCCTGACTGGAAAGTGGGCTCACAGGTCTGGCTTTCTACTAAATTATTGCCTCGATGGGTTCGACACTTCTAAACTTTCTCCTCGTTTTCTGGCTCCATTCTCTATTTCTGCAAAAGTCAACCCTGTGGCTTACAGGCTCAAACTGCCTTCTAATCTTAGCCGCATTCACCCTGTCTTTCACTCCTCTCTTCTCAAGACCTTTGTTCCTGATGCTACCCGTAGGCCAGTCCCTGACCTTACACACCTACAAAGAGACCCTGAGGTTGAATACGAATTCTCACACATTTGTGACTCTCGATACCGTCGGGGTCGGCTTGAGTATCTGGTCAGTTGGAAGGGGTACTCACGGTCGGAGGATTCCTGGGAATCTGCTTCCTTTGTCCAGACCCCAGCTTTAGTTAGCAAGTTCCATAGAGCCCATCCGGGAAAGCCTGGTTTTCCCAGGCACAGGAGGGGGCATACTGTCATGCGCCAAGGTCATTGGCACATATGGCACAAGTGGAAATTAGGCAGCCATTAACTGTTCCAACACGCCTTTCACATTCTCTGGGTGACGGTCTAGTCTTTCTCCTGTCATGGCCGCTGCCGGGAGGTTCTTAGGTTTCAAACTCCCGGCAGCCGGCGCGTTGCAACCGCTTCGGATCATGTTCTTCTTTGCGGTCACACGCTAGTTTACTTTCTGCTTTTGTTCCTCCCATGGAACATCCTTTCCTTTCCCCAACCTGTCCTGGGGTTGCCAGCCTCTTCCGGCTCCCTTCTCCGCTGGCTACTTCCCCGCTGTTGTCTCTCTTTCTTTCACTTTCCTTTTCCTCTTGGGGCTACCCCCAGTCTCTTCCGTCTCTTGCTTCTTGGGTTGGCTTTCCCTCGATTTTTCCTCTGTCCACGGGGTGCTCCTCTCTCCTCGCCCCTTATCTTGCAATTCTCTTACATTGATACTCCCTGCCAGTGTTCGTCTCTCTTTGAGATATTCTACTCACCTTTGTTCACTGCCGTGCAGATGTTACTCCTTCCCTCGCGTGGTCGGCTTGTTCATTTGTTCTAGACCTGAGCCTACCTTCTTGGATCCTTCAGTGCCATCTCTATCCTTTACTGCAGTGGGCCACTCCTGACTGCTACCATCCTCGCCTCCAGAACTACTGCAACACCCTCTGCATTTGGTGCTGTACATCCTGCATGCAGTGAAAAGAGAAAGTGGACATCACATCCACGAGATCTCTGCCATACCAGGGTTTTTTGTGCTTTCCAGGCTTTTTCCCTGTGTTTGTCCTGCCTCGGGAGAGGGGCCACAGGGCTGCAGTTCACAGGCCTCCACTATGGCTTCCTCCCGGGGTAGGGCCTCTCTACACAAAAAGGAAAAGGATTACAGTTCCAGACGGCGTATAACCGAGAGCACCCCCGACAGCAGTGAGACAGGTGAGGAGGAAAGGGAGAGCATCGGGTCGGGGGACGAAGAGAAGGGATTTGACACAAACAGACTATTGGATGCTTCCCGCCAACATGTTACATATGATTAAAGAATGCATAATACTTCCCACTTCTCTTTCAGATCATTTCCCTGTACTTCTGCACCTAGTGATACCATACTCAGCACGCAGAGCCCTGACCTGGCACCTTAATTTGAGAGTGCTAGGCTACCCGGATTTCCTCGCCCACCTACAGGAGGATATTGACACTTTCTGGGAACCAATCTCAATCCGGAGTATACTCCCTATGGTTGTTGAGATGCCTTTAAGGCCTTAGTCAGAGGCCAATGCATATAACGGTGTTCCTACAAACTTAAGACCTGGAGCAAAAGGAAGCTGAGGAACTATGAATAGCTGAAAAGCATCATAAACAGATGCAAGATTGGCAAATCTATTCCCAGCTCCATAAACCGTGGACAGAGATCAAACAACTCTCCAACGTAAGGGCACAGAAAGCCTTCACAAGGTGGAAACAGGCATACTATCTGGAGAGCAATAGACCGCTACACATGATGGTGCTAGCATCGAAACAGAGACAGGCCACACACATGATCGCTTCAATCAGGGACGCCTGCAGAAATTTGGTGGTGGGGCATGACCACATCAACGCACAATTCGCAGAATATTATCAAGAGATGTATACTGTCTCTGACTCATGCTCAGAATGTGACATGTGTGAGTTTCTCGATTTCGTTACACTTGCTCAAGTATCCCTCGCTCAATTAGACAATCTTAATGGCCCCATTACGCCTTCTGAAATACTGCACGCAACCCAATCACTCTCTTCGGGAAAGGCGTCAGGTCCAGATCGGATCCCCATCGATTTTAATAAAGCCATGACAGATATATTAGTGCCAAAACTGTAATCCGTATTCAAGAAGGCGAAGGAGCGTGGGCAACTACCTCTCTCAATGCTAACCACAAACATAGTGGTATTTCATAAAGTCGGACGAGATCCGGAAGATTGTAGCTCCTACCGACCAATCTCATTGATCAACTTCGATGCCAAGATTTTAGCGAAATGCCTGGCGCAGCGGATAGAGGAGACCCTACCGTCCGTGATCCATAAAGATCAAAGTGGTTTTATTCGAAATGGACATTCCGATGATTATGTACGCAGATCATTGCCTATCTTAGCAGGGGGCAGGGATCCGGACAGTCGATGCTGAGAAAGCACTCGATAAAGTCAAATGGGAGTTCATGTTCCTTGGATTGACTAAATACGGCTTTCTTTCACAATTCATCAGATGAATCAAATTGTTATACACCGCCCCTATGGCTTTGGTCGTTAGTAATGGGATTACCGCCCTTCATTTAACCTCCACTCTTGGAGGTGCCAGATGTGCCCATTGCCACCCTTATATGAACTGTCCATCGAACCAGTCGCTGTTAAACTATGTAGTGATCCCGGGTGGACGGGTATTCGCCAAGGTACGGAAAAACATTGTGTATCTCTATACGCAGATGATTTACTTTTGTACATCAGTAATGGCCACACTGCCCTTCCATATATAAGATCCCTCTTGCAGGAATTGGGCCCAACGTTGGCTGCAAGATCAATTAGGGCAAGTCTGAGGTCCTTCCTTTGACACGTGACATCCCCTGGGATCCTGGAGCGGTAGCCCCTTTTACGCTCCAGATGCAACACATAAAATATCTGGTAGTTAATATCAGCGCTTCTTTTGGCGTACTTCGAGACCTGAATTACCCGCAAGTCATGGTTCGGATCGGCTCGGACTTGAAGAGATGGGATAATCTATCCCTCTCCTTGATGGGCGGGATCAACGCCCTGAAAATGAACTTGCTACCAAAACTGGTGTGCATTGCCATGATGCTTAGGGTGACCAGATTTTTTTTTCATAAACCGGGACAGGCCATAGACATAGAAGTAGGACTGACGTAAATACAAATAAAACTGTAGTCCTACTTCTATGTCGCTGGCCTGTTCCAGGAGGTGGGGAGGGGGTATGCTCACAGGCACACTTCTCTCATTGGAGGTGAGTGCCGGGGAGGGGATGTGGGAGAAAATGGGGGCGTGAAAAGGCATCATCCAACGTACCATTGCAAAGGAACTTTTTGTTATTATTTTGAACACATCAGGTCCTCGAAGGCAAGCAACTTTGATCAGAGAAAGAGACTTTGGGTCCTGACAGCTGAGAATGGAAGTGTTGCCTCTTGCTGGGAAAACTCAAGCATGTTTATTTGGGGAAGGGAGACCCCGATTACTGCATCCAGACTTATTGTTTATGAACACTTCTTTTCTTTCTTGTGAGCCCTATCCCACACTCTTTTGTATTTAGCGTACGGATTGACAATCGTTTTATTTTTCGTATAGGCCTTTTTATTTGACAAGACGCCACTAGGACTGCCTTATTGTGATTTGATGGTCGTAGCTTGCTCCCATCTTAGATTTAGGTTTAGATTATGCGTTTTTCCACCCTACTCATACAGTTTAATAGACACCCTTGAACTGTAATCACTTCTGTCTGTCTATTCTTAATACCATGCCTTCCTTTCACATGGTGTCAGGTGTGGGATGTGACTTAATTGAAACTAATTGGGGAACCTTACAGTTTCAAAAACTTAGTCAGAGAGCCTCTAACCCTTCCATTGCCACCAAGGAATCAATAGGGTTTGATATCTGCAGTAGTAGGGAAACTATAATCCCCCCTCGGAAAAGAGGAATGATTCTAACGGACGTTGCACTGATACCCTCTCTGGGGTGTTACATACGATTGGCCCCAAAATCTTGCCCAGGGTGGAAGTTCGGGATAGACATCTTAGCAGGCATTATTGATCCCGATTTCTGGGCAGACGTGAAGGTTCTCTTACAAAATCATGGTGAAATCCCTTTTGAGATATGTCGTGGAGATCAAATGGCCAAGGGAATTTTGGAAAGAGCTCTATTTCCTCAGTTTAAAGAAAGTGAACCAGATAAAACAGAAAGAGGTAACTTAGGCTTTGGGGAATCTGATAAACATCTGGAAATCCAAGAAAGGTTGGGAGAAGAACCCACCATCTGTACCAACCTAGCCTTCCCCCAGCAAGATTATCCTGCTCTCCCTGAACCTTTTCTACAAGCAATTCCTGAAGGAGACGGCTTAGAGAAAGGAAGTCCTTTTTTTCCTTAAAACAAGGATTGCTTTATAGAAGGGAGTCCATAGGGCATTTAGGACAATCTAAAACCCAGGCACATAATAGTGGGAAGTTTTATTGGCCAGGTATCCATGCTGATATAAAAACCTACATCCAAAAGTTGTAGATATGCAAAAAGACCAGCACGCACATCCCATTACATGCCCCTATGAATCTGTTACCGATCGTAGAAGTTCCCTTTTCAAGAATTGTTATGGACATAATTGGACCTCTAGAAACATCTAGGTTAGGTAAGAAATATGTCCTTGTAATCGTAGATTATGCGACCCGATATCCCAATGCGAAATAATACCACACAGCAGATCCTTAAACATCTTCTACCGTACTTCTCCAGGGGCAGCTTTCCAAAGGAAATATTGACAGACCAGGGTTTGAATTTTATGAGTAAGCTGATGGCCGAAGTCAAAGAGCTACGCCACATTACCACTTTGCGAACCTCCGTATACCATCCTCAAACCGATGGCCTGGTGGAAAGATTCAATAAAACCCAGAAGCTAATTTTTTTAGAAAAGTTGGTAGGCACGGATGGGAAAGACTGGGACCGAATGATACCATGGGCACTATTTGCATTGAGGAAAACCCCCCCAGGCTTCCACAGGTTTCTCTCCTTTTGAGTTGCTCTATGGTAGAGAACCCAGAGATGTCCTGGACATGCTCCAGGTAGTCTGGGAAGAACAAGAGGAGGCCCCCATCCCCATCTCGCAAACCGGCACCAGAATGCAAGAACATATGAAATTGGTTCAAAGGCCCAGACCCAACAAAAATCTGCATATGATAAAAAGGTAAATTTAAGATCCTTCTCCATAGGACAAAAAGTACTGGTTAACCACCTCAGAAAACAAACTTGTCTCCAAATGGCACAGGCCTTATGAGATAGTAGAACGAGTGGGAACCTGCACTTAGAAAGTAGCCCAACCGGTCAGAAAACAGAGGTCCCATTTGTATCACATAAATCTATTGAAAGAATGGAAAGAGAACCTGTCAGCCACCCATGCCAAAGTACTAGCCTGTCTGGTTCCCGAAGTGATAGATAACTTTGAATGAAACCCCCCCGAGCTATCTAGCCAACAACAAGATTTAAAAGCTGTAGTGGCCTCATTTCCTGATGTATTCTCAGAAAAACTAGGAAGAGTAAAAGGCACATACTACTATATTAGAACACCTAAAGGTAAAGTGGTTAATTTAAAACCATATCGACTCCCCAAAGCCCGTAAACCGATAGTGATCGAGGAAGTCTAAGAAATGTTGAAAGCCAATATTATTGAACCATCTTCAAGCCCATGGTCCTCTCCCATTGTATTGGTCACTAAACCTGACCATTCCTGAAGATTCATGCATAGATTTCCGTCAAGTTAATGCTTTCTCAGACTTTGATGCATATCCCATGCCTCATATCGATGACCTAATTGATAAACTTGGAGCAACCACCTTTCTATCTACCCTAGATTTATGGCAAGTCCCTGTATACGGGCCAGATAAGGAAGAAAACATGTTTTCAAAACCTCTAAGACCATTGCAATTTAAAGTCCTGCCTTTCGCCTTTACCGGCGCACCAGCCACTTTCCAATGCCTCATGGATCAAATTTTACAAGCATACTCTGATTTCTGTGGAACTTACATTGACAATATCATCATTTATAGTAAAACCTGGGAGGACCATCTCTTCCATCTTTATACCATCATGAAAGTCCTCAGAAAAGCTGGCCTTACTGCAAATCCAGCTAAGTGCAGATTGGCTCAATCAGCCGTAAAATACTTAGGCTTCTTCGTAGAGAATGGGAATGTACAGCCCCAACATGAGAAAGTAAAAGCTGTCTTCGATACACCAACCCCTAAGACCAAAAGAGATCTTAGAGTTTTTCTCAGGTTAATAGGATATTACTGTAGGTTTATCCCCAACTTTTCGGATAGAACTGCCTGGTTAACCGATAAACTTAGAAATGCCCAACCCCAGGAACTTCATTGGCATGACAAGGATGAGATATGAAACAGACTTTACAAGAACCCGATCCTAAAGGTAGTCGACTTCTCTAAAGAATTCATCTTACAAACGGATGCCTACCCTACAGGGTTAGGAGCAGTCCTGTCCCAGGTTTGCGATGGATTGGAACACCCCATATTATTTACCACCTGCAAACTGTTCCCACATGAAAAAATATTACTGCGTGTTGGAACTGGAGACCCTGGCCATCAAGTGGGCCATAATCCATCTCAGATACTACCTATTAGGACGAAAGTTCACACTCGTTACAGATCACTCATCCCTAGTTTGGATTAGCTAATGCAAGGACTCCAACCCTAGGCAGGGCCAGTCTTAGACCACATTTCACCCCAGGCAGGTAGCATGGGTGGCGCCCCCCAAAATGTTGGCAGAGGTGCTAACTTCAGAAACGATGGGGAGGGGCAAACTTACTTGTGTGGAGGCATCTAACTTCTTTACACATTCTAATGAGACTATTCTAGTGCGGCTTCAATGTTACAATCAGTTAACTCTCTCCTTCACATCTGAAACCAGAGAAACCACACACTTAAGCACTGCTCTGAGAATGAAGTCTCCTGCCCCTACCCTTCCAATCACTCCCCCTGACATGCAAATACGAACACCCCTCCTCTTTCGTTTGCCTAAAAAAGTATTCATACGAATGCATGTGCTACCAATGAAATGTTTTATATTAGTAATCACCGGGCATTTGTTAACTGTGTAGCCGCTAGCACCACTTATTGTCTGTGTCCTGTTCTGTCCGTCTATGGTTCTGTTCGCCTTATCATACAAGATGAATGGAAGAGGGGGGATCGCTGAAGTCTGAAATGTCTTACTAAGGTAAGGGGGAGGGGTCATGACGTTTGATGTGTTTTGCTTACGATTCCAGGTGTCAGATCTGTATCACTGAAGCTGATCAGGGGTATTTTCCTGGGCTCTGCTTGATTCACTCAAGGTGGGCAGTTGGGGACGGGGACATGGGTGGGTGGTCTAACCAGTGCCTGTGCCCCTCCATTATCCCCTCCCTCACATTTGTGTCTGATCTGGTGCTTTTCCAGTGCCTCTGTGTGAGACCGGGCGCAACACAATGATGGATGCAGCTTTGTGTCTGTGTGTACCCTGTTTAGTCTTTTAGCAAACACCAGCGTTACGGGGAAGCCTGGCCTGTGGGCACCTTTGTGACACATTGCAGAGTGCTTGGGAAGAGAGGACGGCCCGCAAAATATATAAGCATATGTGGGTGCTGTATCAGTTCTCTGCATGGCCCATTTAGCCTGCAGTCATTAATTTTCAAGTTGGTTGCATTGTTTCATTGACAACATGGATGGCGAGGTGGAAACGTAAATGGTGGACTTTTAATATATAGATTGATGCTTCTGTGGTCCGCAACCCCAACCTTACTTTGTGGTATTACATTGTAATACTACATTCCGAATGCTCTTTCCTCTATAGTGTTTATATCGTTGAACAATATTAATATTAAAAAGAAGCTATTTTAGGTTATTTTACACTCATAATTTTGGAAATTAAATACTTGATGTATATAAATTGCTGAGCTTGTGCTACACCCAGAGCAGAGCAAAGAAAGAGCTTTTCATGTCTGTGTTAAAGTGGCGACCATCATTTTAAAAGTAGGGTATTTCGGTATTTCTTAGTATGTGAGTAAAATATACATTAAAGGCGGTTACTCATTTAATGAAGGGGCTTTGTAGTGCTCCATTACAGTGACAAATTAACGCCTTTGTATTAATAATACATACAGCCTATGATATGAGAGACTCTTATATTACTGTGTTACGCTCCTACTGCATGGTCGTTGCACCACTGCCCCACACCCACCTGCACAGCACTGGCTTCACAGAGCAAGATGCAGAGATACAATATTGCAAACAAAGGCACATCACCTCTTTACATCCGGACCGTGTGTCCCACACTGTCAGGAAGAGTTGCATGTACCCGAGATACTAATCACTTAAGCACAACTTGCAAGTGCCGTCTGTATCCTACAAGCCCAATCATTCTGCCCCAACTCTGTACACAGTGCTTTAAGTGGGGTAAGAAATTGAGGGGGGTTCCTCATTTGGAGGTGTGGCCTGCCTGGTGGGCGTGGCCTAAAATTTGAAGGCGTGGCCTAAAGAAGAGGATGTCAAAATGAACAGGGGTGGTCTTGTCTACACAACTAAGCGCATACTGCAACACTGCTGGTACAACCCAAACGTGTGGTCCTGGGCAAAGCATTTAATTGCACTGTTGAGTGTGAGGCTTTTTAAAAAGAGAGAAAGTTGCCTGCTTTTAATATAAAATACAAGCAGTCCTTGCATTCGGGGAGGGGGGCCTAGCAACAACTTTTTTCTCAGGGGGTTCGACATAAAAAAGTTTGTATACCACTGCCATTGGCCAATGCAACCAGGGCATGGATGCAGAGCTCAGCGCCTGAACGTGGGTGTGATGCCGACAGGGTAAGGTGACAGGTGGTAGATGTTGGCTACGAAAGCGCACTACTGGGGGCTCTCATATTCCCACCACCCCAACAAGCAAACAGAACATTTTACAAATGGTTCTGTCTTTAAATGCACTGGGGTGTCCTCTGGAGTGAAGGCCGCAATGGCTGCTCGCAGGGCGTGTTGTGTAAGAAATAAGAGACGGTTATGAGCGTTTGAGGAAGAGAGGGTGGGAGCAGGGGAGGTGTGTGTGTTTGGGTTCCACTGATAGGCCAAAGTTGTTCTCTGTGTCCGTTCTCAGCTCTGTTCTGTTTATGCAAATGCTATAACGGCCCCTAAAATTCCTTCCTTCCTTCCTTCCTTCCTTCCTTCCTTCCTTCCTTCCTTCCTTCCTTCCTTCCTTCCTTCCTTCCTTCCTTCCTTCCTTCCTTCCTTCCTTCCTTCCTTCCTTCCTTCCTTCCTTCCTTCCTTCCTTCCTTCCTCCCTCCCTCCCTCCCTCCCTTCCTCCTTCCCTCCCTCCCTCCTTTCCTTTCCTTCCTTCCTTCCTTCCTTCCTTCCTTCCTTCCTTCCTTCCTTCCTTCCTTCCTTCCTTCCTTCCTTCCTTCCTTCCTTCCTTCCTTCCTTCCTTCCTTCCTTCCTACCTTCCTGCACTTATTCTGACATCTGTCTCTGTCCCTGCCCCCCTCCCCGTGCGTTGTTTCCCTCTCCTGCCGAGCGCTAACACCCCCTGGTTGTCCTGCTTCCCCTGGCGTCTGTCCCAACCAAGCTGTGGCATAGAAGCCTGGGCACCTTTTCAGTCCCGTTATGGGGTTAATGGGTCAATCATTAACACCCCTTTGTCTCCACTCCTGTTGTGCCTGTTACTCTCAGCCCTATGCTGTAAATGGCACAACAGGGAGTGGAGACAAAGGGGTGTTAATGGTGGGTGGGGACGCTGAGCTATGGCTAACACAAGTGCCAGCCACCCCCAGCTTCGCACAAACTCGTTTGAGCGAAGCCGTGACTGCCCTGGACTTCTGTCAGTCACAGCTGCCTGCCTTGATGATGGCAGGCTCATGCATTGTCCCACCGTCAAGTGGTGGGACCGGAGGGCCCCGGCTCAGCCTCACTTTTTTGAGACTGCCAGGACCCAGCCCGGCAGGCCCTTGCCCACTTAAAGCACTGTCTGTACAGCACATGCGCTGAGGAGGATGCACGTGTGATCAACCAAGTTTTGGCCTGGGAACTGATAAGCAACAAATGTTGCTTTTAAGGCCCAGCCGCAAGGGCTTGCAAAGACCCCAGAGGGGTCTGGCTTTGAATACACTGCTGCTTACTGCAGGAATTGGAGAGTCTGATGATTTAAAAGGTTTCACTTTGTTTTTGTGTACTGTATGTACTTTTTAACAATTATTTAAATGATGACAATCGTGTGTTTAAAGTCAGACTGGCGCCCCCCAGAGCCAGGCACCTCAGGCAGCCGCCCGCACTGCCTGATGCAAACACTGGCCCTGACCCTAGGGTCATGCAATGGTTTCTAGACCTACAACCTATTGTTTCACTGTGGAACACCGAAAAGGAAAAAACAAGGGAAATGTAGATTTCCTTTCCCGGTTCCACTGTGAAACAAATGTGGCTTCATCGCATGGAGGAGGGGCATGTGAGAAACCTGAAGGTGGCTCCCTGACTAGTCCCCAGGGATCTGTCAACCAGATGGCCAGGACATGGCCATCGCTATTGTATCCAGTTCCTGGGGGTGGACCAGTGGGTTGAGGATCACCTGGATGGGGGGTCTTTGGGGAGTGGAAGTGGGACACCGACGGGGGAGAAGTTGCATCCCCCTCTCATAACACCTTTTCCCCATCCTTCCCCGTAGGATATGCAAACACTCTACCCCCACCCACTTTTCTGACATGAACACTTTCACACACCGCGAAAGACGACGGACAAACACCAGAGCCATTTACCTGGTATGTCCCAATACCAGGGTCAGGCAATTGCAGAGAATCACACACACCTGACGGCTCTTTTCCTTCCCCACAGGGATAAAAGTTGGAGCATGCGAGCACAATACGAGCAAGGCAGACCACATGACAAGACAGCTATCCAGACACGGCAGTTCAAGAGGAGGAGAAAGGCAGCGAGATGCGAAAGGCTGACAAGGAGAGAAGCAACTCTGCCCTTTCCAACCCAGGCCTGCGAAACCTCAGCAGAAGGAATCGTAAGACCGCAAACAATAGCCCAATTGTGTTGCAGTAGATATCAACGGTACACAGAGCGTGCCTACGCTGTTAAGCAGGACAGAGGTAGACGCCTGCTACCGTGGTACAGGCCTTGACTCCTGATACAAACAAAGCCAAGTGGTTCATTACAGCCAGTGACTTGAGGGGAAAACCGATAAAGAAACCAAACTGTGTTGAACAAAAGTAGCAAACCGCTGATTGCGGAAACCATAGAGAACTGTTAATGTGAAAGGGGAAAGTCAGCTGCAGATGAGCCAGGCATTACGTGGGTGCTCGCTCGAGAAATTCTGGGCGATTACCCAATTGTTCAAACTACTGTTACCAGAAGGCCTTCGGACAGGCGAGAAGAGAGTCAAAGTGGTCATACAGGGGTCTAGTAAAATCCTCTGTAAAGTCTTTGACCGGCAGATGATCGTAAAGGGAAGTGAATTCCACATTGTAAGAAAAGTGAAAAGAACAGTGTGTTGACAAGAGTGAACCCGGCAGAGGGTTGTCCACAGTGAAACGTTTAAGACATTAAGATTCATGAATATCACAAAGGAGATTGTGTGGACAGCTAAAGTGAACCCGATGGATGGAAGCAACCATTCAAGAAGGGTCTGTACCTGGAAAAGGGGGATCCAGGGGTGAAAAGGCATCACCCAACGTACCATTGAAAAGGAACTTTTTGTCATTATTTTGAACACATCAGGTCCTCGAAGGCAAGAGACTTTGATCAGAGAAAGAGACTTGGCCATCAAAGGTCCTGATAGCCGAGAACGGAACTGTTGTCTTGTGCTGGGAAAGCTAAAGCGTGTGCTGTGCTCCATAGAGCCGCCTTTTCCCGTGTTCAAAATGTGGGGAAGGGAGACCATGATTACCGCATCCTGACTTATTATTTATGAACACTTCTTTTTTCTTTCTTGTGAGCCCTATCCCACACTCCTTTGTATTTAGCGTAAGGATTGGCAATAGGTTTTTCTTCGTATAGGCTTTTTTATTTGACAAGACGCCACTAGGAATGCCTTATTTTGACTTGATGGTCATAGCTTGCTCCCAGCTTAGATTTAGGTGTAGACTATGGCCCTCATTACGACCTTGGCGGAGAACCATGGTGCTATTAGCACCATGGTCCATGCCGCTAAGGGTGCAATTCCGCCATGGTGGTTGGCGGACTTACCGCCCCATTCCGACCTTGGCGGGGCGGTAAGTCCCCAATCCCCATTTACCCTTCCCCATTCCCATTTTTGCCCCATAGGGCATAATGGGAGTGGGGAAGGCGTTAATTACGCCACCGTAAATTACGGTGGCGTAATTAACAACAAGGTCCCTTAGCGCCATGGATTTTAACACCTGCTAAAAGCAGGTGTTAAATCCGCCATGGCGCTAAGGGAACTCGTACTCAGGCGGTAAGGGTCGGCGATGTTTACGCCGGCGTAAACCCCTTACCGCCTGGGTCGTAATGAGGGCCTATGTGTTTTTCCACCCTACCTATACAGTTTAATAAACACCCTTGAACTGTGATCACTTGAGTCTATTCTTGATACCATCCGAGCGGTGCTGTCATATGGGCTCAAACCGAAACTGCACCCCAGACAGGACATAGAGTGGGCACACATACATATCATGGACATATGCGAGGTGAGGTCTTACTATAGTCCCAACCAGCACGCCATACATTGGGCCTTGAGAGGGGGACTGGCTACGCTACAAAACAATACAAGCTGTAAACCTTAAACATACATAGGAAGACACCCGGTTAACTCCTCAAGTGCTGTGCGAGTCAGAAATGGAGCAACAACTTACTACCTTTCCATGATTACGCACATTCTATGCTAGGTCCATTCCTAATAATGTAAGCAGGAACCACGTCTTAGCGACAGCATGGGGAGAGGATTTGGGGATACCAGTCGACACTCCTGATATATATACATCAGGTGGAACGGTATTGGGAATTATTGGTCTCATATATGTGAATGTTCTTCCTGCGTCAGTGGGTCTGGTGCGGATGGGGGAGGGGAAGGCCATGCCTATAGCGATAACTACTATCATACAATAATCACACTTGGAACTTTGGAATGTAATGTGGGAAAGAGAATGAGGGATTCTGGGTATGGACACGATTAAGGTATGGAGAGTGATTTTAGTACAATACATGGGTTCTGTAATATGTCCACCGTCTATTATGAGATACGCGCTCTATAGTCTCTTTTCCCGGGAAACAATGGAAACAATGTAAGAAACACTTGTAGGCTATGATATTTCTCTGCTATGTTTAGAAGTGCATGTTAATAATGGATGTCTTAGAGGATATCTTGCGGGTGGGTGAGTTCCGGGGGCCAGCTTGGCCATAGTTCTGTTTGGCTGTGGTAGAAAAGTGTTGTAAAATTTGGGGTGTTCTGAAGGAATAATATGCACCAGGATCTGTGTATGAGAATGCTCTTTTTTAAGATTGGTTTTCAAAAATTGCCTTAGAGTATACATGGTGCCTTTGATTTGGTTTTGTAGTTATATACTTGTAAAATAAAAAAACTGATTTTAAACACAAAAAAAACATCTATCCTAGGCATAGTTGTCAAACTGGGGCACAGCGTTTAATTTCTGAAAATCGATGCAAAACAATTAATTTGGTTTTGCAACCAAGACTTTCATGGACTCTGAGAAGGCTCTATGAGGTCAGCTGCCAGCATTTTCTCCACCGCCTGCAGAATTACTTCCTTTCTGGCCTCTGGGATCCTGTACGGTTTTAAGTTCCCCGCTTTTCTGAGAGGAGTACGGATACAATGGTAAATGCCCTTTACTCTCCCTGGTTCCTCACTAAAAAACATCTGGGAACTGTAAGGAACCTGAGGGCATCCTCCCAGCTACTCCCCTTGGATCTTCCTCTCAGGTAGCCAGGGAAAGGCCATTGCTTTTGGATCCTGAACCTGGGGGTGGATATGTGAGCGAGGATCACCTGGGTTGAGGGTCCCCGGGGAGTGGGGAGAGGATGTCTTTGGGTGAGGCATTGTATCCCCCTTTCCCTTGTCAAAATGCACCCTACCCTCCCCCTGCCTTTGTAGGATAATATCAGTCTTTCCCTTTTTCATACACCCTCAGTGTCCCACATTCATATCCCTTTAAGATTGGCACGAGGAAGAGACAACTGGGAGTAATGCACACTTCCCTTTGAGCACACCACGTTGGTACTGAGACGAGGAAGAGGACTGTGAAACACCAATATAACGGTTAGGCATGTCCCAGTAATTGCACTAACTATGGGCAGGCAAAGGTCTTGCACTTGGAGTCAATTGAGAGGCCGCAGGTGCATAAATAGAGAGGCAGGCGAGAGGAGAAGAGAAACCCGCCTGGAGAGCAGGAGACGGGAATCCGACGCACAAGCTGAAAAGTATTTTACGAGTTAGTGAATACCGAACTAAGGAAAAGCTATACAAAGTATATTCAAATACTGCATAATTGAAAAGAAAGTCATGTGCATTGATAATCACAGTGAAAACAAGTGAAAAGCAGAAAGGTATTGAACTGTGTTGAACTTGGGGAAGGGAACCCATAGGCTTTTGTGAACTGTGTTGAATTTGGGGAAGGGAACCCTGAGACCTTTTTGTGGAACTGTGTTGGACTTGGGGAAGGGAACCCCAAGGCCTTTTTGATGAACTGTGTTGAACCTGGGGAAGGGAACCCCAAAGCCTTTTTGTGGAACTGTTTTGAACTTGGAGACCAGGAGCTGGAAGAAGCTCAGAACTTTAATTTTGAACACTGTTTCTTTGGTTGCCGACATCCCTACACATGGTATATCTATTTGTGAGGGCAAGTATAGGTTTTGGACACAGACAGACTTTTGAGTTGAACTTTATGACACTATCCTTAGTTTCTTTAGGTAGGGAAATCCCACCTTAGCATAGGACAAGTTAGGCCTTACTCCATCCTGACATTTAAGAAGTAAACCATTTTATTTTAGAAAAGTGAATTTGTTGTCTTTGTCTTACTTGATGATACCTTCACAAATGGTGACAGGAGAGCGATGCGGCTCAACCGATGCAAGTTGTGGAACCCTCACATTTGAAAAATTGAGCATCTGACCCCGCAGTAGCCACAAAGGGCTCAATTGGGTTTGATGTTTGTAGCAGTAGGGACGAGAGTTTTCCCCCAGGTGAAATAAGACTGATACCCACTGATTTTAACCTAATTCCAACCCCCTGAAACTTACATTAGACTGGCTCCCAAATCAGGATTAGCATGGAGCTTTGGAATTGATGTACTAGCTCAGGTTATAGACCCACACTTTAGAGGTGATGTTAAAGTGTTGTTACAGAACAATGGAAAAGATCCATTCCAAATCCATCAAGGGGATAAAATTGTTCAAGCGGTACTTGAGAGGGCAGTGTTCCCTAGGATCAAGGAAGAAGCAGAGAAGGAAATAACAGATAGAGGCACTCAAGGTTTTGGGGAGGCAGATGATACACATGATGCCCATCCAGAGCCTCAGTCCAGAAAAGTCATAGAGGAGGAACCGGAAACCTTTCCCGATCTAGCCTTTGGCCAAAGGAACAACCCATTGTTGGATGAAGACTTTTTGCAGGTTACATCTGAACAAGAGGGCCATGGGAAAGGAGGGCCCCTTTTCCTTTTAAGACATGGGTTTATATATTGGGGAGACACCACTTCAGAAAGCTTAGTAAAAACACAACGGGTTGTCCCTAAGAGTCATAAGCAAGTGGTACTAGAAATAGCTCACTCACATTTGAACGGAGGTCACTTAGGACAAAGACTCAGGCCCAGATAATTAATAAGTTTTACTGGCCAGAAATACATGCTGGCATTAAGAACTTTGTCCAGGCCTGTGAGATTTGCCAAAAGACTAGTACTCGTATGCCACCACCAGTTCCCTTAAATCTGCTGCCAATCATTGAAATTCCATTCTCAAGGATTGGTATGGACATTGTAGGGCCCCTAGAAACATCGGAATTAGGGAACAAGTACATTTTGGTAATCATGGACTATGACACTCGATACACAGAAGCCTTTCCCCTGAGAGCAAATACAACCCAGCAAATCCTGAAACCCCTACTCCGTTTCTTTTCATGAGTGGGGTTCCCAAAGAACATACTGACAGATCAAGGTTCCAACTGCATGAGAAAACACATGGCGGAAGTAATACACTTGTTGCATATTACCACTTTGAAGACCTCAATATATCACCCACAGACAGATGTCCTTGTAGAAAGATTTAACAAGACATTGAAGACCATCCTGCAGAGGTTAGTAGAACAAGATGGGAGACATTGGGATCAGATGATTAGATGAGCTCTATTTGCGGATGGGAAAACACCTCAGGCTTCCACAGGATTCTCCCTGTTCGAGTTACTTTATGGACAGGAACCCCAGGATGTCCTAGACATGCTGAGGGAAACCTGAGAGGAAAGAGAAGAGGCCTCAATACCACTCTCCCAAACTGCCACTAGACTTAAAGAACACATGACAGCAGTTAGATCTTTGGTGCAAACCCATAGGACCACGGCACAAGAACAACAGAAAGCCTCCTATGACAAAAAGGGGTTGTTAAGATCTTTTCCATTGGACAAAAGGTATTAGTTTTGTTAACCACTTCTGAAAAAACGAATATCCAAGTGGCACAGGCCATATGAGGTTTTAGAACAAATGGGACCTTGCAACTAAAAAAACTCCCAACCTGAACGCTGCCTTAAAACAAAAGTCTTCAATATTAATCTTTTAAAGGAGTGCAAGGAAAATCCTTCAGAATCTAATGCCACTATTTGGTCCTGTTTGTTACCAGAGGATTCAGATAACACAGCCCTAATACCACCAGACCTTAATAACAACCAAAAGCAAGATATATTTGATCTGATAAGACAATTTAATGATGTATTTAGAGAAGAAACAGGAAGAGTGAAGGATATTTAACATTATCATCACATTCACACTCCAGAAGGCAAAGTGATGCATTTAAAACTTTACCGGCTATCTGAATCCCGAAAAGAAACCCTTATACAGGAAATAAAGCAGATGCTTGAGGCTAATATTATTGAACCATATACTAGCCCCTGGTCCTACCCTATCGTGTTGGTGGAAAAGACCGATGGGATTTGGAGGTTTTGCATTGACTTTAGAAATGTAAATGCCATATCTGCCTTTGATGCTTACCCAATGCCACGTATTGACAATCTTATCGACCGGCTGGGTAATGCTGTCTATCTCTCTACTATAGACCTTATGAAAGATTATCGGCAGGACCCACTATATGGACCTGACAAAGAGAAAACTGCCTTTGTCACTCCCATAGTTCTGTTTCAAATTAAACTATTACCATTTGGTCTACATGGAGCTCCCGCAACATTCCAGAGATTAAGGCATAGGATTCTACAACCCTACTGAAACCTTTGCAGAGTCTATATAGGCGATATTGTGATACAAAGTAAAACTTGGGAAGATAATTGGTAACACCTTAATACTATCATGCGAGTACTAAGAAAAGCAGGCCTAACCGCGAACCCCTAAAAATGCAAACTAGCTCAATCTGCAGTTAAATACCTTGGGTTCTTCATGGGCAATGGTACTGTACAACCCCAACAAGAAATAAAATAGTCTTTTTGGGGTTACTCGGCTACTACCAGCGGTTTTATTCAAAAACTTTTGAACATCTCCCTTTCCTCTCCTTCCCCCCGAAGCTCACTGTCTCCAGAGCCCTGGTCCTCTCCAAGCTGGACTACTTTAACAGCCTCTATCTAAATCTTCCTACCTCCACTCTCCGCCCTCTGCAACTTATCCAGAACAGGACTGCCAGACTTGTCCTTGGCCTCAAGCCCAGGGATCGTTTCCCTCCAGGACTGAAATCTCTGCACTGGCTCCCAGTGGCTGCGAGGATTAAATTCAAAACCCTCTGCATTGTACACAAGGCCTTGTGGGGTCTGGGGCTGCAATACCTGCAACTCTCTCTTCCTAAATATCTTCCTTCTCGTGCTCTTCGCTCATCTGCCTCCAACTCCCTCAGGGTCAGTCGCTTCTCCAAGCAACAAGTTGGTGGCAGATCACTCTCTTCGGCAGGGGCCTCTCTCTGGAACAGCCTTCTTGCCTCCCTGAAACTCGAGGAGAACCATCTCCGGTTCCGGAAACACCTCAAAACCTTGCTCTTCTGCTTTCTCTCCACCCCTCCCTTGCTGAATTCCTGACTGAAATTGCACTGGTTACCTAGCCACCCTTTTCTGATCTCTGGCCCAGGCCCTGTCAACTGCCCGCCTGAACTGCCTCTCTGGCAACCCCTGCACTTGGGGACCGTTTCTTTTCTGTATCCCTTCAGTCCCCCTTCCAGCACTTATTTCTGCACTTCCTTGCACTTGCCACCAGCTGGCTGTTTTATGTGTTTTATTTATCTTATTTATTCCACTTCCCATGTACTACACTTTCCCCTCTCCCTTCCCCCCGCGCACTCTTCCTTTCACCCCCTTCCCATGCACTTGCGCGATCTGAATGACACGTGACCTAGTAGGATCGTTGTCTGTCCTCCCTTTGTTCCCCCCCTTGCCTTGTCGCGCCTTGAAACACTTGTGTATAGGCGCGTTATAAATGCCCTATCATATCATATCATATCAAGACCTCCCTACTCACTGCCAACAGTGGTCGAAGTGGGCGGGAGCGGTCGGGAGCAGTGCTCCTATACTTCTTTTAATTAAGTTTTACCATTCCTATACTTCTATTTCAAAAAGAAACAGTTCCGGAATGGTTTCGTTTTAAAATAAAAGTGTAGGAAGCAGTTGAAACTTGCACTTTCAATGCACTGCACTGGACGTTCCCTTAAACAGCATGCACTTGTGTTTTGGGGTTTGTATTGTGCATGGGAGAGGGCATGGCGATGGGGTTTGTGGGGAGTGGTGCAGGCCAGTAGGGAACATAGTTCCACTACTTCTTTTCGTACACTTCGACCACTGACTGCCAAACTGAAGAATGCAGAACCCCAAAAGATCAGATAGGATGAAGAAGATTTGTTATACCACTCTTAAGCAGACCCTGTGTCAAAGCCCTGTTCTAAAAGTAGCAGATTTCTTTAAGGAATTTATTTTGCAGACTGATGCTTCCTTGATGGGTCTAGGCCCCGTCCTTTCTCAAAACCATGACTGGCTCGAACATCCTTTATTATACTTCAGCAGGAAGTTACTTCCTAGGGAAAAACCTACACAGTCATCGAATTGGAAGCATTGGCTATTAAATAGGTAATGCTCCATCTTAAATAATACCTGTTGGTCGACAAATTCAGACTGATCACGGACCACTGCCCTTAGTGTGGATCAGTCAACATAAAGAGTCTAATCAAAGGGTTATGCAGTGGTGCCTGGACCTTCAACCCTATTGTTTCACAGTGGAACACTGGAAGGGTCGAGATCAAGGTAATGTTAACTATCTCTCCCGGTTTCCATGTAACACACCCAGGTCCAAACTGCATAGGGCAAGGGTATGTGAGGAACCTGAGGGCATCCTTCCATCTACTCCCCTTGGATCTTCCTCTTAGGTGGCCAGGGAAAGGCCATCGCTTTTGGATTCCGACCCTCGTGGTGGATATGTGAGGGAGGATCTCCTGGGTGGAGGGTCCTCAGGGAGTGGGGAGAGGATGGCTTTGGGTGAGGCATTGTATCCCCCTTTGCCTTGTCAGAATGTACTCTAGCCTCCCTCTGCCTTTGTAGGGTATCATCAGTCTTCCTCTCTTTCACACACCCCCACTGTCCCACATTCATATCCCTTTAAGACTGGTACGAGGAAGAGGCAACTGTGAGTAACGCACACAGCCAGGAGCCTCCCACTAACACTCCATAGCCTAACCACTGCTTCCACCTTCCTGTGACACCTCCAGGTAATAAGCGCGCCTTCCGCCTAGCTAGCCCTAAACCAAAGCGCAAGCCTAATCTATAGATCCTACTAATACAGCCAACTGCCAGTGGCTGCATAGTCATCTCACCAAACCAGCAATTGCAGCAGGCCGTACCCTGACATAACCCACGACAGATAGGCTGTCGTCAACTAGCATCAACGAATAAGGTAGGACCAATCGTTTCTATCTACAACATATACTGACACCATCATACAAACCTCTTTTACCATACTGCATTGTGAAGATTGGGCCTCTCTCCCACTTACAGAACCCCTCTTAGTGGGCCCCCTGTATTTGAAAGTGCATTTGAACTGCACTGACATGACATTTGAAATTGCATTTGAAACTTAGGCCTCTCGCCCACTATACAGGACCGTCTTAGTGAGCCCCCTGTATTTTGAAAGTGCATTGAAACTACCTTTAAACTGCAGTTGAAACTACATTTGAAATTGCAATTGAAACGTAGGCCTCTCTCCCACTATACAGGACCCTAAGTGTGCCCCCTGTATTTGAAAGTGCATTGAAACTGCTTTTAAACTGCATTTGAAACCGCATTTGAATTGCATTTGAAACTACGTTTGAAATTGCAATTGAACTTAGGCCTCTCTCCCACTATACAGGACCCCCTAAGTGTGCCCCATGTATTTTGAAAGTGCATTGAAGCTGCTTTTAAACTGCATTTGAAACTGCCTTTGAACTGCATTTGAACTGCATTTGAAACTACATTTGAAATTGCAATTCAAACTTAGGCCTCTCTCACACTATACAGGACCCTCTAAATGTACCCCCTGTATTTTGAAAGTGCATTGAAACTGCGTTTGAACTGCATTTGAAACTACATTTGAAATTGCAATTGAACTTAGGCCTCTCTCCCACTATACAGGACCCCCTAAGTGTGCCCCATGTATTTTGAAAGTGCATTGAAGCTGCTTTTAAACTGCATTTGAAACTGCCTTTGAACTGCATTTGAACTGCATTTGAAACTACATTTGAAATTGCAATTCAAACTTAGGCCTCTCTCACACTATACAGGACCCTCTAAATGTACCCCCTGTATTTTGAAAGTGCATTGAAACTGCGTTTGAACTGCATTTGAAACTACATTTTAAATTGCAATTGAAACGTAGGCCTCTCTCCCACTATACAAGACCCTCTAAGTGTGCCTCCTGTATTTGAAAGTGCTTTGAAACTGCTTTAAACTGAACTTGAAACCGTATTTGAATTGCATTTGAAACTACATTTGAAATTGCAATTGAACTAAGGCGTCTCTCACACTATACAGGACCGCCTGAGTGTGCCCCCTGTATTTTGAAAGAGCATTGAAGCTGCTTTTAAACTGCATTTGAAACTGCCTTTGAACTGCATTTGAAACTATATTTGAAATTGCAATTGAAACTTAGACCTCTCTCCCACTAACTATACAGGACCATCTAAATGTACACCCTGTATTTTGAAAGTGCATTGAAACTGCTTTTGAACTGCATTTGAAACTACATTTGAAATTGCAATTGAAACCTAGGCCTCTCTCCCACTATACAGGACCCTGTAAGTGGGCCCCCTGTATTTGAAAGTGCTTTGAAACTGCACTTGAAACCGTGTTTGAATTGCATTTGAAACTACATTTGAAATTGCAATTGAACTAAGGCGTCTCTCGCACTATACAGGACATTCTAAGTGTGCCCCCTGTATTTGAAAGTGCATTGAAACTGCTTTAAACTGCATTTGAAACTACATTTGAAAATCCATTTGCAACTTGGGCCTCTCTCCCACTATGCAGGACCCTTACAAGTGTGCCCCCTGTATTTGAAAGTGCACTGAAACTGCTTTTAAACTGCATTGAAATTACATTTGAAATTGCATTTGAAACTTAGGCCTCTCTTAGGCTTTAAACTGCATTTGAAACTACATCTGAAATTGCATTTGAAACTTAGGCCTCTCTCCCACTACACAGGACCTTCTAAGTGTGACCCCTGTAACCTGAAACTGCATTGAAACTACATTCGGACTACATTTGAAATTGCATTTGAAACTTAGGCCTCTCTCCCATGATACAGCACCCCTCTAAGTGTGCTCCCCTATATTTGACACCGCATCTGAAATTACATTTGAAACTACATTTGAAACTTAGGCCTCTCTCCTACTATACAGGACTCTCGAATCTCAGCGTGCTCTCCTGTAATATACTGCACTCTGAAACCTAGGCCTGTCCGCCTCAATACAAGACTCTCAGGTCCAAATTTCTCTCCTGCATCAACTTGCACTGTGAGAGAGACAACTCTAGGTGTTCCCACCTCCTTCTCATAACTTAAACCTGCCACACTGTGAGGCCAGAGCCTCTCCCACTATCCAGGTACTCCAGCCTAGGTGTTCAATTGCTGCCGGCCACTCTTAGAGACTTGAACCTTCCTCCTGATATCTAGGTGTCAAAATTGGGCGTTAATTAGCACCAACCTCCCTCAAACCTAAACCTCCCCTGTCACCCAGGCGTTCCCAACCGGATACTTGATCACTCAAGCTGTTCAATCTTTGGCTCCTGCCTAAACCTACATCACTTCGGACCTCTGATACCCCACACCCAGAATACAATCTCATTGTAAACCACCTGTAAAATTCTAAGTGCTGCGCCTCTTGTCCGTCAGTCGTCTGGGTATTATCAGTAGCTGCTACAACTGAACCCTAGGAACCTGACACCCAGGACACCCAGCAAGCACCCAAGCCAGTAACTGCTACCATAATCCCCCCAGTTATCTTGCACTAAGCCCAATAGATACGCCCCACCCACCAACGTACAATACCCCGCAGGACAGCCCTCCCACTGTAAAATGAACATTATACCCAACTGACTGAACAAAGACACACCCTCGAAAACATCCAGACAGAACAATTTAAGAGGATTAGAACCAACTGACAGAACAAAGTCCCACTGACCCAAGACCCCACCGACCGAACGAACGAAGACACACCCTCGAATACAACCAGACGGAACAATCTCGGATTAAAATCATCACTAGCTTGGCACGAGGCACCACAATTGGAAATTGCCCCTGTACACCTAACACCCAGACCAACTCCTCCCACCTAAGACCAAAATGACCCCACGCAGAATTGCATGCAGACAAAGAGAAAGGGAACACGGTACAAACAACACGGATACACAACTGCCCCCAGCAGAAGACGCCCTCAATACAGAACATACCCCTCAAAATAATACTATTGACAGAGCAATTATCGCAAGATAAAGATCCTTACACCTTACACCGTACCTCGCACCAACCAAAGAACCTAGATACTCCAACGACACCAACATTTCCAGACAGATAAAAAAACCTGAACAACGGAACAAAAGAAGAGGGGACCCAAGAAGAGAATGGGATGACGCCAACACCTTTACTCCCTACATCACAAGAACAGATGGGCACTATTGATACCCACATCAAATGACAAGAGATGAAGAAACAATAGAAGTCAGCAACCCAATTATCAATCTCATAGACCTATTCAACGACGAAGCCGCCTTCACAGAACCTCTACCACTCAGAGGCAACATAAAAGCCCCCCAACTGAACACCCACAAACCAAAAACGGTAACAAAAAATAAACCAAATGACACCAAAAAGATCCACTGCAATCTAATCAACGCAAGATCAATGTCCAAACACGCCACCGAAATCTACAACCTCGTAAGTGACTGAGGCATCGACATCCTTTTCATACCCGAAACATGGGTAGATGACAACTACAAGATCACCCTCAGTAACTGCCTGCCCAACACCTTCAAGTGCATCCAAGTAAACAGGAAAACCAAAAGAGGTGGTGGACTGACAATCATCCACAAGGAACACCTGGAAATTAAAGCGGAAGACCCATTAAACTTCAGCAAATGTGAATCCCTAATCATACGTCTATCAACAAATGCGAGAACAAACCTGAAATTCATACTGATATACAGACCACCAACGTACGATGCAGCCTTCACAGACAACTTCATAGAAGCAATCACCAACCTAGCTATTGAGCATAACCAACTGATTATCCTCGGTTCGATGAAGAAACCACATCGTCATAAAAATCTCTTACCAGCCAACTAACAACAAAGGAACTACATCAGCTGGTCAAAGGAGCAACCCACACGGCAGGACATACACTAGACACACTCTTTGCCAACAGAAAACTAATTACCACAGCAACACTGATTCAGATCCTTTGTAGCAACCACCTCATCACCCCCTTCGTAATCACACTGCCTTTCCCAATAACCAACAAACAAGAAAAACTACAGATCATCATGAAAAGAAACTGGAGAACCATAAAAAACTCCTACTTAACGGAACAACTGGAGATCCCCAAACCACAAACAACAACCATGGGTCGAAGCTGAACTAGACACTAAAATAGATATACTTCACAACTGGATCATCACACAATCGACGAGATCGCAAAAGAAAAACCTTTCAGTCCATCCCGTAAAAGAGAAACAGCAAAATGGTTCACCCTACTACTAGGCGCCATGAAAAGGAAAACGAAAACTAGAACTAGAATGGAGGATCAATAAAGACTGCGGAAAAAAATTCAAACTTCAACAACATACCCGTTCATACAAAAAGGAAATACAAAAAGCAAAAAGGAAATACTACGACAACAGAATCATTAAAGCACCAAAAAATAACTGTTTAAAATCATAAACAAAATAAAAAACCAACCCGGCTGCAGCAACACTCCAATACCATCGAAGAAATTATGCAGTGACCTCGCAGACCACTTCAGAAACAAAATCATGACCCTCCAACAGACCACACAAAACAGACCAATCAACCATAACACTGAAGACACTGACCGAAGCAAGGAACACCAGAACAAACTCTGAAACCTCCCGCAAATATCAGTGGAGGCTTTCATCAAACTTGTAAATCAAAGCAACAAATCAGGCTCTCCCACAGATCCCTGCCCCCCTGACATCTACAAATCAATCCCCGCACAAGGAACACCAATGGAATACTACAGGAATGTCCTCAACCTATCAATCTCAACAGGAAGAGTGCCTCAAGCCTTCAAATCAGCATACACCAACGCATTCCTCAAGGATACAACAGGAAATGTAGAGGACCTCTCCAACTACAGACCCATCTCCAACATCCCCTACCCAGCTAAACTCCTGGAAACACACATATATAGAATAACCCAAGAATTCATAGAAGAACACCACCTATTAAACCAGGCACAAGTAGGCTTCAGACCGAAGAGAGGAACAGAAACAGCACTTCTCTCAATCTGGGATGTTCTAAAGGCAAACACAGACTCAAAAAACAACACCGCTCTGGTACTTCTAGACCTCTCAGCAGCATTCAACACAGTTAACCACGACATTCGCATCATGAGACTGAAAGAATTTGGAATCACCAACAACGCCTTACTATGGATCAAATCCTTTCTAACAAACAGAACAGAAACGATATGGATTAAACCTTTCAATTCGAGCCCTCCATCTCCCGACAGCTATACAACATTTACCTGTCTCAACTAATTAAAATCATCGAAAGACATGGCCTCACCAGTTACAACAATGCTGACGACACACAAATAGTCTATAAAATACAACACTCGCAAGAAGAAAACTGAACATTAGAGAACTGCCCTTCATGAAATATACAACTGGATGAACTCAAACTACCTCAAATTCAACCCAGGCAAAACAGAAATAATGATCATTAAAAAAAACAGAGAAGACAACCACTACATCCCCTGGCCAACAGAACTTGGTGAAACTCCAGCCCCTTCGTCGATTGTAAAAAACCTAGGAGTCCTGATGGACAACGAACTCACTCCAGAGCCACAAGTAAACGCCCTAATCAAGAAATGCTTCTTTCTCCTGCGAGCGGCTGAAAGGATCCTACCATTCCTGTCATTCACCAACAAAACAACTACCGTAATTGCTCTCATCATGTCCAGATTAGACTACGCCAATAGATTATATCTGGGCATGCCTGAAAGACTTCTAAAAAAGCTTCAATGCATACAAAATGCAACAGCCAGACTGCTCCTTAAACTACCTCGAAGAGAACACATCCCACCAGTGCTGAAAATGCTACACTAGCTACACATCAAACAGCGAATCAAGTTAAAATCAATATGCATAATGCACAGAGCAATCCATGACCAGGGCGCAGAGTTTCTTAGAAGAAAGATAAACATACACCACACAAGGTCACTCAGATCCAGTAGCGACATCCTGTTGGAACCCAAACCATACATCAAAAGAAAACTCGGAGGATCCTCTTTCTCTCACCTCGCACCAAAATCCTGGAACGAACTACCAAAGAACATACGTAAAACAAGAGATCACCTACAATTCAGGAAACTCCTCAAATCCTGGCTCTTCACCGCATAACTATAAATAATGCCTATAGGAGCATAAACAGCAGAAACTATCCTGAGAGAGGAAACCAATCCCTTATTCCTTAAGACTTCAACCCAATAGAAGTAAGGGATATACCGATCCACAACATATCCACTTACTCATTGAAAGATAGACAACCTAGAATCATACCAAAGAACGACCTCAGAACAAATGAGAAGGAAGGCAAGGATGACCTATCAATAACACCTTAGCCCACATTGTAATCACAGACAGCAATGGCCCACCAACAGTAAATAGAAAGGAAGGAGCGGGTGAATGATAATAAAGCACCACTATCAGAGTGGGGGTTAATGCTTGCCCATCCGGGTGTACTAAACTCAAATACCTTACCTGAGAACCAGCCACGCCATCTCCCTAGAAACTAGACAGTCAGGAAGGAAAGAGAA
Source organism: Ambystoma mexicanum (assembly GCF_040938575.1). Taxonomy (NCBI): domain Eukaryota; kingdom Metazoa; phylum Chordata; class Amphibia; order Caudata; family Ambystomatidae; genus Ambystoma; species Ambystoma mexicanum. The sequence goes on from NC_090931.1 coordinate 1,071,442,266, forward strand.
AGATTATACCTACCCCTATGACACCCTGATGCATAAAATAAGAATCACAAGGATTAAGAGACATATAGCCCACTAACCAAAAGCTAACATTTCTGTATACTTAACTCGCACACAAACCCACACAACCACTTCTCTCACAGCAAACCGCACGCACTTCACCACACCGCAACAACAATCAACACGACTTTCATCGATCCGATATTCACACCCAAGCTCAGTGCACAGTGAAAACCGAACTGAAGCTGCCAACAGGACACCACCTTTTCACTTTCCTACGCCCTCTTCACCCCACTAACCCACCACCACCTCCTTGTTTGCAGATCCGCCTGAGCGCCTGGAGACCAATTCCGTTGGTGACGGTGCGCTATATAAATACCTTTAACATTAACATGGCTTTTATCACCAATCCAAGAAGGCCACGCAATGCAATGTACATATAAGTATCATGTTCCTATTTTTGTTGGGAAACGCTTTTTTGGGAAATTGCTTGTTTTATTGTACACATATAACTTCTGTAGCTGACACGTGGCCTTCTTGAATTGCTGATAACAGCCTTGTGTGTGATAAACGGAATGGTTATCTAAACTGCTACTATAACCTGATTAATATTTACAAATAGAACAAGAAAGAACACTTGCACGTTGGAACTCGGGTATTCACTACAGTTAACCCTTATTGTGGCACAGGGCAGAGCCACTCCACCTGTGTAAATGCAGTAACGCACTTACATTACAAAATAATCCAGTTCTATTTAATAATTATCCTACGCAGTGTGCCTCTATGCCCTTTTTTATCTATATAGTCTGACTAGCTATTACACCTTCTTTTGGCCAATAAGATGCATATTTCACCCCCAATTCAGAGGATATTTACTTTCCCAAAGAGGTGCAGGTGCTAATCATTGGAGGTGTAGGCCACTTGAAATCCCAGCAGTTATGCCTTTGGCCCCGTCGCCGGGGGGATATTGATATTGCCCAGGCAGACTTCTGTCCCCTGCACGTTTGCTGCTGCCGCTGCTACAGTAGTGATGGTTTAAACGTAAAGATTCTGCTCTCCGAGGTGAGAAATCTGTCAGATTCTTTCCCATCAGAGCCCATGCTGAGTTTCATAGCAGAGTGCTGGCTACCACCTGCAACCTCCTCCATTTGGCAGGGCATAAGCTCTCCCAAGCCCGGATTTGGTTGGTGAAAGTCCTGCTTGGTTGCTGAGTCATAGGGAATCGAGCTGCACTTCACTCATTAAGCCCAACAACTCTGTGCCTGAAAAGGCCAAGGCTGGGACGGCAAGCGTGGACAGTTTTCAGCACTTACTATTGTGCGTATCCACCGAAGGGTGTGGGGACTCCGCCTCGTGAGATCGCAGGGACGTGATCTTGCGAGACTTGACAGCGCAAAGCGTGCTGAACACGAAAGACGGCAGAACTAGACGGGAGGTGGACAGAGACGCACTGTCCCGGCGCTCCTCCTGCCACAGGAGTCCGGACCATCACAAGGCCCTGACACAAAGGGGCCCAGGCAGCCAGAGTGTAATTCAAAGACTTAGGGCAGCCTCCTGAATGTTCTGGCTTTATTGGTGTATATTCCAGACACACGGACAGCATGCAGTAAAGTAACTGTATGAACTGGACCACTCGCAATGGGAGTACTGTTACAACCCCTACCTTGGACTTTATGTATCCCAAGTTGTACATTTAAATTGAGGTGCCTCAATAAACACCCTGGCATCGTCAAGAGATTCACCAATAAAGAAAATGTGGTGCTTCACAGGCTCAAATTCTAAACCAGGAAGCAAGAAAGCAGCAAGCCCGTAGACGACCACATCACCAGGATGAGGAAACTGGCAGCCCTATGCGGGTTTAGCGACAAAGTCAAACAGGTCATCTGCGACATGCTGGTGGTCTACACCAATTCAAGGAAGATCCAAGACAAATTCATACAGGAGAAGGAGGCTGACCTGGACAAAGCTGTACAGATCGCCAGAGCTGAAGAAGAGACCTCCAGCAGGCACAAAGAGGTGGGAGGGCCATCGCCCATTCCGGAACTGGCCACGCTGCAGTGGAGAGGGCGCAGGGAAAGAAAGCCCTGTGATACCGCCAGAGACAAAGGACCAAAGCAAAGAGAGGCACCCAAGTGCTACAGATGTGCCAGCACCAAGCACATGGCGAATGATCGTGACTGTCCTGCAGGAACAAAGAATGTTACAAATGCCGAAGTTTAGGCCACGTGGCTGCAGCCTGCACATGGCGGGAAAAAACCGTCACCCACATCGATGGCGACAGGGAGTCGAGTGACAACAACGACCAGCACGACAAACCCATGATGATCATGGTCAAGGCACCCCGAGCAAGGAGAGAAAATCCCCACTGTGTTGTGAGAGTAGATGGCATGGAGACGCGAGTCATGGCCGACTCAGGATCAGACCTCACCATCCTCCCCATCGAAACGTACAAAGAAATGGTGGGACGCGACCAGGTTGAAATCAGAAGGACCAGACAGAAGCCAACGGTCTTCGGAGGGTCCACCATAGACTCACTTGGCTACATCAGAGCAATAATCGAATTCAAAGAAAGGTCCACCACCATTAAAGTGTACTTCTCATCTCAAGGCCCGGCCATGTTACGATGGGACGACCAACACAAGCTCAGAATAAGGCTAGACCCCAGTACCCCCCGTCAGGAGCTGCTGGTCTCTTCAGTAGGAGTGCCGAATCTAAAAGAAGCCTTCCCCGGCCTATTCTCTGAAACGCCTGGAAAATTAAAAACTATGTACACAAGATCCGCCTCAAACCCAATGCAGTTCCCGTAAAGTACAAAGTCAGATTGGTACCAGCAACAGTGAGGTCAGCACTCGAAGCTCAGGTCCAGAAGATGGTCAAAGAAGGCACCATCGAAACAGTGGAGTCATCTGAATGGCTGAGCCCAGTGGTACTCATAAAAATAAATCTTTGAACGAACTGAGAGTCTGCATAGACCTGCGAAGTTTGAACCTAGAAGTGGTCACAGACAGTTTTCTGCTTCCCAGTATCAATGATCATTGTGCTCATGATGAAGGAAGCAACCATATTTTCAAGGCTTGATATGCGAGATGAATGCCACCAAATAAGTCTGCACAAGACCTCACGCCGGCTCACTGCGTTCATCACCCCTTTCAGCACATACCAGTACACACGCATGCCGTTCGGCCTGTCCTCAGCGGCCTCGGCTTTCCAGAGGATGATGAGCTCATTGTTGCACGGCATAACGAACATCTCGTACTTTCAGGATGACATCTTGGTGTACGCCAAGGGCACAGATACCCACGACAAAGCACTGAATGCAGTACTGAGCAAGCTACAGGAAGCGGGTGTCCACCTACGCCATGTGAAGTTCGTATTCGGCGTGGGAGAAGTTGAGTACCTAGGCTATCGCATCTCGAGGGACGGGGTGAGCCCCAAGAAAAACCTACTCAAAGCAATAACAGATGCACCAGCCCCGATGTCCAAGGATGAACTCCGGTCTTTCTTGGACTTCGCAGAATACTATGCAAAGTTTGTCCCCAGATTCTCCAAAACAACATCCCCCCTAAGGGAGCTCCTGAAAAAGGTACAGCCTACACATGGGGACCCCAACAGGATGAAGCTTTACCCGAGATCAAAAAAAGGATCCTGCACGCACCCTGCCTCAAACCCTTTAATCCCGAATGGGAAACATGCATCACGACAGACCCCAGTGCATATGGTTTAGGCGCCACCCTCACCCAAAAAAGGGGTGACACAGAGAACATAGTAGCCTTTGCGTCAAAAGCTTTATCTGCATCTGAGAAAAACTACTCCACCGTGGAAAAAGAACACTCCACCGTGCGCCTGGGCCATGGAATAAGTCAGATCGTACATGTGGGGTACCAAATTTCATTTGGTTACAGACCACAAACCCCTGATACACATGCTAAGCCCTGGCGGCACCAAAATTGTGACTCCGAGACTGGCCAGAATCACCATGAAACTTCAAGAGTATACCTACGAAATCGCCCACATTGCCGGCTGGAAGAATGCCCAGACAGACTGCATGTTCAGGCTATTCGATCAAAATGTCCCAGGGGCCACCTTCCTTGAAGATGAATGCGTGGTGGCATCCATAAGTGATCTGAGGAATAGCAAATTCATGGAGCTAAGCAAGCAACATTGGCAATAAGAATACAAGCAAGACAACGCCCTACACCGCGTGGCAGAGTGGGACTATGAGGGATGGCCTAATGAGAGAGCAGTCCCAGAAGGCATGCGTCCATACTGGAAAGTGGGTGACGAGATCACAGTGATGAACGGCCTCATACTGAGAGGTGACCGCGTAATTCCCACGCAAGTAATTCTCTGCAGAGCACATTCAGGCCACTTAGGGAGCAACATGACAAGACGCAGAATACGCAATGCCTATTGGTGGCCCGGTATGGACCAAGACATACGGGCAATGATTGAAAGGTGCCATAAGTGCATGAACAGAGGTAAACGCCGATCAGTGAGACAAGCACCCATGATGTCCACGGAAATCCTGCAAGGAGTATGGCATAAATAGGTCTGGACTGGTTTATAGTGATGGCATCGAATTACAAAGCATCGAATGCCAAAGCATCTAAGACAAAGCAACGAAAAAAAAGCATTGAATGTATTTTTATTTTCTATTTTTTATGGGGGCCCCCCAACCTCTGTTGTTTTACCCCTTAAAACCCATTACAATTCAAATTAAACCTTTACCATTGAAAAAAATGCATTGGATGCTTTTTTTTCAATGCATTTTTTTGACGCTTTTTTTATTCAATGCTTTGTATTCGAGGCATTGACTGGATACCGTCTGGACTTCATCGGCCCGCTAGATGGCATGTCCATGGACCACAAGTACGATATAGTCATAGTGGACTACTTTTCCAAGTGGGCAGAGATCGAATTTGTGGCAGACATCACCACGTGTGCAGTCATAGAGGTGCTCACCGACGTTTTTCAGCGAGAGGGGCTCCCTGAGGAAATTGTGACCGACAATGGAGTGCAGTTGGTGTCCAGGGTAATGGAAAGGTTTCTGAGAAAACATAATGTCCACCAGCTGAGAGCAAGCTTGTACGACCCACAAACAAATGGACTAGTGGAAAGGGCGAACCGCTTCATCAAAGACACTTTGCAACTGGCGTGCGCATCGGGTTTAGACCCCAACAAGATAGTGAAAAGAGGTTGTGGCTGCCCACTGTATCATGCCCAATGCCATCACTGGAGTTTCCCTGTTTCAACTGTTGAGAGGGAGAAGGGCAGCGTCCCCGCTGGTGCTCCCGTGGCTACATCAAATTAGAGAAGATGAGGACATAGACATGCAAGACATTGTGTTCCGTATGCAGAAAAACAAGGAGGTCATGAAATTCCAAGGTGACAAACGCAGCGCGGCTCATCGCACCAAGGTCAGTGAAGGTGATCTAGTAAAAATACGCCTACCTCACAAAGATACCACAACTAGCTCCAAATACAGCAGGGCCAGACAGGGAACCAACCACGTCCGCACCAGCGATGAAAAATGATGGAACCTGGAAATAGTGGGTCCGTACCGTTGAAGAGCGTCCACCAACCACCCGTCCCTTGAAGCAGGAAATTACCCTGAGCAGCGGGGTTCGCCAGCGACCCCCAACATTCAGAGACAGACGCTTCTGGAGAAAAAGATCAAAGGGAACAGACATGCATGAGCCCCTTGCCCCAGGCCAGAGAACCACACTGAGAGGAGACACCAGGAGACTTTGCTCCACCCGAAACACCCCATGTCACCGTTCAAGCCCCAATCCTTATCTCCAACCAAGGCAGGCCCCAGCAGAACTCGGCGGGCGGTGGACAGAGACGCACCACCCAGGCGCTCCTCCTGCCACCGGAGCCCGGACCATCACAAGGCCCTGGCACAAGGGGCCCAGGCAGCCAGAGTGTAATTCCAAGGCTGAGGACAGCCTCCTAGGTGCTCTGGCTGCATGCAGTGAAGTAACTGTATGAACTGGACTGCTCGCATTGTGAGTACTGTTACAACCCCTACCTTGGACTTTACGTATCCCCAGTTGTGCATTTAAGTTGAGGTGTCTCAATAAATACCCTGTCAAGCATCAACATTGTCCTGTCATCATTTAAGGCCACCACAGAGGGATTCCAGCCCAACTAGAATATACCTATGCCTGTGTGGAAGCCTGCCCTGACACATGTTACTGTTGGGACTGGTAAGCACAGTCGGCTTTAGGCTCGGCTCCCGACCGGGTGCCACATTAGCTCCACCCCCTCAGGGGAGTCTTTCAAGGGCTCCCCCAAGTTAGCATGATGGGTGACGGCACCCCTTTGAAAGGAAATGCACCTCGCTCTCGCCAGCACGAGGGGCTGCGCCATGCTGGTTTATGGGGGGGGGGTTCCTTGCCCCAGGCACTGTCAGAGCTAAGCCCTACTGATATTAAGTATTGATCTCCACAAGCCCATACTGTTTAATGAACTGTCAACAGTTTCTGTATGCAAACTGAATCTATCCTGTGTATTGTGGTGCATGGAAGCCTATATGATGTCGTACTTGGGGGTTTCTGTTACTCCTACATCCAGTGGAAATTGGGCCCCCTCCACTGATTCCACTCCAGGCGCACCCAGCTAAAAAAAACAGGAGCTGTGTCTGCCTCGCAATTAATCTTACATCTACAGTTCAGGTGTAAAGTGAGGGAGAGTTGTTTTCCTTTTGTTTTGGAGTCCGGCAACCTCCACCCCGCCCCCCACGACCCATGACGTCCCTGTGGGACTGAGCTGCCGACCTGCATGTAGCCAGTCTTGTCTTGCAAACAGCTGCTGGCACTGTTAGGGAGAATTCTCATAAAAGTGCTAATTCCCTTCACCTTAGAGACCCTTAGCAACTTTGCTGGATTTTTGAGGACTTGATTTCCTTACCCGGGAAAGAGTGTGAGCCTTTTTTACCCACTCTTTCATGTATTTTGATGTGTGTTTTACACTTGTGTTCTTTGATTATGGAGTTTTAGATAACGCCATAGGCATCATCTTTTCATGTGTGTTACACAGCACCCTCAGTGCAGTGACACAAGGATGTCTTTTGAGACTTCCCAAAGGTTTAAATACATTCTCTGGGATAAACTACTGTTTCCCAGAGAATGTAAAATGAAATTGACTTAACTAGTCTTTCCAAATCTATAGACCCAGCACACACCATCTTACAATGGAGTGCTGGAGGGGTTACATAGTATCCCCTGTGTCTAACTACCCATGTAGCAGTCAAATGCTACCCTTTCCTATTGGAAAAGGCTGGTGGCAGTGGTTTTACAACAAACTACCATGATTTTTCCCGACCGTGAATACCGGTAGCTAAAAATCATGGGAGCCATGTTTTTCAAGATGGTGCCTTAAGCCCCTTTGTTTAAACAGGTCCCGGTCTTCTTTTTTCGCTATTTCATTTTGGAAAGGTCCTTCTAGTGTTTGTCTCTGTGCGCCAAACCCGGTTTGGTCACTTTGTTCGTATGCCTTTGGTGGGCTTCAGGACTGAAGACTGCCTCTGGCATCTGAGTGTCTGGGGTGGGCAGGAAGTGAGAGAGGTGCCCGAAACTCCCTGTGCTTAGTCTCCTAGGAGACCCAAATGCACTTTGGCGTGATTCGCTGGCTGACTGTCCGGCAAGGACAGCCACCTTGATGGGTGAGTGACAGCTAGGCTGGAATGAAAGGGAGAGAACTGTTTAAAAGGCGAGTCTCTTGGACTGGAAAGCAGAGTCGACCACTGGAACGAAAGAACCGAAGACGAGCTGGAAGAGGACGGCTGCTGCAACTCCTGGACCGTTGGTTTGCCCGGTGAAGCCCTGCCGCAGGTTCGAATTGCCAAGTTCATCTCGGCAGAGAAGCCCCTTCAAGGCTGACTTCTTCCTTTGAGTTGGTGGGAGCAATCAACTCGTAAGCCACCTGGATACCATTCTCGAAGCTAGTTAGGATTAACCAGGGGGAAGGACACCAGCTTGTGTGCTTGAAGAACAGCTACTCGAACTGAAGTAACTCCATTTTGTTTGCGTTTTCTGACGATCCCGTGCAGTGCAGGAGTCCCCCGACGTCTTCCCTCTTGTCCGCATGACTTAGGCTCAGGAACAGAGAGATCTGCCGCAACTGCCAGAAACCAACGACTTCAGCTGCATTTGTTTTTTTCATACTAAGGTTCTGTGCCAACCCGATTGAGAGAACGCCCCTCTCGCGGTGAAAGTTTGTGAAACTTTCCCACTTTGCAGGCCTAATCAGCTTGTGACCAAACAAATGATTCTTTTTCACCTAAACTACTTGTGAGAACCTTCGCAAAGACTTTACCGTTTGATACCAGAACTGCCCTTTCCTATCCTGAACACTAGCCCATTGACTTTGGCCTAGGCCTATTGACTTGAATTGAACTCTTCTGGTGAACTGAAACTATTTGCACTGTCTAACAAGTATATGTGATCTGTTCTACTTACTTTGTGCCTTTCTGCTCACTTCTAAGTAACTGAACTGCCATTTGGCTCCTATTTCAGGGGAGCTCAAACTGTCTTAAAACCCCTAGAGTTTTGTATTGAAGTGTATTGGTTTATAATATTAAGTTGCCTTCTTCTAGCGAAATGTTTTCTGAATGATTGTATATTAAATTAATAAGTGTTTTACCATGAAACCTTGAGTATAAGTGTCTACTTGAACCACTGTGATTGATAGTCCTCTGTGTAACTTCTTTTACTGCTCACATTCACTCTTGAGATAAGCCTGACTGCTCAACTCGCTACCAAAAACTGTGTAGTACAGACTCATACCAAAGGTTGGTTTGACTTACACCTGAAGTCCTAATTGTGTGTGGTGGTCCCAGAGGGTACTGCATGCAATTCTGCCTAACAGGCACCCACTCCCTCTGGTCTTGTTGTACCATCAGGCAGCACTGGCTGTTAGTACCTTGTTCCATTTGCACTCTATTGGCTCAGGCGGAACACCTGCATTGGGACCATGGCAAGACTGCTGGCTGAGCTGTAAAGGGAGAGTGCTTATAGCACCCATTGGGCCACATAAATCCTATGGCTTTTTATCCAAGTTCTTTACAAAATTGTGCTCGTGAGATTATAATTTTTCGTCTAATTATTTAAAAAAAATTCTTGTGGAAACAAACACGGCTTTCTTTTCAGTCATAATAATAAACCAAGTTCCGCCAAACATGAAGTAAAAATGAGTTTTCTCGTGTTTCCGTAAACCCAGTAAAAAAAATAGTAAAGGGGCCCCACGAAACCCCGTGACAGACCTGCGTACATGTGGTAATCTCGAAGGGCGTTTAAAAACATGCATGTCACGACAGTGCATTAAGACTGCGCTGAGTTTTCAATGAACCAGCGTTTGCTCTCTGCTGCTAAGGGTTCCTTTTTACTCGAGCCACGCAATTTTTCTCTGGCATTCACAGTGGTGTTTGTATTGGTCCCGTTTACATATCACGGGCTTGACTCCCGTATAGTTTCTTCTATTCGGACACGTCATCTCAACGTAGTATCTCAAGCTCAGACGCCAAATAATTTTGAACGTTTACTCGCGGCTCGAGTAAAAAGGAACCCATAAACAGTTGTCCCTGTTTCAAGTCTGCCAAATGAGAACAAACAGGATTAAGGGCTAGAAGACTCATTAGCGATCAGAACTAAATATTATCATCTGTCCTGATGAAGGCCTCTGGAAAAGCCTTTTCCAGGATGGGGTTTATTCTACGGAAATAGGCCGAAACACGTTGACACATCTGAGGATATTTTAGTTTGAGAAAACATCTCATTTGCATTTAGTCATTTTGTAATTAAACACTTTGTAAACATTGTGAATAGATGAGAGAACATTGTGAATAGATGAGAGGACATTGTGAATAGTTGAGAGAAGATCAAACCCTTGAAGTATATGTTTCGAGATATGTTTTATTATGTGATGTTTCTGTAGAAAATGTTAAAGTAGGGAAAATGATTGTGATAAAATAAATTATTTTTACATCCATTTTGATATGAGAATTCTGAGTTGGGGTGAGTCTATAGTGACATGATGATCTACATGCCATAGAGTGTGGTGCTGGTACTTTGATAGAAAAACAGTAGACAGGGGTAGTCTGTGTTTCACCCATTAGTTTATATTATGTTTCACCTACCAAAACTCCAGTTACAATTGAAGGGCCACTTTGCGTTCATGGAAAATGTCAGCCCAAGGCAGACCCTTTTGCTGGCTGTGGGTAAAACTTCACAAGGACATCTCCCACTTCCAGCCTGCATGCCACATCGCCCAACTAATGACCAACTGCAATAGAAATGTCCTGCTAAAGGCGTTGAAATTCAGTGTTCTTCAGACCTACTGGCTGTGAAAGCCAAAGTTACCCTTGACTGGAGCATGACTAATATGTGTGAACATGGGGGCACTCACTTACAAAGAGTAAGCTTCCAACACAAAGGAGATTGAAAAAAACTTTAAAAAACTGTGGGCATAGGCTGACCCAGTGAAAACAAATGGCCAGGAGCAGGACCATTTGTCCCACATGAAGATTCACAATTTATTTCAAAGGCCTATTATCATTTAGGCCTTTTTCTCAGCCATCATAAGGCAGATGGATTTCATCTAAGTACCATTTTTTTATGTAATTTCCAGGCGATTTTGGGGTTAAAATTCATCTTCCTGTGACTCTGGGAACTGTAAAGGCCAGTTGAACTAGGTTTCTGGCTGATCTGAACATGTTCCAAATGTGAGAGTTGGTGAGCGGGTGGAAATTGAAATAACAGATATGCTTAATAACTTACATATTCATAACCATTGTGCTTTTTATGGAAACCGTAGAAAGGTGCCACATGGCCATGATACAGATTTGGTGATCGGCTTATCTAATTCCCCATGATTAGCGGAAACAGAAAATATGTTTAGTCTGGCAGTTGCTAGTAAAATTATGAAGTTGTGATATATAACTAGCTTTTGCCAAAAAAGTTGAAAGGAGAACAAAGGATAATGACAAATGGGAATTGCCATATGTTGCTCCAGACCCCTAAACCAATCCTGACTTGGAGGCTGAATTTGGGAGGCGAGAGAAGGGTAACTGTCCAATCTTAGTGGCAGGGGTTATTGCAGGGTACTTCTCCAAGATTGTAAAATTGATGGTGTCATTGCTGCTATATAAGGGGTACAGCACTAGGACAGAAGACACAGAAAAAGGAGAAACACAGGAACAAACAAACAAGAGACAGACCATCAGGAAGGTTGCTGCAATGGACCATCTGACAGCTGTAAGGAGACACCAGAGGAGATTGCTAAGAGCGCATCTGAGTGGAGTTGTCTATTCCTAGGAAGGCCTCAAAGCTGACTTGGTCCTATAGTGGAGAGAGGGGGGGCATCTTTGAAAGTGGGGTGACTAGACCCCTGCCCTATCTTTCCAGAGGGCCCTGAAATGCAGCTGGCGTTCCTGAACCTTAAACAGAGGCTTGCTATGTAAGTAGAACTGAGCCCTGGGAAACCAAATGGTGGGGAGTCTGCTTTCCTTGAATCCCTTCCCTTTATGGTGGTCCGGGGGGCAAAACTGCGTAGATCCTAAGCCTATTTAACCAAAAATATTAATTTAATTAATTCTCCGTTCGGTAGAAGACTACTGGGTGAATTTTGTTAAAATTCAAAATTAGGATCCACCAGGGGGCGCTGAGATATGTAGACGTCTCTCAGCTAGTCTCCACCTTGGGGTGCCTAAATTGGAGATCTGAGCCCCCCCAGTTTGTTGGCATTGGACCCCGACCCCCACCACTGTCTGCCGACATCCTCGAGCACGACCTGAGCCTTTTTCCGGCATCCGGAGGTGCCGGGAACTCGGTGAACGAAGCCTCCCTGTCAGCGAGCGGAGACGGTGCTCTCTCCGTCTCGGCTGAGGAGCTCCAAGGCGAGCTCACCAGAGTGTCGGTGGGGGAGGGGCAGCGCCAGCACTGGCGCGTACCAGCAAAGAGAATCCCCTCGGTGTACTGTGGCCCGTGATGGAGTGAGGAACACGTCGGAGGATCCTGCATCGACCTGCGGACCTAGGGATTTTCAGTCGGCAGGCGACGCAGGCTTGTGATTGCAGTCTGTGCCCCTTTCCGACATCGGTCGCGGGGACACCCGCATGAAAATAGGAGAAGCGGCCCATCCCCCCAATGCAGAGATATTTGGTAGCGTAGTGGCGGTCGGCACGTCAGTCCTCCCTGATCCTCCCACTGGCTGCGAGGTGGAGGAGCACAGAGCGGGGTGGAGGAGTGCAGAAGGAGATTCGCATGATGCTGATTTAAGTGCAACTGGCCTGGCCCCCACCGTCGGGACTGCGGTTTGTGATCCCCTGCGGCCCGGGAAGCCAATCTGCTGAGGCCCACACATCATCGCTGTGAGTAGGAGTGTGGACTGGACACCCAGGTGCAGGCCTACGGCGCGGGGACAAGCAATGGTGTGTGGCATTAGTGTTTTCCCATGGAGGCAGAGTCTGTAAGGGCCGGTGTGGATAGTCCTACCTAGGGAGCGTTTTCATTGAACTTTACTGGGATCTGTCCAATGCTCTCCTTCATGTTGTGCCAGTGGCTGGAGCCTCCCTATCTAATTTTCTACTTGCTGGGTGGTGCTTACAGAAGTAGCACGCAGGCAGAGAGGCGCCCCTCCTTCATCCCCCATTCTTGCGTCTTACCAGTCTGGTGAAATACTGCGCCACTCTTCATACTAGAAGACATTAGCTTGCACTCCTGCGATGGGGCCGCCTCCTTGCTCCTCCACAACCATGTCAACACAGCGGAGGGAGTGGGCCCCCTGTCAATCTTGATCTTGTGGCAGCTAAGTACGAAGCAGCCATTCTTTCACTGGCCACATCACTGCACAGATAAGGGGATTGAATCCAGGCACAAATAACAGCGGCAGTCACTGGGAGAGACCCCCTGACTCCACACCCAGAATAAAGGAATCATCAGGGGCCTCCTACGGGTCCTCACGGGGCCTTAGTCACTGGCATAAGCCCAGAGTGGGCGCTGATCACCTCCACTGGGTGACGTCAGGACAGTTGAGAGGTCCACCTGAACGTGGAACCAAGGAGGAGGGACTGTCCTCTGGCAGGGGGCGACCGGTCCCCAGGAACCCCTAAGAACCAGAGAAGGTCACGGTATAGGTCTTGGGGCGAGCCTGCAGCCCTCCGGGGGAGAGGACTTGAGGTCTGACCTGGACACCTAAACCAGCACAGCACACTATCCGACCTCTACCTGTAAACCATCCAGCCCAATACCCCATGGGGTCCGTTTGGGCCTACAATCACTCAGCCCACTGAAACCTACTGTAACCCATTATAGCCACTGTCTACCACTTAGCCTTAGCAGTCACATAGTCTTACTGCCTGTGGCCCGCAAGATCCCTTCTATTTCCATCACCCCTTGTGTTGCTGGGATACCATAGCAAGTTCTGCTGCTGGTCCACGCGTTCAAAGAGACATACGGGCTGAAGCTCATGTCCCAAATTGCCTAGAACTGTGTTGAGATCTGCCCTCATCAGCAGCCTGGTTCCGAGGAATCGTCCTGAACATACTCTTACTATCGGCAGTCGGGAACCACACCAGAACGTCACAAGATCGGCGTCCCACTGCTCCTCCTGTAAGGCTGGCGCCATCTGATCGAAGTAAAATCTCCCCCCAGACCTCAACAGCATGCGTCAGACATATCTGCATAGACACCCCACCAATCTATCCTAACCCCTTGCTCCTGTACTGCTGGCGCTCCAGGCGGACCTGTTGAGCGCTAGTGGTTAGCGGGGAACCTGAGGAGGTGAATTCCAGCAGCCACGCAGCTTCAAGGACAAACGGTAAGACGCGCTTAGCGAGAATATAGCTGCGCCCCGACGACCGCTGCAGTCTAGCTATACATACACAAAGAATCACCAAAACTCTGCCTTACCAACAGGACCGGCACCCTAATTCTCAATCCTACAACATGAGAAACTGGGTCCATGGGCCACAACACCCCCCCAAAGTCACTACAACTTCCATAAGCAAAGGCGACATTAAGGCTCTCCAACAACCCAGATAACGCAACAAAAGATCACAAGAACAGCCAGGTAGCACGTTACGGCTCTAAGAGCTCTAAGCGGTGAAGGAAGCATACGCTTGGATTCAAGGAGTCATCCCCCTTGAATTCCCAGTAGCACAGTCTGCTCCCGACGGATCAGCCCTGATGCCGGGAGTCAGAGGAAGAACTGGACAGTCAAAACCAAGAATCCAAGCCAAAACTCAAATGAGCCAAATGGAAAAGTGCTGGGGTCAGAGTCGACTAGAGGAGAGTCAGTCACCCCCCCTACTGGTTGACCATACAGCAGAAACAATATCATCCACAATTTCGTCAGATAAGGAGGTACTCCTGCACTGTCTGAAGGAGATGGAAGCCCGACTCACAAACTCATTCCACAACCAGCTGGAACAGATGAAAGAAGAATTGAAATCCTCCCTCCAGGAAGTAAGCAGAGAAATGTTGGACCTGGGAAACAGAGTAGATACACTCGAAAATGGCTTATCAACTGTTGCAGAAGAATCTAACCAGAACAGTATCCTCCTGGAACAGCTGGCTACCGCAACAACCAACTTAGAACTACAAGCAGAAGACCTTGAAAACCGCTCAAGACAATCCAACATCAGAGTCAAAGGCCTCCCCAAAAATATCCAGGACTGTGACCTTAAAGATACAATGCAACTGTGCTTCAGCAGCCTTCTGCCGGAAACCCAATCAGACCAAATCGGCTTTCATCGTATGTATCGAGTAGGCCAAAAACGGAATGACCCGGGTGCAAGACCCAGAGATGTGCTAATAGCAGTAACGTCCTACGGTCAGAAAGAAGAAATACTGAGAGCAGCAAGATTCCACAATGACCTCACAATCAATAGTTCCCATATTCAACTGTATCAAGACCTGGCACTCGTCACGCTCCGCAAAAGAAGAATGATGCAGCCAATCACAAAGGTACTACAAGCAAAACAGATACGATATAGATGGACTCACCCTTTCGGCCTCTCATTTATGTGGGAGGGTAACCAGCAGAAGATTACTACTTGTGAGGATCCCTTGCTCTGCTTCACTGTCTTTTTCTTCCTATGCACCCGAGTCCATTCACCTTCTGACTAGGTGCAATCATGCAGCTAGACGAAGCCAAGGAACATCCGATCGCTCCCGTACACGTCCCAATTCCCAAGACACTGCGAGTAAACCATGGGAATGGTCAATTGAGAAAAAGCGTAAACCAAAAAAAACAGAGAAGCCCAAAATCCAGCAACAGAGCCAAGAATGACAAGATGCGGAAGGACGCTCGAAGAAGCGGCTAACCAGGGAAAGTACAGCAGCAGAACAATGATGGAGGTTTACAATACATCAAAACACACAAAACCTACACAGAAAAGAGGGAACAGCACACCCAAAAGGTGGGAGCTCCCTATCTCTATGAGACTGAGACTATCTCCCAGAACCCCAGAGTTTGTGCTCCTCTTGCCTGGACCAAAGTGAACTCTTAGGGTCACTCTTTCTTAGGGTCACTCTTTCTGGAGTTCCTTTCAGGCCCAGGATAGAACACAGTTTCCTCTTCCTTCCTACCAGGGAGTCTTGGGAATTCCCCCCTTCCCGTGGATACACAAAGGTTTTTAGAATGCCCTTCCTAGGCTGAGGGTCTGGCTTTTCTCCTTCAGCAAAGCGGGCAAGGTGGTCTCTTTATAATCGCATCTTCAGCCAATCCAACGCCCTGACTTTCTCCTCTTAAGAGTTTTCATGGTCTGAAATACCTAATGTATTATTCCTTACTTCCCAGGACACACTGGTCCGGCCACTTTCCTTTCTGTGTGGTACAGATGAATACTCATCAATATCAGACAGCGACTGGCCTTCTTGATAGACTGAGCTAGGCCTTGGTAAGTCTAACTGCCTCATGTCACCCTGCTCTTGATAGGTGGCATGCATGCGGTTGGTTCCCATTTGTGCACAAGAAGTTGTAAATGACTGGCATGAGGCCCCTGTTGGGAAGGGTGCCTCACCTTGATCGGTGGGCCTTGTCACACATCCTGATTGGTCAGGGTGCCTCGGATCCTCTTTATATTTTTTGATTTCCTTGGGGAGGCTCTCAAACCTGTGTCTCTCCTTATTTATTTGCGATTGGTAGTCGGAGAGCTGGCTTTTTAGTTCGGACACAAAGGCCTGATTGAACTAAGGCACCCTGCTCTGAGCTACCAACCGATTCTTTGTTTGCTGCACCTCCTGCTGAAGGGATTCTTTTTCCCTCTGTGAGCCTTTTTTGCTGCTTGCATATTTAAGACGCTTTTCCTTCAGAAGACTAATCTTTCTCTTGTTCATTCCTACATTTTGCTGCCTCTAATGGTTCAGCTTCTATTTGCCTCACTCGCTCTACAAGCTCATTCCTTTCTTCTCTAATTCTGGTAAGTTCCTGAGAACCTGACTGTTCCGTTTCTAACTCCATTTCCAACTGATTTATCCTCTGTAATAGGACGCTGTTATCCTGATTCAAGAGGTCATTTTCCTGAGCCAGCTGTGTCCTCTGTTGTTTCAGAGTACTTACCTGCTGATGTATCAGATCAAAGTCATTTTGGGAATCAACCCCTTTGATAATTAATTGACTATTTTCAGTTTTCAATTGTTTTATTTCTGATTGGAATGAGATAATGTCCTCCAAAAAGACTCTATTAAGAGCAGACTGGTCATTTAGCTTGTGGTGCAGTGCGCTCAGATTTTCTACACACTCTTTTTGTGAATTTTACAGTCCAAAAAACTGGGTTTCCGGCTCTGCATTCTCCTGCTGCAGTGTTTTTAACTCAGCTTTGAGTTGCTGAACAGGATCCTGGGCCTGTTGCAGGTGTTCAGCCTGATTCATCCTACTAGCCTCACTATTTTGACAACACTCTTCTACTAACAGCAAATGAAAATATAACTGAGCAGTTAGCTGAGCCATTTGTATCTGTTCATCACAAGCAAGTGTGCAATATTACGGCTTCTAGCCAAATATCATTGCTTACTGAGGTAACCTCCCGCACAATACTGGTTTGCCAGTTCCCGGCATCGTCCTCAACCCATTCTCTTTTGAGAAATAATTTAGTTAGGAGATGCTCCCTGGCTTCCCCAATGTGTACAGTAGTCATTTTCACATTTGGCTTTTTCACTTTGAAAAAACCTTTCTTTATGCATTGCTAAAATCACCCTGTTCCTGCTCTGGGTGATTTCCTCATTCAAATACATTCTTACACACTCTTAATAGTTTTGCATATACACCTCCCTGGAACTTAAGAGTCAAGTCCTAGTGGCTCTTTAACAAAACAAAAATGACGTTCCCTCCAACTTAATGAAATTGCATCAAAATAAATAGACTGTCACAATGTACTTGTCATGGGTCAGGAATAGAAAGCTAAAGCCCGGCCCGAGCTCCCAATTTGTAACAGTTTATTGAGAAGCCACCCTCAACACTGTGAGTTCCTTCCCTCCCCACTCAAGTGGTGACACAACAAACTGTTTAACAGATTATTTTCGTTAGCCCTACCTCATACACATATCATGCCCCTTGGATCCCTCTCCCCTGAGCTAACAATGAGCCAAGAACCAGGCCTGTGTATGGGAAATATATTGGTATTTATTAAAATCTTTAAAAAGTAATAGAAATTAGCATGAAAATGTCAACAACAAAAAAACTTGATCTGCGGCGCAGCACAATCAACTTCTCTCAGCATAAATATATCACAAAAGTGAATTAAAAAGAACACAGACACAATTCTTACTTTCTGCAAATTTCACTTCACAAAATAATTACACTGATCAATAACAAAGGCACTTATGTAATGTTGTGCGATTTTGATTTTCCTGCAGGCTTAAAAGGGTAGCAGTAGGATTTCAAGATTGGGAAAAATACATATGGCAATTGTAATTTCGACAACACTTTTTGTTTAAAATAAACACAGGGTGATGTATCGCTTTGTTTTTCAGACCCCCCCTTGCTTTGTCTAGGTTGGGAAGTCAGACAGAAAAATTAATTGGAATGCTTTGGGGAATTTTAGATTTCAGACCCTCTTACTGCAAGGCCTGTGTTGGGGAAGCTGGATAAAAAGTTTGGACTGATTTAAGAACAAAGACTTCGAATTTTATTGGTGAGTTCAGGCCCTGTACGTTCAGAGATATGACTCTTGACTCAGCCATTTTGGTTTAGGAGGGGTTGCGCTGTTACAAGCTGGGATTGAGTTGTGTCTGTGCCTTCCATGTTTACTTTTTGGTGCCCCAGGGCTCGGGTTTGTGCTGTTGCTGTAGTTTTTGATACGTTTTGTTCTACTCGCTGCCTTCCAGTTCTCCCTCTCAGCTCCCACCTTTTGGGTGTGCTGTTCCCTCTTTTCTGTGTAGGTTTCGTGTGTTTTGATGTATTGTAAACCTCCATCATTGTTCTGCTGCTGTACTTTCCCTGGTTAGCCGCTTCTTCGAGCGTCCTTCTGCATCTTGTCATTCTTGGCTCTGTTGCTGGATTTTGGGCTTCTCTGTTTTTTTTGGTTTACGCTTTTTCTCAATTGACCATTCCCATGGTTTACTCGCAGTGTCTTGGGAATTGGGACGTGTACGGGAGCGATCGGATGTTCCTTGGCTTCGTCTAGCTGCATGATTGCACCTCGTCAGAAGGTGAATGGACTCGAGTGCATAGGAAGAAAAAGACAGTGAAGCAGAGCAAGGGATTTGTGAAAGACCCAATAAGACAAATTAAGGCCATAAAGAGCTTCCTGGCCCCATACCACAATAATGCCAAGTATTCGTTATGGGAGCATCTGGAACTTTATGAGCAGTTGATGGCATCATTCCAGATCAGGAATTATGTGAATTGTATAGCATTTGCTAAATGGACATTCTCACCAGAGTACTCCAGTTTCTTTGCAGGACTGGAGGACAAGGATCATCATAAATAGACCACTTATAAGACGGCCATATTGAAAAACAAAAATCCACCCATAGGAATCCACAAGAGGCCCGTAAGGCTGCATATAACCTGCAGTGTGTGGAAAATCAGGTGCCTAGGGAGTTTGTGCAGGAGTTAAAAAGCGGGCATTTGCTCAGACTTCCGGCGGGTGAACACCAATAGTAGGGAGTTCATAACTACATATTTCCATGCTCTCTCCGAATACATAATGACTCAGTTGTTGGTGCCTGACT
The DNA here is from genome assembly GCF_040938575.1 of Ambystoma mexicanum. NCBI lineage: Eukaryota > Metazoa > Chordata > Amphibia > Caudata > Ambystomatidae > Ambystoma > Ambystoma mexicanum. The sequence continues at coordinate 1,071,461,441 of NC_090931.1, forward strand.
TTCACGAGCATAGGACCCTGGATTGGGTGATTGAGCAGGCCACCAGGATTTATGAGGTCCAAAAGCCAGCTGAGATTAAAAATACTGTCAAAATCCCCAAACCATCTAACACCCCTGCTGCTGCAAAGGTGGCAAAAGTAAAAACTACCTCTCCATTGGATCTGGAGACGGGGGGCCTAAAAGTAACCCTCCTGCCAACAAGCAAAATTGAAAGCAGAAGAAACCCCCCCAACCCGGCCCAATCGAATGGCAGTCAGGCGGGGGCCCAGAACAATGATCCCCCTGACCCTGGCACCTATGTAAGTCCTAGGTACAAAGGTACTAAACCAATTCTGGGGTATGTATACACCCCCCCATCCCAAGGGGGGGGAACTAATCAAGTAAGTACTGCCTCAGGAAACTTCCCTCCAAACTTCCCTCAGGAGAGAAGTATCACTCCACCTCTCAATCTGAGCTTTTTCCCCAGATATCCCCCAAACAGAACTTCCAAAACAATCCTCCTTTCTCTTCCTGGTTCCAGGAGAAGTAGATCGCTGAATCCAGGAGAAGGGAGATTCAGGATGTAAAATTATGGGGGGAATTTCTAGTACTTGAGCTACTCTGGCACAAGGGACATTTACCCCTTTCAGGAGCAGCAGAGGTATGACTTTAGACCGTCCTACCACCCAGACAAGATCTCGCAACTGGAACGACAGGTCCAGCAACTGACCAATGATCTGGGGCGCATGCAGAAGGCTCAGTCCAACTCTCAACCTAACCCTGCTTCCCAGGATTCCCCAACACCCAGGTCTGATGCCCCAGGGGGAAATGACGGGAGGAAGCCTCCGTCAAACCACAGGTTCCGGAGGAGGGGGCCTGAGTGGAGGGGATATGCCAAGCCCTTGAGGAAGCTTCTGTTCTCACCCAAACAGAACCGCTCAAAACCTCTCAGCCTGAAAGAGTCTCTTCTACACCAGAAAACGTTAGAACCTAAAGAGCAAAGGGTAAGTAGGAGAGGCCAAAGAAGAACCCATTTTGCAGATTAACTCCGGATTATCCGCTTTGAAAGAGAAGAATCCCTGGAGGATTCAGGTAAGCAGACCTTCTGTTTCAAAAATGGGGGGAGACCTCCCAAAGAAAAATGGGTCCCAAAAGACCCTGAGTGGGACAGGGTAAGGATGGAGACCGACCCAGAACCAGAAACTATTCAACCCCAAACCTGTGAGCCAAACAAAAGTGAAACAGTGGGGCGGGGTCTTTTCTCCAAACAGGTTCTGAGAACTGTTGCCAGGTAATGCGGGACAGCCAAGGAGCCGGGGAAAAGGAGCATTTGCCAACAGCTCCCATTGCGAGTTGCAACGTTTATTTTACAGATTCCCAAAAACTGCCCAAGATCACACAGTGTCGGAGTTCAATATTAAGAAAATGATAACCGGCTGTCAAACAACTCACACTATCTTTACACCTTGGAGGAGAAAGAAGGCAGATTTTATGCTGATACTGGATCCCAAGCCACCCTCCTGTCAAAAAGAGCCTTTGACCAACTAAACTCAGGACGGGGGAGGGCCAGCAAATTCTACTCACCCCACTTCCCAGACAACTCAAACATTTTGACGGGAATTAAATTTCCTTCGAAGGGCCTGCGGATCTAGACATACAAATGGGACTGCACCAGCGGAAACATCCGGTGATCGTTGTGACAGCAGAGGGCACACCTTGTTTACTGGGGAACAATCTCCTGATGAGGTTATCACCTCTGATCGACTGTGTAAACAAGGTCCTCTAGCCTCAGACTAACCGCCCCATCAAATTAAAATTGAGTAAGCCTGAATGATCATAATTGATCAATGTTCTGATAATGTAGAGTTCCATTTAAAAAATACCCAAGTCCCACACATCACAGTCATCTCTGTAGGAGAACAAACTGGTGATGGAAAACATTCTCCATTCTTGAAAATCAACATTCCTCCCAGTTTTAAGTGGCAACCCACACTGGAAGGGAACACCATAAAATGATACACCAGTCCAAAATGAGAAGAAAACTTGAGTCCAGTGAAATCAGACAAGGAATAGTCTGCTCAAGATCTGACGGACATTCAGAAAAGGGGCAAGCAGTTGTTTTTCCCCATTCAGGTAAATGAGGGGGAGGAACTGGTGCTCGCAAGAGTATGTCCAAATAATGGAAGGAGCTTCATCAGCGAAGAATTATTCAGGAAACTCCCAAAAGATCAGACCATTACCACATTTAAATTGATTGACAAATGGGAAGCAGGTCTGGAAACCCAAAATTCCAAACATCTCCTGCCTATCAGGTGTATGCTAAAAATGTCCATTGCCAACAAAAGCATAGACCATAATTGATGGGTCGTGAGAGATGTCCCTTCTGCCTTTTATCTGGGAAGTGACATTCTCAACCGATTCGCAATCAATTTGGACCTAATTAATAATAAAGCCTAGTCCCGAATGGGGAGTAACCCTATGTGGTTTGACAACATTGAAAAAGCATTCTGGTCAGCTGAATTGCTACCTTATGTGGTTGAAGTTCAAGTGTGAGAGGAGGTTACCATCTCAGGACAGGTGCGACAATTTACTCTTCCCCACAAAATTAAGCGAGGACAGAACCTCAAACATCAGGACACATATACAAATCTAAATTCCCATCTCCAACAACAAGGTTTTGTCACGGCTCGCTCCCTTCGCTCCCGTTCCCGTCACTTGGGGGCATGTTTTTTTTTTTTTTCCCTACTGGACATTTCCTCCGAACCTTATGCTACAGTGCTGTGATGAATTGGGAGCGCTAAAACCTTATTTTCCAAGTTACTTCCCTTCCGGATCCATTCCAGGTTTTTGGCAGCCAGCATGCTACGTTAATCTAATGACTATGCTTCCCAGAATGCCTGGCTCACTGCCTCACCTCCTCCCTTGCAGGACAAGGTTGGGTGGAGGATAGGCAACACCTGTGGCTGCAGGTGCAGCAGGCGGCACACCTGAGGGGTGTGCTTGTTAAGGAGCTTTAAAAGCCTCAGTTTACTTCAGTCCAGCGCTGGTCATTGTTGCAGTGTTCCTGTTGTGACTGGTTCCTTGTTCCTGGTTCCTAGTTTTTGTGCCTGGTTCCTAGTTCCTGTTTCTTGTTCCTCTGCCCTGGATTTCGAATTTAGGTGCTTAATTGATTTCTGCTTTCTGGATTTCCCTTTCTGTCTTCCTCTGTCTGCAGGCAGCCTTTCTCTGTGCTTTACCCTTTGATGCTGCCCAATTTGCCTGTGTTCTCTGTTTCTTTGAAGCTGTCCTTTGCTACTGAAAAACTTGATGCATTAGTCTTTCCCTTTATAGATTTAGCTTCCTGCCTTTTCTCCTTGGATGGGTGGGAAAGGTTTCCTTTTGTGATATCATTTTCCCTGCTCCTGATCCTTACTTTCTATTGGGATCCATTCCATGTTTTCCATTGCACTTCTGCATTTATTTCCCATTGATTATTAGGTGTGGGGTGCTGTTGTAACTAGTCCCAGTGTGAATGCCCTTTGTTTTCCTCACTATTCTATAATCACTATTCCTACTTGCCCCTTGACTAGGGTCTTATGTATTTAGTTTCCTCCACCCATTGCTGTTATAGCCTTCAGGGTCCCTGTTTGATCAACTGGGTTTGTGGGTTTACTGACATTCAAGTGGTCTTTCCGGTCCTCGTGAGTACTGTTTCTAAGTTCCTTATTCAGTATCATCCAGAGTGTCAGCTCACAGATCCTGTCCTTGCTTGCCCTCTACGTGGGCTTAGCGCTGTCAGTATCTGTAATAGCATAGTGGGTAAGGAGTTTGCCGACTTTCCTTTCAGTCATAAGGAGGTTCTAAGTGCTTACCCCACATCCCTTTTCATATATTGGTATTATAGTTTCACTCTATTTGCACTCCTGGGTTTTAGTATACACGAGTCTTGGGTATTGTATGCACGTTGATAGATTCAAAGTTGTTCCCTGTGTGATTCCGTGCACATTTCCCTTGCCATATTCATTGCCTTCTTCCTTTCTTAAGAGGTTTATATTTAATTTATATTTATATTTATATTTAGGTTTATATTTAAATCCGACACCTCTAGTAGACCTAGAACACAACACCATTCGAATATTGGTGGATAACGACTGTTTTGACATCAGCAACGGTATTCTTTCAGAAAAGATTCTTACTAGGCATGGGGGAATTTCCTGGTGTTCTCTTCCTGCCCCTATGGTGTGGAAGAGGTGACCTGTGACATTAGGCAGGAGGAGTTAGTGTTAAGAGTCAAGGACGACTACCTCGACTTCAAGCTAAAACAGGTCTTCCTGGAATTCCAAGATGTCTTTTCAGTGAACTCATATGACTTTGGACGCACATCCATTCATTCAACCACCATGCCCACTGACCCCAAGATGGCTCCAGTATCTGTGAAACAATACAGGTTACCTCTCGCATCCATGGAGTCACTCACAGAGGTTATTAAGAATTTAGAATCCCTAAAGTATTGGCTAATAGAGTCGAGGGGCTTCTACCAAGTCTGATACACCAAGACCAGGCGGGATTTATAAAGGGAAGGCAGACAGCAGATAATATTAGGAGGGTGGCGCACCTGGTGGTGCACCTGGTTGAGAAGGCGGAAAAGACACACACCCCGGCAGCACTTCTATCTCTTGACGCTGAAAAAGCATTCGATCGGGTGGAGTGGTCTTTCCTCTTCAAAACTATGGAAAGGGTGGGTCTATGGGGTGCATATTTACAAATGGTTAAGGCTAATTATGAGGGTCTTAGTGCACGGGTGGTGGTTAATGGTACGTCCTCGAGGTTGTTCTTACTCCAGAGAGTTACAAAGCAGGGTTGTCCCCTATCGCCCCTACTCTACGCTATCTAACTGGAGCCTCTGCTGCAAGCTATCCGGGAATCGGAAGGAATACAAGGAATCCCTTTCGGGGGTAGACAGCAGAGGGTGGCGGCCTTTGCGGATGATATGCTGCTCGCCCTTACCGACCCATTGGAATCGAGCAGACACTGCAGGTTATTGCTAGAGAAATTTGTCAAAGCGTCGGGGCTACGCATAAATATGAATAAGTCTGAGCTGGTGGACCTGTCCCTGGGGAGAGAGGAGAGGAAGGCATTAAAAGAGTCAACGCCCTTTGCATGGCGCCCGGGGGGTATCACGTATCTGGGGTCAGAATTACTCCAAATCTCTCAGTGTGGTATGTGGCTAACTACCCCCCTCTCATGGAAAAAATCAAAAAAGATCTTAACAGATGGAGGAACCTACGGGTGTCCTGGCTTGGGAGGATGGCGGCAATAAAAATGGTCACCCTGCCGAGGTTACTCTACCTGTTCCAAGCGATCCCTCAGGCTGTTCCGGATGGCTTCTTTAGGGTGCTCCAGGCTATCACAAGCAAATTTATTTGGGAGGGGAAGAGAGCAAGGATATGCCGACAGCAACTCATGGCCCGAGGAATGAAGGGGGATTAGGCCCGCCCAACTTCTGGCAGTATTACGAGGCAGTCCAGCTACGGGTATTCAGAGAGTGGCTTCGGGAGGGGGAAGGAAAACACTGGGTAAAAATGGATAGGGCGGTAACGCAGCATGACCTGGGGGAGGTCCTGTGGCTGCCTAAACAACATCGGCCAAGGCATATGTATAAGAGCTCAATTACAAAACTGATGGCGGATAACTGGGACAGACTAGTCAAACACAAGGCGATTACAACCTACCCGTCCCCTTTCACGCCATTATTCAACAACAGGGAATTTACTCCTGGGCTTGAGAGGGGGGAATTCAAGTCATGGCAAGAAAAGGGGTGCCAGAGAATGTGAGACATGTTTATAGGGAGTGAAATTAGCTCCTTTTCGGATTGTAAAAGGGACTCCGCAGTTGGGGAGGGGGAGAGACTGCGATACGCCCAGCTAGGCCACTGGCTTTTATACCCCACGAACAGGGAGGTGGCCACTAGATCACCGACCACCTTCGAGAAATTCCTCCTGACTAATGATGGCTCGAAAGGCCTAATCTCTCAGCTGTATAGGATACTGGACGAAGCAACTTTGAGGCCGCAGTGGGCATATATGGGTCAATGGGAGCGTATTCTGGGCAGAGAGATGGAGAGGAGGGAATGGGAAAAACTTTGGCAAGAACCTCACAACTCAGGGAACTATGGTATAAAATACTGTTTGGGTGGTATTACGCCCCGGCACGCCTGCACAAGATTTATCCAGACACTTTGGCTTTATGTTGGAGGGGTTGCGGACAAGAGAGCACAGTGGAGCATGTCTGGTGGAAATGCTCAAAAATAGTCCCTTTCTGGACGGATATTTCCCAGGTACTTGAACAGGCGTTTGGGCTCAAAAGAAGTTTGCCCCCGGAATGGGTCTTGTTGGGAATGCGACCAAAAGACACGACAGGTGAACCTAAGGGCAGGGAAAGAGCGCGGGTGATGCTCGTACTAGCTGGTATGTCGCTTATTGCCCAGAGATGGAAGAGCCCAACCATTCCGTCATTTCAGGACTGGCTGCGCAAAGTGTGGGAGTTGGTCATAATGGAATGGGCCACATATGCTATGAATAAGGCATTACAGGCATTTGCGGGTGAGTGGGCGAGGTTCTCACCTTCTTAAGAGACGATTTCAGAATCGGGTGGCGCCCTCAACGTTTGAGGCTCCTTGACCTGGAATGACCTCACAGAGACGCTATGCAGCGGCAGGGAACAACAGAAGAGCAAAGGCATTACCGAGGGAGGGTGGGAGGGAGGGGGGTTTGTTGGGGATTGTTTTGATTGTTGAAAAATTCAATAAAAAGAGTTTAAAAAAAAAGAATTTAGAATCCCGTGGGATAATTCATATGATCCACAGTACCTTTAACAACCCGGTACTGGGGATCCTCAAACCAAGCGGCCAATGGAGACTATGTGCAGACCTGAGGGAGTTGAACAAACAGGTCCACATGTCAAGATGGCCCCTTCCCTACATCGATCAGGGACTGGCCCAGATCCAAGGTGTACACCGCCATTGACCGGACCAACCCGTGAGTAGGGACGATCAGTACAAGCTTGCCTTTACCTTTGAGGGGCAGCAGTACACTTGGACCCAAATCCCCTTTGGATGCATAAACTTTGTCAATGAGTTCAACATCTTCCTGCATAAGGCCATGCCCGATTTGGGTGAAAGGGGAAACCTGGCCTATGTGGATGATGTTTTGATCAAGAGCTCAACTGTGGAGGAAAACATAGCAGAAATCAGCTATGTTCTTACCCAGTTGCAGAATGCCGGAGCAAAACTGTCCTTTCAGAAGGCACAGTGGTGTAAGAACCAAGTGAACTTCTTGGGGCATGAGATCACACCGGAGGGTCTTAATCCCCAGGCAAAGAAGGTGGAAGCCGTATTAAAATTAAAAGACCCTACCACTCTGCAAGAATTAAGGAGCCTTCTTGGACTTACTAATTATAGTCAAAAGTTCATTGAACACTACGCAGAGGTCACTCAACCCTTGGCTGGACTCAAGTGGGAGTGGGGTCCAGAACAATCTGAGTCAGTTAAACAACTGAAAAGAAGCCTTTCCCAGGCTCCTTGTTTGGCTTACCCCATAAAGAACAAGGAGTTCTTCTTGGAGACAGGGTTCTCAGATACTTGCCTAACAGCGGTATTGTACCAAAAGCATGACAAGGTCAACAAAGTTATCTCAAACGCGAGCAAGAGGAAAAATTCAATGACTGCGAGAAGGCACTCCTGGCAACGGTGTGGGTGCTGAAAAGTTACCACCCATTCATACAGGGGGAGCACATCATTGTCGAGACTCCTCACCAACTCTTGCAGTATCTACAAAGTAACAGAATCCGGACGGGGAACGTTAGTAATTCCTGAATTCTGTCCATACAAGGCTTTCCTGAGGAGGTCAGATACGGCCAAAACAAGAAGAGTCCCCTAGAGCAAGGGTTGGCAGACTTGCATGATTGTGCTCAAGAAAGCTGTCTCGAGGACGAAAGTGTAATGACCAACATCAACATGGAGGCGTTCTTAACTTCCCCACACAAGGTCTATGAATAAGACACATGTCAGGGACCCACAGTTTATGTGGATGGGTGCTCCTACCATTTTGATAGCAACAGGGAAAAATAACTAGTGGCTGGCATTGGGAATGCCTGGGTGAATGATACCCCGGAACCCTCTGCTGGTTATAAAATAGGACCCCGAAGTAGTCAGGTTGCAGAGTTGATGGCTGTTTATCAAGCCATCCTCACTGCATTGCAAGGGGATTTCAAAGAAACAGAATCCTCACTGGGTGAAAGCCAAATGGCAGCTTTCACCAGGTGATGCTTAACCACGCCAATGACACGGCCATTTCCGGTCATAAGGGGTTTCATACGACATTGGCAATCTTGCACAAGGTTGTGTACTGACCACACATAGGCCAGGACCTTGCCACTTACCTAAAGGGGTGTCTTGTTTGTGTGCTCAATTCCAACCCAGTTCACTCACACACAGAGCTCCCCTACGGAAAAGGGGAATGACACTGCCTTGGTCAGATTTGCAAGTCGATTTTATCAGGCCAGTGATTCGCTCCTCTAGAGAAAACAAGTACATGTTGACTGTGACATGCTTGTTCATGAAGTGGGTAGAATGTCTTCCAGCCCCAAATTGTAAGGCAGAGACAGCTGCTGAACTAATGAGCAACCACATCTTCTATTGTTTCGACCTCCTGCAAAGGATTGAGTAAGACTGAGGAAGCCATTTTACCAGTGAGGTGATGGCGAAGATGTGGGAGATTCTAGAAATAAAAAGAAAACTCCACATTGCCTACCGCCGGCCTCAAGTGGGGGGGGGTAGCAAGATACAGCAAAACAATTGTATCTTAAAAAAAATTGTGGCATACTCTGGACCCAGTTGGGACATCAGATTGCCGCTTATTGTGATGGCTATTAGGTTTACACCATCTTTTGCAACAAAGAAGTCTCCATTTGAGCTCATGACCAGACAAAAAATGGTGTTACCACAGCATCTGCTCTATAGGACTCAGGAGCAGACAGTGATAAATCTGTCCACTACTCATGAGTACATTGAAAATTTAAGGAAGCACCTCCAGCATGCTTTTGCTTATGCTCAGCACAATTTAGAAAAGTCGGCTGAAGGAATGAAGACCTACTATGATCTAAAGACCACCGAGAAAGAGTATGAAATAGGTGACAAGGTTTACCTGTACACTTTTCAAAGGAATCAGACCAAGGAGCAGAAATTCCTCCCATCTTGGCGTGGTACCTTTGAAATTGTAGATAAAATATCACCTGTTGCTTAAATGGGTCCACATCAACCAGTTGAAAAGCTGTCAACCCAGACACGCTTCACGACTGATGAGCCAAATGAAAGTCGAGCAGAGGAACCATCTGAAGAATGAAAAGGAAGGATGAAAAACCACAAGGAGATATATATACATATATATTACATGGCCTGCGGTAGCGGCCATGTAATTATGGTTAAGTTGCTAAAACCATACGAAGAGCACTTTTTGGGCGGCTTATAACTTCGCTCCCACTGGACGAATCCTCCCCAAACCTTGCAAAAAAAGTATATGGCCCACTCTGAATTGGTGAGGTTTGGTCCAGGGGGGCAAAATTATAGGGGGGGTCAGAAAATTGATTTTTTTTCCCATAGACTGAATGGAGAAATAATTTCTGTCACGCCTACAGCCCAAACTGCTAGACGGATTTTCACCAAATTTGCGGTAGGAGCAGCAGCTTGGTCCCAAAAGCGTGCTTTTGTGCATTTGGTGAAAATCCATCCAGTCGTTTTTTTTAAAACGACCAAAAAGTAGGTCTAAAAGAATTAGTGATATCTATGTCCGCTCTGCGGACACACTTCCCTGTTCGCTCCGCGGACAGGACACCAATTGGCTAATCGGCTTGCGTCATGTCCGCGGACATGCGACGCGCTCACTGATTGGTTGGAGTGAAGCCTGAGCTGCGTCACATTATCTCGATGCACCCGCCATCTTGGATTCGCGGACATCGCAGCAAAAACATATAAAAAACACAACTTTGCACTTGTCAAACTTATCAAATAATCTCTGGGGAGGTGAGGGGTGATGAGGATGGGATGGGATATGGCTGCAAGAGGCAAAACATTGGTAGTTTTCACCCTGAAGGTCTGCAAACAGTTTGGATGTTCGCAAACAGTCCTGTAAGGTTCGCGGACACCTCTGCATTACAGGGTTGGTGAAAAGCAGTTCTTGTATGGCTTATAACTTTGGCGCCACTTAATAAAACTGCATGAAATGTTGCACCTATATTCTTGACCTGATTCCAAATGAGTCTGCAAGGTTTGGTGGGATCCTGTCAAGAGGGGGCGAAATTAGAGAGGGGTCCCAAAATAATATAAAGGCTTATAAATGGGGTGCCATTTAAAGAATCTACACAAAGGTGTGCTAAAACATTATAGATCTAGATATACATGTTTTCGCAATGTTTGGTGGGATTTTGTCAGGAGGGGGCAAAATTAGAGGGGGGTCCCAAAATATTGTAAAGGCTTATAAATGTGGTGCAATTTGACGGATCTACACAAAAGTTTGCAAAAAGATTTTAGATCTAGATATAAATGTTTTCATAAAGTCTATATGGATTTTGTCAAGTGGGGGCTAGGTTATATGACTATTGTATGTGCATACATTTGACACTTTTGAAAAAATAAAACGTGTGTATTTCCAGCAAACTTGTGGAAGGATCATTGACAAGGATCTGAAAGCATGGTTTTTCAAATGTGCCGTGTTTTATTTTTGAACAAGTGTAATAATGTAGGTACAAAAAATACTGACTCCTCCCCTTACTTTCTTCTATGCACTTACTCTATCAGAATTGTCCCTGGAACTAATATGATAGCAACCTCGTCTGTTTCCTCCACCCTCCCATTACTGTTTTTTTCCTCCCCACCACCCCTCCAGCACTATCTGAAATGTCGTCAGGCCTAGTATGATAGTCACTTGTTTTGTTCCTCCCCTCCCTTTCTGCACCCCTCTCCCTCACCTTTTGTTTTTCTCCGGCTCTACCAGAAATGCCGTCAGGCCTAGTACGGTAGTCGCCTGTCTGTTTCCATTTCCTTCCCACTCTCCCCCTCCCTTCCTTATCTATGTCTTAGCTCTTGCACTATCTGAAATGTCATCAGGCAGAGTACGATAGTTAATTTCACATCCTTACTGTTCATGGCCTGTAAGAATGTGGTTGTATTTTCCCTTGTTCCCTCCCTTGCCTTAAAGCGCTTTGAAACACATTGTTTATAGGTGCTATATAAATAAACGATCATATCATATCATATCAGGGAGTAATTTACTTGGTGTTATTGTACAAATGAAGAAAATAAAATGTGTTTTGTGAAATGGAAAGATCATGGAAAGGTCATGTTATAACTGTATGTTGTTGTAGTAAATTCTATGTAAATCTTCTGGGGGAAAAATGTTGTAAAAAGTACTGAAACTCTTTTTCTATCTTTTATTAGAGAACTAACCTCCTTAACTTCGAGCCTGGACCTGGAAAGGAAGGAAGAAAGGTTTGCCATGACACACCCTCCAACCCAAAGATGGAAGGGAAAGCTGGAGTGCCCACTTCCTGATGAAGGAAATTGTGCCTAATGAAACCCAACTCTGCCCTGCTCTTCCCCAACAAAGAGTCATTGAAGGACGGGGGGGCACGTGGGGTGCATTTGCACATGGATGGCTGGATTTTAAACACAAACAAAAACAGCCTGGCCTATGTTTTTGTTTTTCAAGTAAAATTAAAGAGCCATGTGAAAAGGGTCCTACCTTTCATTACCAATGGACACGCAACATTTAAATTTACAAAGGTAGGAGGAATCAAAGATCTCTGTCACATGGAAAACAGGATTTGTAAACATTGAAAATAAAAACGTCCCACACATATGTGTGCAAATAGAAACAGTTTAAAAAAAGTGAAAGTGAAAAATATATCACTGCTCTCAGAAAAATGTCAGGAAAACAAAACATGATGTGCAGGTTTACCAAAAGCAATGTATATTATGTTTCACCTACCAAAACTCCAGTGACATTTGAAGAGCCACTTTGTCTTCCTGGAAAATGTCAGCCCAAGGCAGACCCTTTTGCTGGCTGTGGGCAAAACTTCACAAGCACATCTCCCACTTCCAGCCTGGATGTCACATCTCCCATCTAATGACCAACTGCAATAAAAAATGTCCTGCTAAAGGCGTCGAAATTCAGTGTTCTCCAGACCGGCTGGCTCTGAAAGCTAAAGTTACCCTTGGTTGGAGCATGACCAATATGTGTGAAAATGGGGGCACTCACTTCCAAGAGCAAGCTTCCAACACAAAGGAGATTAAAAAAAAACAAAAAAACTGTGGGCACAGGTACAGGCTGACCCAGTGAAAACAAATGGCGGGAAGCAGGAGCAGGACTATTTGTCCCACATGAAGATTCACAAATTATTTCAAAGCACTATTATCATTTAGGCCTTTTTCTCAGCCATCATAAGGCAGATGGATTTCATCTATGTGCCATTTTTTATGTAAGTTCCAGCAGATTTTGGGGATATAAAATTCATCATCCTGTGGGAACTGTAAAGGCCAGTTAAACTAGGTTTCTGGCTGATCTGAACATGTTACAAATGTGAGAGTTGGTGACCGGGTAGAAATTGAAATTAGGGATTATGCTTAATAATTTACATATTCATAACTGTTGTGCTTTTTATGGCAACAGCAGAAAGGTGCCACATGGCCGTGCTACATGATACAGATTTCGTGGTCGTCTTATCTAATTCCCCATGATTAGCGGAAACAGAAAATATGTTTAGTTTGGTAGTTGCTAGTAAAATTATGAAGTTATTTATTTTATTTATTTTTTACATTTGTAGAGCGCACTGCAGCCCATAGACATCGAGGCGCTATTACATGAAGGCGTAAGCTGCAAGATTATGTAAACATAGGAAACATAAGGTACTTAGTTACAGAGAGAGGAGCGGAGCATAGTTACAAATGACGTTCGTATGCCTGTAGATATAAAGGCAGGTAGGTTTAGACAAACAGCCTAGTTTTTAAGGCTTTGCGGAAGGCTAGGTGAGAGTCAATCCCCCTGAGGAGCGAAGGTAGGGCGTTCCAATGTGAGGCTGCTAGGGCTGAGAAGCTCGAACCGCCCGCACGTACTCTACAAGTCTTGGGGGTAGAAATCAGGTTGGTGTAGGCAGATCTGGTGGGCCTGGCCGAGGTGGGTCGTGAAATTCTCTGGGCAAGGTAGGGGGGAGCAAGGTCATGTAGGCATTTATGGGTGAGGGAGAGGATTTTAAAGATGATCCTCTGCCTAATGGGCAGCCAGTGGACCTGCCTCCTAAGGTCAGAAATGTGGTCTTTCCTGGAAAAACCAGTAGCGGCCCTGAGGGCGTTGTTCTGGGCAAGCTGGAGTTTAGCGATGTTTTTTTCCGGAGGTCCCACCAAGGAGTGCGTTGCAGTAGTCCAACCTGGATCCTATGATGGCCCTAGCAATAGTGAGGCCATTTTGTGAGGATAGGAAGGGTCTTGCTGCGTAGATGAGTTTGGAGTAGTATGCTGATGAGGAGGCTATGGCATTAACATGCTTGTCCATGGTGAGATTAGAGTCGAGGTAGACTCCTAGAGTCTTGACTGATTGGGATACCGCAATCGGTATGTTGTCGATGGTAAAAGAGGTGTATTGTTTGTCAAGGTTGCCTAGAATAGTTGGTGACCCAATAAGTAAAAGCTCGGTCTTCTCGCTATTGAGACAAAGCCAATTGTCAGCCATCCGGGCTTGGATGGTGGCGTAGATGGAGTTGAGGGTGTTCTTGTCCAGCTCATAGTCACCTGTAAGCGAGATGAGTACTTGGGTGTCATCCGCATAATTCGTGTATGAGATGCCCATAGAATCGAGGAGATTGAAGAGAGGACGTGTGAACAGGTTGTAGAGGGTGGGTGCAATGCAGGAACCCTGGGGCACCCCACATTTGATGTGACTAGGAGATGCGCATGCTGAGTCCGAGAAGACTTTCATGGCCCTTTCCTGTAGGAATGAGGTGATCCATGCGCATGCTTTTGGGGAGAAGTTGGCTGCTATAGAGAGATGGTGGCAGAGTGTGTTGTGATCAACGAGCTTGAATGCTGCTGATAGATCGAGGAGGAGCAGGAGCGCTGGTTTGCCTGCGTCACGAATGTCATCCATTTGATTTGCAGGTCAAGTAGGGCTGTTTCCGTCCCATGACGAGGTCTGAAACCAGACTGCCGAAGGCCGAGAAGGCGGTGCTCTTCGAGGAATTTTCGGACTTGATGGTAGGCCGCTTTGTCCAAAATTTTCAATGGAAAGGGGACAGTAGTGATGGGTCTGTAGTTCCCTGGTACTGATGGGTCAAGTGAGGGCTTTTTGTTGTGATACATAACTAGCTTTTGCCAAAAAGTTGAAAGGAGAAGAAAGCATGATGACAAATGGGAATTGCCATACGTTGCTCCAGACCCCTAAACCAATCTTGACTTTGAAGCATGTTTTTGGGAGGCGAGAGAAGGGTAACTGTCCAATCCTAGTGGCAGGGACTATTGCAGGGTACCTCCCCAAGATTGTAAAATTGGTGGTGTCATCACTGCTTTATAAGGGGGACTGCACTAGGACAGGGGCCACAGACAAAAAAGAAACAGAGACACAAAAAGGAGAAAGGCAGGAACAGTCAGACAAGAGACAGACTATAAGGAAGGCTGTTGAAACGGACTATCTGACAGCTGTAAGGAGACACGAGAGGAGATTGCTGAGAGCGCATCTGAGTGGAGCTGTCTATCTCTAGGAAATCCTCAAAGCTGACTGGGTGCTATCTTGGAGAGCGGGAGGCCATCTTTGAGAGTGGAGTGACCAGACCCCTTTCCTATCTTTCCAGAGGGTCCTGAGATGCAGCTGACTTTCCTGAACCTTAAACAGAGGCTTGTTATGTAGGTAGAACTGAGCCCTGGGAAACCAAAATGTGGGGTAGTATGATTGCCTTGAATTCCTTCCCTTTATAGTAGGCCTGGGGCAGAACTGTATACATCCTTAGCCTATTTAACCAAAAATATTAATTTAATTAATTCCCCATTTGACAGAACACTACAGGGTGAATTTTGTTAACTTTCTAAATTAACAAAGCTCACTTCTCAGTGTCTGCTGAGAACTATAGCCTATAATTTAATTGGGTAATCTTTGTTGTCCGGCTGAACCAGACTTCTTTAGGGAAGAGGGGTGTCTTTGTTCTTAAATCGGTCTAACCTTATTAGCCAGCTTCCCTAACACAGGCCTTTCAGTAAAGGTGGTCTGAAATCCAAAAATCCCCAAAGCATTCCAATCGTTCTGTCTGACTTCCCAACCTAGACCAAAGCAAGGGGGGGGGGGTCTGAAAAACAAAGCGATGAATGACCCTGTGTTTATTTTAACCCTTTAAGTGCCAAGGACGAGCAATCTCATCCTTAGCATTATGGTTGCAGTGCCAAGGACGAGATAGCTCATCCTTAGCATTACGGTTTCAGTGTCAAGGACGAGATAGCTCCTCCTTTTTTGCACTTCACTTTGTGCGATCCCTGCCGCACAAAAGTGAAATCCAACCCCCGGGCTATGTGAGGAGGTGGTTCCTCCTCATGGCCCGGGGGTTGGATTTTCCTCAGTTTCACATCAGCACGTGTAATGCGTGAAAAGAGAAGGTGAGTCTCCACCTTTCTCTCCCTCGATCTGCAGCATTACTGTGCCGTTCAGATCGAGTGAGGTGTTGTTGGAAAGGGGAGACTATCCCCTTTCCAACAACACATTATTTGAAGCATTTCTGGGTGTAGATCGGGCGCAGATTGCTCGATCTGCGCCCAGCAATGCCACTAGACCACCAGGGATCTGTTTGTGAAGTGGGGGGCAGAGGGGGCTGCTTACCAAGTACAGCAGCAGTCCCAGGGAGCCCCAACAGGGTCCCCCTCCCTTCCAGGAGTTACATTTTGTAACGCAGCCAAGCCAGCACTCGAGGATGGTTGGGGGTGATGTCCTTGGCATTGGGTGGCTGTCTCCCATGTGGTTTGACCATACCCAAACCCAGCAGCGGTTCCAGGGAGCCCCGGCAGGGTCCCCAACCTTTCCCAGAGGGAGAATCTGTAACGCAGCCTAGACAGCTCTCCAGGCTGGGCTTGGGGATGGTCGATCCACATGGGTAACGGGTGCCCAAGGCCTGGGACATCACCCCTGGCCATCCTTGAGCTCTGGCTGGGTTGCGTTAAATCTTCTCCCCCTGGGAAAGGATGGAGAGCCTGCCGAGACACCCTGAAACTGCTGTTGGACTTGTGGACGGTCAACCCACATGAGGGACAGCCACCCAAGCCCAGGGACATCACCCCCGAACAGCCTGGATCTCTGGCTAGGCAGCATTACAGAATTTCACTCGGGGAACAGATGGGGACCCTGCCGGGGCTCCCTGAGACTGCCGTTGGACTTGTGGACAGTCAACACTTTTTCCTTTCCACCCAGGTAGGTGCACCCACACATGTGAGGTACTGTTTTCATCTGGACACCTGTGGGCATGTGGGAAGGTAGGACATGTGTTGTTGGCAGTGTGTTTCAGTAGTTTCCAGGTGGGAAATGTCTGAAAATTTAGTTTTTTCCCTAAATTTGGGACTTTGTCTGGGCTTGTGGGTAATAAATTCTGGGGCGTTCCACGCAAGTCAGACCTCTGTTGATTGTCACAGTGTCTTCTTTTTGGAAATGCATGGGGTTCTCTGTTTTTGGCTACCACACCCAAGTCCCAAATCTGTAGGTTGGCTTCCCAAACCCTTTGGGGATAGCAGTTGTTTAGCCTTTTCCCTTTGCGCCCAGGTATGTGTCCCACACATGCGTGGAACTGCTTTCGTCGGGAAGGTAGGACATGTGTTGTTGGCAGCATGTTTCGGTGGGTTGGCGGCGTGTTTCGGTGGGTTGGCGGTGGGAAATGTCTGAAAATTGTGTTTTTTCACCAAATTTTGGACTTTGCAGGGGCTTTTGGTTATTCTGGGGGCGATTCCCAAAAGTCAGACCTCTGTGGATTCCCATGGGTGTCTTTTTTTTTGGAAATGCATGGGGTTCCCTGTTTTCCTTGGTGTCTGCTACACCACAGGCCCAAGTCTCCCCAAACCCTTTGAGGGATTGCAGTGGTTTAGCCTTTTCCCTTTGCGGCCAGGTAGGTGTACCCACACATGTAAGGTACAGTTTTCCTCGGGAAGGTAGGACATGTGTTGTTGGCAGCATGTTTCGGTGGGTTGGCAGGGGGAAATGTCTGAAAATTGTGGGTTTTTTCACAAAATTTTGGACTCTACTGGGGATTGTGGGTAATACATTCTCGGGCGATTCATACTAGTCAGACCTCTGGTGATTCCCACAGGTGTCTTCTTTTTTGGAAATGCATGGGGTTCCCTGTTTTACTTGGTGGCTTTGACACCCTAGGCCCAAATCTGTAGGTTGTCCACAAGAGCAAAATCCCTAAAAACCTGCTCTTCCGAAAGACTTGGGGTTACCAGTAGTTTCGCCTTTTCCCTTTGCGCCCAGCTAGGTGCACCCGCCCAGGTAGGTGCACCCACACATGTTAGGTACCGTTTTCGTCGGGACACCTGTGGGAACGTAGGACATGTGTTGTTGGAGGCGTGTTTCGGTGGGTTGGCAGGGGGAAATGTCTGAAAATTGTGGGTTTTTTTGCCAAATTTCAGACTTTGTCTGGGGTTGTGGGTAATACATTCTTGGGCGATTCGCCCAAGTCAGACCTCTGTGGATTGCCACTGGTGTCTTCTTTTCGGAAATGCATAGGGTTCCCTTTTTTCCTTGGTGGCTTCGACACCCTAGGCCCAAATCTGTAGCTTGTCCACAAGAGCAAAATCCCTCAAAATATGCTCTGCCGAAAGATTTGGGGTTACAAGTGGTTTAGCCTTTTCCCTTTATGCCCAGGTAGGTGCACCCACACATGTGAGGTATGTTTTCATCGGGACACCTGTGCGAATGCGGAAAGGTAGGAAATGTGTTGTTGGCATTGTGTTTCGGTGGGTTGGCAGGGGGAAATGTCTGAACATTGAGTTTCTTTTGCCAAATTTTGGACTTTGCCAGGGATTGTGGGTAATAAATGCTGGGGCGATTCGCAAAAGTCAGACCTCTGTGGATTCCGACGGCTGTCTTCTTTTTTGAAATGCATGGGGTTCCCTGCTTTCCTTGGTGGCTTTGACGCCCTAGGCCCAAAACTGTAGGTTATCCACCAGAGCAAAATACAGCAAAATCTGCTCTGCCGAAATACTCAGGGTTACCATGGTTTAGCCTTTTCCCTTTGCGCCCAGGTAGGTGCACCCTCACATGTGAGGTACCATTTTCTCTGGGACACATGTGGGAACGTGGTAAGGTAGGACACGTGTTGTTAGGCGCGTGGTTTGGTAGGGGGAAAATGCCTGAAAATTGAGTTTTTTTCACCAAATGTCTTACTTTGCCAGGGATTGTGGGTAATACATTCGGGGGGCGATTTGCGCAAGTCAGACCTCACTGGATTCCCACAGGTGTCTTCTTTTCTGAAAATGCATGGGGTTCCCTGTTTATGAAGGTTGTCCATAACAGCAAAATCTGCTCTGCTGAAAGACTTGGGGTTGCCAGTGGTTTAGCGTTTTCCTTTTGCGCCCAGGTAGGTGCACACACATATGTGAGGTACCATTGTCGTTCGGACACCTGTGGGAATGCGGGAAGGTAGTACATTTGTTGTGTTCGCTTGGTTTTCATAACGTTTTCATACATTTGCTGCTGCACTTTGTCACACAACCCTTTCATTTCCCAAATGTGACCTACATTTAGTCGCTGCTTTAGGCACCATACGCTTTTGTAACTTGCACAAGTCACCGACCATTCAGAAGGTCTGCCTGTGCTCTTTTAGAAAATGTATGCTTGCCACTCCTCACCATATTTGTTGTTCTTATTTACACATGCTAAGTACGTCTGTTTAGGCCATAAGCATAAAAGTCCTGTGTACCACGGCTCTGTTTTTGGCTTGTGGTATTGCTTGTTTTGTGAAACATTATGAAAGATTTGTGATTTCCTAACTGGAAGAGTCGGGGGAATGTAGCGGAGCATTGCTTTTCTCAAAATTCACAGAAGCCATTGCCTTACCGGGCCATGTCCACCACATACCTTTTTTTGTCATTTTTCCAATTTTTCCCCAAACTATGGACATTTTCCCTAAATAGTTGTTGCCTGACATGCGCAAATCACCTCTCCTAAACTTGGAATTTTGTCTACTTTTCAGAAATGTATGCCTTTCTGTCTTCCCATTCAGCTTTCCTCTTCCATTCCGTCCACGCTTGTCCTATTGGAAAAAAAGGGCTAAATCGCCTACCTCTCACAAAACGGATGGTAACCATGTAAAATATGTTTTATTTGGTTTCTACTCAACATGTTCTTGAAAGCCTGGAACATGGTGAATTCATCACAGCAAGCCATTTGTTCCTAGCTCGTACACGGAACAAAACACAGGCTTCTTTGTACATAATTTTATTGGCGTTTTCTGAAGAAATAAAAGCACATTTTCTCCCAATTTTGGTTATTTTCCCTCACCCCCATACAGCAACCGTTATGACCACCTATATGTGGGAAGAAAAGGGGGGCTATTTGGCCAGGATATCTCATGTAACAAAAACGTTACAAGGGATTGAATGGCGACATACCGAAATCCCCCAAAAAGGCCTTGGGGGTGAAAACCCTTGGCAGTTAAGGGGTTAAACCAAAAGTGTAGGCGAAATTATAATTGCCATATGTATTTTTTACCAATCTCGAAATCCTACTGCTACCCTTTTAAGCCTGCAGAAAAATCAAAAATGCACATTACATAAGTGCCTTTGTTATTGATCCGTGTAATAAGTTTGTGAGGTGAAATTTGCAGAAAGTAAGAATTGTGTTTGTGTTCTTTTTAACTCACTTTTGTGATATATTTATGCTGAGAGAAGTTGATTGTGTCGTGCCACGGATTAAGTGTTTCTTTTTACATTTTCGTGCTAAATTCTATTACTTTTAATTTAAATAAATACCAAAATATTTTGCATACACCGTCCTGGTTCTTGGCTCATTGTTAGCTGGGGGGGGGGGGATCGAAGGGGCATGATATTTGTCTGAGATATGGCTAAAGAAAAGAGTCTGTTATACAGTTTGTTCTGTTACCACTTGAGTGTGAGGGAAGGAACTCCCCGTATTGAGGGTGGCTTCTCAATAAACCGTTAAAGCACGCTTAGCTAATTTTGGTTACCCCGCTGCTCAACTGTTAATTTCTCCTTTAAATTAATTGAGACAGTTTGATGTATCAAGGGTTGTTTAAAGAAGAGTAGCTACTATTCACATGGAGTCACCAACAAGAGTAAGCGTTTTAGTCCACACAAGTTAATTGCCCTAACATTTGAATTGGGTTCTTACATCATGCTTCATGCCAGAGTCTGTGCTACTCAGCAGCTCCAAGACATGCACATTGCCATTGAGCTATCCTTTCAGTCGATGGCTGTGCTAGATGTAGTACTCACCAGAAGGTTTGTTTGCAGTGAATAATCTCAACACGTGTTCAACGTGTTTCCAGTAGAATGGGTGTTCTTCAGGACTGTGTTCAGGGCACTAGTTCTCAATGCAATGCAACGTAGGATGCCCAAATTATCAGTAGGCTTACTCATCAGCAAACAAATGAAATTATGCAGCACACAAGGGAAGACTGCCAGCGCAACCTTTGAAAATTGGCGGGGCTAGCTCGGATGTTGGTCAAGTGACACAAATGCTGGGGTTCACCACAGGTCTTGATTGATAATGGAATGCGCCAAGTGATTCATTGCACGCCCTGCAGTAGTGCTACTTATACAAATGAACAGCCTGGGGTCCGTGACCCGGAGGAGGAAGCCAGCCTTTGCCAGAGGGGGCTATTTAGTGCCTCGCCAAATGAAGTTTTCCCACTTACCTATGGTCACTTCACCCAGAGTGGCATTATCTGTAATAAACATAGTGATAGGCAGACTTGGCAACACACCTCCCCTCCCTTTCTGCTTCCCCAGTCATCTAGAACTCCTTGCACGCAGTCAAGGCTTGATGGTTGCTTAAATTGTCAGGCTTGACTCGTGGCTTTAGGCCAGATTACCCCTGCTGTTAAGTGCTGTAACAGGTGGTGTATTACCAACATTAGTGGCACTCAATGTGTGCCCCTTGGAAGAATGAAGGGGCTGAGTTGGCCAAGTGCAGGCTGTCCAGATGTTGGAGGCAGCTGAGCGATAAACGCACCTATGGATGGAGTGGGCTGTATGTGTTCCATTACTTATTATAGTTATGATTGATGCCTCTTTCAATCGTCTCATCATTTCTGAGGGGGAATCGCTTTTGTGCTCGTCCTCATTTCTGGCTTTGAAAAAGTGTTGCTAATGTATGAACCTTCATCGAGCCATTCTTGCACTGTACAGATGCCTGACTTCAAGGCATGTTGCATTGCAGGAAGCGAAAGGGGATGCATGCAAATCCCCAGCCGCTGGTGCTGGGAGGAAAATGGAAAGCACAACAAAGGAATTGACTTTTTACTACGCTCTCTTTCTTATTCAACTGAAAATAATGCTTTCAATAATGTACCTCGAGTATGAAATGGTTAACTATGTACGTAAGCACAGCAGGACATGGCTACAGAATTGCGGAATCAAAATGTGCGGTGTGGTGCAAATTGTTGAATAATTAAAGAAATGCATTAGAAATAAGCTGCAGTCAAATTGGTTTTCCATTGGTAATGTGAGTGCTTGTGTTTTAATCATTATTGTAGCCTCACTGAATATCCATTTTAAAGATCTCTCTCTTCGGCAGGAGCCTCCCTCTGGAGCCTCCCTCTGGAATCCCTCCCTGCCCCTCTCAGGCTTGAGCTGGATCTCCTTAAGGTCCGGAAGCTTCTCAAGACAGTCTTTTTCTCTTCTTTCCTCCCTCTCCCCTGCTAATGCCCTCTCTCCCGCACTGACTTGCTGGCTGATCTCTTCTGAGTCCTTCAGGGCACCCTGCCTTCCTCGCCCAGTATTTCCCAGCACCCCACCCCACCCCATAACCTGCCCTTGCCATTCATGGGCCCCTTTCCCAACTAGCAGTCTCGGATTGGCCAATCTGGGCCAGTTTGATGAGTTACTTCACTATGCAGCTAGTAGTTTTGACCATTGTTGCTGACTACATATTCTTTAAATTGCTCAATTAGCATTACATTTTTATCTAAACATCTCCCCTTTGGGGACTATTCAAACAGGCTGTCACAAAAGGAATGAATTGTCTTTTGGAACTGTGGGCCACTTTTTCATTGGTGCCCGTGACAATTGTATGCCCCAGTCCGACGTTGCCTACTCACAGGGCGGGTGCATCCCTGCCGAGCCTGGTCCACCCCCATCCTCGCACTTAGCATGTGGTCCTCACTCCCTGCATCCCCTGGCACTTGACCACCTGGCCTCACCTTACCACTTGCCCAGCCCAAGTGGGCCCTCTTCTTCCCCTCCCCCTTTTGCACTTGTATGCCTCCACTCTGCCCCACACTTACCTCCCACCCTAGCATTAACCCTTCCGCCCCTACCTGCACCCCCAACTCCCTCTGCACTTGCGCGATCCGAATAACACAAGGCCTAGTAGGGCCGTTATTGTTGTTTTGTTCCCTGCCCTCCTGCTCTGCTTTTTGTTTTGTGGCGCCTTGAAACACCATTTGCTGTATAGGCACTTTATAAATACCCAATACAGTAAAATAAATAAAAGAAATCAAAATGGAAAATTGCAATAAAACACAATATATAAGTAATCCAGAAAGGGCATACCGCCTTACCAAGTTTTAAAATAATTTTGAAAATGTGGCCGAATATTACAAAATATATAGCTCTATCTCAGGTAGGTCTTGTTTTCCCGAATAATGTAGCTCATTGAATTCATTAAACCACCACACATTAATGTTCAAATGTGCTGTGGCCGTCCAGCATCAGTTACATTCCGGCAATCCCACTCCCCTTCAGAATCGACGCTCCTCAGGCTCCTCTGAGAATCACATTGCCAGTGACTAGCCATTTATTTTGGATAGTCTTGCCACACTCATTAGGGGGCCACCCTGTGGCATTGTATGAAAACGTGTTTGTGTGCGGGCCAGTCCTGTCTGCCTCTTTGGCATTTGTATTGACCCACAGAGAACCCTAGGCTAAGACAATCAGGAGTGGCATGCATTCTAGACTATCATTCATAGTGATGTAAACAATGCTTATTAGAAAACAAAATATTTCCCTGTTATCTTGAACTAAATGAGTGTTATCCTGTCAGAGAATTGTTCTTGCCACCTGCGAATGGAATAATCGCTAGGCGGGTCCCCTAAAGTTCCTAATCAGAGAATATCATTGCGAAATGATACCCTTGCTGCCGCTTCCTGACTTAGTATTGCATTAACTCTGGAACAAGGGTAATAACAGTCACTTTGGACAGATAACTCCTATTTATCTCTAATAAAGTCAACCATACAAATGATTGCGAAACCCCTCATTCGTCTGTAATGCTTTCCCCTCCACCCTTACCTTATGAAGCTTCCTTTTTGAGTAACTGTCTTGAAACAGCGCAGCGCCTTGATGCTTCTGGGCTTAGGCGCCTTACAAATGCAAAAATAAATAAATACATTTCACTTGAATATATCTGTCTAAGTGATGCAACACCCTTCTCGGCTCAGAACCCGATAAGTGGATCGTAGAAGTTTGTGGTAAATAAAAATGATCTGTTATTCAAGTTAAAATATGAAGTCTGGGAATTTCAAAGTATTTCTCATCTTTTGATCGAATATATTGGTATTTGCACCCATCCTTAATACAACCCATTCCCGTATCACTAATACATATATTCCCACGTTTCCTAGACGAGCTAGCCAGCATCTCCTACACATTCCACTCTGAAAAACTAACATGCACACAAAAGCTAGCAGGGTATGGAACACCCTACCTCTTTATATCCGCACTGCATCTTCCGTCACCACTTTCAGAAAGAACCTCAAAACCTACTCTTTTCCACGCACATGACCCGCCGCTCCAACTCCCCAGCTTCCACTCGTCTACCCTAATCTTTCTATCCTATCCTGAAAACATTTTGTAACTTGTTTCACCTACCACATTTTTAACCTTTGTACCATTCAAGGCGCTCTGAGACCCTCTGGTTAGGGCCATTGCTGAACAAAAATATAAATAAATAAAATAATGCTTTTACTGTTAAAGCAGGGGTAGCATTGATCCGACATAAAAAAAAAAATTCAGGCCTACATAGCTGCCCAGATATACTTGGGAATATCTGGTTAGGATAAACCTCTATCCTTTATAGCCCTACATAATGTCGAGCAGCCGACAGGTTTTCTTTTAGTCCCAGATTAAGCCTGACGTTAAGGGGTCTGACGAATCTGGGGATGTGTTCTCTTATCCCCTAGGGGAAGACCTTTCCCTTGGGGCCAGGGTGGTGCGTCCACAGTACAATGGTCCCTCTGGGGTGGTGCACCGAGGGTCACATGGGGGGAGGAAGCCCCTTATGGGATTGGGGATGATCGTTAACCAGAGAACACAGTATTCCCCACGTCATTACACCTAGAACCTTCTCCAATGCTAAATCCTCCTTCACCTTCTTTTGATAGGCCCAATATGTGCTATTGTCTACTTAGCCAACCTAATATATTAGACAAGATGAAAACATCAGAGAATGCAAAGTATGCTGTATATCGCTCTATTTGAACTCATTGGGGAAACTAATATACTTGACAAGAGCAAAACTTCAGAGAATGCAAAGTATGCTACATAGGACTAATTCAAGTATAGGGAGTATATGCTTTACAAAACTAAAACATGAGAGAATAACAAGTATGTGGTATATGGCTCTATTTGGAGTATTGAGAAGAAGGACACGGCCAGGAGTCCAAGGATCACTCTGGAGAAGCAGAGTGAATGCTTAGCTTCTCACTGTATGTGATTGTCTCAAAGCAATTCCACTTTCCAGCGCCAGAGTTTATATGGAGCTCAGATGGGACAGAGAGAGAGCTCTCCTCCAAGGAGGAATCTGGCAAAATGTGTACCGGCTGAGCAGATGAGAGCTAGCAGAGGGCAAGCCGTGAGCAGAGGAGGAGAACCCGAATGTAGTCCAGGAAGGGCGGACTGCTTGGGCTGCTGCTGAGTAAAACCTCTGGGCATCTCAGGCACTGGCAAAGCGTCCGAGAGGGAGGACGCATCGCCGGGGAGAAGTAGATGTCCACAGAGCCGCTGCAACAGATCCCCATATGCTACCGGAGCCTCGAGAGACGTAGCAGCTGCTCGGTAAACAGTGATACCTGCAAGGAAGAAGCAAACAGGTACGCAGGTTACCCCGAGACGTGCTGTAGGTCCGG
Organism: Ambystoma mexicanum; assembly: GCF_040938575.1. Classification (NCBI taxonomy): domain Eukaryota; kingdom Metazoa; phylum Chordata; class Amphibia; order Caudata; family Ambystomatidae; genus Ambystoma; species Ambystoma mexicanum. The sequence continues at coordinate 1,071,486,776 of NC_090931.1, forward strand.
GGAAGCAAGGGGGTGAAGGCAGAAGCTGTAATAAGAGGGTCTGGGGACCCTGGCAATAAAGTGCGAGTTTGGGACCCACACCCATTTGAGAAATCGAAACAAAGCCATTCAGGATACTGCAAGTCTGGGACCAGCACCCAAAGAGGGAAAGTCCATGACAGGACACTTGCTTGGCAGAAGAGTAAACCAAGCTGTTTTTTAATGTTGCGGTTTTGGGACCCACACCCAAATGAGTTAATGAAGGGAGAACTGCTTGGCTGCAGAGTAAACCAAGCATTTGTGAATACTGTGAGATGGGGACTACTGTGAGATGGGGACTGTCACTCAAAAAGGAACAGTCCACGAGAGGACAAAGTTTTCTCACGAGAGTGAACCAAACTGTTATGAGTACTGTGAGTCTGGTACTTGCACCCAAAATGAGCGTAGATTAATTAGTGAAAAGGAATCCTATGCTTGGTAGAAGGATTGTGCCATGTTTTTGGGATAAAACTGTAGAAATCTAAGAAGGCTTGAAAAAGCCATTACACCCGCGGAGCGGACGCGGAGTGAGCGCAGAGTGAGCTCGCAGACTTTGGCAGACCTTGGCTGAACTTCGCGGGACTTCGGGGCGGTGTCTTCCTCTTCAACACACCTGCTCCGCCTTTGATCAATTCCCCTCATCTCCATCTCATCTTAACCTCATTCCACCGGATTACCGGTCTATCGGCCTCGTTTCAAGATGGAGGACCATCCGCCCGATATCAACACCCGCGAGCCAAGCCCAGACACAGGACTCGAGGTACTTTTGTTAAAAACCAGAATCCCTGGCATAGAACCCCTTTGTCCTCCACACCCGGTTGCCATCGCAAGTTCACCTCTCACCCCTGCCCCCTCCCGAACCCTTGTCTTACCTCCCTCCCCGTGCCACTCCACCCCTTCCCTTCCTTCCATCCCCCTCCCAGTACCCGTCTCCCGTACGCCTTCCCTACCTTCTGTCCTCACCCGAGCGGCCTCGGCCGACCATGGCTCCATGGGATCCGAAGAGGAGGGAGACGGGCCCGCCCGTCGGGCACTTCGTGCAAGAAAAGAACCTATCGTGCACGTCGCGCGAAGAATGCCCACGAGGAAGCGATGCGAGGGGCTGGCGCTTCCCAGCCGGGTAGCGCGGCCCGTGGCCCCAATGGGCCCGATCGCTAGGACCTGGCAGCTTGCGGATCCGGTAGTCGAGCTGGCAACGGGGCAGGCCGTTTGTGCGGAGCATAGAGAGGCGGCAATCTCTGCCTATCCCGCCTCCCCTGGCCCGAACGATCGAGCGGTTCGCACTGAGTGCGAGCCAATGGACTGTCCCATGGATATGGGCGACATCTCAGCCTTGGTGAAATCGGGGAGGCAGACACTCCCCTCCCCGCCGGGGAACGTTGCTATTAGTACATCTGGTAGGCAGACGGACCTGATTCCTTGGCATAAAGGCGTCTCAAATCTCGCCACAGTGACCACCGCAATTGCCCCAGAAGGAAACGAAATGGCAACGGAAACATATTCCATCACCTCAAAAGGATCATCACTTAATGTCGAGGTTCATCAAACTCCCAACTGGAATGTTCTGTCAAGCCCAAAAGAGACCTCTTACGACTCAGATCCAGCTACAGACACGGTCGAATGCACGACCAACACACTATCTCTCCTCAACCCAGACTTTCATCTACTTGATGCAGATACTCCTAATAAGGGTGAGGCTTTACCATCAGAGCCGGGAAGATCGGGAAACTGTCTACCTAACACACCCTTGATGCAAAAACACCAAGTAATTCGGGTGATATCCGCCCAACAAGTCTCTCACCTGCAACCTAAAAAACAAGACAAAATCCCGTCAGCTGAGGAAGACCCGCATCCAATTATTAAAATCTACACTAAACGACATCGTATCACAAGTAGTAAGTGTAGAAAAAAGCAGAACACGAAACCAGCGGCCTCGCAACATAAAAAAATGGGACCAATGAAACATCCCGCACTATCGGTCACCGAGGCAACTATGAATAACTTTTTCAAAAGGAAAACGGATAGCCAGTGGACTCCCCAGGATGAAATCTCAGACAACGAAATTTTGGATAGTTTAAACTACCAAGAGCATCCTGCCTCTCCCTCAACCTCAGCGTCTGGGAGTTACCTTAAAAAATCTCAAGACGTTCAAGTCAGCACACCGCCACCAGCGCCAAAAGACACCTCCGTGGTAAGATGGCACTGTACTCCTAAACTCATTTCAGCAATGGAAATAACTAAACTAAGTAAGGAACCCACTGCTGACACTGTTGTAACCCTGCCTATCAGAGTAGACGAGAAGCCACCCACCACACCCTTGAAAGAACGTCCAACTGCTCCACACGTAGAGTCATTAACAAATCTGGTCTGTCAGGGCCCTGACCAAAGGAACATGCTTGACACCCTAAATCCTCCTGTTTTAACATCAGCAACCATCAAGTCTCCTCATCCTAGAGGAAAGAGTCCTGTTCCAACAAAAACTAGAGGACCTACCAGTTCGTTTAACATGCCTTGTACGCCGACTCAACTAAAAAGATCGATTAATGGAGGCCACTCGTCACCTCAATCAACGCCCCATCACAAAAAGCCAGATCTGATGTCTATTATGTCAACGGTGACGATTGCGCTTGCTCCATTTAGTAAGCTGTATGAGAGTATCAACGACACCCTACAAGACCAGACATCCCTAATAGCATCAATGCAGTCAAAGCTAAACTATCTTGAAGGTTTTATCACTGGTAACAACGGCAATCTGGCCTCAAGAATAGACCAATCACTCAAAACGGCTCTCTCCAATACCCCATTGCCCCCACACGATACACCGGGGGTCCAAGCAAACAGAGTGTCAACATCCACCCAAACACCACCGGTCTTACCCTTATTTGAGGCCCAGGACCATCACGAGGCCGAAGTCTCTGAAACATGCGATAACATCTGTAACACAGACAATCTATCAGATCCTCTTGACACATTAATTGCGATAATAGATGAAAACAATAAACCCGCCCATAAAGATAACCGAACCAAATCCTTCACTGGACTCAAGCCTTCAACGCAAAATCCCTTTTCCTACATAAAACCATTGGGTCAGCGTATGGCCACTAACAAAGGCCCAGACCGAATCCCGAAGGTCTTTTCCTACGGGATTTTCAGCCAGCAACAAACTGCGTTTCACTTTGGTGCAAAGAAAAATCCCAAAAAAATTGTGACGTTACAACGTTCCCAATCAACAAAGAACGAAACTAAGCGGGTGGAACGAACCAAAGAGCCAATGGCCAAGTCCCAATCTGATAATCCTATCCTGCTGAACCATCAACCGATCACCATAAACTTAACAGAACCAGAGGAACAATCGGACTCAATAACGATTATTGAAGATCAATCTGACTGGTACCCGAAAACGACTGATGAAACCGGCTCAGAATCAAGGATGAAAAAATCTACAAAACGGAAAGCTACAGAAGCGGGAACCCTATCAGGCAAACGAGAACCACCAATTAAAGTTCGTCTCCATGATTGCCCATCAACAGAACTGTGTGTAGTTGAAAAACACCCAAAAAAACAAAATGACTGTCTAGAATCTCAAAAGATCCATACAGCAAATAAAAAAAACGATAACCACGCAGCAAGAACATCCAATCCCTTCAATCGAGGAACTAGATCTTGGTCAAGGAGCCCACGTTCCGGTAATCCTGTGAGATCAATCGACCACAGAACCCGCACACACGAAATACAACACGAATCTAGTAACAGATCTCAACTACTCTCCCAGAACCACTACGCAGCAACAACCATTAAAAATTCAATAAGGCAGAAGAGCGAAAGTAACTCAAAGGTTCTTACGAAGCAAATCATAAGCGATTCCATCATCAGATTGAAAAAGATCAACCCAAAAGGGGAAGAAATTACACTGAACAGAACCAACATTTTGAAAATAATGGCCCAAATCCCAAACCTAAGACAGATTAGAAACTACGATCTGTGGATGGTAGAACCAAGCACATCAGGGAGAAAGGACTACTCTTATATTCATCTAAATTCAGAAATCATTAAGCGTCAACTGATGAAGGAAACAGAATCACTGATGATCCTCGGTTACGAACTTAAAGAAATTAAGCGGTCAAATAATCAAACCAAACCATCAGCACGATCATTGACGGGCGTGAGAGAAGCAACAACCTCACCAACAAAGCCGGGTCCCTCTTGTAACCATTTTGTTGGGAGGATGGATCATCTACGAGCATCTGATAACAACCAATTAAGTGAGAACTCAAGAAGATGTATAGCTTCAGTCGTGGACCCTAAATCTTCAACCAACCATCACAGGAGACAGCCAGCACTCGAGCGACCCCAAACAAGATCGCAGGGAAGTTCATATCAGCTTGAGAAATTAGTACCAGTGAATCAACTGGAACAAACAGCGGAAAGAACTAAAAGGCCCTGGACATGGTTTAATGAAGGTGCACAACGTAACCAGAAAAATTAGCAATTATCATCTGAAGACGGAACGTGCCTACCAGTTGTAAGAAAAAGGGAAAATCGACCTAAAACAGATACAAAGAACCCCCTAAAACTGGGAACATGGAACACACGAGGATTTGAGCACCTAACTAAAATTACGGATGTCAATCTAGGCATCTTTGACATCCTTTGTCTGCAGGAGACATGGCTGACTACAAAACCACAACTGGATGGGTATGAAATAACATTCTCTGCTGCATCAAAGGGAACTTTGGGTCGTCCATCCGCAGGGCTAATCACGGCTCTCAGATCAGGATCGGGAATTGAAGTACTCGAAGTTTTGGACTCACCCAAATGGATCCAGGCCATGATCTTAAATCAAACATTCAACCAGGTACTTTCCCCGACTTCGAACGAAGGGAAAACCCTCTTATTCAACATATACTGGAACCCAGATATAACTTCTACCGAGGAATTTGAATCCACCCTCTCAAATCTGTTCGATGAAGCCGATAAAAAAATTCAGTACCATAACATCATAGTAAATGGGGATTTCAATGCAGAATGCAAAGGGATAGGGGGAAATGGCAAACATCAAAACTCCTCGGTAAGAAAAAGAGGGAACCTGCTAGAGCATCTGATGAAAGCAAGGGATCTGCATAACCTTCATCTGATGCGCACCAACGCAAATATGGAGATTCCGACGTGGGAAAGAGAAAATCAATATGCCTCGATCGATCACGTGTTTGTCTCCAAGGACTTACTCGAGGTGATCCATTCTTTCGAGGTTAAGCGGACAATGTTCAGCGATCACAACCTCCTCATCACGGAGGGGAAGAGCAGCAGACCACACGCCCTCTCATACCCAATCCCCCTGGAAAAGTCGACCACGGGAAATCGGGTTAAGATATCGGAAAAAGGCCTCCGAAAAATTAACTTCCAATACTCTAATCTTCAAGACAACGATGAGACTAGGGGAACAACGGCCAGAGACGCCCTGGATTACACCCCCTTGTTGACCAACTTCCTGATACCAACATCAAAATCCCGTAATCTGGCAACTATCCCCAACCACCAATACAACATCGATCTGGTGGAAAAAAGACGGACCCACAGACGCTTGAAGAAAGCCTACTCTAACAAACCCTCCGCAGAAAATTTTAACTCGTGGAGGCTGGCTGTCCGCGAGTATAAGAGCTGGCTTAGACATTATCGATATAAACTCTACCAGCATGACGCAGAACAAATGCTGTCAGCCATATGTGGAAACAAACCCAAAGAATTTTGGAACTTGATTAAGGGAACTCTTAACAAAACAGCTGGCGATATCCAGAACAACGTAGGAGAGGCTAAGTGGATAACCCACTTCGCAAACTTGTTCGCACTGACAGCTGACACCAACACCTCGATGGGCTCTGGTACCAGAACAATAGACCACGACATCAAACTCTGGAATGTCCCTGCTGACGAAGCCTCGATCCTGTTAAAAATAACCAAACTGAACAACTCGAGGGCCCCTGGTCCGGACGGCCTCTGCAACGCCGAGCTTAAATCCCACCCAGAACTATGGGCTACGTTAATGAGCAAGATATTTAAAAACTGCAACCTCCTTCAGGACATCCCTCCGTCTTGGAAAAGAGGCATTATTGTACCAATTTTCAAGAGGGGCCCCTTAGATGACCCGGGCAATTATAGACCGATCGCCCTTTTGGACGTCATGGGTAAGGTGTTTGCGTCCCTGGCCCTGGACGCTTTTCAAAAATGGACTTTGGATTCAGACCAAGCAGACCCCTTTCAGAATGGCTTCGTAAAAAACTCTGGAACATCAACTAACATCTTCTTAGTAAGTTCCCTGAAAGCGAGAGTACTGCAGGGAGGACCTCCTATTTACATGGCTTTCATTGACCTGGTTCAAGCCTTTGACCAAGTCAACAGACAACGATTATGGAACAAACTGGAAAGCTCAGACTGTCCAACTGACATCTTGGAGCCCATAAAAGCCTTACATCATGGAACGTCAATACGGGTGCGCCTAAGCGCCGCAGGCAGACTGTCAAGAGAAATACCTACATCAAAGGGCGTAAAGCAGGGATGTCCGCTAGCACCAGCCTTGTACAACGCATATATAGCGGATTATAAGAAAGCGTCGGAACTGATCAGAACTTTCCCTCCATCCTTAGGAGGCTCAAAAATCGAGAGATTACTCTATGCAGACGACATTATCCTCATGGACCTAACTCCCATAGGCCTACAGCGCCAATTAGACAATTTAGTACGCTATATGGCAGAAAACAGCCTAAGATTGAACAAGGAAAAAACAAAAATACTAATACTGGGAACAGCAGCCACTAGAAGGAAACATTTTACTTGGTATGGAGAGGGGAAGAAGTTGGAAACCGTTGAGGCCTTTAAATACCTGGGCATTATGATCAGCAACGACAAGGAAGAACAAACCATGCAGGAGGCCCTATGGACAAAACTGAAGAAGCTCACGGCACAGGCCAAAGCAGTAGACAGGAAGCACGGAAGATTCTCCATCATTCCCGTTATTAGATTTTACAAAGCTAAAGTCGTTCCTGTCCTGATCTATGGCATGGATGCAATGCCCCTGATCTCTGACTTAATTTGGCCTAAACTCGAAGGCTTCTTCTGGCGGGGTGTCCTGAATCTGGCTACTTCGACACCGATAACATTGATAAGAAGAGAATTGGGTTTATCCTCCCTCCGGGCATTAAAGATGAGATCGACCATCATGCTTTATCGCAAAGTCTTTGACTCCCCAAAAAACAAAGTTTTGGACCTCATTAGGAGAGAAACCCTCGATGGTAACAACATAATGCTGACAAAATGGGCCCAATACAACCTCTCCATTCTACAAGAACTAAATCTCAATCTGGAAACATTAACACAAAATCCCAACCAGGTATCAAAAAAACTCCTGGAAGCGGACTGGATAAACACTCTGGAAGTAGCAAACACCTATTCGATGACAGCTAACCTACCGAATATGCCGATGAAACTCAACGGGGTACGTGGATACTTATGTAAGTTCCCAGACAAACGGCTAAGCAGAACTTTTCTGAGGTTCAGATTAAACCAATTGAAAACAAACGAAGTCCTAGCGACTCGAAATCAATCTAGTTCAAACACCTGTCGGTTCTGTGAAACTTTGAACACCGTGGAAACTACCAAACACCTGATCCTTGAATGCCCGGGCCTAACGGGGAACAGATACCGATTTTTGGCCGACCCTTTGAAGAACTATTGCACTCTTGATTTAGAAAACATCTGGGCCCTATTAGCCAGCGGTAACAACAGAAGATGTACCATCGGTATCTCTTCATTTCTGGACAAACTGAACTTGTGAAGCTAGCCGGTCTAAAGACCATATTTGGAATTAAGAAGGAACAATTTAAAAACCTATCATTGGGAGGATTCCTTTTTCTTTGTAAAAATTGTAAAACAATTAAATCAAAAAAAAAAAAAAAAAAAAAAAAAAAAAGAAATCTAAGAAGCATATTCTTGTGAACTACCTATTGACATTTACGTAAGCACAGGCCTGAGAGGCCCAAAAGGAAAGGAAGTAGAAGAAGAAGGAAGCTAGGGAAAAGGATTACAACCCTAACCTGGGAGTTCTGTATTTGTGAATATTTCTTTATTTCATCAAAAAGGAAACCTACGCTTGGCAAAGGGAGTGTGCCAATTTCTTGGGATAAAGCAGTGTGGATTCAAGAAATCGGTTCTTGAGAATTTTCCGTTGACATTGACTTAAGTAAATACAGGCCTGAGAGGCCCAAAAGGAAAGGAAGTAGAATGAGAAGGAATCTAGGGGAGAAGGGTTGCGACCCTAGCCTTGGAGTCCTACAGTTGGGAACATTGTTATTTTCACCAGTTTTGCTTACCCGAGAGACTGGGAACTTTTATGTTGGATGGCTCTACAAAGAACACGACTTTGGGAAGAGATCATCCTTGCACAGTTGGTTTAAGTTGTTCGTGTTAGGGTCAGGGGTAGGCTTTTTTGAGACATGACAGTGACAGACTATAGTTTTGGACATTCTGACAATTTCCTTAGTTTTCTCTGAGGCAGGGCTACCACTCTCTCAATTTTAGGGATTGAGAGACATTTTTCCAAACCATTCTTGAATAATAAATGTTTCTGCCCAAAAACATGGCAACATTGTGTCCAAACCTTACTTCTTCACCCTCACAGGAGCTAATTTCCAGTAGCGGTTTAACAGTAAGCATTATAGGTAAAGCCTGCATTATTTATACATATCTCAGCAACAAAACCATTGTAATCAGATTGATATGTCAGACTACTGAGACCAGCAAGTATTTCCCTATTGTAAATAATGCCTTAGCTTCCCAATGAATCCACCCAATATAAATATCCCATATTTGCTTTGGGTCTTTGTGGGAGTGAGGGGTCGTTTAGGCCCCCCTCATACATTCAGCACGATGTAAACCACTTGCTCGTACAATAATGGGGGACGCTTCCATTTGCTCGCATGTACACTAGCAGTTTCATTGGCAGTGGCAGAGGCGAGGTTATTGTGCGGGACACTTGGCTTCCATTTTGTATACCCTCGACTCCATCTTTGGACTAGGCCTCACTGCGATAATACGAGAAGGCTTCTCTCCTCTCTGCAGCGCCACGCACACCGCGCTCATGTGCCCCACCTTTTCTCACTGTGCTTGAAAACTTTGCAGCTCCATTCTCACGGCTGAGCCGCAGTCAATTGCAACAAATACACCAATGTAACACCTTACTCTTCCTCTGAGATCATTGTCCTATGTGTGAACTGGTTCAAACCATGCCATGTAGCTCATCCATCTCCACAAACCTGCCCGTGCCCTCTTACCCCCACTGTTGGAAAATTACCGCCACTACGACCCTGTGCCCTGCAAGGTATTCCCTTGATGTACCAGACGCATGACCCCACTGTGAATCCCACCCCAGTGTGCCCCCAACTAACACCAGACCTCTGTTGCAGTGTTGCACTCTAGAACTAACAAATGTCAGAATGTCTTATAGCCTCTTTTGATGCACCTGCACCCACCCCACAGCCAATGCTATCTTACTGACCACGACCCGAAGCCTGGTGCTCCATATAAGTCCCAATGAATAAATGCTGTTATTACATGTGTTCGATTTATAGATGCATGATGATATTCTCAAAGCAATTGTAGTGACCATTATTTAGTGCATGTCTAATGATAGTATCTCACGTTAGCTTAGTTAGGGCCCGACCTACCTCACCTTGACCTGACCCTCACCCCGCCTGGACACAGACAAATGGACCTCATGACACTCACCCTCCCGCCAGCCCAGCAGCCAACCACGGAGGAGCAGCGCCTATATGCACCTATACAATGCAAGCATGTATCCAATCTTAATGAACTTTGTAACATTCATGTCTGACATCATTAATGCGATTTCTGCCCTTATAATCAATTGTAAGTGTATTGTTTGCCAGAGCGCTCTCGGGCAGCAGAGTTCTCTGGATGCCAATTTTACATAAAAGAACACTAACTCTTGCAGCCTGTTCTCTTAGTCTCATTCCCCATTGGGGTGTGTCATATTTCCTTATATTGCACGTATAAGACGGGGAGTGGGCCTTTACAGGTCCATGCCAATCTCAACCGCCAAATACTTAGTACACTCACTCAGATGCACTGCATAGTCCTCCAAGTCTCATCTAATAATGAATCGTTGGGGGCTGCCTCAGGTGGCTCTACTGTGTGGTATGTGACCGCTGCCCAAATTAGTGGTCCCAAGCAGAAAGCGAGGGCCTGTAACCAGGCTAAGGTCACCTAGAACACAAGCGAGCCCAATGATAATGGCTCTAGTAATATTAGAGCTTGTGCAAGGAGTAAAACAAAAAGAAAGGACATCCTCACCTGGTTATTGCTGTGGCACAGCTGCTCTGTGTCTTCTTGGTTTTCATGGGAAGCAGGATTGCGGGGGTGTCCCCCACACCCTTGTTCGCTGTAATAGAATTGAGGGGTGGCGAGGGTGTCCCCTGGATCCAAAACAACAACGTTTTCGGAAAGAAAAAAAAGAGTAAAGGACACTGCAGCGCCGGTTTCCATCCACGGAAGTGAGGGGAACTGGCGCTGCAGGCATTCGGCGGCACACAGTGAAGTGTCCCGCCAAAAGGTAAGCAAGGGGTGGGGGTAGCGGGGGCTACAAAGGCCATTTAGCTGTGGGGTGCTTATTTCAAATACAAACATTTAGAATTCAACATTTTCGTCTTCGAAATGTTCGTATTCGAAATAATCACGTGCAACCATTCCCAGTTTGTACAAATCACAAAGGGAAGCTTGGAATGCAGCATGTACAGGCGGTTATAGCCTCCATTTCAAGCTTGCTGGCTGGCTAGAGAGATGGGAGCTGGGAAAAGAACAGAGAAGTAAAGAATGTGGGCTTCTACTGTGATTAGAGTCTGGAATATACACTTTGTCTAAAGAGAAGAACACGTGCTCTAATATTAGACTGTTTTACTTGTGTTATATTTCACCCTAAAAGATTACCTCACACCATACAGGTGTAACAATTTTAAGTTGTAAGCTACTAGTCAGCCATAAAAAGTCACTTGCCACCTCTATTCTATACATACAGACAAGCAAACCATTTCTTACTCGCCAAGAGTCCGTTAGTACTAGTCAATCGTAAGTGGCGAGTGCAAATGGTCTCAGTAATGACTGACGAGGCCCTATTGGGCACTGCAGTTCCGGCCACAGTGCAGTTAACCCGTAGAGGGTCATTCACATGTTGTATGCAGATATAACTTAAAGGTATATTGCGCTGCAAGCAACAGGCCATGCCCTCAAATCGTCAGTCACTGAAATTGGAGAAACAGGGGGAAAAAAAAGAAAAACAAAAAAAGAATCACTAAAATGACCGCTTGCTACATTTTGTGAATTTTTCTTCCTGCTAACAACCTTTATTTGATTTTTCAAAGCGAACTGAAAATAATGCTTTCTATAATGCATCTTGCGTATCAAATGATTAACTACGCGCGATAAGCACTTCATGACCTGTCTGCAGAGGTGTGGAATACAAACATATTGTCTGATGAAAACGGTTGAATAATTGAAGAAACGTAAGATATCAGCTGGACTCCGTTTTTTCCAGATATTAATGTGTCTACTTGTGTTCAGGCAATTATTTTTCACATTATCCAAAGCAAGTCAAAACGTAGAAAAAATATTGTGCTCTGAGAACTAGAGCTCATAAAAAAAAATATGCATGTAAACAGCCACAGGCTTTTTATTATATTTATCGTTTTATAAAAATCGAAATCAAAACAATTCTACTAGAAGAAAATGCTACTATTAGAAGTCAGATTACCATAACTCACCCGCTTCCAAGAGCTTTATCTTGATTTGGAGCCGCAGTTTCAGGTGCTCTAAAGCGCATGTCTGGAAGTCTTCCCACGCCTTTGCGTCTGTGTGGTGGTCGGCATGGTTCCTTCCAGGAGAGGTGTTTGTTTGTTTATTGATTTATAAAGCGCACAACACCCTAAGGTATCCGGCCGCATTACACATAGTTTTGATGTTTGCAGTTACATACATAAATACATTGCAAGTTTGCAAGGGATAAAACAATACAGTAACATTTTCTGCAGAGCGGAAACAGTTATATTACAGAGTCAAGGCAGGTATGGTATCGTTTTCTGCAGCCTGGAAACAAGTGCATTACAGAGACACTACACGTATGGCATCAGAATAGTATAAGACACAGTAAGGTTAGATGTCGTTCATAACGAACCCGTTTTTTGTGTTTTTCCTGATGCTTTGGAAGGTCTGCTCAGTTCGCAGATGAAGGGGGAGGGCATTCCACAATTGGGCGGCCTGGGCAGGGAAGCTGTTACCGCCTGCCCGTTTCAGGTTGAATCTGGGAGCAACGATGCAGTAGAAGTTAGCAGTCCTTGTAGGACGTGATGACTTTTTTTAATGATTTTTTCTCTTAAATACTGCGGAGCAGCATTGTTAAGACATGTATGGGTAATGGAGACTATTTTGAATTGAATCCTGTCCTTGATGGAGAGCCATTTGGGCTTTCTTCTAGCCTCTGAAATATGTTCTCTCCTCGGGATGCTAAATGCTGTTCTGATAGCATTATTTTGTAATATTTGGAGTTTGTTCGTGATATGTTTGCTGGCTCCTGCATGGAGGGCGTTGCAATAATCGAGTTTAGAGAGGATTAAGGCTCTCGATAATGTGATACAACTCTTTGTAGATAAATACAGTTTGCAAGCATGAATCAGCTTGCAAGTGTACGGTGTTGCAGAGGCCGTCGCATTAACTTGTTTGCCCATATTCAGGGTAGAAACCAAGTAGAATCCTAGCATTTTGGTCTCCTTAGAAACTTTGATGACAATACCGTTCATGTTGATGGATGGGTATTGATCGTCAAGTTTATTGAAGTTAGTAGGGGCTCCTCGGATCAGGATCTCCATCTTATCATCATTCAGGCAGAGGCTATGGACTGTCATTCATGCCTGAATGATTAGATACATTTTGTTGACTAAGGCGAGGTCTGTGTCGTAGTTACCATAGTAATAATAATAACTTTAATGTGATATAGATTTGAAAATAAATTCAAACTTTACACATAATATAAATTACATACATTAACAGTTAAATTGTTAGAGAAAAAAAAAAAGACAGATCATAAAATATATCATATACAAATAAAAATCTAACAACATATATGTGAAAATATGTATGAGAATATATGTGAAATATAATAAAACATCAGACAGAGTTTCTTTAAAGTAAAATAAAGTATTAAGACTTCAATTAAAACAGATCTTTGTCCGTTACATTGACAGAGACAGTGCCGTAAGTACGAGCATTGCATCTCTCACCCACTGCTATCCTAACCAGAATACATAAATCAGGGTGCCATAGATGTAGGATTCCAGAAAATAAGGGTGCCTTAAATGTGGCATACCTAACCAGTCCATACAACACCGGCAATCTTTAGCCCACCGTAATCAGACGATTCAGATCAGAGTAAAGGACCCAGGTGTTTTTCAATCTGTTGCCACACATTGTACAATGCAATAAACAGGTGCATATTGCTGGTATTGGTGCAATAGCACCAGAAAGAGGTTCCACGTATGTTAAGCGGGTCGTGTACGAATTCCCTAAGATATTTGAGTATTGACTGTTCCAACATCATACACTCCGTTAACAAATGCTTAGCTGTTTCCACACATTCAGGGTATTTACATACACGGCAAACTCGCTCACTAGCAGGAATTTTTTCTCTGACTCCTGTGTTGTGCAGGGTTGGTAGTTGCTCCAGTCGGAACAAAATAATGAACCGTCTAAGCCTTTTGGTGGGGCAGAGATATAGATATGCTTGTGGTTGCATTAAGGTACATAATCTATATTTAATAAAATGGTAGGAGTTTAGACTGCTTAAGTGTGAGAAATTCTCTAGCCAGTCCCACAAATCCACCTTTTTACCAAGTGGTAATAGCACCTCCTTAGAGACTGTTTCTCCTCTAAGCATCCAGCCTATGTTCGCAAGGAATTTGGTCATATCTTTCACAAGGGGGGAAGTGGAATGTTTTTTCTCACTTCTTGATGGATCACAACCAATAATTGGTTGGAAGCGCCGCCCTTCATTTTAAGATAGAATCCTGCTCTCCTCTTGAGTACTAATGCTTTAAGTGAGGGCAGGCCCAGTTCAAGCCTAATCAAGGCCATAGGGACACTCGGGGGTAAACCGAGTATCCGGCGCCAGAATTTGCCCTCTATCACTTGCAGCCAGGCAAGGTCAGAAGAGAGAAGAGTCTCCAGGCCATAGATAATCATGGGCGCGGACACTTGTATATATAGATGTCTTGTCCCCCACAAGGTAAAGCCACCCTGCTTATTTGTGAAAGATGATATTAATGCTATTACTTGCATAGCCCTGGTTATACGCCCTTGCCTGCACAAGGAGTAGTCGCCGAGTGGCTCAATATCTACTCCAAGATATCTATAGGATGGAGCATAGAGTATGTGTTTGTTGTATACCCATAGGTTCACTCTGGAAGCTCTTCTCCTGGTAAATCTGAGTACCTTTGTTTTATCTAAATTTATAGACAAGCCGTTATTCTTAGCGTAATCCCACAAAGTGACCGCCGAACGCCTCAGTCCGGCTATGGTATTGTCAAATATGACCAGGTCATCAGCGTATGCTAAGACACTACAGGGAACCTCACCGATTTTTGGAGGGCAATTATTTGTCTCAGCCAATGCTGCAGGGATGTCGTAAACATATAGATTGTAAATGAGGGGTGCAGTTACGCATCCCTGCTTTACCCCCTATTCTGGGTCACCTGTTTAGTCATACTGCCTTCCTGATTTAGTCTGAGGCAGGCAGAAGTGTTGTGGTGTAATTGTCTAAGGTAATATAAGAGACCAGGCGGACAACCCATTTTTTCCAACTTCATCCATAACCTTGCTCTAGGTATAGTGTTGAAAGCAGCCCTAAAATCTATATATAGCGCATATAGCGGGGGCTGTCCTTTGCTAAGTGCACGTGTGCGAAGCATATCCATCACCCAAAGGTTATGGGAGGTGGAATAGTCTCGCCGGAAGCCACATTGGAACCTGCTGAGGATGTTAGTTTGTTCCACCCATTTCTGCAGCTCATTGAGCAATAATGCCGCAAAAAGTTTGCCAGTGATGTCCAACATAGAAAGGAGCCTATAGTTGTTGGGGTCTGTGCGGCTACCTTTTTTAAACACAGGTATCAGAATGGCCGTTTGCCAAGAGCGGGGGATAGTCCCCTGAGCTAGGATCTTCTTAAAGAGAATGGAAAAGAGGTAAGCCCAAAATGCAGGGTAGTTCTTTATAACTCCATTAGCCAACCCGTTAGGGCCGGGGGCTCTGGAGGCCTTAAGGGTAACCATTTTATTATAGATGGCCTCAGTAGCGACATCAAAAGGCGGGGGAAAGGGAACCTTCTCTTGTGTTATCCTAGTGGTCTCAACCTCTCCCGAGTTACGCCCTAATAAAAATTTTATCCATGTTTCTTTGCCTATTGGGTTAGCTAGTGGTCCCTTAACCTTCTCTCTGTTCTCGTTTAGGAGTGACCATATATTACGAGAATTTCTAGTACAGATAGTTTGTATGAGCCTTTGATGTCTATTATTCCATTCTGACATTTTTATGCTCTTAACACAGGCTCTATATCTGCATTTCGCTTTTCTAACTTTCTCATAATAGTCCTCTCCCACTATGTTCACGCTCCTGAGCCCCCTTATTTCCGCTCTATATCCTCTCTTAGCATCCCAGATACCCTTGTTATAATAGGGAATTCTGCCCTTGGGCTTTAACATGCACCCAGTTTTTGTTGTGGCATATAGGCCAGTAAAACCCCGAATCCAGTCCTCTATGTCATTCGCTGTCATGTGCTCAAAGTGAGGAAGATCCCATGCGTCAGCTGATTTAAGAGCTTCAGAAGCCTTCGTTATGTTCTTCTCTGACCAAATTATTCTGGTGCCAGAGCAGTTTGTTTGTATGCTTCCGATATTAGAATGAGGGTTAGAGGAAGTAGGGAGGCGGAGAGAACAAAGGAGCAACGCGTGGTCGCTCCATATGTTATGAGTTACAGTCATGTCCACAACTCTAGACTGCATCTCAGGACACATAAAGATGTAGTCCAGTGTACTGAACGATTTACCATTAGTCCAAGTATGTTTCATAGAGAGGTATGAGTATCTGGGTGTCATCTGCATAGTTAGTGTAGATGACACCCAGATGACCCAGGTCGTCAAACAGGGGCTTCGTAAATATATTATACATGGCCGGTCAAACACAGGAGCCCTGCAGTACTCCACATGTAATGGGGGATGGATCAGCAGCAGCCGTTGGAGAGAAGACTCTCATTGACCTGTTGTTGAGAAAGGATTGGATCCAGTCTGAGGCTTCTTGGGAGAAGTTAGCCGCAGATGACAGGTGTTCACAAAGGAATTTGTGGTCCACCAAATCGAAAGCAGCTGATAGGTATAGTAGGAGTAGTAGGGCACATTGCCTGGTATCTTTGAGTTGGTCAATTTGCATTTTCAAATCTATCAAGGCAGTTTCTGTGCAATGAAGTGGTCTGAAACCAGATTCGCTTTGTACTAGGAGATTATTAGTCTCTAGATACCGCTGAATCTGGAGGTATCCAGCTTTATCTATTATATTAGGTAGGAACAAGACCGTAGTGATAGGCCTATAGTTGGTTGGAATAGATGGGTCCAATGTCGATTTCTTTAGTAGCGGCAGAACCCACACATCCTTTAGGTTTGTGGGTACATTACAGGTGCGAAATTAGGCATTTATTAGTTTGGTGATAAATGGAGCCAAGTCTCTGGTGGCTTCTTTGATTATTTGGGCAGGGCAAATATCACCTTGGCATCTTGAGGGTTTAAGCGATGCAATGATCTTTTCAATCTCTAAGGTAGTAGTAACTTGAGAGAATTTAAATTCCTGTGGCAGATTGGGTGAGTGTTTTTGAGATGTCTGGGAGGTATCTGATTTGGAGAGGTTAAGCCTTTTTGTTATTTTATTTTGGAGAGTGCTAATTTTGTTGCATAGGGCATTTTGGTTGTTTGTGCACCATACTTTATCTTTTAGGCAAGAATCATCAGGGGGTACAGGAGATTCCATTTCCCTCAGGATCACAAACAGTTCCTTCGTACTGGAACTGGCTTTGTGAATCCTATCATATGTTTCACATTTAGTTCATAGTATTTCAGCTTTGTATTTGGTAGACATTTCATTCACGTTGTGTTTGTTTTCTTTGGATGGCAGGTTTTTCCACAAGTCTTCCAGTTTTCTCTGACCTCAGAGCTTTTAACTGGGGGTTAAACCATGTGTTAAGGTGGGCTTTGGGTTTGCTGTTCCGCAAATTGAGTGGGGCAATGGAGTCTAATGCTTGGGTAATAGTAGTGTTATATAGGTCTACTAGTTCAGCTGGGTCTAGTGACTTGGACGAGGAGTTCAGAGTGGGGAGCAGGAGAGGCAAAACCTTATTGGTGGTAATGTTCTGTTTGTTCCTGGTGAGGAGAGGCGGAGCTATCCAGTTAGGCTTGCTGATTACTCGCTTGGCAAGAGTAGTGAAAAATACTAGATAGTGGTCTGTCCATGTCTGGGGTTCAATGGATGTGATTGATGTCTCACAATTGAGGTCAGCTACCCAGTCTAGTGTTCTGCCTTTCTCATGGGTAGGATGGTTGGCTCTTTGCATAAGACCTCATTCGGTTAGAGAATCAGAAAGTGCCTTGTGAGGTTGGTTTGGTGTTGGCTGAAAGTAGAGTAGCGACATCTTCCTCGAAGGACCCAATGGGGCCAGGAGGTCTGTAAATTATGTGGATGGTTAATGTACTTGACTTAGATGTGGATAATTTAACTGTGAGTAATTCACAAGACTTGACAATAGGAGAGGTGGCTACTCTAAGCGCTACACTCGACTTAGCGATGAAGGCAATGCCGCCTCCTTTTGCTGTTGCTCTTTCAGCTCTTACAATAGCGTATGAGTCAGGTATGGCCAGTAGGAGAGATGGTCCTGCTGCTGCATGGAGCCATGTCTCGGATATAGCTAGGAAATCTAGTTCTCCAATATTGATTAGGTCAGCTATGTCTGTAGCATGGGCGACCATGGATCTGGCATTTATTAGAGCACCTTTGATGTAAGGGCTGGTAGAGTGGGAAGGGGTTGGGCTATCCTTCCTTGGGTTACTTCTTATTCTTTTAGGTTGAATGGTATTGGATTTTAAGTAGTTTGGCCGTAAGGGAAGGTTAGGGTGGGACAAGGCTGGTCAGGTGTGGGTTTCATTGCATATAGGTTAATCCATTGGCTAGGAGTTAGAGTATCTACTGAGTCAGTGGGCATGGCTAGGTTAGTGTTATAGCACCTGAAACTTTTTTTTATTTCTGGTAGAAATGTAGTCGGTCTAATATTTGACTAAGGTAAGCTGTACTTCAGGGGTGGCAGGAATTTAGTGGATTTGATCTCCAGTAGCGTGGATGAAGCCATATTTATTGTTGAATGTTTAGGCTCTGGCTGAGGGTGGTCGACCACTATGGCATGGAGGAGGGCAGCTGTTGACATAAGCCAAAGACTAGCTCTGGAGCAGTTAGTAGCATACATAATATAGGGACATAGACTGATGAGCGTTAAGAGGATGACGTTCAGTGACTGAGGTCAGTGCTGCATCAAACGCCCTGAGACACTAGCATATGTAGTGCGTAATGGGCAGGCTAGCTGTAGGTGCAACATGTAGGCAAATGAGTAATGCGGTAGATAGCAGGCTATGTCATCAAAGCATGTACAGTAGCTAAAGGGCAGGATAGCTGTGGGTGCAGCGTGTGGGCAAATGGACAATTACATTATGCAGTAGGTAACACACTTTGTCATAAGCACATACACAGTACGTGATAGGCAAAATAGCTATGGGTACAGAGTGTAGGCAATGAGCATTTACTCTATACAGTAGGTAACAGGCTGCCATAAGCAGCAAGGTGCTGCAAGGTGCTAAAATGCGCTGGGGACCTAAGACAAGAAAGACTATGAATCTGATAGTACACAAGGTCATGTGCTGCACCTGAAACAATTATAATGCGATAATGGATTTCACAATACAATTTGGCATCATAGTATGGACACCTGGTTACTAGTGACATTAGTGGAAATTGCCATTACTAATGGCTATACATCCTGGTAGAGGCTCAGCAATGCAGTCAGGTATAGCTTTAACTTAGGTCATGCACAAAATCGTGTTTTCCACCATCGCATATTGTCTGAGTGGAGAGGGCTACTTTGGGTTGCTGGCTGGTGTCTAGAATGGAGCCAATCATTGATAACAGAAGGGCAGTAGTGGCGTCCTACATATACCACATAGTATGTCTAGTAGGTCGGTTTGACTGACTATGGCGTGGTTGAGCCGGGTGTGTGAACATGCTTATCAGTATAATAGTAAGTGAGGCAAACAATGTCAACATAGGTCCTGCACTGGGGTAACATACCTCTCCAACAGTAGTGATAAACTAAGCCGAACTAGCATAGGTGGGGTTGCAAGCAATTGATGCGATCATAATTTTATAGACATATTTAGGCATCATTTGGACAACAGCAAACTGGTGCAAACATGGAATAATCAGCACAAAGTGTGGCCGGAAGCCAATAAGCTCAGAGGGCCTGAAAACAGTGCATGTTAAAACCTTAGTGCTAGCGAAGAAATGCAGTGTAGGGCAGATGCATATGAGATAGGTTTTTTTTTTGGCCCGTAGGTGCAGTAGTAGTAGTCAGCCGATGTGCTATGAGGCACACGGCGGCGTGATTAGCGATGGGGTCATAGCCAAATGGGGCGCGGCTATAGGTAGGCAGGGTGAATTTCAAGGTAGTAGTGCTGGGCAGAGTACGTACGAGTCATTGTTTAACCAAAGAAGTCCAAGCCACTGTGTGGTACGTCAGCGCGTACATGCAGTACGCCAACACAGAGAAATGTGCACAATGAAGTAATTCACCAAGAGGGGTCGCGGCATGAACCTGCATACGGGATAAGAATAGTAGCCTGAACCATGCAATACAGTATTAGAGATATGAGTGTCTCGGCCTCATAGGGCAGGAGGATGTGGTCAGTGCGTGCGACAAAGATAGTGTGAAGAGCATAAGATGAAATTGCTTAATAGAGTCACAACAGAGTTGCGTAGTAGATCCTAAAACGGTGAACCAAAACTTTAGGGCTTCTTACCCAGCTAATTGTTGACAAGAGATGGGGCGGACAGCATGGCGAGTTCTTGGGTCAATGCAGGGGCGGGGGAGGCTTATAGTGCAAAACACAGCACATAGATTAAACCTTACCTTAGTGATGTTCAAAGGTGTTACAGGGAAGATGGTGGGGGCAAGGCAGGGCTCAAGGCAGTGTCTTTGCCTTGTTAGCAGCACTGATTCGAACATATTCGTGGAGGGATGTGTGAGGAAGTAGAGGGAAGAGAAGGATCCTATGTGACTGCTTCCTCTTTTTTGTTGGGACTATTTTCCTGTTCCAGGAAATCAAAATGGTGGATGTGCCGCCCATGCTCGCTGAAGGTACCAACCAAGCCGTCTCTTATATTCTTTCTCAATTCAACACTGACTGAGAGTTTTTCGGGAGGTCTCTTCATAGCGAGCTTAGCAACTGCATTACGTTCCTAGTGTCCTATAAATGTCCATGGCGTTTGCTTGCCACATGGTAGTTTGGAGCTATAAGACTGCAAGTACCTCAATGCTTTTGGGCCAGGTTTCATACACTCGTGTGTTTCTCTCGTCTTCCTATTTGGAGACCCATTGCTGAATGTGATAGTCTCTCAACTGATCATGTTCTGCTATTTGTAGTCAGCCTTACATTTCCCAATTGGATTTACTTTTCCTTTGTAAAACACACTTGCTCTTCTTCCATTTTGTAAAATCCATTAAAACCCCTTAAGTGCCAGGCTATTATGCAAGGCTATGCAAAAAGGACGAGCATACTCATCTCGGGCCTGGTGAAAATGTATAATTCATGTGAACCAGAGTCATCGGGAAGGAAAAGTGGTAGGTGCCACATGTCAAAGGTACACACAGGTGGACGGAGTCCCCCCACTTTTTTCAGAGGACACGTTGATATGCACATTTCTGGTAACGTCACATTCAATTGGTATGTCATCTTTAGGATAGACAGAGTGGCAAACGTGAAAAGAAATTAAAAACATTCTCAACAATACAATTCTTGTGGTTAAAACTAAACGAAAATGGCCATATTCCCATGCCAGTGGGAAGTGCGTGATGGATAACACAACTGTGCAATATGAGAGAAGATACAGAGTACCACATGCGCAGGGCGTTGCTCATTGAGGAAAACTACTGGATAGTTTGTATTAATCTGTGATTACTTTGAGGAGCTGAACTAGACACTTATGGAAGTGTCCCATCTTCAGTTAATAAAACGAAAGGTCTTGAAGCAAGTATTGTAGGTTCTGTAACAGTGGGAAAACACGTGCGATCCTGTTAAATGTGGCTTATGTTTCAAAAAATTTTTGGGATAGATTTTTGAGAATTGAAGTCAGTGTTTTCCAAAGTGGGTGCTGGCATGGGCAAGTAATTATCAATGAAACCACTGTGACAAATACTTTCATCTAGTCTTTAATTAAAGGGTGATGCAACTCTTGTCTCAGCACAGAAATACCTTTGATTTGTCTTGATTTTTCTTTATTAGCATTTTTTCGGATGAAATACTTTATGCGAAGCACTTGCAGCAAAACTACTGATTCTTTACTCACTTTGTAAGCGTAGAGCTTCTATATAGACTTTGCGGGCTGTCTAACCTTGAAAGCAAGGCATGTCCCATACGCCCTTAGGGCCAGGGCCTGCTCGGCATATGCCAGCGTCACCAGATATGTGTAAAATACAGCAGCTCACTCTACAAATGCCAACGTAACACATAACTAACCCTTCTACAGTCTCTCTTGGTCCATTCCATTACCAACGCCAACTGGGTGTCTTGCCAGTAAAAGGTGAGGTCTATGAAGGCCACAAGTTCTGTCTATTTCTTGGGTGGTTTAAATAGTCTATCCGTAATTCTCACATTTCAGCCTTTGGACCATTTGTGTGATGTTTCTTTGTAATAGTATCAGCGTTATCTTTGGGGCCAACAATGTCAAGGCCTGGAAGAGTTTCAGAAGCAAAGTTGAGACGTTAATTTTATGACCTCTGTCTCCACTTGTGGTACACTGAGCTTAGAACCAAGTTTTAAATAATGTTGGTAACGTAAACTTCCAAATATCTAAGACCTTCCTTAGTCCACTCAATGGTGGATAATTGTTTTAAAGTTTCTGCCTTTTTTTCATTGAGCATACGAGAATAATATATGTTGAGACTGGTTTTAAGGCCGAAACACGGTTAGAGCATTTCTGCTCTCACCATTTCTGACAGAGGTGCCAGTGAACTCCCAAGAGACCCCATGGCATCGCCCGCAAGCATATTTGATTTTTGAACTTCACTTAAAACTGCCATTTCGGTTTATTGTTATTTGTTCTATTAAAAGGACAAATATCTGCAGTGGTCGAAGTGTACGAAAAGAAGTAATGTAACTATGTTCCCTGTGGTCTGCTTCGCTCCCCACAAACTCCATCCCTGAACCTCTTCGCACACACAATCCAAACCTCCAAATAAATACACCTGTTATTTATGAGCATGTGCAGTGCAGTGTACTAAAGTGCAAGCTTCAACTACTTCCTACACTTTGATTTGAAAACGAAACCATTCCAAAACGGTTTCTTTTTTAAATCAAAGTATAGGAACAGTAAAACTTAATAACAAAAAGGTATGGGAGCCCCGCTCCTGACCGCTCCGGCCCACTTCGACCTCTGAATATCTGAGAGAATCAATAGCCCTATCTGATGGCCCTCACGTAAATCCACTGTTTCTGAGATTTGAAAATGTATACGTTTATATTCATGATGCCATGGGTAAATGTTGTGACAAATAAGAAGAAGGTTCGCGGACACTCGGAGGACGTGTTTGGAGATATGTTATCAAAGTAAACCCATAAGGCCTCATTGTTCCTATCACTATGGGTGGTCCCTGCCTAAGTTACTAAATAAGCTGCTCATTAGTCAGTCGTGAATTTCCAAAGAAACAAGTCCGCTGTTACTGTCTTCGAGAGCCCTGTTCTTCAGGGACCTTCTCTCCTGTCCCACACCACCGTTGGTTTCTCTTCATCAGCGTTTACTTCCTCCTCGCAGTGTCTTGGTCTCTCAATGCCTGACCAGACACCCTGCTACGTTATGCTTGCGGTCATGTTGGCAATTGTTTGTGGACCAGTTGTCCACTGCGGATCCCTTGTGGTCTCGCCACTACCTTTCTCCGGGCTCCTGTCCTGTCATCTTTTCACTCTGGGGATTCGCTGTGGCTCTGGCATCCCAATCTTCACTTTCGTGCAAGTTCCAAACTCATGGGCTTCCTGGCTTCCGACATCTCTCTCTCTTCAAGTGTTAGGCAGGTCGGGCCTTCAGCTGCTTGCGTATGCGTTCCTTTCTCTTCTCAGGTGTTACACAGTTTGGGGCCTTCCCGTGTTTGCATATGTGTTCCTCTCTCTCCAGGTGACTCGTTGAGTACACATTATTTAACATACTCCTCCCAGTGAATTGGACATCTTGATTTAAAGGAACATGTTCTTTTTCTATGTGATCATATCACCAATTAAGTGTTTCCTTGTCCCAGTCTTGATGTTTAAAAGTCTCTGATATTTTAGAGTATCCCAAGTAGGCCACGGTGTGCACAGCTTCAGGGAGTTACTCACAGGAGCGGGAGACCTTGTCCCTTAAGTGTGTGGGGCAGTGGGGAGTTTCCCCTGGTGAGGTCCCACTTGCCTCTACCACAGGGAGGGTATTGCAGAGCAGGCTCACCTCTCTAGCCTCACAGGTGGGGGGAGGCTCCCCGTTGGGGAGAAGGGACGAATTCCCTCGATTCATCAAATAGTATGTATCAATGTATTTATGGCACATGAAATTAATTTCAAAAGTAAGTCTTCCCTCCTACAGTGACTAAAACTAATACATTGCCTATTTGATATTACTTACTTGTAGTTATGAAGCACTGTGTTCCTGGAAAAAGAAACCTGTAAGCAAACATACATTTTGTCTACTCACTTTGCCCTTACCTTATTGACTGGTCCTGACATGGCTGGCTTTGGTGTGTCATAGCAGGGACACAAAGTGTCCTTCCTGATGAAAAATTGGGTCTTCAGCTGTCACCCCTCTCGGGATAGCAAGGAATGATGCAGCCAACTGGCTGTTTGTATCCGTTTTCAGGGAGAAGAGCTGAGGGACGATGGGATCAGGAGGGCTGCTTTCCTGAGCAGTCCTGTCAATCTGTTTGAAGGCCTGGCCAGTACCTACATGCTCAGCTCCTTCAGAAAGGGTGGCCCATTTACTAAGAGCCTGATGTCTGCTTGTGGGAGAGGAAGAAAGAAAAGACTGCTGTCTCATGCCACGGAACTCCTGATCCAGAGAAGCACTGTGCACCATGAAAGCACGTGCAGATCAGCTTCCTGATAATACTCCGTTCTGTTATCAACCTAGTATTCCTAATACTCCATATTGTGCAAAGACTTAAGAGAGAAGCCTCTGCCCCAGACTCTCCATCCATGGGGAGTGGGAGGGAACGTACAGAGTAAGTTGTATGAACACGCCCAGTGCAGTGGCTATAGAGATACAAATCAGAAAGATAAGGGCCGCCCGAGGCATGGGCAGGGTGTGCAGCTGATCATTGCCCCACGGCCATCGGGGCCACCTGCTTCCAGCATAGAAAGGAATGTTAGTTTCAAAAGCAGCTGTCCCACTGCCATGTAAGAGGCTTGGCCCCCTTTCTGCTTGTCCTGGTGAGGCAACGTATCGCCTCTCAACATCCTGCTGCGATGCTCTTGAGACAAATGCCCCCATTCCAGCAGCCCACTAGACACTGTGGGCCTCGTAAGCACTGCCTATCACTTTCTTCCTTAAAGCAGAGCATTTAAAGTGGAAGAGATGTCCAAGTGATGGCCTATTTAAGAGACCATTGTTTTGGACAAGACGTTCTTAACGTTTCCTTGTTAAGAACTGCAAAGGGACATTTTTATTTTGAAAGCACACGCGAAGCCCGATTTAGCTGCCTAAAATCGGTGCCTTTGTGGAGGACAATTAAACATATCACACATTTTCACATGTTCATATTTACCATGCCAAAAAACGTTTATTTTAGGTAGAATGTAAATTTTCCTCACCTTATATATGAAGCATGCCTTTGTCAAACATTGAAACACAAATGGGTAACTTTTTCCCACATTACCTTGTGTTATGAGTGTTTAGTCCTGAAAGTACAATTTCAAATCCACAGGTCATTTTTTTGCCTTCTGCTGGATTGCATTCTGGTATTTGCAGTCTTCCATTCAAGATGGGGGGGGGGGGGTGGTTCGATAATACCACAATTGTAAACTTTTTGCCTAGCATATTTCTGTAAGAATTTACATATTTTTGTGTGTGAGTACTTTACTATGGTTATGTACTTTTAGTATTGTTGAAAACTAAACATTGGGGGTGGTAAGGATGAGAGGGCAAGTGAATCATTACTATATGCCCAGGATGTGGCAAGAGAGGTTGCAAACCTGGACACTGGAAGGGTTGCTTTCTCTGGGTCAGGCACTCTGCTGATTTTGAAGGCAAAGGTCAAGGATACATGTGGGTGGATAGCATCCACCCACTTTTTTCGAGGGGCGTAAGCAATCCCTGTTAGGTATTTTTGAGGCCAACATTAAAAACAAGAGTAGCAGAATACCACCAAGGACGTCGGACAAAACACACAGAGCCCAACAGGAGCCAGGACTGCCATAAGGACAGTCCGCATATACAGAACCCCACTGAGGGCACACAGCATTCGGTACATGCCTTGAGAAAGACCCTATGGGTCGAAACACGTGTCGGCTGACCAAACTTGCATAACAAGTCTGTAACAAGTGTTATACAAAACACAAACTTTTCTTATGAATAAACCACACAAGGAAACAACAAATAAACAAATCTTTTTCATACTAACCGCAGTGTTAGAAACAATTATTTTGATAAACCAACCGAGATACCCGGGAGTAAAAAGACTTTTTTTCTAAACTACCAAACTGGGGCTTAGGCTAAACCCCAAAACCACTCCTGTGATCTCGCTAGAACTCATCATCGCAATATAAATGGAGCTCAGCACAGGCAGGTTCAAATCCTAGAGCCTCAAACCCACTCTAACATTAAAAACATGTTTACTCGCTCAAGTGTTTGGCTACTAGGATTTCACCGCAGATTGTCAGATTTCCAGTGCAGATGATTACACACAAGACCACATAAAAGTGTCATCAAGGCACATGTCTCCTGTTTGGCTTTTGTTTTCCTTGGAATATTTCATTATGAATTGTTGGGTTTAGAAGGTGGGCACCTTTAATACTTTGTCATGATAGTTATTGGAAATTCTCGCTCAGGCTATTTTTCCAGTGTTCATTACTTTTTTTGAAAGGAGCTTTCTTTTAAAAGGAAAAGTCAATTGAACAAAATGCGTATATTTCACTTTAAGATGTGTTCACTTACTGTGCCATATTAATGGGTGGCAGCTTTTGATTTTTGCTATGGGGGCAGAGAGTCCCAGACAGAGCGATGCGAGGGAGCTGTACCGATTCCCAGGTCAAATCACATTGTACAGCACATTTTGCAACAGGAATAGCAAAAAGCCATATGATTTACAGGAAGGTCTAAACATAATAGATCGCAGCAACAGTCACCTAACATTCTGAGCTGTATTAGCAGCCTTCTGCTATTATTATTTATGTATTTGCCTCGTGGTTAAAAGATTAAACTTCAGCAAAACACATTAAATAAACCATACAAATTAATGCACTACATCCATTTACACTACTTTTAAAACTAAATAATTATAAAATGTCAAACATTTATACATAAGGATATTTCCTTTGTGTTGAACATTCAATTCCATAACTGATCTTGGGATAACAGTACTTAATGTTCATAAAACATAGTAAACATGTGTTTGTTACAGGTGACAGATGTTCACATACTATTACCAAATGTTTCAGTGTTTCAACCTCGGTGTGACAAACTCTACATAGATCGTCAGCGGCTTACTCACAGAATCCAATCAGATGCGGGATGGGAATGGCTTGCAAACACTTTACCGCCAATCCCATTCCCCCAACCAGGTCTCCAGGGTAGAAATTCTGTGTTGGAACACCTGAGGGTATAACTCATTTATGCACGGAGCTCAGTCATTGCAGCTGACTAAGTACAACATTATTCTTTTCCAAGAAACCTGGTTGTCTGAGAGTCCTCTGATTGATGGTCGAATTATTAACTATAAACTGGCCTTGAAAGGTGCACAGGCTGTCCACGGGTAGGCCTGTTAACAGCTGGAATTATTAGCCAAGGTCGCTCCCTAAGGATTTGGCAATGTAAATCTGAAGCCCTGCTAGCCACTGAACTAATTGATAATTCTGGTTTGTTCCCATTATATATTATGTTAGTTAACATTTACTTTAACTCAATCTGCTGTCCAATAGAAGAAGTGATCAATGAATTAGAAAACGTTCTGATAAAGTGGCGACATATTCATCCCAATTGTCCAATTGTTGTAGGGGGTGATTTTAACTATGAGTACACAGTGTTGGAAGAGAAAGTTGGTTTTGGGGAGGAGGGAGTGCCCATCATAATTAACCCACCCTTGAGACCTGGGAAGATGGGGGCACATGGTAGGTCATGGTCATTGTTCTTTTCTAGATGGGGGTTTCTTTAATTCAGCTTACTTTTTGATGGTATATGGGCAAAAACGCCCACCTGGCAGAATTTAGGTGCTGAATCTGAAATTGATTATTTGTTTCTGGGTAATGTAAACCAAGGAAGTGCATGCACATTTGAGGTACTGAAGATGCCTCTGAGCGATCATTTGATGCTCCGAATTTTTTTTAATGTGGGGGCATTTACAGTAGCGGACACAAGTGGTCCTGCAAACCTAGTTAAAATGGGGAGGAACTACAGGGTGTGGAAAAATGGGAATGTTTTAAATGCTAACTCCAAGTTGTGTAACTGGTGGGTGACTATCCCTGATAAATTTAAGAATGAGTTGACTCGCAATAAAGGTTTTGCTTCTGAACCAAGTATGTTCAATATAGCCCTGTTTGCCTCGACTCATAAGAACAAATTTGATGAATTCATCAATGACAAAAAAAGGAGCAAGTCATACAATAAAGTTATTGAGGCTGACTATGTGAAATAGGGCAGAATTTGTAGAGGGGACAAGAACTCGTAAATTGGCATACAGCAAATATCTGAAAACCCATAGACTCCAACTCTACATTAGGAAAAATCAATGTCGATTTAAAAAAACTTGTTGTCAAAGATCGCCGCTCCATTTGGCAGATTTTAAACAGTACCGATGGGCAGTAACAAACCTTGCCATCTTGCTGTGTACCGGAGGGAGCTTGGTGTGAGTATTAAATTCAACTCAATTTTGGAAGACACAACCCTTGAACGTAATGTGTCCCTAGAGACAGGCAGCTGGAAGTTCGACTTGGATGAAACAGACAATAATATGGCAATTAACAAACTGACTAATTCTAGAGCTGGGAGAACAGATGGGGTGTCTAACCAGTTTTACAGAGAAGATCCAACGTTATGGTCTAGCATCTTACTCAGATTGTTCATCTATATTGCTGATGGTGCAGACTGTCCTAGTTCTTGGCAAACAGCGATCATAGTGCCAATTTCTGGTGACAGATCAAATCCAGCCAACTATCATCCAATTGCACTGAAGAAATTCTGCAGAAAAATCTTTTGCCAAGCTAGTCTTAAAAGATCTAACAAAGCGGGTGGAGGAAAAGAGAATATTGAGCCCCCTACAAACGGCTTCAGGATGGGAGTGGGGACTCTTATGAGTGCTATGGCTCTATCTGCCTGCACATAAGATATAGGTGGACATTTTGGAAAAAGCTTGTATGTGGTGGTAGGGGACCTAAGTGCAGCTTTGCCAACATTGATACTGCCATTTTATGGGAAAAACTAAAGTTGTGGGGAATAAGGGAGGGCCTGTTGAGAATGATCCAGCTGCTCTATAGGAATAATTCTGTGAAAGTGAGATTAAACACTCAGGGGGACTTGTGAAACTCAATACCAGTCACCAAAGGAGTTTGGCAGGGGGGTGTTGTGCACCCACACTCTTCAAGCTTTATCTAGCTGACTTGTGGAAAGTAAGCTTGGAGTGTCTACGTTCCGAGGTAGCACGACCTCAGGATGAATATCATTGCCTACGCTGATTATCTTATACATACGGGTCATACACTGGCAGGCTTACAAAGCTTTTTGGTGGAAAAATCATCTAGAAATTTAATCCATAAATCATACACAATGACCTATTCAATTAAACATAAAGTTAAATCATATATATTGAAAGTAAATGAGACAGTGGTCAAGCAAGTAACTACTATGAATGACCTAGGTTTGCCAATTTCATCAAAGAATCATTTTATAAAACAAAAAGGGAAAATGGAAGCCAAAATCAGTCCATGTATTTCACTGATGAAGGTGCTCGTAAATAAGCTTTGCGCATACTTATTACTGCCACTAACTGAAATACACAAGTTAAAGATCAGGGCAAAGATATTGGGCCTCATTGTGAGTTTGCCGGTCCGAAAACAAGGGTGCCGGTAAGCTCAACAGCGCCCTTGGTTTCGGACCGGCAAACTATGGGTCTGCCTGCAATGGCCACTGTGTCCGACAGGTCTGACCCTGCCGTGTGCTGTGGCCACGGTAGGCAGACCGCTCATGGAAGCACCAGCACCGCTAGCCACGGTGCCAGTGCTTCTGAGTCCCATTTCCCATAGAGTCCCTTTGAACTCTATGGGAATGGGGACTTACATTTTACCGGTACCTGACTTCCCGGGCTGCCAGTTGTAATAGCCCGGTGGCATTGGGAAGTCAAGCGCCAGTAAAATATTACGAGTCCAGGAGCAACCCGCCAGTAGCACTGGCAGGGTTACCGCTGGACTCGTAATGAGGCTCATTATATGGATGTGAGCTGACCACTTTTTCCAATAGAAAATTCTTTGTTCGAATGGAAGGAAAAATCTGGAAGTCAGTTTGAGCCTTCCAAAGTCCATTCCAATTAATGTTATTAGACTAGAATTAGGTCTTGCATCTTGGTAGGCCCAATATATAAAAACATCTTTATCGCTGCTCACAAAAATTGGGTAGGGTGGTGAGTATACTCTGAGCTTCTATATACGGGACAGCATAAAGGGCAGCTCAGGCCATATGTCCTTTCTGTCAAATGTAATGTAATGCTATGTAATTAAGCAGAAGATAAAACGTTGGCATAAAAATACTGATTATGAAGACCTGAACAGATTACAAATCATGTAAAAAGCAATAAAATGCTATTTAGAAAGGAACCCTACTTGTTCTGATCTCTGGACATTATGTTCTGAAATACTGTGATATTATTGTTTTTTCTTCGTTTATGTTCTTTTATCTTGTTATGGTGTAAAAGTTTATTGTAAACTATAAAACACAAAAAAATCTAACAAGAAAATCTACATATTCTCTAATTTCTTGCAATTCCCGCGCGAGCACCTGAGACTTTGTTAAAAAGAAATTTAACCTGAACCTTAAAAACATAGCTCTAAAAGCCCTAGATGGGTGTTTTCACAGATACCACGGTAAAACATTAAAAGATCTAACATCATAGGGTGATGTTCTGCTTGACCTAGAGCCAGGCTTAATGAAGAGTGGACAGTGATTCCCTCATTTTTGTCACAGTGCTTATACTAGAAGTCACAGACTTTACATCCTGCACTTAGCAGAGTCAGCAAGAGGATTATAAGGAAGTGGTGTGCAATAAGACATTTCTCAGTATAGCAAACTAAAATAATGCAAGGTATCAGCATCCAACCGCCGGCAAGTTTCCTTCCAACTTCAGGCCAACCTGTGGTTTTGTGGTCAGAATGGAAAGAATTTTGGCTGAATTACATTCAAGCCGTAGAACAAGAAGAACTCACATCCCGCAAAAAGAAGTTACTATTGCTACATGCATTAGGATTAGAAGGACAAAGAAAGTTCACAGAATTACCAGAGTTGACTGTAGATGAAGCTGGCGATGCTGATGAGCATGATAGGACCATAGGACAATTGGACAAGTATTATGCCCCAGAAACAAATGTAGCCATAAATAGATACAAGTTCTATACACGAGTACAGAAAGAACACGAAAGCATTGAAGAATATGTTTCAGCCTTAAGAGTGTTATCACGAACTTGCCAATTTGGCAATGGCATTACCCTGGATGAGTTGATCAGGGATCAAATCATCATTCATTCGAATGATAATTTGTTACAAGACAGGCTATGGATGGTTGTGAATCCATCTTTACCAGAAACTATTGCAATTGCCAAACGTGTGGAACACAGTCAGTTGTGCTCGAAGGAAATTAAAAGCAAGAAAGAAGAGGCTATACAAAGTATGCAAAAGCAAAGTATCAAAGTGATACAGGATAAAGAAACAGGTGAAAAGGCTCAGGTTAATGTTCTGCGACCTAAAGACAGAACTGAATCTAATGGTAGGAGTAAGGATAAAAGTGAAATCAACGCAGGAAGAAATAACAGGGCAAAATCCTTTGAGCAAAAAGGAAGTTCTTTTAAAGGAAATAATTGGGTGAAGAAGGAACCCAGGATCCAAAATGATCAGAGATTTCAGAAGACTCAACCAAGAGAGGGAGACAGGTGTTACAATTGTGGCAGAATTGGTCATTATGCATTCTCAAAGTAGTGCCCAGCGTTGGGGCAGAAATGTGGAAATTGTGGTATAAGAAATCATTTTGCGGTTGTATGTAGAAGGAGGAAGAACATTTCTGCCATTTTAGGAGAAGAAGAGGAATCGGAAGAAGAAAGGGTGTTCCTGATACATGAGCCACCTGGTGGAGAATTTAAATGCCCTAGCTGTGAAGTGATAGTTGACAATTGGAAACTTAAGGTGAAGGTGGAAAGTTGTTCACCATGGACAATTATCACTAAAAGAACATGGCAGAATTTAGTCACACGTGGCCTCAAAAGTAAGATGAATGCATCAGACATATGAGATCCTGGTGGGTTTGAAGGATCCAAGATCAAGATGATCGGATGGTTTTCTTGCATCATTCAATTTAAAGATAGACGTGCTCAAGTAAAGGTTTATGTTGCAGCGACGGGAGTCAATGTTATAGGTTGTAGGGATCAAGCTGGATTGAGGATCAGATTGGATCCATGTGACGAGGAACAAATTCTGGTTGTTAACTGTAGTCAGGAGCACGAAGATAAAACTATCAAGGTGAAGAGAGACAACCGACTCAAATTAGGTTTACTAAAAAAATTTGCACACAGAATTCGTCTCAAGAATGGAGCAATACCAGTTAAGCACACAAAGTCCAGACCAGTCCCATTTGCCATAGCTGACAAGGTTGAGAAACAATTAACAGAGTTGGAATCTGAAGGAGTGATCGAAAAAATTGAGTCCTCCGAATGGGTGAGCCCCATTGTTGTTGCGTTTGTTAAGTTGTGAATCACGTAAATGCTGCGTACCTGTCTGCTTGGTAGTAGATCTTGATGAGGCAGCCAGACCGACACCAGTTGCAAGATGAGCAAGTGACACGAGGAACCAGCCTCTCCACCACCCAAGATTGATACTGGGTGGAAGATGGACCGACTCCCAACGTCACAGGATGCACTCTCCTGATTAGCGTGACGTAGGGACTGTGCAGGCACAGGCAGAAGAGGCTGAAGTTCGAAGTCCTTAGTCTGAAGATTCTTGCCAAAGAGCCAATCCCAGGAGAAATTAAACTGATGCTGTGGCCGAATCAAGTCCAAGGTTGACCAAAGATGATCACGAGGTGAAGACAGGGCTGGTAGAACACAGTCAACAGGAAGACGAGGATCAAGCATGCAATTGGTAACTGGTCTGGGAGAGACTGGCCAGACAGGTCAACCCCAGATAGTCCAAAAGGTCTGGAGCTAACAGGTGAGGACTCAGACTGGAGGAGGGGAACTGATCCAGGAGTGGGAAGACCCAAGTAACAAGGAGGGTACCAAGGACTGGGAAGGGAACCCAGGGGAATCCAAGAACTGGGAGAGGGAACCCACAGCAAAGCTAGAGCTAAACTGGCAAAATGGCCCAGGGACCTGCTGGAGAGGAAAATGGGTAGGCGGGGAGAAACAGGGCCAGGCAAGGCAGGAGCAGGTAGGTAACAGGAGTCAGGGCAAATGGCAAGAGCAAGCAGGTAACTGGAGTGGGAGCAGATGGCAGGAGCAAGCAGGAAACTCGTGAGCCGAGTGAGCGGGCAACACGATCTGGAGCAAACCGCGTTGAGACGCGACTTGCTCCTGATCACTGCTCCCTTTTACGGGTCGCCGGCACCCGCGAGGCTTGGAACGCAAGCCGTTTCGTCGCCGGGTGCCGGTGGACCCAGAGCGAGGCTTGGGAGGCAAGCCCTTCCAATCGCGAGTGCCCAAACCACGGCGCATGCGCGGAACCGTGACCGCAGTCTCCCGCGCATGCGCAGTGGAGTTCCAGCGCGGACCCCCGAAGCTCTCCCCATGGCGGATCCCCAAGCGCGAAAGTGTGGGTAGACACGCCAAGAGGTGGAGGGGAAAGCGGGTGCAGAGAATCCCGGTCTCCAGGTAAGTGGCGTGACAGCGCTGAAGAAGAACGGCAAATTAAGAATTTGCGTAGATTTGAGAGACGTACATAAGAACATCATAACTGACACATTTCCCCTTCCCATTATATCTGAAATGTTGAATCGAATTGGTAATGCTGATCTGTTTTCCACGCTAGACCTGTGAAGCGCCTATCATCAGATTTTGCTGACAGAAGATTGTAGAGGTATTACGGCATTTATTACGCCACATGGACTGTATAGATACAAACGTATGCCATTTGGTTTAGCATCTGCTGTGGCAGTATTTCAAAGAGTTATGACGCATGTACTTAAGGGAATAAGTGGTACGCTTGTATATCAGGATGATATAATAGTGTTTGGTAAGGGATCTGAAGAGCATGACAGCAGGTTGAAGGAAGTGTTGAAGAGATTAGAAGAAGTTGGTTTGGAAATTGAGAAAAGCAAATGTAAGTTTGGAGTGGAAGAGGTGGAATATCTTGGTCACACTGTGAATGGAAAGGGATCCAGGCCTAAAAGAGATGCCATGGAAGCGATTAAGGAGTCGCCCAATCCTAATAACAAAGATGAGTTAAGATAATTTTTGGGGTTGTGCAAATATTACAACAGATTTGTTAAAAATTTTGCAAGTGTAACAGAACCATTGAGAAAGTTATTGAAAGAAGATGCAAAGTTTATATGGACTGAGAAGTGTAATGAAGCGGTTGAAGGCATAAAGAGAGAAATTTGCAACTCTTTTGAGTTAGGAGGTTTTGAGTTTGGGAGATTGACAAAGATCACTGTTGATGCCAGTGGGAGTGGTTTAGGGGCAGTGCTATCGCAATTAGACGAAGATGCTAATGATAGGATAATCAGTCATGCTTCAAGAGCTATTACAGAAACAGAAAGCAGATATTCTGTCATTGAAAAAGAGTTATTGGCATGTTCATGGGCAGTGAATTATTTCAGAAAATATCTGTGGGGAAGCAAATTTGTAATTCAGACAGACCATAAGCCTTTAATTGAAGTTCTCACGGTGAAAGGAATATGTAAAGCCTCGCCGAGATTAGCAAGACTTAGCCTCAAGTTACAAGATTATAACTTTTCAGTGAAATACGTACCGGGAAAGAGGAATGTTGTTGCTGATTTTTTATCTAGATTACCATTGAAGGGTAAGGAAACAGTAGCTGATGCAGATGAGGGGATGGTGGCTGTTATTTTTGAGGTTACATCCAAGGACACATGGATTGAGGAGCTCGGTAGGGATAGTGTGATACAATAGATAAGGAGATATACCGAATCAGGGTGGCCTGAGAAGAGGGCAATTAGTGAAGAATGTATGAGATTTTGGGAAGTGAAGGATGAATTGTCTATTGAGGATGGATTTTTAGTGAGGGGAGATAAATTGATTCCTCCTCGGAGTTTATGTGACAAACTCGTTGAAAAAGCACACATAGGCCATCCAGGCATCACTGGCACAAAGAACAACGTGAGGTCGAAATATTGGTGGCCAGATATGGATTTGATGATTGAAAGATTTATCAGGAATTGTTGGCCATGTCAGAATAGTGACAAGAGCTGCAAGGTGTTCAAGTCAGAGCCAATTAATATTTGTAAGGGTGAAACACCATTGGAGTTGGCCAGTCTGCCAGGAGCAGGTATTTCAGAGGACGCGTAAGCCTGCTTTTGATTTTTCTTTTTTGGGGATTTGTTTTGAGGCGTCATCAATTTTTGGTAGTCTGCTGCTACCATTATTATGGGTAATTGTGTCTGTCTAAGGGGAAGTCAGAAGCCTGGAACTCCTAGCAGACAAGCTTAGTGGTTGGGCTAAATCAGGGGAGTAATTGTCTAGGAACAGCATTTCAAGGAGCACAGTATAATGAGGAAAAAAGAGATCAGACTTTAAAACCAGGAGAACGCAATTTGACAGATTGAGAGGCTCTGCTTGGGAACAGAAATAAAGATATTTGCATTTATACACTGTTCTCACTAGTCATGCTGACATTTTGAAATGTAAAGTTGAGAAAAACTGGACATCACTGTGCATTCCCTTTTTACATCTGCAAAGGTATTTATTATTCTGTTTAAATTAATGATGCTAGTAAGAACTGCATGTTATGCTGATGCTTCTCACTAGTTGAATGTAAACATATTTCCCTACAGGTGGGTGGGTCTTACTTATACTTTTATTTATGCTGTATAAAATCAGAGGCTACTTAAGCAAGTGAGAGGCACTGCATCTTGAGATTTTCCTGATTTTAATTGTATGATGAAATAACTTGGTACCTGAAGTAACAATCGGACCAGCAGGTAAGTTATTTGTAGGTTTATTTGTAAATTAGTTGCCAGGAAGATAAACATCAGAACGTCCCTTCATGCCAGCTTAGATCTCAACTGTAAAACAAAGAACCTGCATTCAGAACATAACATACCAACACTCCACACTCACTGACATCACCACATTCCACCATCACTGATGTCACCCACACTCAGAGACACATTACAACACTTCTCCCTCCTTACATTTCTTGAACAAGAAGGAATTCAAATAAACCCATCACCCAAAACAATCCCCCACATGTACGCATGGCCAGCACGTAAATGCACCAACGAAACAGACCCCAGGTAAGCACCAAAAAACTAGCCACCTGGAGCTCACTTGCACCCACAACACTCACAATACTTGATAGCGCTCAATTGGCTCTATAACCACGGCACCCTTAACCTACGTGGCACCCCAAGAATATGCACCCTAACTGTGCCTGACAATGGACAACAAAGAACCATAACCGTGCCAACAAAGAATACATCCCACTCCACTCCTTACCCACCAAACACAAACAATGAGGAACCCACCGAAGTAGAATAAGGGCTAACTCCTCCCTTAAAACCTGACTGAAATACACTAAAAAAAAAAAAATAATAAACTACGCATTCTGCCTATTTCAAGCTGCCCCTTGAAACCTAGAGCCTGCCACGTTCCAGCGTCCCCAAAATACACTACCTAATACGGCAAACCACCCGTGCACCAACAACCTTCCACCCTAGTCTGCACCCTAGGGCAGCAGGGCTGCCACCCCGGGCACATTCCCAGCTCACCAATAGCAACAACAAGCACACCGTCCCAAGATCAGTCGACAACAGCACCCATAGAGAGCACCCCTAACACCCAAGCACACCATAAGAAAACACAGTCCAACGAAACTGCGCCAAAACACACTCCTTAAGCCACCACACTACGAGACCCAACCAACTGCCAGTGACAGTACACAACCACACCTAGGACCCCAAGTCTAGCCAACTGCATTACCGCAGCACACCAACACTACAACTGAGGACCCCTATTTCAGCCAAACTGCATCACCGCAGCACACCAACACTACAACTCAGGACCCCTAGCCCCTGCCAACTGCACCACCGCAGCCCATCAATACTACCAATCAGGACCCCTAGTGCAGCCAAACTGCATCACCGCAGCACACCATCACTGCAACTCAGGACCCCTAGTCCCTGCCAACTGCACCACTGCAGCCCATCAACACTACCAATCAGGACCGCTAGTCCAGCCAAACTTCATCACCGCAGCACACCAAAACTACAACTCAGGACCCCTAGTCCAGCCAAACTGCACCACCGCAGCACACCAACACTACAACTCACGACCCCTAGTCCAGCCAAATTGCACCACCGCAGCACACCACACATCCACTAAGGTCCTAGCCAAACATCAATAACCTAATCTATGGGTCCACTAAAGCAAGTTAGGCTACCATTAGGAGTTAGGCTACCATTGGGAAACCTATTCCGTAACACACCAATTACAGAACACACCCTTCACCAGCACACCACACGTTTTCCCATATTCTTGACTCACCCACCACAGCCTCCACACACATCAGACGGGGAACACAGTACAAGAATAATCAACCCGGATGTCACTAAAAATCATCACCGGACGATGAAAGTCGCAATTCACATGTTGGAATTCCAGTATATGCAAACAATGCTGCATCGCCACAAAGTCCAACCCACCCGCGAGTCACTTGAGACCCACACACCCCATTAGTTCTCACCACCCGCGAGTCCAGGTCAAAGACCAATACCAATAAGGCCCCACCTGTGAGATTTTAGCCCACCTGTAAAGGAATCATGTTAGCAATGCTGATACACATTTAATTTATCACCAACAAAATGCATAAAGATGACTAGAACCCGCAACCCACGAGTCCACTAGAACCCGCAACCCACGAGTCCCTCATCCCACCTGCAAAATAAAACAGGTTTTCAAGAAAATACAATCAGCAATGTTAAAAATCTCATATTGAAAACATCTCTTCGAAATAACACTGGGCCACGACACAAACATACACACCCATACTGGACCGTAGGACAACACACATGAAACAGGCCACTACATAAACAGAAGACACCATACAAACCGGCCCAACAGGACTGCTGCTTCCTAATGTCCCACGCAGCAACAAGTAGTCCTCCTCACGTGGTGCTGCTCACAGAAATCACAACACGATTCTTCCATGGATCCAAAAGAAATCTCGCAGCAGCAGCACCAGTAAATGTTCAGCCAAAAATTGATGTCCGCCAAAATAATGGCGCACCCTGACCTCTCACCCGACGCTCTACTTGTCCTGAGGCCCAGACGAAAATCCCAATCTTTGCTGCTCCGGGACATATCAAGGCTGCCCAACCACTCCATTCCAGGAATCTGCTCGTTCCCAGACCATTCAAAGCGGCACATGGCAACTTCCACCGGAACTCTATGGACTTGTCCTACTACTGGCCCCAACGTTGCCACGGAACCCTCAACTGAACGACTCTCTTCCGTCAGGGAATCCTGCGCCGCAAGGTTCAAACGTTCTATGCATTCCAGCAGCTCGCGCTGGAACGCCACTAGATGACCCACAACATCATCATTCTGTAGTGAGACACCGCAAGGCACGCATCTCCAACATTTCCCCTTTAAGCTAACAGCCAAGGGTCCACAGCGCCTGGCAAGCGTTACGCTGACAGCCTCCTTAGTCTGGGGGCTTTTCCACCGGCACTCTGGGCCCCGACCCTGGCAGCGACCTTCTGCTCCTAGGCTGCCTCCGATGCACTTCTGGCTGACTGGACCGCCCGGCCTCCAGTCACGACTGAGACAAAACTGCAGTTTACTTCCCCTGCAGCGCACACCACCCAAGCATGACCCGGCACGCGCGCACATGTGCGTTTCGCTTGCCAGCACTTCCAAGGCAAAGGGCCATCTGCGGCCCACAAAGCTCTCAGTCACCTTCTGGCTCCTGGGGTCCACGAAGCTCTCAGTCACCTTCTGGCTCCTGGGCTCTGAACACAGCGCAGAAACGGGACCTCTACCAGCAGCACCACCCGGCCTGCTAGCGCACCTCCTCGCGCTTCTCTTCACCCCGCACACTGACATGTGTGCCGCTAACACCTCCTTTCAGCACCACCCGGTCTGCTGAAGGGGTATATGGAGCCCAGTTAAGACAACACTGGACTAAGTTCTGCTGACACGTTCATCGTGGGACATGTTTCCTGGCTCTGCACTGTCCCCTCCTCAACAGGATCCAATCCTCGTCGCCAGTGAAATAACTTGATACCTGAAGTAACACCCGGACCAGCAGGTAAGATATTTGTAGGTTTATTTGTAAGTTAGTTGCCAGGAAAATAAACATCGGCACGTCCCTTCATGCCAGCTTAGATCTCAACTGTAAAACAAAGAACCTGCATTCAGAACATAACATGCCAACACTCCACACTCACTGACATCACCACATGCCACCATCATTGATGTCATCCACACTCAGAGACACATTACAACATATCTGTATACGGAGGGTAGCTTTATCTCTCTTTACATATGGGGATTCGATGTGTACGCCCCACACATACTCCCGGTGGAGGCAATATACATATATACATATTCAATGAAAAAACCTTGTTAAAGGGATGTTATGGTTAAGTTGCACTTATAAAAATCTATGAAATTCAATGAAAAAACGTAGTTAAGGGCACGTTATGGTTAAGTTGCACTAATAAAAATCTATGAAATTCAATGGAAAAACAATGTTACAGGGACGTTATGGTTATAGGTAAAACCGAAAAACCTCTGAAATTCGCCAGTTATGGTAAGCTAAGCAACCATAACTCGCGCCACCACTGTGCACTGCTAAGACTAACACCCAGGACATCAAAGATGAGATCACAAATGTCATTGATGACATCACTGATGACATCACATGTGAAATTAATGTTGATGAAAAGTCCCTACCTACAAGGGGTTGTTTTTTATTATGTTGGTAACAAGATGTCAGGGGTGATTGTGTAATGTTAAACATGTAATAACTAGCTAACAATTCAAGACTTACTACACACTTGTGCTATTTGTGATGTCATCTTTGATGTGCTGGGTGTTAGTCTTAGCAGTGCACATTCGTGGCCCGAGGTATGCTTGCTTAGTTTACCATAACTGGCGAATTTCTGAGGTTTTTTGGATATCTCCCGGGGTGGGGGGCATGATCCGGTCTGGGCCGGGACCTCCTTCCCTGTTTTGTTGGTCTCGCAGTCCAGTTGCCATCGATATGAGTCTCTGTCCATTTCCAGGCTTCTTGTGGGTTGGTAGAGTGCACTGTGGTTCCCTTGTGGTATACTTTGAGCTGTGCCCGCAACAGCAGCCCATATTTTACGTTCATGAGGGCTAACTGCCTTTTGAGTGGTTAAATGATTGTCTTGCTCGCTGCACCTCCCGGGTGTAATTAGGAAAACCTTTTGTGCGAGACATCTGGAGGAGCATGTCTCTATCCCGGTAAGCAATTTAGCGATTACGGTTCTGGGTGGTGCGCCTGGAGTTGGTCTACCCGAGGGCATCCTGTGGGCTCTTTCCACTGAAAAGAATTTGGAGAAGGAGTGAGGCGCGAAAATGTCTGTTAGCCATTGTTCTAAAAATAGCTCCATGCTGGGCCCTTCTTCTCCCTCCAGAAGTCCAAGAATGTGCACATTGTTGTCGCGCGATCTTCCCTCCCCTTCATCTACTCGGGTTTCTAGGGCTAGTGATAATTGCTGGTTGATGCCTCTAATGTTATCCTCCGCTCCAGAGATAGTGTTCCGCCTCTCCTGTGCGGGAGGTGAGCTTTTGGAGATCATGACGCAGAAAGGAGACATCCGCTGCAATACTGTCCATCTTGATCTCCATAGACGAGCGAGAACTGGCTATAGCGGCCATCACATCCCGCATTGAGAGGGTTTCTTCGTCAAAGGGGGAGGTCGGCTGTGTTGTTTGGCTCGTCGATGCCGGAGTGCTGGCGACCGCATACTGATCCATGCTACTTTGCATTGATGTTTTCCATTGTTTGTCCTTGCCCATTTTGCAGATTGTCTGGATCCCGGGTTCTGCTGGTGTAAAGCTGGGCTTTGCCATAACTGATTTCCTGTCTAGTGGTGTGTTGGTTCAGAAATGTAGACCGCTAGTTAGGCACTCCCAGTTATACTCAGCCAGTGCATTTGTTCACTGTAGCTGCAGGTCACCAACGCCTCCGTCCTCACTCAACACCCGGTCCGTTTTTCAGTATCAATTCTTCCTGTCTGTTTCAGCCCCACCTCTCTTTGAAGGGCCACAGATACAAGGCAGACCTTCCGCCAGTGTCGTGAGCCGGATGTGGCGGGACCCGGAAGCCCTTCTCAGGTAATCTTATTGTAGCGCCCGTAGGAAGTTGACATTTCTCATATCAGGCCGATGGCAATGGTGCAACGGCCCCTCGCCTGGCCCTCCATTTGTACGTTTTGGCCGTGGGAGGGTCGTGTGGTTCTGCAGGGCCCAATGTCCAGCCTACCCACCAGTCCTCTCGGGTCTCTCACCCAGCAATCTCTCAGCAGGCCGGTGCCAGGAAGAACCCTGGGCTCAAAGCGTATTACAGGCAGAGTTCAGAAGGCCCTAACGTTGTTCCAGTCGCTGCTTATCTCTTGTTCGGCACTCCAGTAGTCCTGTCCGTTAGGCCCAAAACCCCCTTCCCCATACCACACAGGCGGTAGGCAAGCAGGGGTGGTCCCGCAGCAGGGGTCTCAGACAGGGGCAACGCTCCGATTCTGGATGGCTGTGTTGATAGGCCGGGTCCAGCCGAGCGTGCGCCCCGTGCGGTGCACCCGCCGGGGCCAGAGCGCGTTGATCTTAGGTGTCCCTGGCGGAGTGCAGGTCATCCAGTTCTTCACAGCGTTCATCTCGTTGGCAGCGTAGTCGCAGGGCAGGCAGGTCTCCCCGGGAGCTGCACATGCAACCAGCTGCCTGGTTGATGCGCGCCCCCCTAACCCTCTCAGCCACACAATGCCCATCCCAGCGGGGTCCAGGCACTGCTACTGTGCCGCCCGTGGCCTGTGCAGTGTGTTAGCACGCGT
The DNA here is from genome assembly GCF_040938575.1 of Ambystoma mexicanum. NCBI lineage: Eukaryota > Metazoa > Chordata > Amphibia > Caudata > Ambystomatidae > Ambystoma > Ambystoma mexicanum. The sequence continues at coordinate 1,071,528,876 of NC_090931.1, forward strand.
GGGGGAAGGAGCAGCTCTCACCGGTTATCGCGTGCCGCCTTCCACGTCCCCCGAGGAGGGGTCGTGGAACGGTGCCTGTTCCTCTCCAGTCGTCACCATGGACCCGCTACTCTTGGTCCGGCATCGGAGTCTGCTGGTGTTTTAGGTAGCCACCTACACCTCCTCTTCTGAGGGCCGTATTGCAGTTCGCTGGCGGGTCAGTATCTCTGGAGCTCGCTAGTGCCGGCGAGAGTTCCAAGTATTTCAAGATAAATTGGCATGCGGTTTCGCCGCTTGTAGAGTACCGGATTCAGAGTGTAATTACCAGCTTCTGTCCTTGTTCTCAGGATGTATTTGCCAGCATCCGTCTCTGCCGTTACAGCAGGGATCCGTAGTGCGGAGCTGGCGAGGGCACACCGAACGGCTGTCTGGTCGCTCCGTTCAATTACCGTCAGCCATCATGGAGCGCGTGCAGGCTGATCACTGGTGCGCAGCAACTGTCTCAGTTTCTCAGTCAGTTTGCAGAGTAGTTGCGGCAAACTCGGTCTGCGGAAGCTCCATGCCATGTGGCTTTAGTCAGTGCCTTTCATTGGACTTTCCACCACGAAAAACAGGATACAAAACAGGATTTAGTCAGCACCTGCTGGAGCTCTTGGGGCTCACGTCCTTATCGTTTGCAAACAGGCCATGCCTCCCTGTGTTGTATTTTTTTAGAAGTGTCATAATGTAAATGTAGGTACAAAAAATAGTGATATAACTTAGGTGACTGAGGTATAGCTTGTGGCCATGGGCAGTGGCCAGATTGTCCAGGTTATGGTATAAATTCATGACCCAGACAATCTGGTTACTGTGCAGGGATGAAAAATGATGTTAAAGTGGCCATGTCCACCTAGAACTGGCTATGTGGTAAAGTTATTTGAAAGTAGGATAGGTTTGAAAGGGAAAATAATATAGTCATAGAGTTCTGCCTTCGCCTTCTGCAGGCTGCCATGGAAAGGGAAGAGGGGCTCTGTACGGAGCCCCGCCTTCTCCTTCCATGTTGGCCATCTTGGAAAAGGATTTTCCTTCCTACACCAGGGCGCCACATCCCGCGGTAGGAAGAAAAATCTCTTTTTTAGCACCCCGGATAATGGTCTGGAGCCCTCGTTATTTATTTATAACACGCTGAAGCCCACAGGCATCATAGCGCACACAGGTCGGTCTCTCTCTCTCTCTCTCTCTGTCTCTCTGTCTCTGTCTCTCTCTCTCTCTCTCTCTCTCTCTCTCAGCCTCAATACGTTGTTGTGTTTTACCTTGCGGCCGTGCAAGATTCACTGTAATGGTAACAGTATTTAATCGAGGGTATTTTAGCCAATGGGTAAATTAATAAATGAATAAGGCAACATCGTTACATAAATGTTTGTTTTATAATGAATGTTCAGGATTATTTTTAAGGTAAATAGTGCATTAAATTGCCAAAATACACTAGATTAAGATGGCCGCTCTGTTTTAGCCGTATTGAATGGTGTTTTAGTCAACGTCACATGACTGGAGATAAAGAATATCCTGTGTTAAGAAGTAAAGGTAGCCCATCTGCTTGAGGCTGTAAAGAAAAGCCTGAGGAAGTCCCTGAGTTGGGATGGAACGCGTGGCACAACAACAGCGGTTGTAAAACCAGCAAACACTTCGTAAATCCGTGCTGACTTTAAATGTTTTACTTGAGGAAATGTTATCAATAATAAAAGTTATGTTTTAGCACTACTAAACTGGGATTGAGTGCTTGTGTTTTTTGGCTGTGACAGGAGTGTGTGTCATGCATCTTAGTCACACATTCACAACAAAGCATTGTGTGTATTTAAAACGATTTTTTTCCGCTTAATCGGTACATGAACGCCCGCTTGAGCAGGCATGAGCGCCACTATGAGGGAATGTTTTTGAGAGAATATATATATATATATATATTAGTTCAGTGGTGGCTGCAGTTCCATACGAATCCCAAATATCGAACTGCCAATATTTCTTTACTTCCATGATGGATTTGGCTGATATTTAGAAAACAAAAGTTTGTCACAGCGCACCTCTCGTCCCCAGACTGAACATTTTTGGGAGGATTCTTTAAAAATGAAAATGTTATTAAGAAAGCAAAAAATGCTGTTTTCGGCCTTCTCCCTTTCATTTTCCCACTGGACGAAATTGTATCAGGAACAAAACAACTTGGGCACCAAGCGTTTACTATTTTCAGGAGGGATCTGGGGTCATTCGGTTCAGTAGTTGTTAAAATATTTGACAGAGAATGTGGTGCCCCATTCCCCCCAAATTATGTTTTTTCCCTGAAAAAGTTGCTTATTTTATTTATTCAATGCAAGAGATAACCGGGGTTATAATGGGTATAACCGGGTTAGCCAAAAATGTACACTGGAGAAAATTCCATTTGGGGGAGAAATGTAATTGCATCAGGCTAGACAAGACTTAGACAATAAAATTCACCTGAAGGCTTTGCTGCTTGGTAGTAAATTATGTATTTCATAAATTATTCACTAGATGCATTACGGTGCCTTCTCACGGCTTCTGTGGCTTTTGTGTGTGATTGTTAACAGATCCTGTTCGCATATGTCGTTATGGAAAGAGGTGCTCAGTTAGGCTTCTAGATAAACAAAATTAACTGAAGTAGGCGGGCAAACCCAATCAGCTTGTTTTAGTCAATTGTAGCACAGTAACCCTAAACTAAGGACACCATTTTTATTAAGCGGCTGGCTGTGATCTATTTTGCTGTTTTGGGATTTCAGTTGTTCCATTCACAAACTGGGGGCAGTGTTTTCTGCCTGGCAGTCCCAGCCAGTGTATTGTGGGTATAACTGTCCATCATCTAGACCCACACCACCGATAGCATTATTGCACTCCAAAATAAATCTTGCGGTTAAAGTGAGCTGAACCCTTACCACGGCAGAGTCACTGTGCCCACCTGATTCCTCAGGTGACATGCTGTTGATATATATATATGCCTAGAAGACCCTTAAGAGGGCCGTGGAAGTGGGAGGCAGGCCAAAAAGGGGGAGGCCATGAGGGAGACCCCAGACAGGGCCACAGTTTTGGACCAGGGAGTCAACAGACCTGGTGGGGGTGCATTGTGTATGAAAGACGGACTGGGTCAGGGGAACAGGGGCTCAGGCGGAACAGGGGCTCGGGCGGAACAGGGGCACAGGGGAAACAGGGGCACAGGGGGGACCAGGGGGATTAGGGGGATCAGGGGACAGAGGCTAAGAGGCCAGGAGAGGGAAGCAGGGGAAGAGGAGACAGAGAGGCCAAGAGACCCAGTTGTGGAAAAATAGAGCAGGATTGGGTAGGAAGGGATCTAGGGGAGATGGAGAAGGCCAGACAGGGGGAAGGGTACCTGCTGGAAGAGCCTCTGCAGCCTTTGCCCCCAACCTACATCCGCATACCACACCGCCAGCAGCCAAGCGAAAAAAAAGAGCCCCCAGTCCTTTCTCCACAGGCTTATATAAGGCTGTTGCTCCACCCATTCTATGGCCACAACATGTCGTTGCCAGGGATACATTTGTGTGGTTTCCGGGGGAGGGGAAATCAGGCAACTGGTTTGTTTGGCTGTTGCCAGAACAGGTTTTGTTGTTCCACCCACTCCAGGGTTAGCCATCTCCCTACCCAGGAGTCTGTTTGGCTGTTGCCAGGACACGTAGTGTCGCTCCACCGATCCAGGGTTAGCCACCTCGTCACCCAGGCAAGTGTTTGTTTGGGCAAGTGTTGCCAGGGTCATTTCCAGGGGACATGGGATGCAGAGTGGTACACACACTTTCAGGTATTGTGTTTGATTCCCAGATCAGGGAAGTTGGCAGTTTGAACCGAGAGGGGATGTTAATTGTAGGGTCTGGGAGATGAAATTATACAGTGCAGGGCATTTGGGGCCAAAGGGGAGGTTACTTGTTGGACACAACAAGTGGAACAGGTTTACAGGGTTCAGAGAGTCTTCATGCAAAGATAAAGGGGAGATTCATTTGAGGATGCAGCCAGTGGGAGGAAGAGTTGACGGCTTGGGTCCACAACCCCCCCCCCACACACAGTGCAGGGGACACAGAGGAAAATGCATTTGGGAAAATTAAAAGTCACCCCCGACTTTGGAAAATGAAGTTGTGCAATACATTGAATACAGTGGGGAAATTAAAGGTCACATACTACATTGCAAATAAAAGGGTACATAGAAATTGCCATTTCCACATGGTCATTTTTGAGCTAGTAGGGATCTGCTCCAGCTCAAAATTATTATCACACAGGAAATTCAGCGGAATTCCTTTATATTTCAATTATGTGCAAAAAATCACATACAAACATTCCAAAGGATGGTGATGGGGCAGATCTCTAAATGACATGAATTTGTGCTCGGGGTACGGATGATGAATGAGAAAAAGAGGACAGCGAGCAGCAGCTAGCTTGCCCTACCTTATCCCACCTGGCCCTAGGGGATGCTAGTGCGCCTCTTATCTAAAAGTGGATATGTTAAGAAATAAAGGACGGCCAGTGGTCTCTTCATAGATGGGTTTGCATTATCTCATCATCTACACTATACCATCACTTAACCCCTTTTCAGCCTCACTCCCACGCTTTCAGTCAAAGTCACAATTATAATGTTTGTGGTCTAGCGGTCTATCTATGGCAACTCCTTGTACTTTTAATAGTCTGGGAACACACGCTTCTAAAAACGATATTTCAATATTTCAATTTAAATGATATTTAAAAAAGACCTGCTTGATCAAAAGACCTGCTTGATCTACTTGTAGGGTACTCGTGTGCTTAGCCCCTCCCCCCCCCCGAGAGTCAAGTTTGCTGTGGGTTGTGGCTTTTATTCAAAGGCCATCACCACAAATGTAGAACATTTTCAGTGGGGAAATATTTATTTTTCCAGGACAGTCTTAGTAAAAACAAATCATTTGCGTGGTGACGTCTCATTGCAGCATATTTTACCGCATATTTGAATAGGCACACATAGGGCCTCATTACACGGTAGGCGGTAAGGGTTTACTGCTACTGGTATTTTACCAGTACCGGTAAACCTTTACCGCCTTACTACGAGGTCCCTTTGCGGTTTGGAGAATTTAACGCCTGCTTTTTGCAGGCGTTAAAAACCAACCCGCAAAGGGACCAGGGAGCTAATTGCGGTACCGCAATTTGCGGTGCCGTAATTAGCACCTTCCCCATTCCCATTATGCCCTATTGGGCAAAAATGGGAATGGGGAAGGGCAATGGGGGAAGGGGGAATTACCGCCCCACCAAAATTGGAATAGGGCGGTAATTCCCCTTTCCACCAAGGCGGTGCCGGTATTTTACCGGCATGGACCAAGGTGCTAATAGCACCTTGGTCCACCGCCGTCCGTGTAATGAGGCCCATAGTGTGCAGTATCCCGTGACTCTCAATTGAGATATTGTGCTTTTCTGTCTCAAATACATGTCCCACCTAGTCAGATGATTCAATTGTATGGTTAGTCGTATTGCTGCGCAGGATCGGGTACTGCAGCAAACAACGCTTCCCTCTCTGAACTGCTGGCGCCCAGACCTCCCGGCAGTGTACCCTTTATCCCGACTGTTTACCTGGGCTCGATATGTATGCCTATTCTGTAAACTATGAGCAGAAGTTCTGGTATTCCATTGTCCATACTAGGCCCCATACTGGGCCCTGACATTCTATCACTGACTGTGCTAGACACCCACTGAATAGTAAACGCAGTTGGGGTTTCAGTATATCCTCGTTGAATATACATTAGCAAAATATAGATTGAATGTCATTGGAGATGATTTGCATTGCTTCTGGCGATTCTGAAAACCTGACCGTTTTACTGCTTGGCTCCCGATTACCTGTAATGCTGTACTGCTAGAGGGGGAAAAACCTGGAGAGGAATTACCAAATGGCTTAACCATCTGTGCAGAATAAGAAGTCCATCCTTTTGCTTGTACCATTCCAACATTGTACTGAGATGACAGTTCCTTGTGTACAGAAAAAGGCATTGGGGGTCATTATGACTCTGGCGGTAGCCATGCTGGTAAATACCGGCAAAGCCTGACGCTGGAGTCATGAATTTTCCGGCGCCCAGGAATGGGCAATTACTGGGGCGTTACAACCCCGGCGGACCTGGTAATTGCCCATTCCTGGGCGCCGGAAAAAATGACTCCCCAGTCCCATTGAGTTGCATTGGACTCAATGGGAATGGGGAGGACGGATGCACCGGCACCATTCATGAATGATGCCGGTGCATCTGTCAAGGTCTGCGAGTGGGTCCTGTTCATCCCACTAGGTGAGATCTGCATGGGGACGTCTTTATTGGGGCACACATTGACGTGCCACCTCACTGCATGTCTTCAACACTGCACCACAGTGGCCAGTTATCATCTGTGTGGACTCTAGTGTGTGGTGTACACATAGGAGAAAAGTATAACTGTAAAAGGAGATGCGATTTTGTTTCAAAATTGAGGCACTTGCAACCTGGAATCTAACGAATTCCAATACTGTAGGGCCATGCAAGAAAAGCGCCCGTCTCCCCATCTCACAAAATTTTATTTCAACTGCTTTTCTTGAACACAGCTTTTTTACAAAACGAATACAATAAGAAAGGAATGCAGTGAAGAGTGAAGACCTTTCCTTTCTGACTGTCATTTTACCAGCCCTTGAAGCACACAGGAAACCAACCCAGGAAGAGGCTTCAGACAGATTGTTTGCAGGTTCAGCCAACACCTGTTTAAAGACAGAAGAAAGGTTTTAATTGCAGGTGGGGAGGGGGGAGGACAAACACACAAGATGATTGAGGAGAAGCCTAGCAAACAAGCAGGTCTATCAAGAAAGGCCAGAAGAATTATAGAAGCAGCAAATGCAAAAAAATAGCAAACTAGCATGTGGGGGGCAAGACTGGCAGGTAATGCTGAAAGAAGTGGAGCAAGTGAAGCCTGACAAGCAACTGTATAAGCATGATCGCCAAGCAACTGTGTAACTAGACTGGATTGCTGGGGCATTGTCTAGGAGTTTAGACTATTCTGGTCACAATACATACTTCACTCCAGAATCAGGCTACTGTCTCACTGATATGCCACATCTACATACATAGCACAATGTAATTTGACTAACTGTAACAACTGTTGCCATGTGCCCAACCATGTGGATATGATAAGTCATTTATATCAGCGCCTGTACACAAGTGTTTCTAGGTGTGACATGACAAGGGAGGGAAGGTCGAGGGAGGACAAGACAAATGATCTGACTGGGCCTTTTGTCATTCAGATCGTTCAAGTGCGAGAAAAAGAAGTGCATGGGGAAAGGGAAAACAGGGCAGCAATGCTTGGGGTAAGTGCATCCAGGGCAGCGCGGCTCTGGGTAGTGCAAGGAGAACAAGGGAATGTAGGGTCACTGTTACAGCCCCTAAGAGCGTGGTAGGCCCGGGGGCAGTGCACGCATGACTGATCAAGAAAGAGCCTGGTACCCAGTGAGACTCTGAGGGTTGCAAAGCAACCAGTCTGTACAGCAGACAGGTAGGTCAGCAGGGGAGAGAGAGAGAGAGAAAGTAGACAAGAAGATGAAGGTTTTGAGCTACAGCCAGAACTTCAGGTGGTCTGGCTCAAGTTTGAGAGGGGCAGCAAGGCCATTCCAGAGGGAGGCACCTGCAGATGAGAGAGATCCCACCCACCCCAGTCTCCGCCTGGAGAAGCATCTAACCCTTAGAGAGTTGGAGGTAGCTGAGCGAAGGGCTCAAGAAGGAAGATATTTTGGAAGAGTGCTTTGGATGTAGTGAGGGCCCCGGCCCTAGAAAGCCTTGTGGACACTGCAAAGGCTCTTAAACTTGATCCTTGCAGCCACCGGGAGCCAGTGGAGAGATTTCAGGGCTGGAGAGAGGCAGTCCCTGGGCTTGAGGCCAAGGATGCATGTGGATGCAAACACCAAGCCTTTCACGCTCCCACTCCCAAACTACCCAGACCTCGTGGCCATTGGGGAACACAGCATCAGCTATCTGAGTGTTCAGCCACCACCTCTCATTGCCTGAGTGCAAGGCTGCAGTCAATCCAGCCATCAAATTCCACCCTCCATACCCTGAACAGGTTCATGCAGAGAACCAAGAGAAGGAGAGAATAGTTTACCAGTTAGTTAATTCAAACCCCAAGCCTCTCTTCCAGGACTGGTATATAGTGTAGAATCATCGCTCACAAAAAGAAAGGTTTCTGACCGTATACTTTGCTTTAAGTCCAGGGCAAACAATTGGCTTTAGCTGGCCTTAATGGGGCATGTGTAGTCTTGCCATGGCAACAAGCATTCATTTACCAACTATATGTTTTGTGTTGTTACTGCAGAAAGATGCCACCCAACATCTTTGACAGCTACATGATAATGGGTAAGATAACATTCTTTAGACCACCATTGAATTCTTAGTCACCAAAAAGTAGGTGCACGAAAGAGTGACGGAAGACTACTTGGTATCTTAGTCGGCAATGCCTCTCTACATATCTGGCCATCTGTCAGGATCTACCGGATTACTATACGGCAGAGTCCCTGCTCATGGCGGCTCTACAATCAATAGAGATGGGCACTGGGGAACATAAATCCAAACATGACATTGGGCACTGGGGAACATAAATCCAAACATGACATTGAAATACCATGCTTGGACATGACTGGAACAGATTCTGTGCCAATATCAACGTACATTTCTAAATAAAGAACATCTTAAGCAGGAATATATTGTAATGAACCACCAATGTCCACTCTGAACCTAAAGGGATTCTGTGATGACAAAAAGACTAGTTGGTGCATGTTGATTTGCCTCATAGCATGACTTATCTAATTTATTTGACCTTAAGACGCGAGATAACAAGAGCGCATGGTGGAGAAAAGGAAACCCTGATCGGCACACATGCAGTGTGTGACGAAGGCCCCGGTCTACTCTTACTGGTGGATAGTGCAGTCATGAAGGGGACCATGTGTCAGAACTAGCCAGGTGAGCCCTGGGACAGGGTAAGCATGGGGAAGATCCTTATACTACCCACAACATGCCACCTTTGGGAAGCAGAGGCTGGTCCCAATGCCACCTTAGAAGCTCCCGTCTCTTTGAGGAAACAGGTTATGAGGGACAGTCCCACAGAGACAGCAGTGTCTGCACGCTCAGCTCAATTTCACCCGGTCCTGAAATGATAGCCAAAACCACAGGGAGAAGGAGCGAGGCCTGATATACGAGAGAAAGCTCACACAGTTAATCAGTCACCTTGCAATGCGAGTCTAGAAATTACCCTACCAAGGCATAGATGGTATGTTATGTTGGCCGAAAACCAATTGCATCATATGCCCAAACATCGCCAAATACAGAATCGTCAGTATAACCATAGAGCGTCCATTTTCTGCCCGCAAAATCTGCCATTTGCTTCCTCTTGCCTTTCTGTTCAAACGCTTTGCAAAATGTATTTCATTTCGTTCTGCTCTTACACGAAGCAAGGCCATGAGTTACATGTTGAGAGACCGGCCCAGACAGAGAATGCCAAGCAGTACTGAAATACATTGTTTTCCTCCCTCACAAGTCCTTGAAGGCGAGCAGAGAGGCATTTAATCACCAAGCCAGGTGCTAGCTGGTCTTGCTGAAACTGTAGAAACAGACTGTTAAAGGCATGTATTATACTCTCCTAACGGCCCCCCTTTTGGGCCCTCTTAGATCAGGCTGACCCCTAGTTCACAAATAGAAACTAGAAGATAGCATGCTTTGGAATGTGTCTCTCCTACGTACACAGTTTGCTCACTAAACAAGTGCTTTATGTTCTCCATAGCAAAAGAACCATGTCTGCTTACTGCAAATTGCAACTGTTGCTAAACCAAGTAATATAGATTAAGAAAGAAATGTGTCATAATGTGTCATATTTGTCATAATTGTCAATTACCGAACCCTAGCTCAAGAAGTTACATTATGGGCGGTTTTGATATGTCACAAACAGATTGTACGATTGTCTTTTTCCTATATATGATACTATTGCAGAATGCTCGCTCTCTTGCGTCTCACGAGGTCTGGGTGACACACGGTCCGAGACGTGAGATCCAGTTGGCCGACTTACACTATTTGCTTTGCAATAAACCCTAGATTTTGGGAATTGAACCTTGTGTCTGTCGTATCAGTTCGTGTATGGTGATTGTGCCTTGTTTCCATGCACAAGGGTCTTCAGGGCCTAGCAAAAAATGGCGCCCGAATAGGGACCTCCCCCATTTGCTCCATCATGTACGTTGAATTTGAAGAAGGCGAAAAAGAATCGATGACGAGGCCGTCGAGCCGGGATCGACAGGTGTTTGGGGCGCCCCTGTGAAAGTGATGAGAGACTCCTTTGCAGATCTGTACACAACCGGTCCCTGATCGACGCGTCCGGCCAGAGAGCAAGAAGGCGAGGGTCCCGAAGCGAGGCAGATTGAGCCAGATACGCAGTCACGACGATCCTTGGTTGCGTCTGTATACGGACGAATTGCGTCTTGAGAGATGAGCTGATTGATCAGGTGAGTTGTGCCCCGATTCTTAACAGCCCTGATATTGGTTAAGAGTTGCTCTTGCAAGATCAAACGCCCAGGGTAAGGTACGAAAAAGATCAATATGCCTGGGAAATTGTCTTTCTGTCTAGTGGGATTTTTCCACTGCGGTACACAATCTTTGGAAACTGGCCAGGCTGCGCCACCCGTAGGGTCGCCAGCGTTTGAGAGGTATGTGAAATATGGAATAGGAGCAATAATGTTTAATGAAATTTGGCATAGGCAGACCAGACATGTAGAATATTTGCAATGGCCGAAAGATGGCACTTTCGAGATACCCCGAATAGAGCATTTGGAATCAGTACTGCTGCGCAAGAAAGCACGCCCGCGACATTTGACGTCATAAGAGACTGGAGGAAGAAAGCTAACCTCTGTTTAAAAAGTAGAGAGAAACATGTGCGAAGACACAAAGCAAGTTCAGAGAAAGCAAGGGAATTGGAAGAGCTAAAATGTGATGAGAATATCAGAAGGGCAGATAGGAGTGTCCAATTAGGCATACAAAAAATATATCCACAACAAGAGTTGCATGCATCAGATGAACTAACAAATAAGATTTTGAATGAAGAACGCCCTCAAAGCAAGATTGACATAATTGCACCAGTACCCATTGCTCCGCCTCAGTTGACACCCCCATTCCTGTTGTTCCAACCTCGCCATCTCTCCCTGAACATGTGATCCCATTTCCCCCTCCACCGACAGAGTAGGAATTAGCAGCTATCAGAGAAGGCAGCTCTGCAGATGCGGGGCCTGCACAGAGAGGAACCACTAGAGTAACCCATAGCACGGTTTGCAGGGAGAGGAAGAGAGAACTAAAAGAACAGGCAGAAATGTACATTGAAAGCAATGACGGGGGATTGACGCTGAGTTCAATGTATGACTACAAGAAGCTCGGTGAAAAACAGGTACTGTTGGAATGCATGGGAGAGAATCTTATGAATAGATGGAAGCAATTAATTGGCATGGTAGCACCGCAGAAGTTGCAGGATCTGAATGCTTTATCGCGTATGAGGGAAAGTGAGGCAGAAATAAAGGAGCACATAGACAGGCTATTTGAGTTTAAAGATGAACTTGAATTATATGCAGAGATGATTTCTGTTCTTGGGTTTCGGCACCAAGAGGTAAAAAGAGGGAGACAAGAGGTGACACCATATGTCGTGCAGCGATTTTTTACGCCGTCAAAACCTGAGAAGAAATGAAAATAGGTAGATGGATTACGGATGCTAGTATTCCCATAATGGAGGTGTATGATACACTTGAACAGTATACGATAGAAATGCAAAGAAAGGTATTGCAGGTAATGGTTGAATATTTGCAAGATAAATGTGTTGAGAGAAAGGATTGCTGTCCCTCTGAATTAATGACAATATACAAGAGAGCGTTTTCACCTGAATATGGAAAGACTGCCTTATCCCTTGATTTAGCTATATGCTTAATAAAAGAGCAAAAGAGGAAACGGCCAGTTCGATATTTCCCATGAGAGAAGTCCCTCCCACCTTTGTGCCAAAAGTAGAAGTTCCTGCGGTGGATGGAAATCCACTGAGCGTAATACAAGCCCACTATACAGCTGTCATGATGCCTACCCCCGGAAGACCAGACCAGGCCCAGCAGCCCCGGAAGCAGGCATCATGCCACTTGGAGCATGCCCAAAAGCCCCAGTTAGGGGCTGTTTGGGTACAGTCCTGGCGCCTATGGCGCCAGGCTCATAAAGATAAAGTCAGTCCTGGCGCCATGGGCGCCAGGCTCATTATTGATAACTTACCTGAAGCAGACCATGCTGCATACTCACCTGAGGCAGACCATGCTGCATGAAGACTCAAGCCAAATGAGGCTTAAAAGGGACTATTTTACTGAAGGGACTATTTTATTACTTGGGTGGGGCTGTGGAAGAATACTTACCTGGATCTTCTTCCAAGGCTATTTAAACCACGGCCGGACAGCCACACGTGCTTCGTGTTATTCTGCTTGCTGCAGCGTAACGCTCACCGTGTTTTCAGCAGCTCCAGTCTTCAGCCACGCCCGCTTCAGTCCTGGGACTCCTGAAACAAGAAGACAAAAAGGATAAAGGTTAGAACAGGAGTTTTAACTTTAATCCTTACCTGAATCCTGATCCATTTTGCCACGGAACTGAAAGACAGAAGTCTTTGAAGCATCGCGTCGCATTCCTACGGCGCTGCGCTGAACTCACCTGCTTGGCGGTACTTCAGCATTCCATCATGCTCTCTCCATCTCGCGGCTGCCCTCCGACACCTAAGGAGACAAGGACAGCAAGGTGAGCAAGGGGACTCTCTAAGGCCATACAAGCTACCCCCAAGGACTTACCTGATTTACCACGGGAGGTACTCACCTCATTTCAGGTCGGCACAGTCAACTCTGCTTCATCGCCGTACCCCGGCCCCTAAGGGGAGAAAGCAAGGACAATACCAGTTACCCCCCCACAAAACTTACCTGATTTACCACAGGGGTCTCACCTCATCTCGGGTCGGCACAGTCAACTCTGCTTCATCGCCGTACCCCGGCCCCTAAGGGGAAAACACAATAGACTTACCTGAATCTTACCGAGTGCCATTTGGAAATCTTCGAGTGGATTAATCGGCAACTTGCAAGGAATCGGACAGAGTGAAGAGCAGACATTTGAACTCTTATGAACAATTGGACTTTAGAGTCAATAACTGGAACTCACCAATTCCTCTACGCCAGTGAAGTAACTGGTCTTCAACGCGCCCCTGCGGTCGACGCAGGATGGAGAGCTCATCCTTCCAAACCATCAGGTGAGACTAAGGAGGGGACATCAAGTGTGATCAGTGGGAAGACAACGGGAGTGGGGAAGGTGGGTTGACACTCAATTCCATGGGTGGTTAATTCCTCTTCTCCTTTGCAGAAGAATATTCTTGCGAGCCAGACAAACTAGGCTGAGCGGGCCAGTCCAGTCAGTCATCTCGGCGCTACACGTCACGGTGGTGGAAATAACAGCGTCCCAGTTCCGGTCGACGCCCCCGTGGGAACCAGGTGAGCGTAACAGAACACGAAGACTACCCACAAATACCCACCTGGGCATCATGGAGACCTCGGAAACTGATCAGTTGGCCCAATTATTAGGGGAATTAAGGGCCGAAGTGCATTCCACCCGCCAAGAAACCAATGCCCTCAGGAGGGAACTGATAGTGTCAAAAGAACGAACTGATGAGTTAGCCAGACAACTATTACAGAGCCAGGCTGGACAAACACCTCTACCAGGACTTGGGGCAAGTCCAGCTCCTGTACCATCGAGTAACCCGGTGCAGATAAATTTACCTGGAGGTGTTCCTTTTGCTCCGTCTGAACGCTTTGCCGGAGACCCAAAAGGGTTTGCAACATTCATGAATCAATGCTGCTTGCACTTTTTATGTAGACTTGGAGCTTTCCCAAACGATCAGGCCAAGGTAGCCTTTGTACTGTCATATCGCAGTGGCAGTGCGGCGGATTGGTCCATTCCACTAGTTAACCAGGATGACCCGATTCTTCGAGATTTCCAGGGTTTTCGAACAAGCATGGAAAGACTATTTGCCCGACACTCCCGAGGACAGCCTTTGGACAACAAACTTTTATCCCTACGTCAAGGTAACCAGGATCTTTTATCTTACATTGCAACTTTCAATAGATTAGTAGTGGAAACCGAATGGCCTGAAGCCAAGCGAATCACATTATTCCATCGAGGACTTCGAGGAGAACTCAAAGATGTTTTGGCCCAAATCGTGAACCCGCCTCAAGACTGTGCTGAATATATAGATCTAGTGGTCCAGATCGATCACAGACTTCAAACCAGGAAGGCTGACCAAACCAAGCTTGAGAACAGGGTGTTGATTAAAACCCACGTAAGCTCCAAGGGAGTAGATGTCTCAGAACCAATGCAAATCGGGGGGGTTAAAGGACCCCTAACCCAAAAGGAGGGAGATAGAAGACGGCAACTGCAATTATGTTTATATTGCAGAACTGCTGGTCATTTTCTTCGGAACTGCCCTGTAAAACCACCCAAGAAAGTTATAGGAGCAGCAGACGAAAACCATGTGAAATCTGATTCGGGAAACGACCACGCCCGGCAAGCGTAGAGGTCCGCTTGCCGAGCTTAAAGAAGGACACTCTGACCTCGCATTTCACCATACCCATGGTCCTTGTAGATCCAGAGCAGCCATCACGCATGCACGCGGTAAAGGCGTACGTAGACAGTGGAGCCATAGGAAATTACTTGGACTGGGAATTGGCTACCAGGATGAATCTATCTCTCACCCGCAAGACCACGGCCGATGTTGTCACCACTGTAGATGGAACGGAAATCGCCTCTGGACCCGTAACTCATTCCACTGCAGAGATGACATTGCTGAGTCAAGATGGGCATCGAGAGGCTATGATGTTTGACTTAATCAAGGCCCCACAGTTTCAGCTGATACTGGGGATACCTTGGTTGGAAAAACATAATCCCTGTATTGATTGGCGAGAGAAGAGACTAACCTTCCCAGAATGTGCTCACACCTGCTACCCAAGGAAAACTCAAAACTCAGTCCTGGCCCCAGTAGTTCCAGTAGCCATGAAATTACCTGTTGAATACCAAGACTTTCAGGATGTCTTCCAAAAGGAACAGGCAAACACCTTACCACCTCACAGATCGTATGATTGTCAAATAGATCTTGTACCTGGAGCACAACCACCTTGCAGCAGAATCTATGCCCTTACGGAACCCGAAAATCTTCATTTGCGCCTGTACCTAGACCGGTACCTTGCTAATGGCTTCATTCGCCCGTCCAAATACCCTGCATCTTCAGCTTTGTTCTTCGTACCGAAAAAGGAAGGCGACCTTAGAACATGTATAGACTACCGCGCACTGAATCAGATAACCATCAAGAATCGATACCCACTGCATTTGATCCCAGAACTACTAGACCAGGTGAAGGACGCTTGTATATACACGAAACTAGACCTTCGGGGGGCATATCATCTGGTACGTGTCAAAGAGGGTGACGAATAGAAGACTGCTTTTCGCACCAAGTACGGACTATTTGAGTACCAGGTGATGCCCTTCGGACTATGCAATGCACCAGCAGCCTTCCAGTTCTTCATGAACGATGTCCTCCGAGATCTTATCGACGTTTGTGTGGTCGTTTACATCGACGACATCTTAGTATACTCTTTATCAGAATCTGATCATGTAAAACACGTCCGAGCAGTCCTAGAGAAGTTACGCCAGCATAAATTATATGCTAAACTGGAAAAATGCATCTTCCACACTACGGAAGTGGAATTCCTTGGATTTATTCTGACCCCGAGAGGAATCCGGATGGATACACGAAAAGTGGATGCCATTCTTAATTGGCCTTCACCAAGTTCAATGAAAGGAGTTCAAAGCATGCTTGGCTTTGCCAATTTCTACCGCAGGTTTATCCCAGACTTCTCGCACATTGTACATCCCATCACAACACTATTGCGGAAAAAACAAGCGCTTTGTGTGGACAGAGGAAGCCGAGAACGCCTTCCAAGAGTTAAAAGCTAAATTCACATCTGCTCCCATATTAAGACACCCGCGCCCCGAGCTTCCCTACATAGTGGAAACAGATGCATCCAGTTCAGCCATGGGAGCAGTCCTTTCCCAAAAGGGTCCCGAAACTAACCAGCTTCACCCAGTGGCGTTTTGGTCAAGAAAATGTTCAGCCCCCGAATTAAACTATGCCATAACCGACAAGGAGCTGCTGGCCATCAAGTCCGCCTTCAAGGCTTGGCGGCACTATCTACTGGGTGCCAGACATACCATCACGATCATCACCGATCACCGCAACTTACAATACCTATAGACAGCCAAAGCCAAATCTTCGCGCCAACTCCGTTGGGCATTGTTCTTCGCCGAGTTTGATTTTGTAATAACCTATCGACCAGGTTGTAAGAATGGTAAAGCAGACGCCTTGTCCCGGATTGGAATGGGAGAAGCAGAAATAACTTTAGAACTCATACCCATAATTCCGGAACAGAGAATCCTTGGCCTGACTTCCATACAGACACTGGAGAACATTCAAAACAAGATCCACCAACTCTTTGATTCCGTTGCCCTACAGGACTGGGCAAAGAAAGGTCCAGAGTACTCTGTCATCGATGATTTACCTTATTACCAAGGCCGGCTATTTTTACCGCAAAAGGAACTACAGGAACTTGTCATTTCCCATTACCATGACACCATAATAGAAGGGCATCTGGGTATTGCAAAAACCAAAGCTAAAATTAGGAAGCAATTTTGGTGGCCTACCTGGCGAAAGGATGTCAAGTCATTTGTCATGTCTTGTGGCATTTGCGCACAAAATAAAGGGCAAAAGAAAAAACCTGCTGGATTATTGCAACCATTAGACATACCACCTACCCCTTGGCATACCTTGTCATTAGACTTCATCACGGATTTACCCCCGTACCAAGGTTACAATACCATTCTAGTTATTGTAGATCTTTTTTCTAAAAAGGCCCACTTCATTCCTTTAAAAGGGATACCTTCAGCTTCAATCCTGGCCAAGGAATTCCTTGAAAATGTTGTCCGCCTGCATGGCTTTCCTTCAGTGTTAATTTCAGATCGGGGCAGTCAATTCATTTCACATTTTTGGAGGAAATGCTGCCAACTGGCACAAATTGATGTTAGGCTTTCGACCAGTCACCACCCTCAGACCGACGGTCAAACGGAGAGGACCAACCAGACTCTTGAACAGTACCTCCGTTGTATGCTACATCAGTCTGAGGGGAATTGGAAAGACATTCTGTGGATCGCAGAGTATGAGTACAATAATTCCGTACACTCAGGAACTGGACAAAGTCATTTTTTTACCAATTATGGGCACCATCCTCGAACCTTGGATTTGGACTCACCCCAGCATTTAGAGATGCCCGCAGTGGACCATCTCCACGCTGTTATTACACAAGCCTTTAAAGAAGCAACTATCCATTTGCAAAAGGCTAAGGAAAAATACAAAAAGGATGCGGATCAGCACAGAAGTGAAGCTCCTCAATACCAAATAGGGGACCAAGTATGGTTAGCCACTAAGCACTTACCACTCAAGGGGACTCAGACCTTTAACCCCAGGTATTTGGGACCTTTTTCTGTCAAGGCAATTATTAACCCAGTGTCCGTCAAGTTGGACCTACCTGCTCATATGCGAATCCATCCCATTTTCCACGTGTCTCTTTTGAAGCCAGTGCAACCAGGAACAAGGCTAACCACTCCACCTGAACCTATCCTCATAGACGGGGAGCCCGAGTTCGAAGTCAAGAATATTTTGGACTCAAAAAGAGTGAGATCAAAACTCTTTTACCTAATTGACTGGAAAGGTTATGGTCCACAGGAAAGGTCTTGGGAACCTAGTGACCACGTGCATGCACCTCGTTTAGTGAAGAGGTTCCATTGGGAATTTCCAGACAAACCACAGCCAAGGGGGAGAACGACTTTAGGAGGGGCCTTGAGGGGGAGTGCTGTCATGATGCCTGCCCCCGGAAGACCAGACCAGGCCCAGCAGCCCCGGAAGCAGGCATCATGCCACTTGGAGCATGCCCAAAAGCCCCAGTTAGGGGCTGTTTGGGTACAGTCCTGGCGCCTATGGCGCCAGGCTCATAAAGATAAAGTCAGTCCTGGCGCCATAGGCGCCAGGCTCATTATTGATAACTTACCTGAAGCAGACCATGCTGCATACTCACCTGAGGCAGACCATGCTGCATGAAGACTCAAGCCAAATGAGGCTTAAAAGGGACTATTTTACTGAAGGGACTATTTTGTTACTTGGGTGGGGCTGTGGAAGAATACTTACCTGGATCTTCTTCCAAGGCTATTTAAACCCTGCCCGGACAGCCACACGTGCTTCGCGTTATTCTGCTTGCTGCAGCGTAACGCTCACTGTGTTTTCAGCAGCTCCAGTCTTCAGCCACGCCCGCTTCAGTCCTGGGACTCCTGAAACAAGAAGACAAAAAGGATAAAGGTTAGAACAGGAGTTTTAACTTTAATCCTTACCTGAATCCTGATCCATTTTGCCACGGAACTGAAAGACAGAAGTCTTTGAAGCATCGCTTTGCATTCCTACGGCGCCGCGCTGAACTCACCTGCTTGGCGGTACTTCAGCATTCCATCACGCTCTCTCCATCTCGCGGCCGTCCTCCGACACCTAAGGAGACAAGGACAGCAAGGTGAGCAAGGGGACTCTCTAAGGCCATACAAGCTACCCCCAAGGACTTACCTGATTTACCACGGGAGGTACTCACCTCATTTCGGGTCGGCGCAGTCAACTCTGCTTCATCGCCGAACCCCGGCCCCTAAGGGGAGAAAGAAAGGACAATACCAGTTACCCCCCCACAAAACTTACCTGATTTACCATGGGGGTCTCACCTCATCTCGGGTCGGCACAGTCAACTCTGCTTCATCGCCGTACCCCGGCCCCTAAGGGGAAAAACACAATAGACTTACCTGAATCTTACCGAGTGCCATTTGGAAATCTTCAAGTGGATTAATCGGCAACTTGCAAGGAATCGGACAGAGTGAAGAGCAGACATTTGAACTCTTATGAACAATTGGACTTTAGAGTCAATAACTGGAACTCACCAATTCCTCTACGCCAGTGAAGTAACTGGTCTTCAACGTGCCCCTGCGGTCGACGCAGGATGGAGAGCTCATCCTTCCAAACCATCAGGTGAGACTAAGGAGGGGACATCAAGAGTGATCAGTGGGAAGACAACGGGAGTGGGGAAGGTGGGTTGACGCTCAATTCCACGGGTGGTTAATTTCTCTTCTCCTTTGCAGAAGAATATTCTTGCGAGCCAGACAAACTAGGCTGAGCGGGCCAGTCCAGTCAGTCATCTCGGCGCTACACGTCACGCTGGTGGAAATAACAGCGGCCCAGTTCCGGTCGACGCCCCCGTGGGAACCAGGTGAGCGTAACAACAGCACAGTACGTACATGTCCCTTTTTCTAGACAAGAGGTGAATAATATAAAACAATCACTGATTTGAGAAAGAATCTGGCAGGATTCTATAAAGAAATTGAGTCCTATTTGAAATCGTCCTTTTTTTTACAATGAGTGATATTGACCTATTATTTCCTGTGATTCTCCCAGTACATATATGGAAGCAAATTAGGAATGTAGATGACAATGAAATTTTGGGTGATACTTTGGAAGATTTGATAAAAGAGGATACAGACAGAAAGGCTTGCGAGAAGCCATCGCCAGCTCTGTTAGCATTACCGGCGCGAATAGTAAAGAAATTTAAAAATTTGGTGCCTGAGAGAAGGATTATCTGGGACAAATTAACTGCATGCGTGCAAGGTAAAGATGAATTGGCTACTGACTATGTCAATAGATTTGAAGAAGTATTTGAAGATTTTAGTGGTCAAGATTTAAGCTTTGAACCCGGAAAGTGATTATTTGTTGATAAATATGTGAGAGGGTTGCTGCCGAAAATTCAAAATTTAATAATGACGCCTGAAAGTGCATGGCAAGCAAAATCACCGAGTGAAATATTACACATGGCACAATACTATGAGAATAGAGTAAATACAGAGAAAGAGAAAGAGGAGAGGGATAGAGTGAATCTAAAAACAAGAGTGTTACTACAACAGGTAGCGAATAATGATAGGGGCGTAGGAAATGCACAGATAAGAGGGAATTACTCCAACATGCACGGAGGTCCAATTGGACTGAATTGCATATTGCAGGGAATAGGGCCATTGGCGAGCACAGTGCCCGCATTTGCAGAATAGAAATGGGAATGCCGCGAGAAGAAAGAATAGAGGTCGCCCAGGAACACAAGGACAAAATAGAAACACTAGAATGCCACAAAATCAGAATAACCAAGGAAATAACAATCCGAATCAGAACCAAAACCAACATCAGCAGAATGGTGCAGGAGAAGGGAATGTCTTTGATACTCAATCGAATACATACTATTCTGGTGACTTCACATCGGATGATGTATTGTTCAGCTAGGACAGCCCAAGACAGGGGTTGGAACCGGTGTCTATTCCCGTTGATCAGAAAGGACCCTACGTAGAAATTAAAATTGGGAATAAGGAGCACACTTTTCTAGTGGACACAGGTGCACAGAAGTGCTCAATAGACCATCACTTGGTTCCGGAGATACCACTGTCGGGGCAAAAGAACGTTTCAGTAAGGTTCGCAGGCAGCCCAGTAATTAGTCCAGTGTCACAGTCAGTACCCATAACATTAGGTCCATTCACTGAGTCTTGCCGTTTCTTTTGACACAAAATTGCGGCGAGAATTTATTGGGTTTAAATTTGTTGAAAAAATTACGTGCGGTTATTCATTGCTCTCCTGATGGAGTGTTTTTGACAATATCACCACAAAAGATGCCAGTATCACAATGTTTGTCTAAACCATTACCAACTGAATTAAGCAAGGTACCAACTAGTATATGGGCAATGAATAACAACGATGTTGGTTATTTGAAAATAGAGCCAGTGAGAGTTGTTTTGAAAGAGGGAGTCAAATTGCCACGTATCCCACAGTATAAAATTTCGGTGGAAGGTGAGAAAGCATTAAAATGCATTGTTTCTGATTTGGTTAAACAAAACGTGATTGAAGAAATTATTGGTAGCACTTGCAATAGTCCCATTCTTCCAGTTTATAAGAAAGGAGGTAATGAAATACTGTATTGTTTCATAATTGATTTGCGCGCATTGAATAAAGTAGTTGATCCCCAATTTCCATTGGTCCTAGATGTCACTACCATTTTGACAATGATTCCAGCCTCTGCTTCACATTTTAGTGTCGTAGATCTTAAGAATGCATTTTTTAGCATCCCAGTACATCCAGATAGCAGATATTTATTTGCTTTCACGTTAGGAGGACGTTCTTTCACATTCACACGAATCCCTCAAGGTTACACTGAGAGCCCGAGTATTTATAGCAGAGCATTAAAAGAACAGTTAGACATGTTACAATTGCCAACAGGTTGTGTACTATTGCAGTACATTGATGACCTGTTGATTGCTGCCGACACAGAAGACATTTGCAAGGAGAGTACAGTTAAATTGTTGACACATTTAGCAGCACATGGACATAAAGCGTAATTTAAAAAATTCCAGTATTGTCGAAAGGAAGTGGCCTATTTGGGCTACCTCCTTTCAAAAGAGGGAAAGAGACTGACACCAGAAAGAATAGAAAGCATCTCTGGTATGCCGATTCCAAAGACACAGAAAGAAATCAGAGCCATAATAGGCATGGCTTCATATTGCAGGCAGTGGATAGCCAATTTCGCTATGATTGTGAAACCAATGCTGGCATTGACAAAGAAGGATGTTGCCTTGCCTTTACCATGGAATGAGGAATGTCAGAATCATTTGATCTGCTCAAAGCTGTGTTGTGCTCAGCTCCAGTTTTGGGCACACCAAATTATGAAAAGGATTTTAAGTTATTTGTGCATGAAAATGATGGCTGTGCCCTGGCTGTTTTGACTCAGGAACAAGGAGGAAGAAATAGACCATGCGGTTATTTTTCTTCGCCGCTGAATCCTGTTGCATCCGCTTTGCCGCGCCATTTGCGAGCTCTTGCTGTGGCTGCCGCGTCAGTAAAACAAACCGAGGGAATGGTTTTGGGTCACGCCTTAACTTTGATGGTGCCCCACACAGTAGACGTTCTTTTAAATAGAACGCTAAACTGACTAGATACGGAATTGTCCTTTTAGCGCCACATATCCAAATTCAGAGATATTGCGCTTTGACTCCTGCAGAGTTAATGCCCCCTCCCAATGAAGATACGGGTGAGAAGAAATCACTACCCCATGACTGTATAATGGTTACTGAACAAAAAATGAAAGGGAGAATTCACCTAATAGACACCCCACAGAAAGAGCCAGACGGAGAACTGTTTTGTGACAGTTCCTGTTTTAAATTGCCCGATGGCACATCAACTGCTGCATATGCCATCGCGACACTGAAGAGTATTGTAGAGAGCAAAAAAATTCCATACAATTCAGCATAGGCTCCAGAGATAATAGCATTGACAAGAGCATGTGAAATTTCTGAAAATGTGAATGTAAACATATACACTGTCAGTACGCATTTGGGTTGGTACACAATTTTGGTCGACTCTGGGCTGAGAGGGGTTTTCTAACATCACATGGAACTAAGATTCAACATTATCCTCAGCCCGCCTACCTCAGCTACCTGGGCTCTTCCACCGGTGCTCCTATACTGGTGCCTATAGTGCCTCCAAGAACTGGTGCCCAGCCCGACCGCCCCAGCTGCCTAGGCCCTTCCACTGGTGCCAAACTGGAGCCTTAGCCTGCCCGGCCCAGCTGCCTGGGTCCATCCACAGGTGCCCCTATCCAAGAACTGGTGCCTTCTGTTGCCTCCAAGATCTGGTGCCTCAGCCCGCCCGCCTCAACCACCTGAGCTCTTCCATCGGTGCCCACCTGGTACCTCAGCCCGCCCGCCTCAGCTGGTTTCAACTGCGGCCCTCCCCACCGTCCAGTCCTGGAACATGATACCCCTGGCCCTCCTCCTTACAAGCTCTCACCTCCCACACACCATACAGCCTCCTCCTGCCCAGCTGCCCTCCACCCTCGTCATAATCTTCTAACTACTTGGGATGCCCGTCTACCCTCTCCAACCCCTGTCTTGTCCTCTCCCCGGCTACTAATCATCTTCCCCTTCCTCTTCCAAGTTCCTCAACCCAGACCCAGCAAGTTCTGTGCTTACCTACCTCCCACTGCCCAACCCCTGCTGCTAATCCTCTTCCCCTTCCACACAAGCATGTCCATAGAGTGTCGACTCTACTAGAAGCTGCTACACTGGTCCCCGGTCTTGCCATCTCTCAACAACAACGGACAATCATGGCGCCATGTATCTCTAATTTCTCTGTTATGCGATAGGCCAATTTGCCTTTTCACCACCCTCTCCTCCCTTCTCCCCCCTTCTCTTACTCTCCCCACCTTCTTCTCTCCAGCCTATTCTCCTTTTCCCTCCTCATGCCCAGTCCCCTCTTCTATCCCCGCCCACTCTCCTCCTCTCACACACCCACCCACTCTCACCGTCCTAATCTTCTTTACCCCCCACCGCTCATCATCCCAACCTCATGAACGTGGTGCTATGGAACGCCAGATTCATCTGCAACAAGGCTGCAGCAGTTCTCGACATATTCTTTCGCCTCAACCTTCAATTCCTATGTCTGACTGAAAGCTGGATTCCCCCCCATAACACTTCTGTCCCTGCTTCCCTAACCACCTCCTCGTCCTCCTTCTCTCATATCTCTCGTACTTCTGGCTGTGGTGGAGGCATTGGCCTCCTCTACAACCCCAAATACCGTCCCTCCTCCTCCTCACCATCTCTTCCTTCCTTCCCTTCCTTTGAATTTCTCTACAAATCCTTCTCCTCTCCTCACCCCATTTCCTTTCTAATCATCTATCGTCCCCCTGGCCCTCTTTCTTCCTTCTATGAAGATCTTGATCACCTCCTCTCGCTTATCTCTCCCTCCCCCTCTCCTCTAACTGTACTTGGTGACTTTAATCTTCACCTCCCCTCTGCCCCTCATTCCTCTCCCCTCTTCTCCATCCTCGACTCCTACCTCCTTTCCCCCCTTCCTTCTTCCCCCACTCATTCCTCTGGCTCCACTCTTGACCTCATCTTCAACTCTTCCTACCCCTCTTCCCCAGTCTATCTCTCTGACCATGCCTTACTCTCCTTCTCTCTTTCTCCCACCCTACACTCCTCCTCTACTAAGCCTTCTCCTCCCATCTTCTCATGGCGTGACCTTCGCAACTTTGATCCTTCCCTCTTTATTGACACTTGCTCTTCCTCTCACCCCTCTCTCCATGACTTCTCTTTATTGTCAGCGAATGATGCTCTATCCTCTCTTTCCTCTTCTATCTCCACTTCCCTTGATTAACTTTACCCCCTTTCTCTCTTCCGCCCAGCCTGGAAACCCTCTCAACCTTGGCTCACTCCTCAACTCCTCTCAATGCGGCGCCTTCTCTGACATTTAGAGAGACTCTGGCTCAAAACCCCCTCGCTCTCCAACCAAACCTCCTATTTCTCTTACCACGCTCTCTTCGACTCTTGTGTTGCCTCGGCTACATGCTCCTTCTACTCTAACCTTCTCCACTCCCAAGCCTCCCACCCTCGCCGTATCTTCCAAACTCACTCTCGACTCCTCTCCCCTCCCACTCCTGATCCCTCCTCCTCTTCCACACTTTCTCCCTCTGACTTCGCTAACTTCTTTTCCTCCAAGATTCTTACCCTTCGGTAAAAAATCAACTGCTCCTCAGACTTCCCCTCTTCTCCTCCCCCTTAGCCCCCCTCATTCTGCATGTCCTACTTCTCATCTATCTCCCCTTCTGAAGTCTCCACCCTCCTCTCCAAAGCCCACCCCACGTCCGCCCCAACTGACCCTCTCCCATCCCTTCTCATCCCTAAGATCTACTTTCTTCTTATCCCCTACCTTACTTCCTTCCTCAACATCTGTCTTTCCTCAGCTACCTTTCCCCCTGCTTTCAAACATGCCACGATCATCCCTATTCTGAAAAAACCATTTGCCGATCCCCTTCTCACCTCTAACTTCCGACCTATCTCTCTTCTCCCATTCCTCTCCAAGCTTCTTGAGCGCCTCGCCTACTCTCAGCTCTCATCCTTTGTCACCAATCTCTCTCTCCTACCCCCCTCCCAATCCGGATTCCGCCCTAAACACTCTCCTGAAACGGCTCTCACCTATATCCTTAACTCCCTCCTCTCTGCTAGGCACTCTAAGCAATCCTCTATTCTTATTCTCCTCGACATCTCCGCTGCCTTCGACACGGTCGATCATCCCCTTCTTCTCCACACACTTTCCTCCTTTGGGTTCAAAGGCTCTGTTCTCAACTGGCTATCTTCTTACCTCTCTTCCCGCTCTTTTACTGTTTCTTGGGGTGGTTGATCCTCTCCTTCCCAACCTCTTGAATACGGCGTACCTCAAGGTTCGGTGCTTGGCCCTTTCCTCTTTTCCCTTTACACCTCCCTCGTAGCCCCTGTTATCTCCTCGTTTGGCATTTTCCACCACTTCTATGCTGACGACACTCAACTCTTCCTCTCTTTCTCCTCTTTCTCAACTGACCTCCACCTAAAACTGTCTTCCTGCCTTACTGCCATAAAGAACTGGATGTCTTCCCGCTTTCTCTCCCTTAACACTGACAACACTGAAGTCTTATTCTTCCCCTCAAACTCTCTACCCTCTCCCTCTCCTCCACCTTTCTTTCACTTTCCTCCCTCCAATCTCCCTATCTCTCTCCATGCTCGTAACTAAGGCATTCACTTCGACTCCTCTCTCTCTTTCTCCCACCATATCTCGCTCACTTCTCGCACCTGTCGCTAGCACCTATTCAACATTTGCAAAGTCTGTCCCTCTCTCAACTTCCATGCTACCAAACTTTTAATCTCCTCCCTTATCTCCTCCCGCCTCTTCTACTGCTCTTCCTTATTCTTTGGGCTACTTACTTCTCATCTTGCCCCCCTCAAATCCATCTACCACTCTGCTGTTCGTACTCTCTGTCTCCTCACCTCCAGAGACTCCATAACTATTTCCCTCTCCTCTCTTGGCTGGCTTCCATTTCACTCTCAACTCAAATTTCACTTCCTTTGCCTTGTCTTCAAATCACTCCATGGTCTTGCTCCCCCTTATCTCTTCTCCCTCATCTCTCTCTACTCCCCCCGTTCTCTTCGGTCTGCTGACCATTTCCTTCTCACTGTACCTCCGTCCCCTTGTGCCCCCTCCCGTTTCTGCTCCTTCCAACTACTAGCCCCCCTGCTCTGGAACTCCCTACCTCTTGCAATCCGCTCTACCCCCACCTTCTCCTCATTCCGCACCTCCCTTAAATCTCTCCTTCTCCACTCGACCCTTGAAACCCCTTCCCCTTCCTGCCTCCCCAACCTCCCTCATCTTTCCCCTTGACCATTTCCCTCCTCTCCCCCACCTCCCCACTCTCTCCCTTCCCCTTCCCTCCTCCTACCCCTCACCCGTCCCCACCCCACCCAGTCCTACTCCACTATTCTCCCTATCTCCCTACAGTTAATTGCTCTTCTTGCTGTTTTGTTGACTGATTCATATTGTAACTTTGCTTCTACTGTTATATTGTTTACGTTTATGTTTTATGTATTAAGTTGTTCACTTGTACAGCGCTTTGGTGTAAAGCGCTTTACAAACCAATAAATACAAATACAAAAATACAAATGGCCCTTTGATAGCGCGATTGTTGTCTGCACTCACGTGTCCAAAGCAACTAGCAATAATGAAATGTTGATTGAAAGGTCATAAGAAGTGCCCTGCATGATAGAAAATGGGATTGCCACAGTCAAAGCGATGCAGGCGGAAGCAACTGCTGATGAAATAAAAGGGTGGGCTGAGGGCTCTGCAGAGTTAGACGTAGAAGGTTGCTGGGTGGACAAAGAAAGCAGAAAGTGGATGCTGCCCAACTCCTGTGTAACTGCAATTGTCATCATGGCCCACAGCCCCACACACATATGTGCTAAGAAAATGATTCAGCATCTGGCTACAGTATGGCAGAACCCACACATTAGAAAAACTGCTGAGAGGCTAGTCCAGAATTGTATGACTTGTTTGCAACATAATATTGGAAAAGGAACAACTACTCCAACAGGTAGTTTTGGTCCCCCCTCTATGCCCTTCAAAGTCATCCATTTTGATTTCATAGAGATGGAAATCAGAACCTCAAATACATCTTGGTGGTAGTCTGTGCATTCAGTAAATAGGTGGAAGCATACCCACTTAAGGGCTGCACAGCAATGAGCACAGCAAAAGTCATGCTAAAAGAATATTTCTCTAGATTCGGCCTGCCATGGGTCATATGGTCAGACAACGGCCCACATTTTGTTGCCGCTGTGCTATTACAGATTTGTGCAGGCCTTCAGATTGATAAACGATTCCATTCTGCCAGGCACCCGATGAGTGCCGGTCTTGTTGATCGCCAAAACGGCATCTTAAAGAATAAAATAAGTAAGATCTGTTCGAGGAGTCAATTAAAATGGACAGACGCGCTGCCCTTAGCTTTGTTGTGCATGCGCACGTCTGTGCAAGCAAGAACTGGACTCTCCCCATACGAGATTGTCATGGGTAGACCTGCGAATGTTTGGTGTGCGCCTTTGCTTAGTACCTATTGTGACGTGTTAATGCAGAAACTTCGTTTGATTCAGAAGCAGGTTCAGGAGGCTCTTCCTGTCAGATACACAGGCCAGGGCCATTGTCTGCAGCTGGGAGAGTGGGTCCTTGTCAAGCATTTCGAGAGAAAATCCTCACTCGCACCCAGGTGGCGGGGCCCATATCAAATTCTCCTGGCAACGCAGACTGCAGTCCGTGTGGATGGTCCTAAGGCATGGATCCATGCCACCCGAAAAGAATTCCATTCCTGTTGAAAGAACTGCCTGATACGGACGACAAGAAAGAAACAGCTGCCCTTGATTCGAAAGACACCATCGCCAGTTCTCTGCCACAGATACTGCCTGAGAAAGAGCCTGAAAAGATTGCCAAAGAGGAGAAGGGGTTGAATGTGCCCCAACTTTGCCCAGTTGAACCTGCATCATCACAGGCTGACATAAAGCCTGCATCATCCCTTGCTGCATCACAGGCTGACATTGAGCCTGCATCTGGAAGTGCATCTGCACTCTTCATTGATCACACAGTACCTGGAGGGATAAGGTACAACCTACATTCTAAAAATCGAAAGTGATCTGATCTTCGTGTTTTGTTTTTGCCTCTATTCCCATCACGGATGAATTGGGAATCGGAGGCCTAGGGAAGTGGAGCGTGGGGGCTGTGCCAATCTGCATCAATTTGGGAGCTCTGGAACGTGGCTTCCCGGTGCTATCTTTGAAAAAGAATCCATTTGTTGATCACCCCGTGCGAACAAGCGGGGCGCATATGGTACAAAGGCAATTGATGTTTGCTCTGGAGGCTTTTGAGCAATGTGCAGAGGCACAATAATCTTGCCATATGTTTAGCAATTCAGGCTGCCGAGAACTGGCTTAGGCACTTTGCTGACCTCTTCGAACATATTGGTGTTTCAACAGGCACTGCAGTGAGAACTATTCACAACGAACATTGTTGGAGAAGAGGAATTGCACACAATGCCCAGACTCGCATCTGTTCCCTTCTGCACCAATGCTGATGATGTAATAGATATGGAGACTATAAAAAAATCTAGAAAGAAATCAATGCTTATGATTACAACACTTCGGTGTATCCTGTGTACAATGATCCCAGTAGTATGGTATTTGGAGAGCGTGCATCCATTGAGTTCTCTTTTGCCTGCCACGAAAGCACCTGTCACCGACAGTCCAGTCCATGTACTCTCTTATACTCTCCCTCCAATAGAAGAAAGATACAGGGAAGGCTATGGTAATAACACGTAGCTTTTAATTATGAATATGACTCACTCTATCCTGAACAGAACGAACTGCCGGGTCTGCACCCATTTACCCCAGCATGGCGGGAAAGGAATGGGTTGGTATGTACAGCCATTACCCCTTAATACAGCATGCTATGCATCACTAAGTGCACTATTTTATGGAGAGCGGAATAGAGTGACAAAGGTCAATTAGACAGGACAAACATAGATGAATTTGAGAAGGTGGTAATGGAACCTGTAGGTTGTTCTATATTTAACAGAGCAAGAGTGATAAAGCCAGTGGTGGTAAGGCCAGTAGACAGACTGTATGTGCCTTATAAGTCATCTGTAATCACATTTCACATGAACCCATTAGGGAACAAGGATGTAGTACCCCATGAGGAGGGATTGCTCACCCCACATCTAAACTATAAGCCATTTCCAGGGGCAGGACCCACCAGCCATTCCAACTGCACACTCAAGTTCCCTTAGCCCAGCGAGAGGCTGGAAGGTGGGGTCAAGGCCCTTTAAAAGGAAAGGCTTATAGCACAAGACTCCATGACTCTGGAGAAAGAACTTATTTGTGAGATGGCTGGTGAAGACTGTAGAAGGAGCTTTAAAGCCGGAGTAGTGCCCAGCATGCTGGGGACAAAAGGGAACAATGACTCTCATTCCCAAAGAAAATACAGGGGACTGCCTAGCATCCAAAACACTGTCGCCCTTCTGTTTGGCTGTAGGTAATGGGGAAACCAACACGTTATCTGAAAATAAATGAGAAATCACTTTAAGAAGAAAGGCTATGAAAATGGGACGAAGATGCCCAAACACAAGAGGGTGAGCGGTAGGCAGGGGAAGCTCCCTGGGGTCAGAACAACAAGGAGAAGTGAAGCTGAGTGCAGCAGCGTAGCCCACGTTACTTCGAGAAGCAGGGAATACAATGTGGAGACTGCAGAGGACTGCCATAGCAGACAGCGGGAGAACTGTCATCACGACAGAACTAAGAGGAACTGTTTGAAGAGGTGCAGTGGTGGATCTGGAGCCCTCCTAACTACACCAAAACCTGCTTGATAGGAAGTGTGGAAAGCTTCCACCCACCGCACAGGGAATGTGCCGAGCTACACAGAAGCCAAGATTGTAGCCACCGAGAAACGGAGAAGCGAAAGCGAAGAGAGAAAATTGGCCTGCATGAGCAGACACCCACAAAGTCACCTGAGGCTGATGTAGATAGTGGGGTGTGCTGGAGGAGCGGGCGGCTGCGGGAGGAGGAATAATTAGGCAAAGAGACTATAATTGTGATACACGTATTAACGGAATAACGAGTGAGCAGAAACAGATATTTGAGGAGATATTCAAAAGCCTAAAGCAAGAAAAAGGTTGTGAAGCGTTAAGAAAGTGGAAACAACTGTCGTGGGGGAGAGAGAGAAACCACTAAGAACTGATTTTGAGATACAATCGTTAAAGAGTGGGGAGATCCGTGTAAGAAAAGTTTTGAAACCTATTGAGAGTTAGGATTACAAAGTGAACTACACCAAGAAAGAAGGAACTTGGTAAAGCCATCTCGGAGGTGGGGGACTTTCAAAACGAATAAATCAGGAGGAACAACCCAAAGCGAATGGAAAGTGTTTGAGAGACTATATTAAAGAGAACAATATTAAAGGTCATTTTCCCAGTAAAATACAGCCCAGCAACAGTTGGGACGAGCTAAAGGAGGTCATGAAAGACATTTTAGTAACCAGAAGACCCTGGGAGGAGGCACAAGACAAAAAAGCAAAGGGAAGGCAACCAGAAGAGAGATTATTTTGGGCCCAGTTTAGTTAGTATTATTAGTGGTAGGGTCAGATAGGGTTAGGTTTGAACTGAGGACATTTTTGATTTTCGACTACCTGAAGACAGACAAGCACCTTACTTTAATTTATTTACTTATGGAATGCCCTTATAGTGATGGGGAAAGCAAGGCCTTTCCTATTATTTAAAATAAAACACTTACAAATGTCTGTGTTGTGTCAGACTCCTCCTTCCTACCCACCACAGAGGTCAAGAGAACCCTGTAAAGATCTTAAGGTGGTATCCGGTCATATTTTCAAAACACCATTATGTCGAAAACATTTTGCTGAAATTTCTATTTTATATGTTTGGTTTTTGTTAGGTAAGTAAAAAAAGTGTTTAAAAAAAACAGGGGGTTGGGGTGAACCCCCCCATTTTAAACATAAAATTAAAAATATAAAATTCGAAAAATAAATTTCAACCAAATTGCGTCGACATAATGGCATTCCAAAATATGCCATTCGAAAATATCACTATAAACCCCTTAAGGTGGCTCCTGTCTACATATGGCTCTAGGTTTTAGTTCAAGGCATGCTTCAGTGTGACACCAACTACAGAATCAACCATCAGACTTGAGACTCAGCAGGACTCCTTGTATGCAAGCTGCACAAAATCATTGCCACGGAGTGCATCAAAGATACTTTGCTCCACACCAAAACAACAAGATCCTGGAAGAAATTTTTCTTCAAACTCTTTAGGCTTGATTTGGGGTACTGACCGCCTACCCCTACATTAGGTTTTGTTTGTAAAAGCCGCTGGATGGGCCAGAATTCAGCCTCAACAGGATATGAGACAGACATGGTATCAAGAGACGACACAGACACAGTTTGAAAATCTTTATTATCAATGACCAGGATGGTGTAACGCATAACGTGCCCCAACTCTAAGATGGGAATGTTCTCTAAGAGAAAGAAAACTAAGTCTAAGTGGCAGTCCAAAATAAAATACAGTCTGTGCCAAAACCTATACTTGTCCTCACTTCTACAAAATAATAGGGGGTACGGGATTTGGCCAACTTAATGTTCAAAGTAAAGTTTATGTGACAATGCAGCCTTTCTGCAGCTCCCTTCCCCCAGTTTAAGGCACTCCGGATTATGAAGTTTCACAAGTCTCTCAGGTTTCAATAGGAAAAGAAAAGTTCATTTGGCAAAATAATTTCACTGTACCTTTTCCTGGTAGGTTCTTTAGGCTACTCCGGGTCTCCTTTACATGAACCGAGAAGCCCTCTAGTTCATACCTGTTCAATGGGTCTCCCTGGCTTCTCTCGCCCAAGCCTAGACCCTCGTGGTTACCTCTGTTCAACTAGTTTGATTGTATTTCCTTTAACTCAAAGTTCAACTCACAAAAAGTTCAACTTTTTTTTTTATTTGGTTTTTATTAGGTTTTTACACATTACAGTTCTCTCAATGGAAAGGAAACAAAGGAAAAAGTTACATATGGATTCATATATGTTAAACAGGTGGAAAGAAAACCAGAGTACATTGCACAACTTCGTAACCATAAACCAAACTGAATAACAATAATGTTTTACTTAGATTTCCCGTTTTCTTCATTCTCTTACACTTTCCCCTCTCCCCCGACCCCCCATGGACTAGGAAGTCGTGTAACCAAGGAGTCGTGCTTGTCTGGTCATGGGCTCTTCGTCACAGATTGAACATTTTTCGATGTAATGTGTTCAGGGGCTCTCCATAGGGAGGGCTTCTTATCTTGATTTTGATGTCGTCTGGTCAACAGCATGGGAACAGGATCAAAGCGGAGGACAGTACCAAGAGGAGAGGGACCCAACCGAGCTTCACGAACACTGGACCTTATCCCCACTAGGGTGGATGTCTGTTTGTTGTGTGTTTGCCTAAAAAGTCGGACCACAGGGTCTCACACTGTGTTGCCCTGCCGTGGAGGGAGGCAGTGATTTTTTCCATGGTGCATATGTTCATTACAATATTCATTACAATATTGATCCATTCAGTCTTGGTTGGGGTCATAGCTGATTTCCACTTGGTGGCTATTAAAGCTCGAGCCGCAAGCAAGAGATGGGGGGCCAAGCCTTGTACTCTCTTCCACTCATCGTCTATTTTCTCTAGACCGAAAAGGACTAGATGAGGGTCCACCGTCCTTTGAATCCCGTCCAGGTGTCTAATCCACCCCAAGACCTCATCCCAATAGATCTTAATCTTAGGACATCCCCATCACATGTGCCAATAGTCCGCAACTTGTCCACATTCACGCCAGCAGAGGGGGGGGGGATGACTGGTACATTTTGGATAGTTTATAGGGGTCATACTGCCAGCGATGCAAATGTTTGATGGAATGGAGTTTGTATTGGCACGATATGGATGTGCGCATTGCCATGCGGCACATATTGTCCCACATGTCATCATCGATTTCCAGCCCCATATCTTTCTCCCAATGCGTTCTGAGATTATGTGTGTTCCCTCCACCCGCTTCTACGAGTAGTTTATACATGGCGGAAATCAGGCCTTTCCTGTCAGTCTTGGAGTCCAAGAGTTTTTCGAAGGGGGTAAGTTCTCTACTTAATTTTGCCTTCCATGCCGCTTTCGTTAGGACCCCTTTGATCTGTAGGTAATGGAAGGTAGATAGCACGCCTATATTGAAGGCCTCTGTTAGTTCCGGGAGAGTGATAAAGGAATCACATCGGAGGAGATGGCCTACCCTCTCTAGCCCCGCCTCATACCACGCCTGGAATCTTTCAACATTGGGGATGTGGCAATTAATGCCCGGGGACCACAGGTGACTCAAGGGGGATGGCCACGTTGTGATTTCTCTCATCTCTGGACCCTCTACCCATATTTCCCATAAGGTGGCAAAGAGCAGATGCTCCCTTGTCTTCCTCAACACTCTTTTTCATGGGGACCATAGCCACTCCGAGAGTGTCGCTGGGTCTAAATAGTGGTTGTCCATCGCTATCCACTGTGGCTCTTTATGGTTGCGTAAGTGAGGGATGAGCACTCGGAGTTGGGCCAAAACATAGTACTTCTTGAGATCTGGAAGGCCTACCCCTCCTATGTCTTTTGGCAATGTCAATATGTGGTAGGAGATTCTGGCTTTTTTCCCCTGCCACAAAAACTTAAGGGTCGCTTTTCGAACCTCGGTGAAGTATCGTTCCGGAATTTTAATGGGGAGCATCTGAAAGGGATAGAGGAACCTCGGGAGACATGTCATTGTTATGGTATTAAGTCTGCCAAGCCACGAGATGGTTAATTTGTCCCACCTGGTTAGGTCCGCATGGAATCTCGCAAGGAGTTTTGGGAAATTTGCCTCGTATAAGGTGTCTATTCGTTTCGTAATTTGAATCCCCAAATATTGCATAGTGTCATGTTCTAATGTCAGTCCAAGGGAGGAATATTTTGTTTCATTTGCCTCTGGTGTGCCCTGAAGGGGGAACAATGTGGATTTGGATCGATTGACCTTAAACCCTGATAACTGGCCATATTCTTCAAGGAGAGATATAACTCGTGGAATGGATCTAGTGGGATTGACCACATGAAGGAGTATGTCATCAGCATATAATGCCAGTTTGTGTTCTGTGTGACCCAGGTGCATCCCTTCTATGCTGGAGTCTGATCGTATTTTATACGCCAGGGGTTCAAGCGATAAGGCAAACAAGATGGCCGATAGTGGACATCCCTGTTGGGTTCCTCGCTTCAACGGGAACCACAAGGAATATGTCCCATTTACAAATACCGAAGCTGTGGGCCTCAAGTAGACTGCCTGGATTCCTTTCCTAAGTTTAGGGCCCATACCAATCTTGCGAAGGACTCCCATCAGGAAGTCCCAGTCAACCCTATCGAACGCTTTTTCTGCATCGATGGAAAATAATGAGGGATCAGTATCCAAGTTGTAGAAGGCATGTATCAGGTGCAGGGTCTTACGCATGGTGTCTGCACCCTGGCGGCCCAATATAAAGCCACCTTGGTCGGGATGGATGAGGCGGGGCATGAATGACTCAATTCTAGCAGCCAGGACCTTTGTGTATATCTTCGCGTCTAGATTGATCAGGGAAATGGGGCGATATGATCCACATTTTTTGGGGTCTCTCCCTTCTTTCGGGATGACAGTTATGAGTGCTTTATCGAATGTGTCTGGAGGTTTCCCGGTCTCCAGGATTTCATTGAATAATTTGGCTAGGAAGGGCGTAAGCTGTGTGGCAAATGTCTTGTAAAAACCTGCAGTGTATCCATCCTCGCCCGGGGATTTACCTAGTATTACTCGTTTTATGGCCTCCTGAATCTCCTCCTCAGTTACGGGGGCGTCCAGGGCCTCTGACTCAATGCACGACAGTTTGGGCATATCAATGTCAGACAAGTAGGAGCTAATGCCGGACAAGTGCGGTTCCGTGTAACGCTCACCTGATTCTCGCAGAGGCGCCGGTCTTGACTGGGTGACTACCGTATCTTCAAAAGTGATGTGTAGCACCCGGTTGGCTCTTTGGGCTGGACCTCTGTGCACTGTATGCCTGACTCGAAGAGTAAGATGTCTGCAGATAGAAAATATGGGATTAATGAACTGGGGTTATTGGGGTGTCCCTATCTCCTTCCTTTTCTCCTCTCCTGTAGAACCCCAAAGGTTAACGCTCTCACCTTAGGTAAGTGAACGCCGAGCTCTCCATCTGCCTCGGGGCAGGGTGCTGTAACCAGTTTCTTCACTGGATAGGTAGCGCAGGCCTCTTGACTGTCCGTCGTTTACTTCACGAACGGTGAGTTCCGAGTATTTCAAATGTCTTTAAAAGTCTTTTATAATGCTGTCTCTTATTTTGCAGGGTTCCGGCGATGGCGGTTGACTGGCTGAAGTGAGTTGAGGATGGACCCGTATGCGGAATAGAAGCGCCTGGAAGCGCGTAAGTAAGCGCTTGTTGCTTGCTTCACGATGCGCACTAACTGTCCTTTTATTTTGCAGGTACCAGTTCGGAGCTGCTGAAGGATGCCGGAATGCCCACTGAGTTCGGCGTGGATGGAGTAATGGCACGTGAGTATTTAACGTTACCTAATGTCTTTAAACGCACCTTCTTTTGTTTTACAGATGCGGGATGCAGCGCCGAAGGCCTCCGGAGCGTGCGAAGAGTTGGTAAGCTTTTGTCTTTCAGATGCCGGAATGCAGTGCGATGACCTCCGGAGCGCGTGAAGAGTAGGTAAGTCTTTGTCTTTCAGATGCAGGAATGCTGCGTGAGGCGTTGATGACAGCCGATGGACCAGGTAAGAGATGCGCTGTCACTGAAGACCGTAGTGCTAACCTGTTCTTTCTTGTCTTTATAGATGTTGCTGAAGACTGGATTCAGGATGGTAAGCCTTTTTCCT
Source organism: Ambystoma mexicanum (assembly GCF_040938575.1). Taxonomy (NCBI): domain Eukaryota; kingdom Metazoa; phylum Chordata; class Amphibia; order Caudata; family Ambystomatidae; genus Ambystoma; species Ambystoma mexicanum. The sequence goes on from NC_090931.1 coordinate 1,071,564,879, forward strand.
TTAGGCCCAGGATCAGATGCAGAAGACACGATGAGCGTTCTGCTGCAGAGGATGCAGAATAACGCAAAGCAAGATTCATCCATCGGGTGTGGTTTAAATAGCCTCCTGTAGTGCTTAGGTGTCTCCTTCCACAGCCACGCCTAGGTAAGAAAAGAGTTCCTGCTTTCCAGAAGAGTTCCAGTGTTCTGAACCTAGGGAGTGGCTCCTGCCCCACCCAACAGGAAAAGTAGTCCCAAACAGAAGAGGATCAGGGGTTCAACTGGCAGGTAAGTAAGCAGCATGGTCTGCTGCAGGTAAGTCCACCCAAGCATTATGAGCCCGGCGCTTGCAGCGCTGGGGCTGGGCATATTTATGAGCCTGGCGCCACTGGCGCCAGGACAGGGTCCAAAAGGTCCCAATTGGGACTGGCTGGCACTCGGAACCTGGGTTATGGGTCTGCTTCCAAGGGAGTTTGGTAAGTCCTGGCCTTTTGGAAGCAGAGATCATGACAGTACCCCCCCTCAAGGCCCCTCCCAAACCGGGCTTCCCCGGGGGTTTTGGCTTGTCAGGAAATGTTTGATGAAATCTTTTGATTAGACGAGGAGCGTGGACATATTCTGCAGGTTCCCAGGATCTTTCTTGAGGGCCGTAGCCTTTCCAGTCAATTAGGTAAAATAGCTTAGATTTGGAGATCTTGGAGTCCAGGATGCTTTTGACTTCAAACTCGAGTTCTCCATCAACTAGGATAGGTTTTGGGGATTTAGTTAGTCGGGTTTGAGGTTGCACGGGTTTTAAAAGAGAGACGTGGAAGACCGGATGTATCTTCATGTGAGGGGGCAAGTCCAACTTGACCGCTACTGGGTTTACTATGGTAGTGATGGAATAGGGACCAAGGTATCTTGGGTTGAATGTGCGTGGTCCTTTTAGAGGTAGATATTTGGTGGATAACCAGACTTGATCTCCTACTTGATATTGGGGGGCTTCCTTCCGATGTTGACCTGCTCCTTTCTTGTATTGTTCCTTAGCCCTTTGAAGGTGAGAAACGGCTTCCTTAAAAGCTTGGGTGATTGTAGAGTGCAGGTAGTCTACTGCTGGTGTTCCAAGATCTTGGGGTGGATCCAACTCTGAGGTTCGAGGGTGACAGCCGTATAAAAGAAAAAACGGGGTTTTCCCAGTTCCTGAGTGGACAGAGTTGTTGTAGGCATATTCGGCTATCCAAAGGATATCTTTCCAAGTTTTTTCAGTTTGTTGCAGCATGCAGCGTAAATACTGTTCCAGAGTTTGATTGGTCCTCTCGGTTTGTCCGTCGGTTTGAGGGTGGTGACTGGTCGATAATCTCACATAAATTTGAGCAGACCGACAACAACTTCGCCAAAAATGAGAAATAAATTGACTACCTCGATCGGAAATTAGCACTGAAGGAAAACCGTGCAGTCGGACGATGTTTTCGAGAAATTCTCGGGCCAGAGTTGTTGCTGTTGGCAAGCCTTTGAGTGGAATGAAATGCGCCATCTTGGAGAATAAGTCCACGATTACCAGGATCGTATTGTATCCGGAGCATGGAGGTAGGTCGGTGATGAAGTCCATAGAAAGCGTATGCCAAGGGCGAGGTGGGATGTCAATAGGGCGTAAGAGGCCGGCTGGTCTTTCCTTTTGACTCTTGTTTTGGGCGCATACTCCACAGGACATTATAAAGTCTCTGATATCTTTTTTCCAAGACGGCCACCAGAAGTAGCGCTTGATCTTTTCTGAGGTTTTGGCCATACCGGGATGTCCTTCCATTAGAGACTCGTGATAACAAGAGATCACCTTTTTCTGTAAATCTGTGCTGGGCAGGTATAATCGTTCTTGGAAATACAATAAGTTGTCCTTTACTGCAAAGTCCTTTCCCTGCAGATGCCAATTCTGTATTTCTGCTGGAGTTATAAGTTGCCTGGTTTTATCCTTAATTTCCTCTATGGATTGTGTGGTTATTACACCCAGAATTCTTTGTTCGGGAATGGTAGGTACAGGTTTAGGGTTGGTCAAGTGTTCCTCCACTCCCATCCGAGAAAGGGCATCAGCTTTACTGTTTTTTGTACCAGGTCGATAGGTAATTATGAAGTCAAACTCGGCAAAGAATAGTGCCCAACGGAGTTGTCTAGAGGATTGGGCTTTTGCGGTTTTCAAATATTGCAGGTTTCGGTGATCCGTAATCACAGTAACGGTGTGTCGGGCCCCCAGAAGATAATGCCGCCAAGCCTTAAAGGCAGACTTGATAGCCAGAAGTTCCTTATCAGTAATAGTGTAATTGATCTCAGGAGGCGAGAATTTGCGAGACCAGAATGCCACAGGATGTAACTGATTGGTTACTGGGTCCTTCTGTGATAGAACTGCCCCCATGGCAAGGCTCGAAGCATCAGTTTCAACAATGTAGGGGAGTTCGGGGCGAGGATGTTTTAGAATTGGTGCAGAGATAAATTTTGTCTTCAAATTCTGGAAAGCTTGTTCCGCCTCGGTAGACCAATCAAAACGTTTGTTTTTCTTTAACAAGGCGGTGATGGGCTGGACTATTCGAGAGAATTCGGGGATGAACCTGCGGTAAAAGTTGGCGAAGCCTAACATGCTTTGAACCCCTTTTACGGAGGATGGTGATGGCCATTTGAGAATTGCATCGACCTTCCTTGAATCCATACGCACTCCGCTAGGTGATAATATGAATCCCAAGAATTCAACTTTAGTCACGTTGAAAACACATTTTTCCAACTTAGCGAAAAGTCTGTGTTGACGCAACCTCTCGAGGACCATTTTCACGCGTTTCCGATGTTCAGATTCCGATGAAGAATAAACAAGGATGTCGTCAATGTAAACGACAACACATACATCTATGAGTTCTCTGAGGACATCGTTCATAAAATATTGAAAGGCGGCCGGGGCATTGCAAAGTCCAAAGGGCATGACCTGATATTCAAATAGCCCATACTTGGTGTGGAAGGCCGTCTTCCATTCATCGCCCTCTTTTACTCGTACCAAGTGGTAGGCTCCTCTAAGATCCAGCTTTGTATATATGCATGCTCTTCTGACTTGGTCCAGGAGTTCAGGGATTAAAGGTAACGGATATCTATTCTTAACGGTGATCTGGTTCAGGGCGCGGTAATCTATACAAGTTCTAAGGTCCCCTTCTTTTTTTGGAACGAAGAACAAAGCTGAAGAAGCAGGGGACTTAGAAGGACGAATAAACCCATTCGCTAGGTATTGATCCAGGTATTGTCGGAGGTGAAGGTTCTCAGGCTCGGTGAGGGCATAAATTCTGCTACACGGAGGAGTAGATCCAGGTATCAGGTCTATCTGGCAGTCATAGGACCTATGAGGAGGTAGAGAGTTAGCCTGATCCTTCCGGAAAACATCTTGGAATTCTAGGTATTCGGGAGGTAACTGGGGAGTCTCCGAAGAAATTGCTGCTAGAGCAACACCAGGTGGAGGGTGACAAGTAGAGACACATTCTGGGAACTGAACCGTTCTTGCTCGCCAATCGATCCGAGGATTGTGTTTCTCTAACCAAGGTATCCCTAGAATAATCTGGAACTGAGGGGCCTTGATCACATCGAACACGATCTTCTCATGGTGTCCATCTTGACTTACTAGCGTCACTTCTTGAGTGGTATGCGTTACTGGCCCGGAGGCTATCTCCGTACCATCCACCGTAGTAATGACGTCCTTTACAGCCTTGGGACAAAGAGTTAGATTCATCCTCAAAACCATTTCATGATCCACATAATTGCCGATTGCACCGCTGTCGACGTAAGCTTCAATCGCATGTAAACGATCCGGATGATCAGGGCTAATGAGGACCATAGGTATCACGAAATGCGAGGTCACGGAACTGGTTTTAACCCTCGGCAAGAGGACCTCTATTCTTGTCGGGCGAGGTCGTTTCCCTGCTCAGAGTTTGTGACCTTGGTAACTGCAGCTCCTACCGCCTTCTTGGCTGGTTTCACCGGACAGTCTCGAAGAAAGTGCCCTGAGTTTCCGCAATAGAGGCATAATTGCAACTGTTTTCTCCTTTCCCGCTCCTTTTGTGTTAGTGGTCCTTTCAGGCCCCCTATTTGCATGGGTTCCCCTGAGTCTACTCCTTTGGAAGGAGTTGGTGGTTTGGAAAATACTCGAGCATCAAACTTGGAACGATCTGCCTTCCTGTTCTGCAGTCTGTGATCTATTTGAACGACTAAGTCTATATAGTCCGAACAGTCTTGTGGGGGATTCACTACTTGGGCTAAAACGTCTTTGAGCTCTCCACGTAGACCTCTATAAAACAGCGTAATCCTTTTGTCCTCAGGCCATTGAGTTTCCACTATTAGTCTGTTGAAAGATGCAATATAAGCCAAAAGGTCTTGATTACCCTGTCGCAACGAAAGAAGCTCATTGTCCAAGGCCTGCCCCTGTGAATGCCTTGCGAACAGTTTTTCCATACTAAGCTGAAAGGCTTGAAAATCATGGAGAACCGGATCATCTTGATTAACTAGAGGGATCGACCAGTCTGCCGCATTGCCACTAAGGTACGAAAGCACAAAAGCTACTTTAGCTTGATCAGTTGGAAAGGCTGCTGGCCGGCATAAAAAATGCAACCGGCACTGATTGATAAATACTGCAAACCTCTTTGGGTCACCAGAAAATCGTTCGGGCGGAGCCAGAGGTACATTCCCAGGTAAGTTGATCTGCACTGGATTCATAGGGGATGTTGAAGGAAGATTTGCCCCTGATGCGGGTAACGGGGTCTGTCCGGCTTGTGACTGTAGCAATTGTCTAGCAAGATCGTCTGTTCGCTCCTTGGAAATAATTAGTTCCCTTCTTAGAGCATTCGTTTCCTGACGAGCTGCATGCACTTCTGCCCTTAGTTCCCCAAGTAACCGGGCTAGGTGGTCGGTATCCGAGGTTTCCATAGCGCCTGGGTGAGAGTTTTGCGGTGGGCTTTGCGTTCTGTAACGCTCACCTGATTCTCGCAGAGGCGCCGGTCTTGACTGGGCGACTACCGTATCTTCAAAAGTGATGTGTAGCACCCGGTTGGCTCTTTGGGCTGGACCTCTGTGCACTGTATGCCTGACTCGAAGAGTAAGATGTCTGCAGATAGAAAATATGGGATTAATGAACTGGGGTTATTGGGGTGTCCCTATCTCTTTCCTTTTCTCCTCTCCTGTAGAACCCCAAAGGTTAACGCTCTCACCTTAGGTAAGTGAACGCCGAGCTCTCCATCTGCCTCGGGGCAGGGTGCTGTAACCAGTTTCTTCACTGGATAGGTAGCGCAGGCCTCTTGACTTCAGAGGACTGCTGTCCGTCGTTTACTTCACGAACGGTGAGTTCCGAGTATTTCAAATGTCTTTAAAAGTCTTTTATAATGCTGTCTCTTATTTTGCAGGGTTCCGGCGATGGCGGTTGACTGGCTGAAGTGAGTTGAGGATGGACCCGTATGCGGAATAGAAGCGCCTGGAAGCGCGTAAGTAAGCGCTTGTTGCTTGCTTCACGATGCGCACTAACTGTCCTTTTATTTTGCAGGTACCAGTTCGGAGCTGCTGAAGGATGCCGGAATGCCCACTGAGTTCGGCGTGGATGGAGTAATGGCACGTGAGTATTTAACGTTACCCAATGTCTTTAAACGCACCTTCTTTTGTCTTACAGATGCGGGATGCAGCGCCGAAGGCCTCCGGAGCGTGCGAAGAGTTGGTAAGCTTTTGTCTTTCAGATGCCGGAATGCAGTGCGATGACCTCCGGAGCGCGTGAAGAGTAGGTAAGCCTTTGTCTTTCAGATGCAGGAATGCTGCGCGAGGCGTTGATGACAGCCGATGGACCAGGTAAGAGATGCGCTGTCACTGAAGACCGTAGTGCTAACCTGTTCTTTCTTGTCTTTATAGATGTTGCTGAAGACTGGATTCAGGATGGTAAGCCTTTTTCCTTTAGGCCCAGGATCAGATGCAGAAGACACGATGAGCGTTCTGCTGCAGAGGATGCAGAATAACGCAAAGCAAGATTCATCCATCGGGTGTGGTTTAAATAGCCTCCTGTATTGCTTAGGTGTCTCCTTCCACAGCCACGCCTAGGTAAGAAAAGAGTTCCTGCTTTCCAGAAGAGTTCCAGTGTTCTGAACCTAGGGAGTGGCTCCTGCCCCACCCAACAGGAAAAGTAGTCCCAAACAGAAGAGGATCAGGGGTTCAACTGGCAGGTAAGTAAGCAGCATGGTCTGCTGCAGGTAAGTCCACCCAAGCATTATGAGCCCGGCGCTTGCAGCGCTGGGACTGGGCATATTTATGAGCCTGGCGCCACTGGCGCCAGGACAGGGTCCAAAAGGTCCCAATTGGGACTGGCTGGCACTCGGAACCTGGGTTATGGGTCTGCTTCCAAGGGAGTTTGGTAAGTCCTGGCCTTTTGGAAGCAGAGATCATGACAGTACCCCCCCTCAAGGCCCCTCCCAAACCGGGCTTCCCCGGGGGTTTTGGCTTGTCAGGAAATGTTTGATGAAATCTTTTGATTAGACGAGGAGCGTGGACATATTCTGCAGGTTCCCAGGATCTTTCTTGAGGGCCGTAGCCTTTCCAGTCAATTAGGTAAAATAGCTTAGATTTGGAGATCTTGGAGTCCAGGATGCTTTTGACTTCAAACTCGAGTTCTCCATCAACTAGGATAGGTTTTGGGGATTTAGTTAGTCGGGTTTGAGGTTGCACGGGTTTTAAAAGAGAGACGTGGAAGACCGGATGTATCTTCATGTGAGGGGGCAAGTCCAACTTGACCGCTACTGGGTTTACTATGGTAGTGATGGAATAGGGACCAAGGTATCTTGGGTTGAATGTGCGTGGTCCTTTTAGAGGTAGATATTTGGTGGATAACCAGACTTGATCTCCTACTTGATATTGGGGGGCTTCCTTCCGATGTTGATCTGCTCCTTTCTTGTATTGTTCCTTAGCCCTTTGAAGGTGAGAAACGGCTTCCTTAAAAGCTTGGGTGATTGTAGAGTGCAGGTAGTCTACTGCTGGTGTTCCAAGATCTTGGGGTGGATCCAACTCTGAGGTTCGAGGGTGACAGCCGTATAAAAGAAAAAAACGGGGTTTTCCCAGTTCCTGAGTGGACAGAGTTGTTGTAGGCATATTCGGCTATCCAAAGGATATCTTTCCAAGTTTTTTCAGTTTGTTGCAGCATGCAGCGTAAATACTGTTCCAGAGTTTGATTGGTCCTCTCGGTTTGTCCGTCGGTTTGAGGGTGGTGACTGGTCGATAATCTCACATCAATTTGAGCAGACCGACAACAACTTCGCCAAAAATGAGAAATAAATTGACTACCTCGATCCGAAATTAGCACTGAAGGAAAACCGTGCAGTCGGACGATGTTTTCGAGAAATTCTCGGGCCAGAGTTGTTGCTGTTGGCAAGCCTTTGAGTGGAATGAAATGCGCCATCTTGGAGAATAAGTCCACGATTACCAGGATCGTATTGTATCCGGAGCATGGAGGTAGGTCAGTGATGAAGTCCATAGAAAGCGTATGCCAAGGGCGAGGTGGGATGTCATTAGGGCGTAAGAGGCCGGCTGGTCTTTCCTTTTGACTCTTGTTTTGGGCGCATACTCCACAGGACATTATAAAGTCTCTGATCTCTTTTTTCCAAGACGGCCAACAGAAGTAGCGCTTGATCTTTTCTGAGGTTTTGGCCATACCGGGATGTCCTTCCATTAGAGACTCGTGATAACAAGAGATCACCTTTTTCTGTAAATCTGTGCTGGGCAGGTATAATCGTTCTTGGAAATACAATAAGTTGTCCTTTACTGCAAAGTCCTTTCCCTGCAGATGCCAATTCTGTATTTCTGCTGGAGTTATAAGTTGCCTGGTTTTATCCTTAATTTCCTCTATGGATTGTGTGGTTATTACACCCAGAATTCTTTGTTCGGGAATGATAGGTAAGGTTTAGGGTTGGTCAAGTGTTCCTCCACTCCCATCCGAGAAAGGGCATCAGCTTTACCGTTTTTTGTACCAGGTCGATAGGTAATTATGAAGTCAAACTCGGCAAAGAATAGTGCCCAACGGAGTTGTCTAGAGGATTGGGCTTTTGCGGTTTTCAAATATTGCAGGTTTCGGTGATCCGTAATCACAGTAACGGTGTGTCGGGCCCCCAGACGATAATGCCGCCAAGCCTTAAAGGCAGACTTGATAGCCAGAAGTTCCTTATCAGTAATAGTGTAATTGATCTCAGGAGGCGAGAATTTGCGGGACCAGAATGCCACGGGATGTAACTGATTGATTACTGGGTCCTTCTGTGATAGAACTGCCCCCATGGCAAGGCTCGAAGCATCAGTTTCAACGATGTAGGGGAGTTCGGGGCGAGGATGTTTTAGAATTGGTGCAGAGATAAATTTTGTCTTCAAATTTTGGAAAGCTTGTTCCGCCTCGGTAGACCAATCAAAACGTTTGTTTTTCTTTAACAAGGCGGTGATGGGCTGGACTATTCGAGAGAATTCGGGGATAAACCTGCGGTAAAAGTTGGCGAAGCCTAACATGCTTTGAACCCCTTTTACGGAGGATGGTGATGGCCATTTGAGAATTGCATCGACCTTCCTTGAATCCATACGCACTCCGCTAGGTGATAATATGAATCCCAAGAATTCAACTTCAGTCACGTTGAAAACACATTTTTCCAACTTAGCGAAAAGTCTGTGTTGACGCAACCTCTCGAGGACCATTTTCACGTGTTTCCGATGTTCAGATTCCGATGAAGAAAAAACAAGGATGTCGTCAATGTAAACGACAACACATACATCTATGAGTTCTCTGAGGACATCGTTCATAAAATATTGAAAGGCGGCCGGGGCATTGCAAAGTCCGAAGGGCATGACCTTATATTCAAATAGCCCATACTTGGTGCGGAAGGCCGTCTTCCATTCATCGCCCTCTTTTACTCATACCAAGTGGTAGGCTCCTCTAAGATCCAGCTTTGTATATATGCATGCTCTTCTGACTTGGTCCAGGAGTTCAGGGATTAAAGGTAACGGATATCTATTCTTAACGGTGATCTGGTTCAGGGCGCGGTAATCTATACAAGTTCTAAGGTCCCCTTCTTTTTTTGGAACGAAGAACAAAGCTGAAGAAGCAGGGGACTTAGAAGGACGAATAAACCCATTCGCTAGGTATTGATCCAGGTATTGTCGGAGGTGAAGGTTCTCAGGCTCGGTGAGGGCATAAATTCTGCTACACGGAGGAGTAGATCCAGGTATCAGGTCTATCTGGCAGTCATAGGACCTATGAGGAGGTAGAGAGTTAGCCTGATCCTTCCGGAAAACATCTTGGAATTCTAGGTATTCCGGAGGTAACTGGGGAGTCTCCGAAGAAATTGCTGCTAGAGCAACACCAGGTGGAGGGCGACAAGTAGAGACACATTCTGGGAACTGAATCGTTCTTGCTCGCCAATCGATCCGAGGATTGTGTTTCTCTAACCAAGGTATCCCTAGAATAATCTGGAACTGAGGGGCCTTGATCACATCGAACACGATCTTCTCATGGTGTCCATCTTGACTTACTAGCGTCACTTCTTGAGTGGTATGCGTTACTGGCCCGGAGGCTATCTCCGTACCATCCACCGTAGTAATGACGTCCTTTACAGCCTTGGGACAAAGAGTTAGATTCATCCTCAAAACCATTTCATGATCCACATAATTGCCGATTGCCCCGCTGTCGACGTAAGCTTCAATCGCATGTAAACGATCCGGATGATCAGGGCTAATGAGGACCATAGGTATCACGAAATGCGAGGTCACGGAACTGGTTTTAACGCTCGGCAAGAGGACCTCTATTCTTGTCGGGCGAGGTCGTTTCCCTGCTCAGAGTTTGTGACCTTGGTAACTGCAGCTCCTACCGCCTTCTTGGCTGGTTTCACCGGACAGTCTCGAAGAAAGTGCCCTGAGTTTCCGCAATAGAGGCATAATTGCAACTGTTTTCTCCTTTCCCGCTCCTTTTGTGTTAGTGGTCCTTTCAGGCCCCCTATTTGCATGGGTTCCCCGGAGTCTACTCCTTTGGAAGGAGTTGGTGGTTTGGAAAATACTCGAGCATCAAACTTGGAACGATCGGCCTTCCTGTTCTGCAGTCTGTGATTTATTTGAACGACTAAGTCTATATAGTCCGAACAGTCTTGTGGGGGATTCACTACTTGGGCTAAAACGTCTTTGAGCTCTCCACGTAGACCTCTATAAAACAGCGTAATCCTTTTGTCCTCAGGCCATTGAGTTTCCACTATTAGTCTGTTGAAAGATGCAATATAAGCCAAAAGGTCTTTATTACCCTGTCGCAACGAAAGAAGCTCATTGTCCAAGGCCTGCCCCTGTGAATGTCTTGCGAACAGTTTTTCCATACTAAGCTGAAAGGCTTGAAAATCATGGAGAACCGGATCATCTTGATTAACTAGAGGGATCGACCAGTCTGCCGCATTGCCACTAAGGTACGAAAGCACAAAAGCTACTTTAGCTTGATCAGTTGGAAAGGCTGCTGGCCGGCATAAAAAATGCAACCGGCACTGATTGATAAATACTGCAAACCTCTTTGGGTCACCAGAAAATCGTTCGGGCGGAGCCAGAGGTACATTCCCAGGTAAGTTGATCTGCACTGGATTCATAGGGGATGTTGAAGGAAGATTTGCCCCTGATGCGGGTAACGGGGTCTGTCCGGCTTGTGACTGTAGCAATTGTCTAGCAAGATCGTCTGTTCGCTCCTTGGAAATAATTAGTTCCCTTCTTAGAGCATTCGTTTCCTGACGAGCTGCATGCACTTCTGCCCTTAGTTCCCCAAGTAACCGGGCTAGGTGGTCGATATCCGAGGTTTCCATAGCGCCTGGGTGAGAGTTTTGCGGTGGGCTTTGCGTTCTGTAACGCTCACCTGATTCTCGCAGAGGCGCCGGTCTTGACTGGGCGACTACCGTATCTTCAAAAGTGATGTGTAGCACCCGGTTGGCTCTTTGGGCTGGACCTCTGTGCACTGTATGCCTGACTCGAAGAGTAAGATGTCTGCAGATAGAAAATATGGGATTAATGAACTGGGGTTATTGGGGTGTCCCTATCTCTTTCCTTTTCTCCTCTCCTGTAGAACCCCAAAAGGTTAACGTTCTCACCTTAGGTAAGTGAACGCCGAGCTCTCCATCTGCCTCGGGGCAGGGTGCTGTAACCAGTTTCTTCACTGGATAGGTAGCGCAGGCCTCTTGACTTCAGAGGACTGCTGTCCGTCGTTTACTTCACGAACGGTGAGTTCCGAGTATTTCAAATGTCTTTAAAAGTCTTTTATAATGCTGTCTCTTATTTTGCAGGGTTCCGGCGATGTCGGTTGACTGGCTGAAGTGAGTTGAGGATGGACCCGTATGCGGAATAGAAGCGCCTGGAAGCGCATAAGTAAGCGCTTGTTGCTTGCTTCACGATGCGCACTAACTGTCCTTTTATTTTGCAGGTACCAGTTCGGAGCTGCTGAAGGATGCCGGAATGCCCACTGAGTTCGGCGTGGATGGAGTAATGGCACGTGAGTATTTAACGTTACCCAATGTCTTTAAACGCACCTTCTTTTGTCTTACAGATGCGGGATGCAGCGCCGAAGGCCTCCGGAGCGTGCGAAGAGTTGGTAAGCTTTTGTCTTTCAGATGCCGGAATGCAGTGCGATGACCTCCGGAGCGCGTGAAGAGTAGGTAAGCCTTTGTCTTTCAGATGCAGGAATGCTGCGCGAGGCGTTGACGACAGCCGATGGACCAGGTAAGAGATGCGCTGTCACTGAAGACCGTAGTGCTAACCTGTTCTTTCTTGTCTTTATAGATGTTGCTGAAGACTGGATTCAGGATGGTAAGCCTTTTTCCTTTAGGCCCAGGATCAGATGCAGAAGACACGATGAGCGTTCTGCTGCAGAGGATGCAGAATAACGCAAAGCAAGATTCATCCATCGGGTGTGGTTTAAATAGCCTCCTGTAGCGCTTGGGTGTCTCCTTCCACAGCCACGCCTAGGTAAGAAAAGAGTTCCTGCTTTCCAGAAGAGTTCCAGTGTTCTGAACCTAGGGAGTGGCTCCTGCCCCACCCAACAGGAAAAGTAGTCCCAAACAGAAGAGGATCAGGGGTTCAACTGGCAGGTAAGTAAGCAGCATGGTCTGCTGCAGGTAAGTCCACCCAAGCATTATGAGCCCGGCGCTTGCAGCGCTGGGACTGGGCATATTTATGAGCCTGGCGCCACTGGCGCCAGGACAGGGTCCAAAAGGTCCCAATTGGGACTGGCTGGCACTCGGAACCTGGGTTATGGGTCTGCTTCCAAGGGAGTTGGGTAAGTCCTGGCCTTTTGGAAGCAGAGATCATGACATTCCGTCTCTGGGGTGTACAGGGCTTCATAAAAATCTGCAAAGGCTTCGGGAATGGTGGTACTACTTATTGGTGTGCTGGGGCCTCCATCCACTATTTCCTGCACTCTACGTTCCGCCTGTTGTGCTCGCAGCCTGTCCGCCAGCAGCGCGTCCGCCTTGTCTCCTTTTTCATAAAACTTTTGTTTGAGGAAGAGGAGTTTGCGAGTTATTTGATCATGTTCCAGGAGACGGAGTTCCTCTCTTTTTGTCCGTGCTTGGCAGGCTTTTTCACGGTTTAGCACATCCCCGTCCCTCGCCTCATTTTCTAGGTGAGTGATTTCCCTGCGAAGTCTATTTTCGATCAGAGCCCTATCTCTTTTCTTTTTGGCTCCCTCCCTCATAAGGATTCCCCTCCAGATCGCCTTGCCCGCATCCCAGACCCCCCGCTTAGAAACCTCCCCAGTATCATTTAATCGAAAGTATTCAGTGATCTCAGTTTCCATTTCCAGCTTAAAGACAGGGTCTTTTCATAGGGTTTCATTGCATCTCCATTTCCCACCTCTAACTGGCAAGGACTCCCATACCATGTCACCATGTCAGCGATCACCATGTCGTGGTCAGACCATGTGATTGGTGTGATTTCTGTGTGTGAGGTCGTACCGCATAGGTCCCTTGAGAAGTAGAGGTGGTCAATGTGGGTGAGGGTGTTGTGTGGGGCTGAAAAAAAGGTGTAAGCTCTCTCTGTAGGGTGCATTTGTCTCCACACATCAGTCAGTCCATACAGCTCCATCATTGACCTGAATTGCGCGTGATCTCCTCCGAGTTTATCGCGCGTTTATGGATTACCAGGTTTCCAATCCAGCGTGGGATCTGCCCATGTATTAAAATCTCCCCCAAGGATGACATGACCTGTTGACTCTAGCATAATCTTGGGAATTGTTTTGGAGAGAAATCTAACTTGCCCTACATTGGGGGAGTAAATCGTGGCAATCGTGGTGGACACATTCCCAATGGTCCCCGAAACCAGCAGGGCACGGCCCTCAACATCTGACCAGACCTTTGTGATCTTGAAGTACAACCCCTTCCTAATGAGGATTCCCACTCCCCCCCTCCTCAATGGTCCCGAACCCAAAAACTCCATCCCGGAACGCCTCCCATCTCCTTTCATATATTTAGTCTCCTGCAATAGAAGGATGTCGACTTTTGATCCGCAAAATTCTCTATAGACAAGTGATCTTTTTGTTGGTGAATTAAGACCTTTGACGTTCAACGTCCCCACCCTTATGGCACCCCTGCAGTATGATTCAGCGGTCATCATAACAACGGGATCTAGGACCATCCATATTATCTGACCGTTGTAACTCACTTCCTTGGTATCGAAACAACCACATGACCGTTGCACTGCTCATAATTCTTTAATTTACACTTGATTCAACATGCGCCCTAGTCCCCCGACCCCAACCCCCCTCCCTTCCCACCACCTGAGTTCGGTGGCGTCCGATCAGGCCGAGTTAGCGTCACTCGCCCTGGACCGAACCACCAGTGGAGACAGTTACCTCACGGTCCCCTCGTAGAGTAAACATCAAAATAACTAATGAGCCCCCAAGAACCTCCCCCAGAATGAGCTCAATACTGCAAGATGAGTGGAAGTCTCAATCACATTTCACCAAAAAAGCAACCATGTTGTCCCTTTATCAAATGTCGATTCAAGCAAAGAGTACTATACTTATCGAGGCTTAACTGCCCCCCTCCGGAGAACCGTTCCCTCTGCGGTATTTCCTCGAACCTTTCACCTTCCTCCTCTTCGGGCCCTGTGTCTGCCATTCCGACCCATCCCTAGGAGGACGGTCACTGGATTCCTCGCAATCCTGCGGGCCTAGTAAGTCAGCGATGCAATCCTTGATCTGCTGTTCAGATCTCAACCTGATCTTCGGGCCTTCATGTTAGAAAGAGAGAGGATGCGTGCGCGTGTCCTGAGATTTGAGCCACGTCGTGAGTGGCTTGCACATTTTCCTCAGGGCTAGTGTCAGGGCGGAGAGGTCTTGATATATTGTTATTTGGGCTCCACTTAGGGTAATGGTACCCCCACTCCTTGCCTTTTAGAACACTCTCATCCTATCTTGATACCGGTGAAATCTTGCCAGCACCGATCTCGGGCCTCCAGGTGGGCCTCCCACTCTGTGAATGCGTTCCGTTTTGGGTTCATCAATGTTGTTGTCCGCAACGAGGAGCTTGATGATGTCGTGGAGTGTCGTTTTTAGGTCCTCCCGTGTTTCTCCTTCCTTCTCAGGAATCCCAAAAAAGTGTAGATTGTTTTGTCTGTCGCGATTCTCCAAATCGTCCATCTTAAGTTTAAATTCTTGCTCCCTCCGTTCTAAATTCAGTTTTTCTGTGGGAGAGCTGCGTTTCTAGGACATCAATTGAGGCCTGATTGTTCTCAACGCCCTCAACCCTGTCCTCTATGTTGTCAAGGCGCTGTGTGAGTTTATCGATTTTTCCTCCTATGTTGGCACCCATATTCCTTATTTCCGCCAGTAAATCTGCAATATCTCCTTTTGTCGCGGCGGTTTCTGCGCCAGCAATTGATGATGTGGCCATTGTGGGCTCTACGTCAATTCGGGGTGCTGATCCGTATGCATATATGGCAAGTTTATGGCGGGCGTTCATGCACCTGGTGTTGCAGATTCAACACGTCGTAAGTGCAGAAGCTCAAGAACTTGGTAACACAGAGGAGGCACACGCTCCTAGACCAATTTTCCCCCTATTTTTTGGTTTCTGGCTGAGACGGACCGTTTTAAGGGTGTCTCTGGGGGCCTTACCCTCTGTGGGGGAGATGCGTTTATTGTTACAGTCCAAGCAAGGACCTTATCGTCTTGAGAAGGACGGCAGCGGGGTTGTTCGTAGTCTCTCAACGTCCCGCGGACACCTCCACGTGGGGGCCCGTGGATCAGACGCAAAGTGCACCCATTGTGTGCCCACTTCTTCGATGTCGCTTTAGGGAGAGTCGGGTTCTCCCTGGAGGGCTCGATAGTGTTGATTGGTCTAATTATCAAGAAACTCCAAGGGCACCACGCGTCTGGAAGTTAGCGCGTTGCCTATATTTGGTTTTGCGGGTTCCCTCAGGGCGTAGGGCGCCGGCAAGGCCGCAATCAGTCATGTCGCAGTTTTGAGCTGAAGGCGCTACGGCTAAGTGAATGAGGGGCCAGCGGGAATCACTTACTTCTCTTGGTTAGCGCTCCTTGCAGAGGGAGGCAAAGTAATCCTTCCGCGGGGGTACGACTCAGCAGAAGAGGGAGCACAGGGCCTGTGCCTCTGCTGTCCCCGCGGGGCGTCCGGCTTCGCACCGCCTGGCTTGTTTCTGACCCTTTCTCCGCTACTGCATCCCACCGATTGTTCCGCGGGCTCCTCGCCTCCAGGAGTGGTGTCGCGTAGATGTGGGGGCCCAACCTCCAGTGCGTACTCCTCTTGGTGTCAGCGCAGTAATTGCTCCCGGCAGGCTAGAAGTTCCGGGCCGCACCAAGGCCATATCCAGTTTTGTTTTTCACCGCCATAGGTTCTTGGCAATATTTCCTGGAAACCTGGGCCGTTTTCAACCGGGTTTTCTACCGTGTATGGTCGGTACCTTCATAGACCTTCGTCTCGAGTTTTAACCCCCGGGAGGTCCAAAAGTGGGGGCTCATTCCACTTTTCGGGGACGCGAGCTCACGCAGGAGAGGAACTCATCCGCGCGCCCCCTGGTGGCCACCCAAAGTTCAACTTTTTAACATCACAGTTCACTTGGCTTCTTTTGGGACTCCCTTCCCCATTCTGAACCAAGTCCTTTCAGCTTTTCCTTTATTAGATCATGCAGCTCCTTGCTTTCAGTTGGGCTCCCCTGGTCGTGGCGCAGTTGTCAGGCCGCACGGTCCACCCATTACAGGTCACTCAACCAGGTGCCTTATCCTTTATAGAGTTCTCTTTTCCTTATACTGGGGTCTTTGCGGCCAACCTGGATCAATCTCCCGCTTGGTGTCCACCCCAATGCTTTTCATAGAATTCTCTTTCCCTTATGGTGTGTCCTCTGCGGCCAACCTCGATCAATCTCTTGCCTGGTGGCCACCCCAATACTTTTCCAACCCACTTTGTTTGATGTCAACACTTTTCTATCAGTTTTTGGAATCTAGTGCCCAATTCAGTTCTCGCTTAGCTCCCACTTTTAAGGATCTCTATTTCGCTCACTTTTATTCGGGTCAACACACAGTTCCCCTCTTTGCAGACACTTCCTTTCTTTACACAGTGTCATTCGAGAACGTGTAATCATACACGCGACCACTCTGCCACTGTGTATCCTTGTAATTCTATTTGTCAATTTCACCCGACACATCTCCAGTCTTACGTATTCAGGCTGCAACGTTGTATCTTGCTCACTTACTTCAATACAAACCAGACTCTCACTGCACTTCACTCACCAGTGGTGTTTTCTTCATTCTTGGGTTAACGTCTTTGTTGTCTGAGGTCAGGGTCTCCCTACCTGCCCCTCATACACTCCTGGGCTCCTGTCCTGGCCCAGGGGAACACGCATTTCATTTTTATCAATGTAACAAGGGATCAGAACGCCTCCCGGGTTGCATTTTTGGCCTTCTTTCTGTGCTGGAAACAGGGTATCGTTAGCCACGCTCCTCCCAGATGCTTCCTCACACAGACCCTTGACGTTACTCTGTGTCCCTGTTTCTTCCAGCTGGTCCTGGGCAGCCACAGTTACTCAGCACTCCTCCCAACTCACTCTGCTTTTCGTGGCAAAACTGGCTTGTGACTGAGAAGGGATCCCTGCTGGACTCAGCCAAACAGCCTGCCTTCTGCTCTCACAACTGTTGTTCTCTGCACTGCTGAATTCCCCACATTGTATACACACGTGTCCTGTCAAGGGGTTTCAGGTTTGAGTACTTGGCCTCCCTTGCCTGACCCTCGTTAGGCCAATTGATAGGACATGCCCGACCCTTAGGTCTCCTTTTCTCCTGGTGAGTCTTGGAGTGATGTTCAATAGAATGCAGGCGTGTATAATTGTTAAGTGCCTCACTCTGCCTGACCTCATTAAAGGGCAGCCTACTGGTGGAGTGTAGTAGGCCTCTCCTTTCATCTTCCTCCTCGCAGCACCTTTCCCATAGGCAATATTTCTACCTCTTTTTCGCCTCTTCTTCGTCTCAGTACCTCAGTTCTTGAGGGGTGTTAGGAAAGATTTCACTTTACTGCAACTTTCCTTCCATCTTTATGGAACCCCCAAACATTTTGCTTTTATCTTTTAATCTGATCTATACTTTTTGCAGTGCAGTGAAGCCTTAAGCTTCACTACACAGGCTTTTGCTCAAATGTTATGGGGAAACTAACATGTCCTTCGGGCTGTCAGTACTGGGAGATCTTGTTTACCTTAGTCATGTTACTGTGTTACTACTTTTGGTTACTTTGTATCACTTGTGGTATCATTGTGCAAAGCAGCTTACACTGCAGTAAAATGGGGTACCCTTTTTGTTTTACCCTTGACTAACACTCAGAGGATTTTTGGTTACTCTAGGTGTGCTAAAAAGATGAGCTGGTGGCAGCAGTGACTTTTCGTTTTAGCCTTACCACGTTTACCGCATTTGGCTACTCACTGCAGTAAAATGGGGTACCCTTTTTGTTTTACCCTTGACTAACACTCAGAGGATTTTTGGTTACTCTAGGTGTGCTAAAAAGATGAGCTGGTGGCAGCAGTGACTTTTCCCCACTTTTGGGGACTTTTCGTTTTAGCCTTACCACGTTTACCGCATTTGGCTACTCACTGTGGCTACTGGTCAAACATGGCTGTGCCATGAGATTTTTCGCATGTCCTTTTGCCATCTTGTTCTTTACCCTTCTCCCTGGCCTGAGAGGCTAGGAAAATCCTTATAAAGACTTCCAGTACCCGGGAAAGCAGAGGCTTTTGGCAGGCTATTGTAGGGCTGTGTGCATTTGCTGGCAGGATGTGGGCTGGGACTGTCTGGTCCCAATCCACAAACTGATTTCAGTGTGTCTAAGTGGTATGCATGAGTGTTCCCGCCAGTGGTCCTGATTGGACCACTGCTGGGGTGTGTGTGGGGGTGGGGCTAATCCTGCTATTGGCTAGTGGGAATTTTGGCTCTTACATGGCTTTTAGCATAGGAGGAGGGCCCCTGCACCCATTCCTCAGAGATCCTGGAGAAACCTGAAGGAACCAAGAATCCTATCCAGCTGTGAGATCTGCGAAGAAACCGGAGACCCGTCGGTAGAAGGTTTGGCTACCAACTTCTGCTGCTGTCCTGGAGGAGCCCTGTCTTGCTAAAGATCTTTAGCAGTCCTGCGAAGGAGCTGCAACCCTTGGAGTGAGGGGACCAGCCATTCCTAACATCTGCTTGGTACCCTGCAACAAAGAGCCTTCGGAAGTGTCCTGGGACCGTCCTGTGGCTGACCAGCTCTGAATTTGGGCTACCCTGCTGCCGGTGTCGCCATTCAGAGTTATGACCTGGAACTTGGGGGATCCTCAGCTGGCCCTATGAGACTGATCTCTGCGAAATGTCGGGATCCTAGCATCGAGGGGACCCGAGATAGGAGGGAAAGTCCGACCACTGCAGTTGAGTCTGTTTGCGTCGCCATGCAAATCCCTTACCTGACCCAAGTCCAGTCCTTACAGGGGTCCTCCATCGAGTTTTGCTGTATTCTGGGGAAGAATCAGACTACGGGGGGCAAGTTACAGAGCTTCTTACCTACCCCTGTACTTCCATTATAATTCAATGGGCTTATAATCAACCTTTATTCTAACACTTGTGGCTTCGCCATTGCTTGCTTGCAACAGACTTCTGAAAGTGGGGGCTACTAATGTTAGCTAGTTTAACTAGTTTAACTTTAATTTGCCTTTGCAGGAGTGTTTGATATATTAGGCCCTATAATAAGTGAATGTATAAATGTATCTATTGTTTATTAGTGTTGTGTGATAACCCTACTTGCTAGTAGTCATTTTTCTGTAGTGTATTTTGGCCAATAAATAATAATTGTATTTGTATAAAACCTGTCGAAGTGTAATTTGTGATTCCCATTGTGTGACCAGTTCCTAGTGATTGCATCAAATGCAAAAGTTTAGGAAAAAAATGCATCAAAAATTTGTAATAAAAAATGGGGGGGGGTCCCCAACCCTTGTTTTGTTTAACCCTTAAAAACCATTATATTAAAAAAACACTTTAGTTGGAAAAAAAAGCATTTTTCCAATGCATTTATTTCAGTACTTTTGCATTCAAAACTACGTATTCGAAGCAATGCCTGGATACCATGTGACCTCATTGTGGACCCTTTACAAGCTCACCACCTCTGAAGAATTTAGCTTAGACCTCCTGTTACTGCTACCCGAACTGGTTTGGCGACAGCTTCCCAGAGTTGTCCCTGTCACAATATAGGTTGGCCTGGTGGACAGATGTATAAAAAATCCATCCTAACAAGGGGTACTTGTGATAGAAAGGTTGTGTCACTTTTAGTTTCCCCTTCCCCACCTCAATGTTAGAGTGATGTTCATAATGGTAAGGGGGTGACACATCAAATCCTCTCCTTCTTGTCTTATTACTATACTGATAGTAAATGGGTGCAGGTTCTGGTCTGTTCATCCTTGTATCCTCAGTAAATGAGGATACAGGAAAGGAAAATAATGTGTTTCACAATAGTCTAGAAGAGTTGAGGATGGGGAGGATAGGTCACTGTCATAGTTTGAAAAAGGATTTTGCCAACCTTTGTTTTTAGATTTCTTTCCTTTTCTTCTATTTGGAGTATCTGATGGAAAGTCATGGGGTAGGACAGGACATGAGTGACAATATCCTATGACAGTAGAGGGAGGGTAGGATAGGTCGGGATCAGAAAAGGTGGGATGCCATGTCTCGCCCTTGAGTATTCCCTTCCCAATCCCTAAGGACCATCTACCCAGTTGATCCTCCCTCGCTAGTCCACACCCAGGGTTGGTATCCTGAAGTGATGGTCCTCCCCTGGTCCTCTTTGTAGAAGAACCCCCAGGAGAAGGCAGGGAAGGACACTTGGGTTTTTCACAAGGAACTTAATTTTTTACAAACATTTTCATTAATCCATTTCATCTCATATTAAAACTATGATTTAGTCCTTGGTGCCTATATTATTCAATAAACTTCCAGGTATATAATGTCTCAGGTTTAGAATGTTGTTCTCAAGTTCGGAAAATCAGTTCCACGCTTTTGAGGTTGATATGGCATTCCAGAAGGATAAAACTGCAAAAATGGTTGGCTTATGGTCACCAAGCAAGATTGTAGACCATCTTTCCTCTTGGGTTAATGATGTTATAGGTCGCCATGTATGGTCTTGATATTTACTTTGAGTTTCAGTCAATGCCTCGCACTCCATTATCAGATGGTACAAGGACTGCAACTGATCTCCATCTTTAAAAAAGCGACAAGTATTAGGAATATCTCCCAATTGTTTTGTGTGTCCCAGGATTTCTCGTGTAGGCAAGAGATTCAGTCTGAAATGTAGGAACCGGTTATGTAATTTCGTACATGGGAACAATTTAAGATAAGCCGGGAGTTGGTTTAATTTTCGTGCATCATGGAGGCAGTTAATAGAAAGTTTATATTGTGCTTTCACCTCCTGTGTTTTGATCCAATCTTGAGTCTATATTTTCTTTTTGACTGCCAATGGGTTATTTTTCAACGTTTCTGTACTGGTCTTCAAAGCCTTCATCCATTCATTGCAATTGTGTTTCCATTTATTAAGTAGGCAATTGTGCCCAGCATTTGATTTAGTTCTTAGGATATTAATCGGTGGTATGATATCTTCTATTAGTGTTTTACGATATAGGTCCAATGATTTCCAAAGTACTATGGAATGTAGCGATTGTGTAGCCACCTCAAATTGTATTCTTGTGATTGGTAGTGTATGAGGTAGAGATAACTTTTTTCTCCAAAAGCAACCTTCAAGTATATCCAAGGTATGCTATGGGAGGTTTAAAGTTGCTTCACCTCCATAGGTTAGTATCAGTGTTACTTTTTGGCAGTAAAATTATACTAACGGCGTAGTGAGAATTTGCCATACTTCTTATGGCGGATCAACCCTTGTATGGAAAGGGAATCTACTTTTACTTTTAGAGCTGTTACCCATTCTTGCTCACATATGCTCGCATTCAACCATACTCCAAGGTATTTGTAAGTACAGACCTGGGTGAGTTTGGTTGAATGGAGAAAGATTGACAATTTTTGGCTTTTTCTTCCTCGATTTGCTCCGAAGATCATAGTCTGAGATTTAGTGATGTTAATCTCCAAGTTGTTAACTTTTACAAATTCAGCTAATCGATCAAGTCTACACTCTAATCTGATCTGAGTTTTATCACGAATGATCAGGTCATCTGCGTATAATAACGATGGAATAGGTGTATCGTTCAAGATTGATGGATGAGCTCCGATTCCCTCTTGATCAAGTGCAAGATCAGAAATGAACAAATGAAACAGCGTTACCGCCAAAGGACAGCCCTGTTTAAGGGATCTCCAGGTATCAATTGACTCTGAGTACTACTCTGGTTGGTAGTCGCACTTGGACAGCGGTAGGCCTCTATGATATCTGTTGGACATTGCCATCTATTAAGTTTTTCCCACAACGTGTCTCTATGAACTGCATTAAAAGCTTGCTTTAGATCAATGTATATCACATATAATTTGGTTTTAGTTTTTATGGCTTCAAGCTTCAGTACATTCAAAATTAATAGATTAAGATTGTTTCCAACACTTTTAATGAACCCTGTTTGACGTGGGTCTCTTCTATTGGTCAATGTCTTCCATGTGGTAAGCTGTCGGAGGAGCATGGTAGCAAATAGTTTTCCTATGGGATCTAACAGGGCTATAGGCCTATAATTTGTTGGTACTGATCTATCGCCCTGTTTATAGATTGGGATGAGAATCACTTTTTTCCACGTGTCACAGACTTGTTTGATCTTGATTATCACTTCAAAAATTGATCGACATAAGTCAGCCCATGCCTCTGTATTGGATTTGAGGCTTATGTTCAAAAGTCCATTCGGGCCAAGAGCATGTGAATTATTTAGATGTTTTATTTGTGCTAGTATCTCATTCTTCTCCCATCGAAGATCCCATGAAGTCGCTACTGTCTGTATAATGCCAGACGTATCTTTCATGATCTTTAAATCATCTGTATTAGGCCGAAAATCGCATTCAAGTGGAGTGCGGGGGACAAAAAGCAGTGTATAATGTGTTCTTCTGTTACATCTGTTATATCTGCAATTCGTCTTATTTCTTGCTTCTTATGGTTACTTAGCAGAGACCATTCATTTAGAGTATTATGGTTTGCCAAAGCAGAGAGAATAGCTTCAGCATCCAATTGTAGACGATAGGCTCTCGACATCAATAGCCAATTCCTGTATTTCTGTTTAATCATTTTTTGCTGTCTCAATCGTTCCTCTATAGGTAAATACTTTGTATGCCTCAATGCACAACATTTGCGTTTTCTTTTTTCCACAAGTTCTTGATGATATATATGGCTGTAGTTAGGCAAGCTGTTCTGGGGTTATGAGAGATAGATCTAAAGGGGACAAGTAGCCAATCATTGTCTAGGCAATTGTCTCTCACTCGCGTGCTAATGAGGAACTTAGCATTAAAACTTGAGACATTTTCTGGTCTTAATCGCAGTCGATTATTGCCAGCATTCAGCGATAGCGAAAGTAGAGGTAACAGGGCTCTTTTCGATGGTGATGTTTTCCATGATAGTGATAGCATCCTATGGTCACTCTTGGTGGTACAACTGATCTGCAGGGAGTACAAATCCTCAATCAATGGTACTGACGCAAAGATATAATCCAAATAGGCGTACATGTTACCTTTCTTCCAGGTTGGGAATGGAGGTATATCGCCCTTCAACTGGCCATTAAGCAGAAATATATGCTGCATTTTCAGTTCTTGAAGCAAAAAACATCAAAAATCCTAGCTCTGATGATTCGTATACCCTCCTGATCCCTCGTTTTAAGTCTAAGAAAGCAAGAGATACTGCATTTGTATCTGCAGCACCTCAATTCTGGAATTCTCTTACCCCCATGCTTAGAGCCGTAACATCGATGGAAGTCTTCAAGAAGGGACTTAAAACGGCCCTATTTTCCTAAACACTGACATGTTTGCTGCCGATATCTTTCGGTTCTGTTCCTTTCTCTCTCTGCTCTTGGTGTTTACTGTGTTTATTCTTTTTTGTTTTAGCGCCCTTAAGCCCTAGGGTACCTGGTGCGCTCTACAAGTTGAATAACATAACATAACATAGTTTAGCTGTAACAGGTAAATTATATTCTGCAATCTGATTCCCCGCTCTATCAAATAAGTGCATATTCAGATCACCACAAATGATGAGGTTCGATATTGGATGTCTAAGTTGTATTTCATCAATGGTATTAAGCAAAGTGTCCCCGAAGATGCTCTCTTTTATCCCCGTGGGGCTCCAATATAGATTGCATATGAGCAGCATCTGTATAGGAATGTCACATTTCTTCTGAACTGAAGTGATCTGAATGAACGGGTTTGGGGTTAAGTGTTCCTCCACTTTAAGATGAATCCCCAATTTAATGAATGTCAATAACCAAGCAGAGGACGCCCCAAGGTTCGCGTAATTGCAGGACTGAGGAGTACTTGGTATCCATCGCACAAAGGCTGATGTCATAGCCACGTTTCTTGTAGGCATAAGATGTCAAAATCCTGCAAAACTAAGGTGTCTTCCACAAATAAATGGGTAAATCCCTACGTTTTCCAAACACAAACTTTCAAAGGAGATGGATCCGTCTCATATAATGGCTATTGAGAGTGGTTACGAGAAGTATGATCGAGCATAGAATGGGTCGATATGTTCTGATTTGAAGCATCGTCCAGAACATCCTGTTTCATCACTCTTATTGTTGGCGTAGAATCCAAAGGATGGAATTTGATCACTAGTTGTAGATTATGAGCGTTCTCTTCCACAATATTGCCAGTTTGAGTCTGAAGTTGGTCATTACATCTTGACATTGGCGCACGTGAGGTATGAAGGGACCTTGTAGAACAGTCCGCTTCATCTTCCTTTCTGCAGTTTTTTTGAGTCTTTCAAGGTCTTGGATACTATCTCAAAACCCAAAGGTAGAAATGCATCACTCTGAGCCAGTATTTTAGTAAAGTTCTTTGTGCTGGGAGATGAAGAATCACTCGATCTGTTCTGGCTTCATCGACAAATTGACCTGTTTTGATATTGTTTGTTTCAATTGAATGCAATGTTGGTATTGCATGTAGGAGCTTCAACACATTTCTCCGATTTAATATCAGACCATCGTTTAATTTCTCTAATCTCTCTATTCTTATAGTAAAGAATGCCGATTGATGTCTTGGGTCTTCACATTTAGGGAGAATTGAAGGTTTTGTTGGTCATATAGAGAGATTTTCCTTATCAGTTGGATAGGGATTATATATCACTACTGATTTCGCTCATTTTTGCTCTTTTGTCAAGAATGTATTAGGTCGTGATGCTGTAAGATAATCAGGGACAGGGCTCAACAAGAGCTGCCTTTTGATTCTGGTCTTGATCGTCTATTGGATCATTATCTGAGGTGTAAGTTGATAGTTCCAAAAATACTTTTCTAGTGGCAAGCTCCTCCTCAGAGAGAACCTCTGAATTGTACGTCATGTTATCTATTTGATTGGGAGTAGTTATTTTATTTCAGTCCTTTGTGATGTAGTAGGCTGTCGTATCTCTACAATTGAAGGTTTAAGATTGCGCAAAAACACCCTTGATCCATTCATTCTGGATTTTCTATTATTAGATAGGTTTTTGGATTTCTTAAGACCAGCGTTTTGCGCATATGAAACCTGCTTCAATGTTGTTACTTGTTGCTTCTGAAAGATGGCAAACGAGTCCTTCGCTAAGTTCTCAGTCGTTGGAGATAATGAAGATGCAACTGTCGATTTAAGAGGCACAACTATCTCCTTACTTCTTTTGGATGTCTCTGTCTTACATATTTCTTTTGCAGGAATCTGGAATGCAGGAATGACAGCCAATGTTTTATGCGTCCGGTCATTATTATTTAGGCTCTAGAGGGGATTAGCCTCTGAGTTTTGATTGTCGTTCGCTTTTGTAGATTGCTTTTTTTGTCTTTTACAATGGAAAAGCCACTGAGTGGGTTCCTCCCAGACAACCTCAAGGGAGATATCGTAGCTTGAACATCTCCTCTGACTGAATTATTGGAAATTTGAGGGCTTTTTCCTACTATAGACTTCTCAGCCACCGTTGGAGTAGGATGTTGAGGGCGCCTTTCAGACCGTAGAGATTTGGCAGTTTCCAATAAAGCAGTCATCATGGCATTTTTAGCTGACTGGTCGGCTCTTGCTATGTCAAATAGCCTTGCTTGTCACATATTTGATATTTCTCCCTCAAGAGCAAGTCTAGTTTGTTGGTTAGCTGCAAAGATTCCAAAAATATTTGCTTAGTGTGTATAAGGGCAAGCAGAGTTGCTTGGTCTTTCCTTGCTTCACTGTACCTTTCGTAAAGTTTTAGAAAAGGTGCCAGTGAAATGGACAACATTGCCATTAAATATGTTTTGCAGTTCTAGCATCAATGTAGGTAAACATTGAGGGCTGCTATTTTTTTGCTGGGAAGCCATTGCTGGAGTAGAAGATTGTTTTAAAGTTGTCCGATTCCTTTCCCAACATCAAAGAATGCACTTGTGATTTATTCCAGGCAGGCTCTGTCTTAACAGACTGTGGTATGTTGGCCCCAATCACAGTTCTGAGTATGATTTCCTTCCACAGCTTTTGCTATTTCTACTCCTGCCAAAGGTGCACTTCTGTAGATGGCATGTTGGTCTGAAATTGTGCAGGGGCCCGAGACGGTCTTAGTTTTCGTGGCTTCATATCGCAATTAATAGATACACAATGCGCTTGAATTGAAATGTTTGCAGATTTTGCAGCAATGATGGAACCAAATACAAGGGATCTTTTTTCGGCATTCTGAATCAGACTGTTGATCTCTGCAATATCCAGTGAGAGACGTGCGGAGCGCGGCACCGGACATTTTTCATTTTGCGTTCTTGCAAAACGATCGTTGAACGTTTGTTTCGTTCTGGCCCTAAAATGGGGTTTTGCATAGAACAAATCGGCGTGGGAATTTGGTAGGTACAGGGTATAATGGCGCTAGGTGGGTGGACAAGCGTTCCATCGTCATTGGCCTGCGCCATATGTATATCCCCGCCTGTAACACTCAGTTTCACACAATCGGGCACTTGGGGCATCGAGCCTGCTAACGTGCTCTCGAGGTCAGCAAACAAAGGTAGGTTATGATCACACTCGGCATCGGGATCGCCCGAAATACAAAGGTTAATGGGTGATTCTGTGTCTTGCTTCACATTAATGCTGTGGCCCTAGGATTGAACATGCATGCTTGTATTGTCTTGCTTCGATCGATCATCAGAACGGTCACTCTTGCTGGCGTGTTCGACAATGTACACAGGAGCTTCATGCATGGATTCACTTACCTCTGGGAATATCAATCGAGCCGATGGCAATGCCGCTGCATCATCTTTAATCGCACGTTCACGCGTTGGAGGGATGATCAATCCGAGGGTACAGAGGCTCCCTGCTCACCATCTGGGAGTCTCCGTCCCACTGGTTGCGTGTTCTAGGGGCGGAATCCAGCATAAGGGTAGCATTGGTCTTCCTCGAGGCAACTCGGGATAACTCGAGCACCAACTCTCGTGGCGGCGCTTCGCGCCAAGAGTTGAACTAGTAGTCAGCAGAGGATGGGCCAAAATTAAAGGAGCAGTAATCAGCCGTAGTTAGGAGCTCCAGTAACCAGCCCAGCAGCACAAAATATGTCCAGCACGACCCACAGGCAACTTGGGATAACTCGAGCACCAACTCTCTTAATCAAATTTTACTTTGGACCTTTTGAACTTTCCTGAGAAAATCCTGAGCATTTTTTAGTGCATGACCATCCTCACCATGTGAGTTACTTTATGCATAATCTTGGCCCTTTGGGAAATGCCTTCATTTATCCTTATCAAAATCCTAATAAAGAGGTGTTGGGAAGCACATGCAGTGTCTGGTCTTTGTTTGAGTATTTTATGCTTCGTGACATGTACCAAGAGAAGGATCACTGGAGCCCATACATTTGGGAAGCGGTATAAGAGCTAGATTAAGTCCCAGAGAACATATTAAATGCATTACATTTGTACTGCAGATAAAAAGAGCAACTTTAAAACCTGCCCTGCAAAACCACGACCGGTAAAATACGACATCTCATTACTAAACAAGGGGATAGGAATGAGGACACTATCAAATGGTGTGCTTCCTTAAATGTCCATTGCTGTGCTCAACCCGACCGCCTCATTTTTCATTCTTTACAGATTACTTCTGCTACGGACTTATTATTTAATTCACATTTTGTGGATTCCAGAGAGGGGGGAATATTTCTGGACCTACAATATGGCAAAATATGCCAAAAATATGAATGTTGCTGTCATCAAAAAAGACCAACCTAAAGTGGTCAGTGCCGTAGATGGAATGTTATCCACCACACAGAAACACTTAATGCAATCACCCATCTAGAACATCTTGTATTTGAATGTATAGTTTCCCAGCAATTCAAAAACATAATTCAATGTTATAGTCTGTTTAATAAATGCATGTAAAAACACTTCGACTGAAATGTGAGCTTGGAATAGGGCTCTTCAGCTCACAAGTCACATAGGCCAAGGTGTCACCAATTTACTGGCGGCACCCTGGTCTCTGTGGCTTGTTAGCTGAAATGGCATGTTCTACTCTCCAATTTAAAGGCATCCCTGAACGTTCTTGGATTGCACAATAAACCTATGTATTGGTTTGCCCAAACACTCATGTTCGGATTCTCCTATTGCCAACATTATTATGTTGGAAAAGATTCTGTTCCCAAACCATCTCTGATATTTACATCTGTGGTGTCATCAGGCCAAATGGAGAGTGTTTCTATTCTTATAGAATGAACTGAGTTTGAAGACATTGAATGAGAATGAGGCTGAAGCTCTGAACCCTGAATGGAGGTATAATTCCAGATAGGCCTAAAGCCTGGAGCAGTTCGTATTGACAGGAAAAATCGGTTCTATTATGTTTTCCCGCAGGCAAATTTGATCAAATCCCGACCGATCACAGCAGTGCGGGGAAAAATAATTTCCCTTGTGCACCCCCTCACCATCAACCTCCTATGCGGGGGAACCCCCCAAACTCCATAATCTCCCCTGTCCACCTCCCCCACTACTTATTTGCAGTATAGCACCTGCTGGTGGCTGTACTATGTCACCCGCCAGGCCAAGCTGGAGGCCCGTGGGCTGGAGGTTCAGAGAAGGTGCAAGGACACGGAACAGTTGGAGAGGAAAACGTGGCTGATGGCATAGACTGGCAGGGTTCATAACTCATATTTTCATAACTTAAATAAATCTCCAGTTAACCCTACGTTGTGCCTCTGTGCCTTTTTGATCCCCCATACTACAATGGTGATGAGGATGGGATACCCTTCAGCCTCGCAGCTGCCCACCGTGTACACTCACCTGATGTGTGACGACAGTAAGCTGAAATTTCCTGAGCGGGGTCCCCAGGGCAATCAGATTCAGCATTTCCCAGCTTTTGCTCAGTCTCTCCCACAACTTTTGTGCAGCGATTTCCATAAGCCTCAGAACAAAGCCAGCCCTCACCGCACGTCACTTCCTACTGTAATGCACAATGTGCAGGACAACGCTGCAGGCAAACGCTGTTTATGAGGAAATCCGTCGACCTCTACCTAATCACACAGAATACAAGGGCACTTGCCTTAAAAAAAAGGGAGACGTTTCTTACCATGTTACACAGTGTACATGACACATAGCTGCAAAGAGATTACAGGGAATTACCTTAACTCCACTAATATAGCCGCAAACACATTTTAAACCACAATACTGAACATTTTTTACAGAAATCAAGGCCTGTTTAAAGCAAGAATAAGGCTGATATTCATCATCACATCTACCTGTACAACCTTTTCACTTCTAAAATGTCTACACTCCCCTCCGCCACGACAGTTGCATTTAGCAGTGTTCCTCCAACTGCTTTCTTCCTACCTGAGATAGGAGAACCTGCTATACCCTGGGAGAGATGGATAAAGTCCTTTGAACACTATACCAGCATAATTTGTGGTACCAATTACAGCGTAGAGAGGAGAAAAATCTCTCCTGTTTCATTGTCTAGGCCCTGCTGGACAAGAGAGGTTTGAGGACCTACCAGAGCTCCCAGAAAATGAGGATGAAGACCTCAATTAATACAAAAGGGCTGTCAAAAGGATTAGTAAAAACTATGAAAAGAAGTTCAGCACAATACTGGAGCGCTACAAGTTTGGAAAAAGAGTACAAGAAGAAGGCAAAAGCGTGGAGCAGTACATCACAAGCCTGAGAAAATTAGCCAGAACATGCAACTTTAACAATCAATTGGATGAACGTTTCAGGGATTCATTTATGTTAGAATGCAACAGTGCGAAGGTCAGAGAAGAATTATGGTCAGAAGATGACCCTCCCATGCAGGACAATGAAGCTGTCCACCAATTGAATCGGCAGTGACCATAGTGAAGAAGAGGGCGAAGAATGCATATCCATGGTAGTAGTTGAAGATGAGGAAGAGATACAGCCTCAAAGCCTCAGTGTTTGTGGACGACACATTAATGTCCATGATGATTGATTCAGGTGCCAAGTACACGCTATTGCCCGAAAGTGAATGGAAAAAACTGCAACATTAATTTTTGAATGAGGTTGATATTAATCCCAGACCATACGGAGGAGTGAAAATTTAATTAATTGGGTGGTTTTGGGCCACTCTGAGATTCAAGGACAGGGACGCAAAGGGAAGGTCTATGTGATAAAGAGGGGCAATACTCCCTTACTCCCTTATTGAACTGGACATATCAAAGGAAACTCAAGGTGAAATTAGATCCCAAGGCTGAGGAAACAGTACTCACCATTGGTAGTGTCAGTAGTGAAGACAAAGTAATGAATGAAAAATGTAGAGATGAAATAGGCTGCCTATGCATATTTGTACACAAAATAAAAATGAGAAATGACTGCATACCAGTAAAGCAGAAACTGCACAGTATTCATTTGTTGATGAGGGAAGAGGAAGAGATCAAACTGGAATTGAAGAAACTAGAAAGTCAAGGCATCAAAGAGAATATAGACACGGCAGAATGGGTCTCACCTCTAGTGGTTTTAAGGAAGAAGACTGTAAGAGAATTTGTGTAGACATGAGGGAACTCAACAAATGTGTAGTTACAGAGAGACATCCATGGCCCAACATTCAAGAGATTATATGGACCATAAGTCCGGCAAGATATTTTGCAACCCTGGACCTTGCGTCTCCATATCATCAAGTAAAGTTATACGACAAATCCAAGTGTTCGACAGCGTTCATAACACCTGAGGAACTGTTTCAGTACAGACGGATGCCATTCAGCTTAGTGTCCGCTGCCTCAGTATTCCAAAAAGTCACACACAAACTATTCAGTGGGGATGAAGGAATCCTGTGCTTCCAAGATGACATCTTAGTTGTCAGGAATTGGGGCTGGGACAAGAAAAAGCGTGTGGTATATGTGAAGTGACTACAACAGGTGGCAACTACATTACCCAGCAGCCTGGGGAAAGCGTGAAGTTCTGCCTTAGCGCGTTACAACAGCTGATTTAATTGAGGATTTAACAGACAGCTGCCCGTGCTCAGGTGCAGATTATTGATGTGATTCCAGCACAGGCGGTCACGGCGGTTTGTACGAGGAAGTTTGCACGGTTGTAGGATGCCAAAGGAATGCTGCAGTTTTCCCAGCCTGGGCCGCAGCGGTGATCTAGAACGACTTGGAGAGTGCTCTGCTGACACTCTAAAGGTCCGGGTTGCCCGGCAGGGACCCAGACACGCAGATAAGTGTGGGGGCGATTTTTGGATGTTGGTGTGGGTGCAAGGTTACAGAATGCGAGCCGCTTGAATATTTTTTTGAACGATTAGGGCGACAGCCCACTTCAGCTTTGTTTGCCTTAAGGAACTGTTTTCTTTGAATTTACGTGCTACAAACATTGTCAAGCCCATTTAGTGGGAGATTACACGTCGTGGCAGCACGCTGCAGGCACTTCAGGAGGGAGGGTGTCAGGTTTAAGTCATTACATGAAGAGAAGGGGGTCATTGCTGCACAGGTTGTTAAGGAGAAACCCTAAATGTAATGTCATGTCAGGCTTGCTTTCTGCTTGGCCAATGGGCCACGTGTTTGTTTCTTCATGAAGGGGGATTCCCCTTGTATGTGCCATGCTGCTTGCTACAAGGTCTATGACTGCCTTCTAGGCTGCAATAAGGTCTATGTTTCATGTGCTCATGTTGCATTCAATCACATGTTATGTGCTTTCATGTTATGTCCTGCTATTCTGCAATAAGATCTATATTGTGTGTGACTCATATGCATTGAAGCAGGAATCGGCGGTTATGTAGGAGGACTCAGGTTTTGGTTCTACAAAGGAATGGTATGCAGGAATAATGTTAGAGTAGGACAGGATGGTTGGTATTTGTATGTTTTTTTCCTAATTTCCCCCACACCTATCCGACTACACTACCCTATTCCCTCTTTATGGTTTTCCTTACTTTCCCTAACCTATCCACAACCTCTCCCTAATCCCTCTTCCACACCATTGGCTGCCACGTGGTTACCGATTATTCCAAAACCAGGCGCCCGTGCCAACCGCGGTAGGAGGGTCGATCTATTCAGCTTCTGTGATTCGGGGAGAGTGTCGGTACTCTCTTCTCCCTCGGTTCTTGACATTAGTCTATGCAGATAGTCTCAAACTCCACAACAAAAGATTGGATGATGTCTTCAAGAAATTACATACTGCAGGCATTACTGAGACGGGAGAAATGCAAAATTAATACACAAGAAATTGAATATCTGGGACATGTTATCTCAGCTGAGGGCATACGTCCGATGACACAACTTGCAGAAGCTATTGAAAATATGCCTAGACCAATATCTTGAGCTGACCAAAGGGGAAGAGTATGTTTGCTTGGAGCAGAGCGTGTGAAGAAGAATTTGAATTAATTAAAAAGACTCAGGCCAGAGCTCCTTATCTGCAGAACTTCAGGAGTAACAGGAAGACGATTATAACAACTGATGCCAGCAACGTTGGCCTAGGCGCCATAGTAACACAGGAAGAGAATGGGAAGGAATTTCTCATAGCCTTTACCTCCTGACTTCTGAAGGGGGCAGAGAAGTCATATGCTACCATTGAAACAGAAGCACTGGCGATCAAATGGGCTGCAGGCAAATTTAGGAATTTCATCTGAAGCATTAATTTTGAGTTCCGCACCAATCACAAACCCTTAGTGTAAATAATTACCTCAAAACGTTTAGATAAAGTATCAGGCCGTATCAGGAGGTTGGTGTCTCACTTGCAAGAATACAATTGTATAGTAAACTATTTACCTGGAGTAAAATATTTTGGAGCAGACTGTCTGTAGAGGCTGACAACTGTAGTGGAGTAAAACAATGAGGAGAAAGATCAGGAAACGGTTTCAGCAATAACCTCTATGCCAGTGCCGCGAGAGGAATGGAAAGAAGCCATGAGACAAGATAATTGTTTAAGAAGACACAAACAAAAATTGGAGGACAATCCTCACAGAAGAACGTTTTGAGGAATTGGGACTTTAGCCGTTCTGGAATGTAATAGACGATCTGTGTGTTCAGGGAGGAATGATAATGCATGGTGACAAAATTATTCCGCCCTGTTAAGTTTGTGAACATTTCATAGGACTTGCTCATGAAGGTCACCAAGGGATTGTTAAAACCAAACAGAGGATAAGAAGTGACTACTGGTGGCCAGGCTGTGATATACAAATCGAAAGCACTGTCAGAGATTGTATCCTTTGCAATAAGAGTGATAAAGTGTGTGTGAGTTCTAAGTATCCCATGGTTATTATGGATATTGCAGAACACCCATGGGACAAATTAGGAATGGATGTCTTGGGTCCTGTGTGGAGTAATGGAGTACAATCTTTTTGCCTGGTTGTCATTGATTTACTAACTAAATTGGTTGAAATTTTGATCAAACCTAACATAACGATAAGATCTGTTTGAGTTTTTAGAGATTAGTCAGCAGGAAGGATAACCCAGAGTCATAGTAAATGACAATGGGACACAATTTAGATCAAAGGAAATGGAGGAATACTGTCAGAGGAACTCCATTGAACATAAGAAAAGCACCATATACCATCCCCAAAACACATCTGGGTGGGAGAACGCTTTAACAAGGCACTGAAAGAGGCCATCAGGTGGGCTTGGACTAATGGCAATGACTGGGAGAGAGTAGTGAGAGAGGTGATTGTTGCTCACAGGTTTACCCCTCATTGTACAACAGGAGTTTCCCCTTTTGAACTTAGTAGAAGTAGGAAAGCCAATACAAAACTGTATGGGTAGCAAATAGGAGAGTGTTGTTAGTAACATCAGGTGCAGTCAGTTGAGAAATAAAGAAGCACATGATGGAGCTGGAATAAGAAGGGACAACAATCTTCCTACTATAGGAGATAAAGTGAGAATCAAACTACCTCCTGCTCTCAGAGATGGGTGTTGTAAATAGTCCAAACCCTATGTGGTGAAAGAAGTGCTTCAAATGCTGTCAGAATGGATGATGGGAGAGCACGGAACATGGAGAGAGTGTCTTTGGTGAGAGGAATGGAGAGAATGCTGATGAGGGAGAACCCCATAATCTCCCCTGACCGCCTTCCCCCACTACTTACCCTGCGTTTTGCACAGGACACCCCCGGCCCACTCTCCATCCCCTTGTCCCTCCTCCCCACCCTCCTTCTCCCAATCATGCTCACACATACATATATACATACATACATAAATACATACATACACACACAACTATCCGCAGTCCCCCGCCTTACCTTACCTTCCGCGTCAGTCTTTTGCCACTTCTGCGTTTCCAGCTGATTTGTTTAGCGAGCAAACCGGATGTCTCATGTTGCGCAGTGATCTTTTTACTGTGAGTTTGCCGTGAACATAATGGACGGATTGGGAAAAATCTACCCTCTCACTATTCAAGATAGCCTAAGGTGGTTTATTAGCCAATATCCATCTGGGCCTTAGTTAGTAAGAATCTATAACCTTCATCTTCAATTCCCATACTAATTGATCAGATCAAAGACTCCAACTTCTTCGCTAAGCGCGGCTTTCGAGCAGCCTGAAACTGAATTAAAATAAGAGGGGGTTATGAGTGGAAGTCTATTAAAACAGAGAATTTAGAGCATATTGTTATGGCCTTCAGCTTTGGAATGCACCCCCTACATTGCATCGAGGCGCTGTTACATGCAGGGATCTTAGTTAAAGGGGAGGAAATAGGTGAGAAATGCATGTACAAGTTGTACATTAATACCTTAGGTACATAATAGATTTGTAAATACATTTTGTAGTTGATCATGAGATGCCGGTGGAAGTGAGGTACATCAGGAAAACAGAGCAGGTTTCAGGGCTTTGCGGAACGCCATGAGAGATACCTCGACTCGGAGAGTGGGAGGTAGAGCATTCCAGTGTGAGGGTGCATGGTAGGGGAAGATAGCACCACCTGCTCTAGCTCTTTTTACCATGGGCACACTGAGCATGTGTATCCTTTGCGATAGGTAGTCAGGTGCGGAGAGGTGGATGCCCTTGTGGGAGAGTATCAGTGCTTTGAATATGATCCTTTCTTTTATTGGGAGCCAGTGCTCTGCTTTTCTGGTGGCCGTGATGTGTTCTCTTTTGGAGATACCTTGAGCTGCACGGAGTGCATTGTTCTGGATGACTTGCAGTCTTTCCAGGTTTTTGGCGATGTCCCTAATAAGAGTACATTACAGTAGTCAAACCTTGAGCCAGTGATGGCTCTGGCAATGTTAGTGCAGTTCTCCTTGGAGAGGAAAGGCCTAGCTGCGTTAATGAGATTAGCATGGTACGCCGCTGAGGAGGCGATTGCAGTAACTTGTCTATTCAAGGAAACGTTAGAATCCAGATAGACTCTGAGGGTTTTGACTGTGTCAGATACTGGGATTTTAATAGAGTCAATGGTGAAATGGCTAAACTGTGTCTTAAGGTTTTTAAGTGTGTCAGAGGACCCTACCAGAAGGAGTTCTGTCTTGTCAGAGTTGAGGCATAGTCCATTGGCTGCCATTCATACCTGGATAGTGTTGTAGATGTTGTTGAGAGTAGTGGAGTCTCTGTCATAGTTACCTATGAGTGAGGAAGATTTGGGTATCGTCTGTGTAGTTGGTGTAGGAGATACCCAGTGCATCAAGGATGAGGAAGAGAGGGCGTGTACAGATGTTGTAGAGAGTGGGAGAGAGGCAAGGATCCTTGAGGTACCCCGCATAGCATGATGGTGGGAGAGGCAGAGGCCGAGTCAGAGAAGACTTGCATGGTCCTTCCTTGCAAGGAGGAGGTGATCCAGGCAGTGGCGTCGGGGGAGAATTTAGCCTTGGAAGAGTGGTGGTGGCATAGGACGTTGTGGCCTACGAGGTTGAATGCCGCAGACAGGTCAAAATGTAAGAGTAGGGCTAGTTTAACTAGGTCTCTGGCATCGTCCATCTGGTTTTTTAGGTCCAGTAGGGTGATTTCCGTCCCGTGCCTTGGGCGAAAGCCAGACTGAGGTTATCTTATGTTACATACACTTGTAAAGCGCACGGTCGCCAAAGGCATCATGGCGTTGGTGTGGAAGCTGCAAACTGAGTGGAGGCAATATAAACAGAGAGCTAAGGTAGCATTAGGAGCTTGTTTTCTTCGATGAAGTATTGCACCTGCAGGTAGGCTGCTTTGTCCAGTAGGCTGCTTTGTCCAGTATCTTGAGTAAAAATCAGACGGTGGTGATGGGCCTGTAGTTGTTGGGAGAGGTTGGGTCCAGCGTAGGTTTTTGTTTAAGAGGGGGCAGACCCAGGCTTCCTTGAGGCAGGAGGGGACTTTTCCTGTGGCAAAAGAGGCATTAACAAAGGCTGTCAAGAATGGTGCGAGGGTATCAGCACAGCCCTTGATAATTGTGGCAGGGCAGGAGTCACCCTTACAGTTGGATGGCTTTATGGTTCTCATAAGGTTGATCATATCTTGCTCCTGTATGGCCTTGAATGAGAATAGAGGGGAGGTGTCTGGCAATGGAGAGGGGGTGGTGGTAGGAGTATTGGGAAGCAAGTGTTTTGTGGATTGTATTTTCGTTTGGAACGAGCTCAACTTAGTACGCATGGCTGTTCGTATCTCATGACACCATGCCTTATCTTTGGTGAAGTTCTGGGGGCGGGGGTGGGTGTCGCTAGCTCTCTGAAGATAGAAAAGATTTATTATATTTAGCTTCAGAGATTCTGGATTCAAGAGATTTGGCCTTCGAATTAATGATAGCCTTCTTGTACACTTTTGAGCGGGCGTTAAAGTCAAGTTTGTCTTTGTCAGAGTGGGAGGTTTACATCGTGCTAGGGTGGCCCTTTTTTCAGTGCGGAGCATGAGGAGGTCTGGGGTGAACCAGGCATTGGAATGGCTGGTAGGTTTGGTTTTGGGAGGTTTGTGTGGGGTTATGGAGTTGACTGCTGATTTGATTGCAACATCATAGGATAGGACGAGGGCATCTGGGTCAGTGGAGAACGATGGTCTGAAGGCTGGACCCTGGAGGAAGGGTAGTATCCTTTCTTTCCTAAGTTGGTGGGAGCTTCTTGCGAGGGCTGGTGGCAGCTGGTGAGTAGGGGGAGCAGAGGAGTTGGTGATGGGGATGGTAAATGTGATAATGTGGTGGTCACACTATGGGGTGGGGATATTGCTTGTGATGAGGAGAGGACAGTTGTGTTTGGCAATCCAGTCCAGGGTTCTGCTTAAGGTGTGGGTGGGATCGGAGATGGTGTTACTAAACCCTAGGGTCTCAAGGGCTGAGTTGAGCGATTTATCTGCCGGTTCTTTGGTGTCATTAAGGCCTAGGCTGACGTAACTGAGTAGGATGACTTTGGAGGGTTTCCTAAGGTTGTCAGTCAGGAGGTGAATGAGGGAGGCCTGAACGTCACCTAGGGGGCCTGGTGGTTGGCAGACGAGGTCTATGGCGATGGTGCAGTGATGAGAGAGGCTGAGTTTGAGATGGAGTTGGAGTTATTTGCTGTTATTGTTCATGGATTTCTCAATCTTTCTATGGATAGGCAGTCTTTAGCAATTAGCGCTACACCTCTTCCTTTAGATAGGCAATCTTGGCTGGTGTTAGAGTAGCCTGAAGGGAGTGCCAGAGAGAGTGAGGGGCCTGAGGCTTCGTGCAGCCATGTTTCAGTGAACATGAGAAGGTCTAGGTTGTGGGTGGTGATGAGGTTGTGTATGTCTAAGGCAGGTGCGTTAAAGGAAGGGGCGTTAACCATGGCACCCTTGGGATGTGGTTCTGGGGTGACTAGGGGAGGATGTATAGGCGGGATGGACATGGCGAGGGTGGGGCATTAGTGGTTCTGGCCTTAGTGGTATTAGTGGTCCCATTTACGGGGGAGGGAGACACAGGTACAGTGGAATACGACACAGTGCAATTTGAAATGGCGGTGGTAAAATGCGGCAGCACAGTATTTGCATTGGGGGTCCCATTTTCAGGGGTAGGAGACACAGGTACAGTGGCATTTAACACAGTGGAATTTGAAATGGGGGTGGTAAAATACGGCATCACAGTATTTGCATTGGGGTCCCATTTTCAGGGGTAGGAGACACAGGTACAGTGGCATTCAACACAGTGGAATTTGAATTGAGGGGTGGCAAAATGTGGCATCACAGTATTTGCATTGGGGGTCCCATTTTCAGGGGTAGGAGACACAGGTACAGTGGCATTTAAGACAGTGCAATTTGAAATGGGGGTGGTAAAATACGGCATCACAGTGTTTGCATTGGGGTCCCATTTTCAGGGGTAGGAGACACAGGTACAGTAGCATTTAACACAGTGCAAAATATTGTCTTGTGTCCGGTAGAGGGCGTGCATTCAGGAGTTCCCAAATACATCGATGGCATAGTTGCCGTTGGTGTCTGGCCAAGTAGAGGCCTTACAGGTGTAATTGAGGTATGTGTGGGCTTTGGAGGGGTGCAGTGGGGGGTGGTATAGTGGCTGCCCAGGTAGCTATCGTGGGGCTGGTAGTAGTAGCCTTGGACATCATTCTGGTGGGCATGGGTCATTGAGCGCCACGGGGTTAGAAGGATCACATAATCGGGTTTGCAGGCGTTTATTTCTAGTTGCTGTTGGCGGGGGGGGGGGGGGGTAGGCAATGAGTGAGGCAGTAAAGAGGCGAGCACCTAGCCGTGTTAGCCTGTTAGCTAGGGCAATGTGAGTGGCAGATTGTGGAGCAACATACTGCTAACCTTCTGTGTCTTGCATAGAGGGCAGGCAGACGGCAGCTGACGAGCTGCAAAGAAGAGTGCAGGCCTTTTTCCAACAGCCTTCTCCAGGCGGCTTTGCCTGTCGGCTCACTCCTTCTCCCTTTAAGGCAGGGCAGGAGGAGCTGGCAGGACGGGCTGGCGAATGGGGCTGCGGTCTTGCGGCAGCAATGTGAAGCAGGGGCAAGTTGTTGTCGGTAGCCGTGACGACCGAGGCATCCATTTTGATCATACTTGCTGTCATATGCGCCATGCACCATGCGGCAGGGCGCAGAGGACGGTGTATTCCTCAGCATTCCAAGATTCAGTTAATGGAAATCTACCCCTAAAGCATCAAACATTCCCGGAACATATCATGTCTGATTGGTTTTTCAACATTTATAAAGATAATCATCTTCTTTTGAAGCTAAGTGTCAGTTACACAAACACATTCCTTTTCTGGGAATGGGATATGTATTATACTCAACAGAAATATATACATATGGATAAAACCAATGTTCAAGATACATTCAATAAAAGGAAATTAAATGAAAGATATTGAGTGCCTTTCGCCAAAGGCGCTGAACAATAAAGAAAATATCAAAAAACAGCATAGGTAAAAGTAACATATGGGGGGCGTGGCTGATGGCCGTGTGAGAGGACGCTCTTTCGGGGAGCTCCTGGAGATCTGACAATGATCCGTGACAACGAGCGGATCCTGGTAGCTGTTGCGGGCGGAAAGCACTCCCATGGGTGCATGAATGCTGGGGGCATGACTTGTATGCCCTCAAGACTCGAACGGTGGCTGGGACCAGATGCTGTGGCCCAAAAACGTAAAGACGGGTGTCTGTGTCCGTGAGACGGACAAGATGGTGGCTAAGGAACAAAGGACTGGCAGCTGACCGTGAGTCGTTGGGACGTCGGTCACCGCGGCCGCGGCTGGCCTTGCTGCGGTAGTGCGGGCTGTGGGTGGCCTGCCAAGAAGAGGATTGCCGTGCCTAACTGGAGTGGGGCCCGTAGAGATCCGGGGGAGGGCGTTGGATCCCGCGCAGCGCGCAAAGAAGAAAGGCGAGCCTCGGTGTCCCGGCTCGAACACTAGGACCCGTGCGGCGAGACTGTGCGCCCAGTGATCAATGGCTGGCTCCGGGAGCTCTGGTTAGAGAGAAGACCTTGGAGAGTGCTGTGTGCTCGGCAGCCCCGGAGCAGCACTGAGATAGAGGCGGCGCCCTCCCTGGTGGCCGCGGAGAGCTCATTACGAGGACAAACTAAAAACAATCTCTGCCGCCTGCGGTGGGGGTGGGCTGGACTGGAGTCCCCCGTCCGGGAGCAACTGCGAAGCGTGGCACCGGGCTGTGCCGGTCGCCACTGGGTGTGGGCACGGTGGGCGGCCTGGCTCGCGCTAAGCACCTGGAGCCCTGCCACTTGATCATGAGCCCCTGAGGGTGTTGTGCTATGCCCGCCAGGGCCGGAATAGAAAAGCAGTCCTCGGCCCGCACAGAGTTTCTGTGGCCGGTGGGTGATGCCTGAACGTCCCCCTGCGTAGCAGTCACGAGCCCTGCAGTGCGAAGAGTGTGAGGAGGCCGGAACTGGCCTCACCCAGCCCCGGCACCCCGAGAAATGCAAAGGGGCCTAAGGAGGGTCCCCCACGCGATCGCGGGGGCAGCTGGAGCGCCCTGGGGGTGGCGCTTGACCGGCTCCCTGTGGTGAGCCAAGTTGGACTGTGCATACATCCAGACCCGGACAGTAAGGTGAGCCTGAGCCCCTGGCGGGATACGACCCCCACAGTCACTGTGCTGCCACTGGAGTAGACTTGGGCAGGCAAGTGG
Source organism: Ambystoma mexicanum (assembly GCF_040938575.1). Classification (NCBI taxonomy): domain Eukaryota; kingdom Metazoa; phylum Chordata; class Amphibia; order Caudata; family Ambystomatidae; genus Ambystoma; species Ambystoma mexicanum. The sequence continues at coordinate 1,071,605,361 of NC_090931.1, forward strand.
ATGCATCGGAGCACCTAAGAACTTGGATGCGCCTCGAGGGGAGAGCTTGGCAGCCAGGGGGTGCGGGACCTGTGAGAAAGTGTGGGCCCTTGAGGGAAGACAAGGAGTGTCGGGAGACGCCCTAGGTACACATGCTGGCGATCGTGAATGGAGAAGACAGTGGTGGGCCCTGATAGCGCACCCTGGCATGTGGCGGAGTGGGGCTGCACTCAAGCCAGGGCACTAAGCGGCACAAACTAAGCACAAGACTGCGCCGAGGAGCGCAAACAAGGTCAGTGACTGGCGGGACCTCATGGTGAGCTGCTGGAGCGACACAGTAGGGGTGGATAACTTCGGAGCATTTTCTGGCTCCTAGACTTGGTACCAGACAGCCCCTATGGCCTAGGGGTGTGAAGGGAATACCTGAGGCAGGCTTCCAGACTATTTGGCCTTGGGGCTCACGGAGCACCGGAGCGTGAGAGCGTTGGGTCAGTAGGTGTACTGGACCACCGGCTATTGAACGGAACATAGTGGGGGCCGGAGGAGCGGCACTGCGTGAGCGCAGGTACGTGGGAGGACACAGCCCATTCTGTGTGTGGGGCGAGCGATAAGGATGGCCCCGGACACGCTAAGAGTGGCCTGGCGCCAGGCAGACTTTTGTACAAGGGGAGGTGCTACTGGCCCATGCCTGTATAGCATTGTATGATGTCCAACAAGACCGTCAGACCCAAAAGCAAACAACCCATGCTGGAGGCTTATGCCAAGACGCCTACAGGTGCAGAAGGCGGTAAAAGCAAGGATGCTACCGCTGCAATGGCGGAGACACCGGGCACGATCCAGGAAGTGCTTGCAGCGATTGCAGACTTGAAAATTGCCTGGGAGATCAAGCTGGGCCTGGCGATGAACAAATTGCAAGTGGGTCTGAACCTCAAGATTGGAGTGGTCCAGGAGGAAGTCAATCTGTTGAGACAGGATGTGCGCACGCTTGCGGAGCACACCGGAAACCTGGAAAAGGAGATGGCTCCAAACACGGCGGCATGCGCCGCCCATGGATCGGAACTTCATGCTCTCGTGCAGCGTGTGGGCAACCTGGAGAACAGGGCGGAGGAGGTGAAAGTAACATCAGAAGACAGAAGACAGAGAGTTTAGTAAACAAGAGAAGATAAAAGATTTTGAGGTTTGTTTGAAAGATACGAAGAAATGGGGTGGAAGAAGGGGAAGAGAGTTCCAGAGTTTGGGAGCCAGGAGAGTAAATGAACAGAAACGAGAAGCACAAGGAGGTTTAGGAACAGTTAGAAGAAATATATGTTGTGATCTTCTGGGGCGCAAAGGGACATAGAATGAGAGTAGGGCGGAAAGATAGAGAGCCTCTCCAATGTCCTGGTCATCATTGCCAGGAACGTCTAAAAGGCCTGATTTTTATTTTTAAATGTTTTTATTGGCATTTCAAAAAATACAATAGGAAGTGACAATTGTCAAGTGTTCCTATGGGTAAGGGAGAGGAGGGAGGGGGAGGAGAACAGGGGAAGAGGAAAGGCAGGGGAGGAAAATACAAAACAATAACATAACTTAAAACAAACAACAAAGGTCGTCGTGGTCCGATGTTTCCTTCTGGGGTTAATTTAGCCGGGGGGGCAGGGCAGGTGAGTTGGCCTCTGTAATGAGGTGTCAAATTTGCTGGGTGGGGCGGGTCATATTATGACAGGGTCACAGTTCCAAATGAGTTTCCAACTTTTGTGGGTAGGCTGGCATTATTCACAGGGGTTTGTTGTTAGATGGATGGAACATGTCCCATAGCAGAGACTTCCAGGCTTCGTAGGTCATGACCGGGCCTTCCCCCATCTTGGTAATTCCCTCTCCCCATAATCTAGTTTCGGCGTCCGACCAGTGTTCTAGTTCCTTAAGCCAGGTGGCATAACGGGGCCCGTGGAGGATTTCCATGTCGAGGTAATTGCTCGCTTAGCCAGTATACATATCATGTCCATGAATTTGATGATGTGCCTGATCCTGCCAATCCGTGGGTAGGAGCCCAGCAAGCATTCCTTTGGGGTCCACTCATAGCAGGTGAGTCCCGCTCTCCTGCATGCTTGTTCAATTTTGGACCAGAAATGTTGTACCTTTAGGCAGTTCCAAAACATGTGTGCCATTCCTGCTTCCTCTGAATTGCACCGGGGACATTGGGGAGCAGGGGGTTTGCTGTTTCTGCTGGGGGTCATATAGGTTCTGTGGAGGACCTTTAGTTGTATTAGTCTGAATCTTGCATTTATGGATACTTCTCTGTGGTATTGTCGGATTCTGCCCCATTCCTGTTCGGGAATACTAGTTCCCAGGTCTATTTCCCATGAGCTCTGTAGGACGCCACTCTTGGGGTTAGGCCGGTCTCTGAGCTGGGCGTATATCGTAGAGGTCGGTTTCCAGCCATCTCCCAGGTTATGCATTAGGGTTAGGGTCTGATCCGGTTCCGGTTCTTCCGGCCTTTCACTCCATTTCTGTTTTGCCACTTCTCTGATGTTTCGGTAACAGAGGTGTTGGCCTTTGGGGAGTCCCTCGTCACGTACCAGGGAGTCGAAGTCTCGGAAGGAGTTGCCTTTCGTACATATCACCCCAAGTGTAAATGCTGTGCCTTTCCCATAGTCTCATGAGTGCCAGTTCACCTCTATTAGCGCAGGTGTCAGCAATCAATGGCGTCTCTGGGGAGTATGGGTTCTTGGACTTTTGCAGTTTCAGTGCCCTATCCCATACCTTACGACCCAGCTGGATAAGCAGGGGAACATCTGCTGAGTGCTTCCATCGGACCCAGATAATTTCTTTCAGTCTTTCAGCTGGACTCCGCCTGCCTTGTATGGGAGCTTTAACGTGTCCAAAGCGAGCTTGTGTCTGGAGTTCCCCCACACCAAATCCTTCAGTAGTGTGTCCAGTAGCCGGAAGACGGCGGCCGGTATACAGTAGTGGATATTGTGGAAGAAGTACAGGAAGCGAGGTAGAACTATCATTCATCGACAGTGGCAGTCTCGACCACAACCTCGTTGATTTTTTGAGCCTTTGCACTGCCACTAGGGTGTTGCCACCGTGTGACTGCTCGGGGGTGTGCCAGATGTTTATACCCAGGTATCTGAATGTGTGTGGCTCCCATTTTATCCCAACTTCAGGGAGTGCCGATGTGTGGGTCCCTACCAGCCCCGCTAGTGGGAATATGCAAGACTTCTCTGGGTTAAATGCTATTCCTGTTATTTTTACAAAGGTACGTAGTACCTCCAGGATCGTGGGTATGTTAAGTTGTGGGTCACTTAAATAGAGTAGAACGTTGTCTGCACACAGGGAGATCACGTGATATTGGTCCCTTATTTTTATGCCTGCATCAAAGAATTGTTTCCTAATAAATATAGCCAGCGGCTCTAACCCAAGGATATATAACATTGGAGAGAGGGGGCATCCCTGCCTGGTGCCCAACTGTATGTCCCATGGAGCAGACACCATTCTCCCTGGTTTTACACTGGCCCTCAGTGTCTTGTATAGAATCTCAATCCAATGGATGAAGTCCCCACCCAGGCCGAATTGTTTTAGGGTAGCTAAGAGCCACTCCCAATATATGGAATCAAACGCTTTGATAGCATCAAGGGAGACTACTGCATAAGGTTCCTGCGAGGCTGTTGTTTGTGCTATGATGTGCTGTAGCCTACGTAGGTTGGCTGTTGTGCTACGGCCGGGGACAAACCCGTTCTGATCCCCATGTATTAAGGTCCCAATAACTTTTGAAAGTCTGTTGGCCAGTATGGTAGTAAGGATTTTTATATCATAATTAAGGATGGCTATTGGTCTGTAAGAGCCACACTCTGCGGTGGGCTTCCCAGGTTTGGGTATGGGGATTACTAGGGTCTCTTTCATACTACTTGGTAACTCCCCAGTTTCAAAGGCTTCTATGTAGGTCTCATGTAAAATTGGGGTTAGCTCAGCGGCAAACGTTTTATAGAACTCCGGGGACAGCCCGTCGCTCCCAGGGGATTTACAGGAGGACAGTGCCTTAATCGCCTCCCGTATGTCTTCGGGTGTGAGTTCCTGGTTTAGTGTTTCTCTCTGGGCTTCATCTAGTGTGGGGAGACCTATTTCTTCTAGAGTGTTGTGAATGACATCTTGGGGAACAATGGAGTCATGGCTGTATAGGTGGGAATTGAAGCTTTTGAATGTCTCGTTGATCCCTATTTGTGTGGTGTGAATAGGTCCTGTCTGATTGTGGATTTCGAGGATTGGGGGTTTCGGGCTCTCTTTTTTACACAGCCATGACAGGAGCCTGCCAGGCTTGCCCCCTTCTGCGTGTGGCCTGGTTGTTTTTGTGATATAGTTGAATTTAGCTAGTCTGGCCCAGGCTTCCTGGCAAGCTTTCCTTGCTGTGGCTGTTTCCTTCTCGAGTTCTCTGGACTTGTGGGCCGTGGCTTCCAGTCATCTGATCTTCTCCTCCCAGCCCTTCAGTTCCTTCTTGATTGTCTTCCGGATACCACCGGCACTAGCAATGGCCTCCCCCTTACCACCACCTTCAAGGCTTCCTATACTGAACTCTAACTGTTCACGCTTCCCACGTTGTTGCCAATGTACTCCTCTATTTTATCACAAAGTTCCTCTTTGAATACACTGTCTGTTAGGGCATCTGTGGGCATCTGCCACATCGGTATGGGTGGTCTGGGGCCCTTTGGTTTCCATACCATGAGTAGTGGAGAGTGATCAGATATGAATTTGCCTAAGTAAGAGGCGAATTCTATTTGGGGGAGGTGAGCTTTATCTATCAATAGGTAGTCTATGCGGGTGTATACCTTGTGTGGTGATGAACAGTATGAGTATTCCCTACCTTCAGGGTGCAGGTCTCTCCACAACTCTGATAGATCCAGATGATGGATGGTTCTTCGTAGGGCGGAGGAAAGTTGGCTGGTCGGTTGCATCGGGGGTGCGGACCTGTCAAGAACAGGATCATGAACGCAGGTAAAGTCACCTCCCCAGATGAAGAAGCAATCTCTGTAGGGTGCTAGCTTCTGTTGTAGGGTAGCAAGATATGCAGCGGTTCCGCAGTTGGGGACGTATGTGTTGACTAGGCACAGTTCCTTCTGTTCGATGCTTCCTCGGAGTATGAGATATCTGCCTTTGGGGTCCGCCTCTTTGGACCAGAGTTCAAAGGATACGTTACTTTTTATCCAATTATGGACTCCTCAGGTGTACTTGGAGTACGTTGCTCCATAGCCTCGTCCGCCCCACCAGTCTGTGATTCGGAAGTCAACTTCTGCAACGAGGTGTGTTTCTTGAAGTATTGCGATAGAGATGTGTTTTCTCCTCAGGAAGGATCTTATCCTGTTTCTGCGCATGTACGTCCCCATCCCCCTGACATTCCATGTCAGTACCTTGATGTCAGCTGCCATGCTTGTAGAGTTGGGCCCCCGGCCCGTAGTAGTGTGCCCCTCGGCTTTGTAGGGTAGTTATGTTGAGGACTGTCAGACCTTTCAACCATAATAAACAAATAAAACAAACCAAACTTGTCCAAGTGGACCAACTGCACCTAGCAGTCGTGCAGTCATTGCTTTGCTCGGGTGCCCCCGCTCTGCCAGGGCCCTTCCGGGTCATCTTGAGTGGGTAAGATGTGTCAGCAATGTGCTGCCGCAAGTCCATTCTCCGGGGGGTGTCCCGGGCCGATTTGGTGGGTCGATTCTTCCTGCCTTATGCTGTATATTCTGTGGCTTGATCCATGCTGTCACTTTTTCGTAGGGAGATCCTATCTTGTGGGCTCAGCGAGTGGGTCACAGTGCTTTCTCTGCACCATAGTGGCCGCCGCCGGTGACTCCAGGAAGATTGCACTGCCTTTGTATATGAGCTTGAGGGGTACATTGACATGTATTTGATGTTTAACTGGCGAAGTCTGGCTTTGATTGGGATAAAATAATTTCTTGCCCTTTTTACTCATGGCGTGTAGACCAGGTAAATAGGGATCTTGGCATTGTCTCTTGTGATTTCCGCGACTTCTTGGGAGACGCGCAAAATGGTTTCCCTGTCTTGGAAATTCAGAATTCTGGCTATCATGGGGCACGGGTAAGACCCGAGTGGTGGCTTCTTCTGTAAGCATTGGTGTGCTCGCTCGACTGCGAAGCCCTGCGAAAGGTGAGCAGCGCCTACTTCTTGTTGTAGGAGAGTTTCTATGAAGATGGTAGAGTTAGAGCCCTCCATTACCTCGGGAATTCCAAGTAGGCGCACGTTATTGCACCTGGCATGTCCCTCTGCATCTTCAGCTCTTTCTTCCAGGAATTTATTTCGCTTCTCGAGTTCCTGGACTCTGCCTAGGATGTCTTTGAGGGTTCAGTTGACTCCTTCTGTGTTGCCTCCGTTGTGGACACACGATCTGTGAGATTGCGTAGGTCTTGTTGCATAAGCATCATGTCTGCCTTCACCTCCCCAATTTTTGTGTCTATAAAGGAGTGTAACCCACTGATGGCCTCCAATATCTGATTTTCCTTATCTTTCTCTTCAGGGGTTGTATGCCCCGGGCTGGGTTCTTTAGCCTGCTGGTCCTGATCTTTGGGCTTGCCAGCCGTGAAGGACTCCATAATGGTGTTCTTAGGTTTGCCTTTAGCGTTCGGCATAGTCTCTTGTAATGGGCCGGCTCGTTTGGAGGGTGAGGCTATCTCCTGCGTTACCCAGGGTCCAGCTGAGGCCCAGATATCGGAATGCGGGTCACCAACAATTGCTCCAGAAGGGGGTGCTCATGCGCGCTAGAGTGGTTGGTGCTGGGTACCCACGGAGGCTGGGGTGGGAGGCCTCTGACAGGGGGAGGGCTATTTGATAGCTGGCATTTCGCAATAGGGCTGTTGCCCTTTTCCCTTGTACAGAGCTCCTGTCGTGGCGTCCCTGATTTGGTCTTGTTATCTCAGGGCCATGTATAGTTGTACGTGGTTGTGGCCTCTGATGGGGTTAAAGTAGGGGCTTCTCCATGGGCGTTATAGAGCCGGCGGACCAGATATACGGGGGCCTTCCAGTTGAGCACCTCCAGGGTCTCCTCCAGAGGTCGACGGCCAGGGCACGCGAGGGTGGACACAGCTCAGAGTGGCCGTGTGAAGGCAAGAGGCAGACTTACTTCTGTAAAAGGTAGGTGGTCTCACCTGTTAGACCACAAGATGTGGGGCCCATGTGTGGTTCCTGCTTGGAAGGAGCTGCTGTGCGACAGGGTCTCTTTGCTGGCTCGGGATCAAGGCTGGGCGCCCACTCCAAATGTATGCTCCAAGGGGAGGAGAACAGCTTGCTGGGGGTCTTGTGTCTCGCTGTTTGGCGCCTTGTGAGGGTTTAATAGCGAGGGTCAGGGTTTCCAGTCTAGTGTGTGGACCTGGCTTTTGTTACACTCGGTGGGGCCGAGCTACATTACTTGCGTGGCCTTTGGGGCCCACCGGCTGCTGTGAAGGCCAAGTGGTGGGGGGCCCAATGGCCTGGAGGCTGCTGTGACCCACGTACACTGCGGCTAAGGATTGAGGCACCGCAGACCGGTTGTACTGGTGAGGGTGAATGCTGTGCGGGGCCTGGTGGCAAGGGCTCCCGGCCCCTAGACCCAGGTGGTGCCCCACCTCAATGCAGAGCGCCTCAGCTTCTTTCGTTCGTGTTTGCAGGGGCTTACCAGGATTCACTGTAGCTGGGGAGGCTAGTCACGCGTCCTTCTTAAGTTATGTTGAGCCCGTGGGTGTTCTAGTGGCCCAGAGCAGCAGAGGTCAGCTGGCATGAAAATGCCTGGGCCGGGAGTCAGGTAGGCTAAGCGGTGTTTGTTGCAAGATTTATGAGGTCCTGCCTGTTGCGGGATGTCATCGGTTGCAGGCGTTCAGGTCCCGCTGAGGCATGGATTAAAATATTGTGCCTTCGCGTGTGAGGGGAGGAGGCAGCAAATGCCGTGCCGGAGCTCCGGGTGCATGGGGGGCCCAACCCTGGTGGAGCTCCCAGATCGGCTGAGGGCGTCGATGCGCCGTCACCCTCGGCATTCCCAGCCCGCACAGTGGGCCAGCATCAGTCTGGTTCCCCGGCTCCCCTGCTCCCAACACATTCAGAGCCAGGAGCAAGTCCCGGGCAGTCCGTGTGCTGCGGGGCTCCGAGAGGGCAAGTAGGTTGTAGGGGTTGGGTCCGGGGCTGGGACACAGACACCACTGGCACACCCTGTCATAGATCGCTGGCCGCCGCCCTGCCTCACGTCCGGCTCCTCTCCTCCCGGGGCCTAGAGCAGAGTCCCGGTCGACACCCTGGGTCTGGGGGGCCACGTTTCAAAGGCCGTGTTTTTCATGGCATACGAGGGTGCAGGATCGCTTGCTTGTGATGGGCAAATGGTTATATGGGCTGTAAGGTGGATCCAGCCATGTTCGTAAGGATCATTGAAAGGATCGAGGCAGGAGCATGGAAGGAGGACGTCAGTCCATGGACCCAAGCCACGCCCCCCCTAAAAGGCCTGATAATATTAAATGTATATTCCCTCCAATACTTGCATCTCCATTGCCGGGAACCATTAAAGTGATGACAGCAGCGAACCATGCTGCAGAAACCTCGGGAATAAATGATGAACGGCCTGCTGTGTCGAAACAGTTTAGCTCTACCGAATGGCAGCTAGTTAGAGAAATCATTTCTGCTGATCTCTTTCAATGTAGAAACTTTTGTGACTTTGGGCTATGGTATGATCTTCTGGATAAAGTTGCGACTATGGTGTGTCCTGTCATGGTAGACACTCTGTGTCGAACCGACTTATCATTGACAGAGGTGATTTTGGGGGGTCCTATCCTAGTGGATGCTCTGTGTCAGACAGACCTTCCACTGAACATCAAGTTGGTAAAAAGGGATCTCCAAACCCCTCGGAAGGAATGTGTTCCTGTTAGGTCTGAAGATAAAAGCAGTCAGTCTGAGTTTAACATTACTCTACAGCCTGCGTGCCTTCTGTATGTGGAGTTGGGGATGGGAAAGCCCCCACTGGACACACAACAGCTAATGCTGAACCAAGATCGGCCGCATAACGGGTTCAGTTGCGTGTTTGTTCTATGGCATATTCTACTCCCTTTAGGCCTGTTCTCCTTAGCAAGTCACAGATGCCATTTATTGCAGAGAAATCCTTGAGAGAATTGCCACTGGACCCAAGGAATCTTATTACCAACTTCGCTCCATCCTCAAGACCTGAACCTAGAGAAGCCCTTGGGAATAAGGTACTGGCATGATTGCAAAATAGAACAGCACCTGGGATTATTAGACACCAGGATCTCAAGGTCCTGCGTAGGATTAAACTGAATGACTGGTGTACACAAGCCAATAAGGACTGTATAATTGTTGGTTGCGGCATTAGTAACCTTCCTTTTTTTCTAGCAAACTGTAACCATTTTTCTAACATGTCATCTGATCTTAAACTGATAGTTGATCATGGTTAAATCTATTTGTTGTATCGTTTTGTTTCTGGTTATACTTTTGTCTACTTTTTTTGTGCGCACTGAGGACTATGGGCAAGTTGCCCATTATAAGAAATAAATAAGAAGAAGAATAAAGGAGGAACAAGAGAAAACGAGCTGGGTGTCATCAGCGTAGCGATAATAGATTAAACAATGAGTTAAGGGTAGAAAGGGGGGCAGTCTAAAAAGAGAAAAGAAAGGCACCAAGTACCGAGCCTTGAGGGACACTACATAGAAGAGGAGTGAGGGAGAAGAGTGTCCAGCCCAGGTTACGGAATACATCTGTAGTGAAAGGTAGGAACAGAACCATTCAGGAGCAGACCCCGAGAAACCCAAAGCCGAAAGGGAGGAAATAAGAGAGTGATCCACAGCGTCAAACGCTGCAGACATGTATGTCGAGAAGAATAAGAATAGAGGAAAGTTTGGAGTGACGGGCTGTGAGGAGAGAATTTGAGACATGTAGAAGAGCGATCTCTGGGGAATGAGAAGGACAAAAACCAGACTGAAGAGGAGAGAGGAGAGAATGGAGATTCAGGTTACCTGGGTAAAGGCAGCCCGCTCAAGAATTGTAGAATGGAAAGGTAGAAGAGAAATAGGGTGGACATTGGCAGGAATAGATAAGTCAGAGAAGGTTTTTTCAAGATAGGAAGAATAAGTGCATGCTTAAAGGTAGCATGAGAGCAAAAATGTACAAAAGAGGAGTTAATAAGAGAGGAATGGTAAGGAAGAAGATAAGGATATACTTGAGGAATAAGAGAAGAGGGGAAGTGGATCAGATTGAGAAGCAGTAGGATGAGCACAAACCAAGAGGGCAGATGTGTTAGTCAGCAAGAGGAGAGAATGATGAAAAAGGATGTAGCGATGGAGCAGGAGAGGGAGGAGCGGAAAGAGTAGCAAAAGGGGTGAAAGCCAAGCAGAGAATGAATACTTTAGATGTAAAATAGTTTGCAAAATCAGACGAAAGAGGCGAGAAAGCAAATGGATAAGGCACTTCAGGAGAAAGAATATTGTTAAGGAGCTGATATAGTCAGCGAGGGTGGTGAGATAGAGAAAGTGTGAGTTCTGAAAAATAGGATTTTTGTTAGCAATAACTAACACAGAGTCAAAACATAGAGAGCGTAACAAGCTGAAGGGGGGAACTAGAATGTTTCCATAGCCGTTCGGCGTTACGCAGACTGTAGCGAAGGGAGATGAGATCTGGATTTAGCGAGGGCTGTGAGGTTTTACGGGTCGGAGAAAAAGGGTACAAAGGAAAAGTTGAACCAAGGATGGATAGCATAGAAGTATATAGAGTGCTAGCAACTGAATCGGGAGAAAAGGAAGAGAAAAGCGAGATTGATGGAGGAGAAGAGTGCAAAGAGGAGAGAAAAGATGGGGAATCTAAACAGGAACGATTACGATGAGTAAACGTAGTCGAGGAGGAAACCAGAAGGGCGGGAGGGGAAACAGAAGGAAAGAAGTAAGTGATCGGAAGCGTAAAAAGGGGAGGAGCACACAGGAGAGGGAGGAGGAAGTGAAGAAAAAATGAAGTCTAGGCAAGAACCAGACTGATGAGAAGGGGGAGAAGAAAGGAAGTATAAGTGGTAAGAGTCAGCAAGTGCAAGCAGCGAGGGGAATGATGAGTTAGCGGCAGGGAGATAAAAATCCCAAGAGGAAAGACATGGGCTTGCCCAACAGACACTAAGACTAAGCAAAGAGTCATGGGATTTGCCTACTTTTACATGTGGTTTAGTACCGTTTTGCCACAATCAACACTATTTGCCTCCAACGAATCAGTATACGAAGAGGAACCAGGGAATCCAATGGCCTGAAGAGGCAGACACCCATTTTAACAAGTGAACCAGAATTTTACCAACGATTCAATTTTAAAACATACAGATCCTGAAAGCATTAAATTGTAGACATCGGGACCTTCACTTCGGCCCTGTAAGTAGTATTGTTTCAGGAAGAACACTTGATATGATGTCTGCTAACTAGGGATCCACTGCTCCCATAAATTCTCCTGAGAAACAAAATGACACCATTCGGGGCAAAGACTCGATTGTGACAAAGAAAGATTTTCTTGAACAGCATTATCATACTTACCGGCCACTTATAGTCTACCCGTTACCATCCAAAGATTCCTCACCTGTTGTGTATGACGAAAAGGGAGGAATTAACAGGAATCTGGTTATTTTCTACTTTATGCTTTGCCTGTTTCTACAAAGGGTCTTTGCATTGGAAACTATTGCAGATAATCTGGATAGCTCAAAATTTTACATAGGAAGTTTTAAAATGGAGAATGCTAGTATTTTTTTTTATGTTGCCTATCTATTTTTTAAATAAAAATTTTTACTAGACCATCCCTTTAAGTGACATTCCATTTAGAGCACTATTACAAGTTAGTAAATGCTCTGTGATAGCATCCTGTCCTCCCAATAATAAACTGCAGGAATTTCAACCACTCTTCATCTATGGCTTGTTTCCTACCAGCTTGAGAATTGCTTCAGTGACACCACCACTAAAGACATGGGCCCTCATTACGACCCTGGCGGAGTGGGTTTACGCCAGCGGTATTCGCGGTGGACCCGTCCGCCCTACTACGAGATCCCGTAGCGCCATGGTGAGTTTTACGCCCGTTTTTTCTGGGCGGAAAAATCCATGGCGCTACGGGACCTCGTCGTTAATTACGCCACCGTAATTTACGGTGGCGTAATTAACTCCTTCCCCACTCCCATTATACCCTATGGGGCAAAAATGGGAATGGGGAAGGGTAAAATGGGGATTGGGGATTTACCGCCCCGCCAAGGTCGGAATGGGGCGGTAAATCCGCCAACCCCCATGGCGGTATCGGCAGCTTTCCGCCGTGCTCCATGGTGCATATTGCACCACGATCTCCGCCAGGGTCGTAATGAGGGCCATGGTGTCCAATTTGATTTTGTAAACGTTAGACCAATCTCAGATCTGCCTTTTTCACAGTAGTGCCATTCCCCAAAAGGTTTATTAGGAGGCTGTCTGTGCATCACACGGTGTAGCCACCTCATTTTCTAAAAACTGCAAATTGCACGGAGGACTGTGTGTACTAGCACTCCCATGCACATTTCGTCCGGTGATGAAATGGTGAAGTTCTACAAGAGTACAATGATCAGTAGTGACTCATTCATCTACTTAATCCCATGCTAATATTAAGCCAGCAGTGAACCCATTCATAAAGGTGAAACAGGTGCATCATAAATGGTATTCATTCATCACCTCCATAAAGTGCATCCCAAGGGCAGGTTATACACTTCAAGTGGGATACAAGCTGAAATCCCAACAATAGTACTGGGGTACCAAAGAAAACGAATGTCAAACCAACGTTCTACAGAAATAAAATACTTGAATTACACTAACAATACACACAACTACTAAAGACTAATGACCCACGCCTGTAATGGAAAACAGAGAATGCAGACTTTGGAATAAAGGAGCACTCTGGGTTTGAATACAGGCATAGCCAGGTAAACAGTTTCTGAGCCAAATGTTCCAGTTCAAGTTTGTCTTAAAAAGATAAGGAGTGGGGTATTAAATGTCCCCAGGGCCCCTAGTAGCAGGCTTGGTGGACAGAACCACTCAGTAGCTTCATTCTTGCATTACTGTCTTTTTGACTTTGAATAGGGAGTCTGGGCACTTTTGGCACCACGCTGGGGTCAAGTCAGTTAGCAGCGTCTACGGAATCCAACGATGTAGTGCAGATCCGCCGAGGCGATGCCGATGGCTGGCGTGTCATAGATGCTGGGAACCGGTGTACAGAGTGCAGTATTGAGTCAGTAGCACTGGAAGACTCTTCCCGCCGTTGATAAATCTTTCGACACTTGAAGAGGATTAATCGGAAACCTGATTGGGAGTCATCTTCGCCTCTGTTGCAGAGTACTTTGCATTAGACTTCTCCCAACCAGGTTCCTGATGAATCCTCCTTCCTCAAGTGTCGAAAGATTAATCAACTAAAGGGAGGGTCTCCCCCACTTATATAGGAAAAATGCCACAGTGGATTGGACCATTCCAAGCCTTCTGTAAAGGGCCAGTCCATGATACTGTAACAAGAGTCATTTGCCTTCTGATGTCATACTCAGAGTGCTCTGTCTGCAGGAAGTGGGGTGAGGCACAGGAAGTTTGGGAGGCCTATAAAATCCCAAGATGGTGAACCCTTATCCCTCTGAAAGGTCCTCCACTTGGCTACTCTAACTGCACCCCCTTATCTTGTCTGCAAGCTTAAAAGAGTCTCTGGTAATCAGCACTACACGGCAGCTGCAGAGTTTGTCAGTAGACAATTCCAGCAGAGAAACTTGTGTGCACTTTCCCGTTCTCAGCAATATTTTTAAACACAGAGCACATTATCTTTACCACACAGCAGATCTGACTTTCATGGCAGAATCCATTACTAGAGATTCTAAAATTTTGAAAAATGTGGGCCAGCACCCTTAGCCAGTGCTCCAGATAATATTTTGAAGTGGGAGTATTTTACTCCCTATTTTTTAAAGTTGGGAGTAAAATGATTTTTAGGTAGTCAAAATGTATGTCCAATTTCAAATGGAAGTATTTTACAAGCGAGAAAAATAAATTTTAACTGGAAAACAGAAAGGTTTTTGTAAAAGTGGTTTCTTTGCACTTTGTCATTCATGCACATTCAAAGATACAGGTTTACTTCTTCTGATCAGTCAATAATAGTGTGTTGGCAATACCTTTCATAATACCAGTCTGTGCCCATAACCAGAAGAATGAGACACCAGCACAGAAGATTTCAAAGGCTTCTCAGCCATAGTTTAAGAGCGGAGCTCGGACGGCAAGTAACCATTTTGTCCCTGCCTCTAAAGTTATTATGAGAACAAACAACCTTTATACATTTGGTGCTATATTACTTCATGACCGGCATTAAATCACCAGGCTAAATGCGAACACAGAGCCAGGCCAGTTTACTGCTAATGCAGCTGCTAAACTGCTATTTACATTCTTGGAGCCTGCTCCAAGAATAAATGCATACGTGCAGAGCAAATGGTTCATTTATTCTGCAAGGCAAGCACACTTTAACCATGTGCACGGACCAACTGATTATCAAACTAATGTTCACTCATTTTACAAAGTGTCTACAATTGTTTGTTCATCATTTTCAGCAAGTAATGTCTTCCTGTGGTACTGTGTGCACAACTGATCCAACATATTCATGGAGCCGCGAGGGTGAAAGCAAGGGGAAAGGTTCTTCTACCGTTTGTCTCCCATTTTTGGGGGAGTATTTTTACGCCCTATTTTTATTTTTGGGGAGTATTTGCCTATTTTTCAGGAGTAAAAGTGGCTGATACACTCCTTTTATCTCTAGGGCTGCCACTGGTCTCCTCTGCAATTTTCATCATTTGCACCAAGTATTAAACCCAGTGAGAACGAGTCAACATGCTTTTTTACACTTCCCAGTAAAAAAAGTGCAAATGCCTTCTGCAATTTATGCTGGTAGGAGGCATTAGTAATGGATTTCTCTGGAATCCGCCTGCCTTTTGCAGGCGCTTCAGACTGGCAACATTACAGAGGGATCCCGTGGATCTACTCCAGCAAGAGAATGACATCCCGGCGGAGCACCATCTGGTTTTGCAGGAGGACCAGTAAAGGGAGATAGAAATGGAAATCCTGTTGCATGCCCCACTCTGCCTACAAAAATGATGGAAATGCCCAGAAGCACAACAATAGTTGGTAAGCCACACATAATGGCCTTGTGCCAGCTTTTATCTTTCATATTTGGGCCTAGGGACTTTAGAAATGAGCCCATCCAGCTTCATTTTTGGATTTTAACCATGTGGCTACTTCATACTATTTTAAATCTTGTTGGGTTTGCCATTTAGCAATTTGGTCTAAAATTAATCAATTTTAGGAGATACTCTACGTTTATATTTAGGGCCATTTCATGACAATGTATGGAAAGTTAAATATTTTGTGGTCACGCCTTGGTGCTTTGGGGGGATTGCAATGTTGCCACTAGGCCAATTTGTTTCTGAATTGGGAACATTAGGAGTGAGTGAAGCAAAGTGCATTCTGGGAAATGTAATACTGTGGAGCCTTTGTAGTATTCAAAGGAGCATGCATTCCGGCATTTGGTAGGATACAATGCACCAGCTACATGTAAACTTTAGTCAAGAGATACTAGCTCACAAGAACTCCAATCCTCCAGATCCTTACCAAGGTTTCAGAAACAACACCTCAGAAGTCACAGATTTGCTTTGCAGCCTCCAATCTTCTGGAATGCTCCTCCCATACATGTGTCTCACTTACTGATGGATAGTACCTTTTGCAAGTTTCATATGCTAATCGGTCTCCTTTCCCACAATCCCTCCACCTCCTCTCACCCTATGCGTCCCGAAGATCATCCTGCCACTTGTTACTTTGTACTCTGAAGCCACGAATTGTTCTGCAAATCTGTGTTAGAAATGCCCACTCACTGAAGAATACATATGCGATTATTCCTAACAAGTGTGGTTATATTTAGCTGCTTGATAACGGGTATAATCTCAGGGACGTCATTTGGGGATCGCAAGGGGTCGCAACTGCGACCCCTGAGGTGTCCCTTGCTACCCCTAAAAAACATTATTTTTTTATTTTATTTTTTTATTAAATTGAGGATCCTGGGCTGTGGCCAGCAGCATGTGGCTCTTTGTTTCTGGAGTGGCTAGTTTTCTGATAGCTATAGCCGTCAAGATAGCTCAGTGGGTTGAGCGCTCACTGCTGCAATGTGCGTGTGTTCTGCAGGTTGCAGTTTCGGCTGCTGGCAAGGTCAACTCAGCCTTTCATCCTGCTGAGGTTGATAAATGAGTACCAATACAGGTTGGTGGATATTATATGCATATTTGTTCTATATGAAGCACTTAAGCGTAAGTGCTGTATAATAACACATTATCGTTTGGCCTTGGACGTCTGCTTTCATTCACAGTAATTTGGTAAATGGGCCTATACGCGCTGATATTAAGGATATATATGGGGATCCATATTGTTCGTAGTGTACTTAGAAACAATGCTATGGGATGCCACTTGCTGTTTTGTCAAGGGGTGAAAGGTTGTGTTCCATTGCTTCCCGTGAGGTCACTTGGGGTGGGGTCAAATGACACCACTTCCTGTTATGTCACAGGTCAAGGGTCGTGTGATGTCACTTCCGTTATTGCTGGCATTTTGGTGAAATGACGTCCATGTATAACCTGGACCTGGATAGTGGCGTATTTTAACATGCCTACAAACACGTAGGGATTTGCTCCGTGTGAGGTCCTGCTACTCAAGGGCCACCAGCAGCCCTGCGCGTGGCATCAACGTGCCATGAGAAAAGCTTCCTCGATTATGCCCTGACCTGGGCGCATGCTGGCTGTAGATGGTCATATACCAGTTGGCAAATAACTGCAGTGTCTGAGCATTTGATTGCTGGCACTGCCCAGATGTGCCCGTCTGTCCCTGGGAAACGACGGATGTAGACGGACATACGAGGGTGGCTGCGGTGAAGGCAAGCGTGCGGCTTTGCCAGTGCCAGATTCAGTTTCATTGTAAAAACTGCAGCGACGCTGCCAACTGGGCACTGTTACAGGCACACGTGTTTTACTGCATTGCACAAATGTCGTTTCTTTTGGATGTTTTTATAATTTTCCGCGATTAGTGGCCAAATTCCTCTATAACCAGTCACCACAAAATTCCCACATGTGCCTGGGAACGAATGATTCCTTTCTCCACACAGAAATCGCAGTGAACGCTTCTACCCTTGTTTGTCTCTTATGTCATTGCAGATGTTTACCCTGTGTTCAACACAGGGGAACCCCGCGCCCCTTCTGCCTCCTAAAAAAGCGGCACGTGGAATAGAACATAAAAGGGACCACAAACAATGTTTCAACCCGAGGACTGTTGGGTGATTTTTCAAACTTCATAATTATGAGACATGGTTTTATATTCTTTATGCAGGATTTCCACGTTTCTAGGCGCTATACCGGTAGCGGGCAGCACAGCCTAAGTGGATGGAAATCAATTGCTCAGACTTGGTAGATGAAGAGGTGAGTAGGGCCTGCAAGTACTCAAACTTGCGGAGGGCGAGCTAACCCGTAGCCGAGCGCTTAATATATGAACAGTCCTCCGTGCTGTGGCACATGTAACATGCACCCGACTGTGCAAAAGTCGCTCTTCCTTCAAAACAGGAATAGAGAGAACAGCGGTTTCCGCGGACTATGGCGGGTTTTCTGAATCCGGTCTCCTCCAGTTCATGCGAATAGAGCCCAATTATTGTTAGACACGCTTGCCCTATGGACGTGATGTAACAGCATTCCAATCAGCTTACGTATGGACTGTCGAAACAACTTGGTATTCACTGCCCTCTTGCGGCCAATAGAAAGTATTGTAGGGTCTTCCCTGTGCAATAATTGAAATCTAAAAACCTGACTAGAACGCAAGCATAGCTCAATGAAATGCTTAAACCTAGAAAAGTTGTAAACTTTCATTCATACTTTTAATGAGTTCAGTATTACATCATTGCCAAATCTACGCATTACTGCTGGACCTCAGGATATAGGATACATTTTAACATAGGTTATGTTATGCCCGGATTACAATACCCTAAACCTTTCTCTAACTCGTCCCAGTCCTTAACACATGAGATGCAGGACCCTTTCTTCTAAGGGCGGGCAAACCGGACAACTGCTTGGAGCATGGGGGTATGGGGGGGGGGGGCTGCCCAGCTTTAGCAGGGACAGCCTAAACAGATCCCTCTCGGGAGAGCAGGAGCCTTTGCATGTTATCATTAAAGGCATGGTCCAGTAAAAAATCTTATTGTCCCTACGGGTCGGCCATGTTTGTTTAAGCCTAAGTGGCTCGATTTTGGAAAACTTTCCTATGGACCTTACCCGAGTTTTCGTCCATTAAACACAAGCGAAAACAGGCACCAGGGAGCTGCCATTTTGTGATAATCCTATCATTTCCCCCATCGCCCTGGCTGACCTGCTTCTGCGGCACTAAATCATATCCCCCGCCCCTGAGCCTGACATTATCAAAACATTCATATTCTCCGCCTCTCTCCGTGACGTTTCTGTGCTGCGTAGGCAAACGCGCCCAGTCGTCTTCTACGCGACTCCACACAGAACCCGGAAACCAACACAGACCATCTCACAACACAGCGCGCCACAATTCGGAATATGAAACTACTTTAAAATCAAACAGCAACACAGTACATTTGGTAAAGTACATTTATTTGACATTAAATGTTTAGAGAATATTCAGCAATTGCCATATGAACTCCGAAAGCCATTTATTTTCTTTTATCTGTATCCGCAAATCCTTAAAATGTTATCGTGAGTCACGCGCTGTTCCTTTATGGTACACAGGGTGTTGCTTTTCATTAAAATAAGCACTTTGGAAGCACAGTGAACTGCAAGGCTGTTCCATCAACTAGGCACTAGTCCACCGTAAAGGTTGATATGTTGCTTCTAGCCACTAGTACAGCGTAAGGGCATGTGGGCCCTTGGCGATCGTCCCATAATATGGTTAATGTGCTCCAGTTGTTCACACAAAGCTGCAGGTGTCTGTTGAAGAATCCGTCTGCCGGTGTCTCAAACCGATGACAGTAGTAGAAGGGGAGCAAATACCTGTTATGAAAACAAAAAAATTATAATTAGTCTCGCCAGCCGATCTTCATTAATATTACTCATTTTATTTATTACGGCCGATCAGAAAATATTTGCTTGCAAGGATAGCTCAATGGAGTATGTTCGGCTCTAAAATCAATGCGGAAAGTAACGAAATAAATCGAGGCCAACACACAATGAGAAACGACAGTTAGTCTTCATGCGTGTGGAATGATATGATATATGATATGGCATTTGTAACGGGCCTAAACACAAGTGTTTCAAGGCGCGACGAGGCAGGGGGGGAACAAGGGCAGTGTTACGCTCACCTGACTCCCATGGAGGCGCTGGCCTGGTTCGTGCTGCTGTGACCTCTTCTAAGGTGATGCGCAGGGTTCGGAAGACGGACTGGACCGGGCCCCCAAATCTGGCTTGCCTGGCTCGCAGAAGTACCCGTCTGTAGGCAAAAATAGGGGATTAACTGTCTGCAGGGTAATGCAATCGGCCTCCCACTTTCCCCTCTCACCCTCCTCGAAACCCTTCTATGATTTCTCATAGCGTCTCACCTTAGGGTCTGGAAGGACGAGCTCTCCATCATGCTTCTGATGCAGGGGCGCGTTGGTATCCAGTTACTTCACTGGATTTTCGGATTGGTGAGAACCAAACTTGCTTGGCTTCCAGGTAAGTTTTTTGATAAGAGGTTCCCCTTGTGTTCATGCATTAATGTACTAATGCTAGTGTCTTTTTCCCCATAGGGGCCGGGGTACGGAATGCCGGAGAACAGGCACCAACCCGAGATGAGAGGTGAAATCCTTGTATAAATCAGGTAAGTCTTTAATGAGCGTTTTTTGGTAATGTCTTTTCATTCGCTCATTAACGCTGATGTCTCTTTTTCCCCTTAGGGGCCGGGGTCCGGAAATGCCAGGATGTGGCGTGGACCCGAAATGAAGAGGGAATGAATCAACAGGTAAGTCTTAACATGGAGATTTAGCTTTCCTTATTCCCTTCTCTCTCTCACCTTTTGTTCTGGTCTTTTTCTCCCTAGGCGCTGGGGCGTGACTGCGAATCCGGATGATCGCTGCTGAACATGGAGGCGCCCTGTAAAGGTGAGTGGAATGCGGCGCTGCAGCGATCGACGCGATGAGCTTTTAAATTAAAGTCTTCCTTTTCAGGATTTGTCGGCGAGATGTCTCCGGGATGCGGATTTAGCAGGTAAGGACCTTTCCTTCTTCTGTTCTCTTCTTCTCTTCCTTTGGAGGTGATCCAGGATGCTGGCAGGCGTGGCAGAAGTCAGGATGCAGGAGCAGACACTGAGCGTCCAGCTGCTAGATGCAGAACAACGCGAAGCACGTGTGGCTGTTCGGGTGGGGTTTAAATAGCCTTGGAAGAAGTTCCAGGTATGTATCCTTCCTCCAATCAGGTATGTATCCTTCCCCGACCACGTCCGGATGGTAAATTAGTCCCACAGGTAAAGTAGTTCCTTTCAGGCCTTAAGGAGGTTGGGATCCTGCAGCATGGTCTGTTTCAGGTAAGTGCACCCAAGAACTCCCATAATGAGCCTGGCGCCTATGGCGCCAGGACTGATGTCTTTTATGAGCCTGGCGCCATAGGCACCAGGACACTCTCCAAAGGGCCCCTATATGGGGTTGCTGGGTCCTTCCTTGGGGACTGGATGTCCGCTTTCGGGGACGCAGGGCTTGAACCGGCTCCCCGGGAGCAGGCATCATGACAGCACTCCCCCCCCGCCCTCCCAAGGTTGTTCCCTCCGGGGGTTTTGGTTTGTCTGGGAAGAGTCGGTGGAATTTCCTGACTAATCGAGGTGCATGCACATGGTCGCTGGGTTCGCACGACCTCTCCTGAGGTCCGTACCCCTTCCAATCAATTAGGTAGAACAGTTTTGACCTAAACATTTTTGAGTCTAAAATATTCTTCACTTCGAATTCGGGCTCCCCATCTGCTAAAATAGGTTCTGGAGGTTTGAGTAGTCGGGTTCCAGGTACCACTGGTTTCAGAAGTGACACATGAAAAACAGGATGAATTTGCATACTAGCTGGTAAATCAAGTTTAACAGCCACTGGGTTAATTATTGCCGTAATAGAATAAGGTCCCAGATATTTTGGGTTAAAAGTTTGAGGCCCTTTGAGTGGTAAATGTCTGGTAGCTAACCACACTTGATCCCCAATCTGATACGGAGGTGCTTCACTCCGATGTAGATCAGCATTCTCCTTGTATTTTCTCTTGGCTTGTTGTAAATGCGTAGTTGCCTCTTTGAAGGCTTGGGTAATTGTAGAATGCAGATGTTCTACTGCAGGCATTCCGAGGTTCTGAGGTGAGTCAAGGTTTGAGGTTCGAGGGTGATGCCCAAACAAAGTATAAAAAGGACTGTGGCCAGTTCCAGAGTGTACCGAATTATTATATGCATATTCGGCTATCCAAAGAATGTATTTCCAGTTGCTTTCAGATTGCTGTAACATACACCGTAAGTACTGTTCAAGGGTCTGATTTGTCCTCTCGGTCTGACCATCGGTCTGGGGGTGGTGACAGGTCGATAATCTTACGTCGATCTGCGCCATTTGACAACATTTGCGCCAGAAGTGGGAAATGAATTGGCTTCCCCGGTCAGAGATTAGTATAGATGGGAATCCATGGAGCCGAACAATATTTTCGAGGAATTCTTTGGCTAGGACAGAAGCTGAAGGTAAACCTTTCAAAAGGAATAAAGTGGGCCATTTTGGAAAACAAATCCACAATTAGCAGAATAGTATTGTACCCCGAACAAGAAGGCAGGTCCGTAATAAAATCCATTGATAGGGTGTGCCAGGGTGCTGGTGGTATGTCTAGAGGTTGAAGGAGACCAGCTGGTCTTTTCTTTTGACTTTTATTTTGGGCGCAAACACCACAGGACATCACAAAAGATTTAACATCTTTTTGCCAAGAGGGCCACCAAAATTGTCGTTTCACCTTTTCCTCTGTCTTGGCAATACCGGGGTGTCCCTCTATTAATGCATCATGATAACCGGAAATAACTAGTTCGTGTAATTCCTTATGTGGCAGGAATAAGCGTCCTTGGAAATAAGGTAAACCATTATCTATGGTAAAGTCTGATCCCTTTTGTATCCATTCCTGTAAGGTTGTAGGGTCCAGGAGTTGTTTCACTCTGGCTTGAATGTCTTCGAGCATCTGTAACGAAGTCATGCCTAGAATCCTCTGTTCGGGAATTATTGGTACTGGTTCTGAGTTTGTATCAGATTCTCCCATTCCAATTCGGGATAAGGCGTCTGCTTTGCCATTCTTGCAGCCAGGTCGATAGGTAATCACAAAATCAAATTCAGCGAAAAACAAAGCCCATCGGACCTGCCGTGATGACTGAGCCTTGGCGGTTTTCAAATACTGTAAATTCCGGTGATCAGTGATCACTGTGATGGTATGTCGAGCAACAAGCAGATAATGCCACCAGGCTTTAAAAGCGGACTTAATGGCTAACAGTTCTTTGTCCGTGATTGCATAATTAACCTCGGGTGCTGAGAATTTTCTGGACCAAAATGCTATGGGATGCAGTTGGTTGGTTTTGGGATCTCTTTGGGACAGGACAGCTCCCATGGCTAGGCTGGATGCGTCAGTTTCGATGACATAAGGGAGATCTGGACGCGGGTGTTTCAATATAGGTGCAGAGGTAAACTTAGCTTTTAAATCCTGAAAGGCCTGCTCGGCTTCTTCAGACCATTCAAAACGTTTATTTTTCCTCAAGAGTGCAGTTATGGGTTGTACCACGCGTGAAAATTCCAGGATAAACCTGCTATAGAAATTGGCAAAGCGAGCATGCTTTGAACCCCTTTTACAGAGCTAGGTGATGGCCATTTGAGGATGGCATCCACTTTTCTTGAGACCATTCGGACTACTTTGGGTGTCAGGATGAAACCTAGAAACTCGACTTCTGTGGTATGGAAAACACATTTCTCCAATTTAGCAAATAGTTTGTGTTGGCGCAGTTTTTCAAGTACTGCCCCGACATGTTTCCTGTGATCAGATACCGAAGAGGAGTACACCAGAATGTCATCGATATATACGACAACACAAACATCGATGAGCTCCCGAAGGACATCATTCATGAAGTATTGGAAGGCAGCCGGCGCGTTACACAATCCGAAAGGCATCACCTGGTACTCGAATAATCCGTATTTAGTATGGAAGGCAGTTTTCCATTCGTCGCCTTCTTTAACTCGTACGAGATGATAAGCCCCCCGGAGATCTAACTTGGTGTATATGCAAGCGTCCTTCACCTGGTCAAGGAGTTCAGGGATCAGAGGCAGAGGATAACGGTTTTTAACCGTTATCTGGTTCAATGCGCGGTAATCGATACAAGTTCTAAGGTCGCCTTCTTTTTTGGGCACGAAGAACAAAGCCGAGGATGCCGGGGACTTTGACGGGCGAATAAAACCATTAGCTAGGTATTGATCCAAAAATTGTCTCAAATGCAGATTCTCAGGTTCGGTAAGGGCATAAATCCTGCTACAAGGGGGTTGTGCACCGGGAACCAGATCGATTTGGCAATCGTACGATCTGTGAGGAGGTAACGTGTTGGCCTGTTCCTTTTGGAAGACGTCCTGAAAGTCTTGGTATTCCGGAGGTAGTTGCATGGAGGCAGAGGTTACAGATGCTAGATAAATCTTCAGGTTTTCTGGGTAGCAGGTTTGTGTACAATCCGGGAAGGTTATTCTCTTAGCTCGCCAATCAATTCGAGGATTATGTGTCTCTAACCAAGGGATTCCAAGAATAACCTGAAACTGAGGAGCCTTGATTACATCAAACACAACACCCTCCCAATGACCGTCAGGACCAATAAGAGTCACCTCAGTAGTGGAATGTGTTACCGGTCCAGAGGCAATTTCAGTACCAGCGACTGTGGTGATGACATCTTTGCTGGTTTTAGGACGGAGAGGGAGGTTAATCCTAGAGACCAATTCACAATCCACATAGTTTCCAATAGCCCCACTATCAATGTATGCCTTTATTGCATGCAACCGCTTAGGCTGTTCTGGATCTACGAGAACCATTGGCACAATGAAATGCGAGGTCTGAGAGTTAGTTTTCAAGCTCGGCAAGCGGACCCCTACACTTGTCGGGCGGAGTCGTTTTCCGAAACAGAGTCTTCATGGTTTTTATCAGCGGCTCCTACCGCCTTTCGGGGCGGTTTTGTCGGGCAATCTCGTAGAAAGTGTCCAGAATTCCCACAATAAAGACATACATTTAACTGCCGCCTCCTTTCACGTTCCTTTTGAGTTAAGGGTCCTTTAACCCCTCCAATTTGCATAGGCTCAGAGACATCAACTCCCTTGGGATTAGCATGGGTCTTGACCAACACCCGGGTCTCAAACCTGGACCGATCTGCTTTTCTGTTTTGAAGTCTGTGATCCAATTGGACCACTAAGTCTATATACTCTGTGCATTCTTGGGGAAGATTTACAACTTGGCCCAAGACATCTTTAAGTTCTCAGCGAAGGCCTCGATAAAACAACGTGACTCTTTTATCCTCTGGCCATTCCGTTTCCACAATTAGTCTATTAAAGGTTGCAATATAGGATAGGAGGTCCTGATTGCCTTTCGCAGGGATAGATGTTCGTCATCCAGAGCCTGCCCCTGAGAATGTCGAGCAAATACCCTTTCCATGCTTGCTTGAAACCTTTGAAAATCACGGAGAATCGGGTCATCTTGAGTAACCAGTGGAACTGACCAATCGGCAGCGGAGCCGCTGAGATATGACAATACAAAGGCTACCTTGGTCTGATCATTAGGGAAGGCCCCAGGTCTGCATAGGAAGTGCAAACGACACTGATTCATGAATACGGCGAATCGTTTAGGGTCCCCAGCAAAGCGTTCGGGTGGGGCCAGCGGCATGTTTCCAGGTAGATTAATCTGCACAGGGTTACTGGAAACCACAGGAGCGGGGTTCCCTCCGGAACCGGGTAGAGGAGTTTGCCCAGCTTGACCTTGCAAAAGCTGTCTGGCCAGGTCATCAGTTCTTTCCTTTGATATTATTAATTCCCTCCTGAGGGCATTAGTCTCTTGACGAGCGGCATGTACTTCGGCCCGTAATTCCCCCAGTAATTGGGCCAACTGATCAGTCTCAGAACTTTCCATAGCGCCTGGGTGGGAATTAGTAGGAAGGCTTTGCGTTCTGTTACGCTCACCTGACTCCCACGGAGGCGCTGGCCTGGTTCGTGCTGCTGCGACCTCTTCTAAGGTGATGCGCAGGGTTCGGAAGACGGACTGGACCGGGCCCCCAAATCTGGCTTGCCTGGCAGCAGAAGTATCCTTCTGTAGGCGAAAATAGGGGATTAACTGTCTGCGGGGTAATGCAATCGGCCTCCCACTTTCCCCTCTCACCCTCCTCGAAACCCTTCTGTGATTTCTCGTAGCGTCTCACCTTAGGGTCTGGAAGGGCAAGCTCTCCATCCTGCTTCTGATGCAGGGGCGCGTTGGTATCCAGTTACTTCACTGGATTTTCGGATTGGTGAGAACCAAACTTGCTTGGCTTCCAGGTAAGTTTTTTGATAAGAGGTTCTCCTTGTGTTCATGCATTAATGTACTAATGCTAGTGTCTTTTTCCCCATAGGGGCCGGGGTACGGAATGCCGGGGAACAGGCACCGACCCGAGATGAGAGGTGAAATCCTTGTAGAAATCAGGTAAGTCTTTAATGAGCGTTTTTTGGTAATGTCTTTTCATTCGCTCATTAACGCTGATGTCTCTTTTTCCCCTTAGGGGCCGGGGTCCGGAAATGCCAGGATGCGGCGTGGACCCGAAATGAAGAGGGAATGAATCAACAGGTAAGTCTTAACATGGAGATTTAGCTTTCCTTATTCCCTTCTCTCTCTCACCTTTTGCTCTGGTCTTTTTCTCCCTAGGCGCTGGGGCGTGACTGCGAATCCGGATGATCGCTGCTGAACATGGAGGCGCCCTGTAAAGGTGAGTGGAATGCGGCGCTGCAGCGATCGACGCGATGAGCTTTTAAATTAAATTCTTCCTTTTCAGGATTTGTCGGCGAGATGTCTCCGGGATGCGGATTTAGCAGGTAAGGACTTTTCCTTCTTCTGTTCTCTTCTTCTCTTCCTTTGCAGGTGATCCAGGATGCTGGCAAGCGTGGCAGAAGTCAGGATGCAGGAGCAGACACGGTGAGCGTCCAGCTGCTAGATGCAGAACAACGCGAAGCACGTGTGGCTGTTCGGGTGGGGTTTAAATAGCCTTGGAAGAAGTGCCATGTATGTATCCTTCCTCCAATCAGGTATGTATCCTTCCCCAACCACGCCCGGATGGTAAATTAGTCCCACATGTAAAGTAGTTCCTTTCAGGCCTTAAGGAGGCGGGGATCCTGCAGCATGGTCTGCATCAGGTAAGTGCACCAAGCACTTCCATAATGAGCCTGGCGCCTATGGCGCCAGGACTGATGTCTTTTATGAGCCTGGCACCATAGGCGCCAGGACACTGTCCAAAGGGCCCCTATATGAGGTTGCTGGGTCCTTCCTTGGGGACTGGATGTCCGCTTTCGGGGACGCAGGGCTTGAGCAGGCTTCATGACAGACAGACAACGATCCTACTAGGCCAGGTGTCTTTCAGATCGCGCATTGGGGAAGGGGAGAGGAGGGGGGGTCAAAGTGCTGTACATGGTGAGTAGAATACAAGATAAATAATAGGGCCAGCTGGTGGTGTCATGATGCCTACCCCCGGAGCACCAGGCCAGGGCCAGCACCCCCGGGAGCAGGCATCACGCCCCCGGGTAAAAGCCCAGCGGCCCTTTATAGGGGCTCTTTGGACTCTGTCTTGGCGCCAGGCTCATGTTGGACATCAGTCCTGGCGCCATAGGCGCCAGGCTCATAAGGGGAAGTGTTTGGTGCACTTACCTGAAGCAGACCATGCTGCACACTCACCTGATGCAGACCATGCTGCATGAAGAACCAAGCCAAATGAGGCTTAGGAGGGACTATTTTTCTGAAGGAACTATTTTGTTACTTGGTTGGGGCTGTGGAAGAATACTCACCTGGAACTTGTTCAAAGGCTATTTAAGCCACGCCCAGACAGCCACACGTGCTTCGCGTTGTTCTGCATCCCAGCAGCTGAACGCTCACCGTGTTTGCTCCTGCACCTGGACTCCAGTCACGGCCACCTCGAACCTGGAACACCTGTAAGGGAATAAGAGAAGAGAAAGGTGAAAACCAAGAACTTATACAACCTTCTTACCTGCATCCAGAATCTTCACGCCAGCATTCCTGAAGGAAGACTTCCATTTAAAGGCACCGCGTTGCTCGCTGCAGCGCCGCGCTTCACTCACCTGTTCCCGAGACGCCGCCCAGCTCCATCGCGGCTCTCAGCACCGGTCGCCACATCTCTGCACCTAGGGGAGAGAAGAAGAGACAAAAGGTGAGCAAGGGAACACAAGAGGAAAGCCGAATTTTCAGCCATTTTACTTATGGCTTTTCTTGGTGAACCATTCCACATCTCGGGTCGGCGCCGCATCTTTGGCAGGTTCCGCACCCCGGCCCCTATGGGGAAAGGACAAAAGACATTACTGGGGAATTATAAAGACATTGAGAGGGGTCGCCCTCATCACTAACTCACCTGATTTTACCACCGGCAATTTAACCCCTCAATGCATCGCCTTTGTTCTGCACCTGAAATAAAGGACAGAAAAAACAACATAAAAGGAGGCTCACACTTGAACTTTTGCATCTTCATACTTACGGCGTATCGCTCAGAAAAGCCAAGTGGATTTGCCAGCGCCATTCTGAAAACCAGTGAAGTAACTGGATGAACGTGCGCCCCTGCACCAGAAGCAGGATGGAGAGTTCATCCTTCCAAACCATAATGTGAGCTTAAACCGGGGGTTTTGGAGGAAGTCAGAGAAGAACGAAGGGGGAAAAGGGGGAGCAAGCACACTATTCAGCAGACAGTTAATCCCCTTTCTCATCTGCAGAAGGATATTCCTACGGGCCAGATAAGCAAGATTTGGGGGTCCTGTTCAATCGTGGTCCGAATTCTGCGCATCACGCTTGAAGAGGCCACAGCAACCCAGACCAGAGCCTCCGTGGGAGCCAGGTGAGCGTTACAGAACGCGAAGCCATCCTACAAATTCCCACCCAGGCGCTATGGAAACTTCCGAGACTGACCAGTTGGCCCAACTACTGTGGGAATTACGGGCCGAAGTACATGCCGCTCGTCAAGAGACTAATGCTCTCAGGAGGGAAGTGATTGTAACAAAGGAAAGAGCCGATGACCTGGCTACACAGCTTTTGCAAGGTCAAGCTGGACAAACTCCTTTACCCGGTTCCAGAGGGAACTCCGCTCCTGTGCTTTCCAGTAAACCGGTGCAGATTAATCTACCTGGAAACATGCCGCTGGCCCCACCCGAACGCTTTGCTGGGGACCCCAAACGATTCGCCGTATTCATGAATCAGTGTCGTTTGCATTTCCTGTGCAGACCTGGGGCCTTCCCTAATGACCAGACCAAGGTAGCCTTTGTATTGTCATATCTCAGCGGCAGTGCTGCCGATTGGTCAGTTCCACTGGTAACTCAAGATGACCCAATTCTTCGTGATTTTCAAGGATTTCAAGCAAGCATGGAAAGGTTATTTGCTCGTCACTCCCAGGGGCAGGCTCTAGATGACGAACTTCTATCTCTGCGACAGGGCAATCAAGACCTCCTTTCCTACATTGCAACCTTTAATAGACTAATTGTGGAAAATGGGTGGCCAGAGGATAAAAGAATCACGTTATTTTATCGAGGTCTATGCGGAGAACTTAAAGATGTCCTGGCCCAAGTTGTAAATCCGCCCCAAGAATGCTCAGAATATATAGACTTAGTGGTCCAATTGGCTCAAAGACTGCAAAACAGAAAAGCAGATCGGTCCAAGTAAGTTTGAGACCCGGGTGTTAGTCAAGACCCACGCTAACTTCAAAGGGGCTGAAGCCTCTGAGCCAATGCAAATCGGAGGAGTTAAAGGACCTTTAACGCAAAGGGAACGTGAAAGAAGACGGCAGATGCACTTATGTCTTTATTGTGGATCCTCTGGACACTTTCTACGAGATTGCCCGGCAAGGCCGCCCAGGAAGGTGGTCGGAGCCGCTGATAAAATCCATGAAACCTCTGTATCGGGAAACGACCCCGCCGACAAGCGTAGGGGTCCGCTTGCCGAACTTGAAAACAAACTCTCAGACCTCGCATTTCACTGTGCCAATGGTCCCCGTAGACCGGAACAGTCTAAGCGGTTGCATGCAATAAAGGCATACATCGATAGTGGGGCTATAGGAAACTACGTGGATCATGAATTGGTCTCCAGGATTAACCTCCCCCTGCGTCCTAAAACCAGCAAAGATGTCATCACCAGTTGATGGAAGCGAAATTGCCTCGGGACCGGTAACACATTCCACAGCTGAGGTGACACTTGTAGGTCCGGACGGCCATCGGGAGGCAGTTGTGTTTGTTGTAATCAAGGCTCCACAGTTTCAGGTTATTCTCGGAATTCCTTGGTTAGAGACACATAATCCTCGAATTGATTGGCGAGCGAAGAGAATAACCTTTCCGGAGTGTGCACGAACCTGCTACCCAGAAAATCTGAAGATAAATCTAGCATCAGTAACCTCTGTCTCCATGCAACTACCTCCGGAATACCAAGACTTTCAGGACGTCTTCCAAAAGGAACAGCCAACACGTTACCTCCTCACAGATCATACGATTGCCAAATCGATCTGGTGCCCGGTGCACAACCCCCTTGTAGCAGGATTTATGCCCTCACTGAGCCGGAGAACCTGCATTTGAGACAATATTTAGATCAATACTTAGCCAATGGTTTCATTCGCTTGTCAAAGTCTCCGGCATCCTCGGCTTTGTTCTTCGTGCCAAAAAAAGAAGGCGACCTTAGAACTTGTATCGATTACCGCGCATTTAACCAGATAACTGTTAAAAATCGTTACCCTCTGCCTTTGATCCCTGAACTCCTTGACCAGGTGAAGGACGCTTGCATATACACCAAGTTAGATCTCCGGGGGGCTTATCTGGTATGAGTAAAAGAAGGCGACGAATGGAAAACGGCCTTCCGTACAAAATATGGACTATTCGAATACCAGGTGATGCCTTTCGGGTTGTGCAACACGCCAGCTGCCTTCCAATTCTTCATGAACGATGTCCTTCGGGAACTCATCGATGTCTGTGTTGTCGTGTATATCAATGACATTCTGGTGTACTCCTCTTCGGAATCTGATCACAGAAAACATGTTAGGGCCGTCCTTGAGAAATTGCGCCAGCACAAACTGTTTGCAAAGCTGGAAAAATGCGTTTTCCATACCACCGAGGTTGAGTTTCTTGGATTCATCCTGACACCTAAAGGGGTCCGAATGGACTCACGGAAGGTGGATGCCATCCTCAAATGGCCATCACCTAGTTCGGTGAAAGGTGTCCAAAGCATGCTTGGTTTTGCCAATTTTTATCGCAGGTTTATCCCGGAATTTTCACGGGTGGTGCAACCCATCACTGCACTCTTGCGGAAGAATAAACGTTTTGAATGGACCGAGGAAGCTGAACAGGCCTTTCAGGAATTAAAAGCTAAATTTATGTCCGCACCTATTTTGAAACACCTGCGTCCTGATCTCCCATATATAGTCGAAACCGACACATCCAGCTTAGCCATGGGAGCTGTCCTGTCTCAGAGAGACCCCGAAACCAACCAACTGCACCCCGTAGCATTTTGGTCCAGAAAGTTCTCGCCGCCGGAGATAAATTATGCAATCACCGATAAG
Source organism: Ambystoma mexicanum (assembly GCF_040938575.1). Lineage (NCBI taxonomy): Eukaryota > Metazoa > Chordata > Amphibia > Caudata > Ambystomatidae > Ambystoma > Ambystoma mexicanum. The sequence continues at coordinate 1,071,636,137 of NC_090931.1, forward strand.
GAATTATTAGCCATTAAGTCCGCCTTTAAGGCTTGGCGGCATTATCTTCTTGGCGCCAGGCATACCATCACCGTGATCACTGATCACCGAAATTTACAATATTTAAAAACTGCCAAGGCTCAGTCTTCACGACAGCTCCAATGGGCTTTATTCTTTGCTGAGTTCGATTTTGTAATCACCTACCGTCCCGGCTGTAAGAATGGCAAAGCGGACGCGCTATCTCGAATTGGAATGGGAGAAATGGACACAAACTCAGAACCTGTGCCGATAGTTCCCGAACAAAGAATCTTGGGGATAACCACTTTACAAACCCTTGAAGACATTCAAGCACGGGTAAAACTATTCCTGGACTCTTCAGCCTTGCAGGATTGGATCAAAAGGGGGTCTGCCTTTTCAATCAACGATGGCTTACCTTACTTCCAAGGACGTTTATTTTTGCCAGAAAAGGAATTGCAAGAATTGGTTATTTCCTGTCATCACGATACTCTGATGGAAGGACATCCTGGCATTGCCAAAACAGAGGAAAAAATTAAACGACAATTCTGGTGGCCGTCCTGGCGAAAGGATATTAAATCTTTCGTGATGTCCTGTGGAGTTTGTGCCCAAAACAAAGGTCAAAAAACAAAACCCGCCGGTCTTCTTCAACCCTTAGACATTCCACCAGCACCTTGGCACAACTTGTCACTAGATTTTATCACGGACCTGCCCTCTTGTAATGGATACAATACTATTCTGGTTGTGGTGGATTTATTTTCCAAGATGGCCCATTTTATTCAGTTGAAAGGATTACCTTCAGCTTTTGTTCTTGCCAAGGAATTCCTCGAAAATATCATCCGTCTGCATGGATTCCCGTCCATACTAATCTCCGATCGGGGAAGTCAGTTTATTTCTCATTTTTGGAAAAAGTGTTGTCAACTGGCACAAATCGACGTAAGACTCTCAACCAGCCACCACCCACAGACCGATGGTCAGACGGAGAGAACGAACCAGACCCTTGAACAATATCTACGATGTATGTTGCACCAATCGGAGGGTAATTGGAACGATATTTTATGGGTGGCTGAATATGCATACAATAACTCGATACACTATGGAACTGGTCAGAGCCCCTTTTATACCCTATATGGACATCACCCTCGTACTTCAGACTTGGACTCACCTTTGAGCCTCGAAATGCCCGCAGTGGACCATTTGCATTCTACGATTACTCAAGCCTTCAAGGATGCTACTGCACACTTACAACATGCGAAAGGGAAATACAAAAAGAAGGCGGATCTGCATCGAAAGGAGGCGCCTCCATACCAAATAGGGGATGAAGTATGGTTGGCTACCAAACACTTATCGGTCAAGGGACCTCAGACTTTTAATCCAAGGTATTTAGGCCCTTACTCGATCAAAGCTATAATTAACCCAGTGGCAGTCAAGCTAGATCTACCAGCTAACATGCAGATTCACCCCGTTTTTCATGTGTCGCTTTTGAAACCAGTGCAACCAGGAACCAGATTAATAAAGCCACCAGAACCAATCCAGATAGATGGGGAGCCTGAATTCGAGGTGAAGAACATTTTGGACTCCAAGATCTCAAAATCAAAACTTTTCTATCTAATTGATTGGAAGGGGTACGGGCCTCAGGAAAGATCTTGGGAACCCAGCGACCACGTACATGCACCTCGGCTAGTAAAAAGGTTCCATCGGAATTTCCCGAACAAACCGAAACCTCCTGGGGAAACGACCTTGGGAGGGGCCTTGGGGGGGGGGGGGTGCTGTCATGATGCCTACCCCCGGAGCACCAGGCCAGGCCCAGCACCCCCGGGAGCAGGCATCACGCCCCCGGGTAAAAGCCCAGCGGCCCTTTATAGGGGCTCGTTGGCGCCAGGCTCATGTTGGACATCAGTCCTGGCGCCATAGGTGCCAGGCTCATAAGGGGAAGTGTTTGGTGCACTTACCTGAAGCAGACCATGCTGCACACTCACCTGATGCAGACCATGCTGCATGAAGAACCAAGCCAAATGAGGCTTAGGAGGGACTATTTTTCTGAAGGAACTATTTTGTTACTTGGGTGGGGCTGTGGAAGAATACTCACCTGGAACTTCTTCCAAGGCTATTTAAGCCACGCCCGGACAGCCACACGTGCTTCGCGTTGTTCTGCATCCCAGCAGCTGAACGCTCACCGTGTCTGCTCCTGCACTTGGACTCCAACCACGGCCGCCTCGAACCTGGAACACCTGTAAGGGAATAAGAAGAGAAAGGTGAAAACCAAGAACTTATTCAACCTTCTTACCTGCATCCAGAATCTTCACGCCAGCATTCCTGAAGGAAGACTTCCATTTAAAAGCACTGCGTTGCTCGCTGCAGCGCCGCGCTTCACTCACCTGTTCCCGAGACGCCGCCAGGCTCCATCGCGGCTCTCAGCACCGGTCGCCACATCTCTGCACCTAGGGGAGAGAAGAAGAGACAAAAGGTGAGCAAGGGAACACAGGAGGAAAGCCGAATTTTCAGCCATATTACTTACCGGCTTTTCTTGGTGAACCATTCCACATCTCAGGTCGGCGCCGCATCTTTGGCAGGTACCGCACCCCGGCCCCTATGGGGAAAGGACAAAAGACATTACTGGGGAATTATAAAGACATTTAGAGGGGTCGCCCTCATCACTAACTCACCTGATTTTACCACCGGCAATTTAACCCCTCAACGCATCGCCTTTGTTCTGCACCTGAAATAAAGTAGAGAAAAAACAACATAAAAGGAGGCTCACACTTGAACTTTTGCATCTTTATACTTACGGCGTATCGCTCGGAAAAGTCAAGTTGATTTGCCATCGCCATTCTGAAAACCAGTGAAGTAACTGGACGAACGCGCACCCCTGCACCAGAAGCAGGATGGAGAGTTCCTCCTTCCAAACCATAAGGTGAGCTTAAACCGGGGGTTTTGGAGGAAGTCAGAGAAGAACTAAGGGGGAAAGGGGGGAGCAAGCACACTATTCAGCAGACAGTTAATCCCCTTTCTCATCTGCAGAAGGATATTCTTACGGGCCAGATAAGCAAGATTTGGGGGTCCTGTTCAATCGGTGGTCCGAATTCTGCGCATCACGCTTGAAGAGGCCACAGCAACCCAGACCAGCGCCTCCGTGGGAGCCAGGTGAGGGTTAAAGGTGGCAAGTGCAAGGTAAATGCCGGGAGAAGGGGCTGAAGGATACAGAGACAGTCCCGTAGTGCAGGTAGGCAGTGCAGGGAAAAGTGGCTGGGCCAAGGACCAAGATCGGTGAGACCAGTGGACCTGCATGTCCATGTGCCCACTACGAACACGTTTTCCTTGCTTTTCCTAGTTCTTTAATTCATTAATTCATTAATTCTTCATTCCGGTATAAAGGCGTCTAAAGATTTACTCACATTATATTTGAAATTTCCATTGTGTCTCTGCGTAATGCAGTCTGTCAATCGGACTGTGCTCTTGACAACGATTTTTCGTATACTGAACTAAAATGAAACTGTCTAGTTTCTGAATTTTCTGCCTTATCGTCTCTTACGTTATTGCGCACCCCCTCAAATGAAGTTCTTTCAGCATGGTCCCTGTCTCAAGGTCAAAAAACAATAGACCCTTATACTTCCAGTGCAACTTGTGGGCCTCTTCTGGGCACGAGCTGAAAATCAAAGCCGCTGTCCTCCGCATTCTTTATTTGCAACATCACGTAGTATAGGCATCTGTGAGAACTTGAAGTTTAGAATCCCTCTATGACTGCGCCACAATGTGCAAATGCGAACTGGCTTCTCTCCCAAATGCCACGGGCCGCTTGGCGCGTTCTAAGGCCCCCAATTTTGTCCCCGTTGCTGCGAGTTTTGTAGCCCAAACGGAGACATTAAATTTTTGGTGGAAGGTCAGGGAAAGTATAAAGTACCACAGGAGTGGAGTTAAAAGTGAGATTTGTTGGTTTGTTTTATTATTTGCAATACGCAAGCCTCCCCTCCGTTAACAGTGCGCAGCATTTACATTTACGTGAGATGAGACAAATATATACACACACATATATTAGGTGAATAGAGAGAATTCAAAGAGGACACCCAGCTTGTTCGCCACCCATGATGGTGAAGGTAGGGGTTAGGGTTACAGGTACACTGTACAATAACATTTATTTACAAAAAGACAATCGTATTGCAATTATTTAAACCGGGATTTGTACTTCACAACCAGCTGTGCTTCTGGTGGACATGGCACAGTTGCAATGTTGGGTGGCAATGGATCACTGCTCTGCACAGAAACGTCCAAAATTCCATATCTGTGCTTCTCTAACACAGCAACAATAAGGCCTTTCACAAAGTCGAACTGCATTTCATCATAGACTGGTTTGATCACCCATTGCTTACTTCGTTTTGAAAACACCTTAGTGTAGCGAGGCAGCCTTACTTTACCCCTAGTCCTAGATTGTTCACGTCCGACATTGCTGTTATGGGCCAAGACCGCTAGTAGAGTGCGATGTTTCATGCCCCGAAAGCTAAAATGCAAGCGCTTTGGCCTGTACTTTAGGCACATATTGTGGAACACCTCCAAACCTCCTGTGTGACAGAATTCTGTCAGTCCTCTCAAATCTCTTGATAGAGTTTTGTCGAAAACAATCTTCTCAATGGCTTTGTATGTCGGTGAAGATGGAATCAACCACTTCTTCTTCCGTGCCTCCTCTGGGGACAAATTGCCATGTTCACATTGGTTGAAATGTAGGTTTTCTGACCAGCGGTGAACGTTGGTACAGTGGTGCATCAGTGACCGCCATTTTTCAAGTAGCATTTCCACTGACCCTTCACAAGTTTTTGAGCTCCACCAAAGATGGTTGGTAATAGACTGGGACCACTGCAAAATACTTTCAAAACCTTTTTTTCCTGCAGCCGAGATTTTCTTACTGATTGATTTAGCAAGATGCCATACGTCAAATTGATGATTAATAAGCGGGAACTGCTCTCTCATTGTCTTGGCAATTGAAACATGTCTGTCCGTGGCTATGAGGTCGATGTGCATTCCCCTTGAGTGTAGATATTCCACTGATTTTATAAATCCTAGTTTCTCCATGGCCACTGCGGATGTACATTGTGTTATCTGCACGACCACCGAACTCACAATTTTCTTACTATCCATGTCCTGAAAGTGGTAGGTGCAGTACTTGGCAGAAAATCCAGGGCTGTCGCACTGTCCATCACGGCTAGCCTGAAACGTTTCCCTTCGAATGTACTTGCTAGAGTCAATTGTTCAATTTTCCAAGCATCACTAATGGCCGGAAACAGATAATCACGTTGACATATGTAGTACAGCGATTTACAAATGAAATGGAGTCTCACAAACTGAAAGAAAGCCTCTAACTTTCTAAAACTGGAGCCACTAAAAAGTGATGCAGCTGCACACAGTAGATTGCCTGCTGGCATTTTCCCCAGCATCGTTTGTGCAGACCATGAGAACCTATGATTTAATCGACAGGCGGCATTTATTTTGACGTTACTGCCTTTTATTTGACGAGTCACATTAATCAATGGCTTCCCACATACTTTCCCTCTAACTGAATGCCCACATTTCAGCATACTTATAATTTCCATCAAACAACTGTCGAATACAATGTATTTGCTCTCTTTCATTAGACTGTCATCCTGTGTCAACGTAGTTTCGGCCTGTGACGTTGCAGAGATTTCAACACATTGGAAAGTAATATCGCTGCTATCAAGTTCTGATGCGTCTATGGATGCTGCGGCTGGTTCATTCTCTGTCATTTCGACATCTGCTACTTCAACATTGATGGGAGAACACAACAATGTCGACATGTTTTTGGGTGGCAATTTTTTGGCGGGTGTAGATTGTGTGAATTGATCTGCAACTACTTCAGAGCTATCTTCAATACATTCCATATCATCTTCTTGTGGTGGTGCGGTCGCACTGTAGCAATGGTCCAATGCAACTTTGCTGTATTCTCTAAACACAGTTAATTCATGTTCTGTCCATTGGACATGAGCATCTCGAGCCTGAACACGCCTCGCCTCAATTAATAGTTCCTCCATAGTGTACATGGTCTGGCAAGCAACATCTCTCATTCGCTTCACTGTTTGTGTACGTATAGTTCTGACACCCACGGGTAACTAGAGGAGAGATTGGAAAAGGGATGTTCAGTTTAAACACACGATAATGTGTAGTCTAATTGACTGGAAAAAAACATACAATAGTCTCCAGCACAAACATTTTTTTAAAGTTATTAACTGTTTGTAACTAACCTTTTTTTTTTTTTTCTTTGCAACTTTTTTGACTCGACCTTCAACATCTGCACGCTGTAGCTCCGATTCCTTTCTGCATGTCCTCCCTTCCTCTTGCGCTGCAACAACTAAATTTTCTGTATCCGCATAGACAGCACGGAATGAGGCTCCATCGTCTCCCTGAAACATAGTACTTTCATTACTATGTATCAAAATATTGTTAGCATAAAACACACGTGAGGACGAACACACAAGTACATCTCAATAGCCAAACACGATTTAAATATTGTGTGCAACAATCAAACGACAAGTATTCGACCCGTGATGATCTATTTCGATGGAGCTGTCAGTACCCATACCTCTGGCTCTGCATGGACTGCCATGAATGGTTGTATTGGAGAGGAGGCATCAGCATCTCCCTGAAACACAGTACTTGCATTAGTATGGTTTTCAATATTGGAAACATAACACACACTTGGGGTCGACGGCACAGGTACATATAAAGAGATAACCACAAATGATGCATTGTCTAAAAGAATCAAGGAAAATCTAAATATGGTCACATTTCATCGACTTATTTCTCCGATTTATTTACATCTGCATCATCTAAATGGGATGTTGTGATTGTAGTGGAAGCTCCGTTGTCTCCCTGAAACACAGCACTTGCGTTAATAGGGAAGAAAGAATAGCAAATGGAATCACGTTATATGATCACGCATGATGGAGCTGTCAGTATCCATACCTTGCGCTGCTGAATAATATCTATGGATGTTGCAAATGTAGTGCGCACTTCTGAAAGCTGTTGCGCCGATTCGTATACGCATGGTCCCGCTTCCACTTCCCCTGGAATTACTTGAATGTCAGGCTCTGCATCAAGTGCAGGGGTTGACGCTCCATCAACTGCCTGAAACATAGTACTTGCATTAGTGAGGATTACAATAGTGAAAACATAACACAAACCTGGGGTCGACAGCACAGGTACATATCAACCGCTAACCACGAATGAAACATTGTGTAGAACAATCAAATGATGGAGCTGTCAGTATCCATACCTCCTGCTGGTGAAGAACATCTAGAAATGTTGTAGATGTGGCGGACGCTTCAGCATCTCCCTGAAAGACAGTACTTGCATTAGTATGGATAATACTAATTATAACTGAAAACAAACACCAGTGGACGATAACTAAGGTGTATATCAATTGGAAAGCAAAAACCAAACATTCGGTAAAATAATAAAACGATAGAATAAAACTATTACTTGACATGCATAAAACAAGTCTGTAGCGGATTAGCCTAGTAAGATTACCTGATACGCGCTAGAAGTGGTTGATAACTGCGACCACGTCAAGGATGTAGAATGTGCTTGCTTCAGATTCAAGGGATAGTCAAGAAGTTGTAAAGGTAAATTAATGATTGATAATGAAATGCCAATATTAAAAATAGCCATGTAAGGCGACAGAATACTTGAAAAATGTTCAATACAGCACAGTTCCCCGTTTCCATATATATATATATATATATATATATATATATATATATATATACACATTTCGTTTGTGGGTTATGAAATCGAAAAAAGAATATATTGATGAATGTCATTATTCAAAAAGCTATACACTCATATCAATATCGAAATTATTACAAGGGATAGAACACCTACAATATCAATTAATCCATTCGGCTACCTACACACTACCGCATGGCCTAAAGCTAAATCCGGACACTTGACTCACCGGAGGCGGAATGTGGATGAATTGAGTGGGAATAGCGTTTGAGCAATTTCCGTGTCGTTCGCCGTTTATTCTTCTTTGTTACCCAAGATGTTGTGTACATGTCCAAGGAAAAGTGCCGGCTGCAGATGCGGTATCGATCACCCCTCTTGTCCTGTAAGACTTGTTGGACTCTACTTTCCACGCTCATCCAGTGGATATTCGCAATGTCTGACCCATTCTCTTATTCGATCAACAGTTTTCGGGAATACATGTATTGTAGTGCCTTCAGATTTCGCATGGGTCTTCATAGGGCAACCGCTAATCGGACAGGCAGGCATTGTTGATAAATCTGAAAAGTAAATATCGACATTATTATATAATATTCATGAATGAAGATTTGATACAAAAGTAAATGAATCATACAATGATCAATGCAAGGTTTGTTTTGGTCGCCGGAACTATACCAGTTCATTATGTGCGGCTTAGTATTTGCATAAGTTGCAGAAATGTATAAATGATGTGACTAAAATCTGAACATGTGACTCGTCCTTTGGATGTTCTGTCTTGCACGAGAAGGAAACATGCTTACATTATAGACTGGACCCCCGAAGGATGCAATTCGATGACAATAGACAAAGATGAAAATAAATAGATCGATTGATAGCATAGCAATGGAAACTGAAGTCAATAGCAATGAGACCAATGAACATAGCACTATTGTGTACTCTAATCGCAAATAGATAGAAATTTAAAAATCTGCGAAATATGAGTAGGATACAGGGCCTTACCTTGACCAACAAACAGTTGGATTCAGCAAGCAGAGCAGTATGTTGCAGGAGAATAGGTGCGTGGCCACAGGTAGCACACTGATGGGTTTGCTCTAAGCGGTCACAGAAGTTCACGGATAGCACGACGATGAGCAGATTAGCGTAGATCTCAGTGGTTGCCAGGTAGCACGTTCAGGAGTTGACTTGCAAAGCACAAAGATGTTCTCATGAGACATATCAAGTGGTTTATAAAGTATTAGAAACAGGGGTGTGTTTGTGAATGAATGACGTATGTATGTCGTGGTCTCAGGGGGCGGCCTGCTTGAAGGGGAGGCCTGGCTGGAGACACGGGGTCTGAGGAGGCCATGTGAGCGATGGCCCCTGGGCGTGGGATACCTTTCGAAGTGTACATGCTGTTTGGCACCTTGGCCGTTTGCGCCCGTGACAGCCCCCCATGCCAGCGCTCATCCCCGGGTGCGAACCGCCTTTGATAGAGGGTGGGTGGGATGGAGGGTCCTGGGGCGTGCAGATAAGGCACAGGAAAACTGCTGAATGGAGACACACTTATGTGGATTGCAGGGGGGCAGCCTGCTTCAAGGGGAGGCCTGGCTGGAGACACGGGGTCTGAGGAGGCCATGTGACCGATGGGCCCCTTGGCGTGGGATACCTTTTGAAGTGTACATGTTGTTTGGCCCCTTGGCCGTTCGCGCCCAAGACAGCCCCACATGCCAGCGCTCATCCACGGGTGCGAACTGCCTTTGATAGTATATTGTTGCTTATCAATAACAAATGCCACATACCGGAGATTCTTGTGAGCACAGACCCACACTTCAACCAGTGTATTATAGTGGTCAAGACCATAAGGCCTGTATAATAACGGTAATTGTTAGTATAGATATATGTGTGACTTTTATAGAGACATAACGTACTGAAAGACCTTGAACAAGTGTTATTTAGTGCATGCATTATCGAGAATATGTTATGTTAGCTTAGATAGATAGTGACCACCCTGCTTCACAGCGACCAGACCTTCACCCATTCGGAGCACAGATGTCCGACGTCCATCCTTGAATGGAGACACACTTGATTAATTTAAAAAAAATCGAAACATCCGTTGTTAAAATATATGTGGAACGATAGGCCACCAGCCTGTACCACCTGTGAAAAGAAATGAAACAAACTGTTTTTAAATGACCAAGATAAGTTTAATAAACGTTTGTTGTCAATGAAAATTCTTGTAACTAATGGCATTCTGCACGGACAAATGCTATCTAGACAATGCACACTATTGAACGACTTTCATGCGTTACTATGATATGAATATATAATTTTGGATATAGTAGAAGAACATGAAATAGGAGTGGCATGACAAGCAGAGTATACTTACTCGTTACTCGGATTACGAGGACGAAAAGTTGTGCGAAGTTCGTGCATAAGCACCATCATTATTCTCAACACGGCCCGTGTGAGGCAGGCTGCCCTGAAGTCTGGCAGCTCGGTGATGCATTGCGGTTGTGGCTCGCCTTCCGAAATGTAGGCCAGGCATCCCGAGTTTTCTCGGCAGCAGCAGTTCTCGTCCTCGGTTGGCATTAGCTCACACCGATTGCATGTGCACCAGGTGGAGACGCCGTCCATGCGACTAGGCCCAGGATCTTCATCTGTTGAATCGTCCTCCCAACTGCCGTCCGAATCCCCATCGTTTTCGCGTGCTTCCCTTTCCAGTAGTTCCTCCTCGGTATACTCGGGCTTGTACATGTAGGGCATTATTGTAGCCATTGTGTGGTAAACAAAGTAAAATAATTTACAAAGATGGTACTGGTGTTCACACGGGCTACAAGCGGCGAAGGTAGCGGACAAGAGCACAGCAACGAGTCACAGAATACTCAAAGTAACACAGAGAGAGGAATGGAATCGAAAATCTGCTGCTGTGTGTTGGGAAACGGTCTGTTTATACTTATTGAGGAAAGAGGCGTCCTGCCATTTCCATGGCGACACGTCATTAGCTGAGGTGCAGCGATTGTTGACACGAGACGTGCTTTGGCGTTGGCAAATGGGCGGTACGAGTCTGCTGATGACAGGCTCAGGGGCGGGGGATTTGATTTAGTGCCGCAGAAGCAGGTCAGCCAGGGCGATGCAGCAAGTGATAGGATTATCACAAAATGGCTCCCTGGTGCCTGTTTTCGCTTGCGTTTAATGGACGAAAACTCGGGTAAGGTCCATAGGAAAGTTTTCTAAAATCAAGCCACTTAGGCTTAAAAAAACATGGCCGACCCGTAGGGACAATAAAAATTTTTACTGGACCATGCCTTTAAAGGGGTAGTTCAGTAAGAAATGTTATTGGCCCAATCGATCAGGGCATGTATTATAGGAGCATACATTGGTCTTTCTTGGGGAAAAAAAATACAATGCAACTTACCCAAGTTTTTCTCCCTTTAACAAATGTGAAGACAACAGGTTCTGGTACCGCCATCTTGTGCTAATCTTATCCGTTCATTGATCACCCTACATTCAAGTGCCCTTGCAGCACTAATTCAGATCAGCCGCCCCAACACCAACATCACTAGACGCTCACGCCCCATTTCACAACTCCAATGTAAGTCTCATGTCAATGTCCTTTGTGCACTTGTGCACAATCTATTGACGTGTCTCCATGGAAATGCCAAGATACCTCATCCTTTGACAAGTGTAAACAGACAAGTGTAAACAAACCCTTTCTGCTCACACAACGCTGGATTTATTTTCCCTTTGTGTCAGTGTATTTCATTTCGAGCTTCCCTGACTTGTTTCTGCTCTGTTCAGCTCTCTGCCCAGTACAACACACCGAGAACTGGTACTTCTACTGCCTGAAATGAATTAAATCAGTAGTTGCTTTTCATTTCTTATATTATGGACAAATGTCTTTACCAAACCATATTTAAACATGTTTCCTTGTGATCTTTTACAGTTTTAGCCTAATAATCTTGTCTTTTTACAATGTGTTTTTGTAACATGGCTTTTTCTTTGCTCGTCTTTACCATTCAATGTTAATGGGAAACCTCTTTTCTTTACCACATACAAACAAAAACGTTTTTAGTTACCTCACTGATTCTGTGCTTCTTCACTATTCAGGAACTATAGCAACAATTCAGCCCCATCTATACAAGCCCGAATATTCAGAAGAGGAAATCCTTGAAAGAGAAAAAAAACTCGAGATGATGTGGAATCAGATGATTCATGGGGATCAATCACCAGAGCCTAAACCCAGTCGCATGTAACACGTTTCCACCTGGTGCACCTGCCACCGTTGTGAGCTTATGCCTAGTGGAGAACTGCTGTTACAGAGAAAACTCTGGCTGCATTGCTAAAGCAGACACACCACTGCTATGAGGTACTGAGCTGCAGGATTTCAGGGCGGTTTCCTTGCCAGATCTGTGTTGCGAATGATGGTGCTTATGCATGAACTTCGAGCTACAGTTCACTCTCGTAATCCAAGTAACAAGTTCACTCATATATGTTGTGTATTTGGCGACTGAGGCGGATAACATAATATGTTGTTCCCCTATATCAATATAACTTCGATGAATCACTGACAATAGAATTTGTCTGTAAATTGAATTCATTACTCATTCTAATCTGAAAACAAAGTGTTCATCCTTAGATTTATTGTGCAAACAATTATGTTTCTTTCACTTGGAAGTATCTCCCAAACTGTTTTTGCTGGAATGTGCGTTCACATTTCTAACTGACCACTACTTGAAATCACAAGTATTGTCAGCACTCCACATGAAAAGGTACTTTTTTTAAAAACATAACAATGCCTTACGTTTTATAAGGTGGTGCAAACAAAAAAGATGCAATTATTGGGTTCATTCAAGTAAACTATTTCTGTATCTCTTACACTGGTGAACAGACGTATGGTATATCGTGCCTTTCCATGGTGGATTCATGGAAGACTGGGATTACGCATTCGACAAATAATACCTGCCTGTGTGGTTTGAGCCATTCGTGGTGAATTCCCCAGTGATCACAGACAATGCCGTGGATTTATATAGACAGTACCTCAACTACAGCAGTATATTTTGTAATGTCATTGCCATCCACTTTACCAAACTAAATAAAACAATAAGTTAATCTGAACAGTTGTTAGGAATGTTTTGTAAATTCACAACATGTTCAAATATATAAGAGTATCTTAAAAGATCGCTGTGCTTTTAACACGTTTACTAGCTTATCACCCTCCTCTCATCCACATCCATCCCCCCTACCAATGGCCATTTGCACCTGTGGGCATGCGCTCACAAGAGGGCTGGGAGGATGGCAACGCTCAAGGTGCCAAATACCACATACACCACAAAGTGTTCTTTTGCATGGGGTCCCATATCCATATCGCCCCCCCCAGGCATTGTGTCTCCGGACTCCCCTTTGAAGACCCCAGCCCTGCACTTAACATATGCCTGTGTCCTTTGACTGTGTTCCTGGCCTATTGCGCTCGCCTCATCCATATCCATCCCCCCCACTATCACTGACAGTTCTCACCTGTGGGTGTGCAATTGCAAGGGGTCTGCACTGGCAGGATGGAGGATGTCAAACCTTGTTATAGAGGCCTGGTCGGTGTGAACAAACACGTCCGATATATACACCCACTTCTATATCCTTTATAAACACTGCAGCAGTTAACAAGAAAACATCTGTGAGATCAACAACGGATATCGCCAGCTCTCCACTTTTTACCTTGCTTGCCGAGTCGGCTCATCTGTTCTTCTAAGTAACGGTTAGTCAACTTTTACTATCTGTAGTGTCAACGTTCTCTGCTAGGCCACTTTCTATTGCTTTATACTTAGTGTACACCCAATTCTCATTTTATTTAAAAAGTCTACACCATTATCAACCATCCTACACATTTTTGTCCCTGCAATTAGCCCATAACAGAGTATGGTTTCCAAATGTAATGCATGTTGGTTTTAGGTGCCATTTTTTTGTTTAAAGTAAATTTGTTTATTATCAAAGGAATATGATGTTTGATTTACTCACTGTGATACTTTTTTAATAGTAATATTTAACAGATTTTAGGGAGAATTCAACAACGTCTTCTTGCATCGTTTTGGGTTGCACTAATGTATTTCATGTAGTTATTAAATTTAATAACAAAATGGCTTTTGAGCAAGATTTCCAGTGTCCGAAATTGAAAGCAGAGCAAAGGATGTCTTGGTTGACGTGCACAGCAATCTATTCCACATCTGCAGCATGCACTTCTCAGAGGGTATGAACGTACAATCACAGTACACCAAAAAGCATCGCTCCAGACTCCTTCGCAAATTACTTCCCAATGCAGTTACAACTGAATTTCAGTAAACGCTGACCCCAGTGAATAGTGGATGCTGAATTTTTAAATGTATATTACCATTTTCTAAATGTGCCTGTATGATAGGTCTTATAAACGACCACTCAATATATTCAAATAGTCTGAACTGGTACCATAATGAACTGTTCCGTTTTTGGGGAATATTTCCATTGATATTTTATTACACAAGTTTCCTTCGTGACACGATGTACTGTTGTTTGTACATTTTGAACTTTAGATTACTTTGTGTATCCCTACTTTAGAGATACTCAAATAGTTCAGTACAATGAGAGCCTTTCCAAACACACCCTCACCATTGCGTGCCTTAAAATAAAAAAAAAGGTCATTTTTTTTTTTAATTACCACATCAGTCTTCATGTAGACCGCACTGATGGAATTACAGACCGTTACCATGGAGGAAACCACAGACACGTCCAACATCCTAATGGTTAGGTCACACAACATTTTTTTAATCGTTTTTGAAGTGCTCTAAATTAGAATATTAATGTCCATTTTCTATTCAACAATTGTACGAATACATCTATTAAAGTACTGTGATGTTACATCGACCACTATTCCTGAGTCAACAGCAACTTCACACTCACCTTTCAAGTAATTAATTTAGAATATTCCTTCAGATGCTAACGTAAAACATTGATTATTGCCATGTATAGTATTAGCTTTTGATACAAACTGGCTTGTAGGCTTTTTTTTGTCAATATATACCATCTTTTACACATAATTTATTTGATGTTACATATTTATTATTACAATTACTGTTATATAGGTGGAGCCTGGAACGTCAACAGTATACTATTCTACTGCAACCGGTCTGGAGGATGAGGTATGCAAAGTGATAATGTATTGATTTATACTAATGGTTATTGATTAACTATATCTTTATATTTAAGACAACTTATTTTTTGATAATCTGCAACACTGTCAGCAAATTGCAAAGCATTTGATCAACAACCTTAATGCATTTATCGCAGATACACATGCAACATTTAAAGGAAACCTTCAGAAAATGTATTTTGTCACTGAATTACATAGACCCTCACTATATGAATGAATGTTTCTGTTTATAAACTTTAGCCACCTAGCGAAAAACTGAATCGTTGGAGCAAAATAACATTGCAACGCATTAAAGGGGCCACAATTTAATCAATATGTTTTGCAGGAGGATCTCACACCAACTCCCTGCAACATCTCTGAAGGTTATCAGGTACAGTTTTCAAATAGGTCTTTTTAAAATGTTACCTGTACAGAGTGTTCGACTTTATGTCAATAATAATTTAAACATTTAAATCCGAAGATTAACCATATCTTTTTACATAGTTTAACTTATATTGTAAGGTCAGCAATCATTAAATCAACTTTCTCAAGATGCACTTTGTGAGATCAAAGATTTTAACATTAAATTGTTTAACAATTTATTTAATTCATGTTCTTTGAATTTCTTTTACACAAGGAATGTACTACTGAAGCGGTCAAAATTGAGGAGACGTGAAAAAGAGGTATACATAAGATATTGTAAAATATCACTTATCCATTTGAACTGCGATGTAATACTTAATATGCTCCAATTGTTTCCATAGTAACATTTTGTTATATGGGATACATTACTCACCGTAATCGTATTTCTGATGCTTGTATCTGCTTAGATTCACATGCTATGCATAGGCCGACATCTAGTGGGAACTGCAGAGTATTACAGTTGTTTTCAAAACTCAAAAAGGGACATCGACAGGGCATGCCAGTAATATTACCCCTAGTGTGACGTCTACTGTACGCATGTTGCTTTTTTGCATCGAGGTCGGTCAGATTGTTTTGTTTCCGACACGAGATTGCATGAAGTGTAGCGTGAGTACAGGTGTAGTAAAGCAGATTATATATCAGATAAAGCCCAGAAAACATCTATGCACCTTCTACTCCAAGGGGAGGCAGGGTGGAAGCATGTGAATCTAAGCAGCTACATCCCTTCTATCCCTTCTGAGGCTTTTGGAATTTGCTTAGATCACATGCTATGCATAGATTAGCAAGCAGTGTTCGGAGGTGGGCTATGAGAAGGTACAGCGGCAACTACATGTTTTTAGCACCGCCTGTCCCACCTGGGAATCTGCTTTAGAGGGAGTTTCAATGCAGTATTGCTGAGTAAAAGTTTAAATAGAGCTCCATGTAGCAGCTTTGCAAATGGTGTCCAGCGGGACGTTTGCGGTAAAAGCCAAGGTAGCTCCCGTACCGCTGGTAAAGTGAGCTCTTGGTGTGAAAGGCAGTGTTTTATTTGATCGTGTAGCAGAGCTGTGTGATTTGACTATCCATCTGAAGATGGCTTTTTTGCACACGCAGTCTTCTTCCCTGCCTGGAGTTATGGAGATGAACAGTTGGTCTGTTTTCCTTAGCGGTCTGGTTTTGTTTACGTAGTAAAGGACCACCCTCCTTACATCTAGTGTGTGGAGTTTATTCTCAGCCGAGCTTGATAGATTTTGGAACAAAGCTGGTAGTTCGGTGGTCTGATTGACATGGAACTTTGAAATGAACTTAGGTGAAAACCTTGGGTGCGTTCTTAATACCAATTTGTCTTTATGGATAACAAAGAAAGTGGTTTGCACGGACAAAGCTTGCAGTTCACCGACTCTCCTTATGGAGGTGATAGCCACCAGAAAAGCCATTTTATATGCGAGGTGTTTAAGGCTAGACTTATGCATAGGCTCAAAGAGGGGTCATACGAGCTTTGCAAGTACTACATTTAGGTCCCACCCTGGCGACAGGTTTATAATAGGATATACTCCCTACATGAATGCCTTAATGACCGGGACTTTCCACCAATACACCTTTCTTTGAGAAGTGGTGTACACGGATAGAGCCGCTAGGTGAACGTTGATTGAGTTTAATAGTAGCCCTGAGTCTATTAAGTGAAGCATGTAATGAACAATGTGTGTTGGAGTACATTCTATTTGTTTTGACTGGCACCATATTACTAATCTCTTCCACTTGTTAAAGTGACAGTGTCTAGTGTTTGGTTTGCATGCCTCTGAGGATTTCCATACACCTTTGAGGTAGATTTAAATGGGCAAACTCTTAGACTTCAGGAGCCAAGCTGCCAAGTTCATAGACTGAGGTTGAGGGTGTAATGTCCCCACCCCCTTGATGAGCGAGCATATTGAAGGGGTACAGAGTTTGATCGGGACGGATATCGCCAGTTTGCACAGATGTGGATACCAAGGTTGTCTCGCCCTCATAGGAGCAACTAGGATTAATGTTACTTGTTCTTTGCGCATCTTGTTCACCACCTTGCTCATTGGAGGAGTTGGGGGGGAAAAGCAGAGGAAAGCCCTGCCCAGTTCAACCGCAGGGCATTCCCTTTGGCGTTGTGTTGGGGAAAACTGGATGTGAAGTACGGGCATTGTTTGTTTTTTCTTGCTGTGAACAAGTCTAACAGGGTGTAGCCCCATTGTGTGAAACTGTAGTCTGTAATATCTTTGTTGAGTTGCCACTCGTGCTCTTCTGGTAGAGGATCTCTAGAGAATTGAGTTCCCTTGGAACATGCCCCGCTTGAGTGCCCACTTCCATATTTTTTGTGCTAGCTTGGACAGTCTTGCAGAATGTGTGCCCCTCTGCTTGTTTATGTAAAACATTCCAGTAGTGCCGTCTGAGTATTTGTATTGTTTGATTTGTCAGGTGTGCTTGGAAGGTTTGTAATGCTGAGCACTTCTAGATGTTCCAGAAGGTTGATGTGATTCTGGGCAGTGATTGGAGTCTATAAACCATATGCTGAGAGATGAAGATAATGGGCCCCCCACACGGTGAGGGATGCGTCTGTTGTGACATCCGCTTACACCATCAGGTCATGGAAGGGTTTTACTTTGTCCACCAACGTAGAGCTTATACTAGGGTTGGCAAAAAGACCACTAGAACGTCTCACTGACCACTTGCCTGAGACCACTGTTTCACCAACCACTCTTGCATTGGGCGCATGCGCAATCGTGCGTGTGGCACCAGGTGAATGCATGATGCCATCATCACAAGCAGGCGCATTGCTTTGCGTACGGTTATCTGGTGACCAGCTAGATACTGAGGCATTTGCAGCAGTATGTTTTGTAGTCTCTCTTTTGACGGAAAGACTAGACCCTCTTCTGTTTTTATGACAGCTTCTCAGAACTGTTTGGTACAAGGCTTGAGTTTCTCGTTGATTGAGAAACCCAATCGAAAAAGTAGATGGATTGTTCTTTGGATATTTTGCATTCAAATTTGGGGATTTTCCCCTGTGATCAGCCAGTCGTCCAGGTAAGGGTACAGCTGGATGGACTCCCTGCGTAGATGCACCATCATCACCGCCAGTGCCTTGGTGAATTCCCTTGGAGCGGATGCTATGCCGAAGGGCAGCACCTTGCATTGGTAGTGATGGTTCGCAATTTTTAAAACGCATGAATCTTCTATGTGCTGGGTTCATTGACACATGAAAGAATGTACATTTCATATCCAAGGTTGCCATGTAGTCCCCCCGACCCCCTGCTTTAGCAGTGGGATTACTTCCTGTAGCGTTGTCATGCAGAATTTCTGTGGCCTGGCATATGTAGTTGCAGGGCACAGGTCTAAGACAGGGTGCATTGTGAGGCCTTTCTTTGGGACAAGAAGTACCTTAAATAAATACCCTCATTTACATGGTTCACCGGGATGATTTCTACGGCATCCTTTAAGAGCAGCAGTGTCACCTCTTCCATCAGGATACGCCGTTCTTCCATAGAGGTGTTCCTTTGTCTTGGTAGTTTGCTGTAACAGTTCAATACAATAACCACCCGCCCCGGTTGAAAGTACTTACTTGTACGAGGTGATTCCCTCCCATAGGTGGGTAAAGTATGAAAGGCGGCCTCCTACTGGAGTAGCATGGAGGGAACCTACAGCGGGTGGTCATTGCTACTGTAACCATTTGAATGTTGCTGTTGGCTGTACACTGCACTAATAATTTGGCGGATTACCTATGTAATGGGGACGAGGAGAGAGCTGCCCTGTTTGTCCTGACAGGGAGTACTAGCAATGCATTTAAAAGCACTTTTATCATAACACTTGAGTCAAAAAAGTATTAGATTGGAACAATTATCTAAAAAAATAAATATTGGGAACAGGCATCATTGACAAACTAGAGAACAACAAAATACCAAGGGGACTGAGAATTCTAATTTTCCCAAATTCTTATAATAAGAAAGACCAAGACCTGGCTAATAAACGGGAGAATAATTTAGGCCAAAGCTCAAAGATTATGATTGAGCTTCTGGTTGAACATGTCAAAAGAGAACATGCAAGAGCCGAAGAGTTAATAGAAAATAAAACAAAGAAGGAATTGGTAATATGACTAACCCATGAAAAATAAGAACTTTACAAAGATTTATGAGATATTGGGTACCTATCAGGACGAAGTAAAACTTTGCAAATTCAGAAAGTACTTTAGGGACAACAAAGATTATCGAGAGGATCGGGTCTATACTTTTCACGCTAAATTTGATGACATGTCAAGGAGATCCAGGGAAAGCACACCTAATACTTCGACAGGCAGCTCTGAGTGGACTCTGATGGGGACAGAACGAATACTACGGAATCCGTGTTTCTAGAGGGCCCTCCAAATACGAACCCGTGAAAGTTTTTTTTAGAGCAGAGAAGGTATATAAAAAAAGGTGCACAACAAGTCAGATTTCAGGTGCCACCGGTTCTAAATACTCCAACATGGAGCGGCGCACGAGGGGCAGAAGGCAGTACAGACGGAAACAGAGCATATTCAGCATCCTAACCAGATCAGGGTCAAGGAAGCAGTTGTGGAATTGATCAGTAACAACCTTGTGGTGAACTTATCTGATAGGAAGCTTAGTGATCTATAGGAGTCTTAAACAAAGGACTATCATTCGCACCCACAGTAGGCACTGATTTCACAGACTTTCAGATAGACCTATTTAAGTTCACCCGTAAGCTTAAATAAAAATAATTCCTTGCGACTCAAGTCAAACAATTTGTGCCTAAAATAGCTCAAAACCCACCCAGCTTACTTACTATACGAGACATTGAGAGCATGCATCTTATGTCATTGGAATTTGATACTAACAAATTAATGGCGGACACATAAAATTTAGATGTTCATACTAGACACTTGCAAATAGAGGAACTAAAACCTAAATCTAAATCTACACCTCAACTATCAAATGAGAACGTGATAGAGACGTTTCACCAAGCATTAATTAACGACATTCACATATATCTTGATAAGAACAAAGGGAGAAGGTTAAAGTACAAAGACAACTATGGGCGTGTTAAGATGGATTTCTGAACTCTGTCCTGGAGGGGCAGAGGTTCAGAAGGCCAGCCTAGTTTCTTGGAACAGGGTAACCTCTGGACAAGCAGACCAATCAAGGTAGCGATCGCTGCGGTCAAGACTAGGTCTCAAGAGGGGTGAGGGTGACTGAAAGCCCGCAATGAGCACACAAAGCAAGGACACTTACAAATTACTCCAAGCAGGTGTTATATTAAAAATAGACACATATATTACAAGGCCTTTGTAATATTGACCATAGTAAAGAATCACAATAAAACTGAAGTAAACCAACACATCCCAATCAAATACAATATATATATACAATTAGCGAAGGGTCTAAAGAGTTCGAAGCACGAAATATGCAGACCACCTAGATGGGGAGGAAAACAGGCAGTGCAAGTAATCGTTTAGACACAGCTCGCCTTCACAGGCCACCTAACTAGAAGGAAGTCCGAGCCCTACGAATAGTGGAGCCTTGTGCTCAAAAGTACCTGCACATGCTGGTGCCGATGGGCCAAGGGGAGGTCTCTTCAAGGAAGTCAGGCAGTTCAGAGTGGTGAACAAAGGAGGGCGAACAGATCTCCGCTACTCAAGCACGGCCTCCACTTGCGGGCAGAAGCAAAGCGCGAGTGCGAAAAAGGTGTGCTGTTTAATACAGCGAGGGAAAGCTACGGGCTACTGCAGGAGGGCAACCAGTTCCTAGCGTTGCTACTCACCGGTCCCCGATGCAGGCAGACACAGGCTTCTCTGTGTCAGTTTCAGTGCTGGCAGGTTCAGATGCGAGCAGGGGACGTCTCGGCGTCATGTAGATTCCGCGGCAGCAGAAGTTAGAGTTCAGGATGTCCCAAACGCAGTGAACCCGCACAGATTGTTACCACAGCAGGGCAATGAAGCGGCGGTGCGTATTTCAGCCCAATGTACACTTCTCACTTCAGACCTGGGAATGCCAAGTGTACCAATCGTGTGAGAGTGCCAAGGACTCGGAATGCAACACAACCTGACAGCGGTAACAGAGCAAGACTCCTGGGTAAGCTGGTCAGTCCACTGGATGGCCCAGAGATGCTTCCGAAGGCTTACGTGCAGGAGATGATGAAGATGCCGAGAATAGTTGTTCCCACTATTCCAAAGGGTCAAAGTATCAGTACAGGCCTTCTCATTCGATCAGCGGCAGAATGGTTTCACCGGACGACAGCAGTGCAGAGGAGCATTCCTTCAGCGGGTCACTGGCGATTCCTCGGTTCAGCCTCTTAGTTGCAGGATACTTGGGTCCTGTATCCGTCGTTCGTGAGAACTCAGGAGATCGACATGGTAGTGGTGTTTCCCGCCTCCTCTTATCCAGAGTTCCCTTCGCACCAAAATGGAGAGGACCCAATGGGAGATCTGCTCACAAAACACTCACACCATACGTGGACCTATCACGGACCACGGTGGTCCCAGGCATTCAAGACACACTAGACTCTCTGGCACGCAGGATGTGTATTGGGACCAGACATCCCAGCCCACATCCTGGAGGCACACACAAGGCCTGTAGAAGCCCGCGAAAGCATGTGTGTTTCGCGGGAAAGTACATGCCCAAATAAGGAAGGCCCCGAGTCGGCTCGACCTGGGGAAGGTGAAGGGGGCAAGACGGTCAGCGGGCAGGACAAAGAGCCTTGTGGTCTGGCCATTTTGGAAGCCAGGCCACCATTTTGGGTTAAGTGCGAGAAACGTGCTTAAACAGCCAAAAGGAGCTCAAAACACAAAGAAACGATCGCTGCCACCAGTCCCGCCCGTGATTCACTTGCACCGTTCGTTAACAATCCAAAGAGAGTGTCTAGGGCCTGTAGAGTGACTAGAGACCCAAGAGAGCAGTAATTTAGCTTACAGTGCCCTCTTTTGTCATGTTGCGCGAAAGCTGCAACATGATAAAAGAACTACGGAAAACAACGTTTCCCGGTACTGACTGTCTTAAGGGCATGTCAGTTTCCCCGTAAGAATGGAGCGAAAGCCCAGAGGAGTGCAGAAGAAGGCTGCACTTCTCTGGCAAAGTCTAGATCATGGTGAAAAACAACAGCAAAAAGTTTAGGGGTTGCCACATGCAAGGAAAATTACCCACAATTAAGAAATCTTTCCTAACAGGGCGAACAACAATCTTTAGAGCATTTGGGATGTGATGAGAGTTTGGTTATTAAGGAGGCAGATAAAGGTGGCAACGTGGTTGTGATGAACAAAAAGGATTATCTCTGTATGGGCAATGCGCACTTAGAAACTCCAGACTACTTCACTAAACTCACCACCAATCCGACTAAGACTATTCAAAAGCTGCAAACTTTCATAAATGGGTGGCATGGGAGGGTTTTTTTGACTGATGAAGAAAAGCAATTCCTTAATATTACAAACTCTGTCATGCCTACCATGTATTTCTTACCAAAGATACACAAGGTTTTTGACAAATTGCCAGAAGTACAGCCCATCATGAGTGGGATAGGGTGGGCTACAGAGGGACTATCGCAATATATAGACATTATGATCAAAAAGTATGCATCGCTACTTCCTTATTATATTAAGGATAGTACCCGGATTCTATCAGAAATCGACTGGAGAGAGGATTACTTGTACCTCTATAGGTAACATCTCTATACACCTCGATTAGCCATGATTTGGCACTTCAGGCTATTGACCGAACCTTCCAAGAGCATTCAGCCTCATACCATTTACATGTGGAGATGCTCAAAGAATGTTTGCACTTTACACTGGAAAATAATGTCTTTCTATATGAGGACTCATATCATGCACAGATTAAAGGGGTAGCTTTGGGGGCTAAATATGCTCCATCATTAGCTAATCTTTTTATGGCTGAGTTCGAGGAGACATGGCCTAAGTAATGAAGATTTTTAGGCCAACATTGCTCTATGGAAACACCATATTGATGATGTTCTGGTGATATGGTACGGTACTAAAGAAAGTTTTGGGGAATATACTCAATATCTGAACATTAACACTTTTGGCATTAAACTAACTGGGATTGTGACAATTCCGAAATTGATTTCCTTGACCTGCATATTTATATAAAACAAGGCTGCATACAGACTAAAACATTTTGCAAGCCGACCAAAGTAAATTCCACCTTGCATGCAGGGGAGTTGCCATAGAAAGGCAACCACTTCTAATATACCAGTAGGAGAATGTTATTGTGCACGCCGCAACTGCACTGAAGATCATACATATGCCCATTAATGTGTTTTACTGGCAGACAGATTTTGGCAAAGGGCCAATGCTCATTAATGATGCCCGTAAGAAAATTGACCACAAAAGAAGGGACAACATGTTCAATCCTATTCCACAACTGGAGATGAAGAGGAATAGCATTGATATTATCACAAAGTATTCACAGGATGCTAATACTCTTTACAGAATTGTGCACAAACATTGGGCCCTTTTGCATATGGACACTGATCTATTGCCCTTTTTGGTTAAGAAACCTAAAATGTGTCTATACAAGAGCCCCAACCCTTAAAAACCAGCTTTGTCTGTCATTTCTGGCCAACGAGAAAATGGGTGGTAGTGATTGGTCAAGCCCATGACAGGCTTTTGCAAGTGCGGCACCTAACGCATGTGCAGGCATGCACACCCGGACTGCAGGGAATTTAACAACATTGGGGGTGCATTTATTAAAATCAAAGACTATCAACTGTCGACCAGACCATGTGGTTTATACGATAATGTGTCTGTCAGAAATTATATGTGTTGAGTACCATAAAACAGCTCCGATTTCGAATTGGAGAACATATGGCAAGCCTAAATAAGCAGGATCATCAACTCTGCTAGCCACTCATTGGCAGGAGTCACACCAAATGGAAGACATGAGACAATTGAAATGAAATGAATTGGTCTAATGAAAGCACACCTTAGTAAAAGGGGTGGGAACCTTAAACTGAAACTACGACAGATGGAGGCTAGATGTATATGCCTTTTGCAGTGTGTGAAAGTAGGGCTCAATTCAGAGCATGAAATTAATGTGTTTTTATGACTTAATATGTATGGATTGGTTATTTTCAATATGTTGTATGTATATGTATACATGGGTACCGTGGAGGGTCTGCCAGATTCTTATATCTCAATATTTATGTAGAATTTCAGGATTAGAAGATTACACACATATACCATCATATAGCAATACATTTATGGATTAATTTATCATTCACAGAGTGGAGATACTATAGTGACATGTATTCACAATTGTGGGCTGGACTATTAACTCACCATACACTTCATACATTTGGCCAATTTACCATTCCTACAGTGGGTGTGCTTTGTTGGGCTACTATATACACATGATTCTGCGCTGGAGCATTTACCTTACTTTGCATATTTGTGACACATGTTGCACTAACGTAGACATCCAAGTATTTAACAGAACTATCACTTAACTGGAGTGGATGGTCTCCTTAATTTTCGCATGAATGGCTCAAAAAGGGATATTCTACCCATTTGACAGCCAGTGACGTTACACTAATTACATCACAACATGGAGCTTAACACTTAAGTATAAATGACAAAATAAAACATATCTAATTGGATTTATTTTAATGGGGCCATGCACATTTGTGGGCAGTAATAGAGTATACAACCACCTTTTCTGTATTTGGATTAGAACATATCTCAACTCTTCTCTTCCTCATTATGGTCCTACAGGTAGACACTTAAAATAGACAACAGCAAAACGTTACAACGAACATGGAGATTTATCCTGGAAAACTATTTTAAAGTAGTTTATGGAAAAGGTTTTTCTACTGCGCTTGATAATATTTCAGAACATATTTACTAACTACTATAGAGGGAAATGCTTATTTTCGGCCGCAAATTGCCACGGTAAACAAAAGCGGAACGGTAGGACGTCATGTGCACATTTCCAGATTTTGACTGCGAAAAACCTTGTGCGACCAATCCCTTTTGGAACATCAAGTTATGGTGAGCAATTCTGAAGGGGTGACATGAATTAAAGGATTTGGTGCGTTTTAGTTAGCAAACAACTAGTATTCTGCCTAATGCATGATATTCGGATTCATGGGGGTATTGTCCCAAATACAACAAAAAACACTATATTCTCCCACAGGTATCGGAACCAGTGAATAATGTTTGTATCTTTGCAGACATCCCATTTGGGTATTCTTTTCATCAAGTCAAGAAAATGAGAATCGGAATATCTGGTAAGCTTTTTTTCAACTAAAGATAATATACTATGCCTCATCTCAGTTAACAAGTTACTCTAAGGGGTAACTGTAAATATTATAATGCTATCAAATCAGGGAATAGCCTAATTAGGCTAACATTTGCATTTTAATGTTTTAATTATATTTTGATAGAGACACATATGGATAGAGACAATTATCAGTAGCCCATGAATTGAACATACAAGTACACCTTATGGAATCAACAGGATGGGAACATTGAAATTGGGTAAGGTAAAGGGACATACTTATTCTAAACAAGGATAGTCACAACAATTGCATAATGACCAATACAATCTTTGGATACATTTTTGTCTAGTTGATGTAGAATAGAGGACAGCACGAGGAAACTAAGAATCAATACGCAGCTCGAGCTCAGTTTGGATAACCTTGCTGCTCAAACACACAATAAGGTTAGTCATCCCTGAATGTGTCTAACAGGTTTTTTGGGCAATTTACAGTGGGGACACCAATATTAATGTGTGCTTTTTACTAGATGCCAACTAAAAAATGAAGTTGGTGAGTTATACATTAGATTGAGAGGCACTAGACCTGGCATGAGCACTGATGGGCAGATGTTTATATCACATATACAATGGAGATATAGTAACATGCACTATACCAGTGTATTCTCACCTCAAACATGCCATTGGACAGTGTTTAGACTGGCGCATTGCAACAATACAAACTGGCAGCTCAATCTGTGGGACAGCATGGGGCTGATGATGAAACAACATGACAATATATTGTTCTTATGTGATATACGTAAGAGGAATGAATCTAGTATAACTCACGTATAAGTGTCAACTGGTTTAGAACTGGGATCTGCGCATTATTATCAATGTCAAAAGGTCTGCAATTAATTTAGGATTAGTTTTTGCTTTTTACATGCCCATCCTTTTGAAACCTTGTTACATTATGGGTATGTAACTCATTTTGAAATGGATATTGTATAATTTCTGATATTTTGTGTCTACGAGGTTTAACACATTCAAAAATGTATACAGCCTTGAGGACGACCGAAGGTCTAAACATGTGTCGGCTGTGTTGGATACTACAATAAAAATATTCTTATAGATAATTCATTGAGAATTGTACATCTCTTTAAAGACACAATCAAGTGTATGAATGCTAAATGT
Organism: Ambystoma mexicanum; assembly: GCF_040938575.1. Classification (NCBI taxonomy): domain Eukaryota; kingdom Metazoa; phylum Chordata; class Amphibia; order Caudata; family Ambystomatidae; genus Ambystoma; species Ambystoma mexicanum. Next base: position 1,071,662,807 of record NC_090931.1, read on the forward strand.
TATAGCGCAATTTGTCAGCATTACCTTATTTTCATTGCTTGGGGGATGTTGAGCCGCCTCTGGAGCAGGAGGATCTACCCCTAGTGCGAGAACTTCTTTGACCTCTTTGAAACCCTTGTTGCGAGGACTGTCCCTGTGATGAACCCCAGGACGAGCTTTGAGCTCGGTTGTAACCTGATGCACGTTGAGCGTTTTGCCTCCTAAAACAGCAAAAAATTGTAGCTCCCTCTTTGTGCAGAGGGTTTATTGGGGAGTTGCCCTAATGATTTTAGGGTATCCTATTCTTCTTTCGTGCTCTTTAGGGTGTCTTCCCCAGCTTTGCCAAACACCACGTTGTCCTCTATGGGCATATTAAGGAGGGTAGCCTGAGTCTCGAGCTTGAAGCCAGACTGGCGTAGCCATGCATGGCATTTGATCAACATGCCTTCTGCTACTATCCATCCTGCATGGTCTGCTGCATCCAAGTTGTTCTCGAGGATGCTACTTGTTTACCCTCAGCAATGGAGAGTGACAGTTGTGTTTTCAAGGGCTCTGGGACTTTGCTCGGCCATCTCATCCCACTTGTGACAGTTGTAACTAGCTAATAAGGTGGTGGTATTAGCAATTGTAGCCTGGTAAGCTGCCAAACAGGCTACCTTTCTTCCAAAAGTGTAAATCCTTTTACTCTAATTATCAGGAGGGGCTTCGGAAGAGGCCAGAGGTGTTCCTGGTCTCTTTCTAGTAGTTTTTACCACTAAGGAGTCTGGTTTTAACTGTCCCCAGATGTAAAGGGGGTCTCACGGAGCTGGTCGGCAAACTCAATGCGCGGGTTAACTGCCTGTGTTACATTTGGAGTAATCAGAGAGAGTTGGAAGCGCCTCTGTACTGATTGAAGTAGGGGGATGAATTGGGTAGCAGACCTTATCACCCGGTTTGTCCTCAACAAAGTCCTTGTCCACCTGTGTCTCTTGTTTATCGATTTTAAAATGTTATGCCACTTTTAGGAGCAGGTTAATATATTTGATTATCTACTGGTGTGTCTGCAACCGGTGGGTCCGAGTGATCTAGTGACTGTATGACGTAGACATCCTCATCATCACCATCATCACATTGTTCGACTGCACCCATGTACCCTTAGTCTTCTTGGTCAGTGTAAATTCCAGTGTCGTGGAAGTCTTGCATGGTGTCACAATAAGCAAGCTTCCCTAAGTCCTGTTGCATGGTGGAAGCTTGTGTGGGCTTTCTTGATGGGGGCTGGGAAACTGCTGCCCCACTTTACTAGCTGGCCCGCTGTGTGGGGCACTCTGAAGATTTACTAGGGTATTCAAAGAAATTAGCTAGCAAAGACATCCGTCTCATGACTATCAATCATTTCTGCTGTGCATTGTGATGAACTTGGGATTACGGGGAGAACAGAGGCAGGTGGGGTGGGTGTTGGTTCCTAGTGCAGGCATTTTTAAAAAAAATGTTTTATGGCACGTAGCCTCTGAGATGGTGCCCTCCCCCATGGTCATAATCCCCAAACTAAAGCCCTCTCTCTGTGTTTTAGAATACTTATGGTTCCTCGAAGTCTGACTTTTCAATAGCATGTCTGGGACGTGTTTCTTACTTGGCTCACTCCTCTTCAAGCTCAGTGAAGTTTTCGAAGAGGCCTCCGAAGGTCATTTTTCAGCATGCAAGGGTACCATTGACGCATCTTTCAACGCATGGTCGTCAGCGTGCAAGGACTTCGTGACTTCAAACACATTGTCAGAAACAGACATCCCTGTCCGTTTCGGGGGCCTGTCGTGACGCGACTGCAATGGCCCAGAGGACAGGGAACTTTCGGACCTCCCTCTTGATGCCATGTGTGGCTTTCTGGTCAGAATTGAGGTCGACTTTCAGCCGTGGGAGGTGAGTTTTATGTGGTGTGCTTTGGTCGTGCTAGTGCCACCGGGTGTCATCCCCATAGCAGAACCGCCAGCCTGCCTGTTGGGGTCGAGGGCTTGCACATGGGTATCTGACAGATCTCAATTGCCCTCGCGGTCACTGTAGATGTCAATGCTGCTGTTGCTGGAGGCTCCCTCAACGTCCATGGCAGCCTCAGCCTGCATTGCGTGGCGGGCCCAGCATTTTGTTTTGTGGTCCTTAAGTGTTTTGGGCTTGAACCCTTCCGAGGCCATATAAAAGTTTTGTCGAGACGAGTTGGTGTAGTCGTCAACGATAGTAGTTCATCCTCTATGCCGTCGCCGACGATCTTGCGGCAGAATAGCTAACAAAGGACAGAAAGAATATAGTGATTACATTTTTCTAAGCAAAGGAGATAGTCAGACTAACCGACGCACAAGATTCCGTTAGAAAAACCCCGTCCTCTTGGTCTCTCTGGCAGCGCTGGCACAGAAGACCTTCATATGGGTTCCATACCTTTGCAAGATGTCGACGACTGGGTCCTCAGTGTATCATCGTCAACCAACTCTCTAGTTGTACGACCAGAGGGCAGTGTGAGCAGGCTGCTCTAGCTTCACTTCCTCATTAGACATGTAAGCTGTGCAGGGGAGGTGGGCGGTGTGTTGCTTCGTGTGACACTTTCCAAAGCAAAATGCTAGTTTTCCTTTTGCTGGGTAAGCATTATTCTGCTTTATGACCTTTGCCTACTTGGCTCTTCTGAGCAATTCTACTGGGCGCTCCGCCCACCCTTTCTTTCCTTTGTGTCACTGTTCCATCCTCCCTGCTCTTTGCGGCCCTGCATTCTAATTCGCAGCTCGCTGAGAGTCATGTAATTTGTTATAGTCATATTGGCCGTTTCTCCCCTCTGCACTGCTGTTTCTTGCAGCTCCTCCTTTCCACATGTCTATGGCTTAGCTGTTCCCTCCTGCAGTTTCTCACTGTGGCAGGCTTCACCCTGAGCGTTTTTTTCTGACGCACTTTCACAGTGCTTTGGGGAATCAGTATGGTGTGGCTCACAGTCATTTCCTGTTCTCCTCAGATTCCTATCTTTTACCATCTGACTACAGCTCTGTCCTGGAGTCATCCTATTCTGGATTCTTACCTTCTGGGTTCTACAGACTTCTTTCTACGCTAAGCACCTCTGGATCTACTGTGTACTGAGTCTACAAGGACGTCTGTACACTAGTGCGGGATGGCAAAGAAGAAGAACACCACAGTGTTTTTATATGGGAGTATATATGGGAGTTCTCTTTTCAATATAACCAGGCTGACTACATCTCTAAAACCTAAACATGTGTGTTCCTCAAGACCTTGGGCTTAGCCCAGGGAACACCTCCTTGACTTCCTTTTCTACCAGGAGACAGGAGAGGCCTCCTGGGCTTGGTTCCACTTTCAGCAAAGTACCATATCCCGACGGTCAAAGAACAGGCAAGTTCTTTTCATACTACATTGCTGAACAATTTTGCATTACTGTGAAACTGGTACATGGTCTAACAGATTCAGTGTCATGATGCAAATGTCCAGTGGCTGGCATTTTAATTGAATGTCAGACGTGACCCATGCAAAGCAAACATTAGTAACGTTACTAGCTAATATATTACTTTCCAAGATGGCCAGGCTATTAAACTAGATCGTACCAACGTGGTACTCCATTGATGTATTAGCCCATTGCTGGACTTGCGCATCTGTGTGCTGCTGCCGCCCCCTTGCAACATCGGGTAGGCACCATGTGCTTGCCCACTGATTTGACTTTCTCATATGTATGCTACTGCTGCCCTGCAACCTGGGGTAGGCACTATGTATTTGCCCACAGATTTGACTTTCGCATCTGTGTTGCCGCCACCTTTTATCTTGTGGTCAGGCTCAATGGATGCGATCACTATGTACTTCTCTTTTGCAATTTGCGTATGATGTATTACCTTGCACATTCCACGATGTAATTCATCTCTTACGCTTCCTTTTCTGTAACCTGAAGCACTGTAACCAATCTAAGTTCAAGCGTCTAGATACCCCAGGGTTTTGAGCACTATATAAACAAGCACGTGAACGTTTCCATGACTACCCATTAGTTTACATTAGCAGCAGCGGCGGCATCTGCGCTACATTTCACAAGCCTTCCGAGCAGAGCAGCAGCACTAATGCATGGGATTAGGACACGCTATACACCATAGCGATAAGTAACGTTTAGATATATCAATTTAGACTGATTACATTATATGAGAACAGCACTTGGAACTTTGTTATATCGATACAGAATCTCAGCAGAACGCTGCGTGGCTCTCATGAGTTGTTACAGGTCAGTCAGCATGCCCACAGGACACATGCCTATCACGCTGCATGGGAACAATTTCATATCCCCTTAGGCTTCTTATAATCACCAGCTACACACAGGTGTTAATCTGGGACGGGCTCTAACAAGAGGTTATATCGCAGTTATCAACATAAAAAAGGCAATAGTTCTGGATATGAAAGAGACAAGAGTGATTACCTTAGTTAAGAGTGATAACCTTTGTTAAGAAACAGACATATATAGTCTGTGTTCAAGAAGCACAAGTAAGAGAATTGTACAATTATGCTTCGTTCCTATTATGGTTCTCTATATGTTTCAACTTTTCAATTTTTCTATATTGTGTGGTTGTTTTGTACGTCTTGTGCCCAAATGTTTCATTTAAACAATTGGTGGATATTATGATTATGCTGTGGCACACATTTGATTGCCCCAATGTAACAAAATATTATTGTATATGATTTGGTGATGGATAACACTGATGACCATTTCTACTTCGCAATTGACTGATATGGATCAGATGAGGATTATGGACCATGATGAAGTACTACTATAATCCGAAATGCATTGGCACGATTCACATCTGCACTGACATTTTGAAAATTAAACTCTATAAAGCTCAAATTACAGATCATTTATCAATAAAAAGACATTGAGCAATTCATAAATGACAGGAATGAGTTACAACCACATTGTGGATATTCGGGTGTGCAACCCACACCGAGAGCTAAACAGCCTACGTCTTTCTACTTACTTCCATATTGGCGTGCCCTGCACAGAGGCACGAAACAGTGGGTCTGCACCCCACTCACAATCAGAAAATGTTGAATAAAAAATGATATTCAAGAAATTTGAAAAACTACATTGTTTGTAGCAGTGCCAGCTCACATCACTTGCCATGGAAAGTACCACTGGATCATTATAACAGCACACGTCACTCAGAAGAAACAGCCACCACACAAGATGTTTCAGAATTGCTTGCAGAACCGCTCACCCAATCCACACCCTCAAAAAAAGCACTAAGAAACAGACCAGGTTTTCTGTTTCCCAAATACACGTGGACAAACAGGAAATCACACAAAAACCTGAAGCATCTTCGCTACTGATTGTTGATGGTGCTTGTGAAGTGTTGAGGATTACCACCATGGAATCACAAAACAGTATACTTCTGAATGATTGTCTATTAAAAGTACCAAAATACATTGGCCTCATTACAACCCTGGCGGTCCGGGAACTACGGTACCGGTAAGCATGCTGGGACCGCAGTTCCCGGACCGCCATACTACGAGTTGTGGTTGCGGGTGCAACACAGCCCGCAGGTTTTTCCTGGCGGGCTTTGCGGCACCCACGACCAGAACTCAACAGATGCACCGGCACCATCATGACGTCCCCATCCCCATCCCCATTCAGCCCTATTGGGCTGGGATGGGGAGGCCCTTGTTTCCGGCACCAAAAAATGGGCAATTACCGGGTCCACTGAACTCTACATGACCCAGTTCTTGCCCATTCACGGGTGCCGGAAAAAATGCAACTCCGGCAGCGCCGCGTCAGTTTTACCAGCACGGCTACCACCAGAGTTGTAATGAGGCCCATTGTGTTAGACTGCTGCCTGATCCAGATTATGAAAATGATTAAATGTGATCATAAATTGCATTGGAGGTTTTGTGGGGAGACATTGGTGAACTTCACTCGTGTAGTCAAAGGCACCAACCTGAAGATCAAGGGTATCTCTGTACACCACCATAATTAATTTTCATGTTCTGCTCAACCTATACTTGGAAAAGTGCCTGCTGGAAAATGTACTTTGTTTGTGTGCTTGATTGTTTAGCAGATCAACGTACAGTACAGTTTAAAGTTTGTCCAACATGAGGGACTCTAGTTTTTTTCAAAAACCAAGTATTACAAATATCAGAAGGATTTCTGGTTTCCCCGCTATTAGCCAGGCATGGACACTCGAACAGATGCTAATGGACAATGCTCACGCTGGTAAAAAGCTCTGGCTTGCTGGCGATGGACAATGTGACAGTCCAGGTTTTTCTGTTAAATTCTGCACTTATTACTTCCAAGACAGGGAAACCAAACCAATAGTGAGTTCAGTCATCATGCAAATATCTGGATGTACATCTGTTGCCATGGAAAATTATAGTTTCATTAAATACATTCAACTTCTGCAATCCAGAGGAATACAGATAGGCCTGATAGCCACTGACAGGCATGTTTCAATAGCCAAGGCAACGTGACAGAAGTTCCCAGACAAAGCATCAATATGATTTATGGCATGTCACAAAATCAATTAATTGAAAATAATTACAGCTGCTGGAAAAAAGGGCTACATAAACATTTTGAATTGGTTACAGTATCAGCAACTATCTTTGGTGGAGCTCATAAACCTGTGATGGATCCGTTGGGCCCGTTTCAATATTTCAGGACGGCAGTCCAAATAGCTTGATAAAAATAACATAGCACCTGCTACATAAATTGGTCATCCAGAATTGCATGATACTGTAGGCTAAAAACCAAAAAACAGTTTCAGGTGCTCCTATTGAGTTGCAGCCTTCTTCAGAATTATATATATGTGATCTTTTGAGGAGGAAGGGTCCTAACGGCTACAAATGTGGATAATGTATTAATTATGTATACATTTATTGCCTCCTACAGTGGTCCTACCACTTAAGCCAGATCTTAAAATGGGGTTCTCACACCTTCGATTTCATACATAATCTGCAAAGGGAAACACACAGTTCACCAGTTTGGGCGACAGAGGGGGCAATTATTACTCTCCAACCACTTTTTGGGGAAGGAAGAGGCTTGGAAGGTGTATCAGTCGTATCCAGAGAACCTAGGTGGAATATCTGAACTTGGTAGGAAGCAAGCATGAAAATGTTGAAATAGTGTCCACCTCCATGGGTTCTCCTTTGGGTTACCACCTGGCTTCCATTACAGAGGCAAGGACTAAATCCAAGTAAGCACCAGCATACTAGATGCTACTGCAAGTATTTGGTGGAATCTCTGAAGACTGCAGTTTGGGTTTTAAACTCAGTAAGCCCAATATGTGCTGGTCCAGCCTTGTCTACATCAAAGTCCTGTAATGAATCTTACAGGCACAGGGCACAAATTGTGCAATTGGTCATTTATTTATCACTTAATATAAATGTGTCAGGACTTCTGAAGAGAAAGGGCGTACACTTTCAGAATTCTAAGAAAAAGGCGTTGCTAAAGAAAACAAATATAGAATCAGAAAGATTGATCACAGTTAGGAAAAAAAGACCCTTGACTCCTCAAAAAGGAACAAGCACATGTGGGATTACCTTTGCAGATCGCCAGAAAATTGAAATGCATCTCCAAAGGTCAAACTATACATGCCTTCGCTGGTTTGAAAGTAAAAGTATCCGATTCCACTACGACACCTGCTAATATTCCTTTCTTTTGGTCCCTTTGTGGCCCTAATGGGGGATCACAAGGGTCATTTTTAGCTGCAGATCCCCATTGTACTTGAAACAGGTTGTGGTGCTCTGGTGGGGGTGCATTGAAGGAGGAATACGCCAGTATCACTAAATCCATGGAGGCCAACAGTTTTTTTTTTTTTTTTTTTTTTTTTTTTTTTTAAGGTGGCACATTAGAACACCGAGAGCGCTTTCCAAGACGATTGTTCTAAGCCATGAGCAGAGTTGGCGGCACCTGTGTGGAGAGCCAAGAAAAAGACAAATGGGTGGGACAAGTGCCACATATCACTGCAATCAACCTATAGTAGAACCTTCTCTAAAGCGCCCTCACACATGTGGTAAACTGCAGGTGATTGTGCTCCAGTCCAAAGAAAGCAGGAATTTATTCCACCAGGGTACCTCACAACAAGAAGCAAAAACCACACTGGAAATGCGCACAACGCACACAGCAAACAGACAAGATACATGGGGAGAATAATGTGACAAATCCTTTGATGTCGTCACTTCCCCCAGAGGGGAGCCCGTCCCATAAGGCCAGGGAGATTAGGCCACTACCCGATAATCCCCCTAGGGGTGGTACTCAGTGGGAGGATCTCATGGGGAGAGACTCCCCCTCCAGGGGCAAGGACTACCATCCAAGGGAGTCTTCCAACCCTATACCCACCTACCATACGTATGCATATCAATTACCCTCCTCCATTAGCCTCCACCTCCATGTTACCCAACTGCCCCATGTATGTGTGTAGAGCCATAGGGCTGCTCTCTAACGAGAAGAGGACAGATGACTCAAGAACCTATGGGATTGAGACAAAGAAGAGACACAGAGCCATGAAGAATACCTAGTGAAATGGTCATCACCATTCTAGCTTTCGGCAGAGGCAGGACTGCAAGGTTAGGATAAAAACCGGACTTACAGAACTGCCTGAGAAGCTAGAGGAACTGCACTGGAGAGAGCCATAGCATCAGCTGAAGAACCGCCCAGCCTCAGAGATTTGAAGGAGATGCATGGAAGAAATCCATTTGGTCTCGGAGGACCAAATGGAACCCGGTGATGTGGAGTGAAGATAGAGCAGCACTGGGAGCAGGACGCTAGTAACAAGCAGCATCGGACCAGAGTCAGCAAGCAGAGGAATGCCCAGCAACGACTGCAAGCACCAAAGAGTGAGAGGAGGATCAGAGATCTCTTTAGCAGTTGTGAACGGTGTAAACCAAGCCTGAGAAAAGGAAAGTGAGTCATTCTCCTGGCATTGTGAACTGCAAGTAAGGCTGAGACAAGGCCACAGAAAGGGAGCCAATTCCCCTGGAATTGTGAAAATACTGCGAGCAAGATACCTGGAGAAGGGCAGCATTTTCCAGGAACCCAAGGTGAAGAAACAACTACAGGCAATAAGGAATGCTGATGTTTGCTTTGGAACTTTAATCTGAAACAAGGGCGTCATTCCCCCAGATGAAGATCTCACCTAAAAATTGTAACTGTACCCTTTCAGTTAAAATGAGAACTTTGCTGCTTATTGACATTGCAACCTGGAACTGTTTTGGAAAGGGTATCGAGACCTCGGGAAAGGAGCAAATCCAAGCAAAAAATCTAGTTCTAGAGCACACGCCTTTTTCAGCAGGAAAATGTATATTTGAAAGCAGTGTTTCAAGGTTATACGGATTGGTTTGGAGTTCAGGGGAGAAACATGCAACTCTGACACACAAAGCTGCTGCTATGACAAAAGAATATAGGCCCCTAAAGTAAAGGCCACTCCAGTCCCTGCAACCCATTGCTACTGATCAGAGTCAGTCAAAACATAATAAGGTAGCCAGTACTTTTCAATTAATATACGAGATTAAGAATCAAAGTTATGGAGTATCCATACAGATTTGTATTTTTAATAGTGAGCTCAGAGCATTTCAGGTACAACCCTACGTCAGGAGCAAATATGAGAGAGAATATATTAATCTTCATCTTCATGAGATATCTAAAGTGCAAGTAAAAAATATAATCCGTAACATCCTTTCCTCAATCTTTCAAAATGATTGGTACCAAGTTAATTGGTGCTCAACTTTCAATAACCTGGATGACTTTAGGAGTGATTATGTCCTCAAGATATCTTGTCATGTGACGGTAAATAGGACATTAGAAATTGTATTCTGATATAGTATTATTCATTTAATTCTCAATCGAATATGAAGGGCGTGCAAGGGCCTTCTCAGAGAAAGAATCTCGTTTCACGGTTTCAAATTAACAAAATTCGATTCAGGGTGTACATTTAGGACTAAATTAGTGATCTGAAATAAATACAACAGTAATCAGGAGCTTTGAGGGGCCTCAATTTATCAGAAAATAATAAATTCCAAGGGATATATATATAGTAACTCACCATCAATCTATGGCGAGAAATTAGTTCAGGATTGTTAATTATTTTATTCTTGAATCTGAGAGAAGAGCATCGCTTAATATGCAGGCAAGTGTCCATTGTTGCAAGAACAAGATTAACAATTTCCTACACCGGTCTCACCTTAGTTCAGCACATACCATCAAGCTGACTTGTGTTTGAGGTTCTGGTAGGGTCACACTAGAAGTGTAGCTGTAGTGAGCAATCGGGTCTGGACTGATTAAGTTCATGAATTTGTAAGAGGTATGTATACCCCTTAAAATATAGGCAAATGTTGACTAAACATCCTCAATGTTATGGGAATAGGATCTAACCAATTCATTTACAGGTCTCATCTTAGTCCAGCAAATAAGTTCACTGGCGTTCTGAAGTCCTGAGGAGTCACGCTAGGAAATCAAAATGGCCAACTTATGTACAACGTAGCCAGACTTCTTAATGCATTTGCGTGAATACATCACTGGTTTATGGCAAACTGATTTAGCATTTGTCAACAATAAGTTTTACACTTTCAAATCTTTAACATATGATGTCTGAAGCGTACTATGGAGTAAATCACATTCAAGATGGTGAATACAACCTTTTCCACGCTTGGAACAAGGGTACCCATCATATTTTATGAGTAAGACTAACTCGTATCTTGTTCTATCCAAAGGTAGCCTATTCAATTACACATGTTTAGGTTTTAGAGATGTAGTCAGTCTGGTTATATTGAAAAGAGAACTCCCATATATACACAGGTTATTCCATCCATCACATTGGTTCATACAGTTTACCAAAGACATGTATATGCAGAGTACTGAAGGAATCATCTTTCCATTTGAAGCATAGGAGGGCCCATTTCACTGGATATGGTAAAATATGCATAGCATAACAGCATGTGGATGGGCACAAAATGCATCTTTACATTAGAATTTGAATATACATGATTCTCTATTCAATCAAGTCTGATTCAAAGCGTTCATTCTCATTTCAATTAAGTATCCCCGATGAACACATTTCTGCAATATGCAATTTAGTTAAACGCGTAAGGACAGAAGCAGGGTTTTTGCCACAGGACAGTGTACTCTTGATTTACATGAACAACCCGACTGAATCCTTTGTATTTTAGTTAAGGTAGGGAAACCCCTCGGAGTAAAAAAAAAAAAGAAAAAACCTCCTTCCTAATTCCATTTTCTGGTGTATGCCAACAACCGTGCCACCTGTGCGTCAGTCTACTCCTTCTGCCCCCTTGCAGTACAAAGAATTTTCTTTATAGCTAGTCCAGGGGACGCCAATGGGTCCACTACTCTACCCGGTCCAACACTGTCAGAGGAAGGAAGACGCTGACACAGCGGAGCTATGGTGGCCCGCACCGCCATTTATCAGGGGTAAAAGCGCAGTGACCTCACCTGCAAGCCTTGCAACTGTAGGAGGCATTAGGCACAGATAACTAAGCTGTCTGGCAGGCGAGGTGAGCAAAGGGAACTGGCTAAGGGGAAAGGGTCGAGGAGCAGGTTGATGGCCTCGAGGGCTATGACCCGATTGCTTGGTGTTACTCGTTCAGAGAGTAAGCTCTAGAAAGACAGCAGGAAAGGTTGGAATTTGAGTCCATATTTCTAGCCTCCATTCCCATGACTATACATCTGCATATAGCTTCCCCCTTTATCCTTTCCTAAGTGCACGTTAGCCTGGGAATGGGTGAGGTGGGGTATTTGGGGTGACCGAGCAGTTCTGCTTTTGAGCCCCTTTGCTCTCAGTTCCCTAAACTTGGCCTCTGCCACGTGCAACTAGTTGGTGCTTACCTGCAGTCTTCTGCTGTCTGTGCCAGATTGTCCAGGACTTTGGAGCAGTCTACCTTGATGGCCTCCAAGCCACCACAGGCTTTGCCCAACCCCCGTGCCTGGTGCAGGCATGTGACCACATCAGGAAGAGCTCCTGCAATGTACAGATCACAGCACATTTGCACCATCTACCTGCCGTCATCGCTGCCTGTGCCCCTGTCTGGGACTTGGGGCCGTCTCATCGCTGCTGACGCAGGCGCTCTAGATTTGCCCCGCCTCCCTAGTTTGGCAACTGGCACAGGATTTCACATGACCACCACATTAGGAAGTGACTCTAGGGTGTCCCTAGTCCTCGGCGTCCCATTCAAAGGCCAACCTCTTAAAGCCTTTGATCATTTCGGTTTACCCCTGCCAGAGACTGATTACGCACAGACTAGCCACCTATTCATGTACTTCTCCAATATATTCCTGTCTTTATACCCTGTCCTATTCCATCGAGGATAACCCATCACACTTTCCTCCCTGCTAGCCTCTGCTTGCACACAAGATAATTCAAATTTTTCATGTCCCTTCATTACTTCTGATGCTCTTCCCAGTTTCATTTTAGTCTTCTGAACGTTCACTCAGTTTGCAACAAATCTTATTCTATTCTTGATTTATTTCTTCGCGCTCTTACTCCAGCCTACCTTCTTACCGCTTCCAATTCTCTGAAATGCCTCACCCAGTCAGTCTGGTTCCTGCCTCCATTTAACGTTTTCCTCACTTCCTCCTCTCTCCTGTGTCCCGTGTCTTCCTGTCCCTTTTTTTGCCTCTGATCACCTACTAATTTCTTTCCTCTGCTGATCTATTTCTACTAGCTTTTCTCATCATAATTAAGCTTAATTTGACTTTTCTTCTTTGCACTCTTCTTTTCCATCAATCCCACTTTTCTCTTCCACCCCCACCCCTCCCCCAATACAACAGCTAGTACTTTACTCTCTTCTGTGCTATCCATCCTGGACTCCACTTCTCCTCTGAGCCCTTTTGACCCTACTCTTAAAACTCCACAGCCCTGGCTCTCCCCCCAATGTGGTTTCCCGTACTGCAGCTTGCGCAAAGCCGAACAGCAATGGAAACATTCTTCCTCCGCTTTGTCCTAGTCATACTCTCACCTTTGCAATCCTTTAATTTGGCTTTAATTACATTTTTCAGAACTCACAATCTCACCACTCTTCTCCCTCCATCAGCTTCTTCACAATAATCTGTCTCCTAAAGCGACCGACCCATCCATTTCATCCTGCTCTACCTCTGATCTTACACACTACTTCACATCTATAGCAAATCTCTGCTCACCTTGCATGTCTCGTTAAACCATCTCCCCATCATACATCTATTCTTTTTCCTCATGCGCTCTTCTTGCTGACCGACATCTCTGCCCTTTTAGCTCATGCTCACCCTATTGCTTCTCGTTCCGATACTCGTCCATCTTCTTCCTCAAGTATATCCTCTTATCTCACCTCCAACTCCTCCTTTGCAAATTCTTGCTTTCCTGCCACTTTTAAGCATGCACTTCTTGCCATCCTGAAAGAACCCACTCGACTCATCTATTCCAGTCTTCACTTCTACCCCCTTTCTAAAATTCTTGAGCAAGGTGCTTATGCTCAGGTAACCTGCTATCTGAATCTTCACTCTCTCCCCCCTTCTCTTCATTCTGGCTTTCATCCTGCTCACTGTACAGAGACTGCTCTTCTACATCGCTCAAATTCTCTCTGCTCTGCTAGTCAGTCCAAGCTCTATTCTTGACTTGTCTGACGTTTGACACTGTTAATCACTCTTATTTCCTCCATCTTGGTCACCTCTGGGTCTGTTCTATCCCGCCCTAAGGCCTTACTTTAACGTGGGCCGAGCACACTTCTCCTTCACGCTCTCTTACATTGTGTCCCTCAAAGCACAGTACTTGGTCCTCTTCTCATACTGCTCCTCCCTTCTACTCGTATCTAATCTTTTTCATCTGTACGCCAACATTGATCTTTTTCTACTTTTCCTTCAATTCTGCTCTTCACTCTGTTTCAAACCGTCTTTCTGCTGTTCAAAACTGTATGTGCTGAATTTGTACATCTTAATCCTGCTTCCACTATTTCTTCTAGTCCTCCCTCTATCTTTCTCACCATCTGCACGTAACCGTGGCGTTCCTGCGCTCATTTTCTCTTCACACTTACTCTATTGCCCGCTCTTGTTACACACTGTCCAACATCCATTAGGCGCATCCCATCTATTTCCATGTCACTAAATGTTCTCTGGCCTTTTCTCGTATCGATTATTGCTTAGTCTTCCTGCCTCCCATCTCCTATCTTTTCTCAGTCTATAATTCCTCTAGTCTCCTCATTCCTTTATCCGGTCCATCTTATTACAGCCTCCCTACTTTCTTTACTACTCCCTTTTGAATCTTGGCTTTACCACCTTCTCTCAAATGTACCCATGGTCTGGCCCACTCATCTCTCTGCCTTAGTCTCGTTTTATGCCCAATCTCACCCTCAGAATGAATTTCTTTTTACTGTTCCTAAACCTCCTTGCGCTTCTAGTTTCCGTTCTTATGCTCTTCTGGCTCCAAAACATTGGAACGATTTCCCCTTTCACTTCATTCTGCTTTATCTCTCCATATCTTCCAATCAAACCTCAAAAACAATCTATCTTCTCTTGTTACTTAATCCTCTGGCTTTCCCCCCTCTTCTGTTTTTACCTAGGTTTTTATCATGATTGTACTTTAATACTTTGTTCAGCACCTTTGGTGCAAGGCACTTTATAAACTGAATCCAATGAACGGTGTATGCACAAGTTCTATAATGTCAAAGACCATCCTGTGCGTAACCTGTAGCCAATATACTGATGTGTAACAGAAGTCAGATTTCTCTGCAGCGCAGGCCCAATACCAGCCTGACTGCTGCGTTTCACGCTAGCTAGAGCTCTTCAGATCAGGACAGCAACATAACGCAGGCATGATTGTACCAAGAGGCCTGCCACAGTGGCCCAGTCTAAAAAGAAAAATGTTGCAGTTGCACATGAAAAATATGGAGGATGGGGAATTGGTTCTCAGAAATACTAGGAAATGTGCAAAGCAAGATGGGGTGGGCAAGATCGGAAACATTCTTGTTAGAAGGCAGCTAGTTGTCACATAAGCGTGGATAGCACCTAGACTGGGTTTTAGTGGTGTGCATTAAGCAATGCCAAGAGAACTATGTAACTGCATAGGATGGGTAGGCAATATTGAATTAAATGTGTTCAAAAAGCAGCAAGATGTAGATTAAACAGGAGTGAGACAGTGGGCAACCATTGTATAGTAGCAGGTACCCTTTGCTACAAGTTAAAGTCTCCCCTTGAACACGTAGTACAGTCAGTAAAGCGCAAGGATGGAGTGGAGACTAATGGATTTTTGTGCACCAGAGACCCTGCATATCCTTCAAACACAGCTCGGAGGTAGAGCAATGAGAGCTCTTGCCAGTGCCAGCATCAGCTGCATGAAAAAAAAGATCATGCTGTTTCCATGCCAAGAATCTGAGGGAAAACCGATTAACATCTCCAAATTATTAGTCCTTGGATGTCTTACTTACCTGTAACTGTATTTCTCAAGTATTGGTATCTTTCATAGATTCACATGCTGGAATATTCCCCATCAGACCGGGAATCCTTAGTAATTTAAAATAAATATATACATTATTTCTATAGGAAAAAATGAATGTAGATTGTCCATTATGCCCAGTGAGGCATTCACTTGTGTAGTCCCTCCACCTCACTTTGGTCCTTTATGACCATAACCAATGAGGTGGCAGGGCTTAAACTCCACCCCAGGCAGGCATCTTCAGATTTTGAGCCGTGGGTAGACTACATGTATGATGACTACCGGCCCTTGGAGCAGCCTCTCAAGGGAGGCAGGCACATGTGAATCTATGAAAGATACCAATGCTGGAGAAACGCAGTTACAGGTAAGTAACTGAGACTTCGCCAGCATTGGATCTTTCATAGAGTCAGATGCTTGAATAGAATACCAAGCAGTTCATGCCCATATTAGTATACATCCTAAAAGGAGTCTTCAGTGAACCTAGCATACAGCATCTCAAATAGGTCACATTTACTAGGGGTAAAAGGGTGATCCTGCCTTACACAAAGATGGCGGTGGACCGCCTGTCCGACCGCTGATTCTTTGTTGGCATCTTCACCCAAGCAGTAATGCTTGGCGAATGTGTGCAGTGTGCTCCAAGTCGCGGCTCTGCAGCGGTCCTTTATCAGTACTCCTGCGTGAAACGCCACCAAAGCTGCTCTTCCCCTGGGAGAGTGAGCTGAAGGTCTGGCAAGTGGATCGCCTTTAGACTGATGCAGTGACTAATACATTGAGTCACCCAATGTGCAAGGGTGTTTCGAGCTATGCTGTCCTTTTGTGCGACCAGAGAATGCTATGAAAAGCCTTGCAGAGGAGCGGAACTCCTTGGTCCTTCGTATGTAAAATTTGAGGACTCTCGATACATCTAGCGAGTGCAGTGTTCTCTGCATTAGATGTGTGGTTCATGAAAAAAAGTCAGGAGCACGATACGCTCCAAGAGTGACATTTCCAACAACACCTTCGGTAGGAATTTAGGATGCGTTTTAAGGATGACGCAGTCCCTATGGAACATGGTGAATGGAGGTTCTGATGAAAGGGCTTGCAGTTCGCTGATCCTCCTGGCTGACGGGACCGTGTTCAGGCTCCAAGAAGGAACCAGCGCTGGCATCGGGGATGAAAAATACACATCAACCCTTTAAGAAATACTTTAATAGCTGGGTTGGCGAGTAAAGATGGTTGATTTGCATAGGTCGTGTAGGCCGATATAGCAGATGAATGCACCTTAATGGAAGCTAGGGAGAGCCCCGCTTTAGCTAGGTGTAAGCAGTATGGTAGCACTTGTTCCACTGACTTAGTGAGTGGGTTCACCAATGAGGTCTCGCACCATTTGGTGAAACAAGTCAATTTCTGGATGTATGTGGTCCATGTGGACGGAGCACTCGAGGCCTTGATTATGTCCCAGCATTCTGGATGAAGAGTCAAATTAGCTAGTTTTCGCTGCTCAGGAACCACACCTCGAGTGACAGACTTGCTGGGTCGTGGTGGTGAACCTTGTGATTCTGCTGTGTCAAAAGGTTCTGGTGAGCTCTGAGGTGAATTGGGGACACTGGGACTAGAGCCGGAGGGTTGGATACCAAACTTGACGTGCCCATTGCGGTGCTATTAGTATCATTTTGCATTTTTGTTCCTTCAGTCTGCGAAGTGCTCGCGCCATCATAGGAATCGGCAGGAAAGCATACAGAAACTCGTCTGTCCTTTTTACTAAGAAGGCATCCCTAGGGACAGATGTTCTGGATATCTGGAGGCAAACGGGTGACATTTCCTGTTGACTTTGGTGGCAAAGGTCAATCTCCGAACGTCCCCACTCGCGGAATAGCCATTGAGCTTCTGCTTCGTCCAGTTCTCATTTGTGGGATGCTGTGTAGTCGCTGTGGAGCTTGTCTGCTAAGACATTGTCCACTCCCGGTAAATATTCTGCTTTGATCTGAACTTTGTGCTGTAGTGCCCAGGTCCATAGCCTCTGCGCTTCCTGGGACAACATCTCTGATCTCGTGACTCCCTGCTTGTTGGTATAATGCATGGTGGTTGTGTTGTCCGTCTGGATCATTACTAGCTGCCTTGCTAGTACAGGCAGGAAGGCTTCCAGTGCCCAGCGTATTGCTGTGAGTTCCAGCACATTGATATGTAGTTGGGATTCCTGGTCTGACCACGTTCCCCGTTTGCAGATCTGCCAGGTGCACCCCAACCAGCCTGATAGCAATGCATCCGAGGAGAAGCGTTGATGTCGGCGCTTGGAAAGGCATTCGCTGCAACAGATTGAGGTGTGCTCCACCATTGGATTGCTTTGTGGAAGGTTGCTGGATGAGATTTTCCCATGACCCGAGTGCTTCTCTCCATTGGTGGACCAGGGTCTCTTGTATTGGCCTCATGCAAAGTCTGCAATTTGGTATGAGAAATAAAAATGAGGACATGCTCAGGAGTGATTTGAAAGAGCATACCGTGGCGGTTACGTTGTCACGGAACCATGAGGTCATTTGAAGTATTGCAGATATGCCGTCTGCCGAAGGCCGTACCCTGGGTATGCTGGTGTTGAGTTCTGCACCCAGGAAGAGCACTGTCTTGTCGGGTATTGGACAGGATTTGGCTTGGTTTATTGACACCTAGTCCCTTCAGAAGATTCTTTGTTTTTGTAAACTCCCGTCCCCCCCCCCCCAGAGGTTGCAAGTTTGAATGAACTTTCCCTTATTAACAAATCATCCAGGTATGGATAAACCTCTGTTCCAGTTTGTCTAGTTTTGCCCTCACTGGTGCCAAGAACTTGGTAAAGACTCTTGGTGCTGACCTACGCCCGAATGGGAGGACACAGAATTGAAAATGTGACTCCTATTGCAAATCTGAGGAACCTTCAAGTGAGCGGGGTGGATGGGAATATGCAAGTAGGCGTCTTCCAAGTCCAGAGTGGCTAGGAAGTCGTGTTTGTTGAACCATGGGAGGACATTTTGTAGTGATGTCTTCTTGAATTTGATGCACTTGAAGAATTGGTGTAGTGCCCTTAAATCCAATATTGGTCTCCACTGGCCATATTTTCACAAGGAAAAAAAAAAATTAAAAAAAAAAAACAACAGGTGTAGAAGCTTCTTCCCATTTGTTTTCTTGGAACCTGTTCTATGGCTGCTTTTTGAAGCAACTTGCAGATTTCCATTGTCATGCATTTTATGAGGTTTACCTTGCGTGGAATGGGAGCAAGGGATGGGGGTTGGTCCAGAAATTCCATAGTGTGACCCTTGCAAACCTCTTTCAACACCCACTTGTCCAATGTTATTGTCCACCAGTGTTTGTAATAGTGGTTTATTCTTCCCGCCACCGTGGTGCGTCGGGGGGTGGGGAAGATAGGAGTTGTTTTGGCCTGGTTAGAGCCACGTCTCCACTTTGGTTGTACCTGGCCGTCGACTGATGGGATCTGTTATCTTGAAAGGTATTGTCCTGTGTCTTGACTGTAGGATGGACAGTTAAAACCTCTGTACTTGGATGATCCTCAAAAGGATCTGCGTTCCTTGTCCTCTTTAAGAGAGCCGATAGCTCAAGCTGTAGTGTCCATTTTAATTCCTTTGATATGGTCATCAATCTTCTTGCCAAATAGATAGTGTCCATCCAAGGTCATATCCAGTATTTGAGCTGGACCTCTGGCCTGAAGTTTGCCGCCTTCATCCAGGTTTGTCTTCTTAGGACATACCATTGGCCAAAAACCTGATTCTGCTACATCTATCACATATCAGCTGTAGCTTCACCGTCTGATATGATTGCCCTAGTCTCTTCTTGAAATTCTGCCGGTAGGTGTTTGGATAGCTTAGACATGCAAAGCCATAGTTCACGGTCAAGGTGTGCCGTCGTGGCCAGAGAGTTGGCTGCCCTGATGGTGAGGGAATCCGATGAGGATCCTTTCCTGCCCATAGCTTCTAATTTTTGCCCTTCTTTGTCAGGTGGGGCTGACAAAGGAGATGACGGGTTCACCAACTTCTTTCTGGCTGCCACTGAGATTACGGAATCTGGCTTTGTATGCCCTCTTAGGCATAGTGGCACTGTGTCCAGGGCTTTGCATTTCTTTTCTGGCCGCGAGCAGGTGTGGACAGAAGTGTAGCTAATATATTTGCTCCTGTGTCCCATATGGTATCTGAAAAAGGGAAAGTGGTGATCGTTCCTCTACATTTATTCCATGTTCATATAAAACTGACTTTTCTTCTGACATAGCTTATAACTTGAAAAGATCTGCCACCTTGCATGTAACAATACCAAATAGTCAGGTGGCAAAGTCTCTCCTGCAGAATCCTTTTTCCTGGTTTGCTCCATTGCATAATTGTCCAATTCGCTTTGCGTGTCTGGGTTGTGAGTAATCTTCAGGGTCTAATAAGTCTCTAAAGGGGTCCTCCTGCCAGTGTGAGACCAAAGCGGTTGATGGCACTACCGTAGGATCCCTCTAGGGGAGCGTGGTCTTGGTCTAGGCGAAGACCTCTGTAGAGACTCTTGTCAGTGAAGCAGTGCGTGTCCTGCTCCTAGATCTGTGAGGTTCCGGTGAACACTGCCTTTTTGGAGGTCTGCTCCTGGGAGGAGAGCTTCTCGGCGTGCTATGCGATTTGTCTGAGGAGACCTTGCGTCCCGCGGGGTAGAAGACAAATTCATCTGTCTCTGGCCCCTGTTGAATTAGTCAATCATTCTTGCATTGATCCATGAGTGCTGGGTCATATGGATCTGTGGGCTCCTCTGTAGTGGGGTGCCAGGGTGGACTAATCGCCTTATGGTTGAGAATAGGTTGTTCACACATGAATTAAGGGTCAGAAAAAAAGAAATCTTCCTGTAAAATGTCTGCCAGCTATGGCCGGTCTCTTAAGGAGACAACTGTTACTATTGGTTCCTCGCGAGCCTCTGAAGTGTAAGGGGCTATACCCATTGGTTTAGCTGTTATCGTCATTGGACGGTGTAACTGGGATGTCGTCTCAGGCTTGTTTTCAAATTGACGCGGGAGTTGGTAGTTGCTTAGTCAACACCAATGGTATCGTCAAGTGATGAACCCTTGGCTCAGTCGACCAGAGCTTCATGGACAAATGAAGTTTCTCCTTCGTTGACTATTGCTTCATGGATGACGATTTCAACAAGGACTTTGACAAGGTTTGAAGAGTCGCTGTGGACGCCGTCGGCTTTGTTGACGGTCTGGTCGTCGACAAGCCCTCATTACCGGTACCGCTCGTAGACTATTGCCCCCCCCCCCCCCCGATGAGTTTAGAAACCTCGTTTTTTCCTCAGAATGATTTTTTTCTGGTCCCCAGAGCTCAAAGAAGGCGTGAGAAAAAGCCATCTCCACCTTTCAAGAGATGGGGAAGCGCTCCTTTCCACTGAAGAGGCCCTTCTCTGAAGTTTGCCTCTCAGATGGAACAGGGGCGGTCTTGACAGATTCCTCATCAAAAGAGTGGCCCTTAGACTCGAGGTGTAGTAAGAGTCTCCTGTGCATGTCCTGCAAGGTTTTGTTGGTGAAAAATGTTGCATTTGTGGATCTCATGAGGGTATAGGCAGTAGATGCACTGCTCATGAGGGTCCCTCATATAAACAAGTTTCTTCTTGCATCTGGTGCAGTCCTTGAACAGGGAAGGCTTTTTGGCAGTTGGTATCTCCTCAGCCATGGTGTGAAGTGTTTTCAGCCAACAAAACTAGGTCGAAATTTAGTGTTTTCTGGTCCGAGAAATACACAATCAATAGTACTTTATCAGGAGATCAAAATAGGATAGATTTTGAAAAATAGTTGAAACAGTTAAGGTTAGAAAAACAAAAATCTCAGACAGCTGGAGGATTCCCTCGGTTACACTGGTGAAAAATCTGAAGAATCTTAGACCCCGACACCTCATTGGTTAGCGTCATAAAGGACAAAAGTGAGGTGAAGGGACTGCATAAGTGAATGCCTCATTGAGTATAATAGATAATCTACATTCATTTTTTCTAAGGAAATAATGTATATAATTATTAATATTTTAAATCACCGATGATTCCCAGTCTGACAAACTGGGAATATTCAAGCATCTGAATCTATGAACAATCCAATGCTAGAGAATTATATAGTATTATAAGCCAAAGTACTTAGCAATCAAAATAGACGGTACACGTGGGAATTCAATGACATTTAAGTGAATAATCCTGGAAGCGGGGCAAAACTGAGCAAAAGACTTAACGAAGAAGAACTAGTGCGTTCCAATGTTTAGGTGCCTGGAGACTGAGCGGACATGAGATTTGAGTGCAAGGAAGGTGAGGGACAGATAAAAGAAATGAGCAAAGAAGACAGAGTAATAAGAAATTTGAGAATAGAGGCAAAAAGGAGTAATGTGGTGAAGGCATTGCATGATTCAGAGAAAGGAAAAAATACTCAAAAGTAAAGCCAGTGAAGCAATAGCAAAGCAGGGGTAGTTCAAATCATGAGGAAAGAGCAAAAATAAGAATTAAATGTTGAACAAAGAGGCGCTAGCAGAAGACTAGAGCAATAGGAGGAGTTGAGATTTAGAAGAGTTTTTGTAGCATGGAATGAGAACAAGTTACTTACCCATGGTAATGTTCTTTCGACTGAATGTTCCTCCCACGTATTACTCCTTTCATATTCAATATCGAGCTTCAGCTGCTTAGGAACATTTTTCGTCAGCGGGCGCGATGTGCAAGGGCCTAGAGTAGGTCATCGGAAGCATATATAACATCGCCCGTTGGCTCCAGTTCTGTGTCCCCCCCCCCCCCCTTACAGCAGAAATACCTGCATAACCATGGGAATGACCGTACTAAGCCTTGAAGGAACAAACGCTGTAATGGCATGGGAAAGTCTACTGCGGGGTAGGCTGGGAGGGAGATTAGGAACATCCAGTCCAAAGGGCATTACCAGGAGTAACTTGTTTGTCGAATGGATTCTGTCCTTCCATCTATTTCTCATTTTTGATAGACTCCCAAAGCAGTATTTGATTTGGTGGAAGGAGTAGAATTTGATTTTAATTGTTTTCATGAACCAATTGCAGGACTGCTTTAAACAAAGCAACCATCTTGACTGGGGGAAGATTGCAGGCAGTAATGTTTTGTGAATATGTGGATTTTATACCATGTTGCCACTTCAAGTATTTTTCTATTGGTACACCTCTTTGTAGGTCTGTAGAGGTACCAATGCCCCTGGTGGAATGGGCCCTTAAACCTTCTGAAGGATCCTTCCCTGCCAACCTGTAACATTCTGAAATGGCCAGAATGATCCATTCAACTCCATTCCAACGCACATTGGTGAGCCCCTTTAGAAATTGTGTCACCAGTAGAATTTTGAAGTATGAACATTCCTCTGACGAGCACTTAAAGATGCCAAATAGCCGTTAATAGTACTAATCTGGAGCCCCGGATTGGCCAAAGATAAACATCTGTTTTACATAGAGTAGGATCTACATTCTTTTCTCTGCACCAGTTGCAGAATGTATTCCAACGGCACAAAGACTTTGTTGCTAGCCTTCTGGCCAAAAGCAAAATCTCCATTAAGTCATCCGGGAGGTCCCAATCCTTGTACCTCAGCCTTTCAGAAACCAAGCCTGAAGGTTGAGCGTTTTGACCTCTGAATGGAGAACCAGACCCTCATCTTGCGAGAGGTCTCTGTGGAAGACGTATTGGGGACAGATGGACATGTACCACGTTCTCCTGGCAAAATCCGGGGCAATTAGGATCATGAGTTTTCCAAACTCTCAACCTCCTGATCAAGTGAGGGATGACAGGACTGGAAGAAACGCATACAAGAGTGGAAATTCCCAGTCCACCACAAACGTGTCGCCTACAGCTCCTCCTGGGGGAGATTCCCTGGAGCAATACAGTGCACACTTCCGGTTGACACCGAACGCGAACAGATCCACAAGAGGTTCCCCAAACAGTAAAGATCTGTTCTCCTATCCGGCTAGGTGCAACTGCCGACAGGGAGATTCCTTCTTGCATTGCCCAGTGATAGTGACTACACCTCTTGTTGAGGTGGTACATGGCCACAGTGTTGTCCGTCATCAGGAAACTCCCTGTACAGAGGGCAGAAAAGGCCCTCAGAACGGGTCGATTGCCCTCAGCGCCAAAAGATTGATATGTAGTTTGGACTCCAATGGGGACCAACGACCGCTGACTGTCAGATTGTTGGTGTGGGCTCCCCACCCCATGAGTGAGGCGTCCATCACTACTGTCATCTCTAGCCATGGTTACAAAAGCGTTCTCGCTTCAGAATGTGGTCCTCACAGGCCCACCACAGAAGATCATGTGCGACCCTGCTGGGAACATGAAGCAGGACTGCCATCTTTCCTAATAACGGGGACCATTTAGTTCTACAGCCCATTGAAGGGATCTCATTCTCAGGCCGGCCTCTGGCACAAGAAAAAGGCAGGATGCCATAAGGCCGAGCAAAAATAATTACAGAAAAGAAAAGTCAAGGACGGCAGACACTGGGCACTTCAGCCCTCACCTCGGGTGGCGAGCTCTTTCCCAAGGATGTATCCAGAACAGCTACGATGAAATGGAGTTTGAGAAGTTGTCGTATGGACTTCTTGTAATTGAGGGAGAAGCACAGTCTGAAGGCAGTGGCAGGTGGCCTTGAGATGATCCAGGACTTGTTCGGAGAACACGCCCTGATCAGCCAATCATCCAGGTAGGGGTAGACATGAATTCCCTCTCCCGAGACTCACTGCCACCACCACCATCAGTTGGTGAAAACCCTCGGGATAGAGGTCAGCCCGAAAGGCAGAAATTGAACATGATAACCGCCAACTGCAACCCTAAGGTAGGTCTGTGCTTGAGATGGATTGGCACATGAAAGTAAGCATCCTGAAGGTCCAAGGATACCATCCAATCCTGGAGTTGGAGGGCCTTAAGGATCTGAGAAAGTGTGACCATCTTGAACTGCCCCTTCCGAAAGAACTTGTTCCAGTATCTCAAGTACAAGATGGGCCTCAGTCTGCCGCCCTTCTTGGGTATTAGGAAATTAGGGGCATACCAATCCTTGCTCCACACTGGCACTGGTTCTAAAGCACCAGTATCTAGCAGGGTTAAAATCTCCTGCACAAGGAGCAGATCTGGAATCCTCAAGAGTGGTTCACTGGTGATTGTTCTGAGGTCTCTGTATAACAAGGAAGGCAGTACCCATAGAGTTTCCCCAAACATCCGATGTTTGCCATTCTTCTAGATGCTGAGACAGTCCACCTACTGATGAATTGGGAATCAAGACCTCGGAGGTTGTGAGGCAGTGGCCAATGGTAAAGATGCCCCTGCTTTATCTGGCTTTGCACCCATTACTCGCCCACCACAAGGAAATCTCTGGCCCCTTTGACTGGTCATGCATCTTGTCTTTTCAATTGAATAGCAGTGAAAATATCTACCCCTCCAAGGATGTTCACTAGGTCGAAAAGGCTGAGATTGCTTAATAGCGGCGGCTAACGATTTTGCTGCCGCCTTAGAGGTCTGCAACCTCACGACTCTAGTCAGCCTTGTTGCCAAAAAGTTGAGACCTGTCAAAGGCATGTTAAGAAGTCTGGATTGCACAGCCGGTGCAAAACCAGACTTCTGCAACCATGCAAATCTGCGCATAATGGTGCTGGTAGCCATGGCTCTGCTGATGCCATCAACCAGACCCGACTAAAGAGACTTGCACATGGCTTCTTTGCTGTCTCCAAATATGGAGAACCATTATCTTTCATCCCCTTCGGGAATGTGCTCTGCCGCCATGGAAATGCAGTCCCAGAGTGAATGTACATTTTGCCATGGCACATGTGTTGTTGCCAGATTTGGGTGCCATAATCCCTGCGGAAGATACTTTCCTTGCCCATCCATCTACTTGGTCGTCACCATCTGGAGGGATGGTAGGGTAAGCCACTTGCTTAGATGTTGCAGTCCCTGCCTGCACCAGACTCTGGAATAGGGTGTTCGACAGGTTGTTGGGGTCACTACTGGAAGGGCAGTACTTCTTGGTCAGGTTTTTATTTACAGACGGATTGGTTTTCCCGGCATTTCCCAATTCGTCGCCACCCTTTTCTGCAAAGCAATGTGAAATGGTAATATGGGATCTAACTAAGGACCCTTATCTAAGATGTCCGTTTGATCATCTTGTTCAAATGGCAATGGAGGCCGACTCCACCCCCATGTAGTCCACTACCTTAGTTTAGGACTCATCTGCATGCTCCCGAGCCTCTTGTCTCCCAAACTCCAATTCAGGTGCAGTATCCACCCCACTTGCAGTCTTGTAGGTCGTCTGAGGTCTCAACCTTGACTACTCTGCAATAAAACGTTCTGGTACATTTGGTGTGCCAAAGTGGCGGCCAAATGGAGCCGCTTCGTTTATGGAAGAGACTTAAATAGTGTTCTCAGTAGTGGCACATAGGTTTTGTAAATAATGGGTTAGATGCTGGAAGAGTAGTTAACCTTCCTTGGTGCCATGTTTTACTGGGGCACTCGGAATCGATGATGCAGCTCATGATGGCGCAGCTGGCATAGATGTTGACTGTTGGCTGGCGAAGGTGTACGCTTTCTGGTCAACTGATCCTTCGATTTTACTTCATCGGATCGAGGCTTCGACAGCTCTCGATGTGGATCGGGCCTTTGTCCTGGGCTCGAGGGATTTAGGTTGAGCCCTTTCCTTCCCGGCTTCTTTCGAAGGCACGGTAGAAGCATGGCTTGGAGGCTTCTGCTTATCAAATATTTTGATCCTCTCTGCTCTGAACCCTCCCACTCGGCCAGAGTGAATTTTTTAGTTGGGCAAGAAACCCTCTCAGGCAAAGCATCCAACGATGAAGTCGACCTACGATGCCTTCTCCTGGACATGATGCCTTCGAGGACAAAAGAGTGGCGAGAGCCACTCCTCGATCGATTGGCCTTGTCGGAAGTTTTATTGGCTGGGGTAGGGGGATTACAGATTTGACCTACCTTCTACTTCCCCTTTCATTGCCTCAAGGCCTTTCCAGTCATAGACTGGCACTTGGAGCAGTCTGATGTGTTATGTCTGTCCTGAGGTACCACAAACCGATCGATGGGGATTGGTCAGACATTTGTTACCCATAATCACCACTTGTTGAACCTGGTCTTCAGGGTTGTCTGTCGACATTTTCTCTCAAAATAACGAAGACATCAAGAAAGTGAAGAAGTGTGCTGTATTTCTCGAATCTAAAGCAGTCGTGGAAAAACCTTTGACATCATCCGAGACGGAGGACCTCGAGGGACATGGAATCAACGCCGTGCCCTCTGCAGAAAAAAGATTCCAAAGCAGCTGAAGCTGGATATCGAATATCAAATGTGTAATACGTGGGAGGACACAACCCATTCGAAATAAACAAGACTTCTGTAGGTTGAAAAGATGGAACTACAGGAGCAAGCAATACAAAGAGCTATGAGCAGAGAATAATTGAAGGAAATTCCAGATTTGGGGGGGGTGGGGGAGGGAAGAGGGAACAGAACAGCCCAGGAAGGGGGAGAATACCTTAGTCTTGTATAGGTCTAGATTTGAAATAAAAAATAAAAATTAGACATCAAGTATTAGACAGCTAACAAGCCGGTCGAAAGAGTAGAAAAGGATGACAAAATAAAGCCATCTGCTTAAAGTGATGGGAACACCAGAAGGAAGACATGGTAAAAAGGGATAGTATAAAAAGAGAAAAGACCCATCTCAGAGCCCTGTGAAACACCATCTTGTAGCAGGTACACAGAAGAGTCTTGTGCCACCCAAGAAACCAAGTGCAATTAGAAAGATGACGAAAAACAGCTAGCACCCAACTTCTTAAGCAAAGGTATGAAAAGGGAAGACCAAAGAATAGCAAGGATTTCTTGGAGTAAAGCAGAAAATAGAAGAGGGAGACTAGCTATTTCCATCGAGTAAAAAGGACAAAAGCCAGATAGGGTGAAGTGCTTTGAGTGAACAGAAACCTGAGAATAAACCCACTCAAGTTCAGAAAGCAACAGGAGCAGGGAAATGGGACGTTAGTTTGACAGCAAGAAAGGATCAAGTTAAGATGCTGTAAAATCTGGAAGAGAAAGATAGAATTTAGAAATTAGAGAGGCAGGTAAGGGATCGATCAGAAGGGGAAGTGGTAAAATGAACCTTCGAGAACTGAGGAGACAGCCAGAAATAGGGGAAAAACACAGGTGGTGGTGGGCAGAGGTAGATCAAGGAGGAAGAATGCGAGAGCGGATAGCGTCACCTTAAAAGACAAATGGCAAGGAAAGTCAGACGCAGAGAGGAGGACACCGCAGAGAGAAGGACACCGCAGAGAGAAGGACACCGCAGAGAGAAGGACACCGCAGAGAGAAGGACACCGCAGAGAGAAGGACACCGCAGAGAGAAGGACACCGCAGGATCAGGGGACAGGGGGTGCTGGGTAATAGAGAATAGGATTCAGAATCTGTAACAAGCACCTGGTTTAAGAGGAGATGGAGTCAAGAAGGTCAATAGTACTGTTTGGCCAGAAATAACAGTCATAAGTGTGAAGTGATGGGGAGGGGGAAGACTGAGCTTTCCCTTAAACAACTCAGCACGATGCAAAATATGGCAAGATGGAAGGGGTCATGCATGGTTGGGATGTGAGGAAGTCAAATAAGCAGGAAAAAAAGGAAAGAGGGCAGAGCGTCCAACAGACCAGATTTAAGAAGCAAGGTAGCAGATAAGAAAAACTGTTGGGAAGGGAAGTGCAAAGAAATGTCGGGACTGGAAAACCAAGATCATGACAGACAAGTAAAAAGATTGATGAGTAAGATCGAGAGTGAAAGAGTCAGAGTGTAGAGGCACATTAAGTCCAGATATGAGGCAGAGACATGGGGTGGACTGGATAAATTATGGCGATTGTCTGCATCGAGAATAGCACCAACAGAAAAATTGATTGTAGCTAGAAGAAAGAAAATCAGAAGATGGGATAGAAGAGAGTCATGGTCTTCACAAAATCTGCATTGAGCCAGGAGACTGAACAATTATTAGACCCGCTAGAGTAGCGTTTAGAAAAAGTAGTGCCGATATGCAAAGAAGGCAAATACAGGGTGATTTCAGATGAAGTAGTAAGATGAGTTATAAAGGATCCCTACCCCCATGGATGAGGTGTGAGCATGGGGGGGCTAGAGGATGAGAGCAGCTGGGGTAGTAGTGAAAACAGAAACAGAAAGACCGAATTAAATTTGGAATGTGGGTTTGATTTGCAACAAAGTACTACATTAATATTATCCAGGATAAATCAGTCGTAGTTATGGACATGAACAGTACTGATGCTGGGATAGAGGGGTAAATTGATGGCAATATGTCTGCAGGGGATGGAAAATAACTGAAGTCCTTGAAAAATGCCCCCCCGCCACTCCACCTGGTAATTTTATTCATTAAGAATAGAAGGCTTGCTTATTTACACTTTCAACATTTCGCTTATTTAAATTTTCAACATTTAGTCTCCAGAGCTCCGGCAGATGTCAGATTTTTCTAGTATTTGAATACCAGGGTGAGCGTTTTGCACATTTTTATTCCTGGATAAAATGATCTGGCTACTAGTTTAATATGAGCTAGCAGTAACTCCAAGCTAGTTGATCAAGGAGCAAGTAGTGGCATAACATTCCAATAATGTTTAAATGAACCATGAGAGAGCAAAACGGAAATGGTCAAAGGATGAGGAGACTTGCTTCAAACCTTCAGACCAATTGAGAAGAAAGGAGGGGACAGGGGTGTAGAGAAAGGGAGGTGAGCTGAAAAATTACAATCAAGGGCATTAACTCAATCATGACTGCCCCCCAGGTTGCTGAGGGCAAGATTGAAATGTCAGTTCCTCAACTGGATTGTTCCATATTCAAATCACAAAGTAGCACAAGTGGATTGTTCAATACAAAATGTTCAAATTACAAGTGCATCGGCGCGTGTGCAAAGGGGAATTAAAAAAATATATATAACACCATGAGAACACAGGTTAGTATCATCAGGGGATGGCTGGATTTTGAAGTTTAGACTCACCACCAGGCGAGGGCTCTGGGCTGGCCAGGGAAGAAATTGTCCACTAGTTGGACTATAATGGCCACCCACCAAACAGGCTTAGTACCATAGCTTATTTTGTGATAAGTAATCACAAGAGGGAAGTCACACTGCTGATCACAGATGTGGTAATAGTGACCAATTATCCATTTATTCATTAGGGAGGCCTTTTAAATCATGGAGCAGCAGTTCAGCCCAAAATGAAGCCCGTTTTGGGGAGGCAATCCCCATGTCTAGAATTGAGACATGTGCAATGGCGGCTTAACTAAAATAGTGAACAGCTTAATTGCAGGGTACTTCAGAGGATGTGCAAAGCCACCCCCAACTGTCCTTGTTCTTCCCACTTGCCTTTCTTGCTAGCAGGCAAGAATGGACTGAAGGGAAGTTACTTTACTTCCATATTTGTGGCATATGCCGGTCGTGCAGTACAGGGATTGCTTAGATGCATGTTTGACAGCTCATCAAAGTCCTGCATAACTATGCAAGTGGTGCAGTACTGGTTCTTCATGTAATCCTGTGAGTGGAGATGCAGGTGGGCAAACAGACATGGAAGTTGGTGCAACAGTGCTGTTAAGCAGAGATTGTGGGTCCGCTAAGCACCTAAGTTCTGCAAAAGCATACCAAAGAGACGGGGGGGGGGGGTAATGGGGGTTGCGAGAGCTCCTGTGCAGAGTGAATCCTCTGAACACAAATTTGAAAGAAACTTCTTAAAGCAACCTCATGATTGAAGAAAAATGTTGCCCATTGAGATTTGCAGACATCTGCTGGATGAATAAAAAGGAAAATCCCGTTACCTGGAACTGGGCTAGGCAGCACAGCAATCCATAGCAGTCGAGTGAAAGTAACCAGCTTTTGAAAAAATAAAACACGGAGACAAAATTGAAACTATGCTGGAAAATATTTATTCAGGATACAAAGTACAAAACTAAATTTATGTTACAAGTAAGGTCCTTTACATCATCCAGCAGGGTATTTTACAGGTTAACATTTGCGCGGTTGTTGGAGAACGTACAACTTTTTGGGGAGCATAATCTTGTCCAATGAAGGCCGGGGCTTCTGATCAAACATTTGTGCGGGTGCAAGTGGAAATTCTCGACTGAGCTGAAAGATAAAAATATTTAAAGTAAACATAAAATTGATCAACATGTAAACTATTTTAAATGAAACCTAGTTCAGAATGCTATAAATCCAAAAGACCTTGGCTAGAGTAGGGTTCCCAGACCAATTTCATTTAGATTGGTCCAAGGAGTGTTGCATGCATGATATGGCATTTATAATGCACCTGTACACAAGTGTTTCATTGTTACATGAAAGTTATGGAGATAGTGTTCTGACAAACAATTTCTGGTCCAACTGTCCAAGAAGGACTTTGACATTTCCCACCCTCTAAGACAACCATTCAAAGTTGTATTACTGGTGTTCAAGGCTGTCTATACTTCAGTTCTAAAAACCCAATTCTTATTTTACAGGAAATATTTATTGCAGTTTCCAATAAAGTTGTAATGCATAGACTGCTCACCTCCAAGTAGGTGGCAAGATGCACAGAGCAGTTTGTGCTGTAGATCACCATCTTGAAACGGACATTCAGTGGCTCTCATAACAGACTGCCTTAGAGGAATAGAATGCAGTCACTGAGGCACCTCCACCACACCGCCTCAACCCTACACAGTTCAGCTTGGTTGCATATGGTCTCATGCAGAAAGGAGTTGACCTAGCAGTTTGGGCTCGACTGCCACCACGCTCAATTTGCAGATTGTTTTTCATCTCTGTAATGGCTTGGTTGCCTGAAGAACTATGGTCCGGAGGTTTGCCCAAAATTATGCCAGGGGTTCGAATGTATTACAAACCCCCCCCCCCCCAGCCATCACCACTTGCCAGGCTTAATTCTAAGCAAAATTAAGTGGGTAACACTTTGTAATATTCACTCAGTATTCAATAACAGGAATGAAAAATATTCACCGATTCTTAAATTGAATAACGGAGTGTTCAGGAGCTGACTGCGATGAGTCTGGAGACACCCCGACTCAAAAATACATGTGAAGCAGAAGGCTGGGTAAATAAAACCTAGCCACACAGTCGCTCTGTCCCAGGTTGGGATTAACAGAGCGACTGTGGCTACGTTTCTTTTACTCAGCCTTCTGCTTCACATAGGCTTAATTCTAAACCTTCCAGCCAACATCTCTTGTTTTGCTATCGTCAGCCCGAGTGGGACTGGTATGCCCAGATGTGGGTCCCATGCCTGCTGGGCCTAGAGACCCAAGCTACTCCTCACTGATTATGCCCAATGAGGCTGAAACCCATCTGGGGATGCTAGTGGTCTCGTGCAGAAGGGAATCGACCAAGCAGTTGTAGGGACTGCCCCTTGGGGTGGGACCAAGTCTGATTTGCATATGGTCTTTCCCCCTTTGTAATGGCTTGGCAGGCCAAGAACGATGGACTGCAGAGTTGCCCAGAGCAATGTCAGAGGTTAAGATTATACTAAACATTCCAGCCATCAACACTTGCTAGGACTCATTCAAAACCTTCAATTCATCACCTCTTGTTTTGCTTATACCTCAAGCTACATCGTGCACTGGGCAGAACAGGACAAGGTCGGAACAGCAGTGTCTCAATGGAATAGCAGGGTACGTGTTAAAAATCTAACAGGGGAGCACTTTACAACTTGTGGTACATGGCACGATTAAGGAATTCACAAGGCATCTTAAAAATTTGAATAAGCCACCCAACACTGCATTTGAAGACGCAGACATTACTGGGAAGGTCAATATAAATGAAACAGGAATGCAGAGTCTGGTGGAAGAAAACATGGAGTAGACAGAGTAAAGGAACAGAATGGAGCCAACAATAAGAATCTAAACCATCAGTGGCCAATCCCAGCAAACGAAAGGACAGTAGTGGAATGGGGCACAAGCTAAGGAAGGGGTGGGGGCTCATAGTTGAGGAATAATACTCCAAGACTAGGAAATGAGGCAGTGGAAGGGAGTAGGACTTGCCATAACATGCCATCAGTCTAAACTGAGCAAAACTAGAACAAAAGACCCGCTTTATTATTGCTCCATAACAAGACCTGGAGAACAAATAAACCCCAAAGCTTGAGAAAATGTATTTTTAGGTGGTCTTCCAAATAGGTAATTAGTACTGGTTTGTAGTCAGTTTCAGGACGACTTAATTCTCAATAGAGACAAATTATTGGAAGTTCTCACTTTCCAATATTAAGACTGACACTTATGACAATGACCTAGTGGAAGTGGAATTGCAATCAGATCACTGATCAAATGTTCACTCTTAATTGTAGCTCGAGTAATACTAGATCACATTGACCGCTTTAGGTCAATGGATTTTGATCTTTCTTATTTGGATGGCCAAACCGCAGTTTGTATTTGAAGCGCAATAACTCAAAAGCAAGCATACACTGGCCATTATAAACTATGCTCCACCTGCCTGCTTCTTGCCTAGAAATCCACTTCGCACAAAGCAAATATTTCTTACCCTGCATCTCATTCCTCTTCCATTACTTTACGGAATGAGTTATAAATTGCACAGTCGAGCCAAACAGAAGTTGTTTTTTCATATACAGCAATCAGAGTCAGAAGCTGCCCATCTCTCTCAATACAAACCCAATTTGCAGAATCCACATGATCCAACATAAGCTAAAGGTGCATTGGAATTTCCCTTACTGAATGTGCACTGCAACCAAGTATCACAGGCAGTGTTACTTGGGGAGCTAAATTCTACAAGATGGGTAGAAATGGGTAACAATACTGCGCTTGTGGGAGATGCAAACTGCATTTGTTCTCTGATCCAATTGACAAATCAGATCAGGGGTAATCCTACATCAATGCACACGTTGTGTGAAGTAGACCAAGGGATGTTGCAAATTGATGGCCAACTGGGGCCTTCTGATGCTTGCTTCTCTAGAAACAGGGAATGTACACATTAGCCTAGCGGACACAGTGAATCGAAATTGTATGAACTAATCTGATTTTTTTCCAGACTTGTTCTTATGAAAGTGCAATATTTAGCTTATGACTCCTCTTAGAGGGAGAGCTATTCAATGGCACATGTCTGCCTTGGAAAAGAGTACTGCTCTTAAAAAAAAAAATCTCCATGGCCATCAATGAAGTTCTTTACCATAAAAAAGATGGACACTGGCAGCATGCATTACACAAATTTGTAGGACACTTGATGCCCCTTTCGTGGGTTTAGCTAGGCTAAGACATCTCACAGCTATTTGGAGAAATTACCTTCTTGCATACTCCATATAAAAAGAATAGTCAACATTGAAATTGGCTAAGATCGCACGATCATATGGTAGATGGCAAAAAGACAGTCAATATTTTAAAATTGTGGGAATTATTGAATTGAGATTCTAGGAGTGATACTTGTAATGTTATTGATGAGGCAACCTGTGTGGCTCACCTTAATCAAATGTGTTCTTGGGGGTGGGGGTTATAATTGTACTATGGCTAGGGAAGATTGGGTGAATAGCTATGGGAGATTTAGGGGACTGGGTGAATAGCTGCCCAGGATTATCCATTGGATGCAATTTAAAAATAAAAACGAATATTTTACAGCCAATGGTCCAGACAAGCTTGCTCCTGCAACAAGCATACAGTGGCAAATTTTATATATGTTTTTATGTATGATTATTTTATTTCTCATTTTACTTAAAGTGGATATCTATTGCTGAAAGTGGTGGTGTTCTCAGATTCATTGAGTGGGTTACAGGCGATTGTGGCAGGGGATGGTGATAGGAAGGATGTGATTTTGGACATTAGGATGAAGATTGACCGGTGTGTGCGTGGGGGTATGGATTTAGAGTTGGCGTGGGTTCCCAGCCACAGTGGCATTTTGGGAAATGAGTTGGTGGATCTGGCGGCGGGTGAGGGTATGAGGAGGGGAGCGATTGATATGAGGTTGCCTTTGAGTATGAATGAGGTGAAGGCTGTGATGAGACGGGTCCTGGATGAATGGCAGGAGAGGTGGGTGAATGGGGTGAAGGGCAGGTGGATGTTCGGTGTTGGTGGGAAAGTATCGGTGAAGGTGGATGCAGGGAGTTTAGAATAGAGGGGGGAGGAGGGGATGCTGAATCGGTTGAGGATACGTCACGTGGGGCTGAACGACTGTCTATTTCGAATAGGGAAGCGTGAATCAAGGGACTGTGCGGTGTGTGGGGTACCTGAAACGGTGGGACATTTTTTGATTAGGTGTGAAAGACATGTTACGGAGAGAGAATTGATGAGGGTTCGGTTGAATGCGTTGGGAGTGGCTGAGCTGAGTGAGAGGATTATACTGGGAGGTGATGGGGAGAGAGGCAGGAGGAGGAGTAGTGTGATGTTGGATTTTGAGAGACAAGACGGGGAGGTGGGAGGAGTTGTGAGCTTAAATGGAGCCAAATAATTAGTGGGTGCGGTGCACATCATCCTATAGGATGGGGAAGCGCCAGCGTGGGTCCGCCCACGCTTCAGATAATTAAGAAGATATCTATTGCTATTTGTTGTGCTGTTATCTTAGGTTATGCTACATTTTATATCAGAATTATTCTATATCTAATTGTTGTATGTTGTGTAATGTTTATTAGCTAAACTGTAACATTAAATAAATTATTATTAGTGTAAATGTGTAACTTTGGTCTCATCTCCATAGGATTCCATGCTTGGATCTTGTGTATACTCTTCAAAATAATTCTTCATGGCGGTTTGCCTAGATACGCCTGCATAAAATAAATTTGACTGTCTAAACCATCTAATTACAGGCCTATAACCAGGGCCATTGTGAAAGCATCTAGTACAATTTTCACATCTTTGAGGGAATACCAACCCTGGGCCTTCCAATACAGGGCGATTAAAATCAACATTTCAGGTGTTTCCAAAAGATCGTAACCTCTGAACAGTCATTTTGACGTTGCTGCATATGTAATCATTGGTGAAACAAGGGAATGCAGTCTATGGCCAGTATTGATCTTACCAATGTCTTTAATGGGGGGGGGGGGATCAATAGGTTAAATTGAAAGTGGAGAATCCAATATGGCTTAACTAATGATATATGGGAATAGGAAAAGACATTAGGCTGAATGTTGAGGGAGACTGGACTACACCCATCCTTCATACTGCTGGCGTGCATCAAGCATGTATTTTGGCTCCCACTTTGTTCCATTTGTATATTTTTGATATTGTAGCATTCTGTATGCTCCTTTCAAGTCAACCTAGGCCATTTGCCTTTTAGCTGGTTAGCTTTTGCAGACTATTGTTTTTCAAGAGCACTCACTTCTGTATAAATTAGAGACAACCTCATTTAATTGCGGATCCAATTCGGTTGTCAATTCCAAACAAGTTTTGAGAACTAAGGTTATAAATGTGATGGTATCAGGTAAAGGAATCGAGAAACAAGTCTTCCATATTCGGGTTTCACACATTGCCTTAGTTTCTAAACAGAAAATGGAGGACTTTAACCCAGATGCTAAGCCCTTGATCCTCCCACTTAAGAAGAATCCTTTATATTTTCAAAGTTCACCATGATCCAGTCACTAAATCCTATACAAGGTTGTTCCAAACATTAGGGTACAACCAAACAGGTCAATTTGACAGAGCTCTTAAATAAGATCCTTTCTTCATCCTTACCAAATTTGATATGAATACATGAACTGGGTTCCCTCTCTTTAGGCACATTGAAGTGTGCTTGCTAGAAAGAAGTGAAAATGTGTTGGTTTGTGGCGATTCACCAATCTGTACCAGATGCTGCATAGTCTCCTGTTACAGCCTTCTGGACATTGCTAGCTACATGTGA
Organism: Ambystoma mexicanum; assembly: GCF_040938575.1. Taxonomy (NCBI): domain Eukaryota; kingdom Metazoa; phylum Chordata; class Amphibia; order Caudata; family Ambystomatidae; genus Ambystoma; species Ambystoma mexicanum. The sequence continues at coordinate 1,071,698,945 of NC_090931.1, forward strand.
CATTTGGCCACCCCTGCCATTTCGCCGGATTTCAGCACCTTCACACGAGACGTTGCCTGAAATCGGTGCATCAATGTGGTCATAGGACGGGTCCCAACATAAGTAACAAAACTACAGGCTCAGGATGCACAGTTTGCAAGTAATTTGCACTGCAACAAACTGCACCACGCTGGGGCAAGGCGAAATGTGGGGAGAAAGCAAAGACGTCCCCAGTATGCAGCAGCACACCAACTCTCGACTACCCAAGGTCTGCTCTGGGGGTAGGTCAGCCAGCCACACATGCATTCTCATTGTAGTTTACCCTAGGGAGCAAAGCACATCAAGCGGTAGGCGAATCAGAACAGTGACCTACAGGGTCAATGAGTTTCAAAAATGTATTAGTGTGTTATGTCTGTCCACAGAACTGGTACTTTTTGCTAGTATATACTAAAATACAGACAGCTCTTAACTGATTTTGCAAATATTAGGCACCCTATGTCATCTTAATTGGAAATGGACAGAGCTTCCTGTTGATCTTGTAAATGCAAAAAATATTTTTTTTGGGACTGGTTACTATGGTTAACAATGGTGCCATACATTTTGCACAGCAACTATTCAAAAGAGACTCCCTAGCAAGACATTTAGTTTCCCCCTTTACCTAAATTGTGTGTTGGATGGAACAAGTTACTTACCTGTAACTGTTCTCCAGCATGGGTCTGGCATGGATTCACATGCTCATGAATATTCCCCGTCAGGCTGGGAATCCTCGGTAAAGAAAACAAAATCAGTATCAGTTTCGTTTGTCTTTCTTAGTAGTAAATGATCTCTGGGTCATACTGCCCCCAGCCAATGACTGCCCTCTCCCTAAGCCCCCGCCTCTGGCAGCCATCCTCAGATTTGGTAGCACGCCAAGTGGCAGTATGACCAAGCGAAGAGCCGCAGAGGGGTAGGTGGGAGGGTTTGCATGTGAATCCATGCCAGACCCATGCTAGAGAACAGTTACATGTAAGTAACTTGTTCCTTCTCCAGCATGGGGTCTGGCATGGATTCACATGCTCATGAATAAAAGAATACATAGCAGTATACACATGCACAACCACGGAGGTGGCAACAGGCTCAACATTAAGCAATACAACAGCTCAACATTAAGCATCTCTTACCTCCTCACCTTAAGCGAACAGGTTGCGCAGCACTGCTTGGCCAACCCTGGACTCCTCCCTGGAGTCCCGATCGACGCAGTAGAATCTTGTGAAGGTGTGCGTCGACCTCCACGTAGCAGCCCTGCAGATGTCCAGCAGGGGCACACCAGACAGGAACGCCATGGTAGCAGCGATCGCTCTGGTCGAATGGGCTCGGACAGCCGGGCAGCGGTCGGTTTGCCAACCAGTGACAATGCATGATGCAGCCGGAGAGCCATCTGGAAATGGAAGTCTTCGAGAGAGCCTTCCCTTGAATCACAGACCCAAAGTTCACAAACAGTTGTGACGTCTTCCAAAAACTCTTCGTGCGGTCCACGTAGAACTTCAGCGCTCTAGCTACATCCAGCGAGTGCAAAGTCCTCTCGGCCGGCGTCGAAGGCAATGGGAAGAAAACTGGTAACACCAAGGGCTCGTTGAGGTGGAAGTCTGACGGCACCTTGGGCATGAAGGAGGGGTGCGTCCTCAGCACCATTCTCGGGTCATGAAAAGACAAGTATGGAGGCTTGCAAGATAGGGCCTGAATCTCTCCCACTCGTCGTGCAGAGGTGATGGCCACGAGGAACCTTGTCTTCCATGAGAGGAACTTCAAATGTGCCGAATGCATAGGCTCGAATGGGGCTGCCATGAGCCTGGTCAGCATCACGTTAAGCTCCCACGCCGGGGCAGGAGCCTTCACCGGCGGGAATGATCGGAATGGTCCCTTCATAAATTCCTTCACCAGGCGATGAGACCACAAGGACGCCCGTCCCGTAGTTCCTGGTATAGCGGGAGATGGCAGCCAGATGTATTTTTATGGAGGCGTGAGCCAGTCCAGCTTTGGCCAGCGACAGGTACGGCAGCACTTAAGGGGCCGTAATCCGCAGAGGGTTAATCTTCTGTGCACGGCACCAGACAGAGAACCTCTTCCAGTTATGACCAAAACCCGAGAGTTGAGGACGCCCTGGCCTTTGCAAGAACCTCTGCAATCAACCGGGATAAGCCGGGATATCGTACCCTCCAAACGTGCTGCAGGAGCCAGGCCTGCAAGTTCAGCGACTGTGGGTTGTGATGGAGAATGGCGCCTCCTTCTCTGGAGAGAAGATCCGCGTCCACCGGCAGCTTGACGGGTGGGGACGTTGACAAGTCCAGAAGGTCCGGGAACCAGATCTGCCTCGGCCACGCCGGTGCAACGAGGATCATCCTGCACCTGGACTTCTTGAGCTGGTTGATGAGGCAGAGCAGGAACGGCAACAGAGGGAACGCGTATAGAAACTGGCCATCCCAAGGGAACGAGAAAGCATTGCCCATGCTCCTCGGCTGTGGGAACCTGTTGGCGACCCTCTGGCACTTGGGGTCGCCGTCGCTAACAGGTCGATCTGGGGTTTGCCCCATCGTTGGAAGAGTCGATCCACTTGATCCTGGCGCAGTTCCCACTCGTGGCACGAGCGCAGCTCCCTGCTGAGCGAGTCGGCGATGGTGTTTTTATTCCTGCCAGGTGGAAGGTAACCAGAAACATCCCCTGGGCGACGGCCCAGTGCCACAGATCCTGGGCCTCCTTGGATAGGGCTGGATCTGGTGCCTCCTTGCTTCTGTATGTAGAACATCGCAGTGGTTTTGTCGGTGAAGATACTCACCACTTTGCCCTTGAGGGAACGAAGGAACAACTTGAGAGCCCAGAACACTGCTCGGAGCTCCAGAATGTTGATGTGGAGAGACCTCTCCTCTGGGAGCCAAAGGCCTCTTGCGTGGAGGTCTCCAGTGGAGGTCTCCAGTGGAGGTCTCCAGTGTGGGCGTGCCCCCCCCCCAACGAGGCATCCGTCAGTCTCCTGAAATACCGGGATTTGAAATTCTGTGCCTGTCGTGAGGTGAGCACGGATGCCCCACCATAAGATCGCCTGACGGAACTCCTCGTCGAGAGGGATCCCGTCCTCGGAACAGCCCCTCGCCTGAAGCCAGCGGACATCGAGGAACTCCTGTAGCGGACACATCCGAAGTCTGCAAAGGGGTACAAGATAGATGCATGAGGACATCATCCCGAGGAGGGACTTGATGGACCTCACCCTGGCCACGTCTGTGGCTAGCAGGCGCTGCACCTTGCCCAGGATGGTCTTGGTCCTCTCCTCTGAAGGGGAGGCCAACTGCCCCACTGTATCAAGCTTCGCTCCCAGAAAAAGTGCTATTTGCGATGGAACCAGGTGGGATTTGGGGTAGTTGATGGCGAACCCCAGCTCCGTGAGCAACTGGACGATTCTCGCGGTGTGTTCAGTGGCTAGTTCCCTTGTCCTTGCCTGGATTAGCCAGTCGTCCAGGTAGGGGTACACATGGATCCCCTGCAGGCACAGTAGCGCCGCCACTGGTGCCAGGCACTTGGTGAAAACCCTGGGTGCCGACTTTAATCCGAATGGTATGGCTCTGAATTGGTAGTGGCGTCCCTGAACCACAAACCTGAGTAACTTCCTGTGCCTTTTTAGAATAGGGATGTGGAAGTAAGCATCCTCCAGGTCCAATAGGAAGTCGCCTTCCTCCAGCTGTCCCAGCATGTGCTGGAGGGTGACCATCCTGAATTTCTGCGCCTTGATGTACTTGTTTAAGCGACGCAGGTCCAGGATGGGGCACCAACCACCTGTCTTCTTCCTGACGAGGAAGTACCTGGAGTACACTTGGAGCCCCGGAGCCTTCTGGGGACGAGCTCGATGGCACCTTTGAGCATCGCCCTTGCCTCCAACAGCAGTTGAGCGACATGATTTTCCTTTCTGGCTACGGGAGGAATGATAGGGCACTTCTTTTGGAATTCCAGCGAGTGCCCGCTGGCCAGGGTGTCCAACACCCAACGGTCAGTGGAGATGGACTCCCACACGCTGACAAACTTAGTCAGCCGGCCTCCCACCAGGGTGCTTCGTTGGGGGTCAGTCTTGCTTGGAGGCGGCCTTGGCAACGATGGCGGGATCCCCTTGCTTGCAGCGACCTCTGTAGGCCTCCTGGTAAGAGGAGCGGGCCACTTGGCGGTAAGTGGAGGAGCCACCGCTGGAACCTTTGGAGGCACCCAGTCTGCCTCTGGAGCTCCGAAAGGGCAGTCGCTGTTGAAGCACCCCTAGGGCCCGGGCCGTCTGAGTCGGTCTTGATGGCCTGTTGAGACTCGTCCACCGCCTTACCAAAGTGGTTGTTGCTGTCGAACGGCAAGTCCAACACTCTGGTCTGGACGTCCTGGCGAAAGTCTGTCACCTTGAGCCATCCTCGTCGTTGGAGGCAAACTGTTGCCCAGTTGGCGAAATCCGGTATCGGCAATGTCCGTTGCCACCGTTATGGCATGATCCAACGCCACCTCCCCCTTCCTGCAGAATTTCTAGGGCCTCCGCCCTCTTGTCAGGTAGGAAGTCTAGCAGGGGAGCCATCTTGAACCACATCTCCCTGTCGTAGCGGGCCACGATCGCTAAGGCATTGGCCGCCTTAATCGTCGCCATGACATGACTCGTCGTCCCATGGAGTCCAACTTCTTGCCCTCGCTGTCCGGCAGCGAAGTGGAAGCCGCCGCACCCGCTGCCTTCTTAGCCGCTGCCGAGACGACAAGAGTCCGGCGTGGGCTGGGCCCTGAGGCACAAGGGGGCGGCATCGGGGACTCTGTACTTCTCGTACCTGTCCCTCTTGGTGGAAGGGTTCTTGAGGACAGCAAGCCCCTCGTTCCAGATGTCATCGAGCAAAGGCACCGCGAGGACCGTGTTCCTCTTAGCCTCTTGTCATTGGTACAGAAATCCTTCCCTTTTTTGTTCTTCATGGCAGAGCTGGAAGAGCTCGGATGCCCTGGTTATCATGGCGTGGAAAGAGCCAATTTCGTCAGCTGGGGAAGCCCGCGGGGGGATGATGACGGGACAAGGGGTCCACAGGTCTTGCAGACACGAAGGGCAGAGCGGGGTGGACTGTCCTCCGCTTGTTTGGAGGGCTTCCAGATGGGCCCAGTTCTGGATCCTCCGTCGGGGTCTGTGGTAATCTCGTCCTCATCTCGGTACATAAGGATTGGATTGCCAACAAAACGGCCGCCAAGCTATCCTGGGGCTCGGGTAATTGCTGCGACGGACGGGATGGCCGTTCCACTGGGCCCTCTACGTCGATCACGTCAGCAGGGGCCACCCCCTGGGATCGAACCCTTATGGACCTCTCATTGAGGCCTATGGACCTCTCGTTGAGGCCTGGGGAGTGTGGGGGGGTGGGGGTAAGCTTACCCGGGTTCTCAGACTTCTCTTCCCCAAACCAGAGCACTGGCTCGTGGTCGAACGTGCCGGGGAAGTAGCCCCCTGCCTGGCAGCTGAAAAGCCCGACCTTGCGGCGCTCCCGGTGCCTGCGTACTCGCAGTGCTTGGCCTTCTGTTGGGCCCCCGTCGCCTGGGCGCCCTCACAGGACTCAGAAGCCCGCTCAGACTTTTTGCCTTCTCAACTTCTGTGCCCTTCTCCAGCCAGGCGGTGAGGCGGGAACAACGATCTTGTTTGGTCCGTTCCAAAAGGTTCTTGCAGAACGTACACTCCTTCTCCACGTGCGTCTTGTCCTCATGAAGACAAGATGAGACAGCGAGTGCTCGTCCTCCTTGAAAACTGTTCTGCAATCAGCATCCAGGGCAGCACCTGAACAGCTTGGATCCAGGCGTCGAGCTTCCCTTGTCCTGGGCCATGTCCGTTGAGGTAGGCCGCAGATCTTCCGGAATCCTCCAAGAAGTGTAAACTCGACGAAAACTTCACCCTTGAGGGGCGTAGAAGAATTCCGAAACGGACACCCGTTGTCGGAAGTAGTAACGGTGGAGCTTGAGAAAATCTCCTGAAAAAGCGTGAAAACGCAGCAAAACAACTCGAGAGCTGAACACGAGGACTCCCAACACTTGAGTGTGCCGTGAAAATCTGAGGATGGCTGCCAGAGGTGCCGCTTAGGGAGAGGGCAGTCATTGGCTGGGGGCAGTATGACCCAGAGATCAGTGATTGGTTACTACTAAGAAAGACAGATCAGAAACAAAACTGATACTGATTTTTCTTTACCGAGGATTCCCAGCCTGACGGGGAATATTCATGAGCATGTGAATCCATGCCAGACCCCATGCTGGAGAAATGAGTTTTAAAATCCTACAATTGATGTTTTGGGGCCAGGAATAGGCATCAAAAAAGATAATTGAATGTGTAGACTTGGAAATCCAAGAGCCAATTAGAAACTTTGAAGCATTGTACAGTTTGCCAAGCTACAAAGCAATATGAGAAAGCTCTGTGCATAATTATACTGATTTGGCAGCAGAGAGGCTTTTGTTTTGTATTATGGATGCAAAGGCATTATTAGTTTGATTGAAATCTAGTATTAACTATATACGAGGTAATATAGTAATGTATTTTTGGACATGCAGGTTTTGAAAGATTCATAAACCAAGCAATGAAAAAAATACAACAACTAAAATTGTATAGCCATAGGTACACAGAAGCATTCTGAAAGCTTTGAAATCCCCTTCTCCAAGGCCAGGATGAAAAGGCTCAAGCCGAGAAATCAGTGAAAAAATATAGCAAAATAAATGGCAATTTACATATCCATAACAGTTTACAGCAACATGGCTGGAGATTTTGACACCAACAGCAACACAGGAATTGAATAGTAGAAAGGTTTGACCATCACTGGAAATGATTCCAATCAAGTAATACTTACAATAAATATCTACAACCAACCATCACATGGTGTGTTCAAAACCATTTTTCGATCCTAGATTGAGAAAGGTTTTAACCAACGAAGAAACCAGAAATGTGGTTCCGAGACCAAATGATTCCACAAAATGTGATGCCACAGGATGGACAAAGTGAAATGCCCGTTACACTTTAGTTAATGTGCAGTAAGGTCAGCAGATTTAACACCAACAAAACCCTTGCAATTCAATAGATGTGGGACCAGCTTCGCTCGCGCGCTCCTGTTGATGTCCTCCCCATAATGCATTTGTTATGTCACTGAATCCTTCTCTATAACCTGTATGTGAGCAACAGGAACGCACAGAGTTAAGCTGGTCAGGTCTTCCCACATCTGATTTTCAAGGGTTTTGTGGAGTTAAACTTAAATGTACCTTTCACTAAAGTTTGTGAATTTCATGGGTTTTGTTATAACATTTTTTCCACAGTCCACTAGCCATGGCCTTCAGCAATGGCCTTTGGACGTGTCCACTGTACAGGTTGCCACAGCACTACACAGTCTTTTGGGCCCACTAGCCATAAAAGAAAATTAAAAATACCAGGCCACCAGCCATCGCCTCCACCTCAATGTAGCTATAAAATTAAAAATGTTTGTATTACCATTTCTTTTACATCACCATGTCTTTCTGTAGGCGCCCACAAGTAACTGCAGTTCGCTGTAAAGTGTGCAAGAACCAACACTCTGCCCTCCCAGGCACTCTTCTAGTGTCCCCACTCCTGTTGGTATGCTCCCTCCAGGTACCCATTCCCTCCCTAGCCTTCTCCTTTCATCCGACGCACTTCATTACCAGGTTTTCCATCATAACTGCCGTCATCCCACAGGTAAACCCAGTTATGCAAACACATTGAGCTCTGAACTTGGTCCCCAGCCCCCAATTTCACACAGTGTCCTCTTTTCCACCATCATTGTTCCACTTTTTCAGCTAAATCCAGTTATACCCGTTATAACTGGTTATTTCTTGCATCAAACTATTGACACAGCTATAATTTAGCAGAAGGGGGACTCCCGCCACCCCCCCTCTCCATCAAATATTTTAACTACTGGATGCAATGACCTTGGACCCCTCCTGGAAATGTTATTAGCCTCTCTCCTACAAAGCACCTAGACCACTTAAAGGTTTTAAGGCGCAGGGGAACACCGTTATCGTTCGAATATTTAAATACTACTGGATGGATGAATCCTTAACCAGTCAAGGAAATTAAGTCAACGCTTTGTGCCCAAATGGTTTTATTTGGTCCAAATCTACCAAGCATGTGCCCAAATGGTTTATTTGTTCCAAATCTACAAACCGTTTCATTCTACAGCTGTTAAAAACCAGTACTCTATGGGGACATGAATGAGTAGGCTAAAACCAGAGTTGCATTTTCATGTTCTTAAAACATGAACTGGTTCCCAAATTTTCCAGTTTAGTGGCGCTCTTGATAAAAAAATCACCACAGCCTATAAAGGCTGTAAGGAACAGGTGGCACCCCCTGCTCTGTCAAATATTTAAACTACTGGACAGAACACCACACCACCCCTGATTCATGGCCAAGTTGTTTTGCACCTGGTCCAATTGCATCCAGCAGTATGGGTTGTGTGCTGGAGCAAACTAATTTTCTCTATGAGATAATGAAGGTGGCTTTCACGTGGTGGCCTACCCCCCCTCCCCCGCCCCCCCACCAGTTGCTTGATGCCATGTCAGTTTTCCTCCTCCAAATAGCATTTTTCTACTTTTTGTTTTCAGCTAACCCTGGCTACACCAGATACATCTGCAGTTCTCTCGCATCGAACAAAGCTCCTCTGCTACCACGGGAGATGCAGCTATCATTTTGGGATAAGGGGCACCCCCTTCTCCGTCATATGGAACCACCCTAGAATCCTCCAAAAACAGTCAACGCTTCGTACCTGGTCCTATTCTACCCATCAGTTTTTGCTGTGCGCTGCACAGAAATGTGCACTTTATGCGATGAGTAGGCCAAAAACAGCCGTTTTTTAAAATAACAAATCTTCACCAAAATTCAGTCCTGGGAAGGCAGGTGGGGGGGGGGGAGCCCATGACAAACTGTCTGCAAAGTATTAGCCAAATTCAACATTCAAGTAAAAAAAGGTATTAAATAAATGGCATTAGGCTCCCAGCAGAATAGCGGGTACATTAACAGTCACCTGAATTGTGCCAGGCTTGTGAAAGCACAGGGGGATGCAAATCCTGTGACCCAGGCAGAGGAGAGGTTGCGCCCTAGTGGGCGTTAGGGCCCCAAAAGGTAAACCTGCCGATGTGCAGAGGCTGGTTGTGTAGCCCGTTGGGATTGGAGAGGTGTGCAATATATAAACAGTGAAACTGGACAGCTTGGCGGTGTAGCACAGTGGTAACGGCCCAGGTGAGTAGCTTAACCCTTCACTGAAATTTCCCATTTCTATGGCAGATCATGAAAAATTATTCTGGGGACTGGATTCAGATAGGGGACGAAGGTACGTGTTCAGATTCTAGACCTAGACGCAGATTTCCAGCTCTGCTCAACACTGCAGTCATCTGTGGTCTTGCTAGATGTGCAAGGTGGGGCGCAGCATAGCGAGTCCCCCAAATTCTGCAAGTACAGTCCACTAACGTTTTAGTGTCATAAATGCGGTGTTGATGCCCCTTGATATAAAACTGCGAAGTGAGAAGACTGTAGACAATCTTTCACAAATCTCTTTCCATGTATTCCAGCACAACAGTAGTTTCTCCACCTGGGGAGAAATGCTTGAAGGTATTCTGCATAAAATCTGGGTACAATACAAAGTTACTGCCATTGGACTACTGGTGTTACGAGTGCACCTTGTAGTCCAAAACCCGACTGCACATTCAAACCCAACTAAAAGGAACGTAGCTAAAAAAACAGGTGAAGGCCAGTGAGGGTTTAGGGGATGGTTCCCCATCAAGGCACCTCATCTCAAAGCATGGGCCGCAACCTGGAACAGCAGCCTCAGAAAGCAGTCTTGTTCACTAAAGATCACATGGCTTGCCTCGAGGGTTTTCTCTGGGAGATCGAATGAAGTAGACGACATGTACCAAGGCCTCATTACCCCCCCTCAATGAAGTGCAAGGATCGTGAAAACCGATTGAGACTAAAACATCTGAGAATTTTGGAAAGAAATGAACGAATGTGCCAGTGTTGGCCTACTATGCAAGTTCCAGTAAATATTGTGAAGTGCCTCCCAGGAATATGGAGCTGATAAGGCCCGCCGAGTTGACCAGGCGTGACTATATCCCATCCAGCCACACAATTCTTTTGAAGACAAACTTCTGCGTTTAGCTAGGTAACATTGACCGATCTAGAGAATACCTCATCAGTGCAAAATTATAGAGAAGACCAAACCTCAAACCAGTGGGCGATGGATAAACTCATCAAGCATGGTCTCAGATTCAGGTGGGCTTAGCCAACTTTCACACGTCGGGATCAGGCAAAGTTGGTAAGGCAGAACACTTATGACTGATTTGGAACAGATGCATAGAAGGCCAACCTATATTGCTACAGGGACAACTCTGGGAGTTGTAGCCAAACCAGTTCAAGGTATCAGTGGAGAGTTCTAGGCCAAATCTGAAGAAGCGAGCTTGTAAAGGGTCCACAATGAGTCAAACAAAGGAAGTCCAAATTACACTTCGACAGTAAGTATACAATAATTTATGGCCAAACATGAAAAATTACTACCAACAGGTAGAAGTCTCACACAACACTAATAGAAGCAAGTCACTAGAGTGGGGCATAATACAGATCAAACCGCTGTAAAGGAAAGTGTAGATTTGTTTATGCAATACAGGTCCAAGAGAACTAGCCGTAGCTTCAGGAAAAGTTTAGACAGTTTGTAACTCTGGAAAAAAAGTCCAGTGAACGATTCCAAGGGTTAGAGGAAAGTTATTCTAACAAATGTCCAAATTTTGGAAGGCTTGCGTGCGCAAGCAATGGCAAATCCAAAATATTGCAAAGGTTTTAGAACTTTCAAAAGGGAGTTTAGGGGCAGGTAAGAACCACTGTAACTCACCCCCTACTCAGATTCTTCACAGGGCTTGGCAGGCCAATGGAAGGTCCAAAGTTGCTTTCTCGCCATCCGCCTCAGTTCCTGATTCGAGCAGATCTCTGGTCAGTCTTTGGCTGGTGCAAAAACTCTTGGTGGCAGAATGCAGAAAAACACGATGCAGGACCCCTCTCAGGATTTGTCTGGTAAACTGTTTGGCAGCACGGCAACACAAAGGGACTCGCATGTCGCAATTAAACCTCCCCCCCCCCCCATCTCGGGTCACTTTGACGATGGACAAGATGAGTATCCCCAAAGCAGAATAGCAACGTCTGCAGCACAGTAGCCTAAACTCAGCTGGACAATCCCAAAGCACTTCAAAGGATCTTCGTAGGGTATAGAACAGATGTCAGGAATGCATGTTCCCTCCATGGGTCGCAGAAGATTAATAGCAAGACAGGACTCTTCCAGGACAGCAGCAGAAGTTGGACGTCAGGTCTCCAGTCTCCTTGCGGGTCTTACAGCTGAACGGGAGTCTTCACTTCAGGATCTCTCCAGAGTGCGTGCAAGGGTCCTCATGACAAGCCTGGTAAGAGTCAAAACTCCCACTAGCCAATAGCAGACCTAGCCTAACACACCTCAGCAGTGGTCCAATCAGGACCACTGGTGGGAACACTTGCGCATAACACCAGACACACTGAAACCAGTTTATGGATTGGGACCAGACAGTCCCAGCAAACACATAGCCCTCCAGTAGCCCGCCAAAAGCCTCTGCTTTCCCAGTCGATAAGGATTTTTATGGTCTCACAGGCTAAAAGACAAGATGGCCAAAGGACAAGCAAAAAACCTTGTGGCACGGACATGCTTGGTCACAGTTCATGGCCAAACGTGGTAAATGCAGTAAGGCTAAAACTTAGAAGTCCCAAAAAATGTCAAAGTCACTGCTGCCACCAGCAGACCTAGAGTAACCAAAAATCCTTTAGGGCAAAAACAAAAGTGTACAACATTGTACGATAAGTTACCACAAGTGATAACAAGCTACTAAAAGCAGGTACAATGCAACAAGACTAATGTTTCCCAGTACTGACAGCGTGAAGGACATGTCAGTTTGCCCATAACAGATGAGCAAAAGACAGTGTAGTCAAGCTAAAGGCTTCACTGCACACAGGTCAAGATAAAGAAAAGAAAATCAAAACGTTTGGGGGGGTGCATAAAAAAAAGTGCAGTAAAGAGGAAAACTTTCCACAAAGTCTGACAGATTACAGACCAAGGGTCCCAAACAGGAAAGGACTTGCAACCTGGTGTGCAGCAAGGACTCCCCAGTCTGCATCCTGCGGAAAAGAAGTTTGAATTGGTGCTGACTAAAACTGGTTTTCCTGCAGTTGACTGAGAATCCATCAGGCATTAGTAGGTTAGACTCAAGCTCTGTCTGAATGTGGCAACAGATGACCAGGGAGGGAGAGGAAATGGGGATACTATGTGCATCTTTACAAAATGTCCCCTGGCCATAGCTAAACTGGATTCTTTCAATATCTAAAGGCTGAATGTGCCCAAAACAATCCAAACTACTGCTACACTCTTGAGGATGGTGTAGAGGTTGGCCACTTTCAGGGGGCACACTGTACAGAGCAATAGAAACAGATCTTAGATGCCCTAAATAGAAGAAAAAAGGTGTAGAAGTGATGCATTTAATCACCCTTCAAATGAGTGGGGTACATCATTTTATCTGAAGGTCAACTACATCTACTTCTGGTATGCTGGGAGTTCACGATCTAAACCTAGCTTAAATATATGCCCCAAATGAGGCACAGGAAGTATTTTTCCTGTACCCTTTTCCCCAAGGTCGGTCACAATTTGTTAGAGAAGGGATTATTGGAGATAAATTGCACTATGGACAATCCTTTCAATGCACCATCGTCCTTGGCTGAATACATCTGCGAACAAGCTTTTCTGTAAACTCCCCCCTCCCCCCCCACTTACCTGGGCACAATTTATTTTTATAACACACCGAATTCTGCTACGGTGTTAGGTTTCTAAGCGTGGATCTGGGATCCAAACTTCTGTTGCTGCTTCCAAGACCAGCGTGTTGCCCCTGTGCTATCCTCAGTTCGCCATGAAGCATTCAGTGCATGGTTGCTTGTGCTGTACAAGTCAATAAGCAGAATACTCAATCATTCGAGGACCATGCCATAAGCCAAACCTGTTTGAGGCACTGAAAAGGGACTAGATGTGTGTGATACATGCCGATCACAATAGAATTTTTTTCCCCCCTTGCACACAAACTTGTAAGACTAGATCTTCATGTACTGGACATAACGAGAAACCATAACATTCATTTTCTATAGTGCCTTTCACCATATGAATCGAACCAAAAATCCCATCTAAAGTTCCTGGCTACATTGTGCATCCAAACGGACAAACAATGGCATTCCTTTGACGATCCGGAGGGGGCAATGGCGTGTCCTCTAACAGCACATTTTCTCCATCGACAACCCTCCAGATGTGGATAACAAAAGCAAAACAACCACGCTGAGGCCTCACAATGTCACCCAAAAGGAAAGACTATGGTTTGGCGGAGAACCAGAAGGAGCCGGAAAAAAAAAAAAGTATGTCTCTCTATATCATTCTCACTTGGGACCCTTGCCTTGCAACCGGCTCCTACATTTTCAACCATGGCACCCTCAGAGACAACCTGGGACTCAAAATGGCGAGTCGGCAAAGCCATGATCGTTTACCTCCCATGGCTCCCGCATATACTGAAGACAATTTGCTCGTCACCTGGGGCCATCATGGACTCCCATCCATCAGTTTGTGCTCTAGTTTATTCTCTGGCTTACACAAACTACCGATGACACCCCCTCCCCAGCAGGGTCACAGTCATTCAATGGGCAGGAGGAGGTGGGGGTGGGCCTGCCTTGTTTTCCCCCTCACTCATAGGCTTGTTCAACTTTGTATTTGGGTAAAACCTACTACCCCAAGGTTTATAAAAATGGTAGCGTTTGATGCAATGGGAACTGGATACATGTATATCAGATCAGATCGCTCATATAGGTGGCCGCAACATACAGGTATTTAACAGCAATCCTTGTCCAACGCTACCCTTTCTCGAATAGAATGGCGACTGAACTGCACCTAGTAACCCCTCAACGTCCAAGAAATGTCCACCCTATCAAAAGACAGTGGATACTCATTTACATGACCTACAGTGTGACATTAAATTTGTGCAGGAAACTCGCCAGGAGGGATTGGATGGGTCGGTACAGCTGCACACTCCCCACATAAGGGCAAAAGATGAGCCTCCATTCTGATACAAACGTATCCCATTTGATAACCTCTATCCAATTGCTGACAGAGGGTAGATCCGTCCTCCTACAATGGCTCATACAGGGCCAACCAATAACCCTTCTAAACGCATATGCCCCACGACGGATATCCCTCCTCCTTTTTCTCTCACACACACCCCTATTGGGGAGCCATACTATTATTGTGGGAGATTAGAACACAATGCTGGACCTACAGGGCACAACCCTGGCGCACTAACGCATCACACTGACACAAATCACCTTAGACCTAGCTCAGGCTCAATGCTATTCAGGAGTGGGGACAGACTGGCACAATGACCCAATGGTTAGTAAAATAGTAAATACAGCCATGTTTTCAGCACGAAAAACCCTGATTATTCACTGGAAGGCTGAAACGGCCCCATTCAAACAGGCCTGGCCATCTCTATCAACCAGACTATGCTCATTAGAATGCTCAGTCTTAAAACACAAACACGCACAAGCTGACCACACCAGCTGATAACTACCTATGCTGCTAGGTTTGATACCACAGCATATATGACAAGACACCCATGGACCAATCCATATAGACACTCACAAAATCACATACATATGCAAGTAAGAGGGGGTGGTGACCATCACGTTGGTGTGGAGAACAGAGTGGGGAGAACAGAGTGGTGAGGCAGAGAATGAGCAGACTATGAATGTCAAATCTATGCATGTGCCTCACAACCACATTCAAAGTCATGCTATCTGTTTGAAATTTTTCAATAAGTTAAAAAAAAGAATTCCAAAGTGGCAGCAAAGTAACAAGACTAAGGGAAACATGTTGCCCAGTACCGACAGCCTGAAGGACAGGTCAGTTGTCAAAAACAAAAGCCAGTGTAGTGAAGCTGAAGGCACTCCAGCAACACCAAAATACAAGTAAAAGGTCTGGGTTCCATAGAAATGGAAGTAAGGTGCTATGAAGAGAAATGTTTCCCAGCAGGTCCGATGAGACAATGTTAGAGGCAATTGAAGATGACCAGGCTCAATTCAAATAGTCAACTGCCTCCGATACTTACTTTTTCCAGCGCTCCAGAAAAAAGGATGTTCATAGCCTGCATTTTGCCAATATGGGTTATTGAGCTGTAAAGGAGAAAACATTGTACAATCATTAGGGGGAAGGACTTAGCATTTGCAGAGATTGCTTACTGAAGGAAATTAGTTTAGTGGTTGCTTCCTGTCAGATAGCCTTACACATCCGTACCCTATTACACAGCATTAAAAAAAGTACCACCCCACTAGGACGACATGCATTACTCACCGTTAAAGCATTTCTGATGGTTGCATCTGCTTAGAGTCACATGCTGTGCATAGGCTAGAGCGCAGTACCCAGAGATGGTGGTTGAATGTGTGAAGGAATACTTGTCCCACCAGAGAATCAGCGAGCGTGTGCATCTAGGCAGTAGTGTAAAGGTGTGTACAGAACTCCAGGTTGCTGCCTTGCAAATGGACTCAAAGGAACATTTGCAATGAATGCTATGAGAGCCCCTGTGCCCTGAGGAGTGTGGTCTAGGCGTGAAGGGCAGATCTCTTAGCTAGGGTGCTACAGTGCGATGCAGTTTACAATCCACTTTGCGATCGCCGATTTAGAGGCAGTCCCCTTCCCCAATAGCTGCCACTGGAACGAATAACTGAGCGAAAACACAGGACCATGTTATCCAGAGACCATTCCCCTTGGAGCAGTTCTGAGGGTACCTGGAGGTGTAATCTGGCCATTGTGCGTTCTCCAGCATTGCTAACAAGTCGATCTCTGGAAAGCCCCAGTCTGCAAAGACGTTGAGTACAATGTCCTTGTGCAGTCGCCAATCGTGCTCTATGAGGGGGGAGATTCTCTGTTCGAGTAAGTCTGCCAGAGGATTGAGTTCCTATGGAACGTGGTTTGACAGGAACATCTTGTGTTTGAGAGCCCACTTCCATGTGTTCTGGGACAGTTTGGACAGCCCTAGAGTGAGTGCCTCTTTGTGTAAGTAACACATGGCTGTAGTACTGTCGGTGAGGACTAGTACAGTCTTCCCCTGGAGGCGTGTTTTGAGTGCCTTCATGGGCAACACTGCTAGCAGTTCCAACAAGTCTGATTGGATGCTACCACTGGGGACCACACGCTGTGTGCCATCTGATTAGGTGGGCACCACCACCACCACCCCCCCAACCCCGTCAGATGAGTCTGGTCAGAGGCTTCTACTGGAGAGGTGGTGAAGGTTTTCCCTGGACCACCACTGCAGAGACTGAACAAGGGCTGCCAAGACAACCACTATATCATCCCACTGGCCTGACATCATTGGCTCTAGAGCCCCTCTTGCATGGGGGTCAGGCACAGGCGAGCATGTGGCACTAGGTAGATGCAGGAGGCCATCATTACCAACAGACGTATGGCTTTGCATAGTCACCTTGTGACTGGCTACATAGTGAGGGATATTTAACAGCATGTTTTGGACCCTCTCATTGGAGGGAAAGTCCAGACAGTTTTTGGTATGAATTAGAGCCCCCAGAAACCGTGAAAGCATGCATCTTTCATATCCAATTTGGCCATGTAATTCCCCTGCAGCAACAGTGGGATTACCTCCAGCACTTGTCATTCAGAATTTTTGTGGTTTTACATACTGGTTTGCTGGTTGCAGGTCTAACAAGGCGCAGGGTGAGATCATTTTTTTGGGGTACAAGGAAGTATACAATGAATACCCTTGTTTACCTGGTGAATGGGGACTTCTACGGTGCTTTTTTCCAGAAGGATCTGCACCTCTTCCAGCAGAATTTGCCGGTTATAGGAGTCTGCTCTTCAGTGAGTGGCATCGAGGTGGCCGGTGGCACTCATTGCAGTAATCCGGGGTGACAGTCTTTAACACCCACTGGTCTGAGGTGATGACCTCTTGCATGGAAGTGTAAATGAATACAAGCATCCCCAGACCGGTAGGCATGGGAGGTGATCCGAACCGGCTCGTCACTTTGAGGTGGAGGGCTGGGAGCCTCTTGGAGTAGAGTCCCTGCCTCTACGTTGACCTCTCTGCTGATACTGGCTGTTACCATATGAGCCTTGGCCGGAGGACCATGGGGTACTTCCAGAGCCATATTGACCATGGGAAGACCAGGAGAAAGATTAACAGTGAGAGTTTGAGCCTCCCTACTGTCGGAAGGGCTTGGCTGAGGGATTTCAGCATTTCGTGCTCCTTCTTGGCAGTCTCCAGGGAGTCATCGACAGCTTTACCAAAGAGGTTGGATTCCGACAGGTTTATTAGAGATGAGATGCCTGGGTTTCTAGATTTCAGCCAGGCATGTCTCTTAAGTAGAGTCCCCTGGGGTAGTGTGCAGCCGTCTCAGCAACGTCCAGAGTGTTCTTTAACATACTGTGTCACCTGTCTGCCCTCAGTCACAACCACCAGCAGGCGTGATCGTGTGGGCTCAGTGACTTCTTGAAGGTCTTCCTGGAGTAGGCCCCACTGATGTCACTAGCTAGCCAGGAGAGTCGTATTATTTACGATCATGGTTGAATAGGCCGCAGGAGGTAGTGATAAGTTTCCCCAAGGGCATAATATTTTTTGCAATCTTTATCCAGAGGTGCTTCCGCCGTGGACAGTTTATTTGTTGTGCGTGCCGGACCCAGAGGTATCAGGGCGCAGGTTACAAGAGAACTTACAGCTTAGTTACAGAAGTTAGGAGCAAAGGTAAGGACAAGCTACTTCCACGTTCCAAGATGAAGGTAAGTAGCATAGAACAGTTACAGGAGTTAGGAGCAAGGGTAAATACCCAGTGAAACCCCAACCCTCTTTCTAGTGGTTGTAACCCCCAGGGAGTCGGTGTGGCATGACCCCGTATGACATGGGGTCGGAAGCATATGGGCAAAACTCTCAACCGGAGGGTGGACTGCCCTGTGAGGGATGGTGATAAAGGAACCAGGTGCTTCTTTACAGATTGCCTAACTAGTGGGAGTCTTCTCCTTCAGAATATTTGACAAAGTGAGTCAGGGTGTGCCTCACGAGTACTTCGAAATGATCAGCTGCCCCCTTTAGAATGGCGTTGATCATTTCATCTACAGGTGATGAATACCTTTGTGCAGGCAAAGAAGGTGGGTATAGACAAATAATGTCTGGGTCATGGGTGTGTGTAGGCGACAGCTAAGGGCCCTGATCCCTTCACTGACCCCGATCCCAATCTGGTTCTTGCTCCCCTATGTCCTGCACAAAAGGTTTCTTCCTATTTTGAGACATCTAGGATATCCTCCTGGTAGCTTTGTACAGAGACAGGAAGTTTGTTATTGTGGGATGGGGAAGGAGTCTTCCCCTAGATCTCTTTGGAGAGTCCAGAGAAATCAATCAATTGGGCCATTTTGGCCATATAAATCAAATCTCTCCCTAGTCCATAGGGAAGATTCAGAAGTATCGCGAGGTGGAAAGGTTTGAGTGAGTTTGGTGGGGGGCCTTCGAGAGAGGCTGGGGGCTTTGTAATACTCTAAATGAGATGGGGTTCCCTGGTGTTCAGTAGTGGCCGTAATAGCTGCAAGACTGCAGATTTTCCGCAGCTGAAAGCAGGTTGACGTGCCTGATGGCGCCAGCGATTCTGCCAAAGCCCTAGGCCCTAGTGCGCCCTTGGATGGCGTTCCAGTGACTATGCTTTTGGGGGTGAATGCACTTTGTAGAGGAATGCCCAGTAACAAGCTGCATGGGCATTGCATGCAGGGCGCCGAACTACGAGGTTCAGAAGGCCCAGTTATCGACAGCCCTGATGGCGTTGCATGCTTGTGCGAAGCTTCTGCCAAGGAGGCCTTGGGGCTTCGTTGTTTGGTACTCTGGTGTGCGTGTGCACCCTGTCACTGGGATGTGAACTCCCCATAAAAGAGCTGGTGGGCTGTCAGCCTGGGCCTTGGGGAGCCTAAAGGTTCTGCCGAAAGGCCAATGGAGTCATGGCTGCCGATGGATTCCTCGTCATCCAAAGCGATAGCGCCAATGGGGGGAAGGGCATAGGCTGCCCAGCATTTAGTCCACCAGTCTTAACATCTTGGGAAGAAAGCTTGCATGACTGCTCATCGTGGTTACGGGGTAGACACCGATTTGCAACGGCGATAGGTGTCCTTCGACGGGAGTTTGCGGTTACACGACAGACAATTTAAAGGCATCCTCTTCATAGCAGAGGGTGATGGCAGCCAGCCCAGAGAGGAGAAGGGAAAAGGAAACGCATTCTTGAAAAAGAATAAACCCAGTGCCCTACTGTAAGGGCCGAGGCCACGCGGTAGACAGATATTCATCAATTCACCAGTCACGGATGTCTTCCACGATGCAGTCCCTGAAAAGTAGACGGGAGACAATGTATTCAATATTGAGCAATATTACTCTTGCGAGCTTGCATAGGATGACCAACTAGTTGGGTGGAAAAAGACAATTTGAGCTCAACACGGGAGGGATTTTGGGTACACTACACGTCACACGTTAGTGATAGTGTTACTAACACCCATGTTGACGTCCCCTTTCGATCTTCGAAAGAAAGGTGCATTACTCTGAGATTACCACTAGATGTCTGACTATATGCACAGCTTGCGATTCTAAGCAGATTCACAAGCATCAGAAATGTATTTGTGCCAGATGCAGTATTGTAAAAGGAAGGTAGAAATAATTGAAAAACTGGAGCAGCAATTAAGACACTTGTGCCGCAATGACCAGTGTAGCCTGGAGGAATACCAAGAAGATGGCCAGAGAATCTCGTATTACCTTCTCTGTGACATGGTTGGTGTGAAAATGCTCAATGTTACATCAATTGGTGCAACTACTATCACAGCCTGTGATATGACCTATGCAAGCAGAAGTCGATTGCTTGATGGGATTAGATGTTCCCCATCATAAAGCCCAGTGGAGGAGTTTTAAAACTAAATCTGAGCTGGTGGGTGTGGAACCAGCAAGAGGTGAAGCATGATCATGCCAAGACCAAACTTAAACCATCGGACCAAACAATGGAACAATGCTAAAAAAAGCAAGTAGCATCATTTACAAGGCATCTTAGTCAGAGGGCTCTGGAGGCTCGAAAAATAACCAAAGAAGCTTTGAGTGGGAGACATCACCCCTGACCAGAATCCATAAATTAGCAAGGTTTTAAATTACCTTAGAATTGAGGGATCTTTAGGGGCAGGGGTGCAGAACCAGTGGCCACCTGATTCACCAAAACCTATTGTAAAAGTATTGCTGTCAGAGGCCCATTGAATAGGTCACTCAACAGGGAAGCAGTGTGTTGCCTACAGCAGAAATGTGCCTTAGATTATGAGGTTGATGAACTGATGGGACCTCCAGCCCAAAGATCACTTCCAGCAGCAGTAAAGCTCTACAAACTGAGTAATCCAAAACCCAAACTGCCACGAGTTAAACTTTTAATCTGCAGTAGCATTAATGAAGCTCAGACCATGCATTACAGAAGTGAATCTCCTTAACCTTTCAATCAATGCAGAGCAACAGTGATTAGGACACATGCGCCTGATCTTCATGCAAAACATTTAGGTGGTGTACCAGTCTTAACATATCCTAACCTCAAACTCCTTCATTGCTAAACACTATTAGCAAGGGTCAAAGGAGAACAAGCTTGTGCTATCAGACCCGTCTCAGTTACGTCATGTCCACCCCACACCAGCCAGATTAGCTCATTTTGAATGTTTAAAAATCCACATCACAAGGTTCATGTTAGAGACCTAACAAGACAGTCTTTCAAACCCACTCTCAGAAAGTTTGCCCTGATCTCAATGGTTTCGTAACACCCCCCCCCCCCCCATAAGTTACATATAGAGCAACAATGCAGGGGAACCTCTGAAAATAAAACATGGACAGGTAGAACATTTTACTTACTAAACCGGCCTGCTCCTGGTAGCGGGCCAGTGACGGGGCTTAAATGGGGCACGATTGGAGATTTGGGTACACACCCATACATCGAAATTCAGACAATGTGCCACGCCACAGGGGCAATTTTGCCAAGTGAAAATCCCAGACCCAGTCAGTGATCGGCACAACTCAAATGTAAGATGGAACTTTGTCCCTCCCAAAGCAAACAGGATGAAATACCTCCAACTGAATAACTGGGTCCTTCACCCAGATGCAACGAAAGGGCACCAAACCATCAATGACTTAGACACTAGAGGCTGATGGAGGGCCAGATTGTAGCGCTATAAATGATGCAACCCAAAATCTTGTGGTTGCATCACCAGCAGATTCTGACAAGGACTTGTCAGCAATACCGGCTAGAGCTCATCTGTGTGAATATAAAGGAGGTCTTTTAAGTTGATCCTTTATTATAATAGCCCAATAAAGATCTTTACACATACAAAAATCTAACAAAAAACGAGATACATCATACAAAGCAATACATTCAGAATGGAATAGTCCATCATAGATCAAAAATGGGTAGTTATTGGAAATTACATTTTTACTATGAATAGAATATAAACTACATGTAATGGGAGAGGTCTCAACACCATGAAATACAAAGTCATATGTACTTATACTTTACACTTAGCCACATAATTACATTGTTAATTTGTATGTGTGTTAAGATAACCATTACTCTTGGTTTGATAAACAATCCTTGTTCGAGCCCTTTGCTGCCAAATCCACCAATTATACATTCTACGAATAATTCTTTTGTCCATCTGTCTTAATTTTGTATGCAGATAAATACAAAATGAAAGACCAAGCTTGTGTCCAAAAAGTAGCCTCTACATTCAGTTTGTAGGCAGTAACAATGCTCAAATTATTAGTTGCCATAAGCTTAATGTGAAGAGATTCCACTGAATTGACGATCAGAAATAAATAGTCTGCTTATAATTAAAGAGCTGCTTATAGAATTCAGCTTGGTTTGTAAGGTAAATGTACCTAATCGGGTAGAGCTTAGAAGGCCAAGTGAAGATTTCAGACAAAGCCTTTCAGTCAATTCAAGATTATTAATAAGCTCACTAGTCCAGATCTCTGCACCAGGTAAAATATTTATAAATCTGGCCTAAACTGCAAAACGAATATCCTGCATGAGGGCAAGGGTGCAGTATATACCATGGCCAATTAAAGCACCGTCATCTCTTACTGCAGGCGCTGGAAAACAGATTCAAGCATTCGAGAAAACTGCTGTACTGGATTTGAAAGCCGAGTTGTAATACTAGGGGATCAGGCAGACGAAATATGGTCAAAAGGGATATCATGGGCTGCAGTTAGGGAACGATATTTATGATGAGCCCATTTTGAGGATATCAGGGCGCAAGTGTGGGCAGCACTGCAATGTGCCTACCCAGACACCAGATCTCCAGTCCATTATGCAACGCACAATACAGGAATCAAGCTCCTGACCAGTATATCTACCAGACACAAGAGATGTTGAGCAGTGGTGATACACTGGTCAAAAACAGAGCTCTTGTCCCTCTATAAGATAGTGGGGATTGAGGCAAAGGGGTTGGCCAGAAATCCAGTCTAATTCTACACAATTGCAAACTGTTGCTGGAGAAAGGAGAAGGAAACGATCCAACTATATACAGATGAAGCAAAACTGGTTCACATAAATCAGTAGAAGGGATGATCGCAGTATTACAGGACATGCAGACAGCACAGGCAGCCGTAAGAACGGTACCTGCATGAGGAGGACACAAGTGGAACAGTGGGTTTCAGCCAACAGTACCAGCAAACACCCCCCCCCCCGGTGTCTCCATCCCAAAGGAGGGTACCCACAGGGTAGGGGGGATATGCAGTGTCAGACATGCAGGAGAACGGGCCATTTGCAAGTGTAGGAGCAGGCCAGTATCCGCCTATAAACATTTGTCCCATATGCTCCAGGAGCGCTGGCCCATACCCCTAGCTGCCCCATGTGGTGCATCGTCCACACCAGCCCCGCCTGCTCCCCTCCAGTTTCCGCAGCTACAAGGAGCTCCACATCCCAGTTCCTTGTACAGCACATCTGACCCCACCACAAGTGCCTCAAATGCCCGACAGTAATGCAGTTCCCAACACCATTACACACTACCAAGTTAAGCGTGATCAGCGGGAATCCCTGGTCTTACCTGGGACAAACACCTACCCGGATAAGGACTGCCCACAGAGAGCCTTAGCATGGTCAGGCCCTGCCAACCCAGAAGAGGAACCCTTGGTGGGCGTGGAGATGAGCAATAACCCTTCATTTTCATGGTGGACACGGGTGCAACTAAATCGTGTACCAGCTAAGGACACTTTCCTTTGTCCGGTGAGGGACATGCAGGGCCTTGTGCAATCTGTTCTATTTACAGAAGAATTAGCCATTAAAGTGGGGGTGGGGACAAGGAAAGATTGTACTGGCCCCATTTGACAACGTCCTCCTATCAACCTGCTAGGTTGAGACATGCTCAGCAACTGAACAGGACCATCTCGTTTAATGAAAGAGGGTGGTATGTTCAAACCGCAGGAATGTGCCACAACAGCCATGGCCATTCATGCCTTAGGGAGAAAGCAACCCGGGGGTTTACAGTACACCCATATTTGTTCATCTATGGGGTTACAGTGTTAAATGTAATACCTCAAGTGGTTAACCTCCGATTTTCTATTCGGCCCACTTAGCCCCAAGAATATTGAGCCAGGACCATCCACACTCTGGATATATGGGGTGGGGGTTGAAGAACAGAATTGTATTAATAGGTACAGATAGCGATCACGGGAGTGATGCACAGTATTGTGCATAGAACCAGCCCAACTGTTCAAAGAAGTGACTGACACAGATTTGAGGACAAGGATGACAGGAGATGGTGCTAGCACTGTTCCTTGTGAAATAGTATCTCCAGGTCCCAGATTTGTGGCAGAAATCGTCAATCTTTTGCCCCAAGAAAATTTATCCAAGGTTTGACATTGTAGATGACCAGCCCCCCATGGAGGTAGGGTTCTTGCGTAGCTTTGCTCCGGTTCAAATTACCAATAAACCAGGGGCGTATTGCCCCAGTGAAATAATACCCGCAGAAGGAATACATGACCCCATCACTGCACACCTACACCAAGGAATTTTATCTTCCAACTCTCCCTGTAATACAGTATATACCCCTCAAGAAATCAAAATGATCTAGTCAGAGGTTTCAGGATTTACACCCTTTGAATGACAGTGAAGCAGAGTTTCCAGTAGTGCCCAACCCCACGACAATACTATGCAACATACCCACAACAGCGACCCACTTTACTGTCATGGACTTTGCACTGAGACGGAATTCCAACACAAGCCTGTCCCGGGGTTATTGCGAGTCCCCCAGTATCTTGAACCGTTTTACATGCAGATTTGGGGGGCATGCACGTACCAAGCACCATCATTTAATATGTGGACAATGTTCGCGTATTACAATTACTTGCTGATAAAGGATACAAAATGGACAGGGCCCAGCTGCAATACCGCCAACAAGAAGCATTACACACAACGGTCAACTGGTTCTGTTCAGGGTAAGAAAATATGCTGCAGAAGTACGCAGCACTCCCCAACCGGTAACAGTTGACATGCAAATATTCCTTGGGTTGTGTAATTGGAGGGCATGATTTTTGACCAACTATGACTGCTCAAAGACGCCCTGAAGGGCACAATTACATAGACGAAGGAAATGCTCACTAGTTTCCAAGAGTTGAGAATCCTTATTGCAACCACCCCTGTCCTAGCAACACTTGACTACACACAAGACTTGATTGCTTCATATTCAGAAAAGTACAATGGTCATAAACCCTTGGCACTAGTGGCATGTTCCAAGTCTTATGCAGGGCCAATTCCCGTGTGAACAAGCTCTCGCTGCAGCAGCTTTTGATAGCGAGAAGTCAGTTACAATTATGAAGGGTGACGTATGTCAAACATGCAGTGTTTGCCATCTTGGAGCGATCCAAATTAGAGAGCATCAGCCTATGAGGTTATACTGTCCAGCCCTTACATAATATGGTGTAAAACCGTGAATTCAGCCACCCAACTGATGTGCACGATTATCTCCCGAGGGACCAGACTATGACCTTCCAAAGCACAAGATTGTGCCCTCACTGTTCTTTGACGACGCAACTATTGACCAGGAGGCACACAGGGGCCACAGTGGTCAGGCTTGTAGATGGAAAGTCTGAAGTACGTGCGGAAAAGATTACCAATGCACTACTCTGCCCATGAGGTGAACTTTATTGCATTAAAGCTCTAGAGGCACTGCAGGGCTGCTGAGTGATCTATTCTGATCTGGCCTACGTCACAACCACAGTCAACTCAGTTGTCTTGATGGAAAAGGAGGGATTTAGAGCAAATGGTACCCAGTGCTACACACGCTGCTTTGTTGGATAGACTAATGTATGCATTGTTGTGGAACCTCTACTATCAGTGGTATGCGCCACGCATATGAATAATGGACACAATCAATTCAAACGCTGCAGCAACAAAGTTAGCAACCTATCTCCCAGTACCAGACATTTATGAATAACCTGGGATTGCAAGTACAGCTGCTAGCTCCAAATACTTCCTTACCAATTACCCAGATTATTGAACTGCAAGGCGTAGCGCCACACGAGGAGCAACTGTATGGCAAAAGTGAGCAACCCCCCCCAGATTTAATATGGAAGCAGGGCAATACAGGCAAGGTGGTGATGCCACTTGTTGGCCATGGTTGCACTACCTGTCCCATGTAGCAAAGCAGCACATCAATGCTGACATACAAGAGGACTGGTACGTGCCCAATCTTCATAATTGTTGATCAACTTGCATAGTATGCCAGGCATACAATACTGGGCAAACACTATGGACACATTGCCTTGCCCTACCAGGCCATACCGTGCGCTCCATGTTGATTACGCCGAATGGTGCAACACCTTCCTCTAGTTAATCATGGTGGTGTGCCCCTTCTGCCATTGCTCCATGTGCACATCTAGATGTCAAATCTGTGGCCACATTTTTACTAATCAGTGCTCCCCAGTGGGGCGTGAGCAAGTATTAAAAACCAGATAATGGACACTCCATTAACAAGTTATTTAAGAAAATAACTGCTTGTGAGCTATTAAGCTCAAGCTATGTTCCATTTACCACTCTTAAGCCAACGCGTTGTCCAACGGATAAACAGCCTCTTAAAGGCCACGTTTTCTAAACCCTCAAGAAGAATTGGGTCCACTGTTTCTCTTAGCCCTTTTCAGCATGCAGATGCAGCCCTGCAAGGATCACCATTTCCCCTCATGAAATAGCGACGGCACATTAATACACCATTGTCGCCAATTAAATGCCTCCGATGCTCACAGGGCCGTGTTTAAAATTTATCTCTCCACCTTGAGGAAATCGAAGGCGGAACAGATCGCACCATAGTGGTTACAAGACAACAATGCTGTACCAGGCTCTGCAAGCTCGCCACTCATCCAGCTGGCCTCAGGGGACACTGGGTGCAACTGCATGCACAGGTGGAGCAAGCCGATGTACAACGTGCAGTTCAGTCAGGTATGCCACTTAATTTGCAGTACTACTAAAGGAATTGCAGTATTGGGTACACCTCTCGGATGCCGGGCGGTCTCCCCATACAGCACCCAATGCAGGGTTCAAGATTGAGGGGAGTTGGGAGTCATTTAGTTCCTGCTTCTAGCAAAGTAGAAACCAACAGCCATTAGGAGCATTTGGCTCCGAGGGCCAACTGGTGCCTTTCAAACATGGAAATGCAACATTAACTTTGAATTTGAGAATATTAATAAAGAATTGGAACACATGTAGTACACATTTAAACAATTATTCATACAGAAGGAACAAAAGTGTTCACTGGTAGCTCCTGGTTCCCCTGCAGTATCTGTCTACTGTGTGATGCCCGACATTCAGGAGCAGGTTTTAGCTCCTGCTCATCAATTTTGAACCCTGCCGATGAAAACAGTAGCATAAGGTCCCCTATTGTCATGACCGTTTCCCTTCCCATGCACAACAGTAAGCATAACAGGTTGATCTTATGCCAAATTGAGTTGTGGGCATCTCATTGTATTCCATGTATGTATCATGTACATCATCAACATCACTGCAAGATTACCTCAGATAGTCCAGTGATCAATACCAACAACTGACAATCCAGCTGCTCCAATGTTTACTGAATGTTTTATTGTCATTGCTAATGCACCAAGTTCAACACAATGCACAATTACTACAGTGGTCAGCATAGACAGTTAGTCACCAAGTAATGAATATGTTAATATGTTTTGGTTCTATTTTAGGGATTAGCATTTGTACACTAGGCCAGGTTATGAGTCGTACTACAGAGGTAAGAATACAGATGCATAATGGAGCACTATCAGTGGTAACAGAACAAATACAGCAGGGGTTAGGCTACAGAGGGAGTCGGGTGGGGGGTACAGCTGTACCAGGTTGCACAACAGCGAGATGGCCTAGGTGTTAAACGAGAGAAATCGAAGGTGGTTCTAGAGTTATTTTCTGAATAGTAGGAGTGTGGGGGCGAGAGATGTCAACAGGGAGGAGGTTCCATAGTCTTGGGGCGTAGGCAGAGAAGGCTGGTTTTCTGGTCCTTTCCTTTTTTGAAACAGCTAAGTGTGCATGTGTGCTGGCTACTGGTGGTGCGCTGTCCACCGGAGATGCAGAGTTTCTCCAAATGGTAGCTGGGTGACTTTAGGGCGACTGCCTTCTAGATGATGCCGCAAGACTTGAAGGCGACTTGTGCGTGCAGTGGGAGCCAGCAAAGGTCGATGAGAGCCGAGGTGATTGTCATATCTGCGTAGACCCTTGAGGCGTGCAGCTGCATATACAGCACCTCAGGGGCACATGGGAGGATGACGGAAGGCCTTCAAGGAGTGGATTGCCCCCATATAGAGGGAGGTGCAATGGTGTGGCTGTGTAAATGTGAGGGAACCTTTAGGGGGAAGGTACGGTTCAAGCCAATTAACTTATCCATGTACAGAGAACACAACTAATACGGTCACATAGAAATGGTCACGTAAAGGGGTGGCTGAAGGATGGGATATGACGAGTACAGAAGGATTGGATTAGATACAATGGCCGATGTGCATCATCCAGAATGTAGCAATGTGTAGTACAGCCATATGTGCTCAGTGGGAAAACAGGGCAAACTGAAGCTGCCATGTCTGTTCCTCGATTCCCCCACAGGTCAGGAGCGCCCAAAATATTAGTGCCCCAGGATATACCATCTCTAGAAGCCCAGTGCTTAGTTCATATAACGCCAAGCCGGGTTCACAGCTTGTTCCAGGGGCAGTGAGTACAAATTTGATGGGCGGAGACCAAGCAAAATGTGCCAAGAACACCAAAGACCCACAATGCAAACTATGCCCACCACTAAAGTATATTGTTCAAATCAGATGGCAAGAGGTGGTGGTAAGCTGCACACCAGGGGGCTGGTGGGATTTGACGAAGTAGTAATATGGCACATGAACAACGAACGTCTTACAATATGTACAGCATAGGTTTTTGAAACCTACATGGTTTGAAACCAAAGTGAAAGTGCAAGCACCGGAAGTATCAGTTGTGTTCAGGGGCTTTGGAATGTTCCAGTGGGACCCAAGAAAAGGCAACACGACTTTGTACATTCCAGACAAAGGCACAGCAAGACTCATGGCCATGTACTGCGTGTGTGGCCAGCAGGTGTAAGTTATCTTCCACCTTCATTGGTTTAAATGGCGATCTTATATTCTGCTATTCTTGCAGTCCCTGAAGCAATAGCTGACAATAGCACCAACTACAATCACAACCCAGTCGAGAACCCCCACAAGTGTAAAGAAGGCATTTGTTGCAGTTGGCGAATGATGCAGAGCAAGGATTGGATGCGATCAAGAGCAAAATTTCGTAGGTTGATGACTCTCCAAAACAGATACGTGCTAGACTGGACGCCTATGGTAGCGGGTGTGCAAAATAATAAAGTGTACTGTTGCACATACACCCCCAAATGATTCAGAGAATGGGTACCCATCAGATATCATAGGGGGCCTACACAGGCTAAGACAGGCATGGAAAGTGAAGCCGGAAGCTGAATG
This sequence comes from Ambystoma mexicanum, assembly GCF_040938575.1. Lineage (NCBI taxonomy): Eukaryota > Metazoa > Chordata > Amphibia > Caudata > Ambystomatidae > Ambystoma > Ambystoma mexicanum. The sequence continues at coordinate 1,071,728,030 of NC_090931.1, forward strand.
GTTCAATACAATGTTCTCGTGGGCACCATCATGGCTCGAAGCAGTGCTGAAGATAGTGATTCCCGGTAGTACTACTGATGGCGTTTTGTACATGCCAAATGATCCTTCAATGCTGCTTAAAGACCCTCCCGAATAGCATGATGGTTTCGATCAGGCAAAATAGTGCACCTTGTGGTTCAAAAGATGGGCATGCTCAAACAGACTACCCTAAGAAACATCACATGGTCAGAATTGAGACCCATAGACATGTCAGGGAGGACTGGACCCAGAAAATTATACAGAACATTGGTCAACTGATCAGGTACCCCAGAACAATATGTCCAAGCACTTGCGCGAGGTGTGCCAAGTATGGCTGCCTAAAGAAGGCGCCTGGAGAGAACGAGAAGCAGCAGAGTTAATTAATGTTGGATTAACTAAAGGGGGAAATGTTGGGCTGTATGTTAACTCATGCGCGCCCCCCCACCCCCCCGCAACGATTTAGCTTGAGGGAAATGTACCAAAAATACAAAGAAACAATGAGGCCTTGCTGTAGGTGGGGGTGCTTGGTAGGCAATAGGTGGTAGCGCGATATGGGTGTAATGGGTTATGTGAACGCTCGTGGAGGGGGTGAACTTTTGTGGGGCTATATAATAGTATGCGATACAAATGAACAATGTCATAGCCAGACCTGTTCCGCTTCAGAAAGCACTGAAACACCAACATACTACGATCAAGGTCTTGGATGGTTGAGGCCACGGTAAAGACAGCAACGCAACCTGGCACCTAGTACAAATGCCTAGCCAAGGCATAGACAAAAAGGCCTTCAACCTGGATAGATAAACGTGTCCATTGTTTCATGTTGCAAGCCTGCGCAATCAGAAAGTCATGCAAATAGCCAAGCACAGTTAGGGCTGAGCCTGTCCCTAAAGGACGATCTCCTGGGAGCCATGGCAGGTCTTGAGCTGCCAAAGTAGCCCACCCCACATTTAGGGCACGAGCGCCTCCCAAGACAATGGTCACCATTTGACCTGCCAGATTCCCACAAGCAGAGCACGTAAATCCATCAATTTGACTGATTAGTGTAGTCATGGAAAGGCCCAGGTGAACGCCCATGAGTGGGCAGCTGCAATGGGGGGAGTGGGGAGGGAAACTGAATAGGATGGTCTATGATTTGTCTTACGATGTGATGCCAACAAATCTAGGTCTGTGCAAGGGAGGCCTGCATGTCTGGATCAGGAGAAGTGCCTCTCATTTCAGAGGGACAATTTGACCTCAAGAGTATCCACTGCCCATCACGTGAGGTGCCCATGGGGAGGGATACAGTCTTACATGGGCTGCCAATCATGTTCCTAGAACCCAAGGGGGCAAAGCCAAAGACTGGCGTAGAGTAACTGCAAACAATCATTCGATGTCCCATAGAGAGCGTGTGGTAGGTACATAGGGGATGGCCAATGAGGTTGGGGAATGGGTGCCATATACTGCTTAAGTCATGGGTGGCAACACTGCCTGTTATGTATCGCTTGTGTGAACTAACCAGTGCGCTCTGTAGCAGTCGAGACTAAAAGCCCCTACCACTTTCTGTATGAGAAATACAACTTTGTTATGCTTGCAAGAGGTACATGAAGCCAAGATTGTTTTATGCGTCTGATTGTTGGTGATCTGCCCTCCAAATACATCATGGGTTTCTGAGGATTGACAAAAGTGTTTGTTTAGCTCAATTTTTGTTTGAAAATGGTCCTTCTCCTGGTAAAACAGGACAACTAATGTGAAGGAGGCTGAGACAGTCAAGGAAATGTTAAGGTCAGGGTAAATAAATACCTGTTTCTTTCAGTGGCGGTCTTCTTGATACTCTTCTCAATGTGCCCATTTTCTTCATTCCCCTGTTTTTTGGCAACGCGCATTTTCCCAGCTTTAACTAGAGCAAAAGAAAGAAATGTTTTTTTTTTTTAAAACTGCACTTTGAACTATTACAACAACTGGAACACCTACTGAAAATCTAAGTACTGAACAATCGGTGCGGTTGATGCATCCGTTTAAATGCATGAAGTATTTCAAATCAGCATCAAGGGAGATCCGGTGCACCACATGCAGGAGGGAGCTTTTAAGAGCGAGTCTGGCCACAGAGATTCTGTCCAAAAAGGTGACCAAGGTGGGTCGTAAGATTTCACAAATCAGATTTAAAAAAAGGCAGGAAGCATAGTTGCCAAGAGAGGGTATTCAGCTCAATGGGACTGCGGTGCCAACATTGCATACAGTCCCTGGTGGCCCAAGAGTAAGGCTGACAGAAACAGCCTTGTACTATTGCCAAACCCCCCGAAAGAGAAACTCGAAACTCATGTCCCAAAGAAACAGGATATTAACTAAATCCTCCAAGATGCACCAGGGTTAGGAGCAGAATCCAGAGTGTCTATCAGGGAATAAGCTATGGGAAAAACACAAGCACATCCAGAGACACATTAAGGGCCAGACGCATGGAATCAAATGAATATATATTTGGGAACTGACACATATGGACATGCTAATCTTTATATGAACTGTACAAACTGAATAGATAGGAAAAAGCAAACTAGAGAGGGTCCCTGGAATGCCCCCCACTCCCATGAACATGACGGCCTGAAGTAAAAAATGCACAAAGTCACTCACTTTTCGGCTAGTCCCCAGGAGGACCAGTGACTGACACGTATGCGGAAAGATACTCTTAGACAGCACTTCAAACCATAGCCAGAGAATGTCTTTATGGATACAGGTGCTTCAACATTGCTCATGGACCCAAATGTTTTGACGGATGACGTGGACTAATGCAGAGAAGCCACTGTGCTGACCATTAATGACACCATGATGTAGCCACAAAGTACACTCACAGCCATACACAACGTTACAAACACGTTATAACATGCACACAGTTCTGTAGATAAGAGGACAGCTATACATACTGTCAAAAGCATTATTTTCCTCTAAGAGCAGGAACGCTGAATGCAAGGCAACAAAAATAGTGTATAGGTGCGTTATAAATGCCATATATCAGAGCAAGCTTGTAGAGGTTTATAGAAACTAACCATATCCAACTACAAGATCATATAAGGGACCTAGAAGGACCAAATATGACCAACCTAGGGAAAACATAGCATGGTATAGACATGTAGAAATCACAGTACAAGTATAACGAGGATCAGATAAGGCCACAAGCCGCAGGACGAGAGACTAGGGAAAACAGAACTGGGCTGCACAACAGCAAGGCCAGGGGTCGCAGCAAAAGGCAAGCAGCACATTCCAAACTTAAAATGAGGGGCCATCTGCAGAAAAACGGAATCAATACTCAAATTGCAAACCAGAAGAGCTCGATTTCATGGTACTCATCCACGTGATGCGGCTGAGCTAGACAATGGTTATTCACTCACAGTGGGAAGAAAACAGTTCTCAGCAACAGACATGAAGTGACTCATTAACTTGTCAACAATGTTGCAACGGTCAGGGCACTCGCAGGCAAAAGTGTTAGTCATTCTCATCACATTGAAGCAGTGCACAGTGTGCTGAGAACAGAACTGGGTCCCAGGCCTTGGGAGACAGCCAATCAGGGGGACAGAAATCCAGGGGTGGATGGCAGAGGGCAAGGGCCAATGGCAATCCTGTGACCCTGCAACAATGCAATAGATTGTTCCTTGGGGAAGTGGCAGGCTAGCTACCCGACATGAGCGGCCCAATCAAATGAGACCCATGGGTGCAATCTATACGGTATACCATGCCGATCACCCAATCAGAAAGTGGGATACGTTTTTCGGGGGAAGGGCCCATGTTGCAACATTACTTTGCAACAAAAGGCCTGAGGTTTGGGAGCTGTGACTTAAGATGTTGGTTTTTGTAATAGACGGTTTTAACTTTCCCTTGGCAGAGTCCTCCGTTTGTTACTGGGGGGGGGGGGGAGGGGGGGGGGGAAGGTTGTTGGATCTGGGAGCTGAACAGGTAAGCTTGTAGTAACCCCAAGACCTCTGGCATACCATACCAACTAGTTGGTAGCAGAGGGATTGTTTACTATGCCCATTCAGCATAAGCCGCTTCTTCGGCCGCAGTGCCTGGAGGGCAGCGGGGCACCTCGTAGAAAGAGTCTAGTGTGGTGTGCACCCCTCTACAGACGACGCCAGGAGCCAACTTGGAAATAGCCTGCAGTCCATGAGGAGTCAAGCAGACCAGAAGGATGGTGTGGCAGCTTTGGGGAGCTGGTAGCCAAATAGTCAGTAGATCACGTAGCGCAAGTATAGACTAAGTGGAGTGGGAAAGTAACGGTGGGTGCAGGGTGCTAACTAGTATTGTTCAGTATCTTTGGAGTATTGTTGATCATCATCTAGTAGTGTCTAGTATTGTGAAGCATAGTAGGGAAAGGATCAGAGGTAGATGTTCTTTAACCACAGAAATGACATTTGGTCTTTAGGGAAAAGGTTATGGAAATAATCTATACCATTGTGAACATTGGATTCCCTGTGAATTGGGCGTTTTAGGTCGCGTCATGATGATGTCATCCCAAGGTTTAGCTAAGAAAGCTAGTCTAGATTGCGGAATGAGTTCTTCTGGTTAGGTCTCGAGGAGGCATCTTATCTGCAAGAAGATGCTTTAGGTACAGACTAAGTAATATGGTTATCCTTTTAGGAGGCAGGATGACAGCCGAGGGTTCATGTTGGGGGTTGTGTAAAGTTTGTGTAACGGGACATTAGCATTGCAAGTTATACCTAGCACTCCCTTGTTTAGTGAAGTGGTGCCGCACCTCATCGGGTCTGTGCACAGGACTAAAGAGCACGAAGAGTTAAAGAAGTTGGTCTTGAGAAACTTATTGAAAGAGAATGCTGTTGGCAGTGCACGTAAGGCGCATGCGTGAGATGGGTGTGCCGGAGGCAGAGGGTTGCTTGCAGAAGGGCCGCGTGCAGAGCACACTTGACAGGTTGTTGTGGGGCCAGAGAGGCTCGAGAAGAATTGAGAACTGGTATGTGTGACAAATCCGAGTTTAGAGTATTCATTGTGCTTGTGTAATAATGGGCGCATCGAAAGCCCCGACTGGAGGTCAAGTATTTATAAAGGCAACTATCAAGGGAAGCGCTGGGGTATGCCCCATCAGCACCTATGTGTAAGGCCCTTCCGCAATATAAGGACAAGATTTGTAAATATAACGTGGAATGGACGAAAAGCAGAGGGTAAATCAAGTAAGCCATGGCCACAATGCGGCATGTTTCTCCAAAAATGTGCAGCATCCATTAGACATACAAGACACCTATAAGGGGAGGAAGTTGGCCAATCGGATGGTGATATTTGAATTCTGGAAGGGGGGGGAAGGGAGTAGGAGGCATCAATGAATGCTGAACCAGCAGGAGACACTGGGTGCCGCGCCCTCTGCCCCCACTCACCTACCTCCTCCCGAGAATGAGAAAGAAAAGGTTGCAGCAGAGGTGCAAGGGTTCAAACCTATACATGAGCTAAAGGCAGCGGAGAGGTACACAAATCCAATATTTCAACCTCCACCATATACCAAGGAGGAGGGGCAGAAAGGGGTCAGACAGATGGTGGGAAGGGCGCATGCAGCGAGAGCCAGACCAGCACCAAGGAGGGGCTAGAGGGCATAGCATCAAACTAATGGGTAGGACGGCAGATACATCTGAAATTGGATGGAAAGCCAATGGGAGAATCAGCAGGGGTGAGTAAAGAAATATAGGGTCATAAGGGGAGCAGCGAAAAGCAAGACTGGGCTGAGATAATGGAAGAAGTAGAAAGAAGGGAGAAGGAAGGAGGGACGCGAAAGCATGGACACAATCAAAGGAAGACGCGAGCGGTAGCAGCAAGAGAAGAGGAGGAGAGATCAAGGGGGAAGATGAGAAGGAGAGGCAAGTTTTAGTCAGAAGGAAACAAAACGGGAAATGGAGCAACCCGTTAAGAGCACAAACGCAAGGAGGAGCACAGTGAGACAAGGACAAAGGTGGGAATGGGCATGGTAGACGCCAAAGTGGGAGGAGGTAGGTGAACGGAGCAAAACCGGTACCACAGACAGGACTGGCATGGGGTCCTCCAGGACGGGGATACACACAGAAACAGGACATGGGAAGTGGGAAAAGACAAGGACTTAGGGGTAACAAGGACGATCGATCACAACAGTCCAGAGGTGCATAATGGAGTATGGACGACCAGATACAATATGTGCAGAGGCTTAGATATCTTCCTGAGGGCGATGGGGCGGGAGAGAAAGGAACAGGGAGCCAGCAAAAGTATGTACAGACATTAAAGATGCAGAGACTGGATAGGCAGACACGAGGGGCAAATAGGGAGATCAAGTTCACTCATTTGCTCGTATTGGAAAAGGGAGGGGGCGACCTCAATACATACCATAGAGGCACAGACCAGGAAAACCAGGCCTAGGCTCCCTCGTTAACCGCGGGTGCGGGAAAAGACAGCAGCACAGAAATTAGCAGTAAAGGGGCTACTAGTGGCAATCTTCGGGGAAGCTGCTGATAGGGTGTGGAGAAGGGTGTGGTACTCTGGAGTAACCACCCAGGACAGAGCACACAATGGTGCACCATTTACTAACTGCTGAGCAGCCATATGGCAAGCTCGTCAGATACTACCCGGACACGCCAGACAGTGCTATTATGGCATGCAAAATAGTGGGGGGAAGTCGAAGACCACTTACACCCCATTGACGATTCAAGAGCTTTGGCGCCTTGAAACATGAGGACCATGGGACAACATTCTACCACATATTATGCTAAGGGTTGCCAAAACAGGTGCAAAGGCAACTGAAGAAATTGGTGGGGCTAGAGGCAAAGCCTTCGTCAGAAATACAGCTCACGATAGTACACTACTGTAGGTTAATGCAATAGAACTTCAGGCAAAAGCAAGAGGAAAGAAAGCAGGAGGGAGGTGAAGTTAATGCAGAAAAAGCCATTTAAATATATCATGAAAGGGGCAATATTGACGAGGACAAAGGGCACCACAGATGCAGTACCGCCCGTGGGAGGTGGATTCATGGGGTGAGGATGCGCAGCATCGGTTGAGGAAGGGGGCCACCTAGAGGACATGGGTTTGGGCATCAGAATCACAGGAGGTTCTGGGGGCAAGGATATGGGCAGCAAACGCAACAGGGCACAGGGGGTTCCAAAGGCAGGCGAGAGAAACACCCCAATGCTGGGTCTGTGGACAGACAGGGCATATCTCCAGGATGTGCAGAAAAGGGCAGGGGCAAAACAGAATGGGGTAATAAAATACCAACCAGCAAACCAGGGGGGAGGGGGGACAGAACGAGTATTACATTCGGACCAGACACCACTACAAGGACAGACAGCAGACGCATACCCACAGACATAAGCCCATGCCACATGCATCGCAAGCGCCAATGCAGCATTATTTGCAGGCACCACAGATGCAGGGTAACGTGCATACACAGTAAATACTGCAGATGCAGTACAGTGCACAACCATATGATGGGACAGTGGCACGCGCAGACTCCATGACAACGGCTCCCATTAGGAAATGCGGGGAGGGGGCTACTGTAGTGGGTGCAACCCATTCCTGGGGGAACAGAACATCCTTATACACTCAATAGGACAGCCCCCAGACACTGTTCCATTACGCCCAACCCGGCGGAGGAACCCCGGATGGGTGCGACGATAGGTGACTACTTTCCCTTTCTTTTAGGCACTGGGAGCGACCAAATCCTACATCCGGGAAGGGGAAATATAGTATGTCAGGTGATGCCATAAATGCTCAAGGATTCTTTGGGGCGACGGAAGTGGTTCCTTTTACAGTAGATATTGCCCTAGGGGAGTAGAAGATATTGCTCTTGCCCCTACTTTATTCGACAGATACGTAAATATACTGGGAGGGACATTAGGAGACTTTACATAACCATTTCATTTACTGACAAGGGGATAGTGTGCTTCACACCAGGGATACACCTTCCAAAATGTGAGGTAAATCATTCAAGCGTATTGTGGACAAAGTGTACAGGGGAGGCGGGGTGACAGTGGACGAGGAGCTATTCCAATATGGGACTGAAATATAGCTCCCAGGGATTCAGGGGAACAGTGGGGTGCCTTCCAAACAAGTACTTATTCAGGCCAGAGATACCAATAGATGCGAAAGAAGGGATGACAGTGCCACTAGAATTAGAGGCAGCGATCGTGGGGGCGACAGATAGCAGTGCACGGGACAGATGACACAGGGGGACCATGGCGAGCATTGATCACCATAGCTGAAGGATCGAGGTTGACTACAGTCACAGACTAAGAACTATTCAAAGACAGATAAATTAGCATCACATATTGGAATACATTAAAGAGAAGTACCACAGAATGGTGGAGCTGAAAGCAAAGCCAACTTTTATAAAGAGTCCCTGTGATGTGGGGCTGGGAGCAGTGAAGATACTAAAACCAGGAGAAGCCAGTAGCCAGTCCAACAATACCCACTTTCAAGAGGCAGATTAAGGCATCTATGAGAGCAATTCAGCACTAGTGAAGCAGGGAATCCTAGTGCCATCAGTATCGCTGCAACACGGCTGTGTACCCCGTCAAAAAGGTGACAGGGTGTCATGGCGTTTTTATCCAGGACCTGCGTCCCCATAGCCATATTGCAAAAGCAGAGTATCCTTTAGTTTCGAACCCAGCAACAATTCTGTGTAGCATCCCAACAGAAGCTGCCTACTTCATGGTCATGGATTTGAAGAATGCACTTCTCTATACCATTACACCCAGATTCGCAGGGCTTTTTCCATTTCTATATAGAAATGAAAAGTGGAAACATACCAGACTTCAAGGGTACTGTGAATCCCCTTCCATCTTTAACAGGATACTCCAAATGGACTTGAACATACAGATGGAGAGCATGGTTATACAGTATGCAGATGACAGATTTGCAGCAAGACAGAAGAACAGTGTAGAAATGACACTGTACTCATGCTGACAGTACTAGAAGAAAAGGGATACAAGGTCAAACTACAATCTTGCCAGAGACAGAAGTGCTAAACATTGGACAGATATCCCAAAATGTGTGACAAGTGACACCAGAAGGCAAAGGCAATATGCAGTATGGCAAAACCCACAATAGTTAGAGATGAAGCAGTTCTTTAATTACTGCAGGGCATGGGTATTCGATTACAGCACTAGGCCATTAAGTGCACTGAAGGAAGCACAAAGAGGGGATAAGACAATACAATGGACAACAGAAAGGACTGAGGCATTTAATGAGCTGAAGGAAGCAATATGCACAGCTCAGTGTTAAGGATTCCAGACTATCAAAAGGAATTTGTTCTATTCTCACACGTAGTTCTGACCACTGTACTGACTATTACAGTGGGAAATTAGACACCGTAATGAGAGGACACTATTAACGCGAACCACCATAGGCTGCAGCCACAGTATAGTGACAAGAGCATTACCATGGGATGCAGCACCACTACGTGGTGCATGCTCCTTGCAATACTGGAAAGACCAAAGAGCATACTGACAGAGGGCCTTGGGGTATGAGGTTACCATCTAACCCAGCTATCGATAGGGAGATGCAGACCAGTGACGTTTCTCACTGATGTTTTACAGAAGTATGTCTATGCGCATGACTGCGCAGCGAACCAAGTACAGGAGGATGCACGCCTGCCATCACATTACAAGCAGCAGAATTAGTGGCCTTAATATTGCCATTGGAGCGCACCAACGAGAAGGAAGTGACGATTTACTCTGATTCAGCCTCATCAACAGTGCATGCTTGGCTGTCATGATGGGTGCAGGACGAGACATGCTGATGGGTCACTGGTGCAGCATGCAGTCCTATTGGGCAGATTGGTAGAAGTCAGACCTCCCACAGCGAATAGCAAGAGTGAAATACCAAGTACACAAAAAAGGATCCAGGGGTAACGAAGCAGCAGACAGGCAGAATGCACCGCCTACAAAGACATTTTTTTAATTAAGGCTGCTCACATGCACGATTATGCAAGAACTACGACACTAAAAGGATACAACATTACCAACGCCAGATTATGGAGCTGCACCCAGGGAGGTAAATAACTGGTTAAGGAGTGAGGATAGTGTTTCCAACAGACACCCTATGGCGGCAAAACACAGGGAAGGTGGTAATACCACTTGTCAGTGCTGTGTGCAACAATGCAACTACACTATCCAACCCATACAGGGAAGGAGGTGCTTGCTGCTCATATTGGAGAAACATGGTTCTGTCCCAACTTGGCGGAAGACATGGCCAAATTCATCATGGTTTAGTGTGTAAATATACTGCAGGTCATACATTAATGAGAGGAGCCATACCTTGCCCATTGGGTCCATTGCAACACCAACACATAGACATGATCCAAGTCTGCCAAGAGTACCGCTACAGGATGGTGGTGTCAATTTTCCCAGTTGGATCGAGGCTGGGTCTTGTTCCCAAACCCCTTAAGAGTGGCAACATTCTTGGTCCGGGAGATGGTTCCCACTATGGGGTGTGAGGTCCTGCGGTCTGACAATGGCCTTCACTTCACCAATGAGATGGTCCAGCATATTACAACCTTGCTCTGTATCCAACACACATTTTCCTATCCCCATCACCAACATGCAAACAGGGTATGTCAACACCAACAGTTTGCTTAAAGAAGCTATAGCAAAAACTATAAAGAGTGAACAAAAACTGGCTGCATTGCCTCCCTCTAGCCTGGTTTGCACTGTACAATAAGCCCGGGTCCAACCACTATTTAACCCCACATGAGGTGGTGACAGGACGGCGCATGCAACTTCCCCCTGGCTCCTCCCAATAAGACAATAAAATGATGCGATTGTGGCCGATGTATTAGGTCTGGAAATGTATGAGTATACAACTTCTTGATGGTTAGTGGCTCTTCTCGCCAGCTGCAAAGACAACAGTAGAGGCCTGAAGCTGAAGACAGCGTTGAAAGCAACGAGGACTTAAATCAGGTTCTCCTGAGGAACTTTCCTGCAAGTGGGATGCGACACGGTTTACCGCCAATTCCCCCCCCCCCCCATGTAATAGAACTTGTGACTGAGCTGTTAACTAGTTGGGAAGAAGGTTTGGCTTCACCTCAAAGACATCAAGCCTTATGAAGCAGTGGCCTCTCCTAGCACAGGACATCAACAGGACCAACAATCCTCAGCGAGAATAAAGAAAATTCAGAATCAGCACTGCCAAGTAGGACACCTAATGGTTACTCGCTCATGGGCAGCAGAGTCAGGGCAAGGCCTTCCTACACATCTAGAGTGAGGGTACACTTATTGTTCTTTCCGCACACAAGTGTGACTGTTTTATTGCAGTCATTGGGCTACCTGAGAGAGAGAGGAAGGGATGAATCCAACCAACTACATAGAAACTATGCTGCTACAGGCGATTGGACCTGGTGCCCTCACTTAGGGTTTTACTGTTGAGAGTGCTGAGGGGGCATAGATCCCTGACGAGGAAGCCACCGCCAGGAGTGCCACCTCGGCCCATAATAGCCCAGATATTGAATTATAAAGAGAATAAACTCTCGAACATTTCTGGAAAGGAGGAACGATTGGGTAATTGGAACACTCGGAGGGTTGCCGACCGGTAAAGCCCCTGGGGCAGACCGATTACCCAGTGAATTTTATAAAGAATTTATGGCAGATGTCACCCCCCGCTGCTAGCTAAGCTTAATGAAGCGTTAGACACAGGCATTCGGCGGATGTCATTGAGTCAGTCAATTATCCCACTACTGAAGCCCAATAAGACAGATCAAGGCACAAATTAGTCTTGCAAAATTGATTAGTCGAGACTGCTAAATAAATTTATTTTGCTTAGCAATTCAACGTATATGATTAGCAAATTTGTATATCCTTACTTTTAATGTGGGTCAATACAAGACATGTTTCCCTTGTACGGCAGCAGAGGCCCCAAGGACCATGCAGGCTTGTTTCACCACTGGTGCTACAATTAGGATGCTTTTTGTTGGACATGAGACTGACACCGCTTCCCTTGCAAATTCAACAGGGCTTCCCACTAGCGCCTCACAAGTAGTTAATAGTCAATTCCCAGAGCTGCCTACACCAACAGCATCACTCCGCCTAAATTCAAGAGGACCAAAGCTGGAGGCTCTAGTTTCCCAGCAACAGCTGCCAAACCCTGGAACATCCGCCCCAACCCCACGTGCTGGACTTCCCAAAGAAGTCTAAAAACACTGTTTGCCTAATGCTGGACACAGGCCCTTACCTGGTCTGAACTTCAAAACTACATTAACTTTAACTGAAAATCACACTGCTTATCCCCAGGTCTGTAAATGTCCGAGTAACTTGTCATGCAACAATGCCTTAGTGCGCTATACAAATGTAAAAATAAATTTACAAAAACATCTAATGACATGCTCCTTATTAGTGTTGGTTCATTGATGGACCATTGTTTCTGACGGTGGTCAGTCAAAATAAAGAAAAAAAGTCGAATTCCCTCTTTTAATTCTATATTTATTTTGGGGTCCGGGAATAAAAAAAAAAAAAAAAAAAAAGAAAAGGATTTGGGGGGGAACCCTATTTCGAATAAAAAACGTCACAAAAAAAAGAATTTCTTCATTCGTCCTTTTCACTATAAACCGTTTGACATGTGTTCACTTTCCCATCACTTAATATGCAGTAGCAAGCAGGAGTATGTCAAACAATGCCTACAAGGTGACCTTATCATACTATACCTTTTAAGCGTGTCCATCATACAATACCATGTGTGTGTCCATCATACAATACCTTTTGTGTGTGTCTAAGTCTTAAACATTTACCAAACTCATAGGATGATTTTTGGCTTAACATTACTTTGCGTTCCTGTGATTTTCGATTCAAGAATTTGTAAATAAAGCTACGACCATAGTTTGTTCTCAACATGGATTTATATATTTTTCAGCTTGGATGATTTTTTGGTAAGTTTCAAAACTTCTACAAAAGTACCATTTCTACCAACTAAAGCTGGGAAGATATTTGGTTAAGGGCCTTATGTTGCAGACTGGTCTCAAATCCTGGCTTCACAATTAACTAAAGTGTGTGATCCTTGGAAAATCCTTTCATCTCACAGAAGTGCCCACAAGCCAGCCAGTTGACAAGTGTATGCTACACAAAAAAGCTTACTGAAGGTACCGTTTAATATATAATTATGCCACTTAATCTGCACAGCCAAGTTATTTGTCTCTTGGCTTACTTATAAAAACGTTTTGTAAAGTAACTTATCACGTTTAGTATCCAAGGCTACATATGATCTGATTTTCTGTGGTATTGCTTCCAGCGATGTCAATACATATGCACATTAGGGGAGGCTTCATGTATTGCACAGCCACATAAGTTATAAACCTGGCAACTTTCAAATGGAAAGCAAAGTTAGTCTGTCATGAGTTTAATGCCAGCATGCATATCACGTTCCCATCACATGGCATGTGCATTAATTAAATAAAAAAAAAAAAAGACTAGCCTACGCTTCGCATGCTTGGTTCGGACTACAGAACCTGGTCATAGATGGGTTAACCATATTAGCTTTTGGTGCGGTCATTGAATTAAGATGGTATCCAAATGGTAGCACGTACAATACCCACAGCAACACATTCCATGGCACTGCAGCTTTGCATGAGCAATCCAGACTTCCACATGCACAAAGACCTCAGCCTTACATGTGCAGTCACACCTAGCATGCACACCAAAAATGCACATGTGCACACTCAGCCTCTCACATCCATGACACAATAGCCTTTTGAAAGCACATTAAAGCCCATTATGTTTAAGGCCATTGCAGTCTGAATTGAATATAGAGCTCAGCAAAGGTGGACAGCTAAGAGGGGAATTGGGCAATTGATTTAGGAAGCAAGATGTGCGAGAAAGAAATAGATGAAAGAAGAGCCTCAAATGCTTCTCAGAAGTGAGGGGAGATGGGCAAGAGAAAGTTGTAGGGTCGGTGGATACATGAGAGCAAAGTGAACAAAAAAAAGGGGCAGACTTTTAAGGGTGCGAAAGTGAGCAAACAAATTATGAAATAGAAAAATGCTGGGGGAACAGAGGTGAAGCAATGACAGATCAGAGAGAAAGGGTTAACGTGTTAAGTGCCATCCTGCGTTCCTCCCCAATATTTGCAGTTGAAGATCGACAAGCACACAGTCACCCCTTTCTGCAGTTTGCATCAGCCAAAGTGCTCATTAAAAGTGAAGTCGGGTCAGCCTGCAGCCTGGATCTCCGCTTTCCTTTGTATAGGCCCTGTACTGTCCTGGAGCTTGGTACAAAGGTTAACATGCTCACCTTCTCGCAGTGACAGGAGTTATAAAATTAAAAGCAATTAACCATTCTTTTGCAGACAGACTGCATATCTTACAGACCCCTTAAGATGCTTAATCAAGATGGGAACATTCTCAGTTTTAATGGCTAATAGGCCTAAGCCAGCAATATACAAGCTCATACATACAGACCAGTCTGAGCAGGTTCGGACAGAAATATCACATGTAACCGTAAGAGATTACCCCATATCATAGACCATACATTTAGCTGTGGCCTCGCTTGACGCAGTCAAGGCATTTGACTGTCAGATGGCCATGGCTGCTTGCGGTATTGAAAAGCTTTGGTATTGGGCTCACATATATTAAATGGGTATGGCTGCTACATAGTAATCCAGTAGCGAGAGTCAAGACAGGGACCCACACCTCGGGAACAATGGAAGGCAAGTAAAGGCACACGGCAAGGCTGCCCCATGGTCTTCCATGTTATTTATTCTAGCCTTGGAACCATTAGCAGTGCATCTCCGGAAGGAATATCAAGCTGCAGGTATGGTTACACAGGGCAGCAGAAACCAGATTTCTCTGTATGTAGATGATATGCTGCCATACCTACAACACCCAGAAACAAGTTTACAGTACATCCTAGATGTGTTTGAGCCTATCTTGTATCATCATCGATGTGGAGAGGTCATGTTCGTTTCCCCTGGGTGAGGGGGGGGGGTTGGGGGAACCTGCAAACATTACTGGTGCTACCAATTAAATGGGAGGTGAGCACATTCAGATGCATGGGAGTAGACATTTGCCATGATCCCAAGACAGAACATACAAAAAACACAAAGCAGTAGATTAGGAAATCCATGACCTTCTGGGCTAGGTTGACGCTCTCACTAAGGGGGAAGAGCGGCACTATTGAAGATGGTGGTGCTCCCGAGGCTCCTTCATTACTTCACTAATGTCCTGTATGACATACCTAAAGCATTTTTTAACGACACTCAATTCTACATGCCAGGAATTTCTATGGCACAAATCGAGAAGCAGGATGGCACCAACGAAGTTGCAGAGCCTGTATGATCAAGGGGGTATAAAGTGCCAAGTTTCGGAGCATATTTTGTGGCGAGCCAACTCATAATTCATAACAAACTGGTTGTCTGATGAACAGACTCAGGACACAACTGCTACAGGCAGCACGTGCTCCATTCTTTCTAAAAGAGGCGATATGGACCGTAGCACCATGTGACCCCACATCCTCCATTGCTGCTGAATCTGGGCAGGATAATGTGGCATAGAGCTTGTTGGTTTTTAGTTTTAGGGATAGGAACACCCCATTCCCCATTGGTGACACTGAAGCCGGAGGATGCACAATTGACTGAAATTAGGAATTACTGGGAATCCATGGGATGGCGATGCGCTACGGGAAAGGAGCAGCTTGATTTCAGTGTAATCGCCGTAGAAACAGGCATACATGATGGTAAACATAATTTACACCACACTTCTCATGCTACTTAAGCAGACATGGCCGAGTACAGACAGGGTACTGCAGGAAGATTAAATAGAAACTCTGGACATGCAGGATCGAGAATATATGAGGCGTTAATGTTGAGACCAGGGGATATGCTGGTGCAGACCATGCGCAACTGGGAAACAGACTTGCAGGAGAAATTGACAGATGTGGGCTGGGGCAGAGCAATGGCTTATCACAAGAAGTGTCCAGAAAAGCTAAAGTTTCAACTGATCCAATTGTACATAACTCTTAGGGCATATCTAACCCTGAAGACATCCAAATTCAGTAAGGCAAGGTAACAATGCTTCGCGAAAGGTGGACCGATTAATGCAGACCTAGTATACATGTTTTGGGCTTGTACGAAGACATCAGAGCTCCAACTGCCCGTTTACTAGGTAGCATTCCAAGACCAAACCAAGCAAGACGTGTTGAAAGATATGGCATATATCCTGCCGAAACAAAGGTTAGCCATGGGTTGGAAAGCAAGCACACAAAGGCTCAGAGGTGCACCAGTGGTGGAAAGACCTCCAGAAATGGACGCTGGCAGAAACCTCAGTGTGGCTAGAGTCAGCCCGCTGGGGCCAAGGCAAACAATGTAGATAGACTCCAGGAAGCATATGCTGCAGGAACTAACAGCCTCCGCACAATGATACCAATGGGAATGGGCAAGCACAGGGGCAACTGGAGACTGAGATGCAGAGTACAATCTGTTGCATGGCTCAAGTGATGACGTGGGTGGAACAGGTTGGGAAGTGGGCTGGGGGTAAGGGAACGAAAAGACAGTCATTGTAATGTGGAAGGATATGTCAGTAAATTGTACTTAAAAAACAATTAAACCACATTTTCCCTTTTTATTTGGGGGTTCCCCTGCGCCCACACCCCCTTATAAAGCCACCCCATTTTAACACCTTACCCCACTACCCTTTATAGATGTATTTACTCTTATGTACCACTGTTTTTTGTTGCCATAAAATGGATACCAACTATTTCAATGTATACTTAACCATTGCAGTTTTGCATTAATTTGATGAGCTTGCTTACCTTAAAGAGTAGAGTTTATTTCTTTGTCTTTTCTTAGTGTGGCCATTTGGTATTTGAAAAGTGTACACTACCTGTTAACAAGCCCACCTAAGTTGACCGTGAGCTGCTCTATCACACTACAATAGTCTGGTGAGCTTAAGGAATTGCTGGTGCTAAAGCCAGGAAGACCTACCTGAAGACCCCCGACCACAGGGCTTGAGGAAAATCTCATTACAAATGAATTAAAAAAAGGCGTGCTATGCTGTTCAAAGGAAATCCATAATCATGGCTTTGTGCGCTGCCATGTACATGGCCAAAGATAATGCCCTATGGGCATAGTAAAAGATATGAAAAGGCAGATCTCTAGCGGCAAACAAAAAGTGAACAATCCTTGTAACCAACACTGAAGGTTTCCACAGTCTGCCTCAGTGGGGGCATGCATAAGTGAAGTTCCAGCACCCTTAGTCTAGAACTGGTGTGCAGGATACAGCCCAATGATACTTTGCATGTAAACATGTGGGTTACGTACTTCGAGTGAGCACAAACACGAGCAGAGACAACTCATGAGTTTAGTTAAGTGACATGCAGGGTCTTCAGTTATGCCCGAAACGTGAAAAGAACAGCTGCCCTGTGAGAGATGGAACCAGAACATAGCTCCGTAATGCACCAGATACTAAAAGCAAACAGTAGAGGACTGATCTCACACTATCAGCAGATTCTGATGGGTGGGGGCAAACCAAGGAAACTCCCAGAATTAGGTTAGGGCAAAATGGGAACGGGATGTCCGGAAAGATATCCGAAGAGCAGTGGGCTAGGATATGGTAAAAAATTTGTAAAGTGTCCAGAAATGCCAGGTTCAGGCTCATACAGTACAATTTAATTCACAGTATATGCAACACCATCGAGATTCCACAACACGCACACTTGCCCTAGATGCCCAGCATATGATTTGGGACTGGCCAGAGATCAGGATATTCTGGGAGGAAGTAGTGAGCAAGATAACTTTTGGGCCCATAGAGTACACCTGCACACCAGAAACGTGTTTATGGGGGATACTGCCCAGAGGAAAGAACCAAGACCAAAAAGGAAAATAGTGGCCTTCCTGCTCATATTAGTTAAACGCAGGATTGCAATCTCGTGGAAAACCCCATGGGGGTCCATCGTTTCAGTCATGGATGAAAGATACACATCTTCGGGGGATGGCAGAAATTGAGTTAAGGATTAAACATAAACAGGTGAGGATAGGGGACAAATGTTGAATGAACTGATGAATACTCATGACTTACGCCCACCAAGACGGGAGACATAAGGGAACGTTCCACTGAGAATCAAATGCTAGTCTCCATTAGAAATTGGACTAGATAGTTGTTGATCTGTATTATTGCTCCCAATCAGGCTGCTAACACCTGTGAAACAGGCGCAACGTTACTGCACCTTGGACTGGAACATTTAAGTTGCATGTTTAATACTCTAGGTTTACATTGTATGGGTTAAAATGTTTAGTACTCGTAATGTTTAATGAGTTGTGGTATTGCACACACTTGCTGAGAATGTAACTGAAGCTGTCACTACTTCATTAACAAACAAATTTAAAAAAAAGTGACATGCAGTGTAGCCGGCACTAAGATGCATTATTGGGCTCACTCTTAATGAGCCTGCTAGACAGCAATGGATGAGAAAGTCAGGGTGTAATTGATTACAAACATGGAGGTCACAGTAGCCCAGGGTGTATAAATTCAAGTTCTGGGCTACTAGAAAGCCGCCAAAAAGTCACTTGCCAACTCAATTCTATACATAGGCACAGCACACCATTTCAAGGTGAAAATTGCACGAGCCAATGGCTAGTGGCGAGTACATTTTGCA
This sequence comes from Ambystoma mexicanum, assembly GCF_040938575.1. NCBI lineage: Eukaryota > Metazoa > Chordata > Amphibia > Caudata > Ambystomatidae > Ambystoma > Ambystoma mexicanum. The sequence goes on from NC_090931.1 coordinate 1,071,746,605, forward strand.
CCCTGAAGTAGCAGTACATTACTAGCCTATTAGAAGATTTCTTTTTAGGTCATAAAAAGAAAACGTTACCCGATTTGCAAGATCAAAGCCACCTTGGTCAAGAAGGAAAGCCCAAATTAGGATCCAGATAATCTGCAACTGGTCATCTCAATTTCCTCTCCTTGCCTTATTGATATAGCGCACCACATGCAGGTCTCACAAATTCTTAAAAATTACACTAGACCTGCAGGGCGATTTCCTTAATTTACAGACTCAACCTAAGGGAAATTCACTCGCCACCGTAACAGGTGACAAAATTTACCTCTGGTGTGCAAAAACATTGATCATCCCCTGCATACACCTCTCAAACTCCAAACCAAACAACCAAAACACCTACAGCACAACAAACCGCACAAACTTCACTACATTGCAACAACAAAACAAAACTCACACAGACTCGAACAGCACACGACGACTAACGGCCGCAAACACCCCAGGCCCAGCCAACGGACCCACCGGGCTGAGGCCATCAACAGCACATCAATGCTCTTGCACTTCTCCTGCTTCCTCCCACTAACACAACCTCCCCTCCTTTTTCCAGAACCGCCAGAGGACCACTCCGGTGGTGAGTGTGTGGTACAAATATCCTTATTAGATTATCCCAATGTTCCTTTTGACACATTCCCAAATTTGCAGAGTTAGTGCCACAGAAGGTGTTTTTGGATGGCACCAGTGGCTTGGGAGGTCCAAAAAAGACCCCGATTGCAGTTGTAGCCTAGCTAGTTTGACAAGTAGAACCCACCTTATAAACTCCGAAACCATATTCATTGGAGGTGTAAATTCTCGGGAACCACCTCCCCGGCATAATAGGCATGGAATTGCTGCTACAGGTCTTACATTTGCAGACAATGTAGTGGCCTGTAGGATAACATGTTTAGTTTGATCATTGTTTGTGAATGTGATTTTGAACTGAGATTTAGGGAACATTTGATTGGGTTTTTTTTTATTGGACATTTGTATGGCGCCTATGGTGCTACAAGACAAGATTAGGTGTGGGGCACATGGTAATCGCGAAAGTAGAACCAACTTTTTTTGGGCTTTTGACAATCATACCGTGCAAGTGGCAAGGGGTAGAGGGAGAAGTGCAGGACTGGGGTGCCCCCAGGGAAGGGGGTGTTGGGGAAGAGCTGGGCTGGCCAAGGTTATGAGTGCCAGGGGAAAAGGGAGTTCCAACATGCAAGTGTTCCATGCCTCCCATTGCCAAAACGATCGTCCCCATCTGAAAAACACTAATCTAGCCCATGCTACAACACAGCCTCTGACCTACTGAGCTAGCCCTACAGTGGGGACATCTAGTAGCCAACTGTCAGAACAAAACCTGGATCGGAACCTAGCCTGCACATAACGAGCAACAAACTGGCGCGCGAATGGAGTCCCCAGGTTTGCACACTGCTTTTAGAGTCACTCTAGCAGACCACTTACCTGCGAGAGGGGCGCCTCCATGTGATGCCATATCCGTACCTCGCCAGAACCCATTTATTTCTGCAGAAATTCCGTAATCTGCTCCCCTTGCCGGTTACACTTTGACAAGGCTGACCAGGGTAAAAATGGTGGTGGGCGCGACTACCAAACCCATTTCAGAATGGCACATTGGTCATCAGTACATGGAGGGTAGGAATGGTCTGACTGGAAGAAGACACCAACCCCAGTACCCAAACATGTGCCATAAAATATGCCTATAAACAACATTTCTGAATAGTGTGGTTGTGAATGACCAAACCACCTTAAACTGGGTGTTGCATGGGTATCAAATTCTTCTAAAGTAAAAGAAATGCGATCAATTTAGTAGTAACTGGGAAAATATGAGGCACAGACAAAATCAGCCCTTCACACCCAACTCGTAGTAGCATTAGGGACACAAGCTTAAGAAAATAGAACATATATCTAAAGGGGTCAAATCCTCCAGCCACACTCGTTTCCAGAGACGGCTTCAGGGCCTTTTAGCCCTTTCCAATGAAAGAGGCCTCAGGCGGGGGAGCAACTGCTTACATGTTTGCAGTCGGACAATAGATTCCTGTACACATTTATTTTTGGGCTGGGGTTTTACATGCCCACTTTGCAGCGCTCGCATTAACAGGTTTATTTGCTTGAGCCCTTCTTTCTGGTCGTCACTTTGAAGTGAAGATCGGAAGGGGTCCAACGAATTAACTTTGTAACTCGAGCGCCCCAAAGCGCACATTTAAAGCAACGACTAACAGCCGAAATTAATAGTCGCCGATTATCACCAGCAGTCCAGCAATGAATTTAAACGGTAAATGTCCACAAAAAACTAACATTCTTTGTCAGCAAGGGGCTGATGCAGTGAAACCAGTGTTAAAAGACCGATATGATAATCGGTACGCACTTAGTGTGAGCTCCCTGCTGGCCGTCCAGTGATAACTGTGGCGCCTATTAACCCGAGTCTGAATTGGCCTCCATTATAATGCGTGCACCTCACGGGTGCCCCAGACAGTTTTCCGCTGAGTCAGGAGGGGCCACCAGGATGTTGAAACGGCCCCCGCACTTCTTCAGTCGGGCCTGCGCGTTGTCACAGACCTGTTTATCTGCAGGGAAGAGCGTGTCAGATGTGAGCAACAATTCTTGGAGGGCGATGCGGTTTTGGGAGAAGTGAATTCATTCGATTAGAGCGGCACTTGGGCGTGGGTGGGTGGCGGCAGCAGGTTAGACTGAAATTAGAAGGCGGTCGTCTGCCGTGAACCCGAACCTTTTGCAACAGACAGGGGTCGTAGAAGCAGCACCTTTAGGCGACTTGAGCCCTCTCCGCCCTCTCCCAGACGCTAGGTAAACCCGACTCACTGTATCTCCCCCCCCCCCCGAAACACCACACGCACTCCCAAATACGAGATCTGTAAAACAGTCTCCAGGACTATGCTTCAACAGCTGCGTTCCAATAATCTCCTCTCCCCCGCCCCCCGGTCACGTGCACGCGTCCCTACCTGCCGGGGGGTGCCCGCCCTTCAGCGCGCACAGATTGCTCCTGGTGGGTCTGTTCATGTCTCTAGTTCTCGGCTCTGTAAGATGATGCTGCTCCGCTCGCGCTTTCACTCTGTGGCTTGTTTACGCTCTAGCGAGCCGCGCTCTGCTCTCATAGGCTCGGAAGTGGGCGGAACCATTACGTGGGGGAGGGGGGGAGGCCGCTCCGCTGTTTGTTGCTTTCTACTGTTACTCTTGCGAACCAGATGTTTTTAGTCACTGGAGCCGCGAACCAACGTGGGCCGCACGTGGCAGGTTATAAACCAACCTTATGGCCCTCAAATGCTTACTAGCGTAGAGCGGCTTTAGTGAAACGGACCAACCTTTAAGAGAACAGAACCGTCGTTACAATTTTGCTAAGTTACTTCCCGTGGGAGGTCTACGTTGTTTCGGAGGGGATGGTCGTTGTTTTAATGAAATCATCAAGTGACTGGGTGGCGTTCATCAGTTGCGCCGGGTGTTTATGTTCCAGTACTGGCCGTTCTTGTCCCACAGCAGCGTATTGGAGATTTTCTCTCATAGTACTGAGTATGACTATATCATGGCAAGATAATAAAAGGGCCTCTGCAGACACGCCCAACAGAACGGCTGCAGACTCCAAAAGAGGAGCTACTGAGTCTGTGTCTCATGTGGGAGGCACAGGCCCGCATCCCTCGTGCCAGAACGATGGCAGAGGCCCACTCGGTCCGGGGCATGCAGTGCTTTAAGTGGGCTGGGGCCTGCAACACGCTCCATCTGTCACTCTCATCAGGTAGGCCAGTAGGCCTCCGGCGCCGCTTTGACATGGGCAGAGGACGGTGGTGCTGCACCGCCTGGCGGTGAAGCAACATGCAGCTCTGGGTCGGGGCTGAAGGAGGAGAGGGCCAAGTGCGACTAAAATAAGAGTGTATGCCCCCACTGACAACCCAGGCTATTCAGTTACCTAGCCCTAATCAATCTCGGGCCATTGGTGGTGAGGGGGCTGGGTACAAAAGCACAAAGGAAAGTGCTCCAGGTCAGGGCGTACGTGGAAGTTTCTCCGGGGTGCAAAAGGAGTCGTGCAGTGCTGAAGTTGCACTGGTGCCAGAGAGAACCCAGCGTCGCTTGAGAACTTGGTCGCTGCAAAATAAATTATTATCAAACAGACAGTCCTTGGCCCTTCCAGCCCGTTTGTCTCATCTCAATAGACTGTCATTCTGGCAAATTATCTCTCAGCTTAACCTGTCACAATATAAAGGCATTTCAACAGTGTAATTTGAGCAGACCATGGTTAACTACTTACCTATACCAGATGCATATTGTCTGTCGGAACCTCTGCAGCACTCCGATGTCGGGCCAGACCATATTGACTCATTCCAATGGGCAACATTCCCCTCATCTGCCATCTAGACCCTCCCAATCACGGTACAACGTTCACAAGGTGGGCCCACAGGACAGCAACTGATGGTTCATGAGCACTTGAGCTAAGTCAACCAACTGGTATGGTGGTCCACAATGAAAAAAAGCCACCTTGGAATGAGAGGGCCGAGACTGAGCGGTTTCTCGGTTCGGATGAAAGGGCAGAGAGCTATGTGTGTGGTCTGTGGCGATGAAGTGCCAGGGTATCATTCCAACGCACCCACATGTGAAGGCCGCTTAGGTTTTTCCGGCGTAGTATCACCAAGAATGCGGCACCCCGCAGTGCAGGGATATCCCAGGCCGCCATCTGGTGGAGAGGGGGTAGCGCCTCCATGTCGGTGCTATGAGTCACAATGGCAGCCCATGACCCCACGATGATCCCGGGGCCCACCGGCGGTGTGAACATGTGAGCTCTAGACCAGCACACTAAACAGCCACAAGGCCCTATCCAGGTTCGGGTGAAACATAAGCAGTGAAGTACCCAGCGATTCCATGGAGGAGCGTGGACAATAATCAAAGATGCCTAAAAGTGATGAAGGCTGGGTGGTCACGGGCTGGGGACTGCAGAAAAGGAATAATGACACTGCACAAAATCATGGGTGGTCCTCCCACACTCAGCACAGCAACAAGAAAGTGCAAGTCTGCATGGAGATGTACTGCCTCAAGGCGCTCAGGGCGGACTAAGTGCCAAGATCCCTCACACAGCCTGGTGTGCCTCACACCAGCACGGCATACTATGCAAATACATAAGTCGGCAGCGCCGTAATGTAGGAGGTGGCAAGGACGTGACGGCTTGCCACCAATGTCGCCCTGACACTGGTGTGGACTCTACTGTGGGCAGTCCGATGCCGCCTACTCCGGCCTGGGGAGTGGGAGAAATGACCCAGACATCCTGTCATCAAGGTCGGGCAAACCAACGTCTCGCAATACTCAAGTCCACCACCGAGAAGAAGCGCTATGAGGCAATGGATGGTTGCAGCTCTGTACGAGTGCTTGTGTGCCCTCCTGTCCCACAACAGTGAAGAGATACTCCTGCCTGGCAGAAGGTAGCCAAGGAGAGGGGGGCGAGTAACATGCTGACACCACTGCCCTGTTGACATCCTGTGGTGCAGCTTGGACGCCCTGCTATCTGCGTCTCGCCTCCTGCCCCAACGTCAAGGGACTAAGCAGATGTGCCCCCTGGTTCACCCAGGCGTGGCTTTACTGGCCTCTGAACTGGAACATCAACAGACGCTGGAGCCAAGTGATCTGGTCTTTTGCAATCCAGAAATTGTGCAGAAGAGACTCAGTGGTCATGTGTTTAGATGCTGAAAACCTGGATGCAAACTGTGTGCTCAAAGTGGTCCCAGTTGAATGGATGTGAAGCTGTAATCCCGTAAATTTAGAGTCATGCTCCAATAAGGGCCAGCGGTTGGCAATGGCGCGATTCGGTGGTGAAAGTTCCACTGGTCCCAGGTTAATCCAGGATATTTGTAAGAGATGAACAAACTGCCAACATTTCACCGGCGGTCCGCTAACCGCGACTGTCACCCGTAAGTTATGTATAGAGTGTTAATGTGTGTATTATATCTATGATTAGGTGAGTCCGTGTTTGTAGCAGTGGCATATCTCTTTTGCTTTCGAATTTAGAATTTTGAAGCAGTCCAAGTAATGTTGTTCTGTAACGGGGGAGGGGATTGTTTATGGTTTAATAACTTGTGATGGTTCGTTATGAAAAAGGAGGAGTGTGGTGTGGGACCCTCCCCAGTGTGTTGCCCTTTGAAGGGAATGTGTCCCTCCCCTAGGTATTGCCCTTTTAACATGGGCCATGACTGTGTCATGGCCCAAGATAATAAAAGGAGCCTCTGCAGACACGCCCAACAGAATGGGTGCAGACTCCAGAAGAGGAGCTACTGAGTCCATGTCTCATTTCATGTGGGAGGCCCAGGCCTGCATGCCCTGATGCCGTGGGACCCTCGTGCCAGCACAGTGGCAGAGGCCTGCACGGTCTGGGGCATCGCTGGCTGTGCCCCCACCCCCATTGGTGCTAGTGTCCTGTAGCACAATTGGGCCTACCGGATGTCCAGGGCAGGTCCCAACCCCCACAGGCACTGGGCCTGTTTAGTACTGATGACCTTAGTGCTCCGGGAGCCAGCTGGATGTCAATGGTGGGCCCCCCACAACATCACCCATAGCAAAGGAAGGTCCTGATAGATGGCCACTTCCCCTGTCACGACACCTACTTGGTGGGTTTCAGGGTAAAAAAAAAAGTCGCCTGGGAATTTAGGGGACCTACAGCTTAAAGCAGCTACCTGTCAGTGACGCACGGGCTCCAAAGAGCAAAGGAAAGACGAAAGGAAGGCCAGTCTTGTAATTACTGCATGCAATGTCTCCCTGCCATTGTATCTTTTTTATTATAAGAGGATGGGCAAAAGCAGCGTCCGTGCTTTCTCTGCCCCTCCGCACTGAGAGAGAATACACAGAAGGGCAAGTTGCTCCTATACCTTACAGTGGTAGCACTTGCCGGTTCCTGCAGTCTACAGACTTGTCATTGGCGACGGTAGGTGAACTTCGAACTGGATTGTTTGTTCAGGAGGAAGGTGCTGAGCCCACGCCGACTCAGCTGGCACAAAGAGGAGTTCAGGAGACTAGTCGTCTACATTGTGTGGTTTTCCAGCGTTGCAGCCCGGCTCGAAGAAAAGTTCTTTGCTCTGACGGATAAGAGCCAGCCGGAGGGTAGGTTGCTGGCGGAACACAGGTGACAAGCCTCTTTCAATTGCCTGATCCCAGTAAACGTGCGGTGAACAGATGCTGTTTGTTGTGGCTTGCCGGGACGGATGCCAAAAGTCAAGGCGTCAGAGGTCAACTGCCCGTACTGCCTTAGCAAGCGAAAAAGAGAGAATCTATCATAGAGGAGGAAAAGCGCCACCTCACCAGTGGAGGATTTCCAATCGTCCCAGCCCAAAGAGGGGAACAAGCGAGGCTCGTTAAGTGGTCCACGCATAAGAATTGCAGTTGACACGAACACAGCAATTAGTTTGCAGCGCTAACATGGCACCCAGGCCAACCATGGTAGGTGGAACACAAACGGGCCAAATAAAAGGTTCTGACGATGATTAGCTTGGACTTTGGAAGCAAGAAGAAGCAGCTAACACATACACTATGGCCAATAATGGCTTCTCAGCTTGAAAGAGAGATTACTGGTGGAATGGGCCAAGGAAGCAGAGGTTGCTCACGCATGCATGGAGTAAGTAAAAGGCTCACAGGGGACATGCCCGGGGGAGAGGCATGACAACCAGCGCACAGGTCAGAAAGTGAGAAAGTGACTGAGAAGAAGAAGATGAACAGGGAGAAGGAGAAGAGCAGACAAGGATGAGGAAGTGCCCCAATGTTTTCAGCACACCAGCAACAGCATGGTCGGACGCAGAAAAGAAAAGGGAAATCATGTACTGTCCATGGGGATTTGGGGGAAGCACTAGCGCAGCTACTACGCTTGCACAAAGAAGGTCAAGTAGGGTCTAACAGGGGTAAACTGAAGGAAGAAAGCTCAGGGACTGAGTCAGGCACCAGCAGTGAGGAAGACCAGGAGCACCTGGCAGCATGGACGGGGGCCATGCGGGCCAAGGAAGGGCAAGGTCCATTGAACACTCAATTTGGCAAGCGTACAGCAAGAAAAACATACGCAAAAAGATAAAGAAAACAATTGCTTGGCACATAGAAACAAAGATTAGGAAAATAATTTGGAAAAAGCTGTTCCTTTAAAATATTTTCACTGCTAGAGTATGAGGAAATAAAAAGGACAGGAAAGAGGAAGAGAAGGATAAACCCAAGAGTGAAAGTGGAGAGAAACTTGCAGAACTGGGAAGCAGCTTTCCATATTTTGTTAACAATTATACTCGAGAAATTCCCTGAGGAGGGTACAGCTTTGGTAGCATACCATCATAGGATCCTCCCGATACATAATGCATTTGGGGTGTGGCATGGTTAAATTATGACAGGGAATTTAGAAAAGAAATGCAGAATATTCCGGCTTTGGGATGGGAAGTAGAAGAGTCTAATTTATATATATTTCACATGCTCATAAATAACACTTCACAGAACACCCAGGGTAACTCGGTGCAAGGGCGGAAGAAGAGATATTGCAATACACAGAAAACACAAGAAGGTATATAATTTCAGAACAGGTTAAGGCAGCCCTTTCGAAAATGCGCCCCTTGGGGCCAGAAAAGTGCACAGCCCCCCCCCCTCGCACTCTGGCCAAGGGGCAGAACATTATAACGCACCAGCAATAAATTGGAAGTTTAAGAAAGGTTAGAGGTTTCTGCAGCTGGGGCAGGGACTGCAAGTTTAGGCACCAATGCAGCACGTGCGGGAGGGGACATGACCGTGGCAAGTGCACAAAGAACCTCGCCCCGTGTTCCACCAAAAAACACAGAGGTCAAAATGCCTAATAACGTTGCTTTAGGGTCATCCCCAGTTAGGATAGATAAGTTATTAGAATGGTTGCAACATTTCCCAGATGTCGAGACCAGAACATTTATTGAGGAAGGTTTCAGAATATATTTCAAGGGTCAAGCTTCACAACTCATTCCAAACAACCTAAAATCAACAAAGATGCACCCCGAAATAGTGAGGGCGAGATAGGATTGGGCAAGGTGAAAGGACCATTTTGCAAGCTCCCATTCAAGAAATTAATATGCTCTCCATTAGGATTGGTATCCAAGAAGGTGGAATTTAGGCTAATTCTCCACTTGTCATATCTTCAGGGCAGCTTAGTCAATTATGGGATTTCTAGCACAGAGGCGGCAGTGTCATTCAGCAGCTTTCAAGAAGCTGTGGAACTAGTGAAAGTGGCTGGGAAGAATGCATGGATGGCAAAACTAGACATACATTCTGCTTTCAGACTACTGAAGTTCACATGAGCTCATTCCCCAGGCTTTGTTTTCAATTTGACAACATTTCTATCTTGACAAATGCATCTCTATTGGAAATGGCCCATCTATTGCTCCCAAAAGGGTTTGAATGCCAAGACTTTCATGTGACAGAAATGTCTGAGAGATCTAATGCTACAACATTCACACAAAGATGAGAGTATATTTCAACCAAATGCTTACCGATAAAAAGTAATATGCTAAGGCTAAACTAACCTACAATGAGGAAATTGACACAGAAGACGTGGACCTGGCAAGAAGACCCCAAGGTCCAATGAAGATCACATTTAACAACAAGGACACGAACAAACGCATCATTACTTGCATCAAGGACAAAGAACAAAGAGAGATGGTCTTGGAGGGGTGTCAGAGGACCGATTACAGGCCCGGCCAGAACTCTGATTAACCCTAAGAAGCCTCTCAGCGGTTGGCCTTCTGGAATACGAGGGGATTTGCACATCTACCCAGGGATCTTGATATACAATCTGGAGCCCTGGATATAATATGTCTGCATGAAACCTGGCTGCAGACCACCCCTTCCTTAGATGGCTGGCTACATTTCCTTATTTACCCCTGCCTATGGAGGGCACCAGAGGCCGCCCAGCAGCATGCCTTGTCACTTTTGGGACTGATCTGAAGATTGAAGTCTTCGATACCCCAAACACCTATGTGCAAATTATTGACTTTAAGGAAGTGTCGGGAAATGAGGCTCGACAAGGCCTGGTGGTTAACAGCTATTTTAATCCTGCTGCATTCATTACCACAACGTTCACCAGCGTAGTCATGGCTAGAATGGACAGATGGATCTGGAAATTGAACCCTCATTACATAATTGTTGAAGGAGATCTTAATTGCCCTTGCATAGAAAAAGGAACTGGTCATCTCTCTTTGAATAAAGATCTACATACGCCAAGTGAACTTGGATCCTCTGAGTGGCTGAATCTGATGAATTCTAGATACCTCACATTCTTAATTGCTAAACTGAGGAAGATTGTCTCCCGAAAACAACTTGGTCTAATGGAAATGTGTCCAGCATCCTGGACTACGTGTTTGTTTTGAGTTCATTCATTCAAGATATAATCTCTTTTGAAATTATTCCGAAGACCTTAAGTGACCACTCGCTATTAAATCTCACCTGGAAGGGTTTGTGTAGGTGAGTTCAAGTGACAAAACATATGGCTATTGAATCCACTCAAGGTGGAAATCGATTGAGAATGAGACGACATGACATCACAGCATTCTCCAACAAGGCCATCAACCAGTTGATGCAGGGAAATGAAGTGAATTACGTCCCACTACTACTTGAATATAAGGCTGTACAAAAAGCCTTTAACATTTAACATAGGCCTCTGGCCACAAACACATGTTTGACTAGAGAATCAAACTGGAGAAAAGAAGTCCATCAATCAGCTCTGATGAAAAAAAGGAAGCAGAAATAAAAGAACTGGCTGCCGATATATAAAGTCGCGATCTCTCAGAACGAGGCGGAACGAATGCTTGCCATCCTTTTCAAAAAAGATGCAAGAAACAGAGGGCGCTAGAGCACGACCGAGATGGCCGCTCTGGTGTGAGCTCGGTCAGCGCACCTATAAATCCTGTAAAAATCACCGAACCGGGGGCCATCTGACCCCCCCTAGTAATGGGAAGGTCACTCCAGCCATCCCAGCAAGGACGCACCGGCCGCCACCACCCCCTGAAGACGAGGGACCGCGGAGAGCTGCCCGCCCACAGCAAGAACAGGGAGGGGGAAGGCCCCAGCTGGCCGCGGCCCGCGGCGCCATCCAAACGCAACGCCGCGGGCACGAAGAATATCGCCGGGGGCAATCCTGGGGAGGGCGGCCACAAGAACAGCAGCCCTCTCGAGGCCACCAGCAGGAGCCCAGAACCACGGTGCGGTGATCTGGGAGGTCCGTGCCCGAGGAGCGCTGCTGGCGATCCCTGGCCCGCACTGCGCCCGCAGCGGAGACCAGCACGGCCAGCTCTAGCAGCAGCACTGACAACAGGCGCAGAGGCACCGAGTGGACGGGCCGACCTCCTTCGGATTTCAGTGGTCCCGGGGGCCATCCAGCCGCCCGGATGTGAGGTGGTCGTCCTTGGGTGGGCCGTGGGAGGCTGTTGGGGCCCGGGGATGCCCGCGGCGTGGCTTGGTGGGCAGGAAGCATGGGGAGGAAGAACCCAGCCCCGGCGGCGCCTGCGGACCCCCCTGAAGAGGGAGAAGATCCACCTGTAGAGAGGCAGCAAACCCAGCGGTCCGCCCGGGAGCCCCCCATCCCCCCAGGGAGCCCCTGGCAACCACCCAGAACTCGGCCACTACTCGGGCCAGCCGGTAATCTGGACCCACGCGGACGCCACATTACGCCCAGCAGGCCCGGGGGCAACCGGGCTGCGGGCCCACCCTGGCGGTGGGCCAGAGATCGGAGGCCACCGCCCTGCCGCACAGAGACGCCAGCGGGCAGCGGAGTCACCCGGCAGCCCCTCTATACGCCCAGCAATACAGGGTCAAGCAGCCCCGGTGTCCTTGGAAAAGCCCAGAATACAAAAACGAAGCCGGAGCGGACCATTGGGGGTCATTACCCTCCCCCAACACTCTCCTCAAACAGTTCCAGAAGGAGCATAGAACAGATAGGAACCCCCCCCGCTGGTCCCACTTTCCCTGTTAAGGGCATCAAAGGGGTGCTGACCAAATATAAGGCTGGTAGGAGGCACTTTCAATCAGGACAGCCCCGGCAGGAACCCCCCTCGCAGTTGCGGCGCGCCATAAAGGCCATTAAAAACACCCCCCTCAGGAAAGCGGAGAATAAAGCGTGGACACGTGCGATCACCTCAACAAACTCAATCCAAGCACGACGAATCATCACGATGGGAAAATCTGACAAATCGCAGTGGAAGCTAACATTTGAAGCTGGAGCCATTGTAAGAACTCCAAAGACAAACGAGAGGCAGGGGAACCCAGACGAAGCCATGCCCCGAGACGAAGAACCCGATCGCAACAAAGACATTAAAGAAATTCCTCTCGAGTTAAAAGCAAGGATTGGCAACATAGACAGCAAGCTAGACTCCCTGTCCACCAAAGTCGACCAGCTACAACACCGCTTGGACAAACATGGGGACAGGCTAGCACTGCCGAACAACGAATTTCCGACGTAGAAGACAACATGTCCTCCATGTCTACCAAGGTGACAACATTGGAGACACAAATGAAAGTTGTCATGGCCAAAAACGACGACCTCGAGGGGCGGTCATGCCGGAACAACATTAGGATACTAGTGGTAAGAGAGCAGCAAAACACCAGGAAAATGGAAGACTTTGTTGAGAACCTCTGCAAGGAGCTCTTCGAGGGCCCAACACTGTCCAACCTTTTTGTAGTGAAGTGGGCTCACAGGGTACCAACCAGTCGACCCGTTCCAGGAGTAGCTCCTCGCCCAATAATAGCCAAACTGCTCAATTTCAAATACCGAGATACAATCCTCCGCCTTGCAAGGGAAAAAGGAAACCTGCAATACGACAGAGACAACATCCAATTCTTTCTCGACTTCTCCCCCTCAGTCCAGGCGCTGCGCAGAACATACACCGAGGTGAAGCGTCGGTTGCAGGATAACAAAGTAATATACTCCATGCTCTATGCAGCCAAATTAAGAATTCAATATGACGGCAAGTCACAATTTTTCAACACTCCAGAGGAGGCAAATCTGTTTCTCGATAAGGTGGGGTGCAGACAAAACACCGTTAATCCAAGACCACAAAGGAGAGATCGAGCAAATGGAGACCCGCCGTGAAGCCAGGCTATGCACATCAACTGGCTGGTCTGCACCGCTCAAAACAATACCCTGGATTCGGAAACCAACATTAGAGGCGAAGGTGCGTTGGACCTTGGAAGTTCCCTAGTGCCCCAAGCGCAGCCGAAGTTATGTTGGGGAACTTTGGGAGGGGAAAGCTGATGGGCGAGTTGGGGGTTGCCCACGATGGGGAGGGAAACTGGTTAATGTTAGGGAAGTGTGCTTGCCAAAGGCCCACACCCACCCCGCCTCCGCCTGGAAACACCCGACGGAAGCACCAAAGCCGGCACTCAGCTGAGAAAGCGAGAACCCAGAAACAGTATAACAGGTACACCACAAGACATGCTCACTCGACAGCTTGGCCAAAAACAGACCCAAAATTCAACTATCCACAACATTCAAACTAGCCACGTGCAACATTAGAGGGGGCAATAATCCGACAAAAACGAGAAAAATGACACAATACCCCAGGAGGCATAAAGTGGACATCGCCCTGGTTCAGGAAACCCATCTCCTTCCCGGAACAGAGAATAGATGGGCCCGCGACTGGGGCTGCCACAGGTACTTTGCGTCACATTCCACATACGCCAGGGGTGTGGCAGTCCTAATAAACAGAACTCTGATGTTCAAACTGCTTGCAATCAAGAGCGACGATGAGGGGAGGTCACTTCTGGTTCATGGTATTCTGGAAAGCACAGAATTTATCATTATAAACTCCTACGGACCGAACACGGATGGATATAATAACTTTGATTGGGTCATGAAACACCTGGCGGGAACAAGTTCCGTAACAATCATATGGGCTGGCGACCTGAATACCACTCTCGACCCTCAAAAGGACAGATCACACCGACCTCTTCAACCACCCCCAAAGCTGCTCTCCAAGTTCTTGAAATCTGCAAAGCGTATGACCTCATTGACATTTGGAGACGCCAACATGGCGAGTCCCGAGACTACTCATTTCACTCCTGGGTCCACCAAACAAGCTCCCGTTTGGATTACATCCTTGTGTCCGCACACAGCCTGGCCCAATGGTCAGACAGTCAAATACTGCGCAGATCCTTGTCCGATCACTTAGCGGTTACAGTCGAATATACCCCACCAGACCCGTCCGATTGGAGGAGGCACTGGAGGTTCAAGCCCGGGTCACTACAGGATCAAGTTTTTGCAGACGAACTCCGCATAGAAATAACAACGTTTCTTGAAATCAACCAGGGCTCAGTGGCATCCGCCGGAACCCTGTGGGAATCCCTGAAATGCTTCATTAGGGGAATCTGTTTGACCAAAGAGCAAGGCATCTTGAAGCTCATTAGACGGTAGCTGGCACAAAGCGAGATGCGCCTCAAAGAACTTGAACAATCACCTGCTACGTCGCTGGATCCGCAGGTACTGGCGTCACTGAAGTCAGAACTGGACAAGTTCAGAGCAGCTGCAGACAGAGAACTGAAATTCCTAACGCACGGCCATCGCGTCTGCCAATACGGGGAGGGACAGAAACCAGGCGCCCTCCTCGCGAGGCTGATAGCGGCAGACCGTAAGCCCACACAGATTGAACAGATCCGAAACCTCCAGGGCACCCTGGTTCACACCGATAAAGACATAGCGGAAAGCTTCCCCATCTTCTACCAAAACCTGTACGCAACCAACTGCCATGCTACCCAGGAAGATCTGTCCCGCTATTTAGCAGATATAGAATTATACTGGGTAGACGCCATGCTAAGGGAACCTTTAAACGCACTAATCACAACAAAGGAAATCCTCCAGGCCATTAAAGATCTACCTGGCACCAAGGCCCCTAGCCCTGTCGGGCTGATAGGCGAGTTCTACAAAGCGTACGCACCCATTCTCGCCCCATTACTACAACAGGTCTATAAGGAGGCACTCGAATCCGGAACACTGCTCCCGACACTCCGAGAGGCAAATATGATATTGCTACACAAAGCCAATAAACCCCCAGACGAATGCGGCTCTTGCAGACCAATATCACTGATCAACTTAGATAACAAAATATTAGCCAAGATCCTAGCTTCCAGGCTCATCCCTCTGATACCCGCGTTGGTACTGGCGGACCAAGCAGGATTTGGGCCAGGCTGCAATACCACGTTCGGCATAAGACGTATGTTTGGGATCATGGAGGCAGTGGACCCCTCGCAGCAAGCGGTGGCAGTCCTCCTGGACGCCGAAAAGGCGTTTGACTCCATTGAATGGCCATTCCTCTTTGAAATCCTTCAGAGAATGGGCCTCGGCAAGAGATTCCTCCAACTAACAGCCCTATTGTACAATCAACCCCACTCCCATATTATCCTAGGGGAAACCAGATCAGCAGCAATCAACCTCCAAAGAGGAACGAGACAGGGGTGTCCACTCTCCACCCTGCTCTTTGCACTGGTGATGGAACCCCTCGCCTCAGATCTCTGGGCTAGACATATGCAAAGAGGCTGTCCTTCGGTCCCCATAAATGAATAATCTCCCTATACGCAGATGATATTGCTCTTTACATTCGCGACCCGGCAACAAACCTGAATCCAATAATTTGGGATATAAAAAAATTGTGCAACTTCTCAGGCTTGAAGATAAATCACAGTAAGTCGGTGATATTCCCACTCACTCCAGAGACCCAGAAATTCCAAGATGACTATGGCTTTAATTGGCTTTAACGTGCGCTACCTAGGCATTCAATTAGCTAGAGACCACCAAACATTGTTCCAAGACAACTACGAGAAAGTAATCCAATCGCTGCAGGGGAAAGTAGACAGATGGAAATCACTACCACTTACCCTATGGGGCCGAGTGTCACTGGTTAAAATGGTGGTACTCCCCAAACTTCTTTACCTATTCGTAAATCTCTCGCCACTAGTACTCCAAAAACAGCTCAAACGCCTCAGAAGCATAATCCTGGCACTTCTCTGGGCGGGCAAACCAGCCAGAATAGCCTACACTTCGCTAATCCAAACGGTAAAAAAAGGCGGCATGGCACTCCCTGACGTGGAGCGCTATTACTGGGCAGCTCAAGCCCAATTCCTGGGGCATTGGTATGCCACACAACTCATCCGTCCCCACGTTCAACTAGAGCGAGCCTTGGCATCTCCTAATCTGCTCAGGGCAGCCATTTTAGGTGAGACGAACATCCTGCATCAAACCCTAAATCCGGTTCTCTCCACCATAGCAATATAGAAAAAAATAGCACTTAAGTGTGGGATTCGGGGGGCGTGGCTACGAGGGCCATGTAGGAGGATGCGATCTGGAGGAGCTCCCGAGATCCTGAAATGATCCTGGCGAAATAGTGCATAACAACGTGCCTATGATTGCTGAAAACACACATGTCGGTGTGTGAACGGACTGACTGCGCTTGGTGAACTTTTGGAATGCGTGGGAGGAATGGCAGTGGAGTTTTGTGTGAAAAAGATAAGGAGCGCCGGAGACGGAAGACGAAACAAAATGGCCGATCAACGACCGGAACAAAGGAAGGAGCAGGCCGCACGGTGGTCGGGCAACAGGAGCGGACTGTGTGCGTATTTGTAACTGGTGCGGAACGCAGGTCCCCTATGTTGGGATACTAACGCGAATCGGCCTGTATCTCTAGAGTGTTCTACTACTGGCGTAGGCCTTTGGGCATGTGATAGAGGGCTGAGGCCGCACTAAGACGCATCGAAGTAGCGAGATACTGTGCATGGAAAACTCGGCGTGAGAAGCTCACAGAGTTTGTGGACGGTGCGTGCCCCCCCACTCCGTGGAGCTGCCGGAGTGGGGCTTATGCGGCTACATGGGAAAGCACGACCCATGGTAGCGGACAGGTCTCGCCTGAGGGTGGCCCGAGAGTGGCCCCCTGGAACGTGCACAGCGGCTGCAGAATCATGTCTAATAGAACCGTGAGACCGAAAGCGAAGCAGCCCACGTTGGACGACTTCGCCAAGACGTCCCCTGGTCCGGAAAGTTCCAAGAGCAAGGATAAGTCGCCTGCAGGTGGCATGCCTGGGACGGGCACTAACCAGGAGGTCCTGGCTGCAATTGCGGACCTGAAGGCAGCCTGGGAGGCTAACCTTGAACTGGCCGTTACTGAGCTGAAAACGGCATTGGACCTTAAGGTCGGTGAGGTGCAGGAAGAGGTGAATTTACTTCGACAGGACGTCAGGTCTCTGGCGGAGCGCACTGAGACCCTCGAGAAAGAGGTTAGCCCGAACACTGCGGATTGTGCCTCGCATAAGGCCGAATTGCATGCCCTGGTGCAGAGAGTGGTCAACCTGGAGAACAGGGCGGAGGAGGCAGAAGGACGCGCCCGACAGAATAACATTCGCATCGTGGGCCTGCCAGAAGGATCAGAGGGCCACGATCCCACGGAGTTCATTGAATCTATGCTGTTGCAGGAGATACCCGGAGGAGCTTTATCTCAGGGATTCGCGGTGGAACATGCGCATAGAACTCTGACAAGGAAGCCGCCGCCGGGAAACCCACCTAGGCCAGTAATTGCCAAAATCCTTAATTACCGGGATCGGGAGAGGATACTAGAACACTTCCGCAATGGTGGAACGATTAAACGAGGGGCGGCAAACATAACGGCCTACCCGGACTATGCCCTGATTGTGCAGCGTAGCCGTATGAACTTTGGAACGGTAAAGTGGAGATTGAGAGAGGCGGACCATAAATACATGTTGCTGTATCCGGCGAAATTGAAAGTTTTTCATAAACACAGGACTTTGTTTTTTGACACTCCGGAGGACGCCATAGGATGGCTCGACGCGCAAGGATGCCCCCAGGAGCCTGACGTTCGGACAGGGAGAGGAGATGGAGGAGATAAGTAGTGCACGAGGAGGGCGCTACAAGATAGCGCGGAATAGGACTCTGGGACTTGATTATAGTCATGTGAGCGGCCTTAGGTAGAGAAGGCCAGACCGCTAAACAACATGCTATGAGCACTGTGACTATTGCTGTGTTTAGGGGAGCCTTGCAGAGCGGATCTCTTTACCCCACTTAGTAACCTTAGATAAGTGGCCACTAGGGTGACTTCACCCTACTGAGCTCTGGGCATTGGTTGGTGCTTGCAGGGATAGATGTGGGGGTGCCTGAGTTCCATAGATGGAGCTGGGCAGCAGTTGGGGAGTGTGGTGTTGGGGAAGGGATGGGTGGAGGGTTGGGAGGGAAGTGGGGAGTTTGGGGTGTACATAGTTATGGGGAGTTCGAGTTTGTACATGAGGCTAGAGGGTTGTATCTGTGTCGCATGGGCAGGTGGGATTGGCTGCACGGAAGGGGGGAGGATACTTATGAGCTATGGGGGATCTTAAGATCGTAACGTGGAATGTCAGGGGACTCAATAGTTACTTAAAGAGGAACAAGGTCATGATGTATTTGAAAAGACAGAAGATTGATATTGCACTGTTGCAAGAGACGCATCTGACGTGGGAAAAGTTGGAGCTTGTGGGGAAGAAGTGGAGAGGTATTGTAGTGGGTTCTCCGTATTCTGCCTACACTAGGGGAGTGTTGGTCTGGGTGGCACTGCACGTTCCGCTCCAACTTACACAGGAGGTGGTGGATACAGAGGGGAGGATGGTTATATTGAAGGCGCTGGTGGAGAATAAAGAGGTGTGCATTGTAAATACGTATGCCCCCAATCAAAACACTGCGGCATATTTTAGGGCTCTGTGTACCAACCTGGATACGTGCGTGGGTGGGGCGGTTATTTGGGGGGGATTTTAATTGTGTGCTGAACCCCAGGGTAGACAGAACTGATGATAAGATTGATAGGCCCACCCCAGCAGCCAGGGCGTTGCAGACGCTGCTCGACGACTTCGGGCTGGCAGATGTTTGGAGACTGAAACATCCTAATGGGGAGCAGTATTCGCATTACTCAGCCCCGCAACAACTGCATACGAGACTTTATTATTTTTTTGCCACGCCAGATGTGGTGGTAGAGACCACCCAAATAGAATACAAAGCGAGGGTCCAGTCGGACCACTCGCCTCTGGTCCTGGGGTGGCAGTGCTGCCGCCCCAGGGCACGGATACCGACGTGGCACCTCCGGGCTGAGGCACTCAAGGATCCGGTCTTCAGAGAGGATATCAGAGACGAGATTATACACTATTTCAAGGAGAACACCGGCAGTGTGGACTCGGCGGGGGTGTCCAGTCAACTCGTCGAAAAAAAACTGGTCGACTGCAATTTGGTCGACGCAATTTGGTCCAAAACCAAATGGTCGAATTTTTTTTTTTATTTATATATTTATTTTTCGGGTTTTCGTTTAGTTAAAAAAGGGGTTTTTAGAGAAAAAAAGGGGGTTGTGGGGGGCCCCCCCCAAAAAAAAAAAAAAAAGGGTTAAAATAAAAAAAAAATTTTTTTCGACCATTTGGTTTTCGACCAAATTGGTTCGACCATTTGTCTGGTCGACCAATTTTTTTCGACGAAATGTCTGGCAACCCTCGGCGGGTACACTCTGGGAAACCTTCAAGGTGGTGTTGCGGGGTGCTGCCATCGCTAAATCAAAAGGCCTGCAGGGTGGGGTCCTGACGGAGTTAGGGGGAGCTGAGGATGAACTGGAAAGGGAACTCAATATTGGAGGGGGGGATGCAGAGCTAGTACTTAAACTACAGCAGCGGTGTGCGGAGCTTTGGGAAAGGCTCTGCAACCTTAACTATAAGAAGTATGTTGAGAGGCAACATACAGGTGGGGATAAAATGGGCCGCTTCTTAGTGTGGCTATACAAGAGTGAAACCCCTAGGCCCCCGATAAGGACGATAACCAGAGAGGATGAGAGGTAGCGGACACCCAAGAAAGAGTCAATGAGGCATTCTTGGATTATTACAGGGCACTATATGAGGACAAAGGGGGGGGGCAGCCGAGAGGAGATAAGGGAAACTTTAAGAGATATTGGATTACCTAAGATTAGTGCCGAAGAATCAGAAGAGCTAGATGCACCGATTACTTTGGAGGAATTGGATGAGGTGGTGAGGCAGCTGCCCACCAGTAAGACCCCGGGAGCGGACGGACTTCCTAGCGAATTTTATAAAGCATATAGAGAGGAGGTACTCCCCCCCCATGCTAGAAATGCTAAATGAATCATTTGAGGTGGGCCGGTTGCCGGAATCGCTTAGAGAAGCGATCATAATACCGCTCCCTAAGCCCAACAAACCAGGGCATAGCTGTGGCTCCTACAGGCCCTTGTCAATGCTGAATCAGGACGGCAAGATATTGACGGCGGTCCTGGCTAATAGATTGCGGAGAGTTATTAGTAAATTGATACATCCGGACCAAACAGGTTATGTCCCCAACAGGAATATAACCCACAACCATAGGCGACTCCACCGGGTGGTCGAATGGGGGAGCAAGAGCGAGGGTGAAATGACGGTTGTGTCCTTAGATGCAGTCAAAGCTTTCGATTCAGTCAGGTGGTCGTGGTTGCTGGAAGCCCTGAGGGAATACGGGATGGGGCCGGGCTACATTAGGTGGGCGAAGTTGCTGTACAGTCAGCCGCTAGCTAGGGTTCGTACAGGAGCGGTGATATCCGAGAGGTGGCAACTTAGCAGAGGCACCGGACAAGGGTGCCCCTGGTCCCCGATGTTATATATTCTGGCCCTGGAGCACCTGGCAGTGTACCTTCGGCAACAATATGACATGATAGGCATCGAGGTAGGGGGTGAGAAACACCTAATATCCCTGTATGCTGACGATTTGCTATTATATTTGAAATATCCGCAGGAAAATCTTCAATATATTCTGGAGGTAATGGAAAGGTATGCAGAACTGTCTGGCATAGCGGTGAACCCCCAAAAATCGAGCATATTCCCATTGGGTAGCTACAGAGGAACCCTTCTGGAGCGGTTGCCAGTGTTGCCGATACCATGGGCGGTTGGTTCCTTCCGCTACCTCGGAATAGATGTTTATTATACGGTAGAGGAGGAACATTTGCATAACACCGAGGTGGCTGTGGGAAAAATCCGTATAAGCATGAAGTTTTGGGAGAAGTTGCCATTGGCAATGATGGGACGGGGGGCGATGCTTAAAATGGTGGTCCTGCCTAGGCTCTTACATTTTTTCAGCAATATTCCGTATATAATACCTAAGAAGTTTTTTGCCAAGCTGAATAGTATGTGCAGAGACTTCCTATGGCATGGCACCCAGAATAGAGTGGCGCTATGGAAGCTGCAGAATTCCCATGAGAGGGGGGGTATTAAGCTGCCTAATTTTGAGGCCTATTATGTAGCTGGTCAGTTGCAATATGTGGTCAAATGGCTCTCTGATGAGGCAACTCCCGAATTTAGGCTGTTTGAACAGGACTGCACTCCGTTTTACCTGAAGGAAATTATTTGGTTGCCTAGTTCAGAAATGAAGGAGCACCCGGGAATGATGTTGCTGGGGTGGAAGAGTGTGTCGAATGATGGAGGACCCGTACCCGTGTTCCCTGCAGGTGCCGTTGGTTGCTTTGGCAGGGGAAGACAAGCACCTAAGGATGATAATCAGGACCTACTGGGAGTCGGTCGGGCTGGTTACATTGGGGGATGTTTGGCAAGAGGGGACCATTAGGGATTTTGAAGGACTAGGGGAAGAGACGGGCTTGCATAGGGGCCAGTATGTCACGTACCTAAGGCTGGTGCAGAATATTCGTAAAATCTGGCCTGAGACTGTATTGGCGGAGGACCCAGACACCACTATGGGGACAATATATGACATATCAGAAGGGGGGCATGAGATCTCTAGATTGTATGAGATGGTGATGACCCGGGTTGGAAAGGAGTTGACGCATTTGAGGTTGGACTGGGAAACAGAGGTGGGAGCACAGATGGAGGATGGGATGTGGGAGCGTGCTATGGGATACCACAAAAAGGTGTCAAGAAATGCTAGATTACAACAAATACAGTTGTATATAACGCACAGAGCTTATATGACCCCGATGAGAATATCTAAGTTCGGAAATGCGGGACGACAAGCGTGCCCAAAATGCGACAAGGAAAATGCTGATATGACACACATGTTTTGGTCTTGCCCAGTGATTGAGAGTTTCTGGGGAGAAGTGGCGCAAAAACTAGCGGACAAAGGGGTCACGCTCATTATAGATACGACCTGGGCCTGCCTGTTGGGAGGGTTTCCCAGACCACGGAAACTTAAACATGTTGGGAAATTGAAGGACTTGGCATATGTGCTTGCAAAACGGAGGATTGCCATGGGATGGAAGCAGTGTCATAAGCCACGGTTGGAGGTATGGTGGCGGGAATTGCAGAAATGGGCGGAGGCTGAAACGGTGGTATGGCAGGAGGCATGTAGCATGAGTGGGGAAGAAGAAGTGGGTACCCTGATGGCATGGAGAGTATTAATAGCAGGACTGTTTGGAACAGTAACGAATTCTGCAGACTCAGAAGGAGGTGATACCCTGCCACATGTAACAGATACGGAAGGTGAAGGACAAGCAAGCTCTTGAGAGGGGAGGGAATGGGGGAGAAGTGGTCTTGACTAATTGATGTACATGTGATTGTTGCAAAAAGCGCTGCCAGTTTGGTTTGTATTGTTTGTTTGTTTTAAAAATTAATAAAATAAAAATAAAAAAAAGTGTGGGATTCAGTCCAGGTTCTCCCCCGTGCTGCCGGTAAAATTCATTCCTGGGGTCCCGCTAACCGCGGAAAAAATCGACCTGAATTGGGTTGACAAGCTAACATTGAAAACTATGAGCAACCTCTTCATAGATGGGCAATTCCTCACCCCACAACAAGCCAAAACCTGCGGAGCCTCAACTGCCCTAGATACATTCATATACTTCCGCCTCAGAGGCACCCTCCAAACCTTACTACCCACGTTTCCGTAACAACCCACGATGTGGCAACTACTCCACGTGGTCCTTCAATCGCAAGGGGAGGGTAAGCTGGTCTCGATGTTATACAAATCCCTACTAACAGACACAGCCCCGCACCCGACAACATCTAAAGGGAGATGGGAAAGAGCCCTTCAGGTCCCAATTCCAGATGAAGAGTGGGATTATATCCTAGCACAAACCCAGAAGGTATCCCTGAACACAAGATATAAACTAATTCACCTAAAATATATCCATCAGCCATACCTCACCCCCGCTAGAATCCACCACTACCACCCTGCGACCCCCCCACAATGCGATGGCTGCAATGCACCATTGGCAGACTTCCTCCACCTTGCATGGGCCTGCCCAGCAGTACAGCACTTCTGGGGAGCAATACTGGAAAAGACAGCCGCAATAATCGACACACCCATTGAACCCGACCCCAAGATCACCCTACTGGGATTTACTAAACACATTCCCCCCACAACACGCAAAGTAGGAGGACTGCTACTACTGCTGGCACATAGAAGAATTGCAATGACATGGGGGAAGGGGCCCACACCGACCACTCAGCAGTGGCTGAAAGATGTTGCATATTGCCAGGACACAGAAACGAACTTCATCAAACTATTACCCCTACATGCTCGACCGCCCGACATTTGGGGACCATATATTGCTTACTTGTTGTCCACTGAAGGCAGTGGCTCTTCCCTACGGAACCCTGCAGACTCATGCCCCAGTACGATTGTCGCTATCAACCAAGGACTACTATTAACCCAGGCTCGGGTGTAATCCAGAGGGTGGTGGGAGGCGAGGGAGGGGAGGGCGGGTATAAAAGCACAAGTTACTTCCATGTTTGTAAGGTTACAATTTGTTTTTGTAAATACCAAAAATAAAGTTTTTTAAAAAAAGACGCAAGAACCATCTGACAATTGCTCAATGAAAGCTGGTGCGGGACAATCTATTTCAGTACTAAACGTGGTCACCGACGAAGCCTGGGCGAACTTCTATCAACAGCTTTTTAAACAAAAAGAAAGCCTAATACAGGCCTCGTCTTTCAAACGTACCGTGTGGTGGAGGTTTCCACTTGACCGCGTGGACGTCAAATTGCTGATTGAGAAAGCCAGCCATTCTAGAGAACCAGGTCCAGATGGGATTAAAAAAAACATGTTATGTTATGTTATTTGGCATTCAAATAGCGCTTTTTATATCATTGGTATAACCTCAAAGCACTTGTGGGGTGAACGCCCTCTGGGACCGCAGTCCGAGTCAGTCAAGAGAGTAGTGTTATAGGGTGCTTAGGTGCACTCAATATGTGAGCAGCTGATGCGGTTACTTGATGGTAGCTGCATCCTAACCTTAGGTGTGTTGGTATTGAGAGATCAGTTGAATGTGTGCAGTCTGGTGGTTGGTCTCCGAGACTGCACTCTGGCGGCCATGATCAAGGAAGATTCGGAGAACTGGATTCCTTTTATATTTGAGTTATTCAAACAGATCATGAGAGTGGGCAAGTTCACTGGATCCTGGAGATCAGCGACTGTTGTCCACATCTATAAGCGTGGTAACAGGGCAGATCCCTCTAACTACTGCCCCAATGCGCTTTTAGATTCATTGGGTAAACTATTTGCAGCGTCCTGCTGAAACATCTGCAGACGTGGATTCAAATTGTAAAAAGACAAGACCATAGACAGACAGGGTTCGTCAAAGGTGTGGGAACAGATCTGAACCTGTTTCTGATAAACATTCGGAAAGGAAAGTCTGTTAATGAGAAGATCGAGATCTACGTGGCATTTGTGGACTTTGATAGCGTTGATTGCCAATAACTATGGGCCAAAATGGAGGTATGGCATTGTCCATCGTATTTATTGGAGGTAAGCAAGTCTTTTTACAAGTCCACGAACGTCCAAATTCACCTCAACACGCAACATCTTTTGAAAAGACCAATTAAAACTTTTGGTGGTCTAAAACAGGGCTGTCCCTTGGCCCCAAAGCTGTTTAGCCTTTTTCTCTCCGACCTCAGAGAGACCTTGGGCAAGATTAGAGTTTTCCACCAAAGATAGAAGACCAAGTTGTGACAAGCCTTCTGTTTGGTGATGACCTAGGTTTGGTAGACTGGATGCCAATTGGGCTACAGAGGAGTGTGGGTGCCGTCAACGAATATATGACCACAAATGAACTGGCAATGAATTCAGCTAAGACCACCACTGTGATACTGGGCTCACAAGGTCCTATATCATGACTCAGGTTTAAATGGTTTGTCAATCAAAAACCCAGAACCAACAGATTACTTACTTGGAGTCTTATCAACAACAGCAAATCAGACCTGCCCCGCCAACAGGCCATGAAGGGGAAAGAAAAAATGTTGATAGCTCATGGTAGGCTGATCCAGAAGAAATACAGGAACTTTTCCATCCTGCCGGTGCTGTCTTTTTTTCAAGCAAAGGTTACCCCAGTTCTTGTTTACAGAGCCAAAGGTTTTCCTCTAACTCCCTGGGAACTGTGGCGTTCCCTAGAAGGAGGTTTCTGGAGGGACATACTGAAGCTCCTTTATCTGATACCAACTTCAGTTAATAGGTTTGAACTGGGGTTGATCTCTTTACAAGCAAGATCGATATGGAAAACCTTGGCGTTGTACCGCAAATGTCTCCTTACTGAACCGGCTGAGCCTTGTCAAATTTTGGGGACAGCATTAAAGCTCTGTAGAAACAGTCTGTCAACAGAGTGGAAAAATGGCTGTCAGCGATACCTTGAACATCTCCAGCCAGATTTGGAAGAGATAATCAATAACCCTGCCATTGTGAAACAGAAGCTGTGGCAGAACGATTGGATAAACACCACAGAAGACAAGAACCTGTATAATGTACAAACTGCTATGCGAGACGAACACAAAGCCTAGGGCTCGATTCCGAAATACTTAACCAAATTTCCGAACAGATGGTACAGGAACCAGTTTATGCGCTTTATAATAAACTTGCATCCCACTAATCAGATTTTGAGAATCTACACACATGTTCCTTCTATGAACTGTAGGTTCTGTCTAAAGGAAGGGATGAAAGAAACTCTGAAGCACATTACACTTTTCTGCTCAGGGTTGACCGAGATGAGGACTAAGTACTTGGCCAATGCAGTAGAGGAAAGACAATCTGAGGACGCAGAGGAGTTTTGGTCCTTCCTGCAGCAGGGGGAAGACTTTTCGGCTATATTTGGGCTGGTGAAGTTTCTTAAAGTTGCCCTCGAATTAAAGGGAGAAGGCACATGATCGGAACAGACTAGGACTGTGGATCAGATCTTGATGTTTTGTAGTTATATGATGAAAGAAAGCTTCTATTGGAAAGTTTTGATAAAAGGTTTGTATGAACCCACAAATCATTGACATTTTTTAAAAAAATGCCTTCTTGTGGGCTGCGCCATTTCATGTTCTTATTGTGAGTGAGTATGTGAGTTCAGTCTCACAGTGGACACTGCAGAAATCCATGCCAGGGGTTTTAGTCGTACACTACTTAGATGACTTCCTATTTGCAGGTCCAGTAGGATCAGAGTTGTGTAGCCTTGAGAAATGTAAAGATATAATGCCTGGGCTAGGGATACCTTTAGCAAGGGAAAAACAGTGGGGCTATCACAGGTGCTGTCCTTTTTGGGTATAGAGATGGACTCCAACAGTGGAGAATGTTGCATGCCCCATGAGAAAGTGGTGGAGTTATTTAACACATTTGCAAAACTAAAGCGTAGAGAGAAAGTGACATTGAAGAAAATGCAATCATTAGCAGGGAAACTCAATTTTACAAGGGCAGATCTTTTATAGAAGCCTAGAGATAAAGATGAAAGGGTCAACAAAGAAACCTCATCACATAAGGTTATGGAGCAAGGTTAAAAAGAGTCTAGGAGTATAGGAGGACATTCTGCACAATTTTAATGGTACTGTCATTTGGCGCACAGGAACAGCAGGAGCTAAGACGTTTGGAATTTCATTTGGCAACAAATGGTGGTCAGGGCCTTGACCCACGCCCTGGCATGAAAGAGTTTGGAGTACGAATATTGCTTTGCTGGAAATGTTTCCCATATGGATTGCCATCTACGTATAGAGCGCAAGGTTAAAAAATACGAAGTTGAACTCCGGGTCGGATAATATGGGAGTTGTCCATGCTTTAAACAGGGGGTTTACTTCATGCCAGTTGGTGCCAACAGTATTGAGGGAAATAATTAAATATGTCTTGAAAAACAACGTGCTGCTAAAAGCCAGGCATATCGCCAGCAAAAATAATGACACTGATGATGCATTATCTCGTTTTCAGCTAACAACCTTCAGGGCACTAAGGCAGATTTGCTGATGACAGCAATGCCAGAGGAGGTGTGGAAAATACTAGCGGAGGAAAAGTGAAATCCTGCACACCGGACGCTGGAAGGTGTGGAAAGATGTCCAATGTTGCAAAGAACCACACCCAAGGCACGGGTGCTGCAAGGCAGGATATTGAGCATCCAGCAGCAAGAGAGCCCATAGGCATATTGGTTGACTTGGCAAAAAACGCTTTGGCCAAGGAGACGGCGGAGCTCTATAGTAAGTGCCTATTACATTTTGGTGAAATAATGAAGGTGGATAACATTAAAGCCATGAAAGAGGGGCATGTGAATTAATTTCCTGAATGGTCATTCGAACAGAATAATAGAAAATCTTTGGCTGCATCTCATTTGACAGCAATTGAATTTTGAGAAATCAAAAAGTTGCTTGATATGGTGCACAAGGTCGGCAATGACAAGAATGAAACAGCGCTATTTAGGGCTGCCGTCACACTGAATTACTTTGGGGCATTTAGGATTAATAAGATAGTTGCAAAAAACACATTATCAGAGGAAGGCTTAGCATTGAACAACATTAATTTGGAAAAAGAAAATATGGCTATTATTTTAAGGAGATCCAAAACAGATCAAATAGGTAAGGGGAGAGTAATTCACTTATATTGCATTGATGACAATAGATACTGCCCCATATGTACAACCAGGGAATTTCTCCTCATCCGCCCACAAAAAAGGGGACATCTGTTGATGCATAAGGAATGCAAGGCCCTAAGCAGATTCCTATTGCAAATAGTTCAAAGAAAAGTCATCAGAGCAGTAGGCTTCGAACCATCAGTATTTGGCTCACATTCCTTTCACATTGGGGCAGCAACTTCAGCATTGATGGGGGGCCTAGATGAGAAAGCTAATAAGGGTATTAGGGGCTGGAAATCGGGAGCTTATAAAAGATACATCCGAAAAGAATTGATCTAACACTGGCAGGTCGCCCAACAGGCAATGGACCTTTCAAGTCAGCTTGGATTGTGAGCCACTAATTCATAGAAAGCATAGGCAGATGGTTAGAAGACACACCGAATGGATTACAATTTCAAAAGACAATCACATCTTGGTGGGGTACGCCGGGGATGAGGTGGGAGGATCTGCATGACAAGGTAGCAGATTTAATATGCTTCAAATTGCGTACAGTAAGGGGGTGTTTTTATATTATTACTGTGTTTTACATATCCCGGATTATGCCATTTCCAGGCTTATACTCCTCACTATCACAGAGTACCTCTTTTCTGTTGAGAAGTGCTGACGCTCCTCCGTTAAAAGCATTTCCATCCTGCTTGAAATGCCGCTGTTAGCTTTCTTATGTGTGAAGCAGGGTTTGAGTTAGGGTGGGGGACGGGAAGTGACGTGAAGAGGAGGACGTCGGCAGTTGAAGATAATAAAGGGTGAATGCAGTCACCTAGTGTGTGCCTCCATTATATGTGTTAGGGCCCTGAAGTCAGAGATCCCAGCGTTGCACACAACCCCACACTGGCGACGAGTGAGGAGACCCACGACGCTTATCAGAAGTGATAGATTTCAGCTGATGTGAGGCAGGAGCCCACAGTGGTCATCAAGCGGTGTACCCCATCCCAATAGGGGCATCACACTCAGACAGCTGGAGGTCAGATATGTGCATGCGCCATCATGAAGAAAGTGAGGGACAATAAAGGTTTTGCACATAAGCTTGCTTGCTCCACACACACGATAAGGAACGCAGTGCTCGAGTGGCACTCACAGCACTGAGGTCCCAGGTGCAGAACCCCACCCATGCGAGACACTATAAGTTACTGCCTTTCATTAATAAAAAAAAATGACAGGGATCATACCTGAAAAACAATTATCCTCTGGAGCCCTCATCATCTAAGCATGTGTCACCAGGTTATATCCTGGTGTGACGTCACAAGTTCAGGTTGCATCCCAGAAACCTATCACACATTTACATTGGTCAATTTGGGTGAGCTACATATAGAAGATATACGGGTTAGTTCTACACGTCCTCCTATGACCACCTCTACTAGTATCTACAAAGTTGCAGGGTCACAGAGAGACCATTGGCCTTTGCAACAAATGATTTCCCCACCTGAAAGGTGAATCTGGATTGGTCAGAATGAGTCCTCCCAACCCTGGGACCCTGGACGGTTACCAGACTGAGTGTACCATTTCAAGGCAATGGGAATGAACATGGAGGTAGGTGCAAAGTGTTCCCTAATTCTGCTATCTCTGATCACCTAAGCCTGGGAGAGTGCATTCAGTCAGCAGTTTGTGGGCAACACTTGTAACCCCCCCCACCCTCTGGTTTGATGGGAACAGTTCTCTTTGTCTACTTCCATTGAATGGGCATTGTCCTGTTCGGCTGGGTCACGTGTGTTGAGACCACAAATGAAGCCCTCTAGCCTTTAATTATGAGGTTTCTAGTCTGATTTTCTGCAGGTGGTTCATTGTCATGGTAACTGGAACCTTCTGTCTCCACTCGTCCTTGGCTGAGTTCCTTTTCTCTGCACACCTCTGGCTGCAGCGATCATGTCAGCATGTCCATGTACTCGAAGCCTGTCTCTCCTTTGCCATTCATTTCAGAGACCCAGAGCTTCCATATCTTTCCTTATAGCCTTTTCCATGTTAGTAGCAGTAAAGCATGTGCAAGCTAAATATATGTATACTTTGCATCTTGCTGTTTCAGCTTTGGCGAAGGAAGTGAATATAAAGAGATATATGTGTGTATGTCCTCTACCTACATGATTTAACAAAAAAGAATGGTTTTGGAGAATAATGCGAAGACGATTTGCATATTGTTTGTTGGTTGACTTTTTCATATACACAGACTGTCCCTACTGGAACTGACCCTGTTCAGTAATCCATTGTTTTTGCAACAGGGATATCTTTGGAGGCAGAGCTGATAAATTCTCTGTAATCAATTATACATAACCCATACAGCATTGGTTAAAAATCAGGTATGGTCTGAAAAAGCTGGTGGTCTTCTGAGATTCAAATTTGTATTATATTGTGTCTCAATCTTAGTCCTTGTGGCATAATCTGCTCCTGGATTTGTTATCTCAGTTTAAATGACCAGCTCGTCCGATTGAAGCCTTAGGCTAAAGACCTTTCTCTGATGAAAGTGTTGCAATTGGGCTCTGATAAGCAGAGTACAACAGCTTTAATAACTAAAAATCGCTATGTGATAATAGACAAACTTTTCTTTGTACTGAGTGTCCTCGTTATTCTTTCAGGGACATCCTCCAGGGATGAGAGGGCTCACGCCTGCAAGGTCGACCGGTTTCAACGATCTGATGGCTGGGATTGTCTTCCGCAGGATCAGTAATTGTGTGAGAGGAATTCAATTAAAAAAGGAGATTATATCTTCATGGGTCTGCCATGGTTGCACACCTCCTGCTTCCTTAGCATCAAGTTTGCTAGAGAGGAACGTGGGGCATCCAGCCTCCTTCTTCTATAGAAAGCAGTTCTTGTAGGCTGTCTTGTCGTGGACAAGTAGTGTGGGAGCCACTCTGGCGGTATGTTTTTGATCGCAAAAAATGGCAATTCCTTGCACCAAGTTATGCCGTGTGTACGTTGTTAGGGGAACGGGGGCCGCTACTTTGATCCGTTTGTGTGGCACGGCTCGATGTTCGTCTCTATTGCTTCACATCCTGGTTTCCATGTGAATGGCTGTCTCTCTACCTACATGAGTCATACGCATGTGCTTCATCCCTAAATGCAGTAAATGTTTGCAGGTTCGTGAATGGATGAGTATGTACTTCATGTATAATGCGGCTATGCTGTGATGTCAGTGATGATGTCATTAATTTCTGGCTTTGCAGTCAGTCGACTTGCTCTATCGATGTCATTTCCATATCGTTCAAATCATCGATCATGTATGGTCTGAATGGCTATCTCAGAGAATAACGCTTCTCAAACCTGCGATACATCGATGATTGCAGTGATGGGCCTAAGAGTGAGGCACATCTGTCGATTCTCTGCCTTTGTGTTGACAGTTATGTGGGGGCACGAGGGTCAGATTTGGGCCCCTGTCTACAATCCCCCTTTGGTCAGCCTGCCAATCACACTACCTACATGATTCTCTTGGTTTATTTGGAATTTTGGGAGCCAACCCTTTGTTATCCCTGCGCAATGTTCATAGTAATTTGCATGATCATCCAGGCTCCATGTCACGTAACTGCACTCCCCTTCAGGGTTGCACCGACCCATTTTTCCCAATAATCACGGGTGTTGTAGGGATACTGGAACACCGTTCCTGTCAGGAACATAGGACACTGCGTCAATTAATTACCTAGATCTGCCTGCCTCTACCCTCCGCCCTTTGCAACTCATCCAAAACAGGACTACGAGACTTGTCCTTGGACTCAAGCCCAGGGACCGTATCTCTCCAGGACTGAAATCATTACACTGGCTCCCAGTGGCTGCGAGGATTAAGTTCAAAACCCTCTGCATTGTCCACAAGGCCTTCTGGGACCTTGGGCCAAAATACCTTCAACTCTCTCTTCCTAAATATCTTCCTTCCCGAGCTCTTCGCTCCTCCGCCTCCAACTCCCTCAGGGTCAGCCGCTTCTCCAAGCAACAAGTTGGGGGTAGATCTCTCTCCGCAGCAGGGGCCTCCCGCTGGAACAGCCTTCCTGCCTCCCTGAAACATGAGGAGAACCATCTCCGGTTCCGGAAGCACCTCAAAACCTTCCTCTTTGCCTCCGCTTTCTCTCCCCCTCTCCCCTGCTAAAATCACAGAACCTGCACTAAATCTGCAACTGGCCCAGTCACTGATCTCGGTCCTTGGCCCAGCTCACTCTTCCCTGCATTGCCCCCCTGTCAACCCCCGCACTGCGGGACTGTCTCTGTATCCCTACAGCCCCTCCTCCCGGCACTTACCTTGCACTTGCCACTATCTGGCCCTTATTATTTATCTTGTATTCTACTAACCCTGTAGTGCACTTTCCCATCTCCCTTTCCCCTTGCACTTTTCCTTTCCCTTCTACCCTTGCACTTGTGCGATCTGAATGACACTTGGCCTAGTAGGATCGTTGTCTGTCCCCCCTTGTTCCCCACCCCCTCGCCTCATCGCGCTTTGAAACACTTGTGTATAGGCGCGTTACAAATACCATATCATATCATATCATATCAATTGAGATTTCAGTGCATTTTGTGTTTTTCCTCGTCTTCTTCAGTCTCTACGTCTATCAGCACCTTCCTCCCTAAAGTCTCCCTAGTTGTCTTCCTACACTACGTGATGATCATCCTAATAACACAAACTGTCAGCAACAATAATATCAAAGCTACTGCCAGTACTTTCAGTCCATTGGCCATCCATGTTGGTATCCATGAGAATATATATGACAGCCAAGCTTTGTCTTTTCCTACATTTTTCGTTTCTGCCTCCATTTTCGTGTGTAGCTCAGAGAGTGAGGTAATGGTCTCTGTCAGTGTCTCGTTACCTTTATAATTGGCAGGAATTAATGTATCGCAAGAAGACCCGATCTTGGCGCAAACGCCTCCCTCCATGGCTGTGAGGAGATCTAGAACATATCTCTTCTGGAGGGCCATTAGTCTAACTGCTCTCAGCTCTTCCTTGATGGTGTTGAAACCCTTGATGGTTGAGTTTATTGTCTGCGTCAGCTCCCAATGGGAAATCTGGAGCCATTTAGCATTTGTGCTTGTTTGTACTGCTGGAGCAATAGATGCAAAGAACATTTCAGTTCTGCTGAACAGCCTGTGCTGTGGTGGTATCGCATTCAATGCCGTTTCCATAGCTGATAAGGCATAGTTTCCTCTTTTCACGCTGGTCAACCCTACAGATCTCTTTTTTCTTTTGCTGTTATCTATTTTAGGGAACCATTCAACTTGTATGGCTTTCTGAGGCACTACTAATGTTGGGGCGTTCAAATGTACAAGTGAACATATTCCTGCGCAGTTGGATGGCAGCTGCAAGTATGCCTTCGACCCGCAAGCCCAATAATAGTCCATGGGCACTGCTGTTATGACCTTCATGCCTGGTGTCTTCAAAATCTGCTTGCATCCTTGATTTTCTCCAACCTCTTCTTCGCCATTATTCTGGAAACATAAATATGCTTCCTTGAGCGGTACTATGGGCATGGGCCCTTCTTTGTTTTCTGTCCATGTGAGCAGTTTGGCAATTGCTTGCCATTCCTTGAGGCACTTGTCATTTTCTTGATGTACTACTTCCACTGGAACCGTTAGGATCGCATGTGATTTGCTCCCAACCACTTCTTCTTTCCATCTGTCTGTTGTGTATATTTGTCCATACACCAGCATCTGCAGTCTTTAACAGCTTCCTGTCATTCCTCTTATCTCTATTCTATGTCACTGTCTGTAGTTCCCACTTATGCAGACCCTCCATTATATATTCTATAATTTTATCTGTATTTTATCTGTATTCCAGTAATCGTCCAACATTTCCTGAGTCTTTATGTAGTTGTCTTTGTACGAGAACAGCTTCTTGGACATGTTATGTTATGTTATGTTACATACATTTCTAAAGCGCACGGTCACCCTAAGGTATCATGGCTCTAGAGGGCTCGACAGGCGATTAGAACCAAAGAAACACAACTCCGCCTAAACAAGAATGTCTTTACAGCTTTTCTAAAGGCCAGATGATTGGATACTTTCTTTATGGCCAGCGGGAGCTCATTCCATAGCACAGCTGCTGCAATGGAAAAGGCTTGTCCTCCGATCCACACACGCCGATAGGGAGGCACCACAAGCAGACCAGCAGCTGCGGAAGGCAGCTGTCGGTTCGGAAGGTAGCAAGTGAATTTTGCTTGAAGAAATTCTGCACTCTGAGCATGCATCGCCCGATGCACGATACATAACGCTTTGAACCTAATGTGTTCGGTCACTGGAAGCCAGTCGAGAATCCAAAGCACCAGAGAGATATGGGCTCCATAGAGCATGCCTGTTGCCACATGATCTGCTATGTTTTGTAAACATTGCTGTCGCTGAATCAGACCCTTTGGCTGTGCCAGATATAAGGAGTTGAAATAATCTAGCCGGGATAATACCAACGCTGCCACCACAGGCGAATGTAGAAGGCCAGGCATCATGGGAAGCACTTTCCTTAAAACTTTAAGCTGAAAATGACCAGCTTGACAGACGGCTGCCACTTCACTGTCCATGGAAAGCGAAGCCGACAGGAGTACACCCAGGTTTTTCACCGTCTCCGCCGGGGCTGGCAGAGGGCCAAGAGCAGAAGGCCAGTAAGAGGACACCCAGAGTGACGGATCAGGGGTATGCCCCACAACTAGCACCTCAGTCATGTCTCCGATCAGCTTAAGCCAGTTGTGGTTCATCCACTCCCCCACAGCTGCCAGGCACCCCCGCAGGCACAACGACATTTCAACCTAATCAAGATCTAAACGCATCAGACTCTG
The DNA here is from genome assembly GCF_040938575.1 of Ambystoma mexicanum. NCBI lineage: Eukaryota > Metazoa > Chordata > Amphibia > Caudata > Ambystomatidae > Ambystoma > Ambystoma mexicanum. The sequence goes on from NC_090931.1 coordinate 1,071,781,166, forward strand.
AGTGTCTTCGGCATAGGAGTAGCATCTGACGCCGAAGGAGCGGATGAGACACACAAGTGCGCAGATGTAAATAGTAAATAGAATCTGAGACAACGAGGTACCCTGCGGCACGCCACACACAAGATGAGAAAAAGCAGAAAGAAAAGGGGGCATAGAGAGAGTCTGAGTATGATCCACCAGGAACAACGTGAACCAGGCCAGTGTCTGCCCAGATATACCCATCTGGGCAAGACGGATAGCAGAATGGGGTAGTCAACAGTGTTGAATGCTGCTGATAGATCTAACGGAATCAGGGCACCCACCCCACCTGCATCCACCAGCCTGGCCATATCGTCCTGGACAGAGACCAGAACACTCTCTGTGCCCCTGCCAGGTCTGAAACCAGACTGAGCAGGATCCAAGAGGTGAGAGGATTCAAGAAATGTGGACAGTAAAGGTGACACCAAATACTCAAGAAGCTTCGAAAGAAAATGAAGGAGAGAAATAGGACAGAAATTAGATAGAAGAGAGGGGTCAAATGATGGCTTCTTTAAAAGAGAAATAACCTTGGTGGCTTTAAGCTCTTGTGGGACCAGTCCTGACTGGCAGGAATTATTGATGGCAATTGTGATCTCTGTTAGACTATCCGGGAAGATCGTTTTCATGACAGTCAATGGGACAGCATCAGAGGGGGAGCACGATTTAATCTTTTGGATGGCAGATAATATAATCTCTTCAGAAAACCAATGAAAGGAGGACCATCCCGTCGGACCACCATGGTCCACCAGTTGAGGCAGATTATTCTCACTACTAGAGGAAGTGTTCATTGAAGTGGAGATATTAACATGAATGGTTGTGATCTTCATGATAAAATATTGAGAAAGGGCATCACAGAGTTCCTGGGTAGGTATAACATTAGGGATCCGGTTGGCTGATGGCGAGAGAGACTTGACTGCTGAGATAAGAACCTTTGGTTGGCATAGTTAAGACTCGATTTTCTCAGTGAGATACCATGTTTTAGCTGCTTTAATGGCTGCCGAGTAGGCCACTGAGCAGGCCTTGTATTGTATTTTAAAAGTAGGATCATAGGTTTTACACCATTTGCGTTCTGCCTGTCTTAATTTAAGCCGCGCAGTTTTCAAAAGATCTGAAAACCAGGGCTCGGATGGCAGTCTGCGAAGTTGAATGAGACGTAGCAGGGCCACCACGTCTGCTGCCTCAAGCAGAGCTTGGGAGAGCAGAGAGCGGGAGGCAACTGGAGCCAACTTGTACTTAGTGGTGACCGCAGAAGCCATGCCTTGAGTGTCTGCAGTGCGCCACGAGTGCTGCCAGACGTTGCCCGCAGGAATCTTAAGTTGCAGCTGTGCAGTTTCAAATCTCACAGGTCACCAGAAAATGGTCAGTTCACAATACAGGTTCAACTGACTGCAGGGTCAAAAAGGTTTCTTTAGCGAAAATCAGATCCAATCTATTGCCTAACTTACGTGTAGGGTCTAATACATGTTGATGTAATTCAAGATCTAACAGACTATCAAAAAAGATATTCAGAGACAGAGACCTAGGGAGATTGAATTTCACATTAAAGTCCCCAAGTACCACCAAGTGCGTATATTGTACCTGGATGTCTGCCAATAGATCTGTAAAAAGTTCCAGGAAGTTTCCTGGAGGGCCAGGGGGGCGATATATCACGGAAAAGTAACATATAACTACATGAGAAATAAAAAGTAAAGCTTCCATGGCCAAACAGTGGGAGAGACTAAACTGAGTGATGGTAAACTGTGACCTATAGATTACTGCAATCCGACCCCCACGCTGGGGTGGCTGTCGGTCCGAATGGTTAATGCGGTAGTCAGAGGGGATGGCCTGGACAAGAGCTGGGGCCGAACCAGACTGAAGCCAAGTTTCTGTCAGGCATAAAAGTGCTGGGCAGCGATTTAATAAAAGAAAGCAGATTTCATCCGCGTGTGCCAGCAGGGAGCGGGTATTTAGTAGCAACAGAGAAAGAGGTGGAGTGTTTGCCTTAACAGTTCACAGCTGCTGTGGGGGGGGGTTACCCTCACAGCAGATGCGTAGTCGCTCCGAACGGGCGGGAATGTAGACATCCACCTTAGTGTGGCACGCTTCCCTTGGAATCGTCATCTTGTGGTGCATAGCGATAAATGCATGAGCCATTGTGCTCTTGCCGCTGGAATTTCAGTTGCCACAAACTAGATGCACTCATGGTATAGGGGTTCAGAGAGCACACATAACAGCTCTCTTTTGTCGTTTGTTTCTCCACTATGGCCATGTGGCTATACCACATGTTGTTTGATATACGGGCCAAATTAGTTGTATAGTAATTTATCTGGTTGAAATATGCTCCTGCACGGCGCCTATCTCTTTTTACTTCCTTAGCAGTGCTTATTGCCTGCCCAGATATGGCGTCCGTAACAGCATGGATCAGGGTTACGTTAGTAAGGGACAGATCTTGTGCTTGGGAAAACATCAGCCATCATCAAACCAGGATTGTAAAGAGGTAGATACAGCAGAAGGCACAAACAATTAAAAAAAATGTGTTTATTGATTTTACAACATCATCCAAGTTATTACCACATACCGTCTTCAACATTTCACATTACGTATAATTTGTTTCCTTTTGAACAAAACAGAGTATTATGCTAAAGGCTGCACAATATAGAGAAATGTCCATAGCTGCACTGCCCATACATTATCTGTGCCAGGTTCGGCTTTCCTTAATGCCCAGAGAATTAGCTGGGGGATTGGTTAAGCTGAGCTCTTTTGTTGTTCGTTTTTGTTCATCGTTGGTTGGTGTGCTGCTGTATGTAAGTATGAACAGCGCAACAGAAACTGTGTGGTACATTTATCTTATTATCAATGTAAATGGCTGTGAAAACAACACTGTTATTTCATATCATTGATAAGTGAATGTGATGTTTGTTAATGTACCATGAATAATAAGGAAATCAATAAAACAATGAAAATAAATAAATAAATAATATGTTTCCTTTCTTCCCCTCCCTCCATCCAGGTGCCTACCTAACCCCAACACAAACCAGAACTATAAACACGGCTCATATTGCCTCAAATTCTCTCTGGCAGACTGACCCAGTGGTCACCCAAATCTTCTGGTAAACTCTTGTCTTCTTCACCCCTCATTCTTTTTTGGTTTACTAAGTTAGCATCCATGACTGGTAAGCCTATCCTATCATCAGGTGAGGTAAAAAGCACGTGCACTACAGCATTCCAGGTCGTTACATCATCCAAGCTTTCCTTTCTTCCCAGTTGGAGTGCTTCATACCACACTACAGCTTCGCTTCCACCATGGATCCTCCCACCACCTGTGTATGTGTGGCCCCTGTCTGGACTTCCACGCCATTCCTATTCTCCACTTTGCTAGCCAGATCTATCATCTTATTCTCTGGTTTTGCTTTTTTTAGGTATGTGTACACCCCAAGGAGACATGCTTCTGGCGACCATTTGTATCCTGTAATACCCCCCTTCTTCAACCTCTCTTCTATTCCTAGCCAGAACCCTCTAATCACTGGGCAGGCCCAGAACATGTGCCCTATACCTGCTTCTTCTGCTATGCATCTCGGACACCTTTTTACTTCCGCGTCTGGTAAACGTGATGCCAACTGAGGGGTCATGTATGCTGTATAGAGTGTGTTATATTGGGTTAGTTTTATCCTAGCATTTCTTGAGACCTTTTTGGGGTAGAGCATTGCTTGCAACCACTCTCCTTCCTTGCACTCTATGCCTATCTCTGATTCCCATGCTCTTTTTCCTTTGAGCAGATCTTTGGGTCGTGCCTCTAGCAGCCCCTGGTACAGTCCAGATACTGCATGTCCTCCTTCAGACACGCCGTACAGCAATCCCAGTATCATATCCTCTTCCCCCTGGTCTGGGAAGTCCAGCCATCTTTTTTTTAATGCATGCAGTAGTTTAGAATATGTTATAAACTGGCCCTTATTTATCTTGAATGTTTCTTTCAAATCCTGAAATGTTAGGAGCTTGTCTTCAATATAAAGATCCCCAATTGTTACAACCCCCTTGACTTTGCAGTACAGTCTGCTATGCGCTAAGTGTTCTCCAGTATCTCTGTATAAGGCTGATAGAGGGATCTGAGGGGAGTAGGGTTCTTTGTTTCAGTACTGACTTGGCCCTGGACCATATGCGCTTGCTTAACAGCAGGAGACCCGCAGGGTCCTCAATCCTTCTTTCACTGAGCCACAACACCTCCTTTAGGAAGAATGGTTCTATAGCTGGGCCCATCAAGGTATGTTCGCTTGTTTCTAAGTCTGCCAACCATCCCGCCACATGTTGAAGCTGTCCTGCTAGGTAGTAGAGTTCGGAGTGCGGGAGGCGCAGCCCTCCCTCTGCATATTTCCTGCATAGGACGTTCAAAGCTAATGATCTCCTGCCGCCTCCCAATATGAAGCTGCCTATCAGCAAGGTCAGGTCCTTCAAGAAGGCCCTGGGTATGAGGTATGGGATGTTTGCAAAGTGGTACAGCAGGCAGGGGAGGGGCACCAAACGCTTCTGCTAAAATGCTACTAGCCCTGGGTCCAAGAGACCACACCTCTCCAGCTCTCAGAACCCTCCACTGGCTCCCAGTTGGATGAAGGGCCACCTTCAAGACCCTGTGCATCACTCATCGTGCAGTACACAAGACCAGCCCTCTCTACCTGCAAGATAAGCTAAAACCTTACCTCCCACCCTGCACCCTAAGATCAAGCTCTGCCCTCCTCTTAGTGATCCCAACCACCAACTCCGTCAGGATAAGAGGATCCTCTTTCTCAGCATTGGCTCTGACTCTGTGGAACTTGCTTCCACCTCACATCTGACACACCCAAGAGTATATGACATTCTTCAAATTACTAAAAACAGGCTCTTTCCATAACACCAACGACAACCCTAATGATATGTCTGAACTCCCAACGACCCTATCAGCAAATACACAATGAGACTCTCTACTGTGTGTTCAATGACTCCTGATCCTACCCACAGGTTAGGAAGGATCGATGGAATGGATGAAGGGAATGCATCAAGGAAATAGATGGATGGAATGATGGAGGGAATATATCGACAAAATGGATGGATGCATGTATGGCGTGACAAACGGATGGAGCTGATGCAGAGGATGGAATGAATGGAACAGATAGACGCATGTGAAACGAAGGGATTGAATGTATGGCATGGTAATAAAACATGGTTGGAGTGGATGGATGCATGTAGGGCAAGTGGATGGAACGAATGGCATGGATGCATGAACTTGAGAGAATAGACAAAATCAATAGAACTGATAGATGGAGTTGATGGGTGGATGGAGTGGATGAATGGGTGGACGGGATCGATGGAACGGATGCTGGACGGAAAGGATGGACGCAATAGATAAAAAGACAGACGGATAAAAGGAATGGATGACATGCATGGAGTGGATGGATGCATGTGGTGCAAGTGGATGGAATGGATGGCATGGATGCATGCGGAATGCTTGGAAGATATGTACAGATAACTGACAGAGGATGGAGTGGGCGGAGCGGATAGAATGGGTGGAATGGAGTGGATGGAAAGGATGGAATGGAGTGGATGGAATGGATGGGGTGGGTGAAATGGATGGAATAAATGAAGTGAATGGAGTAGATGGAATGGACGAGTGGATGAACTGGGTGGAATGGATGAGATGGATAGAGTGGATGGAATGGATGAAGTGGATGGGGTGCATAGAACGGCTGGAATGGTGGAATGGTTGGAATAGTTCGAGCGAATGGAGTGGATGGAGTGATGGAGCGGATAGAGCGAATGTAGTGGATGGAGCGGATAGAGTGGATGGAGTGGATGGAGCGGATGGAGTGGATGGAATGGACTGAGTGGATGGAACGGATAGAGTAGATGGAATGGATAGAGTGGATGACATGGATAGAGTGGATGGAGTGGATAAAGTGGATGAAATGGATAGAGTGGATGGAATGGATAGAGGGGATGGAATCGATGGAGTGGATGGAATGGAATGGATAGAGTGGATGGAATGGATGATGGCAGGGGCGTTGCTAGGGGGGGGCTAAGGGGGCTGTAGCCCCTGATCTTTTGGTTGTAGCCCCGGGTAGAATCTCAGGAGCTACAGCCAAAAGTCTAGCTAGCCCCCAGTCCCAACAGTTCCTACATCAGCTTAGCCCCGGGTCTTTTCCAGACCTAGCAACTCCCCTGGATGACGGAATGGATAGAGTGGATGGAGTGGATGAAATGGATAGAGTGGATGGAATGGATGAAATTGCTAGAGTGGGTGGAATGTATGAAATGGATAGAGTGGATGGAACGGATGAAACGGATAGAGTGGATGGAATGGATAGAGTGGATAAAATGGATGGAGTGGATGAAATGGATAGAGTGGATGGAATGGATAGAGTGGATGGAGTGGATGGAATGGAATGGAATGGATAGAGTGGATGGAATGGATAGAGTGGATGGAATGGATGAAATGGATGATGGAATGGATAGAGTGGATGGAGTTGATGAAATGGATAGAGTGGATGGAATGGATAAAATTGATAGAGTGGAAGGAATGGATGAAACGGAAAGAGTGGATGGAATGAATAGAGTGGATGGAATGGATGAAATGGATGGAGTGGATGAAATGGATAGAGTGGATGGAAGGGATAGAGTGGATGGAATGGATAGAGTGGATGAAATGGATAGAGTGGATGAAGTGGATAGAGTGGATAAAGTGGATGAAATGGATAGAGTGGATAAAATGGATAGAGTGGATGGAATGGATAGAGTGGATGGAATGGATGGAGGGGATGGAATGGATATAGTGGATGGAATGGATAGAGTGGATGGAATCGATAGAGCGGATAGAGTGGATGAAATGGATAGAGTGGATGGAATGATAGGGTGGATGGAATGGATGAAATGGATGATGGAATAGATAGAGTGGATGGAGTGGATGAAATGGATGATGGAATGGATAGAGTGGGTGGAATGGATAGAGTGGATGGAATGGATGATGAAATGGATAGAGTGGATGGAATGGATGAAATGGATAGAGTGGATGGACTGGATAGAGTGGATGGAATGGATGAAATGGATGATGGAATGGATAGAGTGGAAGGAATGGATGAAATGGATAGAGTGGATGGAACAGAGGAAATCGATAGAGTGGATGGAATGGATAGAGTGGATGGAATGGATGAAATGGATGGAGTGGATGAAATGGATAGAGTGGATGGAATGGAAGAAATGGATAGAGTGGGTGGAACGGATGAAATGGATAGAGTGGATGGAACAGATGAAGTGGATAGAGTGGATGGTATGGACAAAATGGATGAAATGGATGGAGTGGATGAAATGGATAGAGTGGATGGAATGGAAGAAATGGATAGAGTGGACGGAATGGATAACATAGATAGAGTGGATGGAATAGATGAAATGGATAGAGTGGATGGAATGGATGGAACGGAGAGAGTGAATGGAATGGATGAAATGGATAGAGTGGATGGAATGGATGAAACGGATAGATTGGATGGAACGAATGAAACGGATAGAGTGGATGGAATGGATAGAGTGGATGGAATGGATGAAATGGATGGAGTGGATGAAATGGATAGAGTGGATGGAATAGATAGAGGGGATGGAATGGATAGAGTGGTTGGAATGGATAGAGTGGATGAAATGGATAGAGTGGATGGAATGGATGAAATGGATAGAGTGTATGGAATGGATAGAGTGGATGGAATGGATCAAGTGGATAGAGTGGATGGTATGGATTAAATGGATAGAGTGGATAGAGTCGATGACATGGATAAAGTGGATGCAATGGATAAAGTGGATGAAATGGATAAAGTGTATGGAATTGAAAAAGAGTGGATGTAATTGAAAAAGAGTGGATGGAATGGATAGAGTGGATGGAATGATAGAATGGATGGAATGGATAGAGTGGTTGGATTGGATAGAGTGGATGGAATGGATAGAGTGCATGGAACGGATAGAGTGGATGGAATGGATGGAATGGATGGCATGGAATGGATAGAGTGGATGGAATGGACAGAGTGGATGGAATGGATGAAATGGATGATGGAATGGATAGAGTGGATGGAGTGGATGAAATGGATAGAGTGGATGGAATGGATGAAATTGATAGAGTGGGTGGAATGGATGAAACGGATAGAGTGGATGGAACGGATGAAACGGATAGAGTGGATGGATAGGGTGGATGGAATGGATGAAATGGATGGGTGGATGAAATGGATAGATTGGATGGAATTGGTAGAGGGGATGGAATGGATAGAGTGGATGAAATGGATAGAGTGGATGGAATGGATGGAGTGGATGGAATGGACAGAGCAGATAGAATGGATAGGGCGGATAGAGTGGATGAAATGGATAGAGTGGATGGAATGGATGAAATGGATGATGAAATGGATAGAGTGGATGTAGTGGATGAAATGGGTGATGGAAGGGATAGAGTTGATGGAATGGATAGAGTGGATCGAATGGAGCAAATGGATAGAGTGGATGGAATGGAGAGAGTGGATGGAATGGATGGAGTGGATGAAATGGATAGAATGGATGGAGTGGATGAAATGGATGAAATGGATGATGGAATGGATAGAGTGGATGGAATGGATAGAGTGGATGGAATGGATGAAATGGATGATGGAATGGATAGAGTGGAAGGAATGGATGAAATGGATAGAGTGGATGGAACGGAGGAAATGGATAGAGTGGATGGAATGGATGAAATGGATGGAGTGGATGAAATGGATAGAGTGGATGGAATGGAAGAAATGGATAGAGTGGTCGTAATGGATGAAATGGATAGAGTGGATGGAATAGATGAAATGGATAGAGTGGATGGAATGGATGGAACAGATAGAGTGGATGGAATGGATGAAATGGATAGATTGTATGGAACGGATAGAGTGGATGGAATGGATGAAATGGATAGAGTGGATGGTATGGATTAAATGGATAGAGTGTATAGAGTGGATGAAATGGATAAAGTGGATGAAATGGATAAAGTGTATGGAATTGAAAAAGAGTGGATGTAATTGAAAAAGAGAGGATGGAATGGATAGAGTGGATGGAATGGATAGAATGGATGGAATGGATAGAGTGGCTGGAATGGATAGAGTGGATGGATTGGATAGAGTGGATGGAATGGATAGAGTGCATTGAACGGATAGAGTGGATGGAACGGATAGAGTGGATGGAGTGGACGAAATGGATGGAGTGGATGAAATGGATGAAGTGGATGGAATGGATGAAATGGATAGAGTGGATGAAATGGATAGAGTGGACGAAATGGATAGAGTGGATGGAATGGATAGAGTGAATTAAGTGGATGGTACGGATAGAGTGGATGGAGTAGACGAAATGGATGGAGTGGATGAAATGGATGGAGTGGATGAAATGGATGGAGTGGATGAAGTGGATAGAATGGATGAAATGGATAGAGTGGATGGAATGGATAGAGTAGAAGGAGTGGATGGAATGGATGGGATTTGAACATTGGCATGCACCAGATCCTGACAGGACTGTGAACATTGGCCTGAGCCGCTTCTAGATGGAAGTGCAAATGTTGGCATGCCCCACACTTGGGGCTGTGAACACTAGCGTGAATCACATCTGGATAGAAATATGAATGTAAATGTTAACATGCCCACACGTGTATCACTGTGTACCCCGCCCTCCTGTTCCCCATGTTGTTGCTATATGTCAGTATCCCCCCGTCGCTGTAATCCCAACCCCTGTCGGTATGTGTCCGTATGTCACGCTGTTCCCTGCCATCCTGTTCACGTGCCTGGTCTCAGGTGCTTTAAAGATATCCATCATATCACATCACTACACTTACTCTCTACTTGACACCATCATTCAGCTAGAACACAGCTATACCCCTGATTATTTCGGCCTAGCTGTTCACATACGAATATGACCCCATAAACACATCATCACCCTAATAAAATGCAGCTAGCCGAGCACATTCCGGCCTACTTGCTTACATATGCGTCCTTCAGGCCTAACACAGCCAGAGCCCAGTCTACGTGTCCACCCACCAGACTGCACACATACAACTAATATCTCCAGCACTTCACCTAACGCTAGGATGCAGCCACCACCCGGCAATGACATCAGCTGCACACATATCCGGTGCACCCACGCACCCTACGACACTATCCCTCTCTATTGACCAGAACTACGGTTCCCGAGGGTATTCACCCTACCAGAGCTTTGAGTCATACCAATGATATATAGAGCGCTATATAAATGCCCAGTAACATAAAATAACGCAAGCCGCGTTCCTGCTCTTTGCACTTCCCACTTGGTTAGGAGGAGGCTCTGCCCCCTCATTGCGACGTTGCAACCGCTTGTGTTTTTTCCCCCTACGGGTTTGCACGCTGTGCTCTGTTGCCTCATCCATCCCACGGCTCATTCAGGCTGCCTCCCCTCCTGGACTGCAGCCCATTGCCTGCTTTTCTCTCTCATTGCCTCACGGCTCCTCCGCTATCCCTCATTTGGCTCTCAGCGGATTCTCTGCCTTTTTCATCCCTCCTGCCTTCCCGCGGCACTATTGTGCTTTCTCTCCCTCATTGCAGCGCGGCTCCCCCGCATTCTTACACTCTCATTTCCAGCTGCTTATCGCCCTCTAGTTCCATCGGCACTCTCGTGCTGGGCTCTCCCTCACCGCTACATGGCTCCTCTGTGCTCTCTCACTCTCAAATCCTGCTGCCTTTCTTTACCGGACTTCCATTCACACAACACCCCAAAAGTAATAAGGAACACCAAAGATCACCTTAAATTCAGAAAACTACTAAAAACCTAACTCTTCAACACCAGAGACTAAAACCGAAACAACAATAAGACAAACGACTCAAAAAAAGGACACTGACAAACCCATAGAACGACAGAAGTACTCCAAGCACCAGTAGGGCTGACGCTGGACAAAGGGGTCCACCCGCGAGACCCAGGGAGACGTAGGCAACAACTCCAGCCAACCCTTACCATCCCCCACCACCCGTACAGCCCAACTAGGTACCACAGGGCTGTGGAACGGACGAGATACCACCAATCACCCCACAATTGGAAGTATGGACACTAGCAGCTGCGCTAATCATGTGGGGGGGGGGGGTGAGGAGCATGCAAAGTTATTAAGGGAGCGGGCGGAGGGGACAGCTAAATCCTCAAACGGCCTCAAATGCAAAAACGGGCACATACCTCCTGAGGCACAGGGCGTACAAGCATTTGGTCGTGTAAGATTACACAAGCCCAACTGGCTCAATCCAGGATAGAGATACCAACTAACCAATACCACTAACAATTTCCTTCTCTGCATACACCTCTCAAACTCCAAATCAAACACAACCACAAACCTCTAGCGCAGCAAACAGCAAGAACTTCACTACACTGCAACAACAAAACAAAACACACATAGACTCGCACATCAGCACAAGACGACTACCGGCCGCATACACCCCAGGCCCAGCCGACGGAACCACCGGGCTGAGGCTGCCAACAGCACATCACTGCAATCTTGCACTTTTCCAGCCTTCACCCACTAACCCCCCCCTCCCTCCCTCCCTCTTTCAGAGCCGCCAGAGCGCCAGGGGACCACTCCGGTGGTGATAGTGCGCGGTACAAATTACCTTTAACATTAACATTAACTCCAGAGGACTCTGGACTCCTGTCCACAGCTCTCTCTGTCAGATCCACGTATTCCTTCCTGGCTTCTCCTGTATACAGTTACTACAGGGTTCATCTTCCTGACATGATCAGTACCCGCATTCTTTGCTACTGCCTACTGGACCTTACAGAAGCCTGCACATCCTAATACCCACAAGACAGGTTTTTGATGGCCTCAGGCTTTTTCCCTTCACCTTTGGCGGCGTGTGGGAATTCAGCCTCCTGCCTAGGCTGTGCTTCCAGCCGGCATAGTGGCTACCTCCCAGGGTCAGCCATTTCTCTACAAGGAAAGGAAGACCTCCAGGAAGAAGAGTTCTACAGTTTCATCAGACAAAGAGGTGGTGTTTTCATCAGAGGAAGAATCAGGTGAGCAAGGTGTACCACTTTATGACAATAGGGATATCACATGATGTACCCCATCTACATAGAGCCCGGTATCTTTTAATGTTTTCCTGATAAATATCCACACCCCACAAACTCCTATACATTTGATTGCAACCCCAAAAATGTAATTGACCCCCAACATTTTTTGTATACATTTTATATAAAATGTATAAGACCCCCCAATAATTGGCCGTACTCTGGGGCTGCAAATATTTTCATCTGTATGTATTATGCAAGACTGGGACGGTCATCAGAGGCCATCAGAGGCCACACGCTCCTGATCCCAATAATGGCCGGGTCCTCCTCCAAACCACCGGGTCGCATCGAAAAATGGATGCTCACCCTCCAAGAGTACGATATTGAGTTAGTATTTCGACTATTTGTCTCAAAAATCCCACCCTGTTGGAGCAGCATGATCAAGAGGGCGGGACAGAAGAGTTTCTACACAGCCTCGTGATCGTAGCCACACCTGTCTCCATGTCCATAGATGACATCAAAGAAGCGTCAGCAGGAGACAAAAGTTTTTGCATATTGCAAATGGCAGGAACCAGCAGCGAGTTGAAAAGAGTTCTCGATAAATTAGACTGATGCACGCGTGAAGCCGGTCAAGCGCTTGAACAGATGTGGCGCATATGAGATGAACTGGTCCATGGCCTCAATGCATGGGTCCTTCTGATGGGGGCATCGCTGCTTCACACCACACACACCTCTGGACAAATTCCTCTACTTTCCCCTTGAGTCCTGGAAACCAGACTTTCTGCCTGAAAGTGGGATTTCAATGACTCAAGGGGAAAGTAGAGGAATTTGTCCAGAGGTGCGTGCGGTGCCAAGCAGCGATGCGCCATCAGAAGGAACCACACATAGAGAGCATGGACGAGAGCTGCACACTGTGGTAGGTGGTGCATATGGACTTCATATTCAACCTGTTGTGGCACTCACTTCTCGTGGATCAATGGTCACGTTACCCGGAAGTGGAGTTTGTGGAGTCTACATCCCTAAAAGACGTGGTCCTTGTGCTGGAGAAAATCGTTGCCACCAATGTGCTCCCCGCTGTTCTCTGCACCGACAATGGCCCAACATTTCAATGTGGGGGGTTCTCTGAATACCTGCATGCCCACAAGGTGCAACACCGAAAGGTGACACAAGTCTGATCAAGGGCAATCGGGGAAGCAGAAAGATTGCAAACGCTCAACAAGGTATTTTGGGGGGGCTACATTGCACGGCGGGTGGATGAGGACGTGAGCCTCTGCAGCTCTGCTGGGGCCACTGACATCCTGTTTCCAGCAGCATTTTAAGGGTACTTTCGACAACAGAGGATTGTGGTCATTCTGGGCTCCATCCCGCTGCATTTTCCACCAAAAACAGGGCCGGGAAATCCTGAAACCCTGCACTGATGGGGGTTGGCCCAGCTTGGCACCATATCGGGGAAATGAGGAGTTAGTTAACTGTTGGTCTACTGCTGCATTATGGCCTACATGAGAGACTTCTAGAGGGAATACCAGCCGGAACGAGGCATGAGAAAGGCAAGGCTCGGGAACGGCGTGAAATGGCTGACAGCTGGGACTTTGCCTGGTGCTCAACCTGACCCTCGTGGCAGGGAAGCAGTGTGTGCCCTGGGCGGGTGGACCCCTTTCGGCAGCAACACCACGGTGGCAAGAGGTGGGTCCAAGGCGGGGACTGCCTGCAAAAGGAGAGTGAAGGAGCCTGTGGAGTTCGCCGAGACAGGACCCTGCGCACTGGAAATAGAGGGAACCGGCGCAGGTGCAGCCCGCAGAAGGAAAGAATGCAGCAGTGACAACGGGGAACCCGTCACTGCAATTACTGAACTGGGGGGGTAGGCGGCATGCCGGGTGCCAGAGAATAGACATCAAGCACAAAGGTGGCGGGTCAGTGGCAGTGAAGCCTGGGGTATCCTGCAGAAACAGACAATCCAAGGCCCGACTGGCGAGCCATGTGGTGGTCCAGGCTGATAGCTCCCCGGCATAAGGTGCAGTAAGGTGGCTCAGAGGCCGGTGGGGTACCGAAGAGGGGCCGCACACTCGGGAAAAGTGACTGCTACAATGATAAACAGTGAGTTAGCAAGGCAGCACAGGGGGCTCGGATAAACCAAAGTCCTGCACACCCACATCCTCCTAAGTTGCCTCAGCACCAGGAGACAAGAATATGTTGGACTGTCCTCAAACATATGAACACTGTGGGAATTGAATATAGGTACTATCCCCCCGGGGGCCACAGCACTTAGCAAGTCACATAAGCAGGGGCTGTTTTCTATGAAGGGGCAGGGGCACACAAGACTGTGCGGAAACCCAGAAACCTGGGAAGGGCGGCCAGCCATTGCTCACAGACAAGTCAAAACACGCACAGGGCCTGCACTTTGTCGATCGTTCTGAGAGGGGGAGGGCCTGGGTGTCTCCCTGCTCTGTTTGATGCACCATAGCAGGCATGGGGCCCTATGTGCACAAGCTGTAAGGCGCCATCAAAAACACACAGAGCTGGTTGCCCTGGGGTCAACTCAAAATAGGTGGTCGCTCTGCACAGAGATGGGCTGACAGCGCCGTACATCAGACGCTGGGGGGCCTGGAGAAGTGCAGATAACACAGGAGGCTCTCCCCGGGCAACACAGTTCATGAGTAAGCAATGGACCCAGCAGAGGCGGGGTCCCAGAGGTCCAGTGCTAAGAGGGGTGTGGGACGATAGCCTGACACCAGTACCTGGCACGCTGACATAATGGTCAAGGATAAGGTCAAGAAAACAGGAATCCAGCACAGGACTGACCAATACACAGTGGGTGGCCCTCAGTCCACAACAGCTCATACCCCAGCAATGGTGCCCACAGGACAGGAGAAACACACGTCCCAGATTGCTCTCTCAGACATCATGAGTGCTATTGGGGAGTCCAGATCATCAGTCGAAGAGAAGATTGACGGCCTCTTAACCAAGGTTTCCTTTTTCTGGTTGATGAGGCAGACAGGGCATCTCGGACTCTGAGGATGCACGCAAGCGGATGGAAAAACAACTGGCAGCAGTCTCCCAGAAGCTTGCTCACCTGGACAGCAGAGCTGAAGACAGTGAGGGGAGATCAAGGCGTAACAACTTGAGCATCCTGGCGGTGCCGCAAAAGGAGGAGGGTCCAGCATGAATCTCTTTTTGGAATGATGGCTAACAGAGCTCTTTGCCTCAAAGAAGTTCTCCAACTTCTTCTCCATCCAAAGGGCCCAGAAGGTCCTAACATGTTGGCCAGCAACCAGGGTCCCTCCCCGGAATATAATTGCCAGACTCTTGAACTTCTGAGACCGGGACGCTTTGCTGCAGATGGTAAGTGCCACAGGCCCCATAATCTACAATGGGTATCGGAACAGGTTTTTCCCGGACTATACTAGGGAGGTCCAGAAGGCACGCCAGTCCTTTGAAGCAGTCAAAAAGAAATCAATCTCCCTGGGAGTTAAGTACGCCCTTTTCTTCCCCCGCACAGCTGAAGGTATATCCTGGAAGCAAGGTTCAGCTCTCAAACAATCCCAAGGAGGTGTGGGCATGGATAGAAGCTCAAATACTGTCTGCACCAACACTACAACAGCCGGAGGGAGGGCCACAGCATGAGCTGGGGTTGTCCCTAATCCTCTTCGAGACGCAACCTATGGAGCTCCATACGGGCACTGCACCGGCTTCAGTGGTGGCAGATAAAGGTTGAGCCGCCACCTGGCAAGCGAAGCACTATGTTTACTAGGTTTTTCAAGCAGGTTGGTGGTTTGAAGTGTCCCCAGGCAGGGAACAGGGGTTGACCAAAGAGCTGCTGTTGCAGTCACCCTGCACATGGTTGCAATTTGATGTGGGGTTTGGGCAACAGGTGCTTCTAGTTGGGGGGAAGTACAGGGCGGGGGACAGGGAGGTTTTTGCGGTTGTGTTTGGTTTACTGCCTACTGCCTTGGGATGTCCAGAGGGAGTGGGGTGGGACATGGAACACACGGTTCAGGGGACACTTTGGGAATCGGAATGGCAGGGATGGAGGAGCCGGGTGGCAGAATGCGAGACACAATTCTAGGGGTAAGATGGAACATGACGGGATGGTCTCTGATGACGTGGAGCATCAGCAGTTAGGCTCCAGCATCAAACAGAGGCTGGTGCTCCAGTTCCTTAACAGATATTCGGCAGACATTGCTCTCCTGATGGAAAAACACCTGGTTGGGGCGGAATGCACGTTCTTTAAAAAATCCAATTACACACAGTCCTACCATGCTCGATTTTTGAAGGGGGCAATGGGAACACTAGTCCTCATAGATAAGAGGGTACCATTTCAACTGCGGGAGATTTGGGCTGACTTCATAGGGAGATTTGTGGTGGTAACAGGTGAACTGTGGGGGACTATATGGGGTATTGTGGCAGTGTACGCACCTCCCCCTCTCACGCTCGAGTTGTTGAACGACTGTCAAGCAATAATACTCCTAGATCAGGCTGACACGTGGGTGGTGGGAGGGAACTTCAACGAGGTCATGGATGTGGGCATGGATAGAACACACACTGGTAACAGAAACCTGACTCTTACTACTAAACTTTAATACAAAACTGCTGCATTGGTATTAGTGTACACATAGAGGGCACTGCATGCATGGGAATCTGGTTTCTCGTTCTTCTCCAATGCGCATGCCTCCCTATCTCGGATAGACTACTTCTTTGTCCCTTGGAGTGTAGCTCACAGTCTGCTGTCTGTGACATTTCTGGCCTGGGGCATTTCTAACCATTCCCCACTTCTCATGTCGCTTAAGATCAGACAAACAAAGCCTATGGCGACATGGCACCTAAATGCATACTGTTTGGGCATCCCTGAGGTACTAGAGGGTTTATCCTAAAAGACAATGTAATAATTTGCTTCAAACGAGGGGTCGATCGACAGCCCGGTCACTTTATGGGAGGGCTATAAAATGGTGTTTCGAGGGGAGGCTCTCTGTCTTGTGGCAGCCAGACGCTAACAACACATCCAAGAAATAGAGGAGGCCAAGTCGCTCTTGGTGAGGGCGGAAGAGGAATTCCTGGCATTGGGGTCCCAGGCTTCACACAATGCTTTAGTCTCTGCACAGGAAGCCCTTCGCAATGTGGCCACAGACAATGCGAGAACAGCTCATTGGGTGGTGTGTAGTCAAATCCATGACTCAGGGGACAAGGCAGGGAAAATCCTGGCCTGGTTTGAAAGGTGAGATAGGGGTAAGGGTTACGTAAGGGCCATGCGTGGGGGGACAATGCTAACAGAGGACTCGGATATTGCTGGGGCATTTCCGTCATTGTATGAGGAGTTGTATCGCCCGCCCGCAGGCAGGGCCCCAGGCAGACATGTCGAACAATCTTGACTCAGTGGCAATTCCCTGCCTCACGGAACAGCAGACACTGGGACTCGACTCAGAGATAACAGAGGAGGAGGTGGTGGTGGCGCTCACTCAGCTCATATCCGGCAAGACCCCATAGCCCAACGGATTCCCGGTGGAAACATTGAAGCGACTGGGAGACTTGGCGGTAGGCCCAACATTGTTTGTTTATGCAATGCAAACAAGATGGATATCTCCCCCTGGACCTCAGGAAGGCATGCATTGTGGTGCTGGCGAAACCAGGGAAGTCATCGGAACTCTGTGCCTCCTACAGGTCGATATTACTGATCAATGGAGAGACCAAAGTCCTGGCATGGGTCCTGGCCCACCGTCTTCTGGAGGTGATACTCTCCATGATACAACCGGACAAATGCAGGTTTATGCCTTCTAGAGCCACACCTATGAACCTGCGCAGGGTACAGTTTGCCGTCTTTTAGGCCTCCGTGATACCGGACCCACTGGTGCTCCTGGGTGTGGCCTTTGAGAAGGCCTTTGACTTGGTGGGGTGGGCCTCTCTATGGGATATTATAAGCCAAATGGGATTTGGGGAGGACTTCATGTCATGGGTCAAGCTGTTGTATGAGTCCCCTGAGGCGATTGTGCGTGTGAATGGAGTGTCTTCCATAGTCTTTACCCTACGACTGGGGACCAGGCAGGGGTGCCTCCTCTCCACCCTGTTGTTTACCCTAGCCACAGAGGTGCTTGCCATAAAACTTAGAACAGCACCGCAGTGGGCGGGATTCACATTGCTATGGGAGGGCGGAGACTGAGTTTCACTCTGCGCTGATGATCTCCTCATGAGTAACCCGGCGGTCTCCTGCCCCGTGGTAAAAAACATACTAGCAGAATATCTTTTCTCTTCCCTCTACAGGGGAAGGTAACACGGCGATCCCTAGGCAGTGCCCGTACTCGATCTCGATCACTGGCCTCAAATATCTAGGCATCCATGTGGGCTGAAGCCCAGTGGAAAACATCCTGTGCAACTTGTACCCGGTGATAGACAGATTCTCCGCAGACACGGCACACTGGCAGTCGCTTCCACTGATGATATTGGGCAAGACAGCCCTTTTTAAGGTGCTCACACTGCAGAGATTTCTTTATGTCCTGTAGAACGCCCCACTCCTGGTCCCTAAAGCTGTTTTTACAACCATCAAAGGCATACTTCGGGGGCTGCTCTGGGGCGGAGGGGGAGACAGCCACGTATTGCACTCAAAACTCTCCAATGCTCGGTATGGGAAGGCGGAATTGGTCTGCCCTGCCTCCACAGGTACTACTGGGTGGCGCAACTGGGGGTAGTGAATGATTGGCTCCATGGCGACCCCAGGCTTCCCCACATTGCGGGGGAAAAAAGGAGAATGGGACAGAAATCACCCAAGCAAGTACTGCATGGGCACAGGAAGGGGGCTGCAGATTTAGCCGGGATGACGCTACACATCTGACAAATAAGGGTTGGCGCTCCCCATTACATTGGCTGCAGAGGCAATACAACGCTGGATCAGCCCCTTTGGAGTAACAGGTATCTCTCTGAAAGACTAAAAGTGGGCCATTTTGCGAGTTGGGAGGAACGGGGGTTAGGGGGAGGTGTGCCCTTGCAGATTTGGCATGGGTTGGCCAACTCATTCCATTTGGGGCATTGCAGGACACCTTTGAGTGACCAAACAAGTAACGCTACAGACACCTGCAACTAACACATGCCATTGGTTCTCAGTTCCCAGCCTGCAGGGGGTTCCGAAGTGCTCCCCCCTGGAAGCCAATCTTTTCCCAGAGCAAATAGCCACTAAGGCCACCTCCACACTGTACCAGGTGCTGACAGCGTTTGGGGGCCAGGAGTTGTCCCGACTCAAAGAAAGATGGGAGTGGGATGTTGGACCACTGGAGCTAGAGGAATGGGTAGAAGCAATGCAACAAATAAAGTTCCCAAGTATAATGGAACTCCCGTCCACTGCACTCTATCACAAGCTTAACAGAGAGCCAAACAGTTACAAATATCTTAGTGTCACTTATACATGAATTATGCAATTCTTTTAAAGAACAATTGATTGTGTGTGTATATGCCAATAAATGGGGAATTGCACAGTTCTTTTTACATAAAAAAACTTTTATTCCATTAGAAAAAGTTGACCCAACGTGTTTCGAGATAAATACTCTTCTTCAGGGGTCTTCAGATATTGATAGATCTAAGAAATGATCAATACATGAATTTCTTCAAAAAAGACATAATTCTATAGATTGTGAATCACATTCTGCTGTAGTAGTAATTCTGTTAATTGAATACATTAATATATTAAAAAAGGACGTAATTCTCTACCTTGTGCATCACATTCTAGTATAGTAGTAATTCTGTCCAGGCATGCATAAAAAACAAAACTTCCAGTGTCGAATTCTGCCTATGTGGCATATATCCATACAGCCTAACATGTACTCAGAATAAATGTACATTCTAGGTCAGTGTTAGAAATCATGTGAACCATCCTTATTGTGTGTACTAGCTACTTGTGACTCTGTTGTCAGTGTACTATCGGACCCTACCATTCATAGTGCAAAGCTATTTCAAATAAGGAAATCCAATAAAGTACCTCAGCAGGTATCCATCATCAGTTGGATAGAAGTATATCGGTTTGAAAATAGGAATCCAACCAGAGTCAATCTTCATATTCATGCGGAAGATCTACACAGAGATATAGCCATTCTTAAATCATAGACCCAGTCTACAATGCGTCCTATATGGCTCTATATTGAATGTAAAACAGCTTATAACTCACCTCAAAGAGGTGAGATCAGAAAGAATTTTCCCCGGCATTGCCGCCACAGAGTGCATAAGGATCATTGGCGATCAGCCCTCTCGCTACAAATGAGAGATAAAGTAAGATACTGTATGGCTATCTATCAATGTTATCACTAGGGTGCATCGTCATAATGACTATAAAGCAGTATGTGCCTTAAACGTGCTTACCCCCGTGGCCAGCGCAGTTATGTAGCAATACTGTAGATATATGCGCTGCTACCTTCTAACACAAAATGCATTCATCTGAAAAAACAGAGAACCTGTGTCAGTTAAAGTGAAGAATTGCGAAATTCCAGAGGTGAAAAATCTAGACCCTCTGGACCTACCTCTCAGGAATGTATCCTGACGTCCACCTCAATGATTTACAGCACTGTCCACGGGAAGGAGGACGTTGCTGCCATGACCACCATAAGAAACGGTGTCTTGCAGGAATGCAGTGATGTCACGCCGTTATGACAGCCGTGATGGACCAAATGTAAATAAACACTGCGGATGCAGTGACAGCGGTTGAAAGAATACTAGTAATTAAATCTATGTGAAAAGGTTTATGTTGTGATAGTCCACAAGGTCCAACTTTAAATGCATAGTACCGACAAGCTCATGTGTGAATCCCTAAAGAGGGAATAGACATTCCATGAATGTCTACTAGGTAAGTATCTTTAAGAGATCAGAATATAATGAGGCCATCCAAAGAAAGATGCAGCTCTTCTCATTTATTCAAATGAATAATGGGGTTGAAATACCAAGTGGAACTATAAAAAAGATTCAACCCAGTATATCACTCAGGATAATATCCAAATTGCAGTGGTGTGTTGCTTACCCAGTGTAGCCCATATAAACCACATTGAATCTCAAAAGCCCAAAAGCGGCACACTATGTCAAAATAAGGGAGGTAAGGCTGTCAGTGCCCTCACTAAAATGACAAGTATACAGTGCCGTACTTCTCGAAGGTTAATGCAGCACATAGAAGTCAATGATGTTACTATTCAGGGGATAATGTGTGAACCTAATAGTCTAGGTCTACTAAATTAAGAGCCTCTCAAAGCCAGAATTCCACGGCAAGGAACTCACCCCCATATTTTAGCCTACATCTAATGTGTTTACAGTGTTGTCAACACGGATCAAAAAATGTCCATAGTAAGCCTGGAGAGAACACCAAGGACACAATGTTATAAAGGAGTCGTATGCATGTAGTTTGAGAATACAACCGGTTGTTAGGAAGTGCTATCATACAAATAAATCATATTACGATGATAACAATATAACTCATAACTTTATTGGGAGGAGCCCCCGGGAGGCCAACCTTATTCAATGAGACATCTTCGTGTATGATTCCACACACGGAGACGTAGTCAAGGTTATGGAACGTATGCACATCATGGAATGAATAACTATGTAAGAGATACTTAGTGTATTACACATCACAACATCTTCCCCCCTATAATTACTTAAACCACAAAAAATTGCATATAAAATTTGGTTGCTATCAGCAAAATTTTTGAACCTGTAACAATATATATATATATATATATATATATATATATATATATATATTACATGAAAAATCATCAAAGGATACATAGATGCATTGATGGATGTGGACATTGGTTGTATTAACTGTGTCCATATTATTTATGTTTCTCAAAAGATTTCAATAATATGTATAGTCTTGTTTATAGTTCCACACCCTTCTCCTGGATCTTGAAGATGGATGACTATCATCTATTGTTTTCTCTTGTAGGTCTCTGTTTGTCAACATCCTCTGCATGTTTCCTTTGTTTATAGATCTTGAGTCATTATACTTGTCTTTAAACATTTCTCCACTGATATTTTGTTCTCTTTCATTTCTCAATACTTCCTCCTCCTTTGCCAAGTTTACATCATTAAAAGACCATTTCTTCCCATCTTCTAAAGTTACAGATTTTTTAGTACACTCCATTACTCTTTGAGGGGGGCGAAATCTTGACTTTCCTTTCATCACACGTTTGGGTTCCTTTCACTCTAACCGAGTCGCCCATCTCAACTTTACTCTCTCGAAAATGCTTTTGCTTGTCATAATAACTTTTGTATTCCTCTTGTTTTCTCTTTACTTTATTGACAATCTCTTCCAAGTTTATTTCCTTGTTCCTCCTTTTTATTATCCAAGCAGGTCTAAGTCTGTTTGTAGCAATCCTTCCTCTCATTAAAGTGAATGGTTCTTCCTCAGTTACTGAGTGTGGGGTAACTTTATACGTGTAGAGTGCTTCCTTGAGCGTTTCTTTCCACGTAGATTGTTGATAATGGCTAACTGAATAATCCCCTTTATTAAACGATTCATTCTCTCTACTAATCCATTCCCCATGGGATGTTATAAGGCTGTAGTATTATGGTTAATGGCTCTGTCTTTCAAAAATTTTGGGATTTCTTGTGACATAAATTGAGCTCCATTGTCCGATATTAATTCCTGTGGCTCACCCTCCCTGTTAAACATTTCTTCTAAAAACTTCATTACTTTCATAGCTGATATGGATTCTTCAATAATTCCACATTCCACCCATTTAGATGTATAGTCCACTAATACAATAAAGTAAACTTTTTGTGGCCCCAAAGTTTCATATGGTTCAGCTATGTCAATTGCCAGTTTCGTCCAAACTGTGTTGGGAATTTCTACTGGTTGCAGTGGTGTGGAATATGTTGATTTACCTTTGTCACTTACTGCACATGCTGTACAATCTGTGACTAGAGCCTCCAATTTACCCCACATGTTGGGCCACCAGTAGGCTTCTCTCACTCTTGTTTTCATTAGATTTCTACCCACATGACCTTCATGTGCAATGTTCATAATTCTCTCCCTCGTATTTGCTGGAGGTATAACCCGATCTCCTCGATAAATGCATGCATTGTCACTTGTCAATTCATCTTTTAATTTTTCCCAGTGTTTAATGTTTTCTTCAATATCTTTCCAGCCATTTTCAATAGCTTTTCTCAACAGTCTTTGTTCAGGGTCGTGTTCTCTAGCCTCTAACCATTCTTCCTTTGAAAAACTCTGATGCACATGTGCTATTATACATTCCATATTTTGATCTTCTGTTAGTTCTCCCTTGTCCTCACCATCATTTGTGTCACTGTCACATGGTAGGCGAGAAAAACAATCTGCTACTACATTTGTTCTGCCAGGGGTATATTTTATATTGACATTGTATTGCATGATAATCAATGTCCACCTCCTTATGCGTGGGGATGTCATGTGAGGATTCTTCGAGTTCAACACATGTATAAGTGGCTTGTGATCCGTCCTGATATCAACCGGTATGCCCCAAATGAGTCCGTTGAAGTGTTCTAAGATCCATTTGACTCCCAGTGCCTCCTTCTCAATGGTCGAATAATTTTTCTCAGCCCCTCTCAATGTTCTGAAAGCAAAAGCAATAGGAACTACTTCCCCTCCTTGCACTTGCTCTAAGACACCCCCTAGGCCTATGTTTCTGGCATCCACTGATATTCTGGTTTTAGCACTTGAGTCAAACATTTTGAGTGCTGGTGCTTTGTTGATTAATGCCTTGATCATACCAAACTCCTTCTTGCACCCTTCAGACCAATTAAACTTTGTACCTTTGCCCATCATGTTTTTCATCTGTTCGGTCCTATCAGAGTAATGATCCACAAATTTAGAATAATATTCTGTTAACCCTAAAAAACTTCGAAGTTGATCCTTATTGACAGGAACGGGAATCTTAAGAATGGTGTCAACCAATGATTCATTAGGCTTTATATCGTCTGCATTTATACAATGAGCCAAGTAAGTCACTTCATTTTTCTTTATCCTGCACTTCTCAATCTTAAGTGTAATGCCTTTTTGCTGTATGACTTGTAGCACACCTAACAACTTTGCATCATGTTCCTCTTCGGACATTGCAGATATTAAGATGTCATCTTGGACATAATGCACCCCTTGGAGACCATCAAACAAATGATGCATTAATCTTTGAAACACGGCGGCTGCCGAAGCCAATCCAAAAGGCATTGTTTTGTATCTGAATGCTCCCAATGACATCACAAACAATGTTAAATGTCTAGATTCTTCATCTAAAACAACCTGGTGATACGCTGATGATAAATCTAGTGTCGTGAAATATTTCGCCGGCTTCATCGTGGTCAACATTTCTCCTATGTTTGGCAAAGGGTAGCGGTCTATCCAAATGTTGGCATTTAGATCTCTTAAGTCGACACACATTCTGATTGATCCATCAGGTTTTTTAACAATCACAATCGGGGATAGCCATTCCGAGCTTTCAATAGGTTCAATGATATCTTGCATGCACAATTTCTCTAATTCATTTTTTAATGCTTCTCTGGTGCCAGTAGGTATGTTTCTCACTTTGTGTACTACTGGATTTGCTCCTCTCTTTAGTATGATGCGATGTTTGAAACCTTTAAGCACACCAATTTTTTCATTGAAAACTTTGGGAAAGCTTTTGGCTAGATTTTCAGATGTGTTACAACTGTTCTCATTAATGCACAGAATGGGCACGTTTTCGCCTGGATGTATCCTGATCTTCAGTGATGCTTCTTCCCACCATCCAACTATTGAAAACCCATGTTCAGCCACATACAATCTGCAGTATGTCTTCCTTCCTTCAAAATGTAGGTGCACCCAAACATAACCTATGATGTTGATTGGCGTCTTTCCATAGCCAGTTGCCTTTATCTTGGTCATCTGTAAATCTTCCATTCTTTTCTTTAGTATATTCACATAGGTCTCTACATCAACCATGGTGTATGGAGAGCCTGTATCAACCATAACTCGTAGGGTGATGCCATTGATATCCATTGGCACCCATGGTCCCAGACCGCCTTCATTTGGTGTGAAAGCTAGTATCTGTACATCATCTTCAAATCGATCTGTAATTGCCAACAAGCTACTTGGACCACCAATTTCTTCCAACGCCTTTATGCTTGTCATGGCAGTACCTCTTCCTCTACCATATCGACCAGCATTCCTGACATAGCGGTTGTTAACTCTACCTCTTCCCCTGCTGTTGCGACACACCTTACCAAAATGGCCTATTTGTCCACATTTATAGCATTCTGCTGACGAGGCCGGGCAATCTTTCTCTGCATTTGAATGTCTGTACCATCCACACTTAAAGCATTTGTTGGTTGGCCTGTAACTATTTTCTCTCTACTGACTAGATCCACCCCCAATATCAGATTTTATCAATTTTCTGACTATGGAAACTAAATCCTCTTCTTCCTAGCCACATGGCCCATCAGTTATCTCTTGGAACGACCTTATTTCTGCATTCTTCACTTTGTTCTGGACTTCTTTCATACACTTCCCGCCTAGTTCAATGGATCTTGCTATTTCAATTGCTTGTTCTAAAGTAGGGTTCTTTGCCTGCCACAAACGTTGTTGAATACGTGGATCTGCTACGTGCAAAATTATTTGATCTCTCAAGTATTCATCTGCCAACCCTGTGAAAACACACATAGCCAACAATCCTCTCAATGCAGCCAAGTAGGCATCTATGCTCTCACCCTTATTTTGCCTCCTTGAAAAGAACCTTTATCGCTCTAACACAATGTTGGTCTTGTTTCCGAAGTGTTTATTTAGCTTAGCGATTGCCGTATCATACTTTCTGGCCCCACTTGAGGAATCTTCTGAGCCTTCATCGGTATGGTCTAAATCTGGCAAGGTTCTGAATATCCTGAGTGCCTCTGCACCTATACAGTTGAGAAGTGTAGCTTCCTTTAAGTCATTGTTGATCTTGGAACCGCCTATTGCCCTCAAGTATACTTGGAAATTGTCCTGCCATTGCTCCCAAGGACATACTGGATTTCCAGGTAGCGCCAACAATTTAACTGGAGCTGCTATGTTCTGCATAATGTACACTTACTCATCCAACAGTTAAATGCCCCAGTTATTTTCTTTTTCAGTGTTGATGTCTCTGTATTTCCAGATTGTGGACACTCACTGCACAGCAGAACACTTGTGCATGTCTGTTGCAATGGCCTCTTACAGTGAATTCGCTACAATTTACACCATTAGTCCATCAAATCCTTCCACTGTATTTTGTATGTTTCACTTCGTTCACTTACAATATGTAATACTTGTCGCGTATTGTTTATTTTTGTCAAGGCAACGTTCAATCTCCTCAAAATGGCGGCACACAAAGTACATAAGAGGGTGCTTTCCTCTAACTTTCTTGCGGTTGGCCCAACGTCTCGCACAGCATTCATAAGATGCGGATCGGCGGTAAACTTATATAACTGCTTTACTTTGTTATTTCTGCATGGAATTAGCGCCGCTCACCTTTTCATCTGCTTTTAAACATTGCTCTCGTATTTTCAGTGAGTTCGTTCGCTCTGTCAAAGGAAGTGCTATCATAAAAATAAATCATATTACAATGATAACGATATAACTCATAAGTTTATTGGGAGAAGCCCCCGGGAGGCCAACCTTATTCAATGAGACATCTTCGTGTATGATTCCACATGACATTATGGAATCACACACGAAGACGTAGTCAAGGTTATTGAACGTATGTACATCATGGAATGAATAACTATGTAAAGAGATACATAGTGTATTACACATCACAACACTGGTCTCACAGCGCCACACAGGTAAATCAATGGTAGAGCTTGTATATTGCAAATTTAATGTTTGAGAAACAGCCTGACACGTGTTTCGAGCCCAAAAATGGCTCTTCTTCAGAGGCTTGTAATCACTATAGATGGCTTAAGAAAGATCAGTACGATCTGGTAAGATTATCAGAAAGTACCCAATAGGTTCCAAGGGCAACTCTGATGCCTCGCAGTTGCGGTACGTTACGCGCTCTGGATTCAGACGCTGGAACTTTTTGCTACCAGTGTTATTTTACTTTGTTTGTACGTAGGTCAACCTCCTGTTGTCTGTTATGAGTGTGAATAGATTAATGAACTCACAGTGCCCTGCCTCAAGTGAGTGCACACTCTGGTCTATGCTACACTCTTAGCAAACTGACAGTAGTTCAAATCAATCCACGATAGCCAGGGAAGGGCAAGCGAGATTTCCTAATCATATTGGTAATAGAGTGGCAAAACAAGAGGTCCATTTAATATTAGATCACCAGTAAAGTATCCAGAAAAATGGATAATAGCCATGGCAAGTCAAGCAAGATTTCAAAGTCATATTGGTCATACAGTGGCAAAACAAGATGTCAATGTAATATTAGATCACCAGTAAAGTATCCAGCAAAAAGGATAATATATTTGTGTACTCAAAGATCCCTGCCTCACGAGATTGCACAATCTAACCCCTGCTCAACACTAAGCAGAGCGATATTATGACAGAGGTACTTAGGCAAAGAGGATGTACATTTTCACCAGTGTCAGTGTTGGAACCTTCAAAGGTATGGACCTAAGTAAAAATATTCATTCATCCCCAAGGGTGTCACTGTGTCTGAATGGTAAATGCAGTGAAGTTCTCTTACCCATGTCACCCCCTCTGGGTTTTGGGTGTCTAAAATGACCCATCTCAATTGTGCAATATTGTGCAGGTTGTCACGATAGTGTCTAAAAATGGGTGATTTTTCATTGGTCGTTCTGATGTTGGATTTATGTTCTGTCCAAATTTCTTTAGCTTTCCTTTTGTATTGCCCCACGTAGTATTTCCTGCAGGGGCATCTGAGTGCATAAATGATGTTCTTGCTCTTGCAAGTGTCGAAGTCTCTAAGCTTGATCTTTTTGCCAGTATTCGGGTGTCGGATGCAGTCCCCCTTGATGATACTTGAGCAATGCTGGCAATTCAAGCATGGATATGTCCCCGGTTTTTGTTGGTGCAAGACTCTTTGGACAGACAATTTTGCTTGTTGCTTTCACTAGGGAGTTCTTCAAATTCCTACCCCTCTTATTTTTTTTTTTTTATTGTAAAACTACAGTTCAATACATTTATCAAACTTTTGTTACATTACAGTATCACAAAATTTAACTTTTGTGCTCCAGTCAAAGTCAGATATTGATACTCAACTCCCTACTGTTTATCGTTGATGTTCCTGCAAGTTTTTTTTTTTCTTTTTCAAGCGTAATAAGATCTTAATTTACTACTTTAAGTTTATTCTGTGCCCAATATCGCGTCAAGGAAATTAATTATGCTACATGTAAACATAGTGTTTCTCCCAGGCGAAACAACTTCCCACCATTCATCCGCGTCATAAAGTATGGGTTTAAAGGTGCGAAGATGTCACTCTCGAGGAATGTTAAGCTGAGTACAGGCAGTTATAAGGTGTTTTAGTGACTCAACTTCTCCTGTATTACAAAACCTGCATTTATCTGAAGTGATAGTTTTAGATCGACATCGCCATAAAGTTTCTCTGGTGTTTAGAGCGTTTAGTCTGAACTTCAGAAATTGGTTCCTATGGTAACGTGACGGGCAGTTTGTGAGATACTTCGGTTGAGAGTGTAATTTCAGCATGCTAATCGAATCCGGGAGTGTGGATTTGAGAGATGCTCGAAGTTCATACGTTGATATCCAGTTCCAGGTTTCTAGTTTTTCTTTGCATACTGGGGTCGATCAATCAGCTCGTCAGTAGATATATTAGCGGCTTCCAGGATGGTTTTTATTTCAAGCTTCCATGTTTGTAGTAAACTCGATTGTAGGCGTTCGTTGTCATTAGCAAAGATTTCATATACTGGAATTTATGACCCAAGTAGCATTTTCCTCAGGGACGATATGGATTGCCATAATATTGTCATATAGAGCGAGTTCAGGGACAGTTCATATCTCAGGGCCACCATTGAGCTATATTTGGGAAGCCCCAATGCTCGTCTCCAAAACCTCCCTTCGAGCTGCTGCCAGATGGAGTGATCGAGATTCCATCCTGTCCCTCCACAGTAGGTTATAGTTGGAATGAACTTCTGCAGGTAGAATGTTATTAATGGAGCTATTGAGAATTTCCCATAATCTGTATTGATTTTTGCTCCTTGTAGACATAGCTTATTTGCTCTTTCCAATAGGTCGCTTGTCCATGGAGATTCACAAAGAGAATTGTTGACCATAATTCCGAATAGGTGTGACGATACTTAGAGGAGCTTTTTCAATTGCCCATTTGAAGTTTTTATCTTTCCTCGATACACTTTTCCCAATGCACATGATCTTCATTTTATCTGTATTTAACTGCAGGTCATTAGCTTTTAAATACTCGTTCAAACTCGTCAATAGATGTTGCAGGCCTATCTGAGTTAGATTGATCAGCACAATGTCATCTGCATATACGAGGCAATTGATGGATGTTCCATTTACCTTTGGAGAAAAACAAGGGGCAGATTCTAGCCAATTCGGTAAATCAGAAATTAATAGTTTAAACAATTCAGCTGCTAGTGGCCACCCTTGCTTTACTCCTTTGTGCGTTGGAATTGGCTCCGTCAATACGCCTTGACAGTTTACTCTCACTTGGATTGTGGTGTTAGTGTGCAGAGCTATGAGGTGGTCAAGAGTCTGAGCTGGACAGTTCCACCCTCGTAGTTTGGACCACAGTTTTCCACGATTTATTGCATCAAACGCTTGTCTGAGATCGACAAATGCAAAAAATATTGTATTCTTCGCTCTTAGGGATCCAAGTTTTAGAATAGTTAGTATGGTGAGGTTTACGTCAACACCTACATGTTCTGTGAAGCCTGTTTGTCGACAATCTATTTGTTTTTCCTTGGCTGCCCATGCCGTCAACTTCAATTGAAGAAATGATCCGAATATTTTACCCATATTGTCCAGGAGTGTAATGGGACGATAATTAGAAGGCTCATCTCGTCTGCCCTTCTTATAAATTGGTACCACTATGGCCTTGGCCCACGAGGCAGGCGTTTTCCTTGAAGTTGAAATTTGATGAAACAAACTTTCCATGAGTTTAGCCCAGTGATGCTTGTGTTTTTAGCGTGATGTTGGAGATTAAGTCTGGTTCAGCTGCTCTCGAATTCTTTCGTTTTTGAATTGCCAATTCTAGTTCTTCTTGGGAAGGTGTTATATCCCAAACTTTTGAGGAGTTAGAAGGAAGAGCTTGTGGATCTTGATGTGGCTGTTCATATGCCTTTGTGAAGTACTCGACCCACTTCGAACTAGGAATTCCGTTTGACATGTTTGGAATTGTTTTAGTGATTCCTTTATTTAGGAGTGCCCATATTTCACGCGTGTTCTTGGTGATAATTCGCTTTAACATAATTTCAGCTCGGTCTTGTTCGATTATCACAGAGTGAGATTTAAGGCAATTTCTGTAGGCCTGGCGTCGATCTTTTATGTTCTTTTGTATGACTTCTTGATCGCGTTGGGACTTTCTTATCAGTCGAAGATCTTTCCTCAGTGATTTTTTAGCCAACACGATTTCGGTGCTGAAAAGATGTTTAGAGGTATGGCCATATATTCTTGAGTTCGAATATTTTGTAGTAAACTCGGCTAACATTGGAACATATTCAACATCATTTGAATCTCTTTGGCTTAAAGCTAGTTTCTGGATTTGCGGTCCGTTTGTTTTTAGCCAATTTCCTGCCGCATTTATTGACAGAGGTACTTCATATTTCTCCGGCTGTGTGTAGATTCCATGTTCTAGTGAAAGACATAACATGTCATGATCACTTTCGTCGTTCGAGACCACCTTGAGCGACTCCACTCTCTCGAATAAGTTTCGAGAGAGCCAGATATAATCTAGGGTATTTCTACATTGGAGACGCTTCCATGTAGTCTTACAGAGTTGGTCACCCTTGGTGTTGTCGTTGACCATCTGATAGTTTCGTGAAGCAAGTGCTTGAGACCAGAGTTGACCTCGTTCAGATACATAAGACTCTGGTATCGGATTATTTTCCATCATTTGATGATTGAATCGAAACCAGCTGCAATTCAAATCGCCACATATAATCACTGATAAGTCAGTATAGTTGAGGAAGGCATCATCAATTAAAGTTGTTACAGTAGTGATGAAGTCCAAGGTGGAGATCATTGCTGGATTGCAATTGCCATTGATTACAAGTAGGTGGCTATGATTCTTAGAATTCGTCGTCTCAAATCGAATTATCGTACCTTGCACAAAAGGGTTCGGATTTACCGCTACTAGGGGGGTATTCCAATTATGTACTTTCACTAAAGTTATTGGACCTGAGCAGGGACGACCTTTGGAATTTTCTTTTGCAGGGTTCAGAAAGATACTGAATCCATCTCGGTTAGGAGCATCACAAAGCCAAGTTTCTTGGAGGCAGATTACAAAAACCATATCTAAAGATTCTGTAAAGTTGTTGAACAAATGCATGAAGCCACGGGCGTTCCTGGAGACAAGCTTAGGCTTCATCCGTATCGCTCATTGTTAATGATTCTGGTTGTGGCTTGCACAAGATACCGGTCTACTTCCTTCGCTTCCAGCTTTGCGGTCCAAACCATTTCTTGGTCTGTATGGGAACGATAATGATTTCCGTAAGGACATCCAGCCTACAATGCTTGGAGATTTGTTTGTGTTGGTTTTGGTAGTCAACATTCCTTTTTGACTTATTAAGTCGGGTTCCAGGGTGATGTCAAATCCAAAAACGAGCAGCTCTTCAGCTGCTTGTAATAAGATGTTTTTCACGACACATGATGTTATATGTAGCAACACCTGGTCTGTGGTTTTTTCCGTTGCATGCTCAACGATTTTTATGTCGTCTGTCGTGATTGTACGGAGTTGAGGAACACAGGCAAATAGTTTCAGAACATTTGCTCTGTTCAGATTTAGTTCGTGTTCGTCAGATTGAATATTCTGAAGACGAAGTTTCCATGAGCTTATTGTGATTTTTGAGGTAGTGTCACCATGTACTCTAGAGCGGAAATGTAAGTCGTTTTTCCTCTGGTTCATTGTTAGCTTCGGATTTAGTTTTGAGCTAACAGGTAAAAACCAAACCTTGACGGCATTAGAACTTTCCTTTGTTGAGGCTTCACGAAAGTATTGTTTGGTCGAATTATCTTTCAGAGGAATTTTCTTCGCTGCCAATTTGTCAAAGGCATTTGTTGGATAGACTTCAGGGGAGGAGTCATTGTTTGTTTCACTTCTGATTGAGTACGTGGATAGATTACATAGATCTACTGAACTTTCTACAGTCGAGTTGTCCAAACTTTGGGTGTCCGAGTCCATACGTCAGCGTTTTGCCCTTTGCTTGGACATGACTTTGCTTTGACCGTTTAGTTGAGCAGGCATTTGCACTTGTGGAGCATCAACTTGTGGATGGCTTTTTTTTTTGCTCAAACAAACTTTTTTTTTTTGGGTTTGTCAGAATTCTTATGAATTTATTTACATTTTGACGTGTGCTTTTTTGTTGAGTATCTTTATGACCATTTTCAGTGCTTTTCCTTTTATCAAGCTTTGTTCCCTTATTTGTTTTAGTTGTTGCTATAGTTTTAGCAGAGCTGCTAAATATATTGAATGAGGTCGGTTGAAATCTCACTGGGCCAGGGGGTTCCACATTGGTCACTGGAACTTCTGTAAGAAGAGGAGCGTAATTTCCTGAAGGGTCAGCATTGTTCAAAGGACTTGATAATTCGCTTGAAAGCTCAGATTCAGGTTGAACCAGTTGAGTTGAAGATGAGATAGAAATATCAGATTTTGGAGGAGAAGTAGCATTGTTTGGAGGAAGGTTTATCACATTTGGCACTCGTGCGTCACCATTTGAGACTGGTAAATTACGTTGTGTGATTGGTGGCGCTACAAACATCTGTTTGTTGTGAATTGCACTTTTCCTCATCCATTTCACGGCGTCAAGCAGGCCTTCTGTTAGGGAATCATTTTGACAATGATGTCTAGCGGCCAAGTCGCCTAGACGCTCTTGCCATCTTGTCGACAAGTTGGCTTTTTTTTCCGTTTGTGTTCGAAGAAAATCCGTAAAGAGGTCAATTTTATCTATTTTTTGCGCCAGGTTTTGAATCACCGCTCCTTGATCGGTTATTTGACCTTGTAGGGCTTCGTATAGTTTGGTAAAGGGCGCAAGCGCGACTGCAGTTGCCGCAAGAACGTTGTTATGGATCTGCGTTAAGGCTTCAGTTGAGATGTTTGCATGCGGAACATTTACAGAAGTTGCACCTTGTTCAGTTGAAGATGAAATTGAGCAGTCCAAACAGAACTTTGAGTTAATAGGAGAAAGAATACATGTTAAGTTGGAGGATGAAGGTTCACCGTGAGAGGTCTTATTCTCAGGATGAGGAGTACTTGCTTGAGTGGCTTGCTGGTCTTGGGCTTTTGGGAGATGTTGAAGATTTGACTTTAAATCAACAATTCGTTGTAGACGTCGCGCCCTGGCAATAGCGCTTAATTTCAAGTCAGATGGTTTTTGAGTTGCTGATAACCGAGGCAATTCTGAGGGAAGTCTGTTCGAAGCTCTAGGAGGGGCTCCTGATTCCTCCGGCGCCTGACAGGCATAACTGCTGCGGTTTCCTTGGACAGAGTGATCAAGCATGTAGGATGGAGTAGATTGCCCCACGCTCATTTTGGCAGCCTGTCTTCCTGCAAGCGGAGGGGGCTCATATGTTTTTTCAAGGGATTGATCCCTTTGAAGGCGCACCTGATCTCGGCCTAAAGCAGGCTCTGTGACCGTAGATGGCAGGTAATGCGAAGGCAAGCAGTTTATATGACTGGACGCCGGTCTTGAAGTGACCAAGCATTGGGACATGCTTTTTGGGGAAGCCACTACGGGTAAATTCAACTGTACAGGTTGTACTGTTTGTTTAATAGAATTTACACAATTTGAGGTGGATTGAACTGCCTCCTCATTTGGCAGGTTTAGCAGTTCATCGTCACTCACCGTAAAGTGAGAGGAGACGGAATTGGTGAGGCACAAAGATTGAATAGGAGGTGCAGCCGATATATCGGCCTCTACAGAGTCTGGGTGATTTAAGAGATCACACATCAAGTCCGGACCCGGTTGCGATACTGTTACGGCGCTACTCAATGCGTGGGATACAGGCACAGCAGGAAGAGGTTGGCACTCAGACCTTCCGGATCTTCGTTTATATTGCTGGTCGGGGGAAATGGTAATGGTAATGAAGTCACAGAAGAGACGTGATGGAGTACAGCAGGCGCAGGGACTTCAGGCACTACACCATTAGAAACGTCTAGTAGGTGTTGAGTCGACGCTGGTGTTGGTTTCGTGAATTAACCTTGGTGAATTTGATTCACAAGTAAGTTTACTGCCATATCTGTGGTTGAGATTGCAAGCGACTGGCAGTCATTAGAAAAAAAACGTGTAAATGCTGGATCTTCACTTGCAAGGTCACCGCTCGGGGCTTGAGGACATGGATTAGATGTTTGACAAACAGAAGGCCGCGCTGATGGAGCTAGGGGTAACGCTGCAGGTAAAATAAGCGATGCTAGCAAAGCTCGACTAGCAGTTTTGCTTACCTTTTTTCAGTGTTAGAAACAATCCTTTTCAGTCTTAAAAACGGACTGTATGGCAAGCTTTCCTTTAGGTGTTTAGGATGAAAACTCCTGAAGTGTAATGTATTGTTTACGTCAGTTGGTTTTCTGTTTATGCTCGTAACCAGTTCCCCTCCAGAGTAGTTTACCGAAACATCCAGAAAATGTAAACTAAGATCCTCAATGTCCACAGTGAAGTTGATGAGATCATGACACCCACTCAGACATATAAAGAATTCCTCCAATTCAGCCTGTGTGCCTTTCCAAATTGCAAAAACATCATCAATATATCTTTTCCACAGCAATATTTTAGATGACCAATTTCCATTCTCCAAAATGTGATTAATCTCAAAGTAGGAACAATGAAACAATATGGAAGATAGAGGCAAGTCTGTAGGGTTAGGAAAAACTGAAAGGGGGGATTACTTCCAGTGGATAAAAACAAATGTAATCATTAAGAATTTTAACATCAAGCTGTATACATGAGGTTTCACTAAAAATATTGAGAGACCAACACTTCAAATGGCTTCTTATAGGTAAAACAAATTTCCAAAATACCACATAGGTGGCCAGGGTAACTAAACAAAATCAACAGTACATTCAATAGTATCCTAGTTCTCAAGCATATTGAAATAACATTGCATACACTTTTTTAGTTATTTGCATCTGGTTGAATGTTGTCTTCATGGTAGACAATACAATTTCTCTACATGTTTCAGTTCACAAAGAAGGTTTAAATCCGGAACATTCATCAGGAGAGTACAAGCGTTTAGGCTACGCTGGGATCTGGGTGAAGGGGCCAGCGAAGAGATTCTTTTCTTCATTGTCCTGTATTGGTGTGTTGAGAGGCGAGATGAAGCGTGATTGCTTGAAGTAGGACTTCAATATATCCTTCCTAATGCTTCTCCTGGATGATCTGTTGCCTTGAATCTGTAATGCGGGCGGGCAGATGCAGCTGGTAACTGTCTTGTTTATACGGCCTCCTCTCCAAGACCGCTCGTGGTTTGAGGGTGTAGCTTATTGCTTGGTAGCACGCGTGCTGGGCAGGAAAAGCAAAGTATTCTGCAGGTCCTGTGTATAACTCCCAGCAATCGAGGATGTTCACTTGTAAGATTACGAGGGGCAGGAGCTCAGTCTCCTTCTGTACACCGCTCGCGGCTGCAATCACTGGTGCAGTCTGAGTCTCGCTCTGTTGGCAACCATAGTCACGGTAACGCCTCTCAAAGTAGAACACAAAGATATTTGCGTATGTGGGAGCCACTGAGGACCCCATGGAAGTACCTGATATCTGAAGGTAGAATTTCCCATTGAATCTGAGGTAGTTATCATATAATATGAGATTCATGAGTTCAGTAGCAAACACTTTATGTATCTGAATGTGTTCATGTTTCAATAAAAACCACTCCATGGCTTCTATGTCTTCCCCATGCGGGATGGAGGTATAGAAGCTGCTAACATCCAAGGTAAAAAATTATCAGGTTAGGCTCTGTCAATTGTAAGCCCCCTATGATTTTAAGGAAATGAGAAGTGTCTTTGAGGTATGTGGGCTGTACTTGAACCAGCGGTTGAAGTGCTGTATCAAGGTATACCTCCAAAGGGTCAAAAATACTTTCCGTACCTGCTACTATGGGTCCAAACGGAGGATTAGTGGGATTCATGTGCACTTTAGGAAGTGTGTAAAATACTGGTGTCACAGGGTGTTTTTTGAAAAGAAATTCTGCCGTTTTATCAGTTATCCATTCATTTTCCCTCGCTTTGTGGATAACCTCTTCAATAAGTGTCATGATCATGTTTGTCGGGTATTGTTCCAAGACGAAGTATGTTTTAGGGTCTTGAAATAAGTTAAGGCAACCTCACTGGTATTTATTTATTTATTTATTTATTTCCATTTATTAAGCACGCAGCTGCCCTAGGGCATCGTGGCGCTGTTACAGTATATTCCCTTGGGCGCAGGCAAAAACAGTGTACACTTCTCAGTACAGGGTCATACAGATTAGTCAATAGTCAAGTTCCTTGGTTACAGTGGAACAAACAGTTATTTGAATAGTATGGTTTTCAGAGCCTTTCTAAAGGCTAGGAGTGATGTTTCTTTCCTGAGTTTGGGAGGTAGTAAGTTCCAAGATATTGGTGCCAATACTTCAAAGCTGGTACCGCCGGCTTTGGCTCTGTTAAAGACAGGGACCACAAGTTGGTCAGAGTAGAGTTCTCGCTTGGGTTTGAGTGATTGTGCAGGGTGTATTCGATCCGCTAGGTATCGGGGCGCCGATTGGGAGAGTCATCTGTGTGTGATTGTGAGCGTCTTGAACAATATGCGTTCTTTGATAGGGAGCCAGTGTGCATCTTGTCTGGCCTGGGAGATATGCTCTCTCCTGGGGATACTGAGAGCAGCTCGGAGAGTATTATTTTGTGTAATTTGTAACCTGTTTATGTTCT
The DNA here is from genome assembly GCF_040938575.1 of Ambystoma mexicanum. NCBI lineage: Eukaryota > Metazoa > Chordata > Amphibia > Caudata > Ambystomatidae > Ambystoma > Ambystoma mexicanum. The sequence goes on from NC_090931.1 coordinate 1,071,818,152, forward strand.
TGGCAGACGTACCTAGTAGGAGGACATTGCAGTAGTCCAGTTTGGCTCCTATAGTGGCTCTGGCAATGTTGAGACAGTTCTTGGCGGAGAGGTAGGGTTTTACCGCATTGATGATTTTAGTGGTGTGAGCTGCTGATGAGGAGATGTAGCTAACTTGTCTATTCATGGAGAGGGTGGAGTCAAGAAAGACACCGAGTCTTTTTACTGCAGTCGAGACTGGGATGACAGTGTTTTCGATGCTGAAATTGCTGTATTTGGTGTCAAGTTTTTTTAAGGTTTCCTTGGGGCCAACAATTGGGAGTTCTGTTTTATCCCCGTTAAGGCAGAGGCCGTTTGCCGCCATCCAAGTCTGGATGATTGCATAGGTCTGTTGTAGTGTTCTGAGGTCTTTCTCGTAGTCACCAGATAGTGGGAGGAGGATTTGTGTGTCACCTGCATAATTGGTGAATGTTATGCCGAGACATTCCAAGTCATTAAATAATGGCAGGGTGAAGAGGTTGTAGAGGGTTGGCGAGGTGCATGATCCTTGGGGCACTCCACAGCTGATGGGAGAAGGAGCGGCTGATGCCTGGTCTGAGAAGACCCTCATGGCACGGCCCTCTAGGAAGGAAATTATCCATGTGGTGGCTTCGTGGGAGAATTGGGCAGAGTTAATGAGGTGGTTTCCTAGCGTTTTGTGGTTGACCAAGTCAAACACTGCTGATAGGTCTAGGAGCAGGAGAAGCACAGCTTTACCATTGTCCATGTTTTCTAGGAGATGATTTTTTAAATCTAGCAAGGCTGATTCTGTGCTGTGCCGTGGCCGAAACCCAGATTGCCTCTTGCCCAGGATGTTGTGCGATTCCAGATAGGCTTGTATCTGTAGGTAAGCCGCTTTATCAAGAATTTTCAGAAGGAATGGCACAGTGGTGACCGGTCTGTAATTGCTGGGGGAGTCTGGGTCAAGTGTGGGCTTTTTTAGCAGTGGACAAACCCACGCTTCCTTAAGGGAAGAGAGCACGGTGCCCGAGGTAAGTGAAGCATTAATAAAGGCGGTAAAGAAAGGTGCTAAGGATGCAGCACTGTCCTTGATGATGTTAGCAGGGCAAATATCGCCTTTGCATAACGAGGGTTTAAGGTTATTTACGATTCGTATGACTTCAGGGATGGTTACTTCTCTGAAGGTAAAGGGTGTGGGATGATTTGAGTCTGCGGCAGGGGTTTGAGGCTTGGTGCCAGTCTGTGTTGGGGTGAGGCTTTAGGTAGGCTTTTGAGGCTGGTTTTAATTTTCTCTTGGAATAGGTTGATCTTGTCTAACATAGCGTGTTGGATGTTGTTACACCATTTTTCATCCTTTACTGTCTGATGTGTAGACATGGGGGGAATATTTAGTTAATTGAAAATGGCAAATAATTCCTTGGATTGTCATTTTGCATTGTTAATTCTGGAGTTGTAGGCAGTGGCTTTAGCTGTGGTGATGGCATTTTTATACTGTCTAGCGATTGATAGATATGACTCTCTTGCGAGGGTGGAGGAGCTGGATTGCCAGCTCTTCCAGGCTTGTCTTTTTAGAGCTTTTATGTCAAGTAGGTCTTGATTGTACCAAGAGTTGGAGTGTTTTTTTTTTGTTGGCTCTTTTACTTTCTAGAGGGCGATGATATTGACTACCTCTTTGATGACTTAGTTGTAGAGATTAACCAGTTCTGTGGGATTATTGGGTAGAGGTTGTGCAAGGGCTGATGCTTCAAGAAGGGTGAGGATTCTATCTTTGGTGAGCATTTATTTGGATCTAGCTAAGGTGGCAGGCATTGGGTTTTGTTGCATAAGTATTTTGGCCGGTATGAGGAAGTGTAGAAGGTGGAGGTCAGTCCAGGGGAGAGGGGTGTTGGAGCTGATGTCCGCACCACAGTTGTGATCCGCTAGCCAGTCTAATATGCGACCTTTGATGTGGGTTGGGCTGTCAACTTTTTGGATGAAGCCCAGGTCAAGGAGAGATTTGCCGAAGGCTTTGCCTTTTTTATCTTTGGGATCTTGGAAGCCAACGTTGAAATCTCCTAGGAGGATGGACCTGGAGCTGGTTTTGAGGTTGCTACCAATCAGGTGTAGGAGAATAACTGGAAGTCCAGCAGAGGCCAGGAGGACGGTAGACTAGGTGTAATGTGATGGTGTTGTTAGGGGAGAGGGAGATTTTTGTGTGGCATCCATGATTACCAGTGCCCCTACCTTATCTGCTGACTTCATGGTGATCGAAATGTCTTCAGCTAATGTTTTCAGTGTTTGTAGCTGTTCTTTTCTGATAGTAACTTGTCTTGAGGGGTTAGAGTTAATTTTCTTAAGATTTCTTGTGGTTTTTAGTTTAAACATGTCAATGACAGGATGGTTGATTTGTGGGTAAAATTAACTTTTAGGTTTCATTTCCAAAAATTCATGGGCAGTGGAGTTATCTTCCGTGTCTGGTATGGATTAAAAAAACACTTCAAGCTCCATTTTCCTCACTAACTTAAAGCGATTAACCTCTTCTTCGAAGTTGCTACTGTTATTCGTAGGAATTAATGATAGTCCCAACTTCAAAGTGTCTAAATGAGTCTTAGTCAATCTCTTCGAAGAAATATTAAGGATAAGGGACATTAAGACTAAACACTTCTATTACCATCATCATTTTGGATGTGCACTGTGGGAATATTGCATTTTGAATGGGTAGAATCACTCATGTTTCCACGGGACATCGGAATAGCCGCCAGGCTCTGCTTAATTCAATACAAAATATTGCAGCAGGCATATTACTCTCGGTGGCAATGGCACAGTGGGGTGTAGTGGACAGTGGCATGTGCCTTAGATGTGGGAGGGTAGAGGGTACCTTTTTCAATACGTTATGGAGTTGTGAATCAATCCAGAAATTCTGTGGGAAGTGTATTCGTAGGCTATCTGGGGTGCTCGGGTCTCAGGTCCCATGTGACCTGAAAGTGTTGCTATTAGGGATATTGGGGGAAGAGCGGTTCACCAAGTATGAAAAAATGTTCCTCTTGGTAACGCTAGGGTTGGGGAAGCGGCTTATCGCTGCAATGTGGGGCTCAGCAGAAAGACCAAGATTTAGCCGCTGGTCTGCAGAGGTCGACAGATGTGCATCCTTAGAGAGGCGCATCTAAAATGCTAGAGGTTGTCCATAGAATTTCCACAAAGTATGGGGCAGTGGTTGGGGGAGGGTGTGGGATAACTGTGCCTCCTTTGCTCATTGTTTTCTTGCCACCATGTACAAGACTGAACTCCCAACTGACAGGGACCCCTCCCTGTGCAACTGAGATCTAATATGTGTTATACATGTGATATATTTGACACCATGTATCCAATCTTTGGCAATAGTTTGTTTGTCCTGTTACATGTTTTATTTGAAAACAATAAAAAGATATATTAAAAAAACAAGGTATTTCGGATCACGCATGGCAAGGGGATTAAGAAAGGAGAAGCCTACAAGACCGACCTCTGGAAGTAGGGAATGAGGTTTTGATCCATTCCAGGCACCCAAAATGGAAGCTATGTCTCCCACATGTGCCGCGCCCCTTCAACGCTGTGGAAATAAAGGGGTCCATGATCAAAGTATCTGATGCACAGGCCACGGTTACGAGGAACTACAGCTTCTTTCGAAAATTGATGAGGTCATCTATGCTGAATGGAAACAGCAAGCCAAGATCATATTCTCCGCCGAGATGGTGTTGGAGAGTGGCAGGGGCTCTAAAGCAGTTACCTTAATTACCAGCAGAGAGACACTCAGACCCATCAGAAACTCCCCAGCTCAGGAACGGAAGACTCAGCATTGGGGTAAAGTTTACTGTCTTTATTATCTAATAAATGACAGGGATAACACTAGACAAACATGAATTCTCCAGGGTTCTCGTCCTCTGAGCGTGTGTCACACGGTTTTATCCAGGTGTGACATCACAAAACCAAGCTCCGTCCCCGAACCTATTGGGCATTTACATTGGACAGTTAATTTTACTGTTGGATAGCCATATCTGGTGGCTCCATCTGGGACAAACTATACATGTTTCAATCTACAATGTTGCAGGGTCGCAGGAAGACTACTGGCTCCTGAAACATATTACATCTTCACGTGAAAGGTGACTCTGGATTGGGTAGGGTGGGTCCTCCCAGCCCTGGGACCGTGGCCGATTACCAGGCTAAGTATACCTTCTCAAGGCAATGAGAATGAACATGGAGGTGCTGTGTGTTCCCTAATGTTGCCATCTCTGATCACCTAAGCATGGGAGAGTGCACGCAGTTGGCAGTTTTTGAGCAACACTTGTATCTTCCCACATCTGATTTGGTGGGAACAGCCTCTTTCCGTCCACCTCGATTGAATGGGCATGGCCTTGTTCTGCTGGGTCACATGTATTTATCCTTATGTTTTTTCCATGTTAGTGACAGTCAAGCATATGCAAGCTTGGTATATGTATTGTTTGGCGTCTTGTGGTTCAGCTTTGGCGAAGAGAGTGACTATATTGTGAACTACCTGTGTGAGTCATAAGCATATGTTTCGTGTCTGTAAGCAATAAACAAATACATGTTCGTGTAACTTTGTGAATGGATGGCTATGTACTTCATGTCTAGGTGCGGCTACGTCCTGATGTCAGTGATGATGTCATTGATGTCATTGATTGCTTGATTTGCGGTCAGTCACATTGTTCGATTCAATTGATAGCATCTCCATCTCCTCCAGATCATCAACTGGGAGTGGCTTGATTGGCTGTGTGAGAGAGTAACCTATGTCACATCTGCGATACATTGCGATACATTGACAATGGCAGTGAAGGACCTAAGAGTGAGGTGTATTTGTTGTTTCTCAGTCTTTGTGCTGAGGGTCGCATGGGGTCTTCAATCCCCCCGCTGTTCAACAAGAACAACCACAATACCTACATGGCTCTCTGTGTTCACGTGTAATTTCGGGAGCCAAACCTTTGTTATCCCTCTGAGAGGTCCATGGTACTTTGCATGGTCGTCCAAACTCCATATCAGGTAACTGCAGTCTCCACCAGGGTTGCACTGAACCCATTTCCCCCAATAGTCACGGGCATTGAATGGTAACTCGAACACCATTCCTACCAGGAACAGAGGACACTGCGTCAGTTGTGATTTCAGCACATTCCATATCTTTTGTCTCTTCGTCTTCTTCAGTCTCTGATGCTACCAATACTTTCATCCCTTTGGTCTTATCAGCAGTCAGCAGTCTTTTTGCATTGTGTGATAGCTATTCTGATGACACAAAAGGGGAACAACACTAGTACCAGGGCTGCCACCAGTACCGTCAGTCCGTTGGCCATCCATGTTCGTATCCATGAAAAGATATATGACAGCCAGCCTTTGTCCTTTCCTACAGTATTCGTTTCTGCCTCCATTTTAGCATGCAGCTCTGATAACCGGGTAATGGCCTCTGTCAGGGTCCCATTGTCTTAATCATGGGCAGGGTGAGGGTACAGCAAGAAGACCCGATCTTAGCGCAAATGCCTCCCTCCATGGCCGTGAGGAGGTCTAGAACATGTCTGTTCTGGAGAGCCATTAACCTCACTGCTCGCAGCTCTTCCTTGATTTTATTGAACCGTTTGACGGTTGAATGTATCATCTGCATCAGCTCTCAACGCGTTATTTGGAGCCATTTGGCTAGTTTGGACTGCCGGAACGATGGACGCGAAGAACATTTCCTTTCTGCTGAACAGTCTGGCCTCTGGTGGTATCGGATCCAGGAACTCTTCCATTTTTAATGATGCATAGTTCCCTCTTTACACTCTGTTTAACCATACAGATCTCTTCTTCTTTTGGCGAGTATCGATTTTGGGGAATCTGTCTGCATGTATGTCCTTCCGGGGCACTACCAATGCTGGTGTGTTTAACTGTACGAGCGAACATGTTTGGACAAAGGCACTATTTAAAACACAATAAATACAATACAATACAATACAACATATTCCTCCCCAGTTGGGTGGCAGTTGCAGGTATGACCTCGACCGGCAGGCCCAGCAGAGGTCCATAAGCACTGCAGTTCCGACCTTGATGCCTGGTACCTCCGAGATCTGCTTACACTCCTTATTCTCTCCAACCTTTACATTCTGGAAACATAAAGAAGCGCCTTCAAGTGGTATGATGTGTATGGGCCCGGCTTCGTTTTCCACCCATGTGGGCAGTTTCGCACTTGCTTCCCATTCCTTGAGGCAACTGTTGTTTCCCATTGCATTACTTCCACTGGAACTGTTAGGAGCATATGTGCTTTGCTCCCAACCACTCCTTCCTTCCACCTATCTGCTGTGTACACTTGTCCATACACTAGCATCTGTAGTTATTACCAGCATCCTGGCATTCCTCCTATCTCCCTTGGTCCTGTCTTTGGGCACTGTAACTACTTTAGCATCACTATCCTTGTTTCCCCCTTTTGCGGACCTTCAGTGACATATTCTATGGTCTTATCTGTACTCTAGTAATCATCAATCATTTTTTGAATCTTGATGTAACTGTCTTCATACGGTAACGTGTTTCTGGACATCCATCTTAGTGTGGCTCCTCTCCCTTGGAATCATCCTCTTGTAGTGCAGAGTTATGAATGCATGAGGCATTGTGCTCTGGCCTTTGGAATTTCAGTTGCTACGAATGTCTTGGATGCACTCATGGCATAGGGCATGAGAGAACAGATGTAAAAGCTCTCTCAGGTGGTTTGTTTCCCTACCTTGGCCATTTGTTTATACCACATGTTGTTTGAAATACAGGCCAAATCAGTTAGATAGGAATGTACCTGTCTGAATTCTATGTCTGCACTGCGCCTAAGTCTCTTTACTTCCTTAGCCTTTGCTTATCGCCTGCCCAGATATGACTTCTGTGATGGCATGGATAGGGGTACATTAGTAGGAATTAAAGCTTGTGCGTGTGAAAATAGCCATCTTCATAGAACAAGGAGGCTAAAGAGGTAGAGACTACAGAAGGCACAAAACATTATCACATTTTGAATTACATTTCACATTTTGTTATTACTGAGCATTTTCTTGCGTTGCTCCAAGGGTCTGTAAAACTCACCTGAAAATCCTAAAAAATGCATTGTTATGAGGTTATTGTGTGGTAGGTTAAGCTCTACATCTATAGTATTGTGTGAGTGCTGCATAGAACAATTGCTCCCATACTATACGGATTCTCAAATCAGGGAGTGTGTTAATGATGGATGTGTCACTGCATGTCATCTGTGGGTAGGTCTGGGCTACATAAAGCAGAAAAGGGTGAAAAAAACAATCATGAAGGGACCATCCGCTCTGTTTCTGACTATATCACAAATCTAATTAAATACTCTTGAAAGGACATATATCGATTGGGGACCATATATCTTGTACAGTCTATACTTTCCTGATGAACACATATTGTAAGGAAAAGATAATGGGCCTCATCACAAGTTGGGCGGTAGCCCTTAAATGCAGTGGTAACGCTATTACCGCCACATTTAAGGGTTCACTCAATCACGAGTCTGGCAGCATTTACCCCTAGCTACAAGCTGGGGGTAAATGTGCCATTGTAACAGCCATTTTTGGGCACAATTAGCGCTGCGCTATTCGTCCGCTAATTGCGCCGAAAAGGCCCTATTGGGTCCAATAGACCCGCCCTATTGGGTCCAATAGACCCAATGGGGAATGGGGAATACCCATTACCGTCCAACCCATTACCGGGTGGCAGTAACGCTATTAGCCTGGGAGGTATCCTGGCAGTAATACCACTGGGATACCGCCCAACTCGTGATGAGGCCCAATGTGCCTAATCTAGGTGTGCATATTGTCCTTCCCTAACTCTTTGGTCCTGGACCAGGTTAACTGCGGTTGTGGTTCTTCTTTTTTGTCTTGTTCTTCTTCTTGCATCAAATTGTCTTTGTTTGGGCGGGAGGAGGTCTCACCTCGGCAGGGCTTAACGTCTCCAATGTAGTTCCAAACCTTCTTACCGCTCAGTTTAACTGCACGATCTGTGGCCTTCTCTACAATGTACGGCCCTTCGAACCTGGGCTTATATCAAGGCTGGCCAAAGTTTCTGAACCGGACAGTGTCCCCAGGGTAAAGCAGTGGCGGAATTTGTTTCTAGGGTGTTATCTTCCTTGCTTTTCTTCGACCTCTACCGCCATGACTGCAGTTGGCGAGAAATAAAAGAGGCACTAGCCATCAAAGAGGCAACTTATTTGTTCTTTTTGTTTCCAAATACGTCAGAGGTGGCATGGGCGTCGGTCAATGCCCTATTGGGAGGAGCTGGGTGGAGTTGCATGCGCTGTCCAGTTACCACCTCATGGGGCGTTAGGTGGTGGTCAGATCCGGGCGATTGCACAGTGCAAACAGTGGGAATGTCAAACAATGGAGCCATCCCTTTTTTAAGATGGCTTTTATTTTTGCAGTCTTTTCTCTGAGCAGGCCGTAGAGCCGCTCACAGGTCCCGTTCACTTGCAGGTGATAGGCACACGAGAATGTGTGCTGTATCCTCAGTAGAGTTGTCATGTTCTCAAAAGTCTAATTTACAAAATGAGGTCTATTGTCAGACCGCAGGACCTCACCACCCCTCCCTCCATTGTGGGAATTCCTCTCTTACGAGGAATTTTGCAGCTCTGTGAGTGTCATGGTGTGAGCAGGGACCAGCTTCGGTCCATCGGGAAATGGGCACACAACCACTATCATGTAGCGGTAGCCCTGGCACACAAGGATCATGTCTACGTAGTCTATGTGCAGGTGTTAGAACAGCCTGATTGGGCGGGGTATGGCTCCTCTCACTACATGTAAAGTATGCCCAGCTGTACATTTCTGGCAGGTGACACAGTTTTCCATGAATGTGGCTAGATTCTCTGCCATATTTGGACAGAACCCCTCTACCCCAGTGTGTGCGGCAAGTACGTCCTTACCCAGATGAGTAGGATAGTGCAATTACTGCAATCTGCAATAATGCTGTTGGAATCACTAGCTTGCATGTGCTCTCCTGCTGAACATCCCCTTCTCACGCATAATTCTTTCTCCTCTATTGGTGCCCTGCCCTGAAATTAAATTATCTGTTTAGCTGCCAAGGTGTTATAGCCTTCTTTTAGAGTCATATTGCATTTCTCTCACTGCCTTTGGCATCAGCGTTCTGCAGATCGTCTCTGTCCTTTCTGGAGTTACTTTTCACCCTTCCTGCAATATCAATGGCACTTCCTTCTGGCAATGTTGTAATTTTGCCTTGTCTACCTTGTAACCCTTTCCTAGCAATACTGTCAACAAGCACACCGAGTCATTTTGACACTGTTCCTCTGACTTGCTACAAATCAAAATGTTGTCCACATACTGCATGACGATGCTCTCCACCTGTATGTTGCCAAGATCCATCTGGAGGACCCTATTGAAGATAGAAGGTGACTCACAGTACCCTTCTGGTAATCTTGTGTGTTTCCACTTCCAGCTTCTATAAAGAAATGATGTCAAGTCCTGTGACTCTTCATGGAGCGGAATAGAAAAAGAAGGCATTCTTCAAGTCTATTACCGTGAAGTGGGTAGCTTCCGTCAGGATGCTACCCAGAATTGTCGCTGCATTACAAAGTAATAGGAATTCTGCTTCAACGATTTGGTTCAAGGGACGCACATCCTGAATTAAACACCATAACCCCCCGGTCGCCTTTTTTACAGGGTACACTGCAGTGTTACACTGTGATTCTGAGGGTACCAGAATGCTTTTCTTCATGAGCGCAGCAATCGTCTCATTAATCCCTTCACCTGCTTCCCTTGGTAGGGGATACTGTCTCACCCTTGGTAAAATAGCCCCTGGTTCAAGTTTTATCTTGACTGCTCCTACCCCTTTTAGTAGACCCACTTCATAGGGATCTCTGGCCCATAAGATTCTGGGTACTCGCCCCAAGTCTTCCTCGAGAAATGGTGGGGTGCTTTTCGCAACACAGCCTTTCTCTGTAGCACTTCTTTGTAATGTATTCTGACTCAGTATGTAATGCTTATGTCAAACACCACCTTGTGATCTGTTCGATCGTCCTGAAAAAGTTCCTCATCTGTCACGTCAGTCAACCTGTATCCTACCCCCACTTCAATCACCGTTCTCCATGATCGTCCTGTGTCGTCAGTCCCATGCAATACTATTCTCTCGTCTCTCACTATAACTGCCTCGAGTTCTATTGGGATCACCTTTCCTTCCTGTTCATCTAAGAGAATCTCAAGTCTAAATAAGAACTTGTTGGATATGCGTAGCAACCTGCCCTGTATCCATGGGAGCCACGCTATCAATACTTCCACTCCATATTGAAACAACTCAACGTCTGTTGGCACCCCCCTCTGTACCGCCTTCCCGCAATATGCATGGGTAAGCTCCTTCATGTTCATGTAATGAATTCCTGCTGTGGAGCACACTATCCCTTGGTTCTTGAATGAAATGGTCATGTTAAGTCTGCTCATCATGTCTCTACTGATTATGTTCACTGGTGTCTGTCGGGAATATAACAGTGGCATGGCCAGGTCGTGTTCTCCTATGGAAAGTGGAAGTTTGTTAGTAAAAGGAACCAAATCCATAGCCCCAGAGAATCCCTGCACATTCATGGCAATGCCTGACTTTGGGTATCTTCCTTCACTAACACAGGACCGAGCCGCTCCCGCATCCACGAGAAAGGAAAACATCTTGTCACCTATTGTCATCCCTATATGTGGTTCCTCAGCCGGATTGGGTTTCACGGATAGGATTGAACACATCAGGTCTTTCTGTGGGCTGTCCTATTGTAGGTATAATGACATTCCTGTCCCTGTGAATGGGTTGCACCCTACAACAGTCGCTCCCCCCAGCTTTTGTACATGAGTCAGCATTGTGGGGTCTGCATGTGTCATGGTAATGACGTTCTTCTGTGCTGGTGCCCGCTGTGCTGGTTGTGCTGACTGCGTGTATCCCTGCATCTGCAATGTATGTGTCATGGGCTGATATGGCTGCATTTTCATGTCTTGTGTGTGCGTCTGTCACAAGCTTATGTCTGCGCTTGCGTGTGATCCTGGGCATAATAGTCAGCCTGCTCTGTCTGATATGTGGGTTGGTGCTTCACTCCCGCATTCTGGTGCATCCCACCCCTGCTCCTACACACTGGAGATATGTGGCTCATTTGCCCACACACCCAACATTGTTACGGGACCCCCGTCAGTCTTTGCTGTCCCCAATTAAACCCCTCTGTGCCCTGTTGCATTTGATAACCAAACCCTCTCCCCTGAGGGGCCCCTCCTGGTCCCCATGGCCACTGATTCATATCCCCTTGCCCTGCGAAGCCTCCCCCTGCTATTTGCTATATGTTCTGCGTATGCTGAGTAACTGCTCCCTCCCCACTCGTTAGCATTGCCCATTCCATTTTGTACTTGGATAATTTATTTTGCACTAATATTGCTTCTTCCTGTTTTCTTTCCTCACGCCTCTTTCTCACATTCTCTTGCATTAGTCTATAATAGTGTGCTATGGTTAGCTGAATTTCTGACCACAGCTGAGCCTCCATCCCCACTAGAGTATTAAGCTGCTTTTGCACCTGCTCGGGCAACCCTTAACATAATATGTGGTAAAATAACCCAACTGTTTTGGCCCAAGGCTCTCCCGTCACAAGATGCCTTCGCTCTTGAATCTCTTGAATATATTGAAGTGGGTCTTCATCCTCACAAATTTTTACGTGCCACAATCACGCTTATATCTAAAGTGTCTGGGTATTTGCACTCTTAGATCTTGCCATGAGGCTGCTCAGCAGTTATTGAAAGGAGTGCTGCTCTTCTCCAATAATGGCAACTGTGTCAGTCTCGTCCCTCCTCCCAGTCTCCCCATGTCTTTAGTGGTGTTGAACGCCCTTGCCATCTCTGTCTATTTCCATCCGGGCAGAGCCCTGAGCCTCTGCGCATAGAGAGTGATATCGTCCGCGCTCCGCGCTCCGCGTTCCACCCTTAGGACGCATCAGTCTCTCTTCGATGGCCTCCTATCCTCTGTCCATGTCTTCTTCGCCTCCACATAGTGTGTCTCTATCAGGGCTTGCTTCCCTGGGGCGGTGAGAGGGTCTTCCCTCTTTGTCGTCCTCACTCCCCTGTGGATTCTCCTCTGACCCCATAGTCCCGATACTACTGTCACTGTCTGCTTTTCTCTCGTTCTCGAAGCGAAGCCTCATTAACATTTTGTCTTCCCGCTGCTTTCCCTTGGCTCGATCTGTAATCCTGCGTTCCCCCTTCCCTGAGGGCCCAGTAGCACTCCTATCTGCCTGTGGGGCAGCCATGCTGGTTTTCCTACTCCTGTAGAGTTACCCTAACCTTCTTCATATCCCTTCCCCATCCTCATCATCTAAATGTGGCAAGTCTGTCTTAATCTTCACCGCCTTCAAAGAGCATCTCTCTCTGCTCTCGTCTCTGTGCCGCTCACATCTCCGCTCCTCTTCTTCCGTGCGTTAACGTTCTTTAACAAGCTGCTCGACTTCTAACCTCCTTTTCTCTTTCATTATTTACAATTGCCTTTCCCACTCTTCTTCTGCTTTCCTCCTTGCTATGCCCTCTAGCTCTGTTTTTTAACTCCTTTTCTTCTCTTTCTCATGCTTCTGTTCGCTCTGTCTCCTTTCACAACCTTTCACTTTCCTCCTTCCCTTCCCTTTCCCTTCTATGTACTTTCTCCATTACCTATGTCCATTCATTTGCTTCCCCCTCTCGCGTCTTTACTACTTAGTAGTTCCTTCCCCAAGTGCCCTGTCTCACTTGAGCGGCCAGAGGGAGGGTTTGCATGTGAATCCATGCCAGACCCATGCTGAAGAAGAATAGTTACTTCCCTCATCCAATGACAGTCCTCTCCCTAAGCCCCTCATCTGGCAGCCCTTTTTAGATTTGGTAAGCACGTAAAGTGGCAGTATGACCAAGAGGAGCCGCAGAGGGGCTGGAAGGAGGGTTTGCATGTAAATCCATGCCAGACCCATACTGGAGAACAATAGTTACAGGTAAGTAACTTGTTTCTTCTCCAGCATGGGGTCTGGCATGGATTCACATACTCATGAATAACGAATGCATAGCAGTAAAACATTACACAACCACGGGAGGTGACAAGGCTCAACAGAAGCAATCAACTCTTACCTCTGACACAGACACACCTCAAGCGAACAGGTTGCGTAGCACTGCTTAGCCGACTCTGGACTCCTCCCTGGAATCCCTGTCGATGCAGTAGAATTTTGTGAAGGTGTGCGTGGACCTCCACGTAGCTGAACTGCAGATGTCCAGCAGGGGCACACCAGATAGGAACGCCATCTTTGCAGCGATCGCTCTGGTGGAGTGGGGTCTTGGACGGCCGGGCAGTGGTCGGTTCGCCAACCAATGACAGTGCATGATGCAGCCAACGATCCACCTTGAGATGGAAGCCTTGGACAAGGCCTTCCCATGGTTCACAGGACCTAAATTCATGAACAGTTGACAAGCCTTCCGAAAATGCTTTGTGTGCGTCATGTAGAACTTCAGGGCACAAGCTACGTCCAGCGAGTGCAAACCCTTTCAGCCGGTGATGGAGGCTTTTGGAAAAAAACAGGTAACACCAAAGGCTTGTTGAGGTAGAATTCCGATGGAACCTTCGGCATAAAAGAGGGGTGCATCCGCAGCACCACCCTAGATTCGTGGAAAGTCAGATATGACTGTTTGCAGAATAGGGTCTGAATCCCACCTACCCGCCTGGCAGAGGTGATGGCCACAAGGAAAGCTGTTTTCCATGAGTGGAACTTGAGAGGGGCCTGATGCATAGGCTCGAAGGGGGCCCCCATGAGCCTTGTCAGCACCATGTTGAATTCTCACGCCGGGGCAGGAGCCTTCACCGGCGGGAAAGATTGAAAAAATACTTTGAGGAACTCCTTGACGAGTTGATAAGAGATTTTCCTGGAGACCTGGTGTAGCAGGAGATAGCTGTCAGATGCACCTTGATAGTGGCGTACACCAGTCGGGTCTTGGCCAAGGATAGCAAGTATGGAAGAATCTGCGGGCCGTTATCCTCAGAGGGGTAATCTTCTGAGACCCGCATCACGTAGCAAAACACTTCCACTTGTGACCCTAGCACTTCAAAGTCGACAACGCCCTGGCCTTGGCGAGGACGTCCCTGCAGTCCCGAACTCATGTCCTCCAAAATCTAGGGATGCAGGAGCCAAGCCCTCAGGTTCAGCGACCCTGGGTCATGGTGAAGGATTCCGCCTCCTTCTCTGGTGAGAAGATTTGGAATCACTGGCAGCTTGACCAGAGGTGACGCTGACAGGCTGAGAAGGTCCGGATACCAAATCTGCCTCGGCCATGGCAGGGCGATGAGTATCATCCTGTATTGGCACTGTCTGAGTGTGTTGATTACTCATAGCAGGAGAGGCAACAGAGGAAACAAGTACAGTAATATCCCTTCCCAGGGGAAGGAGACCGTGTCCCCCTGGCTCCTCGGTTGGTGGAATCTGCTGGCAAACATCTGGCATTTGGAGTTCACTGCCGTCACAAACAGATCAATCTGGGGCCTGCCCCACTTGGCGAAGATGTGGTCCACCTGGTCCTGCCGAATCTCCCACTCATGGCATGATTGCAATTCCCTGCTGAGGGAGTCTGCAATGGTGATCTTGAGTCCTGCTAGGTGGAGGGGATGAGGAACATCTCTTGTACGACCGCCCAGCGCTCTGCAAGCTTGCGGAGGACTTGTGTCGCAGGGCAGTCGTACAAGAGATGTTCCCTGATGTAGAACATGGTGGGGGTGTTGTCCGTGAAGAGCCTCACCACCTTGCACCTCAGAGAGGTATCAGGTAATATTATCCCCATATATATGGTTACAGTAAATAATATCGCCGGGAAAAGGTTGTGGCGATATTATATGGGTGACCATATATATGGGGACAGGGGCAAAAAAAAAAAAAAATACTAAAAAAATCGCCCATTCTTTGGCGATATTTTTGCATGGCGAGATTTTTGTGGCGACATTATTACATGTAACCCTCAGAGACAGATGGACAGACTTGAGGGCCCAGAACACTGCTGTAGCTCCAGAATGTTGAAATTAAGATCTTTCTCCACTGGCAGCCATAGGTCTCTGGCATGCAAACGTCAGGTGTGGGCTCCCCAGCCAGGGAAGCGTCCGCAGTGACTGTCTCCTGCTATGGCGGGTTTTGAAACCTATGCCCCAGGTGATGTTGAAGCAGACGCCCCACTACCCTATCCCCGACGCAACTCCTCGTCGAGCGGGATCTTGTCCGCAAAGCGTCCGGACACCTGTATCCAGCGAGCGTCCAGGAACTCCTGAAGAGGTTGCATCTGCAACCTGCAGAGCCGGATGAGGTAGATGCAGGATAACATCATGGCGAGCAATGACTTGATGGTTTGCACCGTGGCTGTCTTCATCGACAATAGGTGCTGCACCTTCGTTTGAATGGCTGCTACCCTCTCTTCCGAGGGTGACGTCAGGCAGGACACCGTATTGAGTCTGGCACCTAGGAACAGTGCGTTCTGTGATGGTGTCAAGCAGGACTTTGGATAGTTGATGAGGAATCCCAGATCCTTCAGTAGCTGGACGGTTGCCTCCGTCTGTCCGACGGCCAACAACCGCAAGCGGGCCCCGATGAGCCAGTTGTCGAGATACGGGTATACGTGTATACCCCATAGACGTAGATGGGCCGCCGCTGGTGCCAGGCATTTTGTAAACACTCTGAGGGCCGACTTCAATCCGAAAGGTAGGGCCTTGAACTGGTAGTGCTGGTCCTGCACTATGAAACGCAGAAAACGTCAATGTTTCTTGTGAATGGGGACTTGCAAATAGGCGTCCTCCAGGTCCAGCGTCGTCAAGAAGTCTCCTTTCTCCAGTTGGCTGAGCATGTGCTGCAACGTGACCTTCCTGAACTTTTGGGACTTCAAGTATTTGAGGAGACATCGCAGGTCTAGGATGGGCCTCCAGCCCCCTGTCTTATTTCTGACCAGAAAGTATCTGGAATAGACTCCGGAGCCCCAGAGCCATTTGGGAACTAACTCTGTCACCCCTTTTCGCAGCATGGCCCGTACCTCTTCTAAGAGCTGAGGGATGTGCTGATGGGTAACCAGAGGGATCTGTGGACACCTGCGTTGAAACTCCAAGGTGTGCCCTTGGGCGAGTGCGTCCAGCACCCATCTGTCGGTAGTGACCTTCTTCCACTCGCTGATGAATCTCATCAGCCGGTCACCCACTGGGGTGCAGGCGTGTGGGCCCGACGACCCATTCGGTTCGGGCCTGTTTTGGAGCCGGCGTCCTGGCATATGGGTGGCACTGTCCTTCGCTACCGTAGGCCTGGGAACGGCCACTGTAGGCTTCCTGGGTCGTGGATCTGGACGGCTGACGGTACAAAGAGGAGAAACCTTTGGAAGACCTGCTCGACTTTACCCTTGAGGAGTAAAAAGAAGAGCGCTGCTGCTGGAGAGTGCCCAAGGAATGGGCTGTCTCTGTATCATCCTTGATGGCCTGGAGGCACTCGTCGACGACTTTCCCAAACAAGTTATCTCCGTCGAAGTGCATGTCCAACACCTTCACCTGGACCTCCTGCCGGAAATTCGTGGCCTTCATCCAGCTTTGTCTACATAGGCAGACACCGCTCCCTATCTGCCGGAACCCCATGTCGGCGACCTCCAATGACACTGTAATGGCGTGATCAGACGCAACTTCCCCCTCCTAGAAAAGAGCGATTGCCTCCATCCTCTTACCACCGGGGAGGAACGCCAGAATAGGCCCCAGTTTGTACCACAGCCCCCTGTCTAACCTGGCTAGGATCGCCAGTGCATTGACCACCTTGATAGTGGACGCTACAGTGTAAATCACCTTCCTTCCAATGGCATCCATCTTATTCTCCTCGCTGTCCGGAGGGTCCGAAGGCGACGAGGATGGGTTAGCCAACCTTTTCCTCGTGGCTGCCGATACCGCAGAATCCGGCGATGGCTGACACGATACTTCTTCTCCAGCTTATTCTGTTTGGCTGGAGCCGTGCAAGGGTTCTTCAGGAGGGCCAGGCCCTCTTCCCACAAGTCGTCCAGAAGGGATACCCCCTGATTGTCTTCCTCTTGGCCTCATGCCTATGGTACAAGAAACCCCCTTTCTGGTTTCTTAGGGCACAAGCTGAAAACGCTTGCAGGCTCTGGCGATCATGGAGTGGAATGACCCCACCTCGTCCTGTTGGGATGCCTTAGGTAGCGCATCCAAACGCGGAGACTTGCTGTCCTATGCAACGATATCCTCATTGTCGTCTGTAGTCGTGGCCGCATCTGTCCCCGTGTCTGGGTCTGCTGGGGGAGAAGGGGCCAGACGCAGATGAGGAGGCTAAAATGGCATCGGATGACACTTCCTTTTCTTAGTTGGAGGCTGAATGGGGGACTGAGGGACCACTGGAACCGGGCCCGGTGGCATCCTCTTCTGGATCTCTGACACTTAGGTGTGAAGTGTCGACAGAATGTCCAGAGACACATCCCTCTGCTGAGCTGGGTGGATCGGAAAACTAGGCCCCGGGCCGTTATCTCCGTCGTCCTCCTCTTCCACATCCTTGTGGAATACGATATGATATGATATTGTATTTATAGCGCGCCTATACACAAGTGTTTCAAGGCATGACGAGGCATGGGAAGGGAACACAGGGGAACAAGACAGCGATCTTACTAGACCAAGTGACATTGAGATTGTGCAAGTGCAGGGAGAGGGGAGGGGGAGAAGTACAGGAAATAGAAAGTACAGAAAATAGAAGTACAGAAATACAAGGTTGGCGGTAAGGGGTTAACAGCGCCGGTAAAGGTGCCGTTGCCGTTAACCCCTTACTGACGCATTACAAGGCCCTTTAGCGGGTCCCGGTAAGGGCGGCTGATTTTACCAGGTGCCCTTAGTGGGAGCCGCTAAAGGACCAGCATGCTAACAATGGGCCTGTTATTAACGGGCCCGTTGTTAGCATGGTCCCCATTCCCATTGAGCCCTATGGGGGCTCGAATGGGAATGGGGATGGGTTCCCTGAGTGGGGAAATATCGGGTCCTCCAAGGTTGGAATGGCCCAGTAATTCCCCATTCAGGGAACCCGGACCCGGTATGCGGTAAGGGGGTAGCCATGGCGCTTATAGCGCCATGGCTACCTCCAACCTCGCAATGACCCCCACAAAATCAACAAAAGCACAAAAACAAAACTAGAAAAATTATGTGCGGCCAGCAGGTGGCAATGCAAGGGTTAAGTGCAGGTGATTGGAAAGTGCAGGGAAGGGGACTGTAGGGTTACAGATACAGCCCCAAGTGCAGGGTTGCGAGGCAGCAGAGCAGGTGTGCAACTGGGGGGGGGCAGGTAACCAGTGCAGTCACAGACAGGTGATCAGCAGGGAAGAGGAAGCGAGAAGGCAGAAGCAAAGATGAAAGTCTTGAGCAGCTTCCGGAACCGGAGATGGTTCTGCTCAAGTTTCAGAGAGGCAGGGAGGCTGTTCCAGAGGGAGGTGCCAGCCGAAGAGAGGGATCTGCCTCCAGCTCTTTGCCTGGAAAAGTGATTGACCATCAAGGAGTTGGAGGTGGAAGAGCAAAGAGCTTGAGTAGGGGCATACTTCAGAAGAGAAAGCTGGAGGTATTTTGGTCTGAGGCCCCGGAAGGCCTTGTGGACAATGCAAAGGGTCTTGAATGTGATTCTTGCAGCCACAAGGACTCCTGCTCCTAGTTGCACATGGACAAGACCTCCATGGCTTGAGCCACAGCCTGGGAGGGCTGTTTCGGGGCCGCCTCACCCCCCCAACATTCTTTTCTTCCCACCTGCAGGGCTTGAACCGGGGCCTGAGCTGGTTTCCCCCCTTCTGGCGTGCCAGCAGACTTTGCCAAAGTCACTGCAGCAATGTTGCGCCTTGGGGGCAGGGATACCTTCTGTGCTGCGGGGCTACCTTCACAGGGTCAGCTCCCTTAGCCGTCGCGAGAGCAGCTACCCCCAACACTATCGTCGTCAAAGTCTTAGCCTGTGCTGATTGGACCTGCTTGGGCAGTTCGGCCTTCTTCTTCTCCTCCGTCCACGGCTTCTCTGACTTTTCCTGCAGTGTAGCCAGGGTAGACGATTTCCTTTTTGAGGAGGAGCTCGATTGCCGGCTGGCAATGGAGGCAGAGGGTGATGTCGATCATGCTCTATCCACCTTGGGACCTGCTTCCCCGGCGCACCTGTTGAACTCAGACTTGCGGTTCTTGGCCTTGTCTTCGGCCCCCATGGATGAGGTGCTCTCAAAGGACTTAGAAGACTTCTCCTTGGACCGGCCATCCTAGGTGAGGCATGACCCTGCTTGGGGCATGGGAAGAGGCCTACGTGTTAAGCCACACTTCCAGTCTAATGTGTCTGTCCCTCGTCATCTTCTTGGAGAACCTGAGGCATATCTTGCACTCCACCTCCTTATGGTCTGGGTGCAGGCAGTGAAGGCATTACAGGTGCTTGTCTTCCACAAACACATTCCGTTGCCCGCATTTGATGCAGGGCTTGAAGAGGGACCTTCCCTCTTTCTTCTCCTCCGTCATGGTTGGAGGGCGCGAAGAAGGGCCGATGGCCTTCTGGAGTCTTCGACAATCTTCGCCCTTGAGAGGTGCTGAAATCCACAGACAACGAATCCCTGATGTTGGCAGATGGAGAAAAGAGCACACAGGCTCTTTTGGAACAAAAATAGAACCTTTTTCTGTTGTAAACACGATAAAACGTAGAAGTAGCTCACAGAGGACTCCCAACACTGAAGCATGCAGTAAAAATCTGAAGATGGCTGGGGCAGGAGGGGCTTAGGGAGAGGACTGTCATTGGATGGGGGCAGTATAACCCAGAAGACAGTGATTGGTTTAAAGGAGAAATACAGTTTGTAAGTGAAAGTGAAACTGTTTTTTCATTTACCAAGGATTCCCAGGCTGACGACGAGGAATATTCATGAGCATGTGAATCCATGCCAGACTCCATGCTGGAGAAGCTCCCGTCTTTGGGCCATGGCATTGCCAAGTTGCCCTTAGTATAGCGAGTCCATTCTGTGCTATATTTGCATATTTTATCTTAATATCGCAGGAGAGACTTGCATAAGTGTTGGAGAGGTGTATCCCTTATTTCGTCACCTTATGTAATACTTGTCAATACTTACTTGACCTCAAATCGAGATGTCGACACATCCAATTTTCACAGGCAATTTTGCAATTTACAATCTCAATACTGTCTCTCAAATACCATGTATCCAAATCATGACAGTGCAATGAAATCTTTTCCTTGGCCGCTAAGGGTCACCACCTTCACTGGGGCCATGCTCTGTGCACTCCCCCACTGTGGCCCTTTGCCCTGAAGGCTCAAATCAGACTTCCACTTGTGCACTTCTCAAGCTCTGCCCCAATGGCCAAACACTAGTTCTCAAACTCAATCGACAGTCTAACCACTGAAATCCAACACTTCCAGTGCACCTCAAGTGATATTAAACAACCTTGCTAGTGACGTCACCAACACCTTAGAGGAAATAATTCTTGATGCCCGACCCTTCAACATATATGTGTGCTTATTTACTCCCCTAACACAGCGACAAACATGACATAACACATACATGGCCGTTTTCCTGCCTCACTAACAGGTTTAACCATTAAGTCCCTCTTCTCTAGCGTCGCCACATAGGTATACATCTCAGAGAGATAAATTAGGAAACCACCTTCCGTGATATAAGCTAGCTTCTCCCGCTAACACCTATACACAGGTAAACCATACATAATCATCCATGAACCAAGCTAAATTTCCTAACTCACAGGGAAACCATTATTTTAGTTTTTTTTCCTTTTTCAAAGTTTTTTCATCTGAAAGCTAAGCTGACCATCTAAGCTGACCGACCAAACTGACCGCCTAAAGAACGGGTAATCCTTACACAGAACAAAAACCACAACACAAAACATCAACTTGCCACTCGGCCGTCTGGTTTGCTAGGTGTCCCAAGGGAGCGGGCAGGAATTTCCTCCAAAGGCGGCTCCTGTTTTTGTTTCTCTTTTTGGCCATGCATGGATTTAGGCATTGGTTTCTGCGGGTCGTCGCACAGCTCCTCAGGCATACCATACGGCGGGATGAGGCCGTTTACTGCAAAAAGGTCCTCTATTACCACTTGTTGGAGAGCGGCAAGTTACTCCAATTATCAGCACAGAGACACTTGGGCCCATCAAAAACTCCCCACCGCACAAACGGAAGGCGCAGCCATGGGGCAAAGTCCACTGTCTTTATTTTCTATTAGTACCCGGTGAGAGTCAAGCAGAATGCAACACGCATTCTGATTGGCTCTCGCCGGGTCCTTACCTGGCCAGGAATCCCTCCGTCGGGATTCCACGGCCTTTGTCTGCGGCAGGGGGCGTGGCAGCCTCTCCCCGCTCCGAGCCTCCCCGCGGCTGAGAGGCTGCCTTCGCCCCTCGCCGGGGACTCAGGTAAGTCTTTTTTTTTTTTATTCCCTTCCCTCCCTCCCACCCGCCCCCCCCAACTTACCTTCTTGTTCCTGCGTCCCTGTCGTGGGACGAGGGAAGCCTCCAGCCGTGTGGAGACTCGGAGCTCCACATGGTTGGAGGCTTCCCTTGTCCCCCACCGGGGACGCAGGTATGTTTGTTTTTTTTTTTCTTCCCCCGTCCCACTCCTGCTCTCCCAACCCCACTTACCTTCTTTTTGAACCTTTTTCGGGAGCGGACGCGCCGGGTACAAGTGTTCCCAGCGCGTCCGCCCCCGATGGCCGCCGCCATGGAAAGGGAAAACGGACTCCGTTTTCCCTTTCCATGGCGGCAGCCATTTTCTTGGTCATTTTTTTTTTTCTGTCCTGAAACGCTGCAGCGTTTCGGGACCAAAAAAAATGCTTTTAGTGCCCCGGCCACGCACATAATGAGGGCCGGGGTACTAATAGCAATATAACCCGAGCGCGGGGGCATTACTGACTCAGGTTATGCCCCGGGGCCTTAGGTAAGGCCCTTGCTTCCTTCGAGGCCTTACCTATGGGCCCTGGGGCATTACCTGAGTCGGTAATGCCCCTGCCGCTCGGGTTATATTGCTTAAATAAACAACAGGGATCTCACTAGAAACACATAAATACTCCAGGGTTCTCGTCTTCTGAGCATGTGTCACCCAGTTTTATTCAGGTGTGATGTCGCAAAACCAAGCTCCATCCCCGAAATGTATCGGGCATTCACATTGGTTCAGCTTTGTGAAGAGTATGACTATATATAAAGATATGTATGTGTTTCTGTCATCTAGCTGCGTGAGTAATAAGCATGTGTTTCGTGTCTGTATGCAATAAACTAATACATGTTCGTGTAACTTCGTGAATAAATGGCATGTACATAATGTCTAAGTGTGGCAATGTTGTGATGCCAGTGATGATGTCGCTGATTTCTTGATTTGCGGTCAGTCGACTGGGTATGGCCTGAATGCCTGTCTGAGAGAGTAACGTTTCTCACATATGCAACATATCGACGATGGTGGTGACGGACCTAACAGTCAGGTGCATCTGTCTTGTCTCAGTCTTCGGGCTGAGAGTCATGTGGGGGTCATGAGGGCCATACTTGGACCTCCTTTTCAATGGCCAAGAGTTGACAGCGAGGAGTCAGATCAGGGAGGTCCCTGGACCAGCAGGGAAGAAGATGGCCCTGCAGATCAAGGGGGAGGCGCTGTGATGGGTAAGTCAAGTCCAGAAGAAGAAGGAGAAAGGCATTATCCTGTGCGGGAGCACCACTGACAGCCGACCTAACTACAGGAATTTGATGTAGATCTCCCATGACCATAATATCATGCAAGTTGACGCTGTTGTGACATCCACTTGTTGTGGGTGCTAGTTATATGATGTGCTTGTTTTGTTTGATTATGAAAAAAAGAGGAGTGCTATATATGGGCTTTTAAGGGAGTTGGTGGCGCACAACGTCATCGCGTGCTGCACATAAAGGGGCAGCCCGCTCCACAGTCCTCATTGTGAGCGTCGGGGCCCTAGACGAGAACAGACTCTCTGTGTCATTATTTTCAACATGAGCAGGCTGCCCCAAGGCACGGCCTGCCCGACTCAACAGCTACTACTTAACAAAGAGAAACAAATGCAGCCCAGATTGGGCCCTGCTGATGGTGTGGGGTAGGTGGACGGGGTCTTTGTGTCACCTGCACCTCTAGAGATGGCTTTCAGCGTGGCAGTAACTGCTTTAAAACGTCCCAAGTCCCATCACAGTTGAGTCAGTTGGACAATAAGTTACCCATAATGACTGCCCCAGTCTCTACGCGACTGAGCGTTTGTGTCATATTAGATGTTTTTGTGCCTGTAGTGTTGGAATTTGAGTACTTTTTTTTTCTTTTACAATTCAAGGATTATGTGGCACAATAGAGTAGTATTGGTGCCACTGTACTAGTGATTTTAGTGGAAATGTCGTGGGAGCATTTGTGCTAAAGAACTGGAGTGTTTGTGTAAGTGCTTGTGACAAAGTGCATTTTTATCGCACTACTGATATTCTTTCTGTCACTTTACGAACGGTCTTTTGGCACATTTCAATGGTGTTTATAACTCATAGCTGTAGATGTTTCTGGCACAAAACTAGAGTGTTTTTACAACACAGCTGCAATGCCAGTATCATGCTTCCTTGTGTAGTCTGATGAGAGGTGCAGATTTGAGTCCAGAAACAAAAACCTTTGTTAAAGAATATCAGTGAGTCCCCAGTCAGCTGGGTGCAATGATCTCAGTTGTCAGTCAAGAGGTGGTGGAAGTTTTCGAATAAAGAACCCGAGACAACCAGAAACGGACTAAAATAGAATCAAAGACACCCCGAAGATTCCAACAGGTCATGAACCATGAACCACAAGAATTGTAAATTCTTGTTGTTCATGGCTAATTGATTAAGCAAAGCATTTGCATTTTTACCCAAAGTGTAGCTTGCATGGACACAATGCTCCAACCTCGTTAATTTGCTGTGGGTGGTTGTGAGGTTTAAAAGCTACCATTTGGCAGATTTAAAGGAACATGAGAAAATGATTCAAGATGAATGTTTGAGCAAGTACGATAAGGGGGCTATGGAGGGGAATATAGGGATTCTTGGGGATCAGGAGAAGCCACCCACTAAGTGATGAAACCCAGGAGGAGGAGGTGAGGGGAGGCCCAGCCAAAAAGCCTAGGAAGAAAAGAGTGGGCAAGAGTGGCCGAAGGCAGAGGGACAAGCCCATGGTGGGAGCAGGAACAAGAGCATCATGGTGGTGAAAATGCGAGGGACCAGTGCAGTAGAACAGTGTCTGAGGTCAGGGGGATGCTCCCAACTGTCATTATTTAATCGCCCATGGGAAAGGTGGGCCCAGTTGGCTAAACCTCAACATGGCAGAGAAGCTCCACCTGTGCGTATGAATCGTCACAGAGATGGAATGGCTATTGTATATAGCAGATAAAACAAAATAAATATCTAATGGCGGGTGGCACTGCAAAGGTAGAGGATGATCTTTAGACGCATTGGGGGTCATTATGACCCGGGCGCAAAGGGATACCGGCACCGGTAATGACACCGGTGCTGGTAATCCCTTTACGCCCTATCCCGAGGTCCCTTTACGGGTCCTTCCTGAACGCCTGGTTTTAGCAATAATTGCGGTACCGTTATTGCCGTCTTCCCATTGAGCCCTATGGGGGCTCAAATGGGAATGGGGAATGGCATTTCAAATGGGGACTTACCGGTCCCGCAAAGGGCGGAATGGACCGGTAAGTCCCCATACCACCAATTCGGTGGCGGTACCGGTATTGGTGCTAGTCATGGCACTAATAGCGCCATGACTAGCACCAACCTCGGAATGAGGGCCATTGACACTGTTGGGCCTGGACTGGGCCTTTGAAAGGAGGACAGACACACCGATGGAGGATACACGTCTCTCTTTATTCTCATACATCTACTAACTGAACTCCCAGCTCCTCCCCTCCTTCTGACGTACTACCCACGTGATATCTCTCACGTGGTAGGGTTGCAATCTCTTAAGGAGATACGAGCCCTGCAGTAGCATAGGCCCGTAACATCACCCCCGGACGAAATGTCCTTGCATCAAGTTCAACACTCTTCGACCAGGCGAGCTGGTCTCTTTATAGCGCTCTGAGGTCGGGTGCTGGTACCTTCTTGAGGATCTTCTTCAGGTCTCTCAGTCCTCTTGACTCCAGGCCGAGGAGAGAACCTTGGAGGCGTCCACAGTGTGTCTCGCCCATCCACTCTCATCGCTTCAGGGTCTGGGGGTTGGAGTCCCTCGGAGTCCGTGGTTGTCGCCAACTTGAACTTTGAGCAGTTCCTTGTGATTTCTCTTTCTTCGTTTTCGGCGGTCACCATTGTTCCTCTCACGGCCGTGACCTGCAGAGGCTGCGGGGAGAATCTAGGGTCACTCTTCTTTACTGTTGGCTGTTGGACGAAAACCTCGTCTCCTACTTGAAAGTCTTTCGGACTTGCTCGCCGCTTTCATCGGTTTGGGTGCGGGCCCTTTCTTTACTCTGCGCGTCTCTCTCTAGGAGTTGCGTGTCTATGTCCGGTCTGTTCAACGGGTGTTGTATGATCCTTGTGCGAACTTGGTACTTTACCATCAGTTCAGCCGGGGTCTTGTTTGTCGCTTCATGCGGCGTGTTCCTGTAGTCCCGAAGCATTCTGCACAGAGCTTGGTGGAGGTCTACATTTTCTAGCTTGGCCCTTTGTACTGTTTTCTTGATAGATGACATTAACCGCTCCGCCATGCCATTCGCTTGGGGCCATAGTGGTATTATTTTCTGATGTTTAAACCCCAGGTGTTTTGCCAACTTTGAGAAATCATGTCCGCAGAAAGGGGGTCCGTTGTCAGATTTGATTACGTCTGGTATGCCCCATTCACTCACTACTTCATCAAAGATTGCCGCTACTTGTGCAAAGGCTGTGGATGATGACCTTTTGACAATAGGGAACCGTGAGTGTTCGTCAATGAACAGGAGTAGGTATTCTCCTGACTCTAGGGGCCCGTAGAAGTCAACCGCCACCCTTTCCCACGGGCGTTCCGGAATCTGTGTCACTTGCAGAGGTGCGGGTGCCTCCTCTCTGGCCGTGCATTTGCACGCAATGCAGTTTCTTACCCATCGGTCAACTAAAGCATCGAGGAAAGGAAACCATACGTGGCGTCGTAGTTGCCGCTTGGTGTTGTCTGCGCCTCTGTGCCCTTCGTGTGCTGTCTTGATTATCTCAGACCTCAGGGCTGTTGGGATTACTATTCTGCACCCTCTGAGAAGTATGGTGCTGTCTTGTACCGCCAGCTCTGAGTGAACTCTTGCAATCCTTTCTACTTCGTCTCGATTTGCACCTGGGTGTGTTGACAGTACTCTCTTGTAGTCTTTCCACTTGTTGTGTTCTGTGAGTTCGATCGCCAAAGCCATGGATGGGTCCGCTGCTGTAGCGAGTGCCACTGTTTCTAGTGACATTGCCGGAGGTAGTGCGTTGGTGGTGACGTAGCTTACGTATTCTATGTCGCCTTGTCTTGGCGTTGACGTTCCGGAGGGGTGTCTCGACAGATAGTCGGCTGGATTGTGTTCACCTCCCGGTCGGTGAATGATGTGAAAGTCATATTCTTGAAGTCGGATGCCCCATCGTTCGATTCTGGGGGGCATTTTTGTCCGTGGGTTCCCAAACAGCGACAGGAGGGCCTGGTGATCCGTTACAAGGGTGAATCTTTTCCCAATGATGAAGTTGTGAAAATGTTCACATTCCCAGACTGCTGCTAGACTCTCTTTTTCCGCTTGGGAGTATGCGGCCTCGGGGGGCGCGAGTGCTCTGCTGGCATATGCCACTACATGCCTCGGGTGAGCGTCAGTGCCGTTGGTCTGGGCGAGTATAGCACCTAGTCCCACCGGACTCGCATCGACCACTATTTCAGTGTGCCACTCCGGGTCGAAGTAGGCCAGTTTCCGCGCTTCTGCTAAGGACTGTTTAATGGAGTCAAACGCCTCCTGGCATTCGGCAGTCCAGGCGAAGAGCATGTCCTTCTGGAGCAACTTCCGAAGGGGTTCCGTGATGGTGGCATAGTGGGGTATGTATCGGGCGCAATACCCAGCCATGCCCAGGAAGGACCGGACGTCGGCTATCTGTCTTGGGGCTTGCAGATTGAAAATAGTGGCCACTTTGTCAGGGTCTGGTGTCATCCCGTCGGCTGAGAAGATGTGACCGAAAAATTTTAACTTGCTTTTGCTGAATCTGCATTTATCCACGTTTAACGTGAGGCCTGCGTCTTGGATGGCTTTGCACATGGCGCGAAGGGCTGTGTCATGTTCTTCACGGGTGCGCCCAAATACCAGTATGTCGTCGCTGTAGTTCAGCGTGCCTTTGATCGGACGTATGAGTTGCCTAATGGCTTCATGAAAAATTTCTGCAGCTGACGAGATGCCGAAGTTTAGGCGTTTGTACCGATACAACCCGTCGTGTGTGGCAAACGTGGTGATCCCTCTGGATTCCGGGTGGAGTACCATCTGGTGGTAACCCTGGTTCAAGTCCAGTTTAGAGAAGAGGGTGGATTTATTCAATTGAACTATCATATCTTCAATTCGTGGCCCAGGATGCCTTTCACGTTGGATTGCTGTGTTGGCTATGCGCATGTCGACACAGAGTCTGAGACGTCCACCCTCCTTTGGTACTATTACCAACGGGGGAACCCATGGGGTCGGACCCGTGGCTGGTTCAATTATCCCGTCAGTTAGGAGTTGATTGAGTTCTGCCGACACTGCGGCCTGAAGATGGAAGCCAACTCTTCTCGGGTGTTGTGGTACAGGACGGACGGTGGGATCTATGTGGAGTTTCACAGGTGGTCCTTTCATTTGACCCAGGCCTTTGCAGATAAGAGGGAACTCTTTCAGGATGTCATTGCGCGACATCGTTCCAGTTTGGGTGAGCGCTGATGCGAGGAAGAATACTTTTTCCCGCGCCTCCAGTGTTGGGTCCGTCGACCAAATTCTGTCCCCTTCATCGACGTGTATGTCTATGAGTCCCAGGCACGACGCAGTGCTGTAACTGAGTAGGCATCTGCCTTTGGTAGGGCTGCGAATGACGTGGATGTCTGTCGTGGTGGAGTGGTTACCATGGATGAGTCGGCGGCTGAAGAACCCAATCGATTGCAGAGGAGTTGTGGCCCCCCATTGGTATATCTTGGAGTTTGAGGGTGTCAGGGGCGGCCGGTTAGGGATCTGTTTGAATTCGTTCTCACCCATTATGTTGACGGTGGCTCCCGAGTCTACAAGGAAACAGAATTGTTGTCCTGCTATGTCAACGGGAATCTTGGGTGCCTCTCGGGCCTCGCCTTCATCCATGATGAGATTCACATATTCGTCGTGTGGATACTGGTTGTATTGGTCGAATTCCTGTTGGCCCCCTTGTGATCCTCCCTCGTATGATGAGGATTGTTCCGGGGGCCCGTCATATTCGTCTCTGATGTGGGACACTTGCTCTTCACCCTCGGGCTCTTGACTGTCCTCCATGGGGTACACTTCTTCGACTACTCTGACGTACCTCCGTGGATTTTGGGCGAATGGACGTGGTTGGTAGGCCTGGGTTAGGGGGTTTCTGACCGGCGTTCTGAATTGAGGGGCGATTGGGAACTTTTGTGTCGGGAACGGTCTGCCTTCCCTGCAGACTGATTGGAAGTGTCCCTCTCTGCCGCAGTTGCCGCATCTCTGTGAAATGGCGGGGCAGGTTCCCGCGTGAGGGAAAGACATTCCACAGCGGTAGCATTGGCGTTGGGTCCTTGGCGTCGTGGAATAGTTGGGGTTGACTCCCTTATCCCCTTGTCTTGCGTTGCTAGCCTGTAGCGCTGCGACGGTTTCGGCTTTCTCTTGTCTCGTCGAGGCTGTGTTCGAGATTTGGGACACTTGCTTTTCAACCCTCTCTAGAATTCTGGCCATCTGGCTCACTTCCTCTATGGAGATAGGTTTTTTGAGGAGTTGTTTCTTTAGGGTTTGAGATAAACAGCCTTCAATAATCCTCAACCGTATGGCTTCGTCGAGTGAGAAGGCTTCAAATTGGCAGTTGGCCCCTTTAATTCGCAGGCGGGTTATGAATTCATCAATGGTTTCATCGACTCTCTGTGTGCATAGGTTGAATATGTATCTTTCATAGTCTCTGTTGGGTTCAATTACTAATCTTCTGTTTATGGCTGCTATTAGTGTTGGAAAGTCAGCTTGTTCAGCGGGGGGAATGGTCTTGGTAAGGATTTTGATGTCATTGCCCGCCAGGTTTAGGAACATGCTACGTAGCCGAGGGGACTTGTCTTCCCCGGCAGCATCAATGAAGGTGTTAAAGTCCTCCAGCCAATCAGTCCATCTTGGGCCTTTGTCCGCTTGTGGCATCATTGAAAATGGGGGAGGCATGCGCCATGCTGTAGTCGCTGTGTTCCTTGCAGGGGCTGGGGCATTTGGTGGTGTTTGGTCCTGAGGTGAGCTCATGCTGAGGGATTATACAGCAGACCGTGTGTCTCAGATTATGCGTTGTCTGACCCACCTCTGACGACTTGCAGTCTTCCGTTGCGCTTGCTGTAGGGTCGTCGTGAAGTCAGCGTGGGCCGCGTGGTGCTTGGCACGTGGGTTCTCTGTGGCGCGGTGGTGCGGTTCTGTTGCAGGGAAGCAGGCCTGGGTGGAGGAGGTGGACTTGTCCGCAGCGCGTATGCGCTGTCCGCTCAGTGAGGAGAAGACGGGCCTGGGATCAGGCTCGGCGCCGGGCTCAGGAGACGCCCGCGGCGCGGATGCGCTGTTGGCGCGGCAAGGAGGAAGCCGGCCTGGGATCAGGCTGGGCGTAGGCCGCGGTGCGGAAACGGCGCCGACGCGGTGAGGAGGAGGCGGGCCTGGGATCAGGCACGTGCGCCAGGCTGGAAGGTGCCCGCGGCGCGGATTGGAGCGGGATCGCTGCTCGCAAAGTAGGAGGATTCGGTGGTCTGGTAGGTCAACTCGTCGCCAAATGTTGGGCCCGGACTGGGCCTTTGAAAGGAGGACAGACACACCGATGGAGGATACACGTCTCTCTTTATTCTCATACATCTACTAACTGAACTCCCAGCTCCTCCCCTCCTTCTGACGTACTACCCACGTGATATCTCTCACGTGGTAGGGTTGCAATCTCTTAAGGAGATACGAGCCCTGCAGTAGCATAGGCCCGTAACAGACATTTGCCTCGATGACCACACTCTTTACTCCTAAATGCAGATTGTAAGAAATTGCAAACATCCACCAAAATAGCACCTACCATGTCTCCAACGTACTAACCACAGCCCACCGCTCCCACAGAGAGAATGTAGGAGACTACATTCTAATCCCAAGTGTTCTCTCTGCAGCCATTAAAACCGTGACCTATCTCTCACCCCTTCAAACAATCTCCTCCTTTGTTTTTATGGCACCAAACTCAGTTGGGTTGCCTACTATCTCTTCAACTGCTCATTATACATCTCCTTTAACTTGAAAACCTCCTCTGCCACTCCACATCCTATTGGTGTTCCTCAAGGTCTGTCTTTGGCCACTTCTGTTCATGGTCTACACCACCTGGGAGGGTAAGCTCATCTTCTTCTTTGGGTTTCCCTACCACCTCTTTGTGGATGACACTCTTCACCTTCTGATCCTTCTCCCCTGCCCTCTCTCAAAACATCTACAACTGCCTCAGAGTCACCTACCACTTGATGAGATTATACTCCCTGATATTGAACTCTTCTAAATAAGTTACTATATTTTCCTCTGCCTCCATTTTTTTTTTAAAGCCAAAGAAATGTGCCCCACCTCCCCTATCACTCAAACAAATGCTAATCTCCACGCTGCTGCTTAGTAAAGTTAATTACTGCTCAGGAATACTCATTGGTCTCCCCCTCTAACTCTATTCTTTCTCTCCTTTTAACAACGTGCTTAACTTTGCTACTCACACCCTCTACAGCCTACCCCAATCCTCACCCACATTTGCACACTGCCATCATTACGATTGACTCTCAAAGCAAAATCCCTCCCTTTAAATGCCCACGTCTTGTCTTCAAATTCATCCATGGACTTAGACCCACATCTCATCCTACTCCCCCAACAAACCCTACTTTCATCTTCCCTCTTTAAACTCACTGCCCCATCCCTGTACCTCCCCCAGCTTCCAAACCTTCCCCTTACTTGCCCCACTCTATTAGAATGCACTCCCTCGAGACATCAAACTTATCTCATCTCTTGAATGCTTCAAGACCAGTCTCAAGCTCTACCTTCTGTCCACCTAACTGTTATGCTCACCTGGTCTCTGTGGAGGCGTTGGGGCACGGTTGCAGCCCTCCCGGGAGTGAGTTTGCTTGGGTCCGAATTCGCCCTCTGCACTTATATTGTGACTGGTGTAAATAGGTGATGCTGCTCTGGACTGCTCCTGCATGGAGAATATGCCAGCTTGTGCGTCTGATCCTTCCAGATCCCTTCTCCCAAACCGTGGTACCCGTGGGATCCGCTGTCCCTGGAAAGCTCACCTGTTGATTAGTTTTGGCGAGCACTCCGTCCTGCTGCTTCTGGCAGGGGTGCTTGTATGATCTGGACCGAGTTCCTTCACTGGTCCCTTGCATGTGGTAGTCCAGTCCTGCTGCAACTAAGCCACTATACTTCAGGTAAGTGTTCATGTTTGCCTTTGTCTTTCCTCGTCTGTTTTTGTTGTATTGTAAAGTTTGTTGTCTTGTATTGCTGTCCGTTCCACTTTTGATGTTTGCTCTTTTGCTTTCTTCCCTTGCAGGTGATATTGCCGGCCCGGCAGAAGCTGCAAAGCTCGAGGCGACAGCCGGAGGGAATGAGTAACGAAGCTGCAGCGGTACAGTAGCTGGTAAATTGTTAACTAGGGGCACGCGGGGTTCAAATGCGGCACGGCTCTAGGACGGATGTTCTAACCTTGTCTTTCTCCTTCTTCACAGGGTCCGAGTTCGTGGATGCGGAGAGCGGTGCTGCGGCGTCAGGATCAAGATCACTGGATGTCAGGAGATGAGTCTGCAGATGAAGCGATGAAGCACCGATTTCCTGGAGGTGAGTATGCAGGAGAACGCCTGGTTCCAAAGGTAAGTAAACTGGGCCAAGCAGCGGTGAGCGCCACGTTGCACGCGAGTGCACAGAAATGCAAAGCAGCGGCCTTAAGGATGGAGCAGCTTATATAGCTGAGCTTCTGAAGCCACGTCCACCAGGTTCAGCCTGCCTGCCACCCCCTGCCACACCCCATGAGTCAGCACATGAAGACCAGGCCTAAGGAGCCACACCCGATGTGTCAGCACATGAGGATGTTCTCTGGGATAAAGGCTTTCAGCACCTGAAAAGTTCTTGTAAAATAAAAGCACTCCTGCACTGAAATAAAGTAAAAGCACTCCTGCACTGAAATAAAGTGTTCCTGCTCACATCTCTATATGAGCCTGGTGCCAGGACTGAGTCCAGCCAGGGCCCCTGTGTTTATAGGTCCCAAAGGGACAAAAGTGAGTCAAGTGACCCATTGCCCCATCACTAGATGGTGTGGCTTTTGTGTTGTGGGGCCTGTGGCCATGACAGCACTCCCCCTCAAGGTCCCTCTCATGGGTGGTTTCCCCCCTGGCCCTGGTTTAGTGGGGTTATTGCGGTGGAACTGCCTGATTAATCGTGGAGTGTGGACATTCTCACTGGGTTCCCAGGTCCGATCTTGGGGTCCATAACCTTTCCAGTCTATAAGGTAGTATAACTTGGACCGGACCATCTTAGAGTCTAGGATCCTTTTGACTTCGTATTCTGGTTCTCCTTCAACTATTTCGGGATCCGGTGGAGTATCGATCCACGTACCTGGTCCTGCGTCGTCCTCCTCCCCCTCCCCCACAGTTGTACAGTGAATTAATCATGCCATGGCATGGATGGGAATCGAAACCACAGCGTCGGTCGGCCCATGCCTGCTGAGTGCAAACTTCAGACATAGTCTGAAGTTTGCAAGCATCAGTGCACAGATGGACACAGGACACACAAACTGGGGGGATATTGGGGGGGATATTGTATCCCCCCACTTAAGATTGTGGGGGGATTTGTCCCCCCCATTCACCCCATCTACTACGCCCATGGGGGCCCCTTTTTACCCCCCCATAGAGACGTCCCTGTCTTCGACGAACCTGGGTTGGTAAGACCTTTTAATGAGAATGCCTTGCTAAAACAGCTGTCGGCACAGTCTTGAGGAAAGGTCAGAACTCGTTTACGCCAGTCAATCCTGGGATTGTCAGTCTCCAGCCAGGGCATTCCGAATATCATCTGGAACTGAGGAGCGCAGATGAGATCGAAGGTGATGTCCTCTTGGTGACCGTCCTGATACAGAAGCGTGACCTTCTCGGTGTAATTCATCACTGGGCCGGATGATAGCTGAGATCGATCAACTGCTCTGACGTTTTCTGAAACCTGCTTCTGTCGGAGAGGAAGGCCTATCCGGGTAGCTAGATCTTGGTCCGCATAATTTCCCACAGCCCCACCGTCAATGTATGCCTCCAAGGCATGTATTTTCGACGGTTGCTTGTGGTTTACCAGGAGCACAGGGATGACTAGATGTGAGGTCTGTATAGGTTCCTTTTCACCGCTTGACAAGTGGACCCCTACGCTTGCCGGGCATTGGAGTTTCCTGAGTCCTGTTCTTCTTTTTCACCCTTGTCAGTTGCTCCAACTGCTTTCCTGGGTGGTTTAACCGGGCATTCTCGGAGATAGTGATCTGCCTTACCACAGTACAAACAAAGCTGCTGCTGTCTCCTTTTCTCCCTTTCTGCCTTGGTGAGTGTGCTCCGCAAGCCTCCGATTTGCATTGGCTTGGACTGATTGTGTGATTTGGTTTGATTCTCACGGGGTCGCACGTAGACCGACCGCCCCTCGGCCTTGGCCCGATCCATATTCCGATCCTGCAATTTGTGATTGAGCTGCACTGTCAGGTCGATGCATTCAGCACATCTTTCTGGGGGATTTACTACTTGGTAATACGTCCTTAAGTTCTCCTCACAAGCCTCAGTAAAAGAGTGTAGTTCTTTTCTCCTCTAGCCAGTTAGTTTGTGCTATCAGACGATTGAAGGAAGAAATATATGTTAGTAGGTCTTGATTACCCTGCCGTAGTGTTAACAGTTCATTGTCTAGAGCTGCCCTTGAGTATGCCATGCAAATAGTTTTTCCATTT
The DNA here is from genome assembly GCF_040938575.1 of Ambystoma mexicanum. Classification (NCBI taxonomy): domain Eukaryota; kingdom Metazoa; phylum Chordata; class Amphibia; order Caudata; family Ambystomatidae; genus Ambystoma; species Ambystoma mexicanum. The sequence goes on from NC_090931.1 coordinate 1,071,852,208, forward strand.
CACGCTGGAAACCTCAGAAGTCTTGTAGCGAAGGATCATCCTGGTTTACCAAGGGTATTGACCAGTCTGCTGCACTACCTCCCAAATATGAGACTACAAATGCCACTCTCGCTTGATCATTGGGGAATGCCCCAGGTCTGCACAAGAAATGTAGGCGACATTGATTCATAAAGATGGCATACTTATTTGGATCGCCTGTGAAGCGTTCTGGTGGGGCCCGGGGAAACCCCCCCTGGAAGAACCACCTGTACAGGCGTGGGCTGTGGAGGCACGGCAGGAGGGGCATACACTGGCAGTGGGACCTGGCCTGGAGCATTTGCCTTGCTAGTTCATCTGTCTGCTCCCAGGTTCACAATTAGATCCCTCCTTAGGGCATTGGGTTCCTGTCTTGAGGCATGAACTTTAGCCCGTAACTCTCCCAGTAATCGGGCCAACTGGTCCGTTTCAGAAGTTTCCATAACACCCTGGCAGAGATTTGAAGTGGCTTTGCGTTCTGTTACGCTCACCTGGTCTCTGCCGAGGCGTTGGGGCACGGTTGCAGCCCTCCCGGGGGTGAGGTCGCTCGGGTCCGACTTCGCCCTCTGTGCTTATGTGGTGACTGGTGGTAATAGCTGATGCTGCTCGGGACTGCTCCTGCGTGGAGAATACGGGGCGTGAGTATGCCAGCGTGTGCGCCTGATCCCCTTCCAGACCCCTTCTCCCAAACCGTGGTACTCGTGGGATGCGCTGTCCCTGGAAAGCTCACCTGTTGATTAGTTTTGGCGAGCACTCCTTCCTGCTGCTTCTGGCAGGGCTGCGTGTATGATCTGGACCGAGTTACTTCACTGGTCCTTTGCACGTGGTAGTCCAGTCCTGCTGCGACTAAGCTACTATACTTCAGGTAAGAGTTTGCCTTTGTCTTTCCTTGTCTGTTTTTGTTGTATTGTAAAGTTTGTTGTCTTGTATTGCTGTCCGTTCCACTTTTGATGTCTGCTCTTTTGTTTTCTTCCCTTGCAGGTGAAGGCCCGGCAGAAGCTGTGGAGTTCGAGGCAACAGCTGGAGGGAATGAGGAACGAAGCTGCAGGAGTACAGTAGCTGGTAAGTTTTTAATTAGGGGCGTGCAGGGTTCAAATGAGGCGCGGCCCTAGGACGGATGTTCTAACCTTGTCTTTCTTCTTCTTCACAGGGTCCGAGTTCGTGGATGCAGAGTGCAGTGCTGCGGGGCATCGGGATCAAGATCACTGGATGTCAGGAGATGAGTCTGCAGATGAAGCGATGAAGCACCGGTTTCATGGAGGTGAGTATGTAGGAGAACACCTGGTTTCAAAGGTAAGTAAACTGGTCCAAGCGGTGGGGAGCTTCACGTTGCATGCGAGTGCACAGTAACGCAAAGCAGCGGCCTTAAGGATGGAGCTGCTTATATAGCTGAGCTTCTGAATCCACATCCACTAGGTACAGCCTGCCTGCCACACCCAATGAGTCAGCAAATAAAGACCAGGCCTAGGGAGCCACACCCGATGAGTCAGCACATGAGGATGTTCTCTGGAATAAAGGCTTTCAGCTCCTGGAAAGTTCTTGTAAAATAAAAGCACTCCTGCACTGAAATAAAGTAAAAGCACTCTTGCACTGAATTAAAGTGTTCCTGCTCACATCTCTATATGAGCCTGGCACCAAAGTTTGTGTTTATATGGCCCAAAGGGACATAAGTGAGTCAAGTGACCCATTGCCCCATCACTAGATGGTGTGGTCTGGGGCCTGTGGCCGTGACACTAATAGGCTCATCCACCCTCCCCAAGTTACTCCACTCCACCCCGGTCACAATAGTCCCCTGCTATGTTCAGCTATACATATGTGAATATGTATAATGTGATATATCATGGCACTGGGCCTATAATAACAGTGCTAGGCTTGTCTGGAGTTTTTCATGTCATAGGTAGTTGTATCCCATTGTCTGACTTGTCAACAACTGGCTACTCACTCCCAGATACCCTGATCATATTCTTAAGTTTCCCCATCCCAGGACTGCCCCTGTACTTGCACCTCTCAAACCTGATGCTCCCATTCACCAAGGATCTCCAACCACACCTATCCCCTTCACCTATGGCACAACACCTACTCCCCCCCCCATCATCTAGCATTCTTTCGCTTGGCCTCTGGAATGCACAATTCCTCTGACACCTGTTGAGAAGGGCGTTGGAGTGGGGCTCCTTATCAAAAAGGCCCTCACCACTGCCACCCTAATCCCTACTGACGTCACATCCTCCACTCTTGAATATACCATTATTCAACTTCTCCTTCCTACTCCTATCACTGTTCTGGCTCTGTCAAACAAGTTGCCCTCTCAATCCCTCTCAATCCCTCTTCCCTTCTTCCCTAACCTGAACCTTTTCTCTTTGAGTCACTTCCCACCAACATTTCCATTGTCATATTTAGGGACATCAAATGTCCCAAGTCCTCTGCAACCACATGCCTTTAACTTGACTCCATCCCATCCGACCACTCCCTCTTCTCTCTCCATGATCAGTCAACACACTCTGGTGGGAATTATTTTTCCCTTGTCTTAATTTCTGCTCCATTCTCCTCCTTTGACCTTTCCATTGACTCCTTTCTTTCTGATCACTCTATTGTTCACTTTAAAACCTTTGACGCTCCAACCCCTAAAACTCTTCTCGAGAAATTTCAAGCAGTACTTTCTTGCTCCTTACATGGCAAGGGACGTCTCAGTTTCTCTCATCCCTGTTTGTGCATCTTCCATTGAACACGCTTTTTATGACTTTCACTATGGACTTATGGATCAATTTGACCAACGCTATCCTGTACGCACATTCACACCTTCCTGCTCCCATCCTCAGCCCTTGATCACCTCTGAGATCCAGTCCCTCACAACAAACATGCACCATGAACTGCAATGGTGGTGTGAATGCCAGAGCTCCCACCCTTTTCCTAGACTGCAAAAATACCCTCCCTGTTCAATCCTTTGCACTGTCCTCTGACAAGTCCTCCTACTTCCCAAACCTAATCTCCTCCCTTAACAATCCCACTCAAAAAGTTATATCTACCCTCCAAGCTTTACCCTCACCTCCCAAGTCAATATCTAATGACTCCTGCCTCCATGTTCGTGACGTTGCTTACTACATTTCCTCTATAATCTCTAATGTTCATGACACTCTCACACACCTCCTCCCTCCCTGTCTTACCCTCCTTCTGTCCACCTCGTACCCCTTTTACTTTTGAATACTTCTCCCCTACACCTATGCTGCCAAATTAGCACCAATCCTTTGCAGCACCAACCCATTCTGCACTCTGATCAGCCTGTTTATTCTTCAAGTGGTCAAAGATTTACTTCAATCACGCGCCCCATCTCTCTGAGCTCTTTAACCCCTTTCTTGCCACTGGAATCTTCTCGCCTCCTTCAAATCTGCAAACATCCTACCCTTTTTGAAGAAACCCCCTGCCATCCTAAACAGCAAACTATGGCCTGGTTTTCTTCCTACCCCATTATTCACAGGTTATTGAGCAGGGGATCTTCATCCATATCACTAAGTAGCTTGAGAATAAGGCCTTGAAGTTCCACTTCAATCTGACTTCTATAGTAAGCACTCCAATGAGACTGCACTCATGCATGCATGTCTTCTTTCTTTCTAAGGCTGACTACTGTAAACTCAAGTCTATGCTCGTCGTTTTGGACCTCTCTGCTGCAGAGGTGTAGTCAGGATTGCCTAACAAGTGGGGCCTGAAGCTGTCGACCACCTATTTCTCCTTTTCACTCTCCAGGACCTTGGATTTCACAAATATACCCTACTCTGGATTGCCCCGTACCTGGGAGTTTGCTACTTTAAAATCACCTAGAACTTGCAAACCACTGATCCAGAAGTAGCTTGTCCATAATAGGCAATGGGGTGTCGACCCACCACTCACTACTGGCTTCAACTGTCAGTGGGAAATGTGGTTTCCCTTTGACAATTTTCAGTACCCTAGCGCACATGTCTAAAAGGTCATATATTTATTTGTATTTTTATTCTTTTATTTTATTACATTTGGTTACACGCCCAGACCCTTAGGTATCACAGCGAGGTTACAGACAGCTTATAAGGCATACATTCAGTGGGCCATTATGGCGTGGTTACAATAACAGATCCAAGATAATTTGCAAAGTAAAAGAATGAAAACACAGTAATATGCAATGCAGAACGGTATATACAAGTAGAGAGCTATTTACCTATATTGTGATGGCAGTTGTTATTGATATAAGTTGAATAGCCAGGTTTTTAACATTTTTTTGAAGCCCGTGAGTGTTTCCTCATTTTTGATGGTGAGCGGTAGTGAATTCCAAAGTTTGGGGGCTAGGTATTGGAAGCTGCTGTTCCCTGCTCTAGTGTTTTTGTAGCGGGGTATTGCTAAGAGTGAAGGGTTGTTAGATCTTAGGGATCTGGTGGATTCTTTCCTGGCAATGGTATGGTTTAAGTAGATGGGAGCTTTTTTTGTGGAGGCATTTAAACATGATACACAACGTTTTGAAGATGACTCTGGCTTTGATGGGAAGCCAATGATGCTCTCTTCTGGTTTTGGAAATGTAGTCAGATTTTCTTATTCCGAGGGCGGCTCGAAGGGCTTTGTTTTGTATAAGTTGTAATTTATTGAGGTTTGCATAGGAGGTGCCTAGTAGTAATACGTTGCAATAGTCAAGCCTTGATAATATCATGGCTAATGTGATGCAATTGGTGGGGGTCAGGAATTGGCGACTGAGTGAGATGAGTTTCGAGGTGTAGGAGGTGGATGATGAAAGGCCGTTGATGTGTTTAGACATTGAGAGGTTAGCATCCAGGTAGACTCCTAGAGTTTTTATGTGTTTCAGTACCGGTATTGTAGTGCCATCTATGGTGATGGCAGAGTAGTCTGGATGAAGAGCGCTTATTTTGGATTGGGGGCCCTGCCGGGTGTGTTTTGCTTCCCCAGCCTTACACGGCCGACTAGAGACGCGGGCTGGGGTACTGCAGGCCGGACTGTGCAAAGGGCGGCACTGTTGCACTTTCCCACACATTTGGGGCCAAGAGGGTGGTCTGATGGAGATGCTCCGGCTTCTCTGTGCTTGTACAGGAGCCACAAAGCACTCTTTGCTTCCTGGTTCATGTTGTATACTGCAGGGACATGGAGGAGGCAGCATGGGGCCGATTCATACAGGGTACAGAGCTGGGATGAATGTGAGAATATAAATAAAGTATGCACGTGTGTGGGTGCGTGCATGCAAGGGTTTGTGTTTGTAAGTGCTTGTGCAAAAGAGAGAGCATATGTTGTTTCAGAGCTCGTGTAAACGCAAGAGTTTATGAATGTTGTGTGGGTGCACAGGTGAATAAATATGAATGCTGAATGGGTGTGTGTGTGAATGTGAGAGTGAATAAGGAATTGCTTCTGTATGAATGCTGATACATGTGTGTGCATGTGAGAGTGAATGAAGGAGGAAGGCTGTGTGAATGCTGATGTGTGTGTGCCAGACCGGGTAGCAGTCCTCTGATTGGGGGTGGAGAAGGGACAGTAGTCAGGAGGACATGTTTTCTTACTGTGGCATGGGATTGTTTGCTACGTATCAAGGGTGACCGCAGCATGGTGTGGTACTGGCCTAGTTTGTGTGGCCAGTCTGGACATATTACTTTACAGTGGCATTCCATTTCTTTTTACTGCACATCAAGGGTGAAGGCAGCATGATTAGTGTTCTTACGTGATACTGGCTGACCTCCATTGGTGGGGCCAGTTTGAATATATTGTAAAACAAAGGTGGGGTCAGGGAGTCTCTCTACCAGCATGAACACAGCTCATTGACCTGTTCTTGGGTGGATGGCCCCTGGGAGAGTATCAACCACGTCTTTAGCTCACTGTCCCTTTCGCAGAGGAGAAATATCCATTTGCCTAACAGTCTGGTCCCACCCACTTTTGCAGTCCAGCACTGAACTGCTAGGCAATTCTCCTCTGAACAAGAGTACCAACAGCAACCCCAGAGACGTGTTTTGGCCTAGTCGGGCCTCATCAGTGAGGTGGAGCTGTGCCTCTCTAAGAACAGCGAGCAAGGGGTCCACGTCGGGATTCCCCTGGTAACTTAGAGTGAGACCCAAAGTTACTTAATATGCAAAACAAAGGGGGGTCTGGGAGTCTCTCTACCAGCACGAACTCAGCCCATTGACCTGTTCTTGGGTGGATGGCCCCCGGGAGAGTCTCAACCAAGTCTTTAGCTCACTGTCCCTTTCACAGAGGAGAAATATCCCTGCATATCAGTCTTTGTCCTGACCAGGGGCAGTCCAGCACCAAACTGCTAGGCAATTCTCCTCTGAACAAGAGTACCAACAGCAACCCAGACATGTGTTTCGGCCTAGTCGGGCCTCATCAGTGAGGTGGAGCTGTGCCTCTATAAGAACAGTGAACAAGGGTCCACGTCTGGATTCCCCATGTAACTTAGGGTGAGACCCAAAGTTACTTAATATGCAAAACAAAGGGGGGTCTGGGAGTCTCTCTACCAGTACGAACAAAGCAGCCATTGACCTGTTCTTGGGTGGATGGCCCCTGGGAGAGTCTCAACCAAGTCTTAAGCATAGTGAGCTAAAGTGTGGTTGAGACCCTCCCGGGGGCCATCCACCCAAGAACAGGTCAATGGGCTGTGTTCGTACCGTAGAGGGTTTCCCAGACCTCTTTATGCACATTTTGGGTACTTTGGGTTCTCACCCTATGTTACCAGGATAATCCAGACGTGGACCCCTTGCTCACTGTGCTTAGAGAGGCACCGCTCCACCTTACTGGACATATTTTCTTGTGGGGTGCTATCTTTAAATAGCCTCCATTCCGCCAGTGGAAAACCCGCGGATCTGAGCATCCGCCATACTGTAAATGAGGCCCAGAGTGTCTGTTAGGTAAAAGTAGTACTTTTGGTTAAACATAACACATATTTATAACACAGTGTATGTATAAAACCAGTAAAGACCCACTAACACCCAACCCATTCCTAAACTACATGTATTATCCACTACCTGGTGTTAGGCACAATGCAAGACTAAGGAGTGGGAAGGAAAATTCCCCTAAATAATTAAAACCTACATCAAAATAGTCATGACCAGGACCCAATATTTTAATACATTAAATAGTCACATTATTCCTAAACCTCCAGTACATACTAATATACATGATACAAATGCATACCATACACTAATCACAGCACCCGCGGGAGGAAAGGGACCAATGCTTCAGAACACAGAAAAGCCATAAGGCCCTGAAAAGTCAGGATACAATTACATTATTAGTAGCAGACCCATTAGGTCACATCAAGGTCACATTACACTCCTAACCATAAGTGCAATGTAGTAGTAAGACTAGCAAAACTAGGTTTAAGTCGGCCTCCAGAAATCTTCAACCACAGAACAGGGGGACCTGTGAGGGTAAGTATCTTGAATAAGCCATCAACTAAAAGCCCAGATGTATCTACTCATGGTGGCAGTTGCTGAAAAGACTGCTCAGGAATGGCACAACTACCCCGTGAGTACAAGATCCCCTTTTGCAGGGTAGTTTACAGAATCTGGTTACCCAGGGACATGGACTAACAACTACCCAAACGACCCCAAAGAAGAAGAATCAGCCTTCTCAGGAGCAGGAACCATCAGCTAGGAGTGAAAACAACGGTGATGGAGACTGTGGAGACCGTCAAAGCAAATTTCAATGGCATAAAAGGCAAAGATCGGCAGACAGCCAGCAGAAAACATTCCCACTATGGAAATAACTGTAAGGCCACAAGGACAGCCCGGATGAACAGCAGAGTCATGGTAGTGGTGTCCCACAACCCTTCTGGACAACTGCAATTGTATACCTCAAGGCACACAACCAAGGTGGTATTTTGGAAGAGGGCAGTAAAGCGACCCAGAAATGGTTCCAGCAAGAGGATGATATGATAATGATATGATAAGTTATTTATAACGCACTTGTACATAAATCTTTCTAGGCACACCAATTCAAGGGGGGGGGGAACAGAAGGAGGACAAAACAACTATCTCACTAGGCCTTGTTTAATTCAGATCGCGCAAGTGCAGGGTACAGGGAGGGTAGAAGTGCTAGGGGCGGGGAGAAGTGCATATAACTCAATAAGTGCTGCCGTAGGGTGGAACATAAGTGCAGAGAGATGAGGGACTGTAGGGTTGCAGATACAGACCCTTAAGTGCTGGGGAGCCCATATGCAGTGCAGGGCGAACTGGACATGCAGGCGCCTGGGCCCGAGTTCAGTGGGTGGAAAGCAGAAGCGAAAAGGAAGGTCTTGAGTTGCTTCCGGAACCGGAGGTGGTTCTGCTGAAGTTTGATAGAGGCAGGGAGGCTGTTCCAGAGTGAGTCCCCAGCCGAGGAGAGAGATCTACCTCCACTCTGCTTGGAAAAGCGTCTGACCCTCAGAGAGATGGAGGTGGATGAGCAGAGAGCTCGAGAAGGAAGATGTTTAGAAAGAGAAAGGTCCCACCCCATCCAGTGTTGAGGCCCAGTGTTTATTCAACACTAACTAGAACCAAAAACATAAGGAATGAATACTCTAGATTCTTAATATTGATAAAAGAACGGGATTCAACCTGAATTTCTATAGAGACACTAGTCTTAGTATTTGAACCTTGATTGATCAGAGTACAATGCACTATGATATTGAAAAATTCTTTCGGTACAAACGATATGAGTTGAACGTTTAAAACTTTTTGATACATGTACTACGTGTTGCAGTTATGCAGGAATGTACCAACTTTTTGAATCACACACATGATATTGTATCATTCACTGTATTATTGTATCTGTGCCTTGAGGAAGCCTGGGTAGGAGCGAAACAATTACCTCCAAGGTCCCTTTGCGGGTCCAATCCTTAACGGCTGGTCAAGACCAGCCATTAAGGTAGGGATCCACAAAGGGACCTCGTAATTAGGCGGTAAGGGGTTAACGGCGCCGCAACCTTTTACGGCGCCCCTTAACCCCTTACCGCCTGGGTCGTAATGAGGCCCTTAGTGTCAAATATATTTCATTGGAAAACTGCCTTCCTTTCCAGACGCTGCAGTGAAAACAGCCCTTTTAATTTCCTTTCTCGTAAGAGATGCTTTTGCTTAGGCGGTTCCTTTAGTGGCTAGCTTGTGACCCTGTGTTGTGTGATTTTGATGGATCCGAGAAAGTGTTCCTGCAAAACATACCTTCATCCAGAGCATGGGTAATGACCTAATGGATATCCGGCATGGAAGCAAGAATATCTTCACCTCTATCTCACATAATAACATGTTATTTGTTGCAACACAGTGGCAGGAAAACAGAAGGATCTCAATATTTTACAGCAGACTTCACAAGTGCCTAGAAGTTATCTTGGAGCAAGCTATTTTTCAGCCAAACACAATGAATGTGATAACTGATCTTATTTTATTGGACCTCGGCCTTGCAGAAAGATAGTGTGAGATAAAGAAAAGGGAGCACCAATCCACCTTGATGGAGTACGTACCACTCTTGTCACTTCCTCAGGACATGTGAATCAGATGGGTGAAGCACAAGCTGAACTCAAACCCATGCAAACTGGAACACTGAATGGACCTTTGACAAAAGAAGAAAGGCCACAATGGTGGGACAATAAACTCTGCCTATCTTTGCGAAAAGGTGGTCCTTTTGCTTGAATATTTCTTTACAGTGAGGCTCCAGAGAGTAGCCAACCAAGATGGTCGCAATCTAGAAGAGCTCTGGTAGACCAACAATACATGCAAAAAACACCATGAGACTCCAGGTAACACACTGTAATTCCAATGCTGCAGAACCCCTACAAGTCCTAGGAAGAGATTGGGACAATGTGGGCTTTCCCAGCACAAGATACAGAGGGTGCATCTATCAGTGCAAAGTTTACTCTTTTGACAAGCCTTGCAAATGCTGTTGTATACATTTAAAACAGGCCCAAGTGTCCCATTAAAAGGCTAGAACACATTCCCACAAGAACTCCACTTTAATGGAAACATAATTTCAAATAAAACACACAAATCAAGACAGAGTTGCTTCTACATCCGATTGTCTGCTGGGGGAGCTGAAGTAAGAGGGGCGTAGGGAGCCTCTCAGTGTTACACTCAGTCAACGACAGTGAATAGCTGAACATTCTATTAAAAAACTCACCACAGACCTATCGCTGGATGAGGCAGAGCCGGGCCCGAAAAGGGGTTCTGAGAAACATGTGCACAAACATCAGAGAATATTCTAAATATCCTTTCTTAAGTTGAAGGGGGGACTGTGAATATAAATGCCTGGGAACTAGACTCCCCCGTAATTGCTCGAATTACAATGAACCTTTTCACAATTGACCGAATTGTGAAGGTCAATTGTAACATGTATGCGGGGGGGAACCCCGCAACCCCCCACCCAACGCAAAACCCCCCAAAACCCCATATATATATAAATATATATATATATATATATACATATATTACATGGCCACGGTAGTGGCCATATAGTTATGGTTAAGTTGCTGTTTCCATAGGAAGAGCACTTTTTGGGCGGCTTATAACTTCGCTCTCCCTGGACGGATCCTCACCAAACTTTGCAAAAAAAGTAGTTGGGTCACTCTGAATTTCTTTGCAAAGTTTGGTGAGGATTCGTCCAGGGGGGGGAAATTATAGGGGGGGTCCCAAAACTTTTTTTTCCCATAGACTGAATGGGAAAAATCTTTGCGCACGGCTACAGCCCGATCCGCTGGACGGATTTACACCAAATTTGCGGCAGGAGCGGCGGCCTGGTCCCAAAAGCGTGCTTTTGTAAATTTGGTGTAAATCTGTCCAGTAGTTTTTTTAAAAAAAGACCAAAATGTAAGGCAAAAAAATTTGTGATATCTGCGTTCGCTTCGCGGACGGACTTCCGTGTTCGCTCCGCAGACAGCACCCCGATTGGCCCATGGGCTTGCGTCATGCCCGCGGACATGCAACGTGTTCGCTGATTGGACGGCGAGGGGCGTGGAGCGCGTCAGATTTTCTGTGGCGCCCGCCATCTTGTATTCGCAGTCGACCGCGTACAGCGCAGTGAAACGTGGATAAAAAATTGTATTTAGTGCCGTGTGTTGGTGTGTAAGAGTGTTTGGGGAGGGTGGGGGAGTATGAGATAGGTTCAATGTTTTGTTTTTTTTATGTGCTAGACCTTTTTGTTGCGTTCCATTTGTCCGCGGAGAACACGGCTGTTCTGACATTTTGTAAATAAACTAAATGGTGGGGTGTTTAGAGGACGGAGTATGTGTCATTTTTGTTCGCAAGGAAGGTAAAAATGAGCTATGAACACTCGCGGTGTACTTAATTGTTCGTAAATATAGAAACTGGGGGTGTCCTCAGGACGCTGTCCGTATTGTAATCTGTCTAGTTGAATGTGTTCTAAGAACACTCGCAGTGTCCCGAAATGGTTGCAATTACACAAAATGGGGGTGTTCTGAGAACGTTGTTTGTATTGTTCGTTGTCAGGGTGAAAGTGTTTTAAGAGCACTCCTTTTGTTCGCTAATAGTACAATTTCCTAGGGGCGTCAACCGACTTTTTGTCCACTAAAGAAACGATAAATCCGGCTGGTGTGCGCCGACATTATGTGATAATCCTATGACTGGCGCTATTGACCTGGCTGACTTGCTTTTGCGACACTAAATCATATCTCCCGCCCCTAAGCCTGATATTATCAAAGCATTCACATTCCCCGCCTCTCTCTGTGACGTTACAGGGTGCGTAATCAAACGCGCCCAGTCGTCTCCAGTACTACGCGACTTTACACAGAACCCGGAAGACAACACACATTATGTCACAACACAGCGTGCCACAATTCGGAATATGAAACTGTGATTTAAAAGCAAAGAGCAAGATTCTAAATGTTGTAAAGTACATTTATTTGACATCAAATGTTTAGAGAATATTCAGCAATATGCATTTGTCTTTGTTGTCGATCCGCAAAAGTTCATGTTGAGACACGCGATGTTCCTTTGCGGTACAGATAGTGTTAGATCAGCTTACAACTCAGTGCGCCACAATTCGGAATATGAAACTGTGGTTTAAAAGTAAACAGCAGGATTGTACATTTTGTTAAAGTACATTTATTTCACATGAAATGTTTAGTGAATATTCAGCGATTTGCTATTGTCTCTGCTGTCGATCAGGAAAAGTTTATTTAGAGCCGCGCGTTGTTCCTTTGCGGTAGATAGGCTGTTGGTTTATGATAAAAGCAGTAAATAGTCGCTCTGATAATCGGAAGGTTGCTCCAACAACGAGCCATTAGACCACTCCATTGGTTGGTATGTTGTTTGTAGCCGCTAGTACTGCGTAAGGGCATATTGGTCCTTGGCGATTGTCCCATAAAATGGTGAGGGTCATGAAGTTGCATATTTGGACTTGCACCTGGCAGTTGAAGACCCCATCTGCTGGAGTCTGTAAATCGTGACATAGACAAAATGGGGCCACGTATCTGTTTTAAAAAACATAAATTAGTCTCACCAGCCGATCTTCATTAAAAATCATCATTTTATTTATTAGGGCGTGAAACTATTTGCTATCGAAGATAGTGCAACAGAGTATGTTAATAATAAAATAATAATATTTTCCCATTCATATAGCGCTAAGAACCGTGAGGTATGCAAGCGGTGCTTATTATTAACCACGGTGTGTGGTGCTCATTTATCGACCACGGAAGGATGAAAGGCTGAGTTTCGCCATGCCGGGATTCAAACTTGCGTTAGCAAGCTGTGCACGGATGTCAAAGCGAGCGCTGTACTCGCTGTGCCACTTGACAGGCTACAGTGAAGTGGCACAGCGAGTAGAGCGCTTGACCGCCTACAGACCGGTTAAATTATTTCTATTAACCCACCCTGTGTCCTCTGCCTTTTTCAGAGCCCTCTAAACGACAGGGGGTCAATTCGGCGGTGATAGTGCGCGGTAGAAAACATTATGCCACTTTCAACGAACAAGTTCAACTTCAGCGGTCTTTAATGCTACGCTACTGTAATTATATTTGGTATAAAGTAATCTAAAGGGTTACTTACAGTACAATTGCAATGTCCATTGTCTACGAGTGGTGCAGTCCCAAAATACGACTCCGCGTGTGCCAACGATCTTTCGCATAGTGATATAATATATAAAAGTGGTTTCGTTTCAGTAATTTCATCTTTATCTTCTCTTACGTTTTAGCAACACTCCTTCAAGAGAAGTCTTTCATCACAATCTCTGTCTGTCAAGGTCAAAACACAATACAACCTTATAGTCTGCTTCGTGAGCCTCTCCGGGGCCCGAGAAAAAAATGGAAGCAGCTGACCTTCACTGTGAACGAGCATAAATTCTTACTTTGCAACATTCTGTGTAAAGCCATCTGTAGAAGTTGGTTTTTGCACGCCATGTTTGTATATTGTTTGCGTGATATTAAAAAAAGTTTGTTTAAAGGACGTTATGGTTCTAAGTACAGCCGAAAGACCCCTGCAAATAGCAAGTTATGGTAAGCTATGAAAAATTACTTGCGCCACCACCATGCACTGCTAAGACTAACACCCAGGGCATCAAAGATGACATCGCAAATGTCATTGATGAAATCACTGATGACATCACATGTGTATGTACTTTTCATGGAATTTGTGTACTAGGGATTTTTATTATAATGTTCCGAAAAAAGTGTCAAGGATATTGCAATAAATATCATACCGTTATTAGTGCTTTGAACGATGCATTGATATAAATAGCATTGTATTATGGGATTCTATGTACTATACTGAGCTACTAATGGAGAAAGACATTGTGTGCAGAGTACAAGATAAAAGTATAATATTTGTAATGTTAATATGTTGAATAATGAAATGATAATTGTCCTGAAATGTTCGAAAATTCACAAAATGGGGGTGTTCTGAGGACGTTATTCGTATTGTGTGATTGCTTAGCTGTATCCAATGAGGGAATGGCACAGAGAGTAAAGTGGACGCCGTCCGCGGACACTGTGGCTGTTCGTGGACAGGGTGTGGTACATCCGGGTTTTTCCAGGAAATCCAACATGGAAAGAAGACTGTACGGATCAGCCAATCAGATGTCGAGGTTGTGGATTTGTGTTAAAAGAGACTGTGTGTGGTGAAGATGGCAGAAGTGGAGAAAGTCAGGGTGTTGGTGCTCGGAGATATGTTTGTGCATGGTATACAGCAGTACGCTGAATGCAGGCATGTTGCAAAGAACTTTGATGTGAAAGGAGTGGAGGTGGTGTGGAGCACTGTGCCTGATTGCAATGTACAGGGAATTGTACAAGTTTGTGCGGATATGGCCAAATGAACAGTCCGCATGTGGTAGTTTTGCACTATGGTGCTTTCCATTTGGGCAACATCAGTGCCCCTACTTTGTTGGCTGATTTGGAACGCTTGGTTCAAGCCATAATGAAGATCCTTCCAAATGCGAAAGTAATTTTTTCTGGATTACTACCTAGGGCAATATGGGACAATAGTTCCGTTTTTTGTCCTCAGCAAAACATTGCTAGGTGTGTCATCAACCGAGGCATGTGTGCCTTCATGCTTAGAGCTGGTATGTTCTTCTGTAACAATGAGAATATTGATGCCAGTAATGCTGTTAATTTTAAAGAAGATGGCATTTCTTTATCTTTTACCGGAAATGCCTTTCTATTTTGGAATGTAAGGGTTGCTTTGGAGAAGGTTATGTGAAGATTTTAGGAGTAAAGTAAGAAAAAAAAACAAGAAAAAAAATAACAGGTGTCTGTCAAGCATCTGTAAAAAAAAAATGGCTCTTTTCAGAGCCAACTTCAAAGGGGAAATGGGGCACACTATTTAAATTTACATTCACCACGCTCAGATTTTCGATGTGTCCGCGGACATGGCGGTAGTCTGCGGACATGAAAATCACTACGAAGGGGTTAGTATGTTCTATGTTACATGTCAGGGATATTATGGTTAAGTTGTGCTACTAAAAACCTATGAAATTCAGTGAAAAAACTTTGTTAAAGGGACATTATGGTTAAGTTGCGCTACTAAAAACCTATGAAATTCAGTGAAAAAACTTTGTTAAAGGGACGTTATGGTAGCGCAACTTAACCATAACGTCCCTTTAACAAAGTTTTTTCACTGAATATATATATATATATATTTATATATATATATATATTTTCGATCAATTGTGAAAGGTTAATTGTGACCCTTTAAAATCGGTCAATTGTTCAATCAAACAATTGTAAACGGACAATTTGGGTAATACCCCCGTATACATATATCCTCACCCAGTTCCCATTCCGCCAGAAAGACCCTTACCGACATCCTCTTTGTCGTTCCTTCGCCAGATCTATGGACTCCTCATATAGTCTCTGTGCTCTGCCCTATCTCCGCCTCTCCCATTAATGGTGGCACTCGCTGGGAAGTTCTCATGGCTTCCTTCGACTCCTCAAAAGTCATCATTAATGTCTACCTAAATGGCACTGTCATGGTCCAAGGCCCTCAGGCCAATCTCCTCCTCTTTGATAGGCGCTTCCCTCACCTCATCAATTTCCTCTCATCTCCTGCTGTTCCCTCCTCTCCCCCCTTGGCTACCTTGCCCTCTGTCTCCTCCTCCTCCTCTGCCCCTCCTAGGGCTCTTTCTCCTCCGCAGGGCGGACCTCTGATCTGTACCGCTCCCCGGAAGGTCTTTAAGGCTGGCAACTTTCTTCATATTGCCACTCTCAACTCTCGCTCTGCCGTCAAACACTCCTCTGACATCTGCCACCTCCTTGAAGAACTAGACCTTGATGTCTTTGGTCTTACTGAGACATGGTTCACGGCCAGCTCTGTTACGAACTTTGGCACTCTCCCCCCTGATGGCTACAAGATCCCCTCAGCACCCAGATCCTCCCGGTCCGGTGGGGGGGGGGTAGCCCTGTTCTTTCCTGAGTGGATTCCTGCCTCTATCATACCCACTCAGACCTACTTCTCTTTTGAATGCCTTGTTTGTAGGCTTTCTCTCTCGCCTACCCATTCTCTTACTGTGGTTACCATCTACCGCCCTCCTGGTCAAATCACCTCATTTCTCTCTGAGTGGGCAGACCTCTCCTCCTCCCTCCTGGCCTCTACCACACAACTCCTCCTCCTCGGTGACCTAAATATACATTTAGACTCTCCTTGCTCCTCCTCTGGACTCTTCCGTGACCTCTGCGACTCCCTCTCCCTATCCATCCTCCCCTCTGGCCCGACTCACTCTGGAGGGCACACACTCGATGCCTTGATCTCCTCTGACCTCCCCCTCTCCATCCCTCTGACCACTCCTCTCTCCTGGAGCGATCACTCCCTTCTCTCATCTCATCTCTCTCTCTCTTCCCCCCAAGCCAAGCCTACCCCAACACTGCCACCTACCTTTTCGGACATCCGGCCCATGAAGCTTGTGTCAGTTGAGACTTTCGCCGCCACTTTCTCTCCCCCCCTCCACCTTTGGCTGTCTCTCATCATGATACAGCCCTGTCTCTGCTCTACTCTTCAATTTCTGATACGCTTGATGTTCTTGCCCCTGTCATGAGGATCCGTTTGAAGTCCAAAGCCAAGTGCAATTTCTGGTATGACTCTGACCTAGCTACACTTAAACGCAAGTGTAGGGCAGCTGAGAGGAAATGGAGAACTTCCTGTTCATCCTCTGACAAAATGGCCTGTCGCCTGCTACAAAGGCAATACCGACTCTCTGTCCTCACCAAGAAGAGAGTCCACATTCAAGCTTGTGTCTCTGCGGCATCTAACAACTCAGTCGAACTCTTTAAAATCTGCAAGGAGCTGGCCAGCCCTGCTGCAGTCTCTACCCCTCCTGTTGCTTCCCAGGCTCTTTGCAATGCCCTTGCCTCTCACTTCATTTCAAAAACCCAGGACATCCTGTCCACCTTCTCCGCCCACACTCCTCCTCTTCCCTCTCCATCTGTGCTTGCTGACCCTCCTTTAGCCACCCTCCCACCATCCTTCTCGTCCTTTCCTCTTTTCACCCCTGACGAGGTTGCTAGACAAGTCCGATCTATGAAAGCCTCTTCAAAACAGGTTCATCCCTGTTCCTCTAAAACCATCAAGGACCACATTGACACCCTCGCTCCGGCCCTTGCTGATTTTTGCAACCACTCCTTTGCCTCTGGACCCTTCCCCTCCCCTCTGAAGCACTCCTTTGTGCATCCTCTTCTCAAGAAACCCACAGCTGATCCTTCTTGTCCAGCTAACTATCACCCAATTTCCATTACTCCCTTTCTTGGCAAACTCCTGGAAAAGTTGGCCATCTCTCAGCTTAACCTTCATTCCAATTCTGTTGGCTGTCTCCATGACCACCAGTCTGGCTTCAGAGCTGCCAGAAGCACGGAAACTGCTCTCCTAAACATCCGTGAAGATCTGCTCACCAACCTTGCCTCTAACATTCCCTCTGTCCTCATCCTCCCCGATCTCTCTTCTGCCTTCGACACGGTCAACCATACCATGCTGCTCAACCGTCTCCGTGAAAACCTGGGTATCACCGATCAGGCTCTGGCCTGGCTGACCTCTTTCCTCTCAGATCGACCCTCCCAGGTCCAACTTGGGTCCTTCCTTTCATCTATCTCCCTCTCTACCTGTGGTGTTCCCCAGGGGTCTAACCTCTCGCCCTGGCTTTTCAACCAATAGCTGGCAACTCTCACCCACTGCATTGCCATTTTCTGCTCAAATTTCCAGTGCTACGCTGACGACACTCAACTTATTTTCAGGCTGCCCCCTGCCACCTCCTCTCCCTCTCTGATTGTCTAACTGCCATTCAAGATTGGTGTGCCGCCAATGATCTTTGTCTCAATGCCAGCAAGACGGAGATCCTCCTCATCGGCACACCTTCACCATCCTTTCCCCTCACTCTCTGGCTGGCCTCCCTTGGCCCTCCTCCTACCCCCACCTCCTAGGCTAAGAACCTCGGGGTCATCTTTGACTCCACCCTTTCCTTCTCCGCCCACATCTCTGAGGTCTCTAAAAAGTCAAATCTCCGACTGCACCTCCTCAGAGGTACTCTGCCTTTCCTCTCCTTCCCCCAGAAGCTCATGGTATCTCAAGCTCTGGTTCTCTCTAGCTTGGACTATTGTAACAGCCTCTTTCTAAATCTACCTGCCTCTACTCTCCGTCCTCTGCAACTAATCCAGAACAGGACTGCGAGACTTGTCCTTGGCCTCAAGCCCTGGGATCGTATCTCTCCAACTCTGAAATCTCTTCACTGGCTCCCAGTGGATGCAAGGATTAAATTCAAAACCCTCTGCATTGTCCACAAGGCTTTCTGGGTCCAAAATACCTTCAGCTATCCCTCCGCAAACCTCCCCTCTCGAGTTCTTCGCTCCGCTACCTCCAACTCTCTCAGGGTCAGTCGTTTTTCTAAGAAACAAGCTGGGGGTAGATCTCTGTCTTCGGCTGGGGCCTTCCTCTGGAACAGCCTCCGTGCCACTCTAAAACTTGAGGAGAACCATCTCCGGTTCCAGAAGAACCTCAAGACCTTCCTCTGTTCTTCTACCTTTGCTTCCCCTCTCCCCTGCTGATCTGTTCTCTCTTAGCACCGTGCACCTGGCCATCCTCTGTCTTTTGGGCCTAGGTACCTGCTCATCCTGTCACCCTCCCGCACTGCCTCCAGGCCACCCCTTGCACTCGGGTCTGTATCTGTACCCATACAGCCCCCCCTTTTTCTTCCTGCACTTATCGGGCCTACCCTGTCTGCTGCTTTAAACCTAGCACTTGCAAATTGCTGGCTGCATTATCACTGTTTGTTGCCTTTATTATTTATTTTTTGTTATTTATCTGTTTCTCCTCTGCTTCGCACTTTCCACCTCTCCCCCTTCCATGCACTTTTCTCCTCCCCCCACTCCCTTGCACTTGCGTTTTCTCAATGTCACTGGGCCTAGTAAGATCGCTGTTTTGTTCTCCCCTGTTCCCCTCCCTTGCCTTGTCACGCTCTGAAACACTTGTGTACAAGCGCGATAGAAATAAAATATCAATCAATCAATCAATTCCTATTCCACAGGGGGCCAGAGTGCACTCTATATTACATTGATGTAGTCATCTGACTGTTTGTAGTGGTGACTCGCCGTTGTGTAGTGGGTTGTGAGTAGACATTAAGGTATTAGTCACTTCCCCTCTTCTGTTTCTCCATCTCAACT
This sequence comes from Ambystoma mexicanum, assembly GCF_040938575.1. Lineage (NCBI taxonomy): Eukaryota > Metazoa > Chordata > Amphibia > Caudata > Ambystomatidae > Ambystoma > Ambystoma mexicanum. The sequence continues at coordinate 1,071,871,292 of NC_090931.1, forward strand.
TGCACACCTGTCTTTATTTTCCGCTAGGTTTGAAAGTACATTCCTAACCCCCTTTATCTTCTGAGTACCTGTTCAGAGGCACGAGGCAAAGGCATTTATTGGTGGGCACCATGATAGCATCTGATGGCCGACACCACCTCACAATGATCTTGTGAGGAGTGGGCTTGCAAAGCTTTCCACAGGAATAGATAGCAGAATGATCCAAGTCCACGAGCATGATCGCACTCCTCTGAGCCACAGAGAAGTGATGCTAATCCGAGGTCCTGGAGCATTGACAGGAACGTCCAAAAGAGGCAATGGAATCAGACAGAAAACTGTTTGCAAGATCCAGATAAGATACTGCTTGGCAGGGGAGTTGCTAGGTCTGGAAAAGACCCGGGGCTAAGTTGATGTCGGAACGGTTGGGGTTGGGGGCTAGCTAGTCTTTTGCCTGTAGCTCCTGAGATTCTATCCGGGGCTACAACCAAAAGATCAGGGGCTATAGCCCCCCCCCCCCCTAGCAACGCCCCTGCTGCTTGGGACATCCTCTAATATGCTAAGTCCCTTCCAACTCCCCAGTGTTCCCTCAGAGGGGCCCTTCATACAACATAACCTACCGAGCAAAGTGTTTAGGTGGGTAACACCACTAACAATAAGGCTACAAGGTCAGTGCCCTATGTCAACAAGGTCTTCAGTAGGGAGGAACCCCTTGTAAGACTAGAAGGGAGGAAAGAGCCAGTAATGGGGGCAAGGCAACAGATGGCCTTTGAACCCAACTCTATGGGGGTTGGGGGCTATGGACAGCGTTTGACCAAACGAACAGAAAAGGAAGAGAAAAAATAGCTGGGAAACCCCCCTGGAGCTATGACCTTCTCTCTCTCTCTCTCTATCTCTCTCTCACACACACGCGCTCGAAGAGAATGGAGAATGAGGTTTCCAGAAGCTCTCAGCATTTGTCAGTAAGCAGTGGTCCGCGGCTACTAAGAGGCGGGCAGGCAGAGACAGAGCTCTGCCTGCCAGAATGATGGACCTTCTTGGCCAAACGAACAGAAAAGGAAGAGAAAAAATAGCTGGGAAACCCCCCTAGAGCTATGACCTTCTCTCTCTCTCTCTCTCTCTCTCTCTCTCTCTCTCTCTCTCTCTCTCTCTCACACACACACACGCGCTCGAAGAGAATGGAGAATGAGGTTTCCAGAAGCTCTCAGCATTTGTCAGTCAGCAGTGGTCTGCGGCTACTAAGAGGCGGGCAGGCAGAGACAGAGCTCTGCCTGCCAGAATGATGGACTGTAGGTGCCAGGAGGGAGCAGTCGGCAGTTATCAGGAGGACAGCACTGAAGAAGCAGCTTGTAATGGCAGCCTTTGTATGCCAGGAGCATTCCGCTGTTGCAAAAACAAGAACAGGGAAAAGAAGAGGCTGGTAATGGCTTACAGTGTATGCCAGGAGCGATCCTGCAGTTGTCAGGATGTGAGATGGGGAATGCGAGAACGCAATGGCGGACGCCGGACCGGGTATACCACAAGTTGTCTGCCAGAGTGAGAAGGTGAGCTAGGGAGGACAGGACGCAAACATGCAAGCAGCCCAGTGCACAACATGCCCTCTCGCTTCCATGTCTCCTAAATAGTCACCTGTCAGCGTATCTCTGGCCATATAGCCACCAGCATGCCCATTTGCCAGGGAACCTGATAGATCTCGAACTACCAAATGAACCTGGGTATAAAATGTCAGGCCCCTGGGTATAAGATGGCAGGCCCCTGATATACAAACTGTTAATGACCCGAAGTACACCCAATTTAACAGCCCACATGAAGCAATGGAGTTAATGAGGTGTGAGGGCTATTTACATGCCAGGATAGCCCACATGTGTTCACAGTCACTGTTGCATCAGCTCCAAATGCAGGTTACTCAGAGCTCAGGCAGCTGGAGTAGGGAAAAAACAGCCAAATATGATATCTCTGGAGGAGGGAAGTGAGATATCTGCCTCATGAAAGACAAAGCGTTTTTTCCATTTCTGTGTCAGAAGCAAGTGGGGAGGTGCCAGGGACAAGGGATCGGGTCTGCAATGAAGAACGTCTGATGGGCTCAGTGTGAGTTAATGTTCCAAGGGGTAGAGGCAGCAGGAGGTCCTCCGTGGAGCTGCTCATAGGGCATGAATTGATGGTCAATATGGACATTAATGCCTCCATTCCAAGACATCTTATTGGCTCTCCCCACCACCCAGATGTTTATAATGTTTCATCTTTGTCAGAACTACAGGCAGCTGCACATAAACCATCTCTGTGACAATAGGGTTTCCATACTGCACCATGACGCACATGACTGCACCATGACGCACAGGATGTATGTACCCCCTTACCCTCAATCCCTGGTACTCCTCTATGCTAAAATGATGGACAATCTGAAGGGTATATCCTTGAATGTTAATGGCTTGAATAATGGAATGCAATGTTGGAGAATCTTTAAAGCTCATCGGTTGGAGAGATGCCTTGTACTCCAGGTTGTGGAAGCAGCTACAAAGGGATTGTAAAATCTAACAGATTTTTCTACATAGAGACGCCAAAGGGAGACACATTATTTTGAGGGGGTATTAAGGTCAGAGATGACAAGTTTGTGACTTCCTACACTGCAAGCCACACAGGGCCCTCTTTCATACAAATTATGGCCAGATAAAACTTGGAGAGTGCCCAACCACGATAATCTGTGAGGTTGATTTCAAGATAGGTGTAGAATCCAGACGGAACAGGCACAGACCTGACCTGCTCCTGTCCACAAAGGAATCACCACACACATTGAAGGAAACTACTATAGAATTGGGTCTTGTAGACTCATGGCACTTCTGCTGCACCTAATCCCAGGGCTGCACCTTTTTTCAGTACCTGCAATCTACACATAGCAGGATTTATATGATGTTTAGCAATATTGCGGCAGGATATACGTGTAAGGAGGCAGCCAACTATACTAAACATCTGCCAGAACACTCCCCAATTTTGGTGACCCTAGGATTTGGGATATAAAATGAGGAAAGATTCAGAGGATCTGTAGCTCTGTTGTGAATTACCCTAAGGTAATTGAATAAATAAGGACATAATAGAGCACTAAAACATAAACAATGACAACAATGATTCTTCACCTGTCTTAATATGGGACATTCTCAAAGTGGTAGTGCGGGTAAGCTCTCCAAAACATTTAACTCATTTTTGAGGTCAGGCTCTGTCTCACCTACTATGACTGAATGCCTTCCAAATCTTAAAGCCAGTCAAAGACTGCAAATCTTGCAGATTTCATTATTAAACTCTGATACGACAATGTATGGCAAGATTCTTACTAACATTATTTTGCAAGCACTCCCCGAGCTAATATCAAAAACGGAAGAAATCTTCACGATTACATAAGGAGGGACCTCAATACCAAAATAAAAATGCTACAAAGAGAAAGGTAGGTTATTGGTAGGTTATTTCCCTTAATACTAACAATGCCTTTGATTCTATGACAAGACCGGAGGCGAGCATTATGCTTTATCTTCTTTAATTACTGCTAACCACAGCTTTTTAAATCTTTCTTTGTTTTCATATATAACACTTTTTTTTAATTTTTTTTTTATAACTCGTATAAACAGAGAAAAAGAAAAAATGAAAACATCATCGTCTTAACATGACAAAACTACATTTCCCATGAGGCTTCTCTGCCTGGTAGTCCCACAGCCTCTCTTTCACTTTCCAATCCGGCCATCCTTCCTGCTATAAGTCCCCGTTTCCCTGGGTCCCTTCCTCTTCTTTTGCAGCACACCGATTAACTGAACAAAGTCTAAAATCCAACTGAATTATCGTAACTCCAAACAGAAATTGTCCTTACTATCCTCGATAGCTTTGCCGTGCTCTAAATTCGCAGGACTGCTGCCTTCCGTACACTAATCTCTGTTACTCTTTTGATACTCTCCTACGCAAAAAGAGAAATGCGCATGTTAGGGAAGGGGAATACAGTTCGTCACATATCATAATCAAGTCTTTGATGCAATGCTTGACAGATTTAAAGAAAGTTCTGCTTCTTTTGGCGGCTTCTGTAATGGCTGCCTGGATGATAATTTAACTCAAGTGATGATCTTTCTAAACAAGTAACAACGCATTTTAAGTATGATCAAGCCATTTTGGCACTGGATTTTGCATCAAATCTTTTCTTGTTTAAGGACAAAGCATTTGCTTTTGGTGAGTACACATGTTCTCGTAGCTTTAGAAAGGAATGGGTGTCACTTTTTGCTTTCACAGTTTCACTGACTGAAACCAGGAAGATGTTCACATTGGTGGTTTCTGGATGCTGGGTATCTATCTTGCAGTGTCCCAAGGCACTTTGTTGAATGGCCAGTACTGTTATTTGAAGGATTTTGGATGACCATGATGGGTGTATGGGCTGTGATGGATGAAGTTCAGGATATATTCATTGAGCAATGTTTTGCTTGGGGATTTATTGCACAAAAACTATCCAAAACACTCAAAGGAGAAAAGGGTGAACTGGGAACAGTAATAGGGTGGTGCCATTGTGACAAAGAGACCAACAGAACTCATGAAACAGGAAACACAGATTCAACACGTTTATACAACAGGCAGGTTGGGTGAACTGTTGTAGGATTGGGAATCAACTAGGGATCAAAGGTGATATTATTCTTAAAGTGTTAGGATGGACAACCAAAGAAGTGCAAAGAACATTCTGAAAGACTCCCCGTGCTTGTCAGGAGGCCTTATTCTGTATTTCAGAAAAAAAATGTACAATAATGAGCAAAAGTCCCTTAATAGAAAAATAATTGTAAAGAGGACAGGGAGAGGGTTAGTGAGATGCCAAGAAGGGGGGGGATAGGCGATCCCACCGTGCACAGTCTCAGGATTATTGCACCAAGCTCACGTTTTGGTTCTAAATCACTGGCTCATGCATGTAGCGTCCAGCTGGTTCCTTAACTTCTCAGTGTCTGCGATATAGGGGGTAATTCATAGAATTTAGTGCAGAAGTGGTGCACGCGGCTGGCTCACAGAGGGAGCGTGCCGCGTGCGGCAAAACCCATTTTGACGCATAGCGTATTCATGGATACTAACATCCATAGCCAGCCGTGGCGCAGCGTGGCGCAGTGACCCTGCAGCAGCGCCAGTTACGCCCCCAAACCTGCCCCGTGTGCCAAAAACATCGCACAAATCCCGTACATGGCGCAAAGGCCAGTGGACCAGCATACAGCCCCCCCAACCAAGAAAACATGCTAAAAACGCCACATAGCCCTCACGCGCACCCCTCGGGAATACGCACCCCCTGGATTACGCATATCCCGCTCGTGCCAGCGAAATCATGTGGAAAACTCCTCGCGCACCCCTCGGAATACAAGAACACCACTTGCGCCAGTGAAATCGCGTGTAAAACTCCCCACGCACCCCTCGGAATATGCATACCCCGCTCGCGCCAGCGAAATTGTATGGAAAACTTCCTGCGCACCCCTCAGATTATGCGTACCCTGCTCGCGCCAGCGAAATCGCGTGGAAAACTCTCTGCACACCCCTCAGAATACGCGTACCCCGCTAGTGCTAGCGAAATCGTATAGAAAACTCCACGCACACCCCTCGGAATACGCGTACCCCGCTCGCGCCAGCAAAATTGAGTGGAAAACTCCCTGCGCATCCCTCAGATTAAGCGTACCCCGCTCGCGGCAGCAAAATCGCATTGGAAAACTCCGCGCGCACCCCAGGGAATACACGTACCCCGCTCGCGCCAGCGAAATCGCATGGAAAAAGTCCCCCCTGTGATGTGGGCTGCCTGTGGGCCATGGGGCGGGTGGATGGGATGCCTGTGGGGCATGTCCAGAGGTGATGGGCTGCCTACGGGCCATGGGGAGGGTGGATGGGCTGCCTGCGGGGCATACCCAGGGATGATGGGCTGCCTGTGGGGCATGCTCAGGGGTGATGGGCTGTCTGCGGGCTATGGGGAGGGTTGATGGGCTGTCTGTGGGGCATGACTGGGGGTGATGGGCTGCCTGTGGGGCATGCCCATGGGTGATGGGCAGCCTGCAGGGCATGCCCTGGGTTGATGGGCTGCCTGTGGGGCATGCCCAGGGGTGATGGGTTGCCTGCAGGCCATGGTGAGGGTGGATGGGCTGCCAGCAGGGCATGCCGAGGGGTGATGGGCTGCCTGCGGGGCATGCCCAGGGGTGATGGGCTGACTACGGCCATGGGGAGGGTGGATGGGCTGCCTGTGTGGCATGCCGAGGGGTGATGGGCTGCCTGCGGGGCCTGCCCAGGGGTGATGGGCAGCCTGCAGGGCATGCCCGGGGTTGATGGGCTGTCTTCGGGCCATGGGGAGGGTGGATGGGCTGCCTGCAGGGCGTGCCCAGGGGTGATGGGCTGCCTGTGGGGCATGCCCAGGGGTGATGGGCTGCCTGCGGGGCATGCCCTGGGGTGATGGGCTGCCTGCGGGCCATGGGGAGGGTGGGTGTGCTGCCAGCGGGACATGCCCAGGGGTGATGGGCAGCCTGTGGGGCATGCCCAGGGGTGATGGGCTGCCTGCGGGCCATGGGGAGGGTGGATGGGCTGCCTGCGGGGCATGCCCAGGGGTGGTGGGCTGCCTCCGGGGCATGCCCAGGGGTGATGGGCTGCCTGCGGGCCATGGGGAGGGTGGATGGGCTGCCTGCGGGGCATGCCCAGGGGTGATGGGCTGCCTGCTGTCATGGGGAGGGTGGATGGTCTGCTTGCGTGTATTCTGGGGGTCCGCAGGGAGTTTTACATGCGATCGGCCTTGCGCCAGCGGGGTACGTGTATTCTGGTGGTGTGTGGGGAGTTTTCCATGCGATTTTGCTGGCGCGAGCGGGATACGCATATTCCGAGGGGTGTGCGGGGAGTTTTCCACGCGATCGGCATCCGTGAGCAGGGTACGCATATCCTGGGGGTGCGCGGGGAGTTTTACATGTGATTTTGCTGGCGCGAGTGGGGTACGTGTATTCCGAGGGGTGCGTGGGAGTTTTACATGCGATTTGTCAGTGTGGGCCCTCCCGGGTGTGGCCCTCCCCATGGCCTGCAGGCAGCCCATCCACTCTGACCATGCCCCGCAGGCAGGCCACATGGCACCATGCACTTGGGAGCCCCGACTCATGTCCCCCCACCCCCCATTGGCAGACACCTGCCAGCAGGCCCCGGCTCATACCCCCCACCGACCCCCCATTGACAAGCACCTGCCAGCAGGCCCGACTCATGTCCCCCCCATTGACGGGCACCTGCCAGCTGGCCCCGACTCATGCCCCCACCCACCCCCCTTTGATAGGCACTTGCCAGTAGGCCCTGACTCATGTTCCCCCACCCACCCCCCATTGACAGGCACCTGTCAGCAGACCCCGACTCATGTCCCCCCACCCCTCCCCATTGATAGGCACCTGCCAGCAGGCCCTGACTCATGCCCCCCCACCAACCCCCCATTGACAGGCACCTGCCAGGAGGCCCTGACTCATGTCCCCCCCCCCATTGACGGGCACCTGCCAGCAGGCCCCGACACATGGCCCACCAAACACCACATCATAACAAAACACAAGCACGCAACCATCCACTGCACCCACTCCCAAATTACCCATGCCATGAGAGTCTGAAAACAACCAGCATGGCCATGCATAAATGTCCAACAGAGCCACACAGTCGCAACACATGACTGAGCCAATGCTCATAGACACATGCACAAAATCAATGAGAGTACACAACCCCAATAATGAAGATATATGAAATGTATTAAAAAACATAAAATATGACAATGAAAAATCACACATGCAAATGAAGTAATAATGAATGCAATACCAAAAATAAAGTAAAATCCAATTAAAAACAAAAATCCACAACATGAAAACTGAAAAGTGGTCCATCGCCAAAGTCCATATAAAGTAAATAAAAAAACAAAAGCACAAAAAACCATTGCTCCATGGGATGATGTAATAACGAAAGTATGTACAAATCTGGTACAATTTACACTGAAAGTCAGAAGGGTCCATGATCCCTCAAAAAAAGGAAACCTACCGGAAATCCTATCTAAAATACAACTATACACAAAAAGTGGAACAAAGTCTGTGAACTCCAATTAAAATTATAAACCAAATGAAACCTAAGCCTAAATAACTATATACAAAGGTGGCGGGCTAGTCCGACCGCTCACTTTTTGATGTTCCGGGCCAGGGCATCATCGAACTCCACGTTGATGTTCCGGAGGCGGGCCTCTTCCCTGGCCTCGAGGTCTCGCCGGGATGCAGCCATGGCCTCCTCCAACTCCCTGCGAGTTGCCTCGAGGCACTCAGCCCACCTCAATGCCCTGTGCATGGAGTTCTCCGCCCTGACCATTGTGTGCCGTGCCCTCTCTGCCCGCTGCCGCTGTGCACCTATTTGCTGGCCCAACTGCTGCCACACGGAAGACACTCCCAATCCTGGGACCTCCTGCCCGCCGGCCGATGCCTGCTCCCATGATGTTGATGGCCCCGAGGCCACATGCCTCCTACACCGAGCCTGCCGCCGCCGCCTTTCTGCTGCCTACCGCCGCCACCACGACTGCCTCCGGGTAGATGGCAACACCCGGGGCCGTTGTGCAGGTGCCCTGCTTGAATGTGCCTGCACATTGTCCGTTGCCAGGTGTCCATTTTCTGGGGTGACCACCAGTGCTGGAGCTCCGACTCCCGACTGTGGCAGGGATGGGATCTCCACCAGCCTGGCTGCGTTGGTTGGGGCAGGTCCACAGGGGGCCCTGGTGTCATCTGGGCCGGAAGACGGCATGGAGAACGACTGGCGTATAGTGTGCACAGTGGAGGAGAGGGCCGCAAGACAGAGCGACACATGGAGGAAACCCCCGACCACAAGCCCTCTCAACTGGGCCACATTGGCACACGTCTCTTCATGATGATGTGCCTGGTGCCCCCAGGAAGCACGCACGTCATTACGAATTACACGTGTGTGCAACTGACACCAATGAGGACGGACTCAATCCTGTCACAGGTCCCCGTGTCTGCAGGTAGAGGAGTGCCAGATGATATGGACCTCCCCCTACCTGCGTACGGGCCTGGGACGGGGCATCCCTGCTGGTGCATGGTGATGCAGTCACAGTGTCAGGGACAGTGACATGCACAGGCCCCTCTGCAGTGACCTGTGCTGCAGCCTGCCCCTGCCCCTGGACTGCACCACTTGCACCAGTGGTACCACCCCCACCAGGCCCCATGTGCAGCTTGGATGCGGCCTCCTCCTCCTCCGTACACACCATCAACCTGGATGGCTCTGCACCGTCTTCCGCCGTTGCAAGCCCCTGTGGGGGCTCACACGCCCCTTTCCGCTGCAGCCATAGTGGCGGACGCGGCACCAGTCCCCTCGCTCCCTGATGATGGAATTTTCTGGGAGGGTGACTGGCCCTTGCCTCGCCGGCCGTTGGAGGCATCCCCGCCGCTTTCCTTCACAGCGCCGTCTCCGCACTCTTCTTCACTTGCCGATGTGTAAAGGGCGACATAGAACATAAGCATCAGGGTAAAGCAATAGCACATGAGTGGCACTGTCAAACGTCACTTCCATCATGTCCCTCCACAACACATGGGTCAGTGCAGGCAACACACATGCCGAAACAGGCATGGCACATGCAACAAACATTTGCATCCATGTCCAAGGCACCGTAGAAACATCCAATGGTGGGTTGAAACTCACATGCATCATGGGACATGCTGATCACATGCACACACATCACTGGAGGGTCATGCATCTGGCCCCGTATATCCCCAGACACAGTGGATACAAGGATGACTAGGCTGTATCAGTGAATCAACACATCGTCACGGACATGTGTCATGCATCCATGGCGTTTACCAGTCACTCACACACTACTCAGACACACGGACATGTACACCATGCATGACCATGACAGCAGCAACCATCTCTCACACCCTAAACATGTCCAAGTACAGAGACAGGCGTGCATACATGTGTGCATTCTGCATGCTGCTCCGCATGCTGCATTGTAACACGTACACCATCCATGTGGGTCACGCCTGACTGGACTAACATGCAGCACCATCATGTCCCAGCACACACACATCCATACATGAGCCATGTCACACATACAGCCAAGTAGCTAACTACCACCACACTGCAACATGCACTATTTTACACGGCAATGCATGGGCACTTACTGCTCGACTCCAGACGTGCCTGCATCCTGAGGATCTGGTGGTGAAGCACTGGACGAATGCGCTCCAGGACCCTCATCTGCTGGTTTTAGAGGCGCCGGGCCTTCTTGAGGGTCCTGGACTTGTAGTCCTCCCAGCGCTTCTGGACGTGTTTGATGTCGCGGGCTGCCACCCCCTCCGCGTTGATGGCACCCACTATGTCCATCCAGATCCTCTTCGGTCCTTCCTTGTCGGCGCGCGATGGTGAGAAGAGGGCATCATAATGCCACAGGACTTGCTCCACCAGGATGCCAACTTCATCGGCAGTGAAGCTGGCAGCCCTCTGCCTCTCTGATGGGGGGGTTGCCACTGGTGCCGGATGGTGTTGGATGGACATGGCAACCCCCGAGGCAGGTGTGGGTGGGCAACTGGGTCCTGGAGCTGGGCTGTGGAGTGATGGAACACCAGTCGGGAGTCTTCTGTTCCAGCTGGGGTGGTCACAGCAACTGGACCCCTGCAGATGACTTATGTGCAGGCACCCAATGGCAGGGCACTGCTGGCAGCAGGCAGGCAGGCAAGCAGGCCGCAGCAGATGGCTTGTAGGAGGCACCCCGGGGATATGTGGGGAAGGTAAATGGCCTTCTGGGCAGGAGCGTGGTCTTCCATGTGTTGTTGCGTGGCCAGCTTGATGCAGAGTGAATTGGCATGTGAAAAAACAGCACGTCAGCGTGTAATTTGATGAAAGGGCCTTAGCGCGTAAGCGCGTATGTGACGTAACACGCGCAGACGTTTCCCTCGTCACGGGTGCATAGTGATTCAGCACGTGAAAAAACAGCACGTCCGCATGTTAATTCGAGGAAAGGGCCTAAGCGTGTAAGTGACGTGAAGCCTGCAGGCGTTTCCCTCAGCACAGGTTAAAGGTGAGCAGGCCCAGCAGTTCGCTGTACATGCTTTTCATGGAGACCGATGCGTGTGTTGCTACTTCTGGTTGTTTCAAGTGCCATCACTACTTCACAGCGGATCAAGGACGTATCTATCTCTTCTTTTGGCGGGGGTATTGGCTTGTTTTTCATTACCATGCTAGTCAGACGGTGATTCGCGCACACTCTTTTCCCACTGCGGGTTCTCCTGTGTATCGAGTACCCGTTTTTGAGGTCATAGTAGCCTGCGTGTCCCACACGTACGTGTTTTTCGTGTCCCTGGGTGCCACCGCGTACTGCAGGAGGTTAATTCCACACACGTGGGCTACCAGGGGTTCCACGCATGGTTTTACTGCAGTCTTGGGGTGCCTGAGTGTTGCGTGACCTGTCACTTTATCACTGGGGTCACATACAGCCTTGCAGGCACACAGGGGTGCTGTTAACTTCTAGTACTCCATCCCCTTCACTCCAATTGCCCAGGTCAATTATCGTGTACACCTCCCATTGGCACTACTACATCTGTGCCATTTTGGGAGGCCACGAAAGGTGAGGGGCGCCTCAGCTGGGCATCCTCCACGTGGCGGGTGTGGTCAAGGACGTAGCCGGGGTGACCAGGGAGTAGGGGGACTCCAGGGTGTCCAGGGTGGCTGCAGAGGGGGAAGAGGCAGGGGTGCGCCACTTCAGCAGGGTGTTCTGCCATGTGTTGGTGCAGTCATGCCACCACCCCCTGTGGTTCCGGGAGATGCAGCTCTTGCATCTGGCACTCACGCCCATGTGACCCGGCAGTCCGTTTCATCAACTGCCACAGGGCAAAGGGTAGTGGTAGCTGCAGGTGCAGCTGTGGCCACCACCACCCCGGCTCAGGGTCTGCCAGCGCATGCTGCGTTGGCACCTAAAGAGTTCCAGGATGATTTCCAGGTGGTCAGGAGGCACATGGTAAGTACACGCAGGGCTGCTCTGACCGAGGCACATGTCCCGGGGGCAGTGTTGTCATCTGTTGCCCCGAGCAGCCGGGGGTTGGCAACTGCATGGGAAGATGCAGCCGACACACCCCAGCTGTGAGTCTGTCAGCCAGGACAGTCTCAGTCAATGACCTTGGCACAGCGGCTGTTGCTGCGCAGGGTCCAGTCAAGAGCACCCAGCAGCCACTGACACAAGTCAGGGCTTCCGTCCTAGTTCCACCTGCCACTCCCTTGGTTCAATCCACCAGCGCCACTGCCCCTACTGATCAGGGCTGCATATGCAAATCAAGGTCTGTATCACTGGCCAAGAGGAGGAAGGTTGAACCTACACAAGAGGCTGGGACCCCAGACACGGTTCCGGCCTCTGGCACGTCAAGGAAGAAGCCTTACAGCAAGCAGGAACTGGACTTCCTTGTGGGCTACGTGTCGGAACACGACCGTGATATGCTGGTGGGCCCAAATAGTCACACTACGCCTGCCCAGCATTGGGACCACTGGAATCTTGTTGCGGAGGGATTTAGTTCATTCGGACATGAGGTGCGCTCGAGCTCAGGAGTGAAAAAAGCGTTGGGATGACCTCCAACACTGTGCTAAGCTAAAGCATGCCTCCAATTATGCCATGACTCGGGTGACTGGCAGTGGGCCACCACCTGAGGAGGAAGAACTCACTGCGCATGAGGTGATCGCTGCAGAGTTCATACCGGCAGAATTGGTCAAAGGAGTGGGAGAGATGCTGGATTTTCATGCCCCGTCCAGTGAGTGTTGTTGCGTGTTTGTCCAGGCCATGTGTGGTTTGCTTGTGTGATATGTTGTGCTTGACTGCCATTACATGCTATGTGTACATGGTTCTCATGTGTGAGTCATGCAATGCTTCACTAATGCGTGCCTGCTGTGCAGCATGCTGGACATGTAGTGCAGACAGGGACTGTCCTCATCACCACACTTGCACCCTACTCACATGCTAGTCACCCGGCTGCCCCTCTGGTCCATGTTCCAGCTCACTGGCCCTTCTGCATGTAGCCTGGGGTGTCTTTCCACTCAGCACTCGGACTATGTCATCGCATGACTGACTGGCATGTGTGTTCTGCCTGCATGCGGGTACTCCACGTAGGCATGGTCCCTTGCCCCTCCACCTTCCTGCACCACTATTACACCATTGCACTGGTGGGTAACATGTTGGACTACTGCAATGGCCTGTTCAGTGCTCCTGTGTACATGCACACTTCCCCCTGCCAACCTGCCAGGCACATACTGTGGGATACATCCTTTGTCCTTGATGCAGGGTGTCTCACTCGGACTGTGCAGATGGCAGATGCTCCGCAGGGACATGTGTGCCCATTCATGCTCCATGTGCATTACATACATGCCCCTATGTGTCCTTGGCAGGATGAAGACATACATTTAATGTCCAGGAAGACATACATTTAATGGCATTTGATCATCCATTCCATGCTCACTCTGGCTCAGTCCTGCATCACGCACATGTTTATGCTGTCATAGTCTGTGTGGGGCACAGGCCTCTCCCTGTTTCAGGCCCCCTGACTCTGTTCAACAGGTGTAGTGCCTTCTGCACAAATGGGTGTACTACAGAGGGCTCATCATATGTCCTGCTTACTGTCCCATTCTCATCTGCTGTGTTGTCAGTTGACTCAGGTGATGCAATTGACGCTACTCAACACTGTCTGCCAATAAACAGTTCTCTGGTCAACCTTTCACTGCCATGCTATGCCTCCTTGCATTTTCACTAAGGGGGGGGGTTTGCCTGCAGCCATGCAACCCATTGCATGCACATAGCACATGATGCCTGACCTTGCCCTAACACAGCCTTCATGTTTATTAATTGACATCACAATGTACTTGTTGATGTAGATTGTTGGTTAGTACACATGTTCTGCACTGCACCAACCCACTTCTGAGCCATGTTACACCGTTCTACATGCCGAATCACTGCTGCAATGTCAAAGTGACCTGGCATGTATGGTCAGATTGTCATCCCTTCACTGTCATGAAAGGCACGGGCACGGGTGCATCCTGTGACACATGTACTCAGTATAGGAACTCTCTAGCGGGTGTTTAGCAAAGTTGATTGGTCAATCTGCGGCCTATACTAACTGGTGTAGGTTGCAGATTGAGTATAGCCTGCCAATCGGGTTGTAATGACTGTGGAGCTGCCTGCATGTGTGTATGTGTTCACTTTCACATACATCAAAGCAAGTAGCGTTGTAGCTGCTTGCTTTGCTGTATAGAATGCTGTTCATAATCACCATACGGGTCTATATGGACACAGGTGTTTTTGAACACTTTCACATGTACATATGCAAGCAGCTTCAACGTTGTGTAGTGCAACATCGCGGCTACTCACTTATGTATGTGTGTGTGATAGTGTTCATTTACACGTGTGTCCTCTGCAGCTTTTTTGTTGAATGACTCATATGTAGTTGATTAACATTAATGCTGCTGAGATTTCAGCATTGTGCCCGTTATGTTCAACTGGCACAATCCTGAAGGTGCACTGTTGTGCAGAATGTGTACGCCCAGGCCCACTAAGCTATTCTGGTGGGGCCTGGCCGTGATGATTTGACACACTGAATAATGGTTTAGGGCACAATCAATGCACAATGTGCTCAATCAGGCACTGAGGGGTGTCCTGGAGGCTTTGTGGCCGGCAGCTCGGACCGTACTGGGCATTATGGTCCCTCATGCCTGGTTGCAGGCTCTTGCTTTGCTCGGGACATTCACTATGTCTACATGGCCCATGACGCCCGGTACGGGCCGAGCTGCAGATGGCTGTAGCTGATGATGATTTAGTGATGCATGTGTATATGGATATTACGTCTGTCAGGGTGTGTTTGGAATCACTAGCCGCTGTGGCCATTTGGGAGTTCAGACATGCTTATGGTATGTGCCATCTCTTTTTTGCCATCTGTTATTTCTGCCTGTTACATGTGCCTGACAGAGGTGGTGTGTGATGGAGGTGATTTACTACATTCAGTACATGTGTAGGCTTCGTTATTTACACACATCCATTTCTGCATTTGGGATGTGTTTGCATATCAATGCCACTGGATGCATGCCGGAATTTCATTTGTGTGTGACATGTCTGCTTCATGTGTTGGCTGTCGATGTGATGTCTATGTGCATGGGTTATGTGCTTCTGACATGTGTACTCATGTTCGTTTTTTTCCACAATACAGATGATGACGCAATGAGCCAGAGGATGGTGATGTCATTCCTGACACGGGGTTGTTATCACATCAGCAACCCAGTGCAAGTGGGGGTCGTGGGTTGGTAGGCCACGAGAAGCCACTTGCGCTCCAGACCATCGTGTCCAGGGCTGGCAATCAGTCTAGCTCGGATGATCACTCTGACAACGATGTTGAGTTGGATGCACGTCATGTCCATTCGTCAATGGTGAGTGATTCTGATGTGGATGATCTTCTGTCCGCGACACCTGCACTGAGGGATCAGACGGTGTTGGAACCTCTGCCTGTGGTGGATTGGGACACACGGTCATACTCCACATCAGTCAGTTGCTGATGTGCCTGGGGCATCACGTCAATGGAGGGATGTAGTCCTGCCGCTGTGGGCGGTGCCAATCCAGCGAGGACCACGGCTCCTTGGGCCCCAAGGGGGGCGAGTCCAGCAACGCGGTGGCCGTGCGCCTCCGCGGTATACTGAGTGGGAGCAATCCATGTATGCCAATTCCGAACGACAGGGGGCAACTATTGATAAGATCGCTCAGGGCATGGAACGTGTGGCCCAGTCCGTCCTCCCCCCTCCTAGGCAAGTGGATCTCCAGCAGCGGGCAGAGCAGTCCACGGCCTGCTCACTCAGGCTGGGCATGGTGGCCTCAGACAGGGCACGCCGGGCTGAAATGATGTCTCTGCATCAAGCACTTGCTGCTAATGCAGAGGCACACAGGAAGGCCCTGAGGGATGACCATCAATCCTTCACATCTACTCTGGGTGTGCTCAACATGTCCCAGAGGAAGCGGTCAGAGGAGAGGTTGGAGCAGCTTGAGAATACCACCTCGGCTGAGCTACGTGCATGCCCGGAGGTGCTCCGGATGTCATGCGAGGCCATGCAGGAAGAACTCTGTGTTACACGTGCTACCTTGCAAGAGGAAGCATGCGTATCACGTGAGGTGCTGTATGGTGACCTACGTGTCATCGCCACACAGGCCAGGCTTACCAGTCCCGCAGACTTGCTGCCGACGAGGGGCAAGCTGCGCATAGGCATGGTCAGGGTACTGTGCCACATCCACCTTCTGCTTTCCATCCAGATGTCATGCCCGCGCCGCTGGCGCACGCATTGGCAACCATCATGGACTACTTGGTACTCATTTATCCTCCTAATACTCCTTGAACAACTCCTTTTCACACCTTGGTCTTTTATTTCCATTTGCTCAACTTTGGTTCTTTCTTATTTTATTCAATTAACTACATTTACCATAATGCACCTGGCTGCAGTCCTCAATTCCTGGCTATTCTCATTCATCGTTATTGGGACCACAATCCCCAGAAGCCCTAGCGGCCAGTGCTGCTTCCACCTGCTCAGGACCAGAGAGGGAGGAGGCAGATTGTCTTCAGGTGTGCTGCTACAGGTGCTGTCAATTAGCCTGCCTCAGAACAGGGCAGGGCTGTATATAAGCAGCTTCCTGCAGGAGCACAGTGTCTTGCATCTTGAGATCTCCCTGCTCCTGTTTGCCTTGACACGCTACTTTGTATGCTGTTCCTGTTGCTGCATTATCCTGTTTTGATCCAGTGCCCTTTCCGGGCTCCCTGCCTTGCAGCCGATCTCGCTCCGCTGCCTTCTACCTACAGCCCTTGTCCTCTGGGCTCCCTGCCCTGCAGCCTGCCTCACTCCGGCTGCCTACGGTCCTTGTCCTCTGGGCTCCCTGCCCTGCAGCCTGCCTCACTCCGGCTGCCTACGGTCCTTGTCCTCTGGGCTCCCTGCCCAGCAGCCTGCCTCACTCCGGCTGCCTACGGTCCTTGCCTCTGGGCTCCCTGCCCTGCAGCCTGCCTCACTCCGGCTGCCTACAGTCCTTGTCCTCTGGGCTCCCTGCCTACAGCCTGTCTTACTCCGGCTACCTACAGTCCTTGTCCTCTGGGCTCCCTACCTTGCAGCTTGCAACACTCTTCGCTGCCTACAGCCCTTGTCCTCTGGGCTCCTTTCTTGCAGCCTGCTCCCTCCGCTGCCTACAGCCCGTGTCCTCTGGGCTCCTTCCTTGCAGCCTGTCTACGCCCGCTGCCTACAGCCCTTGTCCTCTGGGCTCCCTGCCTTGCGGCTTGCTACACTCCTCTGCCTTACAGCCTGTATTACACTTAGCTACCTACGGCCCTGCTCCTCTGGGCTCCCTACCTCGCGGCCCTATTCTTTTGGGCTCTCTGTCTGTCGCCTACTACTAATCTCTCTCTGTCCTGTTCTTCTGGACTCCCTACCTTGCAGCCTACTACAGTCCTCCGCAGTCCACTACAGTTTGCCTGCACCTAGTGCCACTCTTGACTGCAGACCTGTTCCCCACTTTGCAGCCCTTCTGTTTTCCTGACTGCTGCTCCCTTGTTCTCTTCCTTGAGTCCTCTGTACTCCACCTTAAGTTATCTACTTCAGTCTAACTGCCTTTCCTTCATTTCCTTCTGCTAGATTGCTCATTGACTTCCTTTTCGCTGGATATATCTGTTCTTGTCTTCTCATGTGTCTTATGTAATCCCTCCTTTGTACAGAGCTTGCCTGTTGGTTTCCGGCAGGCAACCTCTGCCCCTTCCCTTGTCCAGTTTTCAGTGTTACAGACACCCACTGCTGTTGTTCCCAGCCATGAGCATACAGCGTGGGCCTCTGTTATAGCAATCTGTGCAGAAGGCTGGAGTTTCCTAAGGTTCGTGGAACACTCTTTCCCATTTCAGCATACACCCCAAGAGGGAATCCAGTTTGTTTGTACCTTTGTATCTTTTGCCCCTTTTGGCTCAGAATGCAAGACCAAAAAATTCTTGTTCGTTCCATAGGCAGGAAGGGCACACACAGACCAAAGATGCTTTCTTTTTGGTTCAAGAAACCTCTGCAAAAATCTAAAGTTTTCTTAAGGACTGCAAACAAAAAACATAGTTTAAAGGACAGACTCCAGAACGGTGGAAGGAAGTTGCTTTTCCCTTCATAGACCCAGCACAGGTCGCGGAGCGACGCTGAGTGTTGGCAGTGTTGGTAGATCTGTTTTGCTGCCCGACTACCTCGTTGTGGAAGGAAGTTGCTTTTCCCTTCATAGACCCAGCACAGGTCGCGGAGCGACGCGGAGTGTTGGCAGTGTTGGCTGGGGTGCTTGGGGCGCCTGGGGAGCTGGGAGCCTCCACGGCCCCCGCCCTTGCCTCTGTGCCGAACTCCGCTCGCTTCTCCTCGGATCAGCTCCAATCGTGTTTTGCGCCTGAACGTGCCCCTCAGTGCATTTATTTTTATTTTTGTTTTGAACTTTATTTCTCCGTGATCCCTATGACTTCTGTGGAGTACACCTTAGACCCTGGCCCCTCGGGGATCAACAGGGACGATGTTGTGGTGTATCAAGGAGAAGAAGGTGCCACTCACCCGCTCACTCGGCGGCAACAACGCTTCCTGGTTGCAGGCGGCTGTGCTCCCACTGACCCGCGCTTGGACCTAACGGTAAGCCGTTGTAAGTTCCGTAAAAAGAATTGTGCTTCTTCTACTTCCATAGACTCTGAGAACTATTTTGATTGTCAGGACAGCACTTTAGCCACGTGCAGTACTGACTTATATCCACTAGCATCGCCAACTCCTCCGCATCCGACTAGATTAAAAACATTACAAACAGAGCCCAACATAACCTATGCGGCGAAGGAGGGAGAGTCCGCTGTGGTTGAAGATGCTCATGGGGCATCTTTGGACTCTGCAATCGATAGTTGTGCATGTACAAACACCCGGTTGGACAACACAATAGTTAATGTGGAGAAAGGTAAGGAACTGCTGATCACTAAGACTCTTTCATGCACGGCCAGAACGGTAATTGACCTTGACAAAGCCGCACAGGAGATGAGTACTGCTGTCGGTGATACCACTAGCGGAGACATGAGCAACTGCATAGACCCTACAGACAGTGCTAGTGGTATGGCCAGTTATGTTTGTGAACTTAGCGATAAACGGCTTGTCGGATCTCAGCATAGCCCCAATAAAGTCCTCAAGTTTGCGGAACGAAAAACTGGCGAGATCGTGGCCCACAGTGAGCACTTCAGAAAAACACCATTAATGGATGCTGCACTCGGGGAAATAGCTCTGATGACATGGCCTCGTCCTGGATCTGCTTCGGACCGCTCGCCCTGTGTCAGGAAGAGCTGTGACCGACGCAGCCCGCTGGCCCTAGTAGACATGAGCCGCGCAGATTTTAGAACGGAAATATCATCGATTGGATCCTGCAACCCCTCGAAACAAGTGAAGCCGATGGAGGTATTCTCGCCCTGTGAGGAGAACGTCTGCAGTCTCCCAGTTGACCCACTAAGCCCAAATGAACTTCCTAAACCTTGGTTAAAACCAGTGACGAAATGGAAACGTCTAGAATCCATCAATGATGATTATAGTGACCTACTTATTACATCACAAAAAAGGCTTGCCGATGAAAAGGAGCTAGCTGGCTCGCTTTTCACTGGACTTGAAACCTATTGTCCATCATTTGTGGTAGATATACAGCCAGATACTCCATCCAAGAAAAGATCGAATTTAAGAAAAAATCTAGATTCTCTCGAATAAGATCTCAGAAAATTAACAAACAGAATAGCCAAACACTAAACATGGCAGAACCTCTGGCTAAAGAAATCACGAGAGAACTAAACACACTCATAATGGCTGCTCATACAATTTCAATGTCGCCATATATCAAACTATACGAACAGCTGAATGAGAATATTAAAGATCAAACAACTCTCATAGCTCTGTTGAACTCGAAAATTATCAATGTGGATCAAGATTTAAATTGGATGAAACAAACTTGGACTGATGACCATCTAAGAGCTGATGCATATATTAAGACCATTGTGGAACAAACCAAAAATAGTGCGATGGACAAACGACTGTTCGCCGAAGTAGCTCGAGAAGCCATAACACTACTGCAACAACATAAACTAAATCCCACTCTTAAATCAATGATACCTAAAGAGATCATAGTGCAGAATGATGATAAAGCAAAGGAACCTGCTGCGAATAATACAATAGACTATGAGACCCAAATCATGGACCCAGATACTAGTTTAAATGCAGAGATAATCACGCAAGAGACGAGGTGTGAAAAAAGAGGTGCTAATGCTCCCCCGAGGAAATGTACACAAAAATCAAAACGATCACGAGAAGCCGTCATCTGCATAAATGAGAGCAACAGAATCTGTAGTAGCGAAAAAACGATTACGCTCATCAGACAGCTAAAAGATGTTCCACAAAGGTGCGAAGTAAATAAGAAATCATACCTACCTCAAACGCAGGACACTCCCTCGGACAGAGATGAGGATTTAACGTCAGCAAATTCTGCAAGCAAGTGTATAATGGACGTTGCTGTTTCAGCTTCTCAATCAGAACAAGGTGTCAATGAGCCTGAGAACCAGGATCCCATGAACTCTATACTTGTGACTGAGGGACCTGGTGCGACAGTCTCTCCTGCCAAGCCAAATTCAACACAAAAAGGGATGTTCCCAATATTTGAATAAAAAAAATCAGATGCAGCACTAAATAACAAAGTCAGAGACAAGATGATTGAGAAAAAATCCAAAAATAAGAAAAAAAGAAAAAATCCATGTAGATCGAGTGTACGATCATTTTTAAGGAACATCAAAGGACTTTGTTCTACTATAAACATCAAGCAAGTGGATGAAACTGCCGCTAAGGCTAATCTATGCACAGTGAAGAATTCTATACCAGCTGAGCAACTAAACCCAAAAGAAGCACCAAACGACCAGCCTGTTGGAATTGTGAGCATTTCTGAAGAGCTTTTAGCTCTCTCAACATATGAGTTTCGTGAAAGTGATCAAGACGATTGGATTGAGATTCCTGAATCGGCCATGTCTGAGGATCGGCTCCCCTCAGACGCCTTAATCAACATTGACCTCAACATGGGAAAAAAAGATCAAGCAATCCCTAAAATGAAGATTCTTGCAAAGCAGCCAGCTAGTAGAACCATTCCATCCTCCAAACCTGGTTGCCCAGATCATGAGACACATGCACATCAACAAAGAGACACTAACAATGATTCTCCCAAACATTCTGGCATAATCTTACCTGCCTTAGAGGATGTCTCCTCTGAATGTATGACAATTGAGGCTAAAAGAGCGCTAACTTTAGCCACCAAGAAACTCGCACAGTCTGAGATAAAGCATAACTCGAGTAACTCGGACCTTGAGATCTTGGAGGCCAAAATGGCGCTAATGGATAAAGGATTAACTGAGCCTAATCCGATAAGAGAAGTTGATCCTAAAGTAGGATCTCCCCATAATCTTAAACCTCCTTTGGAACAGTCTTCAAAAGCCCCATCATCGTTACAAAAGAGCCAATGGATTCTGCAAAAACCGACATACCCGAAAGTACAGCATAATGCACCAGCAAGCGACGCTGATGGCTCTGAATATAGCCTACAAGCTCGAAGATTTAAGAAAATGGGGAAATATCTGTTGCGCTTAGAACGCATAGTGAGAGAAAAAGATGGCCTTCTCTTGAACAGGAACAATGTGATGAAGCTACTACATCATATTCCACAACTAAGAACTGTGGCTTCTGATGTCATCCTAATAGTAGAATTTGAGGACAAGAAAAATAATGACTGCGTGATTCTGCATATAGCTTCTAAAATTATCTGCGATTCACTATTAGACACTGGAACCATTCTGAACTCTATGGGGTTTGATATACATGCAATCCGAAATTCAAAGAAGGCAGATCAACCGATGAACAAAGGACTGGTACTAGCCTATAATCCTGAAACTGACAATAAAAATGTGCAATGTGTTGAAGAACAATACTCAAGAAGCAAAAATGTCCCTTCAAAGTGCCACATCATTAATGAAACACAAATTTCAGAAACAGAGCTAGCCGGAGTATCGACTGAGCAGATGTACTCCAAAATGAAGAAAACCATCAATCCACAAAGGGAAGACATGGATTGGTCATGGGTAGCTAAAACTATCAACAACACAAAACATAGCTAATGCCCAAAGATCAAGGAGACTGGCAATATATGCATCGCTTCATGGAACACACGTGGGCATTCACATCTCTTTGAAAATACATCCAATGAATTGATGGACATAGACTTGCTCTGTTTGCAAGAGACTTGGCTACTGGAATCACCAGTAGCAGACGGCTTTGAGATAGCCTTCAACAGAGCAATTAAAGGGAAAAAAGGTCGACCCATGTCAGGAATGGTAACGCTCGCAAAAGTAAAAAGTGGTGTACGTATTTTATCTCATACTATTGTGTCACCATATATACAAGTGTGCAAAGTGAAACTTCCAGAGAGATATGTGAACAAAGATAATTTACTAATACTGATTAATATATATTGGCAACATGCAGCAATATTATTAGACAACTTCATGGAAACCATTTCAGAATTAATTTGTAATATCAAAAGGAATGAAAAGGATACAAACATCTTAGTATGTGGAGACCTAAACATAAATTGTCTGTCTATTATAAACAACTCCCTTGAAGAAAAAATAACCAATGGTGAACAGGCAGCTAGGCGATGGATGCAAGAAATGAAAGTTTGGAACTTACAGTTGTTGAATGGCAACACGCCAGCGGACATTCCCGCCCATCCAACCTGGCGAAGACTCTGGCAAAGTTCGACAATTGACTACATGTTCGTAGACGGAATCCTAAGAAGCGAGGTCTTGTCTCTCAAAATCATTGAAATGAAGGTCAGCGATCACTGCCTAGTAAAACTGTATTTGAAAATAAACAATCCTAGAAGACAAGCTGTCAATGAAGCACCGACACTTGAAGTAGGTCCTGGTCGTAACAGGCTAAGATTGAGTGAAAATAATATCATCTCACTAAGGAAATCACTTGAAAATACAACAGAAATGGAACAAATTGAGTACACAACTCTATTAGAGATATATCGGGAGAAAAAACGTACTAAGGCAAGACCGGATTTCACACAGCTCCATGCATGGGATGCAGAAGTTAATGAAAAGAAAAAAAACCTGAAAAAAGCATTGAGAATGCTCAAAAACAAGTCCAATACAAATAACCAAAGCATGATAAGACATCTGAAACAAACTTATAAGAACTGGCTAATCAGCCATAAACACATCATGGTACAAAAAGATGCTGAAATTATGATGGAAGTACTTGCTAAAAGAAAGACTAGAGATTTTTGGGCATTGTTGAATAACATCTCAACACCCCAAGGAGCCATTATGAAATCCATGATTCCGGAAGTTCAATGGGTCAGACATTACGCAGAAACATTCAACAACAATCAACCCAATATAAGAATTTTACCATCCTCAGAGCATGAGTGGTCAATTGAAATAAAAAAAGAGGACATCTACAGAAACATTCTAAAATTAAGTACATCTAGAGCACCGGGACCAGATGGTCTAACAAATCAACACCTAAAACAACACCCAGAATTATGGGCAGATTTCTGCTACTCATTATTTCGGACCATTCTCCAGATGAAACAGATACCATCTTCCTGGTGGTGTGCCATTGTAGTACCAATTTTTTAAAAAGGTGCTCGAACTGACCCCAAAAATTACCGTCCGATAGCTCTGCTCGATGTGGTCGGCAAAATCTTTGCCTCCCAGCTCCAAATCCAACTACTACAATGGTTCCAAGATTCCAAAAGATACGACCTTCGACAAACTGGATTCGTGAAAGGGGTTGGTTGCGGGCTGAATCTAACAATTCTGAACTTTCTGAAAATGGAAGCAATCCGACAAAACAGAAAGATCTATGTAGCATTTGTTGATCTATCTAGCGCTTTTGATACCATCGACCGAGAGATGCTCTGGGAAAAGATGAAGAAATGGAAGTGCCCAGATAATCTACTACAACCTATAAAGGAACTCCACACGGACACAGTCATTAAAATCAGACTTGATTCAAGTGGAACGATGAGCAAGCCAATTGAAATGAATCAAGGTGTGAAACAGGGCTGCCCGCTTGCAGCAACGCTGTTTGGTTTATTTATGTCTGATATTGGCGATAGTCTCGCAGATGTAAATTCCTTTCCACCGAAAATAAATGGGCAGGCAATAAGTTGGATGCTATATGCAGATGACATTGCATTACTGGACCTAACACCGATTGGACTAACTCGAAAACTAGCGGCTCTAGAGAGATATGTAGAACAAAACAAACTAAAAATCAATCCTGCAAAATCTGAAATAATAATCCTGCAAGATTTAACACAAAATAATAAACGGAGTACAAAAAGCATCCCAAAGTGGAGACTGAGAAATGACATCTTAAGATGTGTTCAAAAGACAAAGTACCTAGGTGTCTGGATCAACAGTAACATAAATGACGCACCCTGGACAGAGAATGCTAAACAAAAATGTAGACAACTAGCAAGTCAAGGAGTAGTAATAAATAAAAAGTTTGGGAAATTCTCGCTACAACCAGTAATAGCCCACTATAACCAAAAAGTGATTCCATCACTGATCTATGGTGCAGAAAGTGCCTTAGGAGTGTCTGCCACTTTATGGCCAGAACTAAAAAAATCAATATTGGAGGAGAGTCTTGCATTTACAGAAAGGAATCTCGAGTGCATGTGTGAGATATGAACTTAATTTAATATCCATGCATGCCCGAGTGTTATGGAACATGCTATCCATATATCGGAAAATCATCACAGTAGAATGTCTTCCTCAGTTCAAGATGAAGGGCAACAAAGGAAACCCTACTATGTAAATGGGCAGTCGGGTGTAAAAAGCAATTAGAGCTACTGGGAACTGTTCAAGATACCCTGAGAAACAACCCGAATTATGTGAAGAAAAAGCTATGGGATTGGTGCTCGACAGTTGATGATCGCAATCGCCACAAACTTATGGAAGATGCAGCCTTCGAGGCAAAAGATCGAAAGAAATTTCCTCAATACTTGATGAGATCTGCTAATGCAAGACATCGAGCAATCTATATGAAATTTCGTATGAACTTAATAAACACCAGAGTAAG
This sequence comes from Ambystoma mexicanum, assembly GCF_040938575.1. Lineage (NCBI taxonomy): Eukaryota > Metazoa > Chordata > Amphibia > Caudata > Ambystomatidae > Ambystoma > Ambystoma mexicanum. Next base: position 1,071,896,453 of record NC_090931.1, read on the forward strand.
CCAAGCAATAAGAACGCGGAATTTGAAAGCATTACTCAGGTTTCGTCTCTGTAATAAACACCAAGAAACCCTTAAACATCTTACACTGTATTGTGAGGCCCTGAAAGACCAGAGATCTGTACATTTAGGACATCTAGTGCGGAAATACGCCACCTTAAGCAGAGAGGATCTATGGCGAAAATTTCATAACCCATGTGAAAAAGACATTTTCGGGTTGACATATTTCTTGGAAATACTCGAAAGTTTGCTAAAAGAGAACTAAATTGGAGAAAGAATCTAAAAAGTAATGGGTGCTTCAAAAATGTTGAGATGAGGTGAAGAGGCGAAGCAAAGCCAGACAAAGGATTGGCAATGGAGCAATGAATCATCTGTAGCGAATAGAGTTAATGAAAAGTGGGATCAACCAAGTCGGGGGGAAGCAATAAGGCATGGAATGCTACACTTTGTTATGAAATAATGCACCTTAATGACTCATTTCTGAAGCACCCCATAGATAGATAGGGGAGGAATTGTGTGTATAATTTTGTTTTTTCAAAAAGTTTGTACAAACTAAATGAAAAATAAAAAAAAAATAAAAATAAAAAAAATAAAGGACAGACTCGCCCTAGTAAACAAAAGTTTACAACCACAGTACTACACTCACTGGCTCGCTGACCCTTCCATGTGTAACTACTATGACATTTGCAACTATGATCCACAGTCTCTATCTATAGAAGAGCTACAGCAAGAAAATGAATTCCTGCAGATTTTGTTAGCCCAAGCAGTGGAAAACACTCATGCAGTTTCTGGCATTTCTTCTGACACTACATTCGACATTCAGCCAGTACACAAACCTTGTATTCCTTTATCCCAGGCTACCCTGTCTCAGGACCAATGTCATAACACTGCTACAGCCAAGGATATTGCACTCATTGTGGCAGACTCTCAAACAGAGAACGCTGTTGCCAAAGTGATATGCTCAAGATCAGCTTGGCAAGCTACACAACCTCCCCTGACTGCTGTAAACACTCATTTAACCGGACAATGCATTCAGTATCCTGAGGTTAGTGCAGCAGGTTCTGGGCACAAAAGACCAATACTGACCATCGGTTGTCTTAATGCTTCCCCAGTAACTACTAACCATGATAACTCTAATGTCAGTCTGCCTATTGCAACACCCGAATTTTCTGCTACACCAGATTCTGAAGCTGTAGAACAGGCTAATGGAACATACCGGTTTCAAGAACAACTCTTAAGCCTTAAAAGACAAACCGAAGACCTCTATGATGAATTTGTTTATCTGTATTATAAGAATCTAGCTAAAGGACACAATCTACCAGACCATCTGACACTATGTCCAACACCCGACATTCTGTCTTTAGAGTTTAACAGATTAAGGCCTGTACTGGTAACACAGAAGAGGATACAGACTTATACAGAGCAGTTGGAAGACCTGAACTTGGCATATATATACCAGTTAAAGCTTGACACTGCTCATTCACTTACTAGCCACAGTAACACAGGCTGTCGTTCAGATAGTGAAGAATGGCCTCCTCCAGTGGGCCAGATCGCTCACACGGCCATTACACCAAAGATCAAGTGTAATCATCTGACTGGACATTCCGCTGAGTGAAAGGATTGTTCCATTCTTGCCCTTGATGTCAGTCCTTTACTCCCACTTACAGCCTCTACTGAAGTGACCAGATCTGAGATGTATTTTGCTTCTATGAACATTGGCACTCCTGACCATGAGTCAGATCCTGAAACATACCCAGTACCTGCCTGGAATCCAACTTTGCCTACTGTCAATACCCCAGATCCATGTATCAACTTGGGCACACAAGACTTTGCAGGCCAGCCTTCGGAAGGCTTACCCTTTCCTGGTCCTACATCCACCATGCTACTTGTTACAAGATCTGCTAGCCCAATCTCTGCTGCTCCCCCTGCTAGTACTCCTGAATCTGCTACTGATGCCTCATCTCAGATCACTCTTACTGCAGTGGAAGCACCCCCTTCCTCTCTGCCTGCAAGGACAGTACCTGTTGCAAAGCCAGTTAAAAGTTCTCCTATTAAGGCTACAGCTCCGGTAGATCCTGTTGGTGCCTCTGCAGCACCTAAACTACCAGTCACGACGCCATCAGTCTCAGTTGCGTCCCTGTCGGCTGGTGCTCCTGTGACACCTATACTTCCAGCTGTTACAGCATCTGAACTTCCTACTGCCATTCCTGATCTTCCTGCAACTCATGGTGTTCCTGCAACATTTGTTACTCCTGAAGTCTCTGTCGCAAACCTTCATGTTGCCATTGCTGCTTCTGACTATTTGGACGACTGTCCTAGAGCAACCAATTCATCTGAATCTCTGGTTCCACCTTTCAGCACTGTACCATTGCTAGTCCTCAGGAAGACCACTTCTTTCAAAGCAATATATGCCATGAAGTCTGCAGCACATCTCCACAGTTCCTCAGTTTATGAACGCACTGTTGGGTTTTTGGTCCCTAAGAAGTTGTCTTTTCTGAATTATACCTCAAAGGTTCGAAACATTGGTAATGTCTCCTCCCTTCAAGACTCTCACCTTGCAGTATTAAACAGTTTTTGGTGCTTCATGATGTGCCTTTTTGGTATAAGACTCTCTCGCAGTGTGACAGGCCTTGGACGTACTCTTCTTGTTGGTCAGTCTTCAGGGGGCCGGGAGAGGGGCATGGAGAGGGGCATACTGTCATGCCTGTGCCGCTGGCGCATGCATTGGCAACCATCATGGACTACTTGGTACTCATTTATCCTCCTAATACTCCTTGAACAACTCCTTTTCACGCCTTGGTCTTTTATTTCCATTTGCTCAACTTTGGTTCTTTCTTATTTTATTCAATTAACTACATTTACCATAATGCACCTGGCTGCAGTCCTCAATTCCTGGCTATTCTCATTCATCGTTATTGGGACCACAATCCCCAGAAGCACTAGCGGCCAGTGCTGCTTCCACCTGCTCAGGACCAGAGAGGGAGGAGGCAGATTGTCTTCAGGTGTGCTGCTACAGGTGCTGTCAATTAGCCTGCCTCAGAACAGGGCAGGGCTGTATATAAGCAGCTTCCTGCTGGAGCACAGTGTCTTGCATCTTGAGATCTCCCTGCTCCTGTTTGCCTTAACACGCTACTTTGTATGCTGTTCCTGTTGCTGCATTATCCTGTTTTGATCCAGTGCCCTTTCCGGGCTCCCTACCTTGCAGCCGATCTCGCTCCGCTGCCTTCTACCTACAGCCCTTGTCCTCTGGGCTCCCTGCCCTGCAGCCTGCCTCACTCTGGCTGACTACGATCCTTCTCCTCTGGGCTCCCTGCCCTGCAGCCTGCCTCACTCCGGCTGCCTACGGTCCTTGTCCTCTGGGCTCCCTGCCCTACAGCCTGCCTCACTCCGGCTGCCTACAGTCCTTGTCCTCTGGACTCCCTGCCTACAGCCTGCCTTACTCTGGCTACCTACAGTCCTTGTCCTCTGGGCTCCCTGCCTTGCAGCTTGCAACACTCTTCACTGCCTACAGCCCTTGTCCTCTGGGCTCCTTTCTTGCAGCCTGCTCCCTCCGCTGCCTACAGCCCGTGTCCTCTGGGCTCCTTCCTTGCAGCCTGTCTCCCTCCGCTGCCTACAGCCCTTGTCCTCTGGGCTCCCTGCCTTGCGGCTTGCTACACTCCTCTGCCTTACAGCCTGTATTACACTTAGCTACCTACGGCCCTGCTCCTCTGGGCTCCCTACCTCGCGGCCCTATTCTTTTGGGCTCTCTGTCTGTCACCTACTACTAATCTCTCTCTGTCCTGTTCTTCTGGACTCCCTACCTTGCAGCCTACTACAGTCCTCCACAGTCCACTACAGTTTGCCTGCACCTAGTGCCACTCTTGACTGCAGACCTGCTTCCTACTTTGCAGCCCTTCTGTTTTCCTGACTGCTGCTCCCTTGTTTTCTTCCTTGAGTCCTCTGTACTCCACCTTAAGTTATCTACTTCAGTCTAACTGCCTTTCCTTCATTTCCTTCTGCTAGATTGCTCATTGACCTCCTCTTCGCTGGATATATCTGTTCTTGTCTTCTCATGTGTCTTATGTAATCCCTCCTTTGTACAGAGCTTGCCTGTTGGTTTCCGGCAGGCAACCTCTGCCCCTTCCCTTGTCCCGTTTTCAGTGTTACAGACACCCACTGCTGTTGTTCCCAGCCATGAGCATACAGTGTGGGCCTCTGTTATAGCAATCTGTGCAGAAGGCTGGAGTTTCCTAAGGTTCGTGGAACACTCTTTCCCATTTCAGCATACACCCCAAGAGGGAATCCAGTTTGTTTGTATCTTTGTATATTTTGCCCCTTTTGGCTCACAGCTACAGTTTCCTACTCTTCTTTCTTGTTGAATGTCCTGCTGTGTGTGCTTATCTGCTACCTTACTTCAGCACAGCCACCCAAAGCCTACCTGGGTACCCTGTGCCACTCTTGACAGAGTGCCATTCTTGACACCAAGGGTGACTCGGACGACGACTTATCTCCCACACAGGTTGGGCCGTGCATGCATTGAGGGAGTTTTTTTTTTAAATCTCACCATCATTGCATGTGGGTGTTGAGGTGCACCCTATACCACCCCCCTCCTGGGTGTCTCCCTGCCCGCCCCCGTGTCGTATGTGGGAATTTTTTGTGTTATTAGTTTAATTAGTTAATATAGTTTAATATTGTTTGTCTATTGTGCATTCATGTGACGGTGTAGTGCTTTGTGGCTTTTGAAAGCATCCACTGTCTGTTCCAGCTGGACCCATTCAAGTTTGTCTCGTGTATGTGTTTGTGGCTTGGGGTCCTGACACATATGCCCCTCCTGCTTCCCCTTCCCATGGGCTTGCAAGGATGGTTTGGTGTGACAACCATTTACACAAGGGCATTGGACTTTCGTCATATCTGTGGCTTGTCTGCTGCTGTACTACTTGTGTTTACACCCCTAGTGGGGATTATGAATGTTTTCTCCACGGCATGTCTGCAATCAATTTTGGTGAGTACATTTTTGAACTGTCCATTTATTGATGTTGATTGTGATGTATGTTCATTTCTTGCCTGTATACGTGCTTGATGCACTTCATGCTGTAGACGGTAGCCTGCACCCTTCAGCTGTCAAAGTCACACTGATGGTGGGAGGGGGCCGGGTGTTGACAATGTCAAGTTGGTACGTCTTGAGTTCAGCCGCTGGGGATTGTGTCAAAGGAGGATGCATTAGGAATGTGACCCAAGAGGCAGATCTCACAGTCCAGTCCTCATCTGAGATGTCTGCCTATACTACTACTACGCTCTGTTCCGTTTGGACGGCACGTTGTAACTGTCTTCCCTCTTTTACTTTGATGCTGCCTGATGGCACAGCTTTCCTACTGGACTACTGCTCATTTACTTGTTTTTCACACTCTGTTGTTTTTGGTCCCTGTTTTTCTTCCTGCTACTGTCCTTGTTGCACATCTGTCCGCCCCTATCTCGGGCAGTTATTTCCACATACTCTTACACTGCCTTGGTTTGCCTCAGTACACTTCTGTTCAACAGCATCTCTCTGTTGCTCCTCCTGTCTTTCATCTATTACATCCATGCCTTTATGTTGACGTTTGGCTTTTACCAATGCTATTCAACTGTTGTGGCTCTTAACTTGCTGTCAGCTGTTTCCGGCTATCTCGCATTCACTGTGCCTTTCCAGACTTGTGCTGTCTCTGCCTTTCTTTGTTCACGCTATCAAGGATTGATTGGGTTTCAGCTCAACCCTCCAGTTGTGCCAGCCTCCGTGGTTATTTTCTACTCAAGTTCCAGCTCTACCTGTCAGGGTACAGACCCTGGAGTTGTGTGGGAGGAGGTCAGATGTAGGTCTCAGACATGGCCCAGTAACAAGCAGCATTAAGACACACACACACAGAAGAGATTCCAGCCTTATAAAAGCCTTATATGCCCTTTCTGCAGGAAAAGAGGACTCCAGACTACCTTTCCCAGCACACACCGGCCCAAGAACTACAAAACCCTGCCAATGTTGGGTGGGGCACACGTGCGCATGCGCGCGTGAGCAGAAGCACGGGGCTTGTGCTCAGATGTCCAACAGAAGCCGACGTGTTTCCAGAAGCTCTGAGCAAGGGGAGCAGCACGAGGGGCCACGCCCCAGCTGACCTTCCTCCAGGCCCTCGCACATGCAAGCTGAGTAGTGCCAGCGCTGGGGAGCTTAGCCAGGCGTTGGGGAAGATGGGCACAGTACAGCAAAGCCGCGCTGAGGAGAAAATGCCAAATTGTCAGAGGCACAAGCAGGGGACGTCGCCCATATCCTCGAGTCCTTCCGGCTCCAGAGAAGCTCAGTTATTAGCGCAGTAGCGTTCCTAGCCTCAAAATAATACAATGCAAGGGGGGGCACCCAGCGACGCACAAACTCGAGTGCAGTGCATATCATTAGCAAATGCAATTAGGCACGTGCGCTGCCTATAGAAAGCCGCGGCTGGCAGAACGCAACTTGTACTGAAGTTGCACCTCGCCACACGCGGCTGGCAGCACATCCAAGGTCCATTCTATAATGTGTGATTCTTAACACATGGGGCCTCATTACGAGTAGGCCGGTAAAAACGGGGTCATTACCAGCATGCTGGTAAGAGCTGGTCCGTGCTCGTATGAACCCGCTAATAGTGGGTGATTATGAGTGCGCGAGCACGCGCGAACCCCTATGCCGGTAATGGAAATACTGGCATGCCGCTAAAGGCCCTCCATCCCCCCGATAGCGGCATCGCGGGACCCGCCGATACCGGCACCGCCTCAGTGCAACCCCTAAATACCGGCACGGTAATACCACCATGCAAATACCGGGTTTGCAAAAACAAACCCGGAAATTACGTCATCGCGCAGGTACGGGAAATGGGCCAGCGGCCATCTTTAAAAACACAATCCATTGCCATCCTCCCTAACCAGCAGTCCTTTCGTGTTGTGCTGCATCAGAAAACACTCAGGATGTCCAAGGCAACCAGGAAGATGACCCCCCGGAAGCGGAAACAGCGTTTCTCTGACCCTGAACTCAATATGCTGGCAGACACTCTGGCCCAGAATGCAGACATCATCAGGTCAAACGACATGAAGCATGAAAAAGAAGCAAATCTGGCAGGAGGTTGCCCAGTGGGTGTCGGCTGTGGGGACCACCCCACATACAGTGCGCGACTGTCGCAAGCGGTAGGACGACCTCCGCTTGAGGGTGAGGAACATCCTGGCAGTCAGCAGGAGTGCGGCCATGGCAACAGGCGGGGGGCCACACTCACCAGCGAAACTGATGCCATGGGAGGAGACTGCCAGCTCATTCATTGATCCCGAGTCAATAGAGGAATTCGGAGAGATGGAGATGGGCGCCGTATCATCCATAGAAGGAAGTGAGTGACCCAGCACATTCCTGTAGGGGAAACCATGACGTGGCACAAGTGACGTGGAAGTGAGACTAGGCAAGGCAATGCATGTCCCAGACCCACATCAACATATCCAGTCAAGAATGCATGCCACACCCTGCCACACACAAATGCATGCTGAGTGCCAATCCCAATACCAACACACGAGCAACATAACTCGACCGTGCCCATGTAACCCAACACACAGACACCATATCAATGGCATGCCACCTGCCATCCATTGATAGCCTACATGCCCCCTCAGAACGCCAAATGCCACACCCCTGTAATAAATGGATGCATGAATGTATGGAGATTTCACAGCGCAATAGAATGTCGCTGGCATGTGACACCATCACCGATGACCTGCATCTCTTCTATCCCCCAGGCACCGATGAGGAAGATGCCAGGCAGGACAGGGGTGCAAGGGCATCAACATTACGGCAAGGGAGAAGGGCCACCGCCACCACCACCCGCCAGCCTGAGAAACAGGCCAGACCAACAGGCACTGTGCCAGACCGGGCTGAAACCCAGGAAAGAACACCTGCAGCCAGTGTGGGCCACACACATGGAGACCAGCAACAGCCGCCACCCACAACAGTGGGAGGTGTTCCCGTACCGCCAACCACTGCGGACGTTGCGGATGCTAATGTGAACACTGAGGGTGTCACAGTCGTGTCCACTACACCCACCCCAAGCCCCATTACCACCCCCACACCCCATTTGGAGGCCGATGGCAGTGACGATCCCTGCCTCCACGACTCCGACCTCGGAGATTCCGACATGTGCCCCTTCGAGGTGGACAGCACCCTGGATGTGGGCCCCACGCAAGCGCCATCAGCCACACCGGCTACCACCACCCCGGCTACCACCACCCCAGCCACCAGCACTCCCGCTACCAACGACACTTTTGAGGCTCGCCTGTCGAGGGTGGAGGCACGACAGGAGTCAATGCTAGATCTAATGCGGCAGTATATTGCCGATGAGGAGGACTCTAGGAGGGATATCGCTAATGCCATTGTGGAGACCACAGCAGCCATCGCTGCAAACACTGCTGCCGTTAACGCGTCCGCAACTCTCATGAGGAACTGTCTAGGGGCATTGACGCAAGTCCTGTCATCAATCCTGCACCAAATGCAGCGGCCACGCCTTGGAGCAGGCGTGGGACCAGCCTCTGACACATCCACTGCCACAACCCCTTCAACCTCTGCCCACTCAAGCCCCGTGCGGATGACCCAGAGGAGTGCACGCCACTCGGACATGCCACCCCTGGATACCAAAAAGGCCAAGAAGTAGGGTGGCCAGACAATGGCCGTCGGACACATGGACGTTGGTGAAGGGAACAATCTTCAGAGTACATTTGGGGACATCTGGGGTTTGCAGGGTGGGTTAGGGAGTTCACTGGGGTTATTTGGGGTTTGTAGGGTGGGTTGGGGAGTTCACTGGGGTTATTTGGGGTTTGTAGGGTGGGTTGGTGAGTTCACTGGGGGTTGGGGGGGAGTGTTCACATTGTTGCCTGTTTGAAAAATACATCCATTGTGCCAAAAAATCAATGGCTGGACATTCTTCATGTTGTGCATGTACTTTTAATGTGTGATGGTGTTCAGTGGCCAACTCCAAACAATAAAAGTGTGCATGTACACATGGAGCCAGTGTGTCACTGACACATGTCTATCATAGTCCCTGTGTTTCAGAAGTATTCGTGAATTAGTGCTTGGCGTACAGCATGGCCATTCCGTGCATCACATACTGGCAGGGGGGCTACTTCACCTCCGTCACCATCCTCATCATCCTCACCCGGGCCATGCATGTCAATGTCAGGTGGCAGTGGTACATTTCTCCGGACGCACATGTTGTGCAGCATGACACAGGCCACGGTGATCTTTGCCACCTTCTCAGGCCTATATAGTACTGCCCCACCAGACCTGCTGAGATAGCGGAACTGCGCTTTCAACAGGCCAAAGGTCTGCTCAATCACAACACGGGTACGGGTGTGCACAGGATTGTACTCCTCCTCATGGTTGTTCTGCGGGTTCCGCACAGGGGTGATTAGCCACGGCCTCAAGGGATATCCTCCATCACCTGCAAGCGGATAAAAATAGGTGTGTGTCACTCTGAACTGACACCTTCAGGGAGCACAGTCATGGCGGCAGCTATTTGGTATGGGCATGCACATGTCCTTGTACGCGTGCAAAAATGTTACCTAGATGCAATCTATACTGTCATGAGGTGTGGTAGTCTGGATGCCACTGTTGCCATCCTGTTCATTCATGCATTACTTGCCATCACCATGGTGGCCTGGTTGTGCCTCTTACTTGTTGTCATCGATATGCATTAATTGTGATATGTGGGCCAGTGATGTGTCATGTTCCGTTTGGCTGGTTCAGGTCAGGAGTGTTTAGCTCTGCATGCATTATCCAATCACCGGCTATTGCCACCCAGGTGCAGTATGCCCCCCCTTTCCCACACAGGTGCATTATGCCCCCCCCCCCCACTTATGCATCCCCAAACATCAGTACCCCAAAGCACTGTCATGGGACAGTAGTGCAACTCACCAAGCAGCCAGGCACGTGGTCCAGCATGTCGCTCCATGCGACGGGGTAGTGTGGAGTTACGCAGTACCATGGCATCATGTGTTGATCCGGGAAATCGGGCGCAGCAATGTGTGATGATCTTGCTGGAGTCACATACCATTTGCACATTGATGGAGTGGTATTGCTTGCGATTGCGGTACACCGCCTCTATGGCATGGGGGACTACCAATTCCACATGGGTGCAGTCGAGTGCACCAACACAATTGGGCATGCCTGCCAGTGCATGGAAGCCCACTTTGGTGTTGGCTATCTCCTGGGCAGTCCGTGGTAGGGATATGTGGCTACTTGCGTGCTTCAGGAGGGCATCCAGCACTTGATTCAACATGCGTGAAAATAGTGGCTGTGAAATGCCATGCAGCTGGCCCACTGTGTGTTGGTAGGTGCCTGTGGCCAGGAAGTGTAGCACAGACACCACATTTAGTAGCGGGGGGATGGCTGTGCGTATTTCTATGAGGCTGGCAATGTTGTTCTGTATCATGTCCACTATGGTGGTGTTGGTGTCACGGTCAAACCGGTACAGGGTGTGGATCTGCTCAGAGGTTAGGTTAAAAGGGCTGGGCCTGGTGCGAGGGATTGGTGGTTGCCTACGAGGCACTGCTGCCTGCGCTGGTGGTAATTGCTGGGCCTGACTCACCCTCCTTCTCCTCCTGCATCTCCTCTGTGCTGCCTGTTGTCGCTGCTGTAGTTGTTGTTGTTGTTGTTGCTGTTGTTGCTGTAGTTATAGTAGTATGGGCATGTCCTCCAGCGCCATGATTGGAACAGCTAGTGGTAGCATTTTGGTGTTGGAAGGGGTGTGGTGTGTGTGTGTGCTCATTTTATACTGGCCCAGCCTCCATTGACTCCACCTGTGGGGATTGTGTGCACCTGTGTCAGCTGCCTTGTATCCTGATTGCTGTTTGCGGGTGGTCCGCGATGCCTGTATGGATGGCATCGTGCAGCCCGTGATTACCGGCTTCGTGATGCCGGTATTTGCATGCCCACGTGGGTTGGGATGTCCCCCTATTATCGGCATGCCGGTATTTTCTCCCCGAAGGGGCGCGTGTATGCGCCTATGCCGCTATTAGCGGCACCGTTGTTTAGGGTGCCGCTTATACTGGGTTTGCGGGTCGGAATACACCGCAGCGGTAAACGATGCCGGTATTACTATACCGGCCTCATTTTTGCCTTACCGCCAACCTTGTAATGAGGCCCATGTTCTTTCATTTAACGCGGGGCCACGTGCGGCTACCTTAATGCATTAACAGTGTAACCATCACAGGGGCAAGCAAAACTATACGAATGAAGCAGCAGACAAGAGTGCTTGTTTGGGAGGAGTCACTAAGTTCGAGGCATGAATGCTGTTATGTGCGTGTGGGGAAACACACACACAGAATAGTAACTCATGCTCTCTCTGCAGCATTGAACTGCTCCTGTTACCGGACCTGAGAGTGCGCAGGCAGGAGACCAGCACTCACCCCAGAGATATGTCTCTCTTTGGCTCGCCTTTGAGCCATTTTGTACAATGTGCATGAAGTACATGGTTTCTCTGATTGAGTATGTGTAATTGTCAATAGTTGTATTTTGTATTTTCCCTACTTTCCCTTGCCCATTCACTTCCCCTCTAGTGACCCTCTTTCCGGTTATCCTAAATACTGATGCCTATTCAACCAACGGATCCCTAACCCTCTTTCCCCACCGGGGTCTCGGAGGCCTGTGTAAGTTTTACCTTGCAGGCGCCCAGACCGCGGAGGGGGTGGTTGGTTCGTGCCACTCCTGCGCCTGGAGACCGGAGCTGTTTGTTTGTTTGTTTTATTTATTTGTATAGCGCTCCAAACCCGGAGGTAGAAGGGCGCTTAAAGAAGACGGTTACATAATTGTGATATATACAGTTTTCAATATACAGCAATTTACAGAATATGCAGACATAATTAAGCAATAGGAGGTGTACGCACATATCTAGGTGGTACTACAGTTTCAAATACAGCAGTTTGCAGAGTTCACATATATATTTAAGCAGAAGGAAGTGTAGCCAGAGATTTGTGGTGCTACTCATTGTTCAGGAGCCAACCGATAACATGTTTCCTGAAGATCTGGAAGGACTTGATAGTTTTAATGTTGAGTGGTAAGGTGTTCCAGAGTTGGGAGGCTAGTACTGTGAAGCTAGCCCCTCCAGCACTTTTTAAGAGGAATCTGGGCACTGTCAAGCATAAGGGGTTGGAGGATCTAGTGGTCCTGGTGGCGGGTTTCATGGGGAATTTATTAGTTAGATATGGTGGGGCTAGGTGGTTTAAGGCCTTGAACGTGAGGCAAATGGTTTTCAAGTCGATATTTTGTCGAATGGAGAGCCATTTGCATGATTTCCTAGCAGTGGATATGTGCTCTCGCCTCGGGATGTTGAGTGCAGCACGTAGTGCGTTATTTTGAAGTACTTGTAGTTTGTTAATTATAGATTGTTTAGCACCTAGGTACAGGCTATTGCATTAGTCCAGTTTGGACTGTATGAGGGCTCTAGCAAGAGTGAGGCAGCTATTGGATGATAGGAATGTTCTACAGGCCCTGATAAGCTTGCCGGTGTAGGCAGAGGCTGAGGCGATCATGTTGGTTTGTTTGGAGAGGTTGGAGTTGGCATCAAGGTAAAAGCCAAGCGTTTTCACGCTCTTGGCAATAGGGATGTGACACTACCCATCAATTGTGGTATCCTCATTGATTATTGTGTACTGAAATTGCTACCCATCCTGTTGAACCATTGTTAAACTGTGCTACCTTGGTAGTTATTCTATCATTTTACTTGGCCATATTCAGCGACTTCAAGTCAACTACTGGAGACACTTCCAGAGTTTTTTGGTGGCTACAGGCTTTTTCCCTGGTTGTGGGGTTTGGCTCCTTGGAGTTCTCTGCGATTTGGTATTTTTACTAGTCAAGGTGGCCTCTGAGGGGGCTGGACCCTATTTAAATGAAAGGAGGAACAAGGAAACCAAGGAGTAGGGGGATCCTGAAGCCAGGTAGACTAGAAGGAAGAAGCCAACAGACCCCAGACACAGTTCTTCTGAAGGTCATGGCAATGAGTAAATGAGGGAGGGCCTTTTGTTGTCAATCAGTACGCTTGGGATACAGTGTTTGGGCACTCTCTGACATTCTCATTGTGGGGCACTATGTGCATGATGTGTTCTGCTGGTCAATGGCTGTTCCTGTGTTGGGTTTACTTTTCAGGTGTCCGGGGATTGTTGTGGTTTGACGTACTGGGGTGTACACATGGCCAATGTTCACATGTGATGTGTACAGGACACTGAGGGTCACTTGATTTCACATGCATGTATTGAGTGCATGTCCCTACTGACACACACACTTACACAATGCTCCACCACACATACAAACTCCCTTCCATGCCCACACGTGCACACAGATTGCCTTCTCTGGCATACTGTGTACCTGCACTGCATAATCACTTACCATTTGGAGATCGTGCACATGCGTCACTGGGTTATTTTTGTTACTTGTCCTATTTATATGATGCTCAAGGTGTATCCCCAACACAATGGCTGCTCACTGTGCTGTGTGCTGAGCGGTGTGTTGCAGGAAACATACACAGCACACAGGTCTGGGATTTGTGGATTTGGATTGGCCAATGTGCATGCCAACAGGCATTCTGTCTTTTGTTCATGGTACTGCTGGTGGCATGAATTTGTGTATGAATTTGTATGTGTGGGAGGTTGTTGGTCAGTTATTTCATCTGATTCCATGTCAGGTGTGATTGTCTCAGGCCTTTTTCCATTTATCACGTGTCACTTCGTATCTAATTGGTCATGTGTTGTGCTTTTGGTTTGCTCTTTTGCTGTTGCATGCCATGTCATGGTGTGGAAGACAAGGGTGATGTGGGTTGGGAGGGATTGGGTGACATACCACTGATTGTCATGGCCTGTTTTGCATGGGGGTGGTGTGATATACACCTTGCATTTGTTCCTTTTGGTCACACAGGATTGGTTATGTTTAAGTAGCTAGGGATGCACACAATGTAGCACTTCCGTGGCAACATTCTCAGGGTGGTAAGGTTGTGACAGTTGACTGTCTCTTTGTCATCATCGTTTGTCACCTTGTATGTGCCAGGCCTGTGTGCACTCCGCAGGGGTGGGAGTTTAGGTGCAAAATGTGGCCACAAGATGGGTCCAGGATGCCTCACCACGTGCCCTTTCCCCTCCCATGTGCAGCGCATTTGCCTGTGGTTGGGGATGTGGTGGCACCACCATGTCCACCGGTACGCCCCGCCGTGTTGCAACATTGTGCAGGACACATGCTGCCACAATGATCCTGCACACTACTGGGGGTGCATATAGTAGCTGCCCGCCAGAGCGGTCAAGGGAGCGGAAGCGTGACTTGAACACTCCGAATGTGCGCTCCACTATGCCCCTGGTTGCAGTAGGGGCAGCTTTGTATCTTACCTGGGGTGGTGTGGTGGGGTTCTGTATTGGCGTCATCATGTGGTTGCTCAGAGGGTAGGCACTGTCCCCTGGGGAGGTGAGGATGGTTGTCATTAGTTGGGTTTGTGTATTTGTCTGTGTGTGACATGCATGCATGTGCCTAGACATTTGTACTCACCAATGATCCATGTGTCACCATGCTTCCCAGCTTCCAGGTCCCGGCTCAGGGCGGACATTCTGTATATGAAACTGTCATGGGTAGACCCAGGATAGTTTGCATAGACAGTGGTGATGATTCCATGGGCATCGCATACAACCTGTACGTTGATGGAATGCCAGTGCTTGCGGTTTCGGTAGATGTGCTCAGTGGACCTAGGTGGACGTAGGGCCACATGGGTGCAATTTATGGCACCGAGCACTTTGGGGCAGTGTGCCACCCTGTAAAAGTCCTGGACCACGGCCTACCTTTCTGCTGGTGTTCTGGGCATGTATATGTGCATGCGGACTGAGGGGTGCGCAGTCATGATTGCCAACACCTGGTGTAGGCAGCGTGACTGCGTGGCCTGTGAGGCACCCCCAACTATGGCAGTCGTCTGCTGAAATGACCCAGTGGCCAAAAAATGCAGGACATTGAGCACCTTTTCCAAGGGGCTCAGTGCTTGGGAGCACAAGGTGGGTGATGTGAGGTCATCCTTCCACTCAGTGACCAGGTCTAGGATGATACGAGGTGGAAACCTATACCTGCCATAGACCTTGTCATCAGGCATCCCAAAAAGGCTGGTCCTGGGCAAAAAAATGCAGGACCTGGCTATTCTCCTCCTCCTGCGGTGTCCCATGATCAGTGCTGCGAGAAATGGGACATTCATCATAGGTGTACATATGTGTTTGTTGTTTGCGTGCACTTTTATACTGCGCGGGGACGTTTCCGCCCGCCTTCTTGAGGTGGACGTGTCTACGCCTGTGCGTGTCTTTTGGCGTGCGCGGGTTTCCCATATTCAATTCCATGAATATGTGTTGCTCGCGCGCGTGGGGCGTTCCATGTAGTTCCCAGCAGTACTTGCCCAGTTACGCCTTCATTTTCACGTGTTGTTCCCCAGTCCGTGTGTTCTGCCCCCTTTTTGGTGTGTGCGCTACACGTTGTGCGCTTTCGCTGTGCGCATCGCGCACGGTGTTCGGGATGTCGCAGTGACGTGTGCGCCCGTGTGCGCCACCCGCGGATTTGGTGCACATCCCAGGAAAAACATGCGCAGGGCCTTGAATCACACGCGTGCGTGTGCACTTGCTTTTTCACGCTTGCGCCAGTTTGCGCCACATATTTCGGCACACATTTGTTCCATGAATCTGCCTCATAGTGTCAAACACACTTCTCGGCTCTCCTCTTGGCTGTAGAATTCTCCTTGGCACAGATATTTGATCCACTGTCCAAAGCCCCCTTCCCAGACTCCTGTAAATAACAGCAACACACTCCAGTAAGGGTTCCTTCACCCTTGCTAAGGGTACCACATTACCAACATATAGATTTGTACATCAGTGACTATGAACAACAGGGAAATATCCCCTTGAGGGGCTATGAGTCACATCTGATCGTCAACTAGAGCAAAATGATGTGACTCAGAGCCCTGAGGTGGAATATTTCCATTTAGTTGTTAGTCACCCATATCCAATGTTATGTTGCACATGGTTTGTATTGTGACACTTATGGCCTGTGAATAAATGAATTAGACAGAAGGATGAGTAAATGAAGCAGGCAGACGGGGTGCCCTCACAAGCAAAGGTTATTTTTGTCTAACAGGGCCCCCATTTCCTGGTTTCTAGCAAGGCCTGCTTGAGTAGTAGAGGCAGAGTCTAGGCCAGTGTGTTCCTCCACCTTGTGAAGGGAGCATCATGAGCAGGGGGCACTATATCATTTCCCACAAGGGTAATAGGATCCCTGTTTGGAGGAGTGGGAGACTACTGGTGAGTGTACGAGAGATGCGGATGCGTGAGGTGTGAAGCCGTTGCAGCCTTCGGTCCTGTCATAGCCCAATGACTGAATTAGAGCAGGTAGATGTGTGAGTAAGTGTGTGATGTCACTGCAGAGAACTATGACTTTCATTTTTCTTTGCGGTGTCATCTGAGCGAGGAGTTATGACATTTAGAATGTTGTGTAGTGGCTGATTGGATTCAATGTAATTCATATGCAGCATGCATTTTAGCACTTTGCCAGGCTATTACCTTAACATTACCAGCAAATATTTTCTCCATTTTGCATGGGTCATATCCAGATGATTTATTATCATTCACGAGCCTGGGATCGCTCTTCTGGACTAGCACCTCCCAATTTAGCAGTCTCTGCTTTCTCTTTCCTGGTCCATGTCTCTTAACAAAGTGGCCGTGAGAGCACAGAAGACAGATACCAAACATGCAGTTCAAGTCCTGTATTACAATGTTCAACACAAAATAGAAACCTCCTTCTGATTCCTTTTACATCTCTCTTCATGGTTAACAATCACGTCAAACAAATGCAAAACGATGGTCAGGATAGATGATAAAAAAAATAGAAAAAAAGCCAATTAAACCATTGAGCCTTACTCTCAAGGACCAGAGAGCTACAGTCCATTCCTCAAACAGAACCACATTTAAAGTATTCCAAAACTTGAGTCTAATTTCTAATCTCCTGCAGTGGTCGAAGTGTATGAAAAGAAGTAGTGGAGCTATGTTCCCTGCTGGCCTGCCCCTGCTCCCCACAAACCCCATTGCCACAACCCCTCCCACACACAATACACCCCCCAAAACACTTACACCTGATGTTTAAGGGAACGTTCAGTGCATTGCACTGAAAGTGAAGGTTTCAACTTCTTCCTACACTTTTATTTTAAAAGAAAACCATTCCGGAACGGTTTCTTTTTAAAATAAAAGTATAGGAGCTGTAAAAGGTAATTTAAAAAAGTACAGGAGCACCGCTCCCGACCGCTCCCGCTCACTTCGACCACTGATCTCCTGGAACGGAGGTCTTCAGTTTACACCTAAGGCTAAACCATATGTATAAGACCTAATATCCTAGGCCCAGACTCTTCTCTTAAGGGTCAGAGATCCACAGTTGATCCCTAAAACAAAGTCACATTTATAGGACCTAATGTGCTGGGTTCAGTCTTTAATCTTAATAAAAGCCAGGAGGATAGCTCTGAGGCAACATGCTCACCTTGGAAGCAAGATGACGCAGAGCAACACAGGTTCGATCGCCAGGCCCGTGCTTAGAAACCTCTGGGTATCAAGCGCGTCATAAATAACCAATTACAATTACAACCGGAGGTCAGCCAGACTAAAGGTCTCCTAGTATTCCCTTTTTCTGGTCTTCAGGGATATTCCTAGTCCTCTAGATTCCACCCAGGGCTTAGCTGCACCCTGGAGACCAAACTTGAAGCCACCCTCCACCATTGGCAGGTCCGTAGCGCACTAGCTCTTCTGGGAATCTACAGCAGGCCTCCAATCCTCCACATGGCTATGACGCAGATGATACCCAGCTATTGGTGGATCTCAAAGAGAACGATGACTCCTTGTCAGGTAAGATAAGGAACTGCCTTCTGATTTTAAGGATTGACTGGACTCAAACTTTCTAAAAATCAATCCTGACAAGACAGAGATACTAGTTATCAATGAAAAATGTAATAAGTGGACTCCCTCTGACAGGCCAGAGTCTTTCTGACAATGCCCCAGTCCTAAATCAGTGGTAAAAAACTCTGGGGGCCATTCTTGATAACGGTCTCACGCTAAATTCACAAGTTTCGGCTGTAACCAAGTCTTGCTATTTTCTTCCTTCCTTGCCTTTCCTTTCCCCCTCAGGGGCTGGTCGTTAACTCTTTCGTTTCATCACACCTTAATTTTAATGATGCACTATATCTGAGCCTTCCTAACTGCACCATCCTCAGGCTTCAAAAAGTTCAAAAGACAGCAGCAAGGGTGCTAACAAAGCTTGAGAAACACAAGTACATAACCCCCATTCTGCTCCCTTCATTGGCAATCACTAAACAATCATATTATGTTTAAAATAATGTATCTTGTGTTCAAAAGTCTTCAACACCCTATGGATAATTTCCTATCAGTAAAAAGGAGTACTTATAGTACCACCCGCTCCTTAAGGTAACGGCCCGACTGGAGATTGCTCATTCGAGCTCACAAGAAAGAAAGAGCTGGTGGGCAGTCTGTCCTGGTTCAGGCAATTAGATATCGGAATTCTCCCCCGACTTGACTTTGAAGAGAATCCAACTCATTAGCATTTCAGAGGAAACTTAAAACCTATTTATTTAATCAATTATCATGTTCTATTTCTGCAATTTGCATAGCTTCTGTACTCATTTGGATATATACTAATTGACCTCGGGAGAATTGACCTAATTTAAAAGGTCAATTAGGGCATATATGCAGGGGGAAACCCCTTAGAACACCCCACCCAATCCATAAAACCCTGCAAACCCACCCAATCTCCTTATATTATTTATAATCCAAAACCAACCTAATACATATGTAAAATATCTAAAATGATATAAAGGTCAATTGTGCAGAAGGTCAATTAGGGCAACTATAATTACATCAATTAGGACAAAAGGTCAATTGTAAAAGGTCCATTTGGGTAATACCACGAATTCATGGTCAATAGCGTAGAGATACCCTTGATTGAGTGCTGCGTTATGTAAAAATAAACACATAACATCTTCGTAGGATCTTGGCAAGGAGCCTCAAATTCCACAGGTTCTAGGGGTTCATTGTTTTTTTCAAGGTAACTGACAGGCTAAATGGATCTCTTTAACCTTACTTGTCTTCATCTCTCTTCACACCCTAAAGCACTTTAGTTGACTCCTTCCCTTCTGCGAGGTGTAAAGCAGGGGTAAAACTTTCAAATTGCAAGCTACTAGTCTACCATGAAAGTCACTCACTGGCTCAATTCTACGCATACACACAGCACACCATTTCTTACTTCCCAGCAGTCAATTATCACTAGCAAGTGGCAAGTGCAAATTGTGCACCCTGTGTAAAGTACTGGCTTCTTGCCAAGGTCTGAAATGCAATCATCTCTCAAGCCTGTGGCACTCCTCCACACTGTGATATTTTCTTGGGGCTTGATGCTCTAGCTCCTCACTAGGGCCTGAGATATAGACCAAAAGAGAGGGGAGAGCAATCTCCTAAAATCTGTCTCTCCAGGGGCACTGGGATATCTGGATTCACATGAGGGTCCGAGATGTAGCGCTCAGAAGGGCAGGCAACACTCACCTATTCTCCTTAACCCTATGTGGTTTGATTCTCTAGGTCCCCAACAGGGTCTGCAATATAGCACCCAGAAATCTGTGCAGCCCTCTCCTGTGCTGTCCTATTCAAGGGACTTGGGTTTCTATATCCCGCGATAGGATATGGTAGGAAGTCAGTGAGGGACCTTTCAGCCCTCTCCTTCACAACCCTCAGCTGGATCTTAGCTCCTTTTCTAGCTCTGGAAGCTAGAAGGCTGACCCCTTCAGCTATTCCCTCAGGTTTTTTAGAGTTCTCTAAAGGCTCACATTTTTACCCTGGAGCATACCGTTGGTTGTGTTCTAGCCCCCACCCATGATGGGCTTGTGATTTAGTACCCCTGACTGGGGCTTTTTGCCTTAAATCCCAAGCTGTGTTGAAAGCAATTCGCAGGCCTATTTACTCAATTAAGTGGTTTAAGCACTGGTGTTTTCTGGTCCTCCCAGTTTGGTGACCTTTTGTAATGCCTTTTGTATTCTTCTCCTTTACCTTACCCTGTATCATCTGTTTTTTCTGTTTTTCCCATATGTGCCCCTGATTTATCTTAATTATGAGGCCCCTTGCAGTGGCCAGGGGTTAACAATCTTGACCACGATTTTGAAGTCAGGCCAAGGTTGTAATGGGATGAGGTGGCTTCGCATTTGGCATCAATATCAGGCATTCATAACCACTCACACCTTTCCTTCTCCTGGTCCCCCAAATCCCTAACCCTATTCCATGGTAGATCTGTGAAACCATGGAAGGGAAAGCTGCTTCATGAATCTGGGAGTCTAAAAATCTCCAAACTCCACTGAGGAGACAATGGCCATCTGCTCGAGGCCACAAGAGAAGCGTTCTGCTACCTGGCCCCAGGCCCCCCTCCAGACCTGCAAGTAGAGCTAAGCATGTGATCTGGCTCAGTTTTCCGTCCTAAGTTCTTCCTGTACCCAGACTCCTGGGGCCTCGCTTCCAGGCTCCCGGATCACGCCAGCAACACTCTCTGTGGGAGGATATGCTTGTGACAGACATCTCTCCGTCCTACGCAGGTCCATCTTCCACAACTTTCAATTCTGCTCCTTCCTGATAACTAGGACCTCTGGAATTCTCCTGGGGTTCGTTTTGGTCCCGATATGGGGAAAAGGGAGCTCCAGAAGGTTACTTCATCACCGCCCCCCTAAAACACATAGCAGGTTGACTTCCGTTGGCACTGGTATTAGTCAGAGTCTGAGATATGGCCCTCAGTAAGCCTGTAGCAAGTTGTTCTCCCCTGGCTCTGGGCACTGCCAAAGTCTGGCCCAGCTACTGTGTAGGCTCCTCATTCTCTGACCCATCACTTTTCTTCTGTCCAGAATCCCCTTCCAGACTATGACATTCTCTACCTCTGGTTGGGCACATATACAGTGCTCTTGATTATGCTGTATCACCCCTGATTGGTCCCCTTCCACTCTCTGTCTCAACTCCAGGGTTGGTTTGGTCTGATCTCTAAGTGTGTTTTTCAGCTGTTTCTTTTCTCCTGTATAGTGTTCTGAGCTGTCAATGGTCCCTCCTCTCCTCTGAATAAATGGTTTCTCTGGTTGTGCTTCTACAGCAGTTAAGAGTTCAGAATCTTGGTCTGCCACCTTGAAGACAGGTGGAAGTGCTCTAAGAGCCTTGCAGTTGTGCTGCACACTAACAACCAGGCAGCAGCTCCCTTTTGACAGGCATCAATACCCCTGATCTGTGAGAGTAATTGCTCTGCCCTTGGGGCCACGATGGATTCCTGAATGGGTTGCACTGAGACAGTGACCCTGGTCGCTGACAGCTTTTTTCCTGTCCAGTCTCTGTGGAATAGCTGATCTGCAGAATAACAAAGCAGTGTCTGTGTCAGCAGCAGGATGATGAGTGTTCTGATACTTCACCTAAGATAAAGGGCTTGGTTATGGAGTGGAATTCCCACTTGAGGTAACGGGTGGACCGTCTACCTACATAGCCTAGTCTAATTCCCCATATCTTGGTAGAAGAAAATAGAATAGGCCGCCTTCTTCTTCTCCAATTCCTGATTCGGAAGGATAAACTGGATGGTGTTTATTGGTGATCTCATTCAATGTGAGGGTTTGATGTTAGAGGAGGGATTTTGCAGGATGTCTGACTTACATTTCTTGCAGGCTTCCCTGACCCTCAAGGTCCCTCTAAGCATCGGACCTCTTTTGTGACTTAGTTACATTCAATTCACAGATTATGTACATTCCAGAAATACCATGCATACAAATATTAAATACGAAACATAAGGCCATAATACACCAGTATGTATTGTCTCGGGGACCATAGCTCGAAAGATACAGTGGTACAGTTCAAAGAGAGAAAAAAGAGCCTTTCTTGGAGATGCCCCAATGTGATTTATTACAGGTTACCTGTGTTCCTGGAAAGTCTGAGGTGCAAACCTGTATCTTCTCATGCGATAACCTATCTGTGAAGGCTTTCTTGAGATACCAAGTTTGAAGATTTCATATGAATGGTTTACGAGATGTTGGAAGCCAAAACTGCAATGGATCTTGCTCCATGATGACACCTTTTGTACTTAGCAGGAATTGTTTAGTTTATTTCCCCTGCAAACTCATGTGCGTAAGGGTATCTTCAAATAAGAGAAGAGATATTTAGGATCTGGGGAGTGTAGATTACAATGAGTGATGCAGAGTAATTTCAATTCAATCTTAGAGTGTATCAGCAGTCTCTGTTGGGCTTTAAATCATTGAGGGATAGTCAGGTAGCTCCAGGTCAAAGAACCATTCAGGATGCTCTGTTCTGGATGAGTGGAATTTAGCCTACCAATGACTTGTTCAGGCCCAGGGAGAGGTTCTTACAATAGTCAAGATTATGTAAGACTAATTGTTTTGTCAGCTGTGAGGGTGACTCAGGGGTTGAGACCCAACACTAGCCATGGGATTAGGGTCCTAGAGGTGATACGCGGAGGATCCCCATGTCAACACACAACACTATGTTCAAGGGGCAGTAGTTTTCACATTTTGCTGCCAGATGCCACTTGCTATTTAAAGGTTGAGTGCAGAAGGAGCAATCCTGCAGACCTGGAGAACTGCTCCCACAGGTATTGCATGGTTTTTGTGATGCTTAGTGGGAATTGTGAGTGTGAGGGAAACCTTACTGACAGGCAGGATAAACAAGCAGAGCCCACTAGTGGGGAAATGCATGCAAGTAGCCGGGTGTCGGGATTCCCAGAGGTGGCGCTGAGGGCGCTTACAAACTTGCATTACATCCAAAACAGAATTCCAAGTTGGCGGACAAACCTCTTGTCAGATCAGTCCACACGATTCAAATTTACCAACTGATGTGAACACGTAGTCTGGATTTACCCAATCACATGCTTTCTGTACAAAGGACAGTCAGATGCAAATTGGCAGCCCTTATAAATATGGAGTCTCAGCATACTGTTGCAGGCCTTTGGAGTATGATATAATATGATGTGATATGGCATTTATAACACGCCTATACCAGGGCTCAAGTCGAGGGTACACTTTATTTTGAGGGTGGACTCAGTCACCCCCCCCCACCTCCGCTAAAATGATATACATTGAGTGTCCTCCTTGAATTCATGAATTAAAGCCAACCTCGGAGATCGAACCACAATCCTCGGGTATGCAGGACAGACACTTCACCACTACACTATATAACACGATGACAAATAACAACTAATGGTGAAATGTCCCATTTCGGTACAGCAAGTCACAGGGAAAACATTTGTATTGATGGTTGGAGTTTAAAACATGCACAACTTTTAAAGTTTTCAAAAACATTATTAGAAGAAAATATCCGCTGTTGGTTTTGTGGGTGTGTTGTTTTTATGAAAGGTCAATGCGATTCATCCTGTTCAATTTGGGTGGTTATGCAAAGCCAATTTAATGGAATGTGCATATTTCACCTTCATATGGTAATTTCTGGCGACGTCACATCCCATTGCGTTTGTTGATGAGTCCCCCCACTTTAATTTTTAGGGCTTGACCCCTGGCCTATACACAAGTGTTTCAAATCGGATAGGCAATGCGTGGTGAGGTTGAGGTGCAAGTAGATCTGAAGTTGCATGAAGAGATGTAGGTGCAGAGTGAGGTGAAGGTACAATAGGAGGCAGAGGTGCAAAGAGAGATGAGCATTTAGGAAACGGTGAAGGGACAAATGAACATGCTGGGACAGGGAGAGGGGAAAGTACTAGAGAGATAGGGGCAGTAGGAGGACACAAGAGGGAAGTACTGAAGAGGTTGTAAGAGGAGACCAAAAAGGGGAGAGGATAGTACTGATGAGGTTGCAAGAGGCTGATAGCAAGGGGAAGAGGAAAGTACTGAAGAAGAGGCTGGAGGAGGAGACTAAGAAGTGGGAAAGGCGTGTGCAGAACAAGTTGTTGGAGGAAAGCACAAAGATGGAGGAGAGAATGCAGAATATGTCAGAAGAAGTAAGGAGCAGGAACGAGTAGTAGTAGGAGGAAGAAAGTGATAGGAACAGAGTCAGATCACTGGATCAACAGTGAATTAACAAAGAAGACAGGTTCTTAGTGAGAGAAGTGGCGGAAAAGCTGAAAGTAAAACAAGTAGAAATTGGGATGTTTCCAGGAGACACAGGGTCAGTATCAGTCAGACCATAAGACAATGTCAGTCTACCAGTTGTTGGGAAGAAGCAGGAGTGAGAACCTTGAGGCAGTCTCCCAACAGATAACCCAAGGGGCAGAGCTGAAACTTAGAGTTAGCTCCCATGCATGAGTACATGTCGATGTGGTGAGGAGGAAAGTGAGACAGGCTTGGGAAACATGATGGGGCCACTGAGAGGCGGAAGCATCGAAGAGCCTGACCAGGCACCTTGAAACCCGTGTGGCCTACCACAACTCTGAAAGATCCTGGGACCCTGTGTAGACAAAGTTTGGAACTTACACAGAAGTATTTGCTTTGCATGAAAGATATTTCTCAACTTTCCCACAGTGAGACGGCCCCCTCAGGAGTACAATGCTGTCCGATCAGAAGGGGCTCTGCATAGGAGAGACCCTGAAAGAGAGACTAGTTGAAAACGTTCCTTATGCAGCCAGAAGAACAACCGACCTGTAATTGGATTGAGACTTTTTTTTACGGTCCCATCCCCTTTGGGCAGCTGTCAGGAAGTGATGTGAGGGTCTTACTACCAGGAAGGAAGCATACAAAAGAGCGCAGTGAGCCTGCCATACCATTAATGCCCAGACTGAGCATTTCCCCAAAAGAGGAATCCTATGAGAGATGTTTACTTTGAGTGCATCCTCACCAGCACTTGTTCAGACCATAGGGAAACAGGTTGCTATGGAGATGAATCACTATGGCTGTTACCTTATCCTTGGTTTAATCCTGAAGAGGAATCAGTTGCCAAAACTAGGCTACTTTTGTTGTGAAACCACAAATAAACCACCCAAGTGTAAAAGCAAAACTTCCTTATCTGGCTGTGTATTCCTCAATTCTTTTGAACACTTCCCAAACACATGATGGCCGCATGGGCCAGTCGAAAGGAATATGGGAGCTACTTTAGGATGTGTTATGCATAACATAGTGTGTTTGATATATTTATTATATCAAAACGTATAGTTGATCACATTATAAACAACACATTGATTACTTCAATGTATAGGGAACCCACTGATGTGAATAACATGCTGCACTACCCTAGTTTCCATCTTCAACACCATAGTTTATGGTCAATTTATTTTTGAGGTTGAGAAGAATCATTTCTGACAATGAAACTCTAAAAGTGAAATTTGACAACTTAATGGAATGTTTTGAATCCAGGGGTTACCCTGAAAGAGTAATAACATAGGCACACCAGAGAATGATGGCACTTACAAGGGAACACTTCTAATCCCTAAACCTGAGACTCCAACATTCCCATCCATACACACTATGGCATTCTCCAGTCAGAGTCACCATATAGCCAGATCTATCAAAAAGAACTTGAGACTCATTCCGCTGCACCCACAGTTGGCATGACTATTCCCAAAACCACTAATGCTTGCCTAAAAACGAGGGAGGTAACGTAGAGATAATCTAGTGAAAGCAGAGAGGAATATACCTGAAAACCCATACAGGCACAGATCCATATTTGCATTGCCACAATTGCAATAACATCATAATGGGCAACACTGTTCAGCACCTTCAGACAGGATGCAAAATTACGTTATGACATTATGCTACCTCTGACCCCAAAAATGTGAATAATGGTCTTTTCTGCCCATGTGGCCAGTTCTATGTTGACCAGACTTCACGAAAGGTAAAAGACCGCTGCGCTGAGCATAAGTCCAATATAGGCACATGGAACCTGATATCTCTAGTATATAGACACTTTAAAGAACAGAAACACAATATAGCACAATTGAGATGTATAGTGCTAGAGGTTATACAACCATTATCAATAGGTGGCAATATGTCTAAGAAGATTGGCACAGCATGAAATATACTGCATAGACAAATTAGATTCACTTAATCCTTTTGGGATGAACAAGGAGTTTCACTTTGTGCTACCTTCATATACAGACATAGTTATCTTCCTCTTTAGACCCAATGTACACACATAGGACAGTTACTATATTATGTGACAGTACTTTTAAGGGTTAACTGCAATGTGATCAACACCCTGATTATTGTACTCTATGAAATAGACCATTCTCTTATATTCGATATAAACAATATGCTAGAATAACGGTAACAGTACTTGCTAGTATTAACTCCAATGCCATCGATACTTTGATTATTGTACTCTATGAAATAGACCATTCTCTTATATTCGATATAAACAGTACTTGCTAGTATTAACTCCAATGCCATCGATACTTTGATTATTGTTCTCTATGAGATAGACTATTCTTCTACAATCGATGTGAATAATGTGTCTCCGTTGAACATCCCTAAACAGATTAACCTTGATCTAGCTCTCTTCAGAGATGTTTCGAGTACAGGCATACCTACCTACTTTCTTTGAAACAAACCATGAACAAAACGTGAATGCCAAGTGAACTTGCAACATTGATCATTTATGAAACGAACAAACATGGTAATGTGTAATCGATTGTGCATTTCGATTCTAGATTGTTAATGTGAGCCTAATAATTCAATGATTTGTGCAGGCCAGCTCCACCGGAAGACGTGAGCCGGCCTACATCCAAAGGGCCTCTTCAAAAGTGCCAGCCCTGTCAGCCAAATAAGCAGCTCCGTTATTCCTGCCTTTAACGTGAGTACCTCATGTATATTCCTTGCCTATTACTCACACCTACTTAGGGCGAGTTTTGCTGTACCGTTCCCTTCTGCTCCAGCTACATATCGCCCACCTGCTGCCCACGCCTACTGTGCGGCTCCTCAAATGCCTGTGTACCCGATTTACCTACTTTCCCCGTACCCAGATCCGCCTCTGTGCGCTAACTAACCCATGTACTATCTAAGGCGGCATACGCCCCAGCTGAACTATGCCAGCCTATACCACCTACTGCATTATGTGCCTCATCTAATCTGTGCCAACACTTGTATAACGAGTACCATTTAAGCTGTGCAAGCATTTGCATAACACAAACCATTTAAACTGTGGAAGCATTTGTATAACGCGTCCCATTTAAATTGTGCCAGCAACTACCTGGCAGATATTTGGCACCTTGCCAAAGCTCAATAGCTATTATGATCCCTGACTCTTGTATTCTGCACTCCTTATTTGCCAGACCTATATCATTGATGTCTTGCATCACCATTCTCTAGGCCTATACTATGCCTCGTAGCACGACCCGTATATCCATTTGCTAGACCCCTGCCCCTACTAAATACACGGATATACCAAACAAGCTTCCCTGCAATTCCACCACCGCTCCCACATCCTACCAGTATCATAATACAGGTGAGAGTGTCCACCCTCACCAACTGCCACTGTTAGCTGTGCCTTCTAATACTACCCTAGACTCACCCAGTTGTTAACTTGGACACGAATCGAGGGTAATTAAGCTCCTGGAATAGACCTTTGAAAACAGTACCGAACTGTACCGATCTTGATGCAAGTAACTATGTATGCTCTTACAAGCATCACTACCATATTGTCAATCCTCCACTTCTTCATCACTACTACTAGTGTGACCACCACCTTCCTCTATTCCCCCCGATCTACCTATTTGCTGCACTATGGACAGCTGTATTAAGCCCACCACCTTCCTCCCACAAATGCCCTTCTACACCCGGATTAAACCAACCCCTTTCCTACCTACCTTCGAGACCCTGGTCAACACCATACCTATCAGAGTTCCCACGATACCTGCAGCACTTAATATGTCCAATAACTATCTCAGGCCAGGTGGCACCCAACAAGCCATCTTCCAGAGCAGCCCTACGACTAGCCCCATAGCCCATTTGAACCCACCTCACATATCTCCAACAGCCCATGCCCTATCAAAGTGAAAAACGCTAGACTAGGCACGAGACTAGGCAAAGCTTATCTAATACCCTCTGGCCCTCTACACTTAATTAACCAACAGTCATGCTGCAAAATATTCCCATCCAAACTCTATAAAGTTCCCAAGAGCACTAGACCAATGCCTGCCTTATCCGGCCTCCCATCACTAATAAGATCACCTGAGCTATCCTTGGGGCACTAATCAATGCCAGATCATTGGTGGCCCATGCTGCGGACATTGCGGACTCAATCCTAGAAATAAAATGGACTCCTAAGCAATCACAGAGACCTGGCTACTTGCAGCAGGAGGCACATCTCTCCTCATTTCTACACATGACAACTACACAGTCGTTAAAGCTGATAGAGAATATGCCAGAGGAGGCGCATTGCCTTTATTGCCAAAGCCTCATTGGGCCTCAGAATGGCATCTCTTACCCCTACCGAATCCTGCAAACTGCTGACTGTCAAACTTCCGCTCGCTAACGCGTGCACCATAACAATGCACCTGATGTATAGACCTACTGGACCTATAGGGTCCTTCGAAGAAGAAATCATCTCCCTCCTTTCCGCCAACACAAAGCCAGCGTCTCAAATCCTCCTACTAGGAGACTTCAATCTCGGCTTTAATGACCCCAACGACCAACCGGCAATGGCATTAGCCAACTCCTTGGTTGGTTTAGGTCTTACCCAGAGAGCCCTCCTCCCTACACGCGAAAAAGGAAGAATACTAGAATGGATTGCTGACCTTAACTGTGTAACTAACATAATGACCATTGAACCTCTACACTGGACTGATCACTTTCTACTTTCATTTAATCTCCAAGATTGTATACTTCCCAGATGTGAGAACCCCATTGCTCCACCCATTTCGACTAGGAATGAAAAGAATATCACTGTGGATAATCTCAAACCCTTTCTCTAACCATGACTTAGTCCCTCACCTGCCTCTCTTGATCCAGCTGAACTAGTGGACCTCTACAACAAAACTATCACCACTGCACTGCATTGCACCTCGGAAAAATGTGCAAAAGTAAACCCACAGTGCACTTAAACACACTGTTCACGCCCAAGCTCAAAGCCCTAAGTAATGAAAAAAGGAAATGCGAAACAACTTGGAAAAACAACCCTTCCACTACCAATAAAGCTATCCTTCAAAACATTTCAGCTAACTATAAAGAAGAAATTCTGTTAGCAAAACAAGATACCTATAACAAAAGGATTGACAAAGCGAGCTTAAACACAAAAGAACTCTTTACTATTCTAAGAGAACTTGAATCTCCAACCCCACCTATTGATAAATGAACCAAGGACAAAATATGATGCACTAAAATTCAAAATGCTTTATCTAATAAAATCACCTTGCTCCAAAAGAAAATAGCTATCAAAAACTTAATCACCCACCTCAAGCCAACCCTGCAAAACATAGTCCTATTTTACCTAAACCACTTCACCGTTTTACATTCACAGCAGTGTCTACCCGAGAAGTGGAAAACACTATCACTTAAATCCTCCAATTGTTAAGGTGATACATGACCAGCTTCTGTCATAAAGGAAGCGGCAAGTGAACTTGCCCCCTTTATTACCAAGCTAATCAATGCCTCCTTCCGCACCTGTACTGTCCCCACTAATCTAAAAAATTATTGGGTCCTCCCACTCCAAAACCAACTCTGGACCCCAACATCTCCCCTAACTTTAGGCCCATCACTACAGTCCCTTTTTTACTAAAGATCATCGACAAAGCTGCCTATAACCAAACAATCTTACCTGGAAACAAATAAGATCCTCGGGCTCCATCAATCAGGTTTCAGACCCCAACATGGCACAGAAACAGCCTTGATTGATCTGAAAATTCAGATTGATGATCTGAAAGACAAAGGAAAATCAGCCCTCTTGCTCAATGCTGGATTTGTCAGCCGCCTTTGATCTGGTCGATCACAAGATGCTATGTAAGCACCTTTCTTCAGCGGCCCATTTCTCAGCAGAAGCAACAGCCTGGATCGAATCCTTCCTTAGTAATAGATCCATGAGAATCTTCTCAACGCTAGCAGCTGCAGATCCTATCCCCATATCCTGTGGAGTCCCTCAGGGATCCTGTGTATCGCCTACCTTGCACAATGCGTTGGCCAAACCACTATTTGATGATCTGGACGATCTGGGTGTCACCAATACCAACTGCACAGATGACACCCAGATCCTCATTCCTTTGACAGGCAACTGCGATAAAGACCTAGCTCCCATAAACAAAATCTACCTCATCATTCAGGCCTGGATGGCCACACATGGATTATGCCTGCATGATGAGAAGACTGAGTTACACCTCTTAGCCACACCTGCCAATCAGAAAAAAATTAGTAATCAATACCTCTCCTTTAACATTGACGGGAATGACATTAAGGTGAATGAAGAGGTAATGAATCTGTGCAAACAGGTCAGTGCTACATCCTCTGCTACAGCTTACACTTGGAAGCTGATCCACGCATGTAAGCCCTTCCTCTCTACTAAAAGATGCATCACGCTGGCAAGAGCAATAGCATTATCTGAAATTGACTACTGCAAGGCATTATACCTAGGTGTCAGTGAATACATTACTAACAAACTACAGATCTTGCAGAATAATGCACTCAGAACCACCCTGGGTATCTCCAGAAGGCGACACATTTCTGGGTTTAGACGAGACAACCACTGGCTTTCTATCAACGAGAGAATACAACAAAAAATAGCTTGCCTAACCTACAAAGGCCTCAATAACTCAGCCCCTCCTTACCTGATTGAACATTTTTCTAAAAATAATTCTACCCGACAAACTAGATCTACAAACTCTGGTTGCCTATAAGTGCCTAGGTACAAATTAAATAAAGCAGTGGGGAGCAGCTTCCCCGTAATGGATGCTCAACTCTGGAACTAGCTACCTACCTCCTTAAGAGTTGACCAGTCATTTTATAAATTTAGGAAAGATACCAAACGCTGGCTCATCTCCAAAGACGTACCAGAGCAGACACCTATCGGCCAGGTTCCCTCACTACATCCCTACATCTTGTAGCACCAAGGTGTATCTTTGAGCACAGCCTCCTAGTAATCCTGAATTGCATATTATTGTACATTACTGTAGACTACCTTTGAGTTAATTTTATATGCTACCTTTGAGTTAATTTTATATGCCTGTAATTCTCTTCCTCCAAGATTTTTAGTAACCTTGAACTTACTGTTCATCATGGTATATTATTGTATACTCCTGCTTGCTTCTGTTTGTTTATGTAAATCTGCTATTTTGTAATTCTCTACTGTACTGACATCTGTGTAACCAAGAAAATGCATATCCTTGTAAACTGTGCCCAATTTCAGCTTATTTTTTAACCTTCAATTTCTTTTAACTTAAAATTTCAAACAACTAATACTCATATTGGGTCTCACGTTTAGTTAACAATAAATTGTGGAACTGATTATACGTCACTACATGATCTGAATATGCAAATTGACATTACCTTGATTATATCACAGTCACCATCAACAACGGCCATCTTTAATTACGTCCTTACAATTGATGCAACTTGACAAATAACGTCAATTTTGGACACTACAGTAAAGGTTACTCTTGAGGCGTCAACAACAGCCATTTATAATTATGTCAATACGCTGACATCACCGCTTAAATCGCGGCCATCTTGGACACCACGAGTGATGTTTGAGGTCTAAATCCACAGTGGAGTTTCACTTCATAAGATGAGGTTACTCATGAAGGTTTTCCTTTTTACTTTTCAACAGCCTTGTATCATTTATTTCCGCTAAAACAACCCAATTTTTTACTATCTCCTACAGATCATACCCTAACACTGAACATGCTTAGATAATCTACAGTTCATATCACCATTATTCACCACTCCTCCAATTATGCATAAGATGTTAGCTTGATCTAATCTTCATTACCTGTCGCCTTTTACATTATTTGGCCTCCAAATTGACGACTGATATAGAAATCTTTGTATTTCAGAAGGAACAACTATTTTTACTCACCATTTGGTGTCATTAGATGAAGAGATTTTGGATCTTCGTACATGAAGTAAATTGAATTATAAGACCACATGCGCATATTTACCTTTTATTATAAGATATCAATTGGAATATATCTACTTTGGGTATTCTTCATTTTCTTTTACTTTTGATTTAATAGGTGCACATTTTGTGCTCTTGATGAAGGGACCAACACGCCCTAAAACACGTTGAGCTGAAAATATCAGGATGTCACCTTGTTGAATAAACTTATCACACAAACTTTTTTTCTTGGTCACAAGTTTGTAGTGTGCAACGTGTTTGTATGACATGATTATCAACAGACTCAATTTACAATATTAAAATATTGAATGAACATTGTACTTGTGAAAATACATAACATTTGTACCGACTCTTACTATGAAGATAGAATCATCCATGAACAACATACTTTATTCACAGCATTTAGCATCTTTTTAGCCTTAGATACTAGGCAGGGGACGGGATTATCCTTCAATATCAGATACTCTTTATTTTTTACTTTTTTAGATACAATCTTTGTGTCAGGATTGTCTGTACTCCATGCACCTTTATTACCTTACCACTCACATGCAAATCTTAAGTTTGCAAACATTACTGAAACTTGATGTGCTTTAGTGACTCGTTTTCTTTTTTTATATGAGGCGGGACACACTTCTTGTAGTTGTTGATTGGTTTTTTGCCCACCCATTGACTACCCAGGGCCATGCTAATCTGTAAGGTCATTTCCTCCCAGTTCCTGCCCCTTCCCACCCAAAACACCCCCTCATGAGAACTCTTTGAGTTTGCTTTAATGAAGCCGTACCATTACCCTTTGCACACAAAGAGCCTATCAGTATTTTTTCAAAGCAGTCTTCTGAGAGTTAATGACTTAATTGGAGTTGTAAACCTGCTACTGGTGTAATAAAAATGTCTTATCCAGATCTGCCTTCAGCCACTTGATTTATACGCACTATTCCTGCCCTTTACTGAAGTCCTGTTAAAACAAGCATTGGCAAAGCCAACAGTTCTGACTTCTGTATGAGTATTAGGCATTTGCTAGGCACTGCTATTAGATGCACAGGTACTTGCACCATTTTGCACCTGCTTCCATCAATTGCCAGTTAATACCCCTATGGCTGTGCCTGACAAGTGGCTTTCCCATGCCTACACAAAAGGCCAAACTGTTGCCTTTGCCAATGCTTGTTATTAGATCTCTTGAGGGAATACAACAGATCACGCAGCACCCAGGGATAGCGCCACACGATTATTCTGCAGGGAGGGGTTGATGACTATATAAAGGACTGGGGAAACAACAACAAAATTGGAGATTATCAGCTGTGCCAGTATGGGGGGATAAATCAAATCAAGTAACCTTACTCATGCTAACAGGACCTTTGTTACCGAGTCCAATTTCCAATCCCTACTCTAATACACACCATTTTAAGTGTCCCAGCACGCTTCTTGAGTTGGCCGTTGATCCCAGCGATGAGCAGTCCTCTGGGATTCCACTGGTGTCTTGCACACTCCTACCAACAGCGAAGAAGGACCTCGATTAATACAAACATTTCAACAAAAAACGTTGAAGGTGACAATACACTTGGTTGATTTCATATACGTTTATATCAAGGAGAAAAGATAAAACCAATAATTTTACTAGACCCTTCTATTCAAAAAAGAAAATCCCTGGTATTCCGGTGAACAAGTCTGTAAAAAATAGACTGTAAACTGTAAAGTAGCAAAAAATAAAGATAAATATTTAATTGAAAACGTGTGAGTACAAAAAATGAAAAATAAAGAATAAAAAACGACCCAACACAAAAACACAGTGGAGCAATTGAAATACTACCTAGAATATATTGTATAAAAACTTGAAACGTAATTACACAAACACAAGAGACATATAATTAAAACAATAAACATTCTGCATGTGTTGTCAAAACAAATCCCAACATGTTTCTGTTCTTCCACAGCCTCAAAGGGGCGAACATTCTTCAGGGGAAAACCTTCTGTAATGTTGCAGACTGCTTCAACACTGCAGGTGAATGGGTCAATTTTGACATCACCAGAGCAAGGCAATGCCTAAAATACAATAAAAGGGAATGATCTTAAGAAAAAGGGCCAAAAAAATACTGAATCAATATCCATACCATGGTACAAATATCCATGGCACTGGAGACCAGAAATAAGACTAAACCAATATCATCTATCTCACTACTAGTTCTCAAAATGAACTACATAATTACCTTAACTGAGTACTTTCTTCAGGGGTATGCTGACAGGTGAAGCTATACCACAAAACACCAGTCAATGGGTGTTTCTGTTGTTACACTCGGCGTATCAAATCCGCCCAATATTCGGTCAAACGGGTACTGAAGGGACAAAAAACCAACAACCGGCATAAATATGAGTCGAGGCTGGAACACAAATACACTATCACAGGTATTATCACGTGCATTAACTTCATCCCGTGAGTTACCTTAAAATTGGACCGGCGATGGAACAAATCACGGAAGCAAACATGGCACCACTGACTGCATAGTAGTCAATAATTCATGTCTTAGTCACCTAAAAAGTAAAAGGTAAATACAGAACCTTAAGTATTAGTTGCCCACTGTAAAAAGGCAACCCAATCACCAATACCCGAGCGAGGACCATTACACCTGTACCTAGTGTATATAACGTAATGTATTAATGTGAGCCATCCC
This sequence comes from Ambystoma mexicanum, assembly GCF_040938575.1. Lineage (NCBI taxonomy): Eukaryota > Metazoa > Chordata > Amphibia > Caudata > Ambystomatidae > Ambystoma > Ambystoma mexicanum. The sequence continues at coordinate 1,071,931,174 of NC_090931.1, forward strand.
ACACCACCTATATCGTGAAAATACCTCAGTTGAAAGGGTATTGTAGTCGCATGAGGGCCACAAACATGGTAAAAAACACAATGACTAATTTGAAACAAACAAATCACCCGGCAGAGTGTATTCTCATAGAGACACCAATAACAAGTATTACAAGGTGGACACGGCCATCGCTGTGTGAACAGATCAAACTCGTACTGACTACATGCAACGAGGGACAGCCTCACATCTAATTTCGACCAGCACGCCCGACAACTCACGAACACGGAAGTGTGTGTCGGACCACAAAAATAAAAAAGGACCAATCGATTACATCGAAAAAACGATATAAAAAACAAACTACACACGGGACACCATTACGGCTAAGGATAGTCTGCTATAGAAACGTCTCCCACATAAGCCCTATAATTTGGTGAATGAAGCAAAGGACATCATCAAAGGACAGGGAGTTGTAATTATAGTGAGAAAAAGTCCATAAACCGCGTTGAAACAGCCTGCACACCACAAAGTACATAATACATAGCAGTGTCCATAACAGCGTAAATGGTACAAAAATGCAGCCACCACAATTTATGTTTACAATTTAAAAAATTCACATACGAAAATTTGATATGAGTAGTCAAGGGAACAAAATCAAATTACAGATAACCTAAAAATTCAATTTTTTTAAAAACAAAACAACAAATTCTTTTTGCACGAAAATGGAAGTTTACACAATAGCATCTAAGGTTTATCCAGGACTCAATCATGTAGATATTTAAAATGAACATTCAGATTAAGTTGACACAATTCCAATCAATGGCCTCATTTAAACCAACCTTATGGCTCTGTAATTTAAAAATCATCTTTTGTTCAAAATTGAGTAGCTTACGATCAGTCTCCTGTTTGCTCCCTCCACTAATCCTTTTCAAAATGTACCATATAAATTCTGTATGTGAGTGTTCTTTCTCCAAAAAATGTTTAACCAGTGGGGCAGTGATTGTCTTGTTCTTAATACAACTGCGGTGTTCAATCATTCGTACTCGACACATTCTTTTTTGTTTTGCCTGTATATTGCAGGCCACAAGGGCACCTGATCAAATATATGACATTACAAGTATTGCAATTTGTCATTTCATCAAAATTCCATATTAAATCTGGTAAAATTTGCAAGGTACTCTTCTCTTCTGTCTGTGCACACATGCTACATTTCCCACACGGAAAATGACCCTTAGTTAAACGTACTTGTTTACCCTGTGTTTCAGTTATATCATTACGAACAATCATGTTCCGTAAACTTTGGCTCTTCTTGAAAGCAACCAATGGTGGTAACACTTCTTTGCCATAATACGCTTTCTTCCAAGCTTTGTTAACAATCGTTTTGATTTTATAAGACAGATTCGAAAACGTGTTCACAAACACTGTACCAATCTCTCTTGTTTCTCTCTCAGTTTTTTCTAGCAGTGCTTCCTGATTGTTATTATAGGCCCTCTTAGAAGCAGTTCTAATCAACCGTGGGGGTACCCGTTATTCAACAGTTTCTGGGTCAAGATATTAGCACTCTCACTATAATCTTCCTTACAGCTGCTGTTCCTCTTTAACCTAAGAAACTGCCCAAAAGGAAAATTCATTTTCATGTGTTTCGCATGATGACTGTTGAAGTTCTGAAGGGCGTTTTTATCAGTGGCCTTACTATAAGGTTTAACTTTCAGAACACCCATAGAGTGGTAGATGGTAATGTCTACAAAGTTGATTTTGCTTTCACTAATGCATTTGGTAAACTTCAAAAACTGGTTTTGTAGATTCAGCCAATCTACAAAACCATTAGCCTCTTCCACAGAGCCATCCCAAATAATGAGAAAATCGTCAATATATCGGAGCCACTTCCTCAACTGATGCAAAAAGGGGTTGGTGGCCTGATATATGACAGATTTTTCAAAGAATTCTACATAAAGGTTGGCCAAAGCTGCCCCCATGGCGGTACCCTCAATCTGTTGGAAGAACTTCCCTTGAAACTGAAAGAAATCTTTGGTAAGTGCAAGTTCCGTGCACCATAGAATGAAACCATTACTCACTGGGTGTCCATCTTGTCTACCTAACAGAATTTCCTCTACCACTTCCAAAGTGGCTCTTTGAGGGATCATGGTGTAAAGGGATTGGATGTCCAGACTGATAAGTGAAGTTTGACCATGTACAAATGGTAAATTCTCTATTTTCACAATGGTATCTGTAGTGTCTCGAAGGTAACTCTGCATTTTGCATACAAAAGGTCTTAATTAAAAATACACAAATTTGGATAACGGTTCCAAAATCCAGTTAACCCCAGACACAATGGGGCGACCCGGGGGATGTGTCAAATTTTTATGGATTTTTGGTAAGATGTCAAATACCGCTACTCTTCCGTTTTGCCTAGTCAGATATTCATATTCAAGTTTACTGATCATTTCTGATTCAAAAGCACTTTGGGCTTTTCCTTTTATATCTTCCATAAGTGCTTTCGATGGATCCTCTGGTAGACGTCGATAACAAGTTTCGTCAGCTAACAGTCTGTCACATTCAGCAACATAATCACATTGATGCATCACCACAATTGCCCCACATTTATCAGCTTGTCTAATCACTATGGATTTATTTTTAGCCAATTTCATAGTAAGAACTTTTTGGGTACTACTGAAGTTAGAATTAGTAGACCTCTCCTGATTTTCCAATTTCTTCACTTCAGTCATGACCTGATGTTCAAACACCAAGGATTCAGGTGACAACAATTGAGAGGGAGCATTAAAGGATGACGGATTGCGAAGGCCACTGAGACTGTTGTTAATGTATTCCTGTTCTTCAATAAAAAATTCATTGAGATGGATTTTTCTCATAAAAGCGTGGAATTCAATCCTAAATTCAAACGGATCATGGAATTTAGTGGTCACAAGATTCAAACCTTTGTTTAAAATAGCCTCTTCTTCCTTACTCAAAATGTGGCTAGATAAATTATTCACCACTGATTCCTGGATCGGCTTCTCGTTTGGATATGATTGTCCCAATACCCTCTGTTTGGGCCTCGCCCTAAAAAAGGCATCCTCTGACGTTGATTGGACCCTCTTTGGCCTCTCCCTCTGCCTCTATTAGTGCGACTTGATTTCATATACACCATGCAATGACATACCATCTGCCATAACATGAAAGCATGCAAAATGTATACTTTCATGCCTTTTGTAATCTGTGCAAAAGCAGATAGTCACTAGGTATATTGATATAAAACCTGTGTACCTGTAATCCAACTTCCTACTGGACACTCAATACATTCGCCCAGAGCCACAGATACATAGGGACGTGTTAAAAAACAAGAAAACAATAGTCTTTTGTGATACAATTCCTTCAGTTTGGCGGGGTCTACGTTAGGGTAAACATGACACTCTAAATATGTAAATAATCAATCAAAGAGAAGGGCTATTTGTGTGCAAAGTCCACCCCTTCTAGATAAACCGCAGGATGCAATTGCAGGGGGTGCTAGTTTGAAGCTAAGCCGAGTTTCGGCCGAAAGGCCTTTTTACCCATGGCACAGCCTTCCTCAGTGAGGAATGTTTATCCAATAGGGTGTGGAGAATTCTGAAAGGTAAACAGCAATATATGTGATTTATTGCTTTGTAAAAATAAAAAGAAACTCCTACAAATGTTCTTTTGTTTAAGGAGGGTTAAGCTTGTTTGGAATTTTGGTGACAGTAACTCCTGTACAGGCGTGTAATTGCTCGCCCAAGGAAATGAGCTGCGTTAGTGCTCTGGAAGTGGTAGTCGCAGGAAACCTCTGCTTCCCACCAACACCTCTACATGGGAAGCAAAGTGTCTACGTGTTCGCGGTGGAAACAATGACGTGCCAGGAATGGATTTGTATATGGCGCCTTACTTTCCTGGTATCGGCGAGTCTACTTTGGTTTACTATGTATCTTGTGTTTCCACATCGGGAATGACACAGACACGCAATGATGTTTCAACCAATAGACACTTTCCGTCAAGTGACACATTCACTCGATTGACACAGAGGTGGGAAGGCTTACCCGCTGCATGCACCTGTAGCTCCGTGTGCTTCGTGCAGTGTGTAATTTAATCACTGTTTATGTTGAAGGGGGAAGCTGTTATCGAGGATGTTTTGAAGATAGCGCGGGAGGTTTGGTTAGCTCAACGGCAACGTTCTCGCCTTGGAAGTAAGACAGGACGGACCCCGGGTCCGCGCTGGGCATTAAGCGCATTATAAATAACCTATAATATCATATGGCAGACTTAAATGCTGCATGCACCTACCAGGGCAAGACCTTTCATATTGCCAGTCCAGGATCGGACTGGGGCAGAACATGGTCTCGGGCATCAATGGAAAAGTGGCCCACAGTGCCAAATGGCAATTAATTCCTTTTGTGACAGACTGAATGGTACCCAAGGGGGAGTTTTAAAAAAAAATAGAAAATGTGATGCAAAGTGTGCATTATAAAGAATATGTATTCAGCAACACTGGTCAAAACTACTAGCTGCGTAGTGAAGTAACTCATCCAACGTTCACACATTGGCCAAAAAAGTGGTCTGCTTTGACCCAAAAAACGGTGCCACATTCGCATTTTGCATTTTTGGTTCAGCCATTGTCCTGTTGCCCTATAGTCCAGTCCGAGACGCATTACCACTCTTATCCTACTGGTCGCACTATGCTTTTACCGAGGCAAGTCTTTTTATCCTCACATCCTTGCAGGGGAGTTGCTAGATCTGGAAAAGACCCGGGGCTATGCTGCTGTCGGAACGGTTGGGACTGGGGGCTAGCTAGTCTTTTGGCTGTAGCTCCTGAGATTCTATCCGGAGCTACAACCAAACGATCAGGGGCTATAGCCCCCTTAGCCCCCCCTAGCAACACCCCTGCGTCCTTGCCCTCTGGGTGTCCAGCCTAGGATGCTCTCCTCCTACCTCAGTCCTCTTCAGACTGCAGTTATTACAACCCCCAGCCTGGGCTGGAGCCACAGGCTCTTCTCAGCCACTCGAGGCGTCACACTTCTCTTCAACTCTGGGGACTTTGCAAGGCTCTAGCGGGGCAATCTCTTGCTCCTTGTCTTTAGTACCCTTTAACTCTTGCCGCTGTCTGAGACAAGGCCTCTTTCTCTGAACCCTACTGAATGCCTCAATTCTCACTGCGTGGCCTACGTGGCTTGGCAGTGCCCTGATCCTGCCCTCTGCTTTTTCTGCTTCTCTCACAGCTACAATACTAATTCCCTAGGGCATTGTTCAAACTCCCAAACTGCAAAGGGATTTGCACTGTTTTTGGTGGGTCTGATTCCTCGTTACCCCAGACAACATAATTGGGGCATGCTGATAAAAGGTTGCACCTCCTCCCTATGGGCTTTTCCTGATTCATTACATTCAGGTGTTGTGTTTTCTCTGATCATTCCATTTGGCCAATGTCCCTGCCCCCTCCCCTTCCAGCCCAAGGGCCTAAATAGCTGATCTGCCATCTTGGGGCCAGGATCCGTCACAAATGCGGGTGGCAGTCCCGCATTCCTGCAAGTGAGGCTTTCACTAAATGCCCTTGTTCGGTAACAGTACATTTGCACAGTGCATGTACGCTTTTTTTATGTCTCTTTCCTCACAGCCATATGTTGAGCTTTGTGCTCCATTCTGCAATCTACTCCCCCGGACCTTGCTCACCCAAGACTTTCTTGAAGACAAATTCCAGTTCACATTAGACTTGTGGCTGGACTCCCACACGAATGACAGATTTCCATGATATATTGTACCAAGTGAGGTTGCATTTCTTGGGGTTTCGAACCCCTAATGCTGCTCCCCTCTTATTCCAGTAGTACTGGGCACCTTTTCTCATTCCTCATGAAATATATGTTCTGATGAGCTTATCATTTCCCTGAAGGGGAGCGTGTAAGGGAAGTGTTCATGTGAGCATGAGGAGACTAGATGATCTGAGGGGCAACCTCGTATACCCCCTAAGCCCCGCCCACCTGGTGCCTTGCTGCCTGTCGCTCTTTTTCACCACTTAGCAAGACTCGCCCACCTGGTGCCTTCCTGCTTGCCGCTCTTTTTCACCACTTAGCAAGCCCCGCCCACCTGGTGCCTTCCTGCTTGCCGCTCTTTTTCCTACTTACAGAGCCCTCCAGCCTCTTTTCCTTTGCAGATGGGGAGCAGGTGCAAGTGGATCTAGGTCACCTGGCCTAAGCCCCGCCCACCTGGTGCCTTCCTGCCTTCTGCTCTTTTTCACCACTCAGCAAGCCCTGCCCACCTGTACCTTCCTGCTTGCCGCTCTTTTTCCTACTTAAGGAGCCCTCCAGCCACTTTTCCTTTGCAGATGGGGAGCAGGTGCAAGTGGATCTAGGTCACCTGGCCTAAGCCCCGCCCACCTGGTGCCTTCCTGCCTGCTGCTCTTTTTCACCACTTAGCAAGCACTGCCCACCTGGTGCCTTCCTGCTTGCCGCTCTTTTTCTTACTTAAGGAGCCCTCCAGCCTATTTTGCTTTGCAGATGGGGAGCAGGTGCAAGTGGACCTAGGTCACCTGGCCTAAGCACCACCCACCTTCTTAGCCCTGCCTCTTCCTTCCTGCACTTAACTATTAGATCAAGGGCGTATTTCTCGTCCGAGGGTCCGAAGCGAAGGGCAGACGAAGAAAAGGGCAATTCCTGTTTGGACCTGTTCGGACCAGGAGGACCCAGGGCCCGACCCCCTGCTCAGACAGCAGGTAAGCATGCACCAACATGTGTTACCCCCTCTGTCCCCACATGCCATCCCCACCCCCTCTTGTCCCCCTGTGATGTTCCCTTGTGCCCCCCTTCTCGCAGGTGTTGCCTGTTTTGCTTGATTCTTCTACCCTGCTCCCCCTCAACCTCCTCCAGCCTACTTCTGCAGGAGTCTGTCCTGATACATTCTGGTTTCACCATCACCGTCTTGTGGCCAATGCTGGATTTGACTTTTATGGACTTCATTCATTCACGGTGCATCACCCTTTCTCAACTCTCATGCTGGACTTCCTTTGCATCTTGTACTCATGGTGGCCCTGAATCATGCTGTTCCCATCTTCATCTTGTATCCTGGCTTGCAACATTATGTGTTACTACTGACTTCTGCAATTGTATTCACTCTCCACTCTTGCTTCTCCACTCTTTTTGACTGCTTACTCTGTGTTCTCTCCTTTCCCTGCTCCCTTTTCCTATCTCCTCCCTTTACTTTCTTCTATGCACTTACTCTATCAGAATTGTCCCTGGACCTAATATGATAGCAACCTCATCTGTTTCCTCCACCCTCCCATTCCAGCACTATCTGAAATGTAGTCAGGCCTAGTATGATAGTCACTTGTTTTGTTCCGCCCCTCCATTTCTGCACCCCATCTCCCTCACCTTTTGTTTTCTCCGGCTCTACCAGAAATGTTGTCATGCCTAGTTCGGTAGTCGCTTGTCTGTTTCCATTTCCTTCCCCCTCTCTGCCTCCCTTCCTTATCTATGGCATAGCTCTTGCACTATCTGAAATGTCATCAGCCCAAGTATGATAGTTCATTTCACATGCTTACTGTTCATGGCCTGTAAGAATGTCATTGTATTTTCCCTTGTTCCCTCCCTTGCCTTGAAGCGCTTTGAAACACATTGTGTATAGGCGTTATATAAATAAACTATCATAGCATATCATATCATATCACCTCCTGCGGTTGCATCACATACCTAATGGCTTCTCGTGCCAATCAGAATTCATCAGTCAACATTCATGGTCTTCTCCAAAAGTGACTCAGTCACACAGAAGGCAGACCTCTTCTAATGTCAAAACCTTTTGACTGCTCCTTGTCTCCACTCCTGAGGTTTTCTGGACAAGCAGGGCAACACGCTCATTGGTTCTCATCTCTACAAGAATTAATGGATGCCACAGCAGTGCTGCTACTGCACACTCTTAGTGCTTTGAGGCCTAGTCAGGAGGATCCAAAGTCAACAGTAGAGAAAGGCAAGACAGGCACTTTTTTTCTTATTAATATTATTATTTATTAGGGTATTTATTGAGCGGTGACCTAGCTTCTGGAAGTGCTTTACAAGCCATTGTGGGAAGTGCACAGTGGAGGAAGCAGAAATACAAGGGAGCACATGGCTAACAACGGGGTGGGGGAGGGTGGGCAATTTGGCAGCAAAGGATCAAAAAGCAGCTAGGGAAGAAAACGGAGGAAGCAGATCGCCAGTCTCAGCTTTGGTGGGGAGTATGAGTGGAACTACATGTTAGGAGGTGTAATTGCTTGAGGAGGAGAGTCTTGAATTTATTCCTGAAATGTAGAAGTGAAGGGGCGAGTGTCATGTTGACGGGAGGAGGTTCCAGATTCTGGGGGATTCTGTAGCCGATTTACATAATCCCAATGAATGTATTTCTGTGTCTCTCTGGTAGTAACCAGCCACCATACTACTAACTTGAATAGCCCACTCCTTGACTTCAGCATTTTTGAATGTGTCGGTGTCTGTACAATACAGGCAAATAAGTATATGCAGTGGCCTCTGTGATCTCCGGCTGTATTTCTGATTAGGGCCAAAAGGCTCCTAAATAGTGCGGATAAAATGCATTCTTGTTGGTTAAATCAAAGTTGATCCCAAGCATTAATCTTTAGGACATTCAACATCTGGCAGTCGTTGGATGTTCTTAAGGATTAATGCTTGGGATTCACTATGATTTAACCAACAAATATGGATTCTACTACCGGATAGACACATAAATATATTAAAAGGGATTATGTAAATCAGCTACATTCTGATAAAGGCTGCAATTGATAGGAGCAAGAACATAAACTGCATAGACGGCCGAAAACACACTGTGTCGACTTCTTTAAGAACTATCTACGACACTGCAAATAAAGGTCATGTCAAAAACAAAACGAAGGATTAACAAGTTTGGATTCGGTCCCTGAATAAATCAGGGCCTATGCTACATTGTACATACACATGTTGGACGTTTTCTTGGTCTTGGAGTGCCTATCATGGTTCCTTTTTGTATATGAACAGCAGAATTGTATGAGAATATTATCACAGAAAGTATGTAGAATGATTTAAATATTGTCTGTGAGATGTGTATAGATCACTTATGTTATTATGTTTAGCACATGAATAAAATATTAATTGACCAAATCACCATGAGAAATCCGATGGTATAACAAGAAGGGAAGTGTTTACGACATGATGGCCTTGATCATCGATTTTGTATATGTTGATGATAGCCTGAAAGATAAAGGCCTAACAGCTCCTTTGCGTTTATAAATAAATATGTTAAATGGACCATGATGTTTTATAACCTAGCACCTAGCCTGAAAAAATCTGCTCAGGGCTATGCTAGCTGTTTCGAATGGAGTGCTGCCTCCTCACTGTTTAAACGTGTGTCCTACAGCGTCTACCAAGAGTACTTGTCGTCACTACATGTCAGCATTTTTATGCAGACTGTCGAAAAGCCCCTACAAGCTCACACCAGAAAAAATACAACCTACTAGGGAAAAAGGCCCAATACACCTCATGCAAGGCTTATTTCCATACAAAAGGAAAAAGCGCCAACAAAGAACTCTGTTGCCGCGAAATGTTCTGGCAACATTGGCATGTGCGGCACATTATAAAGGTACATCGCGTCATCAGTGACATCATTACATAAAGTAGAAGCCTGCGTGGCTGGTTTGTTCGGCCATACACATAGGTCACCTACTCCATAGGGGATGCCAGGCCATTGGCCCCAGACCCATCCATACACGTGGGGAATGCTGCATTTGTCATCAGTTGCAAGCTGAGTAATAGGCACTTATTTCGCAAAGTAAACAACACTTCTCTATCTTTGTAGCAGTGCATCTGGTACGAGTAGACTGTCACAACTCAGAGGGTGGGACCGGCGCCCCATGCTCAGATTATTAACCCTAGAAAGCACATCTCTATTAGGGTTGCTAAACACAAGGTTTATCCAGCCGTCCGATGAGGAATACAGCGCTTCTCTGCCCAGTTCATCAGGCATTGTAGTTTGCAATGGAAATGGGCTACGACAGCCGGCTGTTACCAAGGGAACGTTTCCATGACTTCCCCGTTCGACATTCGTCAGGTGACTCAAGCCACCAATTAACTCCCAGTGCCTCATTCTCGGCAAGAATTTAAATGTCTTTGAACCGCTGAATGCTGCTTCTGTTTGAAGTTAACTCCTGGCTAATTCCTATTCCCATGTATCTCTGACCTCTGCTTTTGGATCCTTTCGTGTACCGACTCTATTTTGCTTACACAAACTGCCTCTGCCATACGTCTTGATTCCCAGTCAACCTCCGCATACCGACTCCTGCTTCGCTTACACAGACTGTCTTCGTTACACGTCTTGCTCTATTTGAACTCCTGTGTACCGAATTTCACTTTGCTTACATGGACTGCCTTGGTTTTACGTCTTGCCCTATTTGGAACTCCCGTGTACCGACTCTGGCTCCGTATACACGGACTGCCTCTGCCTCACGTATTAGATCTTTTGGAACTCTCGTGTACCGAACCCTGCTCGGACCTACCCCGATTGAAACTGTTTAACTTCTTATCCTCTTGGAACTAGTGTACCGACCTCTGCCTGCCTTTCCACGGATTGCATCTGCCATCTGCCTACTTCTGCTTTCCAGGAACTCTCGGCATCGACCTCTGTGCACCTCTGGATGCTTTGCAGCCGATGCACCCTCCCGACTCCAGTGCATCCCTCGTGCCACCCGGGTCAAGTCTTCCCTTATTAACCTACATCTTTATTATTTTTTCCTGTCGTTGTGTTCTGCATCACGCACAATCACAACGCACTCCTTACTCCCGACCTTCTAAAAGAACGGTAAGAATTTTCTGTTGGTATAACCGCATACTGTAGTTCTGCTATAGAATAATCCTAGTTCTTAGCATTATCCCTTTTTGTTATTGTAGAGATAAGATCCATTGGCAACTCAAATACCATTTTCTCTAGGAGGGAGGGGAAAACAGGTGGTTATATCTCACCACTTACCATTGGTTTACCATTGGAAATTTAACAGCTATTGACCTATTCCTTTTTCCCTTACAGCTAATACCGTGGTGGCGTGTTTCCCCCGCTCTTTTAGGTGATCAGTCCCTTTGTCTGCCATTGCTCAATCTGCAAAGGGGCACATCACAGAAAAGAGTTTCCCTCAAGAGAGGAGGCCTGTGTTTCTACAAAACCAATGGGTCTACAATCAAGTCGGAAGACCAGGATTCCAAAATCTCGCTGCACCATGCCAACCAATCACCGATGTGGTGAGTAACATAGACAGGGGCCTGGGGGAAAGCCAAGATCATCCTAACTCACACACTTCACTTGATCCCAGACAGCTGGCACCTCTCCAAGGTTTTCACCCTCATTCTGGGCTATAATTACATCGCTCCCTACACCAAGCAGCACAAATCATGTGACCTAGAAGTGAAGGCAGGAAGGCCCTGTTTTCTGATCTTTTTGATCGATATGGGACTCTAACAGATTTATGATCAGAGGTCTGGGGCTGGCTGGTGTCATGCCCCAGGCCTGCCACTGCTTTGGCCTGTGTCCACTTACATGTCATTTCTTTTCACGATTGGCGATTGAGGCATGGGCGATTCAGCCGACGTCTTTCCAGCAGGGGTCTCCTGACCGGTGGTCAACATCTGCATCAGCATCTCAGTGGTGCCCCCAGAGCAGGTGCTGCAGTTCCTGGTTCCAGGGTGCATGCTAGGGATCAGAACACTATCTCCTGTGCCGCCGCTCTGTGTCCAGCGTCTTGCGTTCCCTTGGCAACAACGTCCACTGTGGGGGATGGCCTTCAAGAGAAACAGTGTTCATAATCCAGATTTCCTGTGGAACGGACGTGTCTTAATACGCTCTGTACGTTTGCTTACCGATGAGTTGCTGAGTGTCTGTTTCACTCTGCCACTTGCTGGTATCTCCGGCTTGCATCTAGTCTCTAGCAGCCTCCTCTGGGTGCTCGACTTCTTTCTTAACAGCTCACTCACCTCTGTCCTGATTTTCCATCCATCTTACCTTGGTACTGGCTTGGCTTCCTCCTTCTCTGCCCTTCTGTTTCTCTTCCTTCCCCACTGCCTTCTGGGGGTGCATCATTACCAGCCAGCTGTCCCGGCTAGCTCTCTGTGCTGTCTTTTTGCTACGCAAATCCGAGAACAGCTGTTTTGTGGCGAGCGGAGCCGGCCCCCAGGGATTTGACCTGAATTGCTGTCACAGGGGGGCCCTGGTGGTCAACCGCCACATTATACTTTCATCCTCTGGAACACCGTAGAACACAGGAAAAGTCAAGAAAGTAACAGCACAACAAAATGCCCAGACTCGACAGGACCGGGTACTTGACAAATTAAGATGCCAAACCATCATGGAAGCTGTACAAGAATTAAGACGTGAGTTACAAGCTCTCAGAACAGAGTTAGAAGCAGTAAAACAAGAAAACTCCCTATTGCGAGGAGTCCTTACTAGGGACCTGGCTTCTGCCTCTGCTGAGACCACAGATGCTCACGTTTCAGCATTGAAATATGATGGTGATCCTAGGAAACTGGTTGAATTCTGTAACCATTGGAAAGTTCAATTCCACTTTCTTCTGCGGCACTTCCAACATGATATAGGCTTTATGTTATGTTATGTTATGTTATGTTATTTTGCATTTATATAGCGCCTTATATACCATTGGTATGGTCTGAAGGCGCTGGTAGGTTGAACGCCCTTGGGAACCGAAGTTCAGGTCAGTAGAGAGAGTAGAGGGAGAGCAAAAGTGCGTGTGCGCACCGGGTATGTGTGCAGCTGGTGCGGAAATCGAGTGGTAGCTGCTTCTTAGCTGTAGGTGTGGTGGTTGAGAGGTCAGGAGTATGTGTTCGCTCTGGTCGGTTTTACCCAGAGCGAGTGTGGCTGCGTTAGGCCTGAGGAGAACGCCTGGCTGGGGGGTGTGCAACCAGCAATGATTACTCTCTCTGTGTTCTAGATGAGTGGTGGTGTAAGGGGGAGAGTAAGCGTGGGGTGTGGTATGATGTATGGTTTCAAGTGTTTCCATCATTCCAAAGCATGTTAGGTATCGTCCGTTGCACATATTCGTCCGTTCCTCATACTCGTCTGCTTCACAGATTCGTCAGTCATTATCATCGTCTAGTTCACACCCTCATCCAGTCCGCACACTCGTCTAGTCAACACACTCGTCCAGTCCACACACTTGTCTAGTCCACACACTCGTCCAGTCCACAGACTCATCCAGTCCACACACTCGTCCAGTCCACACACACGTCCAGTCCATACACACGTCCAGTCCACACACTCATCCAGTCTACACACTCGTCCAGTCCACACACTCGTCCAGTCCACACACTCGTCCAGCGTTCAGTCTACAATGGTCGTCCGGTCCATCCATTCATCGGAAAAGCCAACTACTCGTCTGCTCTGTCTGTTCATCCATTCCATAAACTCATGTGCTTTATGGTTTTTGTCCGCTCCATGCATTCATCTGCTAGGCACACTCGTTCCTTACGCCCATCCACGCTACACATTTATTTTTTCGCTCTCCTTATTCATCCGCTCTCTACAATCATTCGCTTCGCACTAGTCTGCTCTCCACACTCGTGCCTACTCCACGCTACTCAGCTCTTTTCTGGTCCCCACGCTCAGCTGCACTCCGCACTAAAACCGCTCTCCACACTCATCGGCTCTCCACACTCATTCGCTCTCCACACTCATCCGCTCTCCAGACTCATCCGCTCTCCACAGTCGTCCGCCATCCGCTCTCCGCACTCATCCGCTCTCCACATCCGCTCTATCTTATACTGAGTAATCTGATGGGGAACACCTTGGCTTGGGCTGCTCCCTACATCTCTGCTAACAGCCCAATGCTGGAGAACTTCAGCCAATTTGAGAATGCCTTTTTGCAGGTTTTTCAATCACCAAACCTAGCTGCCACAACTCAGAACCAACTCCCCGACTTAAAACAGAGGCACATGGGCCTTGTGTTTTACTTTCACGTTTTTGCCAGTTGGCTGCTGATTCCCAGTGGCCAGAGGTGACACAACAAAACTTATTTCGTCATGGACTTCAAGAGGAATACAAAGACAAATAGGTCCATTCTCCTTAGCCATACACCCGGCAGGGGCTGATTGACCACAACACAAGGATAGACCATAGTCTGACTAAAAAAAGAGGAGAGCGACGGAGAACTGGAGAAGACACATCCCGGTCTGCATTGCCTCCTGCTACCATGCCTCTTCAGACTCGGGATGTCCTTGATGAACCAATGCAACTGAGTGCCCTTCGGGGACCTTTTCTGAAGCAGAAAAGAAAAGGCAACGCTTGAATCGGTTATGCCTGTATTGTGGTGGAAGCGGACACTGTCTAGGGACTTGTCCAATCTGTCCTTCCAAACAAGGGGGAAATTAAAGGGCTTGTTGCAGGTACAGAAGGGAGCAACAAGCCTGTCTACTACCAAAAGCCTTCTGAAATTCCCTGTGTCAGTGATGTCTCCATCATGGCTTCTTTCCCTTAAAGACAGCCTATCATGGTCAGAAGAGGCCAGCCCCATAACTACGCACGCCTTGTTGGACTGCAGAGCTTCTGGTAATTATGTTGACAAACAGTTTGCTGAGCAGACTCGAATTCCAGTGCTAACCAAATCCGTGGCTTGTAAGACTGAAGTTATTGACAGGTCTCCCCTGGCATCCGGAGCTGTGTTACAACATACAAGACCCGTCCAGTTGACTACGGGCGATCTGCAGGAGCAAATCGCTTTTGGTATCATACACACTCCATCATACCCAATAATATTGGTGTTGCTCAGGTTGCTTCGTCACAATCCTTCAATCAACTTGATAGCCAAGACCCTAAGATTTATGGAAACTGGGAATCCCATACCATTACTGGATGTTAGTGCCAAACAAGCAGTTGTGGCTCCCTCTCCCATCTTGGGGTGTACTATGCAGGGAGTGTCTGAAGAATGTGCTAATTATTCCCACATGTTCGCAAAACCAGATAAGATTCCAGGGAGTGTCTGAAGAATGTGCTAATTATTCCCACATGTTCGCAAAACCAGATAATATTCCTCTGGCTTCTCGTCGAATCCATGATTGCAGGATGGACCTTCATCCTGATAAACCCATCCCGCATGGACGCATATATTCCTTAACCCTGCAAGAAAAGCAAGAACTACATGTATACCTGGATGACTGTTTACGTAAGGGGTACATTACACCATCCAAGTAAGTGGCAAGTGCTCCTTTGTATTTTGTGCCAAAAAAGGAAGGAACCTTAGGACAATGTTTCGACTATTGCCTGCTGAATGAGATAACCGTTAAGGATCGGTACCCCTTGCCATTAATACGTGATATTCTGGAATCCCTGCAATCATCTCCTGTATACACTAAGTTGGATTTATGTGGTGCATACCATTTTGTGCATATCAGAGGAGGAGATGAATGGAAAACTGTGTTCAAAACACCTTTAGGGCAGTTTGAATATTGTGTCATACCTTTTGGGCTATGTAATGCTCCAGCTGTTTTCCAGTGTTTCATGGATTCCATCTTTACAGATCAGATTGGGGTGTCCGTCTGGGTGCACCTGGATGATATTCTTGCCTTCCTCCTAACTGTGAGTGAACACATGGGGCACGTTTCTGACATCTTGTCTCATTTGGCCACCAACCATTTGTTCACGAAGGCCGAGAAGTGCTTTTTTCACCAGGAGCAGATAGAAGGCTGTTTTCGAGTGGCTACTACCTAAGGACATGAAAGCCACACAACTTTTCTTGGGATTTGCTCATTTCTATCTGCGCTTCATTCCTGGATTTTCCCATTTGGCCGGAGAAATCACTCGTCTACTCAGCTCCAAGACTGTTTTCCAATGGGATGCGGCTGCTAATGCTTCCTTTAATGCTCTCAAGACGGCCTTCACCACAGCTCCTGAATTGCAACATCCTGATCCTTCCTGTCCGTTTGTTGTGGAATCAGATGCCTCAGCTAATGCCATAGGAGCTGTCCTCTTACAGATCAATACAGAAACTACCCTGGAACATCCGGTGGCCTACCTTTCCAGGAAATTGACCAGTTGTGAAATGAACTACTTCGTTATTGAAAAAGAAATACTGGCCATAGTAGAAGCAGGTTTGCAAACAGTGAAAGTACGTACGGACCACCACAATTTGCGATACATGTGCATTCTACCCTGTACCAATAACCACCAAGCATGATGGGCCTTCTTATTCTGACAGTTTGACTTTGTTGTTACCTACATTCCGGGCTCAAAGAATGTGAAGGCAGACGCCTTGTGTCTTATTTATGACCATGAGAAAGGCAGTCCTACCCAGTTCCGACCTGTCTTGCCGGAAAAACATTTTCTCTTTGTTATTACTCCATTTCTACAACAGATAAGAGAGGCCACGTCTCGTGCTCCATAGAAGTCAGTCCTGTTACATGATCCTCAGGTGAAGAGTGCTGATTGGCTGTTTATACGTCAGGGCCACCTCTATGTTCCTTCCTCTGTTTTACGTTCCAGCCTTTTATCTTGTTTTCATGACTCCCGTCTTGAGGGACATAGTGGTATGGCTACTACTGAGGAACTACTCTTGCGTCAGTTTTGGTGGCCAGGAATTCAACGAGATATGTGCAGAAATACATCCAACAATGCCCAGTTTGTGCTCAAAGCAAAACAAGCAGAAAACATCTGCTTGGTCATCTTCAACCTCTTGCGAAACCACCTTGTCCCTGGCATACATTCGCTGTGGATTTTATTGTGGAACTGCCAGAGCCTTCTGGATTGACCTGTGTCCTGATAGTTGATGATTGCTTTTCCAAACTGGCCCCTTTTATTCCTCTGCTGACCTTACCAACAGCCATTTCGATGGCCCAGGTTTTTCTTCATGAGGTGTACCGATTGCATGGGCTCCCTGAAAAGGTTGTGTCTGACCGGGGGTCTCAGTTCATTGCTCATTTTTGGAAAGCCCTCTGTGCTCTATTAGGGATTCAACGTGCTCTGAGTTCTGGCTACCATCTGTAGACCAATGGACAGATGGAGCGCACCAACCAGATCCTGGAGCAATACCTCTGCTGCTACACCAATGCCCTGCAATCCAACTAGGCTGTCTTTTTGAATACCGCTGAGGTGGCGTATAACAATGCATGTCACTCACCTACAGGCTGCAGTCCGTTCTTTTGTAACTATGGTCAACATCCTAAGATACGTCCTCTGTCTCTTCCTACCCAGAGTGCCATACCTGCTGTGGAAGAGCTGATACGACGGCTGGCTCGAGTCCACAGGAATGTCTCTGCTGAGCTTCGGCAGACTGTACCATGCAAAAGTCCATGGCTGACTATACACGTTCCTTGGCCCCGTTGTATCGGGTCGGCGATAAAGTCTGGTTGTCTAGCAAGAATCTTCCTGTGTGTAACTTACCTGTTAAACTGGATCCACATTTTCTGGGACCTTTTCAGATTGTTTTTGTGATCTCTCCTGTTGCCTTTCGTCTGCAGTTGCCTGTGGCTTGGCATGTCCGCCCTGTATTTCACGTCTCCCTTCTGAAGCTGTATGTGCAGCACTCCTTTGGTCGTGCCCCGTCTCGCCCGCCTCCTAT
The DNA here is from genome assembly GCF_040938575.1 of Ambystoma mexicanum. Classification (NCBI taxonomy): domain Eukaryota; kingdom Metazoa; phylum Chordata; class Amphibia; order Caudata; family Ambystomatidae; genus Ambystoma; species Ambystoma mexicanum. Next base: position 1,071,948,710 of record NC_090931.1, read on the forward strand.
CTCGGTCAATGGGCTCCCGGAATTTTTGGTCCAGGAGATTTGGTACGCTATACTCTGGCATGGCAGCCTGTACTACCTCATTGACTGGAAGGGCTATGCTGCTTGTGATCATTCTTGGGCACCTGCTTCTGCTGTTTCTGCACCCCGCCTTGCCTGGCGATTCTATCTGCAGTTCCCATGGAAGCCTGGTGCCCCAGGAGGGAGGCGTGGTGTCATGCCCAAGGCCTCCCACCACTTTGGCCTGCGTCCACTTTCCTGGCATCTCTATTCACATTGGCGATTGGGGCCTGGATGATTCGGCAGACGTCTTTCCAGTAGGGGTCTCGACTCAGATCAACATCTGCATCTGCGTCTCAGTGGTGCCCCTGGAGCAGGCACGGCAGTTCCTGGTTCCAGGGTGCATACGCAGTACCAGAACACTGTCTCCTGTGCCACTGCTCTGTGTCCAGCGTCTTGCATTCCCCTGGCTACGACATCCACTGTGGGGGATGGCCTTCGAGAGGAACGGTCTTCTGAAGTGGCAGAATGGAACAAAAGGCTCCCACCAATCCCCTCACACCTCTGGCCTAGAGGGTCGCGGCCCAGACATCCGCCACGAGAGGAGTTTGCCCACCTACCAGATGACCAGATACCCTGGTACAGGAACATACGGATGTGCCCACCAGCCTGCCCACCAGCCTGCCCACCAGCCTGCCCACCAGCCTGCCCTGCCCATGCCGACACCTGCGGCATGGATGAACTCGACTGAACCATGCAACAGTAAATGAACACATCGTTAGAGATGCCATGACGATCTAGCCAACGGTCAGCACACCCGTGCAAACATGCACACTGGACACTCCCACACCAATCCACACGAAGAACATATTCAGTGCTATGACGTAGGTGACGGACACACCCACTGACGCGCATCTTTATTATTTTTCACATAGGCTTTTCAAAATGCAGAAACGCAAGACGCACAATGAACTCATCTAAAATGCTTGCTCACGCTTCTCCTAAACCCATGCATTGCAATGAGAAATATAACGAAGACATGATACTGGGGACAAAGCAATATGATACCATAACCTAAAGTGCTGTGTATCAAACGTTTCCACCTATGCACCAGGCCCAAGTAGGCCACAAGCAAGAGCTTCCATGAACATTGAATGAGCAAGAGTACAGTTGCTGACCCTGCAGAATGAGCCCGGCGAGAGCAGACAGTCAAGGGCACAATGTTGCAAACTCGCATGCCGCAAGCCGATGCCAAGGTCACACCTGCAAATTAAGCCAGGCACACAGTGGAAAATGCAATATTAATTGTGCAGAATTCTGCCTCAACCACGGTCTCGCCTCACGTGACCAAGCCGAACCTGACAGGGTGCCAGGCCCAGGAGGAGGGAGGCGCCTGGATCCCACGTTTCAAGACACAGGCAGATACAATTAAGCGACTCAATGGACATCTGCGGCGGGGGGAGTAGTCTGCCTTCCAGCATAATAATAAATCCTCACATTGTCTGCACATACCCATAGTGATACATTGTTGCAAATGGCAGGTGCACCGCGAGCTGGGAACAGCGATGGTCCCAGACTGGGGGGCTCGCGAGTGGAACAATCAGAACATGGGGCTCTTATCACTGACGCCATTAACATTAGCCAATCCTCAGGGGTCTTCATGTAACAATTTTCATGTATCAAATTGAAGGGACAACCCAAGTATACCACCTGACTGACCCTCAACCACCAATAACGCTCTCTATACGTATGCTATACTAACCCTACCACTCGAGGAACCAATCCAGAGTGTCGATAGGTTTTTTGCTAACTTTCCCAGGTGACGCAAGTAGCGCGTCACACTAAGGTAAAAAGGGCCTGCGAGCGCCACGATTGAAGAGAGAGTGTCAGGACGGAGGCGTATGATCCTTGACCCATCCCTGCCGTTTTGTTTAATAAACAGCAGAATCACCTTGCTTCTTGCGTGTGTCTCATACTCATTTTTTGGGATATACGGGAGGAGTTGGGGCCTCCCTGCCCGGAGGTCCGCGGACGGCCCAGCCGACCCCGGGAGAATTTCCCCCCTACACTTCATAAGCCTGCTTTCCTGTGTTAGAGACGCGTCTTAATACGCTCTGTATGTTCGCTTACCAGTGAGTTGCTCAGTGTCTGTTTGGCTCTGCCGCTTGCTGGTATCCCAGGCTTTCTTCTAGTCTCTAGCATCCTCCTCTGTCTTCTTCTTTCTTACTTGCCCACTCAGCTCTGTCCTGATTTTCCATCCTTCTTACCTTGGTAGTGGCTTGGCTTCCTCCTTCTCTCCCCTTCTGTTTCTCTTTTTTCCCAGCTGCTGTCATGACCACTGTGAGGGGGCACAAGTTGTGCCACCAGCAGGCTCCCAACAGAACCCTGAGAGCCTTAAAACCACTGCAAAAGGACTCCTGGAGCCAGTCGTGGCGCCTTTGGCACCAGGCTCATATGAAGAAAGGAAGGGCTGTTCAAACTAGGTCCCATATATGTACATGGGCCTTTAAATCCAACATGGAAGCACCCACACAGTCTAGTTCTAAGAACCAAGCCATGCGGTCTAGTGTTTTGGGTGTGGCAGGCCTGGAACTACTTTCCCTTGTTCTACTTTAACTGGGCTATGTAAACCACACCCTGACTGCAGAACACGATTCGTGTTATTCTGCAACCAGCAGCGTGATGCTCACTGTGTTCAGCTCCTAGTCTTCAGCATCTTCCTGTAATCCTGTAAGAACAAGAACAAGATTATTCTGTTTTACCTGAGAAAACACCATCCAGCACTCAGCATCTCAACTGGGCTGCAATCTATGGAAACCGAGAGAAGAAGAAACATCACTCACCTGTGAGTACTATCTTAAGGACTTCCTGTGAACCGCTACCACAGCTGCTGTTCGAACATTGGGACCTGCAATAACGAGAAAGGTAAAAAACAATATCAGAACGCACGCTTCCAAAACATTGAATTCCATCAGTCTTACTTGAATTCTATCGCGCTCTCATCCACTCTCAGCACCACAGCGGCCTGTGAGGAGAAGAAGAAGAAAACACAGGTCAGATTTAAAAGATAATAAAGGCACTGCGCTTTGCACTTTCTCTTACCTAGAAAACGTGCCTCTCCATCCGGCACGCCAGCATCAAGACCTTCGCACCTGAAATGAAGGTGATAAAGACATTAATGAATTCCCACCATAAACAGAACAAAGACTTACAATTAACAAATCTACCTGCCTACCAGCAGATTCAGGGTCACAGCAGGCCTGGGCAGGCCTGGGCCCAAGAAAGGCGTACCAGTGAAGCAACTCTGGCAGCTCGCCAACAAACGTCAAGCACCCCTGCACAAGAAACGCAGGACGGATAGCTCACCCTACAAATAACTACAAATAACTAAGGTGAGAAAATAACCCAGTGGGAAGGGAATCGGTCAGAGGGAGGTGGCAGATTCACCCATTAGAGGCAGTAATCACAAATCCTCCCTTTTGTAATTGCAGATTCATTATTCAGCACTGGGCAACTACGCATCCGGGGTTCCAGATCTCAGAGCCTTGCAGGCACCTCTGGGGATATCAGGTGACTGTGACAGCTGCCTTGTGGGGGTGCATCATTACCAGCCAGCTGTCCCGGCATGTGCTTTGTGCTGTCCTTTCGCCACGCAAATCCAGGAACAGCTGTTTTGTGGCAAGGGGAGTTGGCCCCCAGGGACTTGACCGAATTGCTGCCATGGGGGGTCCTGGTGGTCGACCCCCATGTCATACTTTCATCTGCTGGAACGGAAGAGAACACAGGAAAAGTCATGAAAGGAACAGCACGACAAAACGCCCATGCTCGGCGGAACCAGGTACTTGACAGCTGGTACCTTAGAATTCAGTGGTCCTAAAACTAGGGCATTTGGGTGCCAAAACTTAAAATTGAGACTGGTGGGGGTTGGAGGCCCGTGCCCTCCTTCTCATGGGATTGTATTGTTCACAGACACTCAGCCCTCCTCCCATGGCCTTGCAGGGTACATTGGCCACATTTTAGGACAATGAAGGGTTTATGGATCTGTGTAGCTCTGGCCTTTCTCATCAGTGCCTGGGATACAACCTTTTCCTTTTCTCATGTTTGCGGCGTAGGCCTGGGATGTTGATTGCCACGCTACGTATAAGCTTTTTGCCACAGTATGGCTGCTAATATCTAGGATGGCTGCTATTCCGAATTTGCACTGCATCTATGAAGCATGAAATAATGGAATCGTGCAGAAGCCTGTAAGGGCACCCCCTCACGCCTGGTCTCTTACAGCAACTGTGGCGGCCTTTGTCTTATTCCGAAGTGCTTGGGGGTGCAGGAAGATTCCGTCCCCTTCACAAGAAAACCTTGACAATGGCTATATCATCTGCAATTTCCATTTAACACAGAGGGCCTCATCCTGAGTTGGGTGGTACCCTGGCGCTAATTGCTCTGGGAAACCGCCCAATGCTATTATGGTTACCGCAACTCGGTCCGGTGAAATTTGCACCGGATCCCGAGTTGCGGTGGGGAGGTAAATTCCCATTCACTTTTGGTCCATTGTACCAATAATGGCGGAATTAGCGCCACACTAATAGCGCTGAAAATTAGCAGAAACGGGCGATTTTTACCTCCAACAAAAAGCTGTAGGTAAAACTCCCACTTTCCGTCCAGCTCGAGTTTGGCTGGAGCGGTAAATGCAGCGGTAATGGCGTTACCGCGGCATTTTACCAATGCACCCAACTCATGATGAGGCCCAGAGTCATCTACATCTGGAGAGTAGCCCAGATCAATGGGACAAGGTCATGAAGGGCCCACATCACACACCGTAGTAGGTGAAGGCCAACTACCTTCGTTGTAATGGCCCCACAATGAACAGCATGGTCACTTATGCTTTACCATGTGCATGCATGTTCTTAGATGCATCATCCTCATATCAATAAGTTTTCTGTATTGTCTTTGCGCAGCTGTGATATCATCTGGGCAACGCTTATGTCTAATTCGGCCTCAAAAGGAAATTAAAATTCTACCATTCTGGGATAATTTGCAAACCATAGCTGATCTAATCTGCACAGGCTGTTGAACTGCAATACGTGTCATTGCATGCCAATGATTTTTCTCCAAGTAATTTGACTTGACAGTTTGAATAATGTGAGGATGAAAGGGCTTCTCCATCTAAAGCATCTCCGGAGAAACAAGCTGACAGGACAATGAACTTGTGACTGTTGATGCATGATGTTCACTGGTTTATGTTCTAATTCCGCGTGTGAATTCAGCCCAGAGGTTAAACAGGCTGAGCACTACGAATTATGAAAGTATTCTGCAATTGAACATAATACATACATATAAATCTTTCCTCTTGCCACATACATCATAAAAAATAACATTCTTATATTGTTATATAAAAATTGTTGCCATAAAAACAAACACATTTTTTGTATCCAAGGTTTTTGAGGAAAAATAAGTAATAACATTTTAAGAAAGTGTAAAAAAGAGAACAACCACATACAGTACCGCACACCCCAGAATACCTCTCGAGCAAAACTATTTGCCAAACACCATTAACATATAACAAATGTCCACCAAACCTCCCACCTATATGGGGCCAATACAGGGACTAGGGCACAAGAACTAAGGTAAACTGCCCAACGTCAAACACAACACCAAACATCAGCCTCTACATTCCCCAAAAGTCAGGCAAAGGAAGGCAAAAGACAAGAAACCCTGTACACCCTCAGCCATATAAGCATACTCTTTGGACCTAAACTGTGACACCCACACACCAATCCGGCTCCCAAACCCCCAACAGAAACGCATGCAGCAATTCCCATCCACTTCCATCTCTCGTCTCTGCCCTTCAGTCAACAAACATAAACATTTTATTTTGATTCATTGATTTAAATTTGTAACGGGCTTTTGCTGAAAGACGTCACAGATGTAAAAAAAAGAGGCAACAAGAAATACAGAAGAAATAAAAGGTAAACAACCTCATGCTACATGATGGAGGGTCAGAAGAAGATGAACTTTCAATGAGCGGCGAAAGAAAGCCACAGTGGGGTCAGAACATTGAAAGTAATGACGGAGAACACCAATGATAAATTAAAAGGTGAATACAAAGCAAAACCACTTGTCATGCAGGTGAACATTAAGTTTGCCACATCCCTGCCAAAGAGCAGAGAAAATGCAGAGTGACCCAACACATGAAAAAGTGCAGAGAAGTCCCAGAGGATTAGCAAAGGGGATTTTCTAGAGAGACGTTTTCAGTAAGAAAATGAGGGGTTCTATTATTATCCAAATAAAGATGGATCTACACCGCACGTGCTTTGCCAGTTGCTTGTAGAGGGGTAGCCGTACCTCAGTTGCTTGTAGAGGGGTAGCCGTACCGTACCTCAGTTGCTTGTAGAGGAGTAGCCGTACCTCAGTTGTTTGTAGAGGGGTAGCCGTACCGCAGTTGCTTGTAGACGGGTAGCCGTACCGCAGGTGCTTGTAGAGGGCTAGCCGTACCACAGTTGCTTGTAGAGGAGTAGCCGTACCGCAGTTGCTTGTAAAGGGGTAGCCACCTCAGTTGCTTGTAGAGGGGTAGCCGTACCTCAGTTGCTTGTAGAGGAGTCGCCATACCTCAGTTGCTTGTAGAAGGGTAGCCGTACCTCAGTTGGTTCACCACCTCCCCATTAGTGTGGCATGTGGCTGGTGTTTGTGTTTCCCTGCATGCTGCAGGTGCTGTGCATCTTTTGTCAATGATGATCTGCCAGTGCCCTTGACCATTGCAGCCCAATTTTACAAACTCCCCATGTTCCATGTTGGAATTAGGTGGTATAAACATGACGGCCTGCGGTCCCTGATCTCCGGGTTCCCCATGTCGCTGTCTCTCTCTCTGATCTATCATCAGTACTGCGTGGAGTGTAAGCGCACGCTGCTTGTTATTTTAGTGTCAGCCATGTTATTTCTGTCCAGGTCCCGATCATGACCCGTGCTGGAGCTTGCGCGCCCCACGTGTGTTGATTTGGCTTCTGCTACATTCCCTGGAGAGACTTAAGACATAGAGACATACAGACTCGTGAATTTGGTTCCTGGACTCCCCCTCCCCTTTCCTCTGTCCCTAGATTTGCACCCTTGTGCCACCCAGGTAGGGTTATTCCCCTTACTAGCTTTGTGCTCTCGTGCTGCTTGGGAAGTTGAACATCCCTACCTCTCCTTCCCCATTTTTAGCTTCATCCGGACGTTACAGGTAGGCTAAGTGGTTTGCCGGGGGCTGGGGGTGGGAGTGGGTGATTGTTCCCCCTTGATACCTGAACCCTGTCCTTTTGCTTTCCTCTACAGCTGCAGAGGTTGCCTGGCGGCCATTCCTGGCCCAGTTTTCCTTTTTGCCCAATTGGTTGGCCAGTAAAGTTGCTATTGTTTCTTCTATGGCTGATCCATTGTGTGAAAGGCCGCCAGTTCACCTGGGACTTGGTACATGAAAGCTTTACATAATTTATCTTTAAAGTCTTGGAAGCCTTTTATTTCAGGTGATGCCCAAAACATCTGTGGAGCTTTGTCTGCTTTGAACCTGTCAGTAAGGGGCCTTGATATGGTGGAAAACCCATGAATACATCTCTGCAAATAACCTAAAAAGACTAAATAGGCAATTTCCCCGCCTTCATGATAGGGTAAGCGACCATTTATAATAATATCTTTATTGTGATTTAGTTCAATCTGAACTTTACACAAAATATGACATAACACAATATAATATAACACACCAAAAACCCAGACGTACGTAATCAATCAGCCAAATCTCACACAAAAATATTCGTTTGATTTAACATATAAAAGTACATATAAAAGTACATTGGGTTAATTCGTATGAGAGAGGCCCTCTTTGACTCTAACTTTGTCTTGCCAATTTGTTTTTTCCGTCTCCAAAATAGAGTTCCATCGAGTCACATTTAAAATAAAGATGCAGAGGAGAGAATTGAAAGCATGGCGCAGCCTACTCCACAGGTAATCGAGTAGGTCAACAACTGGGCTCTCTTGGGTAAGAGGGGGGAATGAGCTGACTGTGCAGAGTGGGCTGAGGAGAATGGACTAGAGTAGAAACAGGAGTCTTAGAACTCCGTTGCGGGGCAGCCCGGGAACTAAAGATAGATGGCTATGACAGTAAAAGTAAGTTTTCCGCCTAATACCAGACTCTATAGAAAGCCAGTTGGGCTGAGATAGTGTCAACATTTAAACAGTAATCCCAAAAAGCTTCAGTCTGGATAGCCTCATATCTGCAGACATGGGTGCCAAGATTACACATATATAGGGGTCCTAGTTTTAAACACTGGGTTAATAAATGTCTGGCAGTTTACTCGTCATCGCACAGATGCGACAATGAATGCTGTTTATTCAGAGCCAGATCCAACCCCGGTCCCAGCACCGATAGCACTGGGAGTTGGTTTGTACGGAGCTTCAGTATAAATTGTCTGACTGCAGGTTCAGGGCACAGTGTTAAATAAGGCTGGACTTTTTGATAGCGATGGACCACATGACCCACAGCTTCATATCCCTTTAGTTTCGAGATATGGGTGTAATTATTGCACCAATCCCACTGGTTACATTTCCTCTCAAAGGACTTTTCCAGATGAACATAAGGGGTATCTCTGCTGAGGTCCGGGGCCCAGTTTATTTCTGCAAAAACACTGCCAGTCAATGCCTTAAAGTTGAGACCCCTAGAGGAAACTTCTGAGTCGTAACCTTTACCCATGACTGATAGTAGTTTACAGACTGGGCTAGCTCTGGATTTTAGATAAAAGTAGCCTCTAGCTCGAAGTGCCATGCATCGGAAGGAGGTTAGACCCAGTTCTAAGCGCAGGTATTCCATTGAGCACGATGGGCTCAAACCTAGGGCAGACCACCACAAAGTGCTCTCAAGTTTATTCAACCAAGCAAAATCTTGCATAACAACTGCATCCAGACCGTATAATATCGCTGGCACAAAGCACTGTTTGCAAAGCATAATACTGCCAGTAAGACTGTATCCGGAATTACCTTTGGCAAACTTGCAGGATTGAAGAGTCAGTTGTTTGGCTCTGCGGCTTTTATTGTAGATTAGATGGCTATAATCGATAGTAAGCGACCATTTCAACAGTACCTACCTTTTCTGCTTGGGTTGTATCAGACCATTCCCCACGCAAAATCACATGATTTTTTACAGTGGACTGGGCAGTGGGACACTTTGCCGGCTGACAGGGGCAGACTGGCCTATCTGCCGTTCTGCCACCGGCCGAATCAAAATGGACTTTGGATGGCCCCGGTCCTATTTTATAAGCCACTCTGGGACTGGTTTTATGAGCCACATTAATATCCATGGAGCTGGGCTGGATTTTTGTAACTGAAGTTGTACTTGTTATGTTGCCTCACACAGCCTGCCGACAGCTCGCTGCACAGCCGCAAACAGATGTATTTATGATTAGAATGCACACATTGTCACTTAGAGAGCATCATCAAAGCAAAGTTAACACTTAGTATGTGTTAACTTCACTTTGATGATGCACCAATAGCATGAGTCGTGGGGCTGCCAGTGCCCCAGCCATCCATTGGCTCGGCGCAAAGCAGGCAGGTTCACATTCTCTTCGAGAACACCAACAATTCCTATTGTGGGGGGTGGGCTCTACATCAAGTTTGCTTTTGCCTGCCTTGGATGGGGGGCAGGACGGGGCTGACCCGGGGATGACTCTTGACATTACCCTCAGAGGGCAGGGTCACAATGCCTGTTGATATGTAGCAGGCTTGCAGCCAATCATGCTCAAGACGCGTGGGCTGTTATGCGCATTGGTGTGTTGCTGGGTGCACACCCAGCACAATGTGCAGATGTGCAAAAGGAAGTGTTGATGACAGAGGAGGGAGCAGGCCTCAAGCTAAGGACACCTGACAACGACGGGGGGCCTATTCGAGCTGCCTGGCCCAGGGAAGTGTTTGTAATTAATTGTTACTATCTCTGTTAGTCGCGAAAGGGACAGAGCACTGCCACTCAGTCAGTGTGTGTCACGGCAGTGCAATCATTGTGTCAGCATGACTAACAGCACATGCAACTCAAACTACAAGGGGATGTTTGAGCACAGACAAAAACAAATATAAAAAGAAGTCACATTTTCAATCAGACTAAATGAGCGTCTTTTGAATGAAGATCGGGTTTTCTCAAACACCTGTTGCAGGCAGCAGCATCCCTCCCATCCATGGCATATGGTGGTGGGAGCATGAGATGACGTAAACTCGATGCTGTTCCTGGCGCTGTATCTGAAGCTGGTGCGGAAGGGAGCTGTATCAAGGTCTGCGTGGGTCATTGCTTGCAACACCTGGCTCAGTATGGGCAAGACAGCAGTGGAGGGCCGGCCTTTGTAGTAGTCATAGTCCTCACAAAAGTGCACCATGGGAGAGGGGAAACAATGAATCCTAAAACGACCTGTTTGTGTGTACATAAATGTGCGTGTGCAAGATTGCCAATTTGAATGAATGCCAGAACAACACATTTAAAGTAGTGTGGACTCGGCCCACATGGAAGAGCTTCCCTGGACAGACTTTTTGCAGGGAAAGTTGAACGGTCCTATCCCGGTGATGCAGGGCCTAGGTATCCGGGTTGATGTGAAGTTTTCAGAAGTAGTATCATTGTGCAGTCTTTCATTCTACTAATTGAAGCGTCGACCTGCTCCAAATTCCCATTTCCATTCCCCTTTTACCTTTACCTTCCTGTCTGCACCTTTCATATTCTAACAAGCCTGGACCCAAGTGTTCAATTGAATCCGATTCCTCATTATGTGGGCCCAGGGAGTGTTAGGGACCTGGCTGACCATGTTGCGTGTCTGTGCATAAGACGTTTATGGTGCAGCTCAGTTGGTTTGTTGGAGGCAGCCCCACTGTTGCTCACTATTGGGCACTGGGTTTTTGCTCGCAAGTCTGAGACAGTCTGCGCTTGTCTATCCATTTTCAGATAGCCTGTGCCCTCACTTCTTTGGGGTGCTACTCAGTGGGAGGGCTCCACAAATGGAGGAGGTCCGACTACAGTTTAGGCAAATCAGGCGGGACTGGTCCTGAAGTGGTTATCTGCTGCGGCAAAGTCAGGACAGAGTTACCAAATGTGCAGACTGATGTATAAAACATTAATGCTGATCTGTGATGCTACTCAGTGAAAGTAGCGAAAGATGTTTACGCTGCTGTCGAAGGCTGTCGAAGGTGCTACGTTCCTGTCAGTGCTGCTATGTGTTAAAGGTGTGAATGTGATGGTGTTCTGTGGTGAAAACATTCTGTGCTGCCCAGTGGTAAAGGCATTTGATGCTACTCAGTGTGTCAGTCATAAAAAAAGCATGGTGAAGGCGGTTAATTGTAAAGGTTTAAATTGGGTGGGCCTGGGAGGGAGTGGTGGCGATACAGTATTTAGGTGGCTCCAGTGACACAATAAATATGTGCAGGAAGGTCAATGTTTCGACCTGGCTGCCCTGGGTCTATGTTATCGTACCTGCTGACTCCTTCATGCTGTGAGATTGTATGTATGTATGTCACACTTATCAGGTGATGATCAAGCCTCTCTGAAAGCTCTCCAAGACTGAAAACGAACTGCATCCAGGCCACGTGTCTCTTTTTAACCTAGGATCGAAAGCTCTTATCTTCTAAAAATGTCTGAAAATCGACATGGACAAACCGCTACATGCCAGCACAAAGCTACATCATTTTGGTTCACAGAAATTGAAAGTTCCCTTGAACTGTAGCAAATATTGCTGCATGTATGGGAATTTTGTGCATGGCCGTTGACTAGGAGTGTCCAAGGCACAGTGCTTTTTGTAAGAGCTGATTTCCTAAGTGCCAGTGTACAATTATAGGACACAGAGGGCCTCATTCCGAGTTGGGCAGTAAGGGTTAATGGTCACCAGTAAGGAACCTGGTGCCAGTAAACCCTTACCACCCAATTCCGAGTTCCCTTAGCGGGACCCGCAAAGTACATGTGGTCTGACCACATGTCGTGCCAGTAAACCCTTACCACCCAATTCCGAGTTCCCTTAGCGGGACCCGCAAAGTACGTGTGGTCTGACCACATGTCCTTTGCGGGTCCCGCTAAGGGACCAGGGCGCTAATAACGGGCCCGCTATTTGAGGGCCCGTAATTAGAGCCTTCCCCATTGGGAATGGGGAATGGTTGGTTGAATGGGGACTTACTGGGTCCGCACAAGTTGGAATGTCCCAGTAAATCCCCATTCAACCAGACCGGACCCGGACCCGGACCCGGACCCGGTTTTGGAGGCAGCCATGGTGCTATAAGCACCATGGCTACCTCCAAACTCGAAATGGGGCCCAGACAGTCAATTGTACTTCTGCATTAGATATAAAGTGTGGCAAGCACAAGTGTGCACTACAATGTGTCATAATGTTGTCCTTTCACTCTCAGTCCAAACTGTTGGCTTTGGAGCCTAGTGTTTGATCTTGCTTCCAAACTTTGAAGCATACGGCTGTTGCGTTCTGTAAGCCCTAGGATTGTATTTCAGAAAGTACTATATATCCAGAATATGGAGATTAAGGCAATCAGCAAAACTAATTTAATTTAAAAAAAATATTTCCCAGAATGCCTTGTACACTGCTTCCTCCTTACCTTTGCGGGAACATTTGTGCTGGTATTTGCTGATACCTGAGGCATACGATATTTATTCTCTCTTAAAAGCTCTGTTTTGTTTATTCCAACATTAGTCACAGTCTCTGGCATCTAAACACTAGCCCTTATTCCAAACAGCCTGAGTTAATATATATTGGGTGCATGGTTGAATGTGCAGATCCTACCTTTTATTGTGCCTGTGCACTTCCACAGCTGAACCCCAATACACAAAATGATATGAAACAATGTTTTCTCTGTGCTTCCCTGTGCATTGGGAGTTTTGTTACAGGTCCCTCAGTAAGGGACCTCTCAGAGGCTGTGTATGGTTCAGATTCAGTGGCTGCATTGAGGACCCTTTCTGAAGTTGCATCAAGGCCCGTTTTCTTGGGTCATGTGTGTGCCTGGGAGGGAGCCCGAGGGACATAAGGTTTATTGCACCATGTTTACTTTGAATATGCGTTTTCTGGGGTAGGGCATGTTTGCTCAGGGTTCTGAACACAAAACAGGAAGTTGTGGAAAGTGAGAGCTTCTCACTTCACTAATGTCTAAATACAGCGATCTAAAGCCAGGTTGTTGCCAATGTTCCCTCTAATTATTTTTCTCTATGTCCAGAACTGGTTTGCTGTTGTGCGCACATTATTTTCCATGTGCGCAATTGACTAATGTGGTAAGCCACTTTGTGAGCATGCGTATTTAGTGAACTACCGTCGCAGAAGAGAGTTTGAAAAGGAATTTCCTCTTTGCAGCCACTGCAATTCTTGACAAATCTTACAACACTTTTTCCAAACATATAGGCTAAAATATCTCTTGTCATAAACTGATGTGGCTGTCAAGAAATTCAGACAGAACACATTTGCTGATGGCTTAATGGCAATTAAAAGCAATGTGTCAAAAGACATTCTGAGAGGAGTTTTAGTGCCACTTTAATGAAGTAATTCAACGGCCAGAAGAACATACTTCTAATAATTTGTGTAAGGATGATAATTGCATCAGAATAATTGCACATCAGAATATGATGATCAAATATTCCTGTGCCTCTGCTTACTATCCACATTACATTGTCCTTTGGGTAGTGATAACACCAGCCTTACATCTAAAAGACATAAAAACCATCCATTTTTACTCCCTAAAAATAAATGAAAGTCTGCCCAACAAAAAAACGAGAAACAATGAACATTTTGTTGCTTCAACCTACAGGCATTTTAAGGGCAAGAAAATCTTTTAATAAGCAGAAGGTATCCCTATTGGCAAAGCTAATTACTTTTTTACTCCCTGAAAAATCATTCGACTCCAAGTAGGGAGCAAAATCTGATTAGAGACCTGCTTGTTACCCTGACATAGAAAGTGAAATGACAGGGAACATAATGTAGTCTATAGTATTGCACACCCTTCCGCACCAGATTCTAGACAAATTAAACAAGAGCTTTATTGAGGTTTATTATGGATCCCTGTGTAAGAAAATCACATATATATGCCTGTTAAATTAATGGAATAAAATCTCAAGAGATACAACCGATTTGAGTCCCTTCTTCTGTAACTATGGATCCCTCTTCATGAATTCTATGTTATAAGTTAAATAAGATGCAGGGAGATGCTAGAGACGATACAGAGCACATGGCTATATTTTGAAAGCCCTCAGCAGCTGAGCATAGAAAGAAGAAGGTGCTGTTGTCTAGACGGGTACTGGAATTTCCTATCCTTTAGCAAACAAGCAACACATTTCCTTCAGTGTACTGCCGAAACAGTTTTTGAAATGTGCTGCTTTGATCCCCCGTAAGGAGTGATGACCTGTGCTCTTCCACCCATACCCTTCCCCGGCCCCTGTGCTAGCCTCCAATACTAGCTGATAGAGCACTGTAAAAAGTGAGGGATTGTAGCAGTAAACACTGACTGGGATATTTGCAGACCCATAATACTTTGCAAGCCAGGCATATTTAATGTCTCAACATATTATATGCATTTTAAGAATGTCCTGACTCTGCAGGCACGCAATTCTTTTGCAGTGCGTACAAGATTGTTTGTAACATACCCCAACCTTACATCATTATGTAGGCCTTACATCATTGTGTAGGATTAAACAGTGCTCAGTCAAACTCTTTTTGCATGGCAGCGAGTTACTATATAATGTGTGCCTTGGTTCTGCCTTGGAACCAAGGCAGATTGTGCGAAAAGCATTCTCCTGTCTGAATATCCGGTGCCCTGATACTATGGACGAGTAATCCCAGGCATAGTCCATACCCATTATTGATTGTAGACAAAGTAAATGATATTGCAATGTTGCTCTCCACTTATAGGGTCATTTTAGTAATGCTAAAGTAAGAGAGGCTGAGCATCACATTTGTCTTCACAAAATCCTTACAGGGTAAATTAATATTTGAGTTTCATAATGCGTTAACTTGCAAGGGGGCCGCTTCAAAGCACTTGCGTGACATATGTACAAAGAAGAGGAAGTATGGGATAAGGTTACACATCCAGGTAGCCTGCTTACTGACAATGAGTATTCAATATTTAGGTTGGTAGTTCAAATGTATCGTGTGGGTGACGCTTTTGGTAAGGCACAATGAGTAACAGAAATTGACATCTGAACGTTATTCATATTCATATTCATATTACAACAAACATAAAACAAGTGGATGTAGGTACACGTCTGCTAACCTTTCACAGTGCTAAGAGAGGAGGAGTCAAGGTTGTCCAGTACTATATTAATGTGTTACAGGGCAGAGTCATAAGGTCAAAATGTGCTTCAATCAAATTTAGGAATCATGGGTCGGGAGAGAACATTATTTGGTTAATGTGTCCAGGCATATCTTGGTTAGATTCTTGTGTTCATGGAGCCAGTTTTTCATATTCGTTTTAACCTCTTGTGTGTATTTTGCTATTAGGGATTTTAGGTGTTTACGGTCCCCGCTGCATAGTAGTGTAAAGCAAATTAGCAGAATATCAAGACTAGTTGCTTATTTTAAGAGAAAGCAAATTTCAATTAATGTGGCTTGTGCCTTATTAAATATTTTTGAATAGGTGAAAATTGTCTGTGTGCGCTGCAAAAAATGTTCTGAGCGGCATCCAGAAGGAAAATGGGCAAGCGCACATGCGCACAGCTTAGAGAGAACACTGGTTGTCGCTAGTGCCAGTTATGCAGCACGCTGTGTCATACTGGTAAGAGCAACACATGGTGCGCTGAGGGCAGGTTTTCCTAATTTTCCAGCCAGTAATCGCACCTTGTTAGTTTAGGTGCATTACCTTGATTTAACAAGGGATGGTTCTCACACTGTAGAATTGGGTATAATTGGGGAGGTGGTAACCATAATGTGGCATTGCTTTAGATTGGAGAGTGTCTGAATGGCATGAGGTGTGTGGTGGCACCATGGTTGTGGTGAATTGTGGGATTAAGTCGTAGCTGAAACTGCATGCTTGCGGACATCACCCTTTCCTGGCACCTTACCCGCAGGACTAGACAACATATGCAAACATTGTAAATCTTGGCCCCTAATCCCGTGAAAGATCTATACCTAGACAGACGCAGATGTGATGTTCATGCACGCTTAGATTAAATGCTTCTGTATGAACATGGATAAATCACACTCTCATGCTGTCTTGACTAAGGGCTTGGCGATGCAGCTGCTCTTTGGTATCGGCTGTGATTCAAGAATGCTGCAGAGCCCATCATTGCACTTGACTCGAGTGCACCCTAGCCTGTTGACCCATGCACAATAATTTATCTTTAACTGCTATTTTCCAACATAGCAATGGGGTAGGAATTACGGAGAGTGAGGAAGGAAAGAAATAAGGAGGAATGGTAGAAGAGACAAAATCACAGAGGGTAGAAGGATGGGGAGAAATTAAGAGGAAAGATGGTAGGGAGACAGGAAGGAAACAATGTGAGAGAGGAAGGAAAGAAGGAGAGGAAAGATGCCCATGAAAGAACGAGGAGAGATTGGAAGGGGAAGCAAGAAAAAAGGAAGGAACAAAAGAAAAAGGAAAGAAGAAAATTAAGAGGCAGGAAGGGAGGGAGGGATTAGGGAGGGGAGAAGGAAGGATCTGCTTGATCCTCCTAGCTTACTCCAGTAATATAGAGAAGCAGGTTGCACGCTCGCTGGGACTGATGCGATCTATGCATGATCTGTAGGTAGCAGGTTCAAATCCTGGCAAGCCCAACTCAGCCTTTCATTAATCAGAGGTTGATAAATGAGTACCAACTACATTGGTTGGGAATTATTGTATGTAAATATGTGCTATGTACACTGCTTTGGTAAATGTGCTATTTAAATAACAAATCATTATCAGATGCCTGGGCCATGGAAAAGGAATGTTATCACTCTTTTTCTGAAGTGTTTACACAAAACATTACATGCAACAAACACCATTAACCCTCCACAAGTAGCATTTTCTGTAAAGTTGTAAATTGACATGATTCACGGATGAGGGTTTGAGGGCCACTTCTTTAAGGTGAGGGCCACTTTTTTTCAAGGTGCCCCGGCCCATTTCTTTTCCCAGTCCGACCCTGCCAGCTGACAGTAAGTCCCACTTTTCGTATGGCTTGTCCTACCAGATAAATATTGTGCATCGGCTCCCACGTTATGCAAATATGGATGACAATGTCAGATATATATCTATATATAAACCCTTGTAAAGGACCTATATGGTCTAAGCTTCGAGTCAATTAGCCAAAGAAGGGTGGCAGGGCCTCATGTAACACCAATAGTTAAGATGGTAACTTGGACCTTTAGTCATTTAGGTGCAGATACTGTTATCTTCTCCTTATCCACAGGAGCTAGAGGAACCCACCAATACTGCTTAGTTTGGTCTAAGGGGGATATTATAATGGGGGGTACAATGTTTTCAATGAGTTCATTGACCAAGGGTACGCATCAAATTGGAATAATTTGTTAACTTTTCCAAAGACGACCATCAAGCTTCCCTACCACAACTATTAGGGAGGACCATCAGTACATTTTTCTGTACCATGATTTGCCAATGTTCAAGGGAGAACTCATATGGCTGGAGGATTACAAACCACCACATAATTCTGTGGTGACTGCCCTTGCTATGGTCCAGCCAAATTAACGGGTAACGGTCTGTAAGTAGGCAGAATTTTCTTCCTGTGAGTTAGTACATTAAAACTTCTATGGTCTACTGAATAGTCAAGCACTCAGATTCTATGATGGCATAGGTTTAATTACGAGGGAACAGTTTGAGGTTAATTTACAGGATTGGTTGTTCTAATCATTGTTGTTGGGGGTACAGTTTTGCATGCAGCCACACTGTAGAGGTGATAGTCCGCAATGTAAATGGTTGGGTACGGTTGGGCATGACTAACAAAGAGGTTTTTGTCATGCTCCCACTCCCCAGACATACTTGTCTGGCTCCTACACGCAACTCCTGCTGCCGAAGACAGTTCCCTGGCAGTAACCATGGCACCTTCTTGACGGACCACATACACAGCCCCTACACCGTCCAATGTGCTGCACAGTAACTTCCGGTCTCATGACATGACGCTAGCTACGTACGTGACTTACATTGTGATGCTGGAAGCTTAAAACCCAGAGCCTTCCTGGCTTCGGTATTTCTAAGGTATTTTACATCAGTGAGTTGCATTCCTGCATCTCCGCTTTGGTTTTACTTGTATTTGGACTTCTGCTATCCTACAAGGACCCTGTCTCTTCTGGTTTTCCCCTTTGGCATTGGCGTTTTTGGACTTTTCTGAACCAGTGGAATTCGACCTGGATTTGGACACTGAATTTTTGACTCTGTATTTAGGACTTTGGGTTTGGACTCAGGGCATTTTGATTCATTTGTGGAGTTGACTTCTGCTACTGTCCCTGGAGGGACTTGAGAGATTGAGACTTTCATGAATTTGGTATCTGGAATCACACCTGCCCCTTTTGCCTGTCCCTAGCTATACACCCATGTGCACCTTGGTAAGGTTCTTCCCCTTCCTAGCTTAGCACCCTTGTGCTGTTCAAAGGGTTTCTCATCCCTACCTCTCCATCCCCATTTTTGGCTTCATCAGGATGTTTCCAGGTCGGCTAAGTTGTTTGGGGGGAAGGGGAGACAGGTGAGTGTATCCGCTTGATACCTGAACTCTTCCCATTTGTTTTCCTCTACAGCTTCAGAGGAGGCCTGGCAGCCTTTCCTTATCCTGTTTTCCCTTTTGCACAATTGATTGGCCAGTAGAGTTGCTATTGTACCGTTTCTGGCTGATCCATTGTGTTTAAGGCTGTTAGTTCACTTGGGAATTGGTATGTGACAGGTTTACATAATTCATCATTGAAGTCTTGGAAGCCTTTTATGAAAGGTGATGCACAAAGCAACTGCAAAGCTTTGTCTGCTTGTAACTTGTCTGTAAGTGGTCTTGATATGGTGGAGAACCCATGAATACATCTCTGGAAATAGCCTAAAAAGACCAAAAAGGCCCTTTCCACACCTTCATGGTAGGGCAAGCAACCATTTGAACAGTAGCTACCTTTTCTGTTTTGGTTGCATCAAACCATTCCCCACTCAAAATCGCAAGCATTTTACAGAGGACTGGGCAAGTGGACACTTTGCCGGCTGGCAGTAAGTCCCACTTTTCTTATGACTTTTCCTACCAGATAAAGATTGTGCATCTGCTCCCTCATTGTGTAAATATGGATGACAGTGTCATATATATATACATATATATTTCTGAGGCTTGTGGAATCTGCTTAGATCACATGCTGTGCATAGGCCGATGTCTAGTGGAAGCTGCGGGTTATTACAGTTGTTGTTTTCGAAACTCGAAAAGGGACATCGACAGGGCGTGCCAGTAATACTATCCCTAGTGTGACGTCCACTGTACCCATGATCCCTCACCCGTCGAGGTCCCTTAGATTGTTTTTTTCTGCCATTCTAGATGGACGTGTATAGTGGAGGGCCTCTTTCGGCGTAAAGCCACATACTTATTTCAATTAGCGATAGTTCATTCTTTCTATCCTTTACTTCACAGACCATCGAAATATTACGCCGTTGAAGACAAAGTGACTGGCCATCGACCGTTCGGCCTTGGAAGGCCACCCAGACAGTTGGGAGAAAGTGGGGAGGTCATTTTAGGATGTATATGCCCCTTTCCTTACACTATTTTTGCCCAGCTGCCATAGTTTGTAGTTATGGACAAGACCCCATTTAAATTTTGCCCCAAGTGTAATCGAAAATGTCCATGGGTCGATAAGCCTTTAGTCTGTAACTTGTGTCTCCCAAGAGACCACGTCGAGGGGTCTTGTGGAGCGTGTAGTCTCTTGAAGCCCAAGACTTTAAAGGACCGATCGACAAAACGCTGGGCACACTATGCCAGGCAGCTCGAGGCCATGGAGGTAGAAGGTGCTTTCAGTGATGGCAACAATGCGCCATTTCGGACGGCGAGGGGGATGGGGTAGCTTCGGCTACCCAAGCATAGGCTCCCAACCCCGGAGGACAGGCCGGCGGCCCTGTTGTGGGGACTACACCCGGTGGTGGAAGTGCAACAATTCCATCCACCACTAAACACATAACCCCACGTCGAGACTCGACACATGGGTCGAGCGGTCGACAGCACACAGCACCCGGGGAAAGGTCAGTTGAGTCCCTGTCCTCTGGGCACTCTCGCCCGAGATCGCCGCACGACAGGGCCCAACCGTCAAAAGACGGCGCAGGTGTCGCACGTAAATCTCCGTTTGAGGGCAGATCATCCACTGACGAGGCCTCGGCCCTTCCCACACCCGAAAGTCGATGCTCTGCGTCAGATCAACACGGCTATGGGTGCCAGTGGGGGAAAAAGAACACAAAAAGAATTCCTCAAAGACCCCTCCTAGGGATAAAAGCCTGCATAGGGATAAAACCCCTTATAACAGAAAGACTCAAGAATCTAGGCCCATCCCTCATAAGGAGAAACCTCTAGAGGCTAGGCCAAAATATCTGGGGTAATTCCTCCCACAGATGAAGACTTAGGACTTCCTTCCCAACCACTTCCTTCCAAACCCTTGGTCTTCCCAAGTTCAGCTCAATGGTCATCACAAGACATAAACAGGGTCACGAGGAGACTGTCCTTTATGGCAAAATTCCATGAAAAAGACCCTGCCTACTTCGAGAGTTTCCACACCACTCACCCAAAAGTCGATGCTCTGCGTCAGATCAACATGGCTCTGGGCACCTCAAAGACCCCTCATAGGGATAAAAGCCCTCATAAGGATAAAAACCCTAATAACGGAAAGACTCAAGAATCTAGGCCCATTCCTCATAAGGAGAAACCTCTAGAGGCTAGGCCTAAAAAGTTTGAGGTCATTCCTCCCACAGATGAAGACTTAGGACTTCCTGCCCAACCATTTCCTTCCCAACACTTGGTCTTCCCAAGTTCAGCTCATTGGTCATCACAAGACATAAACAGGGTCATGAGGAGACTGTCCTTTATGGCCAATTTCCACGAAAAAGACCCTGCCTACTTCGAGAGTTTCCACTACACTCCCCCCACTACAGCTCCCACTGGGTCACAAATCTCTGCTCAACCTTCTCAACCCCCTACTAAAAGGTCTTGTACAGAAATTCCAGTGCGTACCACAGTCATAGAGCTCTATGACCCGGACTCCGAACACAAAGACCTCTCAATTGTAGAGGCAGCTGACCCTCAGTACGATGAGGAGGCAGCAGAGCCTTATTATGGGGACAATGAAGACCAAGAGGCTGACCCAGAGGCCAGTATGTACCCTATCGACTCACCGATTGATCAGGACCCCCCCATCACTGATTCTCCAATTGACAACCAACTCCTTCTTAATGAGGTGCTAGCCAGGGCAGCAGAGCACTTTCAAATTGAGACACAGGAGGTACAGGAGGATAAGGATTTCGTAGAACAGATCCTTGGGGACAAGAAGACAGTGGCGCAGTTTATTCCTCTACTTAAGTCAGTACAGCGCAAGATACAACCGTCATTAGAGACCCCTAACCTTACACGGACTGTAAACCCCTGTATAGAAAAGCTATTTAAACCCACACCTTAAAACCCACTGTAAATTAGAGGGCAGCTGAAACCCGAATCGTTCGTCGTAATTACAACTAGGAAAAGAGCGGGCGCCCCCCTTGCTTCCTCTGAAGCCCAATCCAACAAGGAAAGCAAGAAGCTTTATACAATGGGAAGAAAGGTCGCCTCGTCCATGACTTATCAGACCAGAATTGCAAATAATGCAACCCTTTTGGTCAGTTACAACTGTCACAAATGGGAGGAAGTGTCGGCCTTACTGTCATCTGCCCTGGAACCATTGAAATTCAAGCTCGCACAGGTGGCCGCAGAAGGGAGAGCAGTGTCGAGCTGTCTACTTAAGACCAACATTGACGCTGCAGACAATGCACAGGGTACTGTTATTAAACAGCACACGTGGCTGAGGCAATCAGGTTTTTAGACCAAAAACGCAGGCCACCTTAATTAACATGCCAATAGAACCCAATGTGCTCTTTGCCAAGGCCGTCGAGGACGTCCTTAAGACAGCTAAAGAGGAGTATGACACACTTAAATCTTTGGGTCAACTCACCAACAAGCCACCCGGCCAGAGGGGTAATGGTAATTTTTGCCATTTTCGTGGCCAAAGTTCAAGGGTCCAATTATAGTCAGAGCCAAGGGACTCCCTGTGGAAATAATCAGGTTATCCTAGAGGAGCGCATAGGGCCAGAGCTCGTGCCGGGGGCAACTCCTCTCATAGGGGTACCTCTTCCCAAAAACAGTGACTATCCAATTCTGGTGCCCTCCCATGCCTCTCCAGTAGGAGGGTGCATTTCCAGCATCACCCACGCATAGGGGGGAATCACCTCAGACAGATAAGTGCTGTCCAAAGTACCAGGTGGATACTGTATAGAGCTCCTACAATTGCCCCACAACCACCCCCCACGACAGAAAGCCAACTCAAGGGAACCCCAGCATATCCTCCTCGAGGAAGTCGCCACACTTCTGCAAAAGGACGCCATCGAAATCGTCCCAACCAACCAGGTAAGCAAGGGTATTTATTCAACCTACTTCCTTGTGCCAAAGAAAGATCTGTCCATGCACCCAGTATTAGATGTGTGCCCTGCAAACAAATATGTAAAGGCACAACAGTTCTGCATGAGTACGCTACAAGAGGTAATCCCTCTACTAAAAAAGGGGGATTACATGGCAACACTGGATATGAAAGATGCCTATTTTCATATTTCAATGTTCCCAGCGCATAGAAGATTCTTGCGTTTCAAGATAGCGAACCAGCACTACCAATTCAAAGTGCTACCTTTTGGAATAGCATCTGCTCCAAGGGTTTTCACAAAAGTACTGGCGGTGGTGGCAGCACACCTGCGCAGGGATGCAATCCCAGTGTACCATTACCTGGACGACTGGCTCATTACAGGGGAGTCCCCCCTAATTTTCAAACAGAACATTCAAAGGACTATCAACCTGCTCTTTCAATTGAGCTTCTCAATAACGAGAAAAAAATCAAGCTTAGTGCCAAGCACAACCAAACAGTTCCTAGGAGTTGTCCTAAAAACTCAAGAGGGGTTGGTCTTTCCATCAGAGGAAAGAGTCCAAAATATGCTGTTGCAAATACCACATTATCAAGCCAGCTGCTAGATAAGGGTGCGCAAAGCGATGCGCTTGCTAGGCATGATGGCATCTTGCATTTACCTGGTTCCACACGCTCGCCTGTGCATGCGATCCATGCAGGAGTGGTTGGCGAAACAATGGTCTCAGGCAAGCGGTCAGTGGGACGATCTAGTGGTCGTTTCGCCAACACTGGTACAAAATCTTCGCTGGTGGGCAAGAGAAATCTACTGAAGGGGAAACCCTTCTACAATCCAGAGATACAGGTGATTATCACAATGGACACCTCTCTTGCTGGGTGGGGGGTGAGGAAATAAGGGCTCCAGGCAGCAGTGATGAAGAAACAGTAATTTATTTCATTACAGCGACAGCGGCCTATGAGAGCCGAGTGCCAACATGGCTCTCTCCCTGCAGTCTCTCCTGTAACTCCTCAACATTCTTAGAATAACATTCTTAGAACTTAATGAGCTGATAGTACAGCTCAATGTTTAACTAGGATCTGGTAATACATTTTTATGAACTTGTTTTAACTTACACTTACATCATAACACATCTCATACCTTATGTGCATACAGCTGTTTACTCCACATAATAATCCTTAAACCAGCTGGGTTTGTTCTTGACTCTATTTGAATGTGTCTCTGCTGCAGACCTTGAATTGTTGTCATCCTTGGAACACTTATCTATGACACTAGAGTCTCTGATACTGTTATTAGCAAATTCACCATTGTCATGTTCACCATTGTCATGTTTATCATGTGCATTGTCTTTCATGCATTCTGGACATTTCACAATTCTGGACATTGACCAACACTCCCCCCCTTCTACAATTACTACATTGTTTCTTACCGCAGATATTTTCTTGGGACCAATGTATTTGCTTTCTACACATTTGGGAGTGAATCTAGGGTTCTTTATGAGAATACAATCTCCCACTTTCCAGGTGTTACTTTTGACACTCTTGTCCTCATCAAATCTTTCTTTGTACACCTCCTGTGCTTCTTTGATGAAAGTCATAATTCTCTCGCGATCAATGTTGGAACTCTTGGCTAAGTCCATCCACCCTGGACATAGTTTTATTCCAGGTTGTCTCCCTTTCAATGACATGAACGGAGATACATTTGTAACTGAGTGTGGTGTGGTACAGTAGTTCCATATCATTTCTCTTACTACACCAAACCATCTTAGATTAGAAGCCATGGCCAATTGCAAACCACCCTTTATGAACCTATTGGCTCTCTCAACGAGGCCGTTGGCCCTTGGATGATATAAAGCAGTTCTAGTGTGTTTGATGCAAAATTTCTTCAAGAAAGTTAACATCCTTTCAGAACAGAATTGTACTCCGTTATCAGTGATTAATTCTGTCGTAAAACACTTCCTCGAAGAATAACACCATCTCTGCAGTGGTTGCCTCACGCAAAGCCTTCCATTCAATCCATTTGGAATGGTAGTCTACTAACACAACAATGTATTTACACCCATTGTCAAGGATTTGTAATGGTCCTATCAAATCAACTGCAACTTTTTGCCATGGTTCACTCGGTACTTTGACAGGATTTATTGGTACTTCTCTAACCATCTTGGTCTTGTCACTCTTACCACACACTCTACAACCCCTAACACACCTCTCTGCATCGCTGTCAATCCCGGGCCACCAGAAATATTGCCGAAAATATCTCTTTGTTCCTCCCATGCCCAGGTGACCTTGATGTGCTATATTTACTAAACGAGATCTGACTCCACTGGGGGGTATTATCCTATTTCCTTTTCTAAGTTTACATCCGTCCTCAGACATACTTATCTCGTCCTTCACACCAAAATATCTGTCAAACTCTTTTCCCACAATATTCTTGTGAGGCCATCCTTCTCTGGTCCAAACCATAACTTGATTCAATATTAAATCCTCCTCACCAGCTCTTATCCACATCTCTTTATCAATGGCATCATGCTCAATTTCTGCAATGCTCACATCTTGAAATTCAGGTGCTCCCTCCAATTCACCATCACACACAGGTAATCTGGATAAACAATCTGGTACCACATTCTCCCTCCCGGGAATGTAACACACCTTGAAATTATAACCCAAGAGTTCTACCATCCACCTCGAAACTCTTGGAGACCCTTTGGCCCATTCAGAACCGTTCATCAATTGAACCAAAGGCTTGTGATCTGATCTGACAATAAAAGGTCGACCCCATAGAAAGAACTTGAAGTGCGTGACTGCCCAAAATACTGCTAGTGCCTCTCTTTCAATGACCGAGTAATTTTTTTCTGCTCCTCTAAGTGGCCTGGATGCAAATGCAATTGTGTATTCAGTTTTACCTGAGTCAAACTGAGTCAAAACTGCTCCTAAGCCAAGGGTACTAGCATCTACTGAAAGCAACGTTTTCCTGCCAAACATGAATCCACTTAAGGATGGGGCCTTGACTATACAATCTTTGATTTGCAAGAATGCTTCCTGACACTCTTTGGACCATGTGTACTTCACGTTCTTTTTTAGTAACTCCCTCAATGGAGATGAGATGGATGCAAAGCCATTCACAAATTTATGGTAATATTCCGCTAGTCCCATGAAAGAACGTAGTTGGTCCTTGTCTTGGGGCTGAGGAGTATTACTAATGCTTTCTATGAGTGATTTTTTGGGAGAAATACCTTCTTTCGAAACTTTGTGTCCCAGATACTCCACTTCCTCAACACTTATTTTACATTTGCTTCTTTGGACCGTTAACCCAGCCTCTTTTAGTCTGCATAGTACTGCCCTAAGTACTCTGTCATGCTCATGCTCATTACTTGCAAAAATCAGAATGTCATCTTGAAACACCTTAACATTTTCCAACCCTTTTAACACTTCCTCCATCACCTTTTGGAACACAGATGCGGCCGAGGCCAACCCAAATGGCATGCGATTGTATTTATAAGTGCCTTCAGGTGTGATAAAAGCAGTGAGATGTTGCAATTCTCGGGAAAGGGGAACTTGGTGATAGGCAGCAGAGAGATCAATGACAGAGAACAATTTGGGTTTGCCAAGAGTGGAGAGTGTCTCGGAAATGTTGGGTAGGGGATGTCTCTCCACCAGAATATTGTGATTGAGACTGCGCAAATCTACACACAGTCTTAATTTACCATTATTTTTGGCCACTAAAACAATGGGAGACAACCACTCTGTGGCCTCAACAGGTTCAATGACACCCTTATCTACTAAGTTATCGAGTTCACTGCGTAGTTGCGCCCTCGTGTTTAACGGCACATGTCTCACTTTATGAACAATAGGCTGCGATTCTTTCTTTAGTCTAATATGGTGTTCGAAGTTCTTGAGTCTGCCCAGACCTTCGGTGAAGACCTCTGGGAACTCTCTTGACCACATATCATCAATCTCGGCAATGGTGACAGGCTCAGTGGCACTAGCTTGCACCCTGACTCTCAACTTCCTTTGTTCCTCCCAACCTAAAAGGGAGGCTCCCTTTCTTGCAACCAAAATGTCAGCTATGCATTCTCCACCTCTGTATTGCACACTTGCAGTAAACTGTCCCAGCATCTCAATAGGGGATTCCGCATAGCCGCAGGGCCGAATTCTTGGTGGATCCAGCATTGATTCATCCTTTTTTAGAACATCTTTAAATGTCTCTTTAGAAATGATGGTCCGTGGGGAACATGTGTCAACTTTCATGAGTATTTCTTGACCATCAATTACAAAAACATCTGTTGGACCTTTGCTGTCTCCCCCTCCAATGGTCAAAATCTCGAAGACATGTCTGGGGTTGTCTTGCGAGGAGTATACCTCCTGTATGTTGTAAGCTGAGTGAGCACCTTCTTCTTGGTTGTCTCTGGTTTCTAAGAGATTTATTGATGACCTCTTGCGTACATTAGCGAAATGTCCTCTGGTCCTACTCTTGAAACATTCAGCATTCTTTGCTGGGCACGAAGGGTAATTCGGACCATGCTTGACACTGCCACATCTGATACACTTCGCACCCCATGTTCCTTTCCTGCTTGTATTGACATTAAGTCTCTTCCTGTGATCAACTGCGCACACAGCTTGGGTACTCTGTTTGTCAGACTTCAGTTCTTTGACATATTGTGAGGTTTGTTCTATGCTTCTGGCTAGGTCCACTGCTTCATCCAACTTCATGTCTTTTGCCAACAATTTCTCCTGTATCCTAATATTATTTGTGCACCTCACTAACTGATCTCTAATTAACGAGTCAGATAGATGTTCGAATTCACAGGAGTGGCTTAATGTTCTTAATGAGGCTATGTACGATTCCACGGATTCTGAGGACTCCTGCGTACGCTGAAAGAATTTGTGCCTCTCGAATGTAACATTTTTTTTAGGCTCAAAATGATCCTTGAGTTGTTTAATCGCAAGGGCATATTCATCTGTGTCCTCCGCTTCACCAGCTTGTGCACTGCCTAACCCATCAAACACTGCACGGCCTTCCACACCAAGATTGTGAAGTAATAATGCCTTTTTGCGAGTTGAGCTGAATCTCTCTCCTCCCATTGCCAACAGGTAGTTTTCAAACATGTCTTTCCACCTGTCCCACCTAACTTGGGGGCGTCCAGGTTCATTCAAAAATGACATTGGCGGAGGTATTGAAGCTGCCATGTCTTAAGCGGTGAAAAGGTGGTAAAGAGTGGGCTTGCTAGATGCAACCAATAGACTCTGGATCAGTTCAAGTATGCCCAGTGGATGCACAGACTGAGCAGTGACAGTGCTGTGCTATGCAGACAAAGGGATCAGTCTTGTATGAGTACAATCCCTTGTGTATGATGTCACAATCCTCCTTACATCAGTCTGAATTGGAACATGATGGCTGCTCATCCACAGAATGGATACATGTCATAATGGCTGGCTCCTGAAACTTGCCAGAACTGCATGGGCAGGTTGCTCAGCAACGATAATGTCAATGCTAGGGATCCTTGAAAGTAAACACTGTTGCTTTGAGACAGAGTCAATACAGTAATGGGGAAGACAAGATTACACCCCCAGGGGACGCGCCTGCTGACCTGTTGTTCCGCTCCTCCTGACCTTCCTGCAGTGTCCGCTGTGGCACGGGAGTGTGTAATAATGCAGGCTGCGCTATGACGAGACTTCAAAGGAGTACGGAGACACTGCTGAGAGCCATCCTCGTCGCCAATGAGGAAATAAGGGCTCCAGGTAGCAGTGATGAAGAAATAGTAATTTATTTCATTACAGCGACATCGGCCTATGAGAGCCGAGTGCCAACATGGCTCTCTCCCTGCAGTCTCTACTGTAACTCCACAACATTCTTAGAATAACATTCTTAGAACTTAATGAGCTCATAGTGCAGCTCAATGTTTAACTAGGATCTGGTAATACATTTTTATGAACTTGTTTTAACTTACACTTACATCATAACAGGGGTCCACTACCTTCACCACAAAGCTCAGGGTCTGTGGTCTCGCACAACAGCTCAGAACCACATCAATCTGCTAGAACTTCTGGCAGTATTCAGGGCACTTCAGGTATTCGAACCCCACTTAATGATCCAATCCGTGCAGGTCCAGACAAACAGCACTTGAGCAATGTTTTAGATAAACAAGCAAGGGGGCACACGTTCTCCAAATTCGTCCAAACTTGCATATCAAATCTGGAAATGGGCACTCAAACGGAAGATATTTCTATCGTCACAGCACGTTCCAGGGGAACTCAACTCTCTCGCAGACTCATTGAGCAGAGATCCCCTACCAGAAGAACACGAGTGCACGCAGAGGTCGTAGAACACCTATTCCCTCTATGGGGTTTCCCCACAATAGACTTGTTTGCTACAAGTGAAAACAAGCAATGCCCAGACTTCGCGTCCAGGTTTTCCCAGCCAGGATCCAAGGGGAACGCCCTATCAATGAATTGGTCAGGAAAATTTGCTTACGCTTTTCCCCCAACACCTCTCATGAGGAAGGTGGTGAACAAGTTGTTCCTATGTGGGCAAGACGACCCTGGTATCCACATCTGCCCAAACTGGTGATGTGCAATCCCATCAAACTACCTTGCCCGTACAAACTGCTGTCCCAGCACGGGGGACTAACAGTGCACCCTCTACCTCACTCAATGAACTTGGCAGCATGGCTCCTGAAGTGATAGATTTTGGTAATCTTAACCTGCCTCAAAGATGTATGGACATCTTGAAGGAATTAAGAAAACCTAACACTAGACACTGTGAAACTGATTGGCGTCTTTGCCCTTCCCACGAAAACAAAAAGAAGCTAGCGTCCACTGCATCACATTACAAAAAAGAAATCTGCCAGGCTAAAAGAAACTCATACAATGAACGGATAGCTAAATCCAACTCCAGTATGAAAGAATTATTTTCAATCCTAAAAGAGCTAGAGTCCCCTATCTCTCCCCCTGATATCTGCATTAAAGAAAATAATTGGTGCTCAGAGATACAACTAGCACTAACCAACAAATTCAACACCCTCCAAACTAAAATAAAAAACAAAAAAGACTCTCTGAACCTATCTCAACCAACCAACCACCACCTCCCGCCCAACGCAAATATCTCCAATCCAATTACCACATTCCGCTTCACCAAAACTGCTATCCTCGAGGTGGAAAAAAAGTATCCTCTCTCTCAAACCATCTAACTGTAAAGGCGATATCTGCCCAGTGCATATCATAAAAGAGTCCGCAAGAGACCTTTCCCCTTTCATTTCCAAATTGATCAACGCCTCCTTTGCTTCCGGTACCGTCCCAGCCAATCTGAAACAATCCTGGGTACTTCCGCTTCTCAAGAAGCAAACTTTAGACCCACTTATCGCTACCAACTACCGCCCCATCACAACAGTACCATTTCTTCTTAAAATCTTGGATAATATTGTATACTTGCAGATCCAAAAACACCTCGAACAGTACAAACTCCTAGGGGCCCGTCAATCAGGATTCTGACCGCTACATAGGACAGAAACTGCACTAATAGACCTAAAGACACAAGTCGATGAGCTGAGAGACTTGGTTGATCATAAGGTCCTCTGTAGGCATCTTGATACAGCAGTTCACTTTTCTAGAGACGCTGTTAAGTGGATAGAATCCTTCCTGAGCGACAGAACCAGCAGAGTATTCTCTCCATCTGCAGCGGTGGACCCCACCCCCATCCTGTGTGGAGTCCCTCAGGGTTCCTGTGTGTCCCCCACTCTCTACAATATATTCACCAAGCCACTGTTCAACTATCTGGACCTTCTGGGTGTCACCTACACTAACTATGCAGATGACACTCAGATTCTCCTCCCGCTTTCTGGGGATCATGGTAAGGACCTGGCGCTGGTGAATAGAATTTATCTCATCATTCAGGCATGGATGGCCACTCACGGCCTATGCCTGAATGATGACAAGACAGAGCTGATAATCCTTGGCTCCCCATCCAACATCTCCAAACTAGGACATGAATATGCCTCTTTCATCATTGACGGCAATAATACCATTGTCTCCAAGGAGGTAAAAACTCTTGGTTTCTACCTGGATGCAACAATGTCCTTTACCAAACAACTAAATTCTCTGGCCTCTACCACAGCCTATACCTGTAAACTGATCAGAGCAGGCAGACCTTTCCTTTTCAACGACAGTTGCCTTATACTGGCCAGAGCATTAATTCTATCAAGATTAGATTACTGTAACGCCCTCTACAGCAGTGCTAATAAAACCATTATCCAAAAACTCCAAATATTACAGAACAATGCCATTAGAGCTGCACTAGGCATCAACAAAAGAGTGCATATCTCTGCCATTAGACTTCATCACAAATGGTTATCGACCCACAATAAAATACAACTAAAAATCGCCTCTTTGACTCATAAGGCGCTACATAACGTAGCACCGAGCTACCTCACTGACAGAATATACAGAAGAACTTCTAATAAATTGTCCAGAACCATTAATACTAATTGTCTGGTAGTACCCAGGTCCAAATTGTCCAGGATTGGTGGCGTTAGCTTCCCTGTGAAGGCCGCCAAACTGTTGAACTCCCTGCCACACCAGCTGAGAGCCGACCTCCCCTACTCTTTCTTCAGAAAGAACCTCATTATACACCTCAACCTGACTGAGAATTAGCTCGCCTTAAAACTATGGTACGTCAGCTCGACCTACCGCCAGACTGTAAATTGTGTATAGTTCCAACTACCTAGATGTAAATTACTCTGCTCTCTATGTAATTTAAGTTTTGTATATTGTATTATATTGTATTATTTTAGATGTAAGGTTGACATGTTGTATTTTGCATGTATATTTGTAACATATGTAAGCTTCGCATATCCATCTGCACCCTGCTACTCCTGGGTCTGGTGCGCCTTATAAATGCAGTAAACAAACAAACAAACAAACAAACAGTTATTTTGACAAGTGGAGAATATTCGTAATTTGGTGCCAGTCTAGACAAATTAATTCCATTGAATGTACTCCTTCCCACATTCTGACATATATGCTCCACTTGCTGGATGCAGGGTTAGTGTTCAACTCCTTGAAGGTCCACCTGGCGGCTTTGTCAGCGTACACCACTTCCCATAATAAGATCTCATGGTGGAAGGTACCTGTCATCAAAGCATTCATGGAGGGAGTAAAAATACTCCACCCTCCAATTTCAAACCCACCTTCAGGATCGGATCTCAATGTTGTACTCGCTAAGCTCGCCAGTCTCAAACACCTGACTTACAAAACTACCTTCTTAGTGGCTATCACTTCCATAAGAAGAGTTAGTGAAATACAAGCATTGTCAGTGCAGTAGCCTTTCTTTGTTGTACACAAAGACAAGCTGGTTTTATGCACTCCCCCTAGGTTCTCCCCTAAATTCATCTCCAAATTTCATGTAAACCAGTCAATTGAGCTACCGGCTTTCTTCCAGGAATCCAACAGCTCAGCTGAGGTAAAACTCCACGCACTGGATGTGAGCAGGGTGGTCCTCTACTATGTAGATAAGACCAGACTGCTTAGAAAGACAGATCAACTGTTTGTCTCCATAGTGCCAGGCAGAGAAGGTGACCGCATTTCAAAAAACACCATCTCTAGGTGGATAGTCAGATGTATCCAACTGTGCAATTCCCTATCAAATAAAACACTGCCTTTTCTTCCCAGGGCTCACTCCACAAGAGGCACAGGAGCCACCCTGGCTTTCATTGCAAATGTCCCTTTAGACAGTATTTGCAAAGCAGCTGCATGGAGCTCAATACATACTTTCACTCAACACTACTGCATTGACACTAATTCCAAGATAGATACACAAGTGGTTCTCAGACATTTGTTTGATAATGAACCTTCTTGCATTCCCACCTCCTTCTTCTAACACTGCTCACTAATCTATGCACAGCATGTGATCTAAGCAGATTCTACAAGCCTCAGAAGGGAAACATTACTCACCGTAATCGTATTTCTGATGCTTGTATCTGCTTAGATTCACATGCAATCCACCCTTCCTCCCCTAAGAGAGAAGGCGCATGGATGCTTATGTGCTTGTCTGATACGTATCTGCTTGGATACAACTGTACTCATGCTACACCTCATGCTACATCATGTCAGAAAAATAACAATCTGAGGGACTGCGACGCGTGGGGCATCACGGGTACAGTGGACGTCACACTAGTATTACTGGCACGCCCTGTCGACGTCCCTTTTCGAGTTTCGAAAACAACAACTGTAATACTCTGCAGCTTCCACTAGATGTCGGCCTATGCACAGCATGTGAATCTAAGCAGATACAAGCATCAGAAATATGATTACGGTGAGTAATGTATTATATATATATTTTGCTAGTATTTTGCTAGGATATATATATATATATATATACCCTAGCAAAATACCTATATGGTCTCAGCTTTGAGTCAATTAGTCAATGAAGGGTGGAAGGGCCTCATTTAGCCCAACAGTTAAGATGGTAACTTGGGCCTTGGGCCATTCAGGTGCTGATACTGTTATCTTCTCCTTATCCACGGGAGCTAGAAGAACCCACCAATACTCCTTAGTGTGGGCTAAGGGGGATATTATAATGGGGGGGTACAATGCTTTCAATGAATTCATGGACCCTAGGTAAGGGGTACGCATCAAACTGCAGTAATTTGTTAACTTTTCCTAAAATGACCATTGGCTTCCATACCAGAACTATTAGGGACGACCATTGGCTATAGGAGAAATCTAGGACCCCTATGTCTAATGTTTTATTAATTTCACATTTTACATTCTCTCTGTAGGCCTAGGGGGTATGGACATGATGGGTAATCTGCGAACTTCACCGGCTGACCCCAAACACACATTAGAGAAATGCTGTGTGATGTCTCTTAAGTCCTGCTGTTAGGCAGTAGACAGGTGTTTTAGGTTTTAGGTTGGCAAGGGTTTTATAAAACAGGTTTCGAATGTCTAAAATTGTAGGGCTTATTTTCAAAGTTGTTCAAGCAGGCGACTTCTTACAATCCCCATTGATTACCACGCATTGACAATAGTAAGTTCATTAAATAGCATTAACTGTCGCTGGTCACTGGATTCGGACGAATATTAAGCCCATACCGTCCATGAAAAACCTGAAAAACCACAAAGGACTCCAGGACTCAGCGCCAATGGAAAAGGTTTGTTTAATAGCATGGACTATATCAGTCGTAGCTATGTATGTAGACAATAGCCCTCCACTAGATAACGCATTTCGGCTCACACGAGCCTTTGTCAAATCAGGGCTATGTTGGTTCAGACAAACATAATATTGTATTGGAGTATTACCATTCATACAACAATTCAATGTCACATATAACATGTAAAGTTTGTAATTTGCAAAAACATGTGTGCCAATAATTTAGACAGAGAAACAAGGGTTGGTGAAGGGGAGGATAGAGTGGGTTCAGAGAAACATCAAAATAATACCATAAAATGGACATACACAGTCATATCAAAAAAGGACAAATACAAGCAAAGAATATCAGTATATCAATCAAATCAAATCAAATAGAGGAACAGGAATATTGGAAAACAAACATGTAAGGGGAAAGAAGTTAGAAAAATACCCATTAGTTCGGTCATAACAAAAATAGGAAAATCTTTTTCTCCTGATAGGAAGCCTGAACAGCACATTTAAAAATCCACTTACCCAATTTTAATGTGCTAATCCGTGTGACTGTTGTCCGATATGCAATAATAGGGACAAATCCCAAAGACAGAGAGTCTAAAATTGAAGAGTTGAAATAACCCCAAATTAGGTCAAACAATATAGTTAACAATTGGTCACTCATAGTGATAGTGAGGAAACCTATAACAATTGTGGAGTGGGAACCTATATAGGTCCTGGTCACCATATCTTCTATCTTTGTGGGGTAGCTGCTAACAGTATAGTAACATCGCCAAATGCTCTAATTCTTACGGTATCAGAACCTCTCTGATGCACATTGTGTTCCGGTAGTCATGGCATTCCTGCCCCGATCCTTACCAATACAAATACTCGCATATACGAGTGTGCAAAGTAAATAATGTAAAAATATTGTAAAAATAAAATGCGTGCTGGTGTGTCTTTTAATTGCGCTCGTAATACACATTGTGGACCAGATAAACAAGGCATTCCTGCCCAGATCCTTACGAATATAGACGCTTACTTAAG
The DNA here is from genome assembly GCF_040938575.1 of Ambystoma mexicanum. Classification (NCBI taxonomy): domain Eukaryota; kingdom Metazoa; phylum Chordata; class Amphibia; order Caudata; family Ambystomatidae; genus Ambystoma; species Ambystoma mexicanum. Next base: position 1,071,983,420 of record NC_090931.1, read on the forward strand.
CGAGTGTGCCAAGTGAAAACGTCTGAAAAGAATGGCCATATTAGTGCCCAGTGGTAGCTAAAGTGTTTCATTGAGAACGTTTGTATTAGAAAAGTAAGCACTGGTAGTTGACTTACTTTACCCCTCCGGTTTCTCTCGCGTCGGCTGCTCAATAGGCAAAGGCAGCCGGCGCCATTTTGGATTAAGTTAAAGTAGCATTAGAAAAACCATGGCAACGCATCTACTCGTTGCCATGGGAGCCTCTCTGGTGTCAGCTCACGAATGATTAAGGATTTCAGCGGCCACCAATGCCGCCATGATGGAAAGTTAAAGCGCAGGTCAGAAAAGGCAGAGAGCCCTGTTGACGCAATATTTGTAAAGGGGGGCCACCACGACCCCCATAATCATGAGTATTAGAATAGGAATAAGCCTGATTTTCGGCTTGGAAATCACAAAAGATCACTTGCTTCTATGTAGATTATGCCCCATGCGTAGGGGGTAAAATGCTATGTAAAGTCTCAATGTGTTGGTGACAACAAAGTCACTGAAAATACAATTAACGTTTGTTGTTCTAATGTGTGCTGAACCCCACATCAGTTGTAATGTTAGGCTAGAAAATGGCCCAATCCTGCACAATATCCCTGTGAGTGTTAAGCGGCTTCACTTCAACACTATAGCTAAGTCAATGCCTAGTCTGGGATGTTGAGGGAAACCCTTATTGATATATTTTTAGGTCCAGTTCATGTACTCTGGATGACAACCCTTATATAACACCCCTCTCTTAGAATCCCCCTGACCCCACTGAGCCAAGAAGTAGGTCTGTTTTGCATATTTAAAAGGTTTATTTGAGAAATATAACAATATATATCTATCACACTTTTATAATAAATTAATATTGGATATCACACTTAAAATATGACAGTGATCAACAATGGATAATGTTCTACTGGTAAACTGATTTGGTTACTTAGTAGTAGTATAGAGGATGAGGTAGCTGAAATGCTTTATGGTTCCAAGGAAATGCAAGGTGGAATAAATGCAGTACAGAAAATAAACTGATATGGTTTCACAAGAGATAATATGTTCACTTTTCCCCTGGTGGCAATTCACCCCCCCCCTATATGCAATGCAAGGAGATGGAAGTAACACACACAGTCTTCAGGATTACAATCAAACACAATACGGAATTCAGTTCCCCCCCCAGCAAGCTTAGACAACAGGTATGCTTTTAAAACAAGGGCAAGAGTGCTTTGTAATGTGGTGGCAAGGAAGTGAAAAATGCTAAAATTGCTTTTAATTCCCTCTAGAGATTCAGGGTGGGTGATATCTAGTTTATATTAGTTCAGGCTCACTTTAGCAATGCTCTATGAATGATTGTCAGGTTGCACACGAATTTCAGCAAGCAAAGCACGGACAAGTATTTTTACACGTGGCTGAAATTGAGCAAAATGTCAAATCGCGGTAAAATTTGCGAGTGCGTGAATCGTGATTGCGGCAAAAGTATAGCAAGTCGGTTCTAGGCTTGTTGGAAAGCTTAGGAAAGTTAAATCTCGTTCCTAGGACAAATGGTTCCAGAGATACGGACGATTTAATAAAGGTAGATTTTCGGATTTAAAGTAAAACTCAAAATGACAGGTGACAGCTTGCAGCTGCAGAATCGACAGGTGATTGTTGTGCAGCTTTAAAAATGACAGATGACACGATTTCTAGGAGGCTGTTCTAGTTAGGTTAAAATGGATTAGATTATTTTAACTAAGAGATTGGGTTCTGCACAGTTCTGGCGGATACTCACTCCTAATTTTGAAATGAATAGGCCTCGTCACGGATCTGGTCAATACGTCCAACGGCAGTTCTCTCTGCTCGGTGGGTCAATCAGGCACCGGTTCTGCTCACAGCGATCCGGATCTCTGGTTCTGCTCACAGCGGTCTGGGTCTGGTCTGTGGTTCCGGCAAAAGTTCTTGGCAAAGAATTTAAACAGCTCGCCTGGCTGTTGAATAGTTTGCAAAAGATTTTGAGGCCTGCTGACAAATACTTTTGCTTGCAGTGGGCCTTCTTGGTTCAAAGTTCTGTAGTCTCTGTTTAGCTTGGAAGTCTAAGTGTTGGATCTCTGGATGTGAAGTCGTCGGTCAGCATGCTCCGCAGCAAATGGAATTGAATCTCTACCTGTCCCAGCAGTCTCTTTTCATGTGTTTTGGAAGTGGGTGTGTGCGTGGCATAACTGAGCCTGCCCCTCTCACTTGTCATTGGCCCAATTCTCCCCTCTCCCATGATTGGGGGAATTGGGTTGTGAGTCAGAGTGATGAGGTCTGTTTATGGGTTAGAGGATCCTCCCCTGGTCAATTTGCCCGCAAATCTATATTTGATTCAAATACATATTTCCCAGGTACACAAGTGGTTGACATTACATGTACATATTAAACCTTGCTTAAGGTAGTCTCTGTTCCGCCTTTGGCGTTTCTAGGAGCTTGCATTCAAAAATGGCAACTTATTTTCGATTTTAGTGGGTTTTGCAATATGGGATTTTCATCAAAAATTATACAAAGGTACATTTCCCTTCCACATATATCCCAGTAACTTTCCATGTCTCTAGCTTAAATACAGTGTCTACAATATTCATAATTAGTGGGGTTTTGCCCCAGAACATGGTACAAATTGGAGTATGGACTCAAATCGTGAGGGCATTTTCCATACTAAGACTCTCAAAGTTGTACATTCCTGTCATTTGGTTACAATAAGTTATCACTGTTTCTATAAAATATATATTTGTTGCAATTCAACTCCCCAAAGTGTTTGGGTCCGTCTCCAGAAGTCTGGGTGGGTCAGTGATCACATGTCTCTCCTTGCTGGCAGAGGGCTGTTGACAGGAAACACTCAAAATTAACATACCCCATTCAACTGAAAGGGGCTATTGTCTCTCTCCTCCAGGCTGAAGGGGAAACCCCCTCCCTCTCACTCAGAAGGGCCATGTGATATCCTGCCTCCTGTTGTGAGTCTCTGGGGTGTTAAGAGTTCTCAGCCTCTTGGCCTCTGGGAACAGCAGGTGGCTAAGATTTTTTAATTAACCAACAGGCCTTTGAAGTCCAGTTGACTCAGGTCCCTTTGTCAGCCAGTTCTCCTGTCAGAGTTTAGACCGCTAGCGCTGCCTTGTGGAATTTGTCGGTACTGCATCCATTTTTGGGATCTGTCTTGAATTACTGCATTTCAATAGAGTGGTCTTTTGCTTGATAGAATAGGACCCTTGCTTAACATTGTTTTGATGGCATCCTTACAGTAGAGTGGTGATGTGGAACCCCCCACAAGAAGGTTGTATCTTTGGAGTGGTCTTGTGCCAACTGCGCAGTTTTCCTGGACTCTGGGATGGAATTATGGGCGGCGGCAGCTCATCTCCACATCTACCCAGTCTATTGATTCAGCATGGGTCAAAACCCTTCACAAACCCCCCCGCCCGACTACGCTTTGATTCAAGTCGAGGGGAAGTCAGGTGCAAAGGAGGTTTTGAGCCCTTGCGCTGGTATGTCCACATTATCTTTTTCCAATTCTGTAGATGGCACAGTTCAGCATCTTTGCCTTCACCCAGTTGGATCGATCAGTCCTCCTTGCTGGTCCTGATGGGAATATTGGGCGGTACCCCGGGCCCCTCGGATCTTTGCTCCCGGTCCCTGGGCGTCCTCCTTGGCCAGTCTCCAGGTTTTCTTTCTCCTAGGAGGACAAAGGAAAGCGGCAATACCTATTCATAGACATTTCTCCTCCACTATTGATATAGTGGGGCGGCATATACATTTTATACTTTAATAGACATAGCATTCCAATTTTTAAAAACAAGATATAATTCAGAGACAGTGGCTTACAAGCGTCATAACATTTTAGAGACTATATGTGGGATATTTTAGGGTTGGAACTGAATTAATCTGGAGTGGTCCCCTCTGGTATTGCAGAGGACTCCTCCAGTTGCTGCAGCGTGTGCCTGGGGTGGCAACACTTTAGCTGATTTATATTTACCCACTTGTCTTCCCCTTCCACCAGACTACCTTTGGGGATGCGGATCTTGTACGCTACAGGGGAGATCTATAATTTCAAACGGTCCCTTCCATGTAGGCAAACATTTTCGCTGTTTGGCCTGGTTTCTTTGGAAATTGTATAGATAGACCCGGTCTCCCACAGTATATTCCTTCCTGGTGGACTTCAGGTCGTAGTGGGTTTTCATGCTATCAGCTGATCTTTCTAGATTCCGCTGAGCATAGGCAAAAGCATGCTGAAGGTATTTCCTTAAATTCTCCACATACTCATGAGTTGTGGAGGCATTTATCAGTGTCTGCTCTTGGGTCCTGTAGAGAAAATGCTGGGGAAGCACCAACTTGCGTCCAGTCATCAACTCAAATGGTGACATTTTAGTTGCAGATGAAGGGGTAGATCTGATGGTCATTAGGACCAGAGGTAGTCGGATATCCCAACTTGGCCCAGAATCTGACACAAACTTTTTTAAGATGCTCACAATGGTTCGGTTGTATCTCTCCACTGCTCCAGAAGAAGCTGGCCTGTAAGCAATATGTAGCTTCCTTTTGACCCCCAGTATCTCCCACATCTTTGTCATTACTTCACTGGTGAAGTGGCTACCCCTGTCTGACTCAATCCTTTGAGGTAGACCAAACCGAGAGAAGATGTAGTTAATCATCAGGGCAGCTGCTGTTTCTGCCTTGCAGTTTGGGGCCGGGAGACATTCCACCCACTTGGTAAACAAGCATGTAACGGTCAACATGTACTTGTTTCCTCTAGACGAGCGAATTACAGGGCCTACAAAGTCGATTTGCAAATCTGACCATGGCAGTGTCATCCCCCTCTTTTGGAGAGGCGCACGGTGTGTGAGGGATGATGGCTGAAACTGTGCACACACAAGACACCCCTTCAAGTATTGGTCGAGGTCCTGCCCCATGTGTGGCCAGTATGCAACCTCTCTTAAGATTTCCAGTGTTGTGTGAAACCCCCTCTGACCGGCGCTGGCCGCATCATGGGCGTGACTTAACATCAGGCTTCGGAATGAGGTAGGAACCACCCACTGATCGTGGCCAGCTTTGGATTTCCTTACCAGCAAACCGTCTTGGATTCAGAACATTTTTGGACATTTCATCAACACTCTTAGGTCCTCTTTCCCAATGTAATCGGTATCCGTCAGGGGAAAGTTCTCAGGGTCCTCAATGTGTTGGTAAAACTTACCAATTATTGGATCCCCCCTTCTGAGCTGTAATCAAATCAGCATCAGGGGTCTCCTTACTCCATTGTGCAGTTGAAAGATCATTGTGAGCATTTGTCTGGGACCTAGTGATAGCAGTGACCTGGATTTCCCCCAACAGGGACTCTATTTCTATTAGATCCCCTTGGATGGCCCCGGTTTTGGCCAGCTGATCAGCTAAGTCATTTCCAGTTTTGTCTGGTCCCTCTACTTTGGAATGACCCTTGATCTTTTTCCAGTAGATGGTCATCCCATTTGAGGTGACCAGATCATCAATGTTTTGAATTAACTTCCCATGTTTCAAGGGTTTGTTATTAGCACATAACATGCCTCTGGTTTTCCAATTAACCAGGTGCTCCACGAACACGTTCCGTACATAATCCGAATCTGTGATTATGACCAGTTCGTGGAGTTGATGTTGGACAGCAGTGAGGATGGCTTGATGCACAGCCATCAATTCTGCCATCTGACTACTTCGGGGACCAATTTTGAATCCAGCGGAGGGTTCTGGAAACTACTTCACCCATGCATTCCCTACGCCGGCTACCAGTTCTTTCTCCCCGTTGTTGTCAACATGATAAGAGCATCCATCCACATAGACAGTGGGCATTCCTGTAACTTGTCTTCTTCAAAGACTTTGTGTGGGGAATTAAGGTATGCCTCCATGTTGTCCTTGATTTTTAGACTTCCGTCCTTGAGACAGTTTTCTCTGGCACAATCATGCAAGTCAGCCAGACCTTGCGCGAGGGGACTCTTCTTGTTTTGGCCATATCTGACCTCCACAGGAAAGCCTTGCATTGACAGAATCCAGGAAGTAATTCGGGAATTACTCACATTTCCGGCCCGGATTCTGTCACTTTGGAGGTATTGCGGAGGCTGGTGTGGAGTCTCCACTATGATGTGTTCCCCCTGGATGAACTGGCGGTAATTCTTCAATGCCCACACCGTTGCCAGGAGTGCCTTCTCACAATCGTTGAATTTTTCCTCCACAGAGGATAAAGTTTTGCTCGCATAGGAAATTACTTTATTGACCTTGTCATGCTTTTGGTATAATACTGCCGTCAAGCACGCATTAGAGAACCCTGTCTCCAGGAAGAACTCCTTGTTTCTGACAGGGTAAGCTAGGCACGGTGCTTGTGAGAGGCTTCTTTTGAGTTGTCTTACTGCCTCGGATTGTTCTGGACCCCATTCCCACTTGACCCCCCCCCTTCAAGAGATGAATCAGGGGTCTGGTGATCTCTGCGTAGCCCTCAATGAACTTTCTGCTGTAATTAGTCAGTCCAAGGAGGCTCCTTAGTTCCCGAAGAGATGTGGGGTCTTTTAGTTTCTGGAGTGCTTCCACTTTCTTTTCCTGGGGACAGAGACCCTGAGGAGTAATCTCATGCCCTAAGAAATTAATACTGGTTCTACACCACTGTGCTTTCTGAAAGGAAAGTTTTGCTCCGGCGGCCCTCAACTGTGTCAGAACATAACGGATCTCCGCTATGTGTTCTTCCACCGATGAACTTTTGATGAGGACATCTTCTACATAAGCCAGGTTACCCCGCGCACCCAGGTCGGGCATGGCCTTATGTAGGAAAATGTTGAATTCATTGCCGGAGTTGAGGTATCCGAAGGGAGTCCGGGTCATTGTGTACTGCTGGCCCCCAAAGGTAAAAGCCAGTTTGTATTGGTCCTCCCTACTGACAGGCACGGTCCAGTATCCATTGGTCAGGTCTATTGCAGTGAATACCTGTGACCCCTGGATCTGGGCCAGCCCTTGGTCAATGTAGGGCAGAGGCCATCGGGAAGTATGGATCCGTTTGTTGAGCTCCCTAAGGACGGCGCAGAGTCTCCACTGGCCGTTTGGCTTCAATATTCCCAGCACCGGATTATTGAAAGTGCTGTGGACTGGACGTATTATTCCCCGGGACTCAAGGTTCTTAATTATTTCAGTAAGGGACTCCATGGATGCGAGAGGCAAACGATATTGCTTCATAAACACTGGAGTCATTCCAGGGTCCGTGGGAATTGTTGTTGTTTGGATGTCGGTGCGACCACAGTCATATGAGTCTACCGCAAAGAGATCTTGGAAATCCAAGAAAACTTGTTTCAACTTTTGCTTCTGTTCCAGAGTCACACAGGCATCAGCTAGGTTGACTCTCTCTTCCACCATCTGTCTGAAGCCTTGAAAGACTTCTGGTTTTGCTATCTCAGCGGCCTCCTCCAGCTGGGTGGAGAAGTCCCTGGTCAGAGTGCTGATTTGGACTGGAGGCTTCAGGTGGGAAAGACAGTCCTCATGGACATGGAAAATCACCTCATCCCTCCTGAAGTCACAAGTCACATCTTCCTTACCATAAGGGCAAGAAGTGTACACCAGGAGGTTCCCCCCATGCCGGGTGAAAATCCTGTCTGGTGTTGTGTTGTCATCACTGTCACTGTCAAAACAGTCCTTGGGGATCAGTCCTAACAGTTCATTTCCTAAATCAATGGAGAAATGTCGGTCATCAACCGCCATTTCAATAATGGTGCCTGCGGCTAGAGTAATACTCTTTAAGTCGCTGTTATCCACCTCTATTGGAATGGTGTCATGTTCTATGTTGACTAATGGTGTTGGGTTTACCCCTAACCCTTGCTGTTGGAGAGAAGCATTTAGATGAATATAAGCATCAGGGTTTTTCAATTTTTGTCCTCTTTTAACTTTCACTTCCAGGGAGAATTGTCGGGTCCTTTCTGGGATGGTGACTTCCTCTTTAAGCTGAATTTCAACTGCATAAGGTAGCAATTGAGCTGACCTAAATGCTTTTTCTTGATCATCAAAGCCCATGGGATTATCCGCTAATCGGGACCAAGCTTTGAAGTTTATTAGGTCCAAACTAATGGCGAAGCGATTGAGAATGTCACTGCCTAAGTAAAAGGAAGCAGTGACGTCTCGCACGACCCAACAATTATGGACTATGCTCTCGTTGCCAATGGAGATTTTGAGCACACACCTGCTTGGCAGGAGATGTTTGGAATTGGGTGTTTCCAGATCCATTTCCCATTTGTCTATCAGTTTGAATGTGGGAATGGCTGGGTCTTTTGGGAGTTGGCGGAACATGGCTTCGCTGATGAAGCTCTTACCGTTGTTCACACACACTCGAGCGAGAACAGAGTCCTTCCCATCATTTAACTGAACAGGGATGAACAACTGATCTCCAATTTGCTGAATATCAGCCAGGCTCTGAGCTGATATCACATCTTTCTGGACTATAGGAGTGGGAGTGTCTGATTGTGGATTGGTAAAGAATTTCTAAGTGTTTCCTTCCAGTGTGGAATACCACCTTAAACTGGAAGGAAGTTTGATTTTCAGAAATAGAGAGGACCCCCTACCACCAGTCTGTTGTCCTACTGCTATTACTGTCACGTCTGGAATTTGGTTGTTCTGGAAGTGAAATTCTACTTGGTCAGATTTTTGTTCAACCATGTGGCAGGTGCCATTTAAACTAACATGGTTGACACTCTGTTTTAATTTTATTGGTCGGCTAGTCTGGGTCCAGAGGACCTTGTTTACACAATCTATTAGGGGTGACAACCTTCTCAGGAGGTCGTTCCCTAGTAAACAAGGGGTGCCCTCTGGAGTCACTACTATGACCGGGTGTTTCACCTTGTGTCGCCCAATTTTGATGTCCAAATCTGCAGTCCCCTCGACAGGAATTTCCTTCCCGTCAAGGTTCTGCAGTTGTCCAGGAAGAGAGGTGAGAGGAATACGGTAATTCGCCCCCCTTCCTGCATTTAGTTCATCAAAGGCCCTTTTGGACAGAAGGGTAGCTTGGGATCCAGTGTCCACCAGTGCCGAAATTCTACCCTGCCCCTGTACTTGTACCGGGGCATAATATCTTCCCTCCTTCTCCTCAAGGGGGCACAGATAATGCACATTTTTGGACAACTGGTGGGCTAACTTTCTGGTTTTGGACATTGCTAGCAAAGAGATTTGGGCAGAATTCTGGGGAGAGCCTGGGGAATCTGAAAGAAAAAGTTGGCAACTGGAAATGGTTTCGGGTTCTGGGACGCCCCCCTTTTTGGAGGCAGTCATCAGGATGGGTTTGACCCATGGGATTTTGGTATTGTCGGTTCTGGGATGAGATGATGGGCGGCGGTAGCTCAGTCTCCACATCTCCCCAGTCTGAATTGGCATCCCTTGGGACCCATTTTTCCTTGGGAGGAGTTCCCCCATCTCTGAAGGAGAAGATCCTTTTCCCAGGATCTTCTGAGGATCACTCTCCCTCAAATTGGAAGACCTGTACCTCCTCCACAAAGTGGGTCTGTTTGGGTCCTTTGTTTCTCCTACCCCCCTCTGCTCCTTGGGAGGCAGGCTTCCAGGGGCAGGAGATTTTGTTTCCGGTTCCTGGTTTTCCAGGGCTGTTTACAAGTTGGGAAGGAAGCTTCCTCCAAGGCTTTACACCCCCCTTCCCCTTGTGCCTCCTCCCTGGGAACCGGTGGGTTATCGGGGTGCTGCCCCCGTCATTGTTCTGGAGCACCAGGTCCAGAGTTTGGGGCATTCTGCGGTGGCATGCTCATCTGAGGGTTCTGTTGAGCCCTCAGTATGTGACCCAGATCCCGTGCCATATTTTGGACCTGGCGCTCAAGTTGTGAAACCCGCTCAGGCTGATACGGGGCTCTATTTTCTCCCCTGGGCTGATCCCGGGCTGATCCCGGGAAGGGTAGCTATCCCTTCTATGGTAGTACCCCTTGACCTTCCCTCTCCCGGATCAGGTTGTCTGGGCTCAGGGAATTGGGGAAAGAAGGATGGATAGTTTTGGGGTTGGAAATTGGGTGGATACCTGGGGAAAAAGTTCTGCCCAGGATTTGGTGAGTTTATGCCCTCCTGGGGGAAGTTAGGAGGGAAGTTCCCCGGGTTAGGCGCTTGGCTGGATCCCCCCCTTGGGCTGGAGGAGTCTACACATAACCCAGGATGGGTCGGTTTCCCTTGTAGCGGGGACTGACATAATCAGGGGAGTGAGTGACCCCATTTGTGGGACTACTTCCTTGGCTCCCTGTCTGCGACTGGCCCGAGGGCCTTCTGGGCTTGGCATTATTAGGTGCAGGTAGGTTTTTAGGCCCCCCCATCTCCAAATCCAAAACGGGGGTGACCTTTACCTCTGTCACCTTGGCAGCAGCAGGGGTGCTGTTGGTTTTGGGGTTTTTCTGTGCATTATTTTTATTTTCTATGGGCTTCTGCACCTCATAGATCCGTTCAATGACCCAGTCTAGTGACCTCTTCTCGTGAAAATCTCTCACTAGCTGGGTCATGATGTATTTGGGCAAGGCATGGAAAAACGTATTGATAAATTCTCTGCTATCCGTGCGCACCCTTCTGGTGGTCTGCGCAAAAGCACGCTTTAATTCTTGCACAAACTCTTGTGGGGCCTGATCCTCCCCACATTGCAAATTGTAGGCTGCCTTGCGAGCCTCTTGAGGATTTCTATGAACAGGAAAATGTTTCAAGATGGCCGCCCTATATGCGGACCATCTTGAATGGTTTTGGTCCTCCAGCCCTGCAAAGAAACTGGAGTATTCTGGGGAGAATGTCCATTTGACGTACTGGATGCAGCTACTGCTGTTCTTCAAATGGAAAGTCTCCATCATTTGCTCATAGAGCTCCAAGTGTTCCCAAACAGAATACTTGGCGTTCTTATGATAAGGCGTGATGACACTCCTTATTGCCTTTATTTGTTTCAATGGGTCCTTAAGCAAGGCCCTTTTTGCCTTATTGGCCTTTTTGGTTCGGGTAACCCTGGTCCATTCATCCTCTGACTCAGAAGCATTGTTCCCAGAGGTGCCCGTCTGATCTTCCAGGTTTTTCCAGATTCTGCGAGCCTGGGAATGGCTTCCAGAATGTGGGGACCTGGTCTCCTGAGTCCTGTAATGCTCAGAGGAGTCTTCAGATCCCTCCTTGCTGCCAGGATTTGATGGGTACCCCCCCACTGACCTAACTGGGCAGAGGTTTTCAGGATGCCCTTAATGGGCCTACTCTCCTGGGGTTCCCCACTAAATTGCACTGTGCTTGGGTGCCCATACCCAGATGCCCGCCCATCCGTTCCTGGGAGGTACTGGCCTATGAGCCCCATACTTCTAGCTGGATAGTAATCTGCCATCCCCGTGGCCCTGGGCTCATGTGCGCGAGGGGACATGGGGGTGGCAGAGTCCAGGGACTGGGAGAGATGAAGGCCTCTGGTACTAGGGCTCCTGAGGTTATGCTCAGGAGTTTCTCTTTCCCAGCGAACCTCATCTCTATCCACCCCTGCTCCCTGTTGCAATGCAAGAGCCTGTGCTTTCAGTTCCTCAGTTAAGGCCTTACTAGACTCTATCAGTCTGTCCTGCATCGCTACCTGCTGCTGGAGCCTATCATTGTGCTGGCAGAGAGCCTCATTCTCTCTCTGTGCCTCCTGATTGGTCCTGGAGTACTGGGCCAGTCTTTGCTGCAGGATGGTTACCTCCTGAGCTATGTCCCTATTGGCCTGCTCCTTTCTTGCCAGAGCATCCTCCACCCTCCTGGTGTGCTCTAACAAGTTCTGGTGTTCTTTTTGGAGGTCACCCAGTCCCTGGAGGGCCAGGTGATTTTCTTCCATTTTCCTTTTTAAGTGGCAGACTTCCTGGCCTAAGGTATCCCTTTCCTGACTAAGAGCCTGCATCTGTGCCGCCAGGTTGTCTCTTTGCCTTTGGAAGGCACCAGCTTTCTGGCGCTCCTGGTCAAACTCTGCCTGGGTATCCAGGTCTTTCAAAATCAGTTTATTGCTCTCTGCCTTCTCCCTATCTAGGTGGCTTTGCAGGGTGACTACCTGCTCAGCACATGCCCTATTGAAGTCTAACTGTTGCTCCAGCTTTTTCTGGCTCTGCAGTAGGGAGTCCAAACCTCCTTGGTACTCCTTCTGCAAGGCCAGAAATCTGGTATCCTGGTCAGCCTTTTCCTGTTGCAGCACATCCATATCCTCCTTTATTTTAGTGATGTACTGTCTGCTGTCCTTTTCTGACTCCTGGCTCCTGAGCAGCCTCTGCTCAGAAGAGTCCAGATCAGATTGGGCCTTCTCTAACGCCATCTGTTGCCTATTTGCCAGATCTTGGCCTTCAGCACATTTGTCCTGCATGGCTCCCATATATAGGTACAAATATGTCGCTATCCTGGCATTCTTATTATGTTCATCTTTGGCTTTAGGGGCCATATATAGTTCAATCAGGGCCACATGTAGGGGACCCTGATCTCTCCATGTATCTGACCCTGTTTCAGTGACCTGTTGCGCGATTGCCTGCAACCAGACCGTTTGGTCCTGATGAGTCCACTCACCTCTCACAAATAGCTTATGTAAGAAGTGCTCTCTGGCTATTTTGATGTCTACCAGTGTCGTCATTCTGGAATTTGAGTTCCTTCCTGACTTACAGAAGTTTGTATTTTATTCTTTCAAAACAGACCGTTTCCTTAGAGCGTTCCTTTGAGGGGTGCTTTACAGCGTAACACAGCGTGGTGATCCGACCGGATGTATGTCTCCTTTCAGTTAGCACACTGTATTAATCTGCACAAGTGATAGATCTAACGCAGAATCTCCGGCTACGAGCCCCCACTTTGTTAAGCAGCTTCACTTCAACACTACAGCTAAGTCAATGCCTAGTCTGGGATGTTGAGGGAAACCCTTATTGATATATTTTTAGGTCCAGTTCATGTACTCTGGATGACAACCCTTATATAACACCCCTCTCTTAGAATCCCCCTGACCCCACTGAGCCAAGAAGTAGGTCTGTTTTGCAAATTTTAAAGTTTTATTTGAGAAATATAACAATATATATCTATCACACTTTTATAATAAATTAATATTGGATATCACACTTAAAATATGACAGTGATCAAAAATGGATAATGTTCTACTGGTAAACTGATTTGGTTACTTAGAAGTAGTATAGAGGATGAGGTAGCTGTAATGCTTTATGGTTCCAAGGAAATGCAAGGTGGAATAAATGCAGTACAGAAAATAAACTGATATGGTTTCACAAGAGATAATATGTTCACTTTTCCCCTGGTGGCAATTCACCCCCCCCCCCCTATATGCAATGCAAGGAGATGGAAGTAACACACACAGTCTTCAGGAATACAATCAAATACAATACGGAATTCAGTCCCCCCCCCCAGCAAGCTTAGACAACAGGTATGCTTTTTAAACACGGGCAAGAGTGCTTTGTAATGTGGTGGCAAGGAAGTGAAAAATGCTAAAATTGCTTTTAATTCCCTCTAGAGATTCAGGGTGGGTGATATCTAGTTTATATTAGTTCAGGCTCACTTTTGCAATGCTCTATGAATGATTGTCAGGTTGCACACGAATTTCAGCAAGCAAAGCATGAACAAGTATTTTTACACGTGGCTGAAATTGAGCAAAATGTCAAATCCCGGTAAAATTCGCGAGTGCGTGAATCGTGATTGCGGCAAAAGTATAGCAAGTCGGTTCTAGGCTTGTTGGAAAGCTTAGGAAAGTTAAATCTCGTTCCTAGGACAAACAGTTCCAGAGATACGGACGATTTAATAAAGGTAGATTTTCGGATTTAAAGTAAAACTCAAAATGACAGGTGACAGCTTGCAGCTGCAGAATCGACAGGTGACAGTTGTGCAGCTTTAAAAATGACAGATGACACGATTTCTAGGAGGCTGTTCTAGTTAGGTTAAAATAGTTTGGATTAGATTATTTTAACTAAGAGATTGGGTTCTGCACAGTTCTGGCGGATACTCACTCCTAATTTTGAAATTAATAGGCCTCGTCACGGATCTGGTCAACACGTCCAGCGGCGGTTCTCTCTGCTCGGCGGGTCAATCAGGCACCGGTTCTGCTCACAGCGATCCGGATCTCTGGTTCTGCTCACAGCGGTCTGGGTCTGGTCTGTGGTTCCGGCAAAAGTTCTTGGCAAAGAATTCAAACAGCTCGCCCGGCTGTTGAATAGTTTGCAAAAGATTTTGAGGCCTGCTGACAAATACTTGTGCTTGCAGTGGGCCTTCTTCGTTCAAAGTTCTGTAGTCTCTGTTTAGCTTGGAAGTCTAAGTGTTGGATCTCTGGATATGAAGTCGTCGGTCAGCATGCTCCGCAGCAAATGGAATTGAATCTCTCTACCTGTCCCAGCGTCACTTTTTATGTGTTTTGGAAGTGGGTGTGTGCGTGGCATAACTGAGCCTGCCCCTCTCACTTGTCATTGGCCCAATTCTCCCCTCTCCCATGATTGGGGGAATTGGGTTGTGAGTCAGAGTGATGAGGTCTGTTTATGGGTCAGAGGATCCTCCCCTGGTCAATTTGCCCGCAAATCTATATTTGATTCAAATACATATTTCCCAGGTACACAAGTGGTTGACATTACATGTACATATTACACCTTGCTTAAGGTAGTCTCTGTTCCGCCTCTGGCGTTTCTAGGAGCTTGCATTCAAAAATGCAACTTATTTTCGATTTTAGTGGGTTTTGCAATATGGGATTTTCATCAAAAATTATACAAAGGTACATTTCCCTTCCACATATATCCCAGTAACTTTCCATGTCTCTAGCTTAAATACAGTGTCTACAATATTCATAATTAGCTGGGTTTTGCCCCAGAACATGATACAAATTGGAGTATGGACTCAAGTCGTGAGGGCATTTTCCATACTAAGACTCTCAAAGTTGTACATTCCTGTCATTTGGTTACAATAAGTTATCACTGTTTCTATAAAATATATATTTGTTGCAATTCAACTCCCCAAAGTGTTTGGGTCCGCCTCCAGAAGTCTGGGTGGGTCAGTGATCACATGTCTCTCCTTGCTGGCAGAGGGCTGTTGACAGGAAACACTCAAAATTAACATACCCCATTCAGCTGAAAGGGGCTATTGTCTCTCTCCTCCAGGCTGAAGGGGAAACCCCCTCCCTCTCACTCAGAAGGGCCATGTGATATCCTGCCTCCTGTTGTGAGTCTCTGGGGTGTTAAGAGTTCTCAGCCTCTTGGCCTCTGGGAACAGCAGGTGGATAAGATTTTTTAATTAACCAACAGGCCTTTGAAGTCCAGTTGGCTCAGGTCCCTTTGTCAGCCAGTTCTCCTGTCAGAGTTTAGACCGCCTACGCCGCCTTGTGGAATTTGTCAGTACTGCATCCATTTTTGGGATCTGTCTTGAATTACTGCATTTCAATAGAGTGGTCTTTTGCTTGATAGAATAGGACCCTTGCTTAACATTGTTTTGATGGCATCCTTACAGTAGAGTGGTGATGTGGAACCTCCCACAAGAAGGTTTTATCTTTGGAGTGGTCTTGTGCCAACTGCGCAGTTCTCTTGGACTCTGGGATGGAATGATGGGCGGCGGCAGCTCATCCCCACATCTACCCAGTCTATTGATTCAGCATGGGTCAAAATCCGTCACATGAGTGGCCGGTGCCCATAGGTTACCAAGTATTCCACAAGATTCACAAAGAGGTACATGTTACCTGCACAAAGTGTGCGTGCATTTCGTCAGTAAGTAAGTTATAATAGGTGGAAACATTTAACCAATCATTTGTGCATTGACAAAGATATATATATTCTATAGGAATGACGCCATCCCCTTATCATTATTAAGACCAGTGACAGTGGAATTAAAGTAGCATATAGAGCGTGCTTCAGACTGCCTCAAGGCCTTCAGTCTATCTCCTCCTCGTTTGCTCAGTGTGACTTGCTTGAGGCCTATAAATCTAATGTCTGCTTTATTGTGCATCTGATGACAGCTTTGCCAGTGTTCAGCTAAGGGCAAGGAAATGTCTTGGCTGGCAATTTTAGTCAGGTGTTCCCGAATGCGTATTCTCAGTTATCTTTTAGTGCTGCCAATATAAATCTTGTTACAGACACAAATAATGCAATAGACAACAAATTTAGTCCTGCAATTGATCCCTTGGCGGATTACCCATTGTTTGCCATGTACAACCGTAAATTCAGTCGTCTGTTGATAGGCATATCTACATTGTGTGCACTTGCCACATTTACTGAAACCACTTGAGTTGCTAGATAGCCAGGTTGTACGGTTCATTTGCTCAATGTCTGCTAGTAGTGATGGGCTAAGCATGGTCTTGAGAGTTCCAGCTCTCTCTAAGATCATACAAGGTCTCTCCTCTATAACTTTGGTGATGTGATCGTCAAGTTTCAACAGATACCAATGTTTTTCTAATATTCGTTGAATCTGCTGATGGTCCCTGCAGTATTGCGTTATAAAGCAGGGTCCACCTGGTCTCACTGTGGTTCCATCAGCTTTTGGTTGAAGAGTATCTTGCTGTTGCATCCGTTTCGTTCTCTTATATGGAGATTTGACACATTTGTCCGAGTATCCCCTGGTTTTAAATCGGTCTCGTAGTAGCGAACACTCTTCTTTGAACTTAATATCCTGTTGGCAATTCCGTCTGGCTCTAATATACTCTCCTAATGGTATATTTTGGATTGTAGGGTGATAGTGACAGCTACTCGCATGAAGCGTGGAATTCACCTCTGTCTGTTTCCTAAATGTCTTGGTGTAAAGCTGATTACCTTCTGTTTCTATTGTCAGGTCCAGAAAGTGGATACTCCTCTTATTACATTCCCCTACAAACTGGATGTCATAGCAATTGTGGTTCAATGTATGAACAAAATCTTGAAATTCATCTGTGGTCCCATCAATAATGCAAAAAACATCGTCAATATATCGGGTTTATATTTTGATCTTGTTAAGATAGAAAGGAGCTGTGTGAACTATTTTGTCTTCTAACATACCCATGACAAGATTGGCTAGGGCAGGAGCATATTTAGGGCCCATGGCCACTCCTTTGGTTTGTAGGTATATGTTGTTGTCAAATGTGAAAAAATTTAGATCCAGGGTTAATTGCAGCATTTCTTTCAACATTTGAATTTGATTGTAGTATGAGCCAGAGTCATTCCTATAGGTGTAATCAATGGAGGTGGTCGCCCATTTGTGGTGAATGGACGTATAGAGGGCCTTAACATCCAAAGTGGCAAGATAATAGGTATTATGCCATTCAAAATTCTGCATGGCTGCTCTTGGCTTGAGAATCGCATCTAGATATTCAGAGATATTTTCATTGATCCACCCAATCCCACAAATACAAGCAATTCACTCCACAATTGTTATAGGTTTCCTCACTATCACTATGAGTGACCAATTGTTAACTATATTGTTTGACTAATTTGGGGTTATTTCAACTCTTCAATTTTAGACTCTCTGTCTTTGGGATTTCTCCCTATTATTGCATATCGGACAACAGTCACACGGATTAGCACATTAAAATTGGGTAAGCAGATTTTTAAATGTGCTATTCAGGCTTCCTATCAGGAGAAAAAGATTTTCCTATTTTTGTTATGACCGAACTAATGGGTATTTTTCTATCTTCTTTCCCCTTACATGTTTGTTTTCCAATATTCCCGTTCCTCTATTTGATTTGATTTGATTGATATTCTGATATTCTTTGCTTGTATTTGTCCTTTTTTGATATGACTGTGTATGTCCATTTTATGGTATTATTTTGATGTTTCTCTGAACCCACTCTATCCTCCCCTTCACCAACCCTTGTTTCTCTGTCTAAATTATTGGCACACATGTTTTTGCAAATTACAAACTTTACATGTTATATGTGACAGTGAATTGTTGTATGAATGGTAATACTCCAATACAATATTATGTTTGTCTGAACCAACATAGCCCTGATTTGACAAAGGCTCATGTGAGCCGAAATGCGTTATCTAGTGGAGGGCTATTGTCTACATACATAGCTACGACTGATATAGTCCACGCTATTAAGCAAACCTTTTCCATTGGCGCTGAGTCCTGGAGTCCTTTGTGGTTTTTCTGGTTTTATAAAACAGGGCAACCTTCATGGTGGCCATGAGTTTCAGGTTAATATTTTCCTTCTACGACTTGAAACAGATGGCGTGAAAGATTTGATCTTTTTTGCACATATCTGATTACTGTACTCAGTAAAGGAAGGGTATCAAAAATCCTTTTTCTTTTATAAAATGTAAAGTAATCATCAGCAGCACCTTGGTGAATAGTAACCAACTAACAGGGTAATTCATAGAAATTCGCACAAAAGTGGCGCACGCGGCTGGCGCACAGCGTGCCCGTGGGAATGTCTGCGCCAGCCGCGTGCGCTAAAATCGATTTCCGCGCACAGCGTATTAATGGATTTTGGCATCCAAAACTTTCCGTGGCGCAGCGTGGCTCAGCGACCCTGCAGCAGCGCCAGTTACGCCCCCAAGAACGCCCTTGCGCAAGGAAAAGCCTTCAAAATCCCCAAATAATCGCAAAGGGCTGCGCTAACCCTGGACCAGTTCACAGGGCTGGCAAACAGCAAACGCCAAGCGGGGAACGTGTATTTCAGTGGTTCGCGGGAAGTTCCACACGCGATTGTCCTGTGTACGTGTGCATCAGGAGTGCATGGGAAGTAACACACGCAAAAGCAGCAGGGTACGTGTATTTCAGGGGTGCGCGGGAAGAATCACACGCGATTCCATCAGGGTACGTGTATTCCAGGGGTGCGCGGGAAGTATCACACGCAAAAACAGCAGGGTACGTGTATTTCAGGGGTGCGCGGGAAGTATCACACGCAAAAGCAGCAGGGTACGTGTATCTCAGGGGTGCGCGGGAAGTATCACACGCGATTCCATCAGGTTACGTGTATTACAGGGGTGCGCAGGAAGTATCACACGCAAAAACAGCAGGGTACGTGTATTTCAGGGGTGCGCGGGAAGTATCACACGCAAAAGAAGCAGGGTACGTGTATCTCAGGGGTGCGCGGGAAGTATCACACGCGATTCCATCAGGGTACGTGTATTACAGGGGTGCGCGGGAGCACCACACGTGAATTGCACGTGTGGGTCCTCCCAGGTGTTCCCTCTACACCCTCCACGGCCCCTGCAGGTGGCCCACACCACAGGGGCCTTCCGTGCACATGTCCTGCAGGCACCCCATCCACCATGGCCATGCCCCCCAGCCAACCCACATGTCACCTTGCACTACTGCCCACCAACGCATGTCCCCCTGCACCCCCAGCCACCAGGGGCAGCCTCCACCAGGCCCCCACCCATGTCTCCCATCACCCCCACCCCTCAGCAGTGCAGGGGCAGCCTCCACCAGGTCCCCACTCATGTCTCCCTGCACCCCCACCCCCCAGCCACCAGGGGCAGCCTCCACCAGGCCCCCACCCATGTCTACCACCACCCCCACCCCCAGCAGTGCAGGGGCAGCCTCCACCAGGCCCCCACTCATGTCCCCTATCACCCCCACCCCCCAGAAGTGCAGGGGCAGCCTCCACCAGGCCCCCACTCATGTCTCCCTGCACCCCCACCCCCCAGCCACCAGGGGCAGCCTCCACCAGGCCCCCACCCATGTCTACCACCACCCCCTCCCCCCAGCAGTGCAGGGGCAGCCTCCACCAGACCCCCACTCATGTCCCCTATCACCCCCACCCCCCAGCCACCAGGGGCAGCCTCCACCAGGCCCCCACTCATGTCCCCTATCACCCCCACCCCCCACCCACCAGGGGCAGCCTCCACCAGGCCCCCACTCATGTCCCCTATCACCCCCACCCCCCAGCAGTGCAGGGGCAGCCTCCACCAGGCCCCCACTCATGTCTACCACCACCCCCATCCCTCAGCCACCAGGGGCAGCCTCTACCAGGCCCCCACTCATGTCTACTACCACCCCCACCCCCCAGCAGTGCAGGGGCAGCCTCCACCAGGCCCCCACTCATGTCCCCTATCACCCCCACCCCTCAGCCACCAGGGGCAGCCTCCACCAGGCCCCCACTCATGTCCCCTATCACCCCCACCCCCCACCAACTAGGGGCAGTCTCCACCAGGCCCCCACTCATGTCTCCCACCACCCCCATCCCCCAGCCACCAGGGGCAGCCTCCACCAGGCCCCCACTCATGTCTACCACCACCCCCACCCCCCAGCAGTGCAGGGGCAGCCTCCACCAGGCCCCCACCCATGTCTACCATCACCCCACCCCCCAGCAGTGCAGGGGCAGCCTCCACCAGGCCCCCACTCATGTCCCCTATCACCCCCACCCCCCAGCCACCAGGGGCAGCCTCCACCAGGCCCCCACTCATGTCTCCTGCACACCCACCCCGCAGCAGTGCAGGGGCAGCCTCCACCAGGCCCCCACTCATGTCTCCCACCACCCCCACACCCCAGCCACCAGGGGCAGCCTCCACCAGGCCCCCACTCATGTCTCCCTGCAAACCCACCCCCAGCAGTGCAGGGGCAGCCTCCACCAGGCCCCCACTCATGTCTCCCACCACCCCCACCCCCCAGCCACCAGGGGCAGCCTCCACCAGGCCCCCACTCATGTCTCCCTGCACCCCCACCCCCCAGCCACCAGGGGCAGCCTCCACCAGGCCCCCACTCATGTCACCCACCACCCCCATCCCCCAGCCACCAGGGGCAGCCTCCACCAGGCCTCCACCCATGTCTACCACCACCCCCACCCCCAGCAGTGCAGGGGCAGCCTCCACCAGGCCCCTACTCATGTCTCCTACCACCCCCACCTCCCAGCAGTGCAGGGGCAGCCTCCACCAGGCCCCCACTCATGTCCCCTATCACCCCCACCCCCCAGCCACCAGGGGCAGCCTCCACCAGGCCCCCACTCATGTCCCCTATCACCCCCACCCCCCACCCACCAGGGGCAGCCTCCACCAGGACCCCACTCAAGTCCCCTATCACCCCCACCCCCCAGCCACCAGGGGCAGCCTCCACCAGGCCCCCACTCATGTCTCCCACCACCCCCATCCCCCAGCCACCAGGGGCAGCCTCCACCAGGCCCCCAATCATGTCTAACACCACCCCCACCCCCCAGCAGTGCAGGGGCAGCCTCCACCAGGCCCCCACTCATGTCCCCTATCACCCCCACCCCCCAGCCACCAGGGGCAGCCTCCACCAGGCCCCAACTCATGTCCCCTATCACCCCCCCACCCACCAAGGGCAGCCTCCACCAGGCCCCCACTCATGTCTCCCACCACCCCCATCCCCCAGCCACCAGGGGCAGCCTCCACCAGGCCCCCACTCATGTCTACCACCACCCCCACCCCGCAGCAGTGCAGGGGCAGCCTCCACCAGGCCCCCACTCATGTCCCCTATCACCCCCAGCCACCAGGGGCAGCCTCCACCAGGCCCCCACTCATGTCCCCTATCACCCCCACCCCCCAGCAGTGCAGGGGCAGCCTTCACCAGGCCCCCACTCATGTCTCCCACCACCCCTATCCCCCAGCCACCAGGGGCAGCCTCCACCAGGCCCCCACCCATGTCTACCACCACCCCCACCCCCCAGCAGTGCAGGGGCAGCCTCCACCAGGCCCCCACTCATGTCCCCTATCACCCCCACCCCCCAGCCACCAGGGGCAGCCTCCACAGGCCCCCACTCATGTCCCCTATCACCCCCACCCCTCACCCACCAGGGACAGCCTCCACCAGGCCCCCACTCATGTCTCCCAGCCAACATTTCACCACAATGTAGATCCCTGGCCCTTATGGTCAGCCTCCAAATGGCTAACACAGTTTCGAAATGAACACATTTCCCTCACATACACCCAATGGGTGTCAGTGAATGTCAAAACCCATATCATGATATGCATGAAACCAATGAGATGATACTACACATTGAACTTTGACGAAAAAATATGTATTAAAAGCAACATAAATTGATTCAAAAATAAACAAACAATAATAGAAAAAAAAACAACAGCAGGTCCGTGAAATAATGCTGAACCACAAATCATAATGCAAAGGAAAGGTGTCCAAAGTCACAGTCCACAAAAGTAAATGCAATGGAAAATTAAAATCGAAAACCATTGCTCCATGGCGAAATCATAATAAAAATTGAAAATCCAAAAGTCAACTATGTACAGATAAACTATCCAGGGTCCATGATCCCAACCGAAGAAATGAAACCTATCTAATGACACTACCTAAAAAAAATAACTATATACAAAAATGTGGCCCATTGTCCAAAAGGTCCAAAAAAAAAAAGCGAAACTAAAGGAAACCTAACACTAACTATATAACTATTTACAAGGGCAGCGGGCTAGTCCGACGGCTCACTTCGGGATGTTCTGGGCCAGGCCATCATTGAACTCCTGCTCAATGTCCCGGAGGCGCTCCTCCTCCATGGCCCCGAGGGTCCGCAGGGCCGTCCACATGTTCCCCCCAAACTCCCTGCGGATTGCCTTGAGGCACTCGGCACGCCTCAGGGCCCTCTGCATGGAGTTCTCCGCCCTGACCATCGTGAGCCGTGCCTCTTCCGCCCGCTGCCGCTCCGCATCTATGGCGTGGCCCAACCGCTGCCACACGGAAGACACTTCCTGTTCTGGGTCCTCCTGCCCTCCGGCCGATGCCTGCCCCTCTGATGTGGAAGGCCCTGAGCCATCACGGCTCCCACCACGTTGCTGCTGCTGCTGCTGCGCCTCTGCCCGTGCACTACCTCCTGCTGCCTGCACATCCTCCGCTGGCTGGGGTGCAGTCGTTGATGTGGCCACCCCTGCTGGACGTCCGACTCCCGACTGTGGCAGGGATGCCTCCTCCACCAGCCTGGCCGCACCGTCAGAGGCAGCTCCACAGGGCATCCAGGTGACTGATGGGTGGGAAGATGGCACGGAGGACGACTGGCGCATAGGGGGTTCAGTTGAGGAGGGGGTCTGAGCAAGCCCCATCAAACGGAGGAATCCGGCCTGGGTGACCTGTCCCAGTAGGCCGACGCGGTCAACGAGCCATTCGAGATGACGTGCAATCTCCTCATGAAAAGACTGCAGGTCACCTCGCATGGCCCGTTGACGCAACGCCACACCAGTCAGGACAGGCTCAACCCGGACCCGGATAGCCACGTCCGCAGGCAGAGGAAGGCCAGTTGTCGTTAGCTCATCCCCTGCCTGAAAACGGGTCTGGACGTAGGCATCCCTGCTGGTGCAAGATGATGCAGTGACAGGATCAGGGACAGGATTGCACACAGGCACCTCCGCGGCGACCTGTGCTGCCTCCTGTCCCTGGTCCTGCACTGCACCACTAGCACCAGTGGAATCCCCACCTCCAGACCCCGTCTCTGTTGCTTGCACGGCCTCCTCCTCCACCAAACCCCCCACCAACCTGGATGACTCTGTGCCATCTTCCCCCGTTGGGCCCTGTGGGGTCCCAGCTGCCCCTTCTGCTGCCGAGGAGTCCAACTCCGACCTCTGCCTCTTGGACCTCCCCCCGGACGCGGCACCGGACTCCTCACTCCCCGACGAGATGACAACCTGGGAGGGGAGCCGGGCCTTGCGTCTCCGGCTGGCGGTGCGATCCCCGCCGCTGTGCTCCACAGCACCTTCTCCGCCCTCTTCATCAGTTGACGCTGCAGACAGGGAGAAATCAAACACAGGCATCAGGGCACTGTACAATGGACACATACACACATGACAGTTGCACATGAGTGGCATTGGCAAACCTCAGACATGGCATCACAATCGGCAACACACATGTCATTTCAACTTGCACACATGAGCCATACCACAGTAACATCGCAACTGCCAGCACCATCCATACACATACAACAGCATGAGCAGGCAAAGGTGAGCCAGACATCACATGCAACACAGGGAGTGCACTACACATGCACGCACACCACCACACGTGCATGCATGTGTACACCTCAGCCAACTGTCGCAGTGTTCCGATGGGCATCCATGTCACATCTGCCAATCAGGCTTCCACATCCCGCTGTCACATGCAGCCATGTTGCCTCACTGTTGCACCCTTGTCAAATACACACACATGCACATGTACACAGTGCTGATACATGCAGCTGAAAA
Source organism: Ambystoma mexicanum (assembly GCF_040938575.1). Classification (NCBI taxonomy): domain Eukaryota; kingdom Metazoa; phylum Chordata; class Amphibia; order Caudata; family Ambystomatidae; genus Ambystoma; species Ambystoma mexicanum. The sequence continues at coordinate 1,072,007,434 of NC_090931.1, forward strand.
CAACATACATGCGTGACATCACGAACATGCCCACTTACATACACATTCATCCAAACATGTGTGCCCACACAACTGCATTTGGCATGCAAGCCTACACACACAAGCACCATCCATGTCTCACACATGACAGCCCTCGCACGTGTTAGCCTCACGGTCCTGTACACCCCCACCCATACTCGGCCCCATACAAACAGATGTGCAACCGGCACACTACTGGCACATCACCACACGCACAGCTTACAATCATGATGCATGTACACTTACCGCTCGACTCCAGACGGGTCTGCCTCTCAAGGACCTGGACGTGGAGCGCTGGGGATATGCGTTCCAGGACCCTCATCTGATCTTCCGACAAGTGGCCCCGGCGCCCCTTAGCATCTGCTGCCTTCAAGAGGCGCCGGGCCTTGTTCAGGGACCTGGACCTGAAGTCCTCCCAGTGCTTCTTGACATGTTGGAAGTCGCGGACAGCCACCCCCTCCGCGTTGATGGCAGTCACGATGTCCGTCCAGATCCGAGTCCGTCCTTCCTTGTCGGCGCACACACTTCCGTAGAGGGCATCATACTGCCCCAGGACTTGCTCCACCAGGACACCAACTTCCCTGGCACTGAAGCTGGTGCCCCTCTGCCTCTCTGGCTGGGGGTTGTCAGTGGTGCCAGATGTTGCAGTGCCCGACATGACAACCCCAGAGGCAGGAGTGGGTGGGCAACTGGGTCCTGGGGCTGGGCTGTGGAGCGATGGAATCCCAGTCGTGGGTCTTCGGTTCCAGCAGGGGTGGTCACAGCAACAGCACCCCTGGCTGATGTGCAGGCAGCAAATGGCAGGGCACGTGGGCAGCAGGCAGTCAGGCAGCAGCAGACCGCAGGTGGGAGCGTGCTCGGGGCTCTGGGGGGGGCAGTAATTCAGCCTTCTGGGCAGGAGCGTGGTCTTCTGTGTGCTTACGCGTGGCCAGCTTGATGCGGAGTGATTTGGCACGTGAAAATCCTGCACGTCTGCGTGTAAATCGAGGAAAGGCCCTTAGCGCGTATGCACGTCAGCACGCATATGCGATTTCATTGGACCAAAGGCCCTTAGTGCTGTGACGTGACGCGCAAGGGTGTTTCCCTCATTACACGTGATGACAGAGCACACGTGGATTTCCACCAATCGCGTGTGAAACTTCTTGCGCACCCCAGAAATACACGTACCCAGGCCAATCGCGTGTACGCTCAATTCCCTCCGATTACACGCGATGACACTCGGACGTGCAGTTTTACCACGTGTGCTCGCATATGCGATTTCATTGGCCCAAAGGCCACCATGCGCAGCTGTGACGTCACGCGCATGGCCGTAGAGAATGGCGCTTGTAAAAATGAAGAGATACACGTCTGAGTGTCAAAGCGCGTAATTTGTGGAAATGGCCTCATCGCGTATGCGCGTCTGTGACGTGTGTATAAAATGTACGTGTAGAACGCCATTTCCTTGTACGTGCTTTTCGTGGAGAGCGAGTGGGTGAAATCTGTACTTCTTGTCGGTTCACACGCGATTTACTTCACGGCGTTTCCAGTTCGTACTCCCTGTTACCTCTGACAGCTTTTTCTCTTTTCCTCTTTTTCCTGGGCCTGTTTCCTCAAACAGCGTTCCCTTCTACTGTTGTCCTGTCTCCTCAGACAGCGTACAATTCTTCTTTTGGCGGGGGTGTTGCCAACGCGCACACGCGCATATTTTTCACGCTTTTGTTCCTGGCAGACGGTGAGTCGCGCACGTATTTTACATCTGTGCTTGCCCCGTGTGTCGCGTACCCCTTCAGAGGTCATTCTAGGCTGCGTGTGACACGCATACGTTCATTCTTGTGTTTCTGGGTGCCACAGCGTAGTGCAGGTTTATTTTTCCACGCACGTGGTCTACGAGGGGTTGCGTGCACCTTACTTCCCTTTTTTGGGGTGCCTGTTCGTTGCGTGACCCGTCATATTTCCCCAGGGGTGACATACAGCCTTGCTAGAGCACTAGGGTACGATTACCATCTGGTACCCAACCCCTTTGACCCCCAATTGCCCAGGACAATAGTTCACATCGACTCCCATACGCACAATAACATCAGTGCCATGGCTGGGAGGCGACCAAGCCGTAAGGGTGGCAAAGGTGGCCGAGCCCCAAGTGGTGGCCGTGGTGGATCCAGTAGGGGACGTGGCCATGACTTGCAGGGTGCCCCTAGCCCCCCATGTGTGGAGGAGCAGTCAGGGACACCCATGCCCACCCCTGGTTGAAGTTAACGTGGCTGACACCATCCATGCTCAGCCCTTGTTGGACCAGCCCACTGTGGAACCAGACCTGGCACAGGGTGACTCCATGGCTGACATCCAGGTCAGCAGGTCTAGGCCACGTGCGCTGGTGAACGTTGGTGTCATCGGGCCACGTGGATCGGGGGAGCTAGGTCATCTTCTGCCCCGCGTAGGCAGGCTGGGGAGGCTGCAGGGGCAGCTGCGGCTCCATCCACCCCACGTCTCACACACCCAGCCAGGACAGTGTCGGTCCAAGTCTATCATGCTGACATTCTCCCTGACACCATCACACTTGAGCTAATGCCTGCACCAACTCCCATGCTGAGTGTGCAATCCCACGCTCCTGCCCCTAGTGTCCAGAGCGGCGTAGGACACTCAGGATCTCCACCACCTTCCAAGCGGAAGAGGAAGAGTGCTCGTCCAGTAGAGGCTGATGCCCCAGACACGGCCACACAGTCCGGCCCGTCAAGGAAGCCCAGCTTCAATGAGGCCGAACTGAATGCACTTGTAGAGTATGTGTCCGCACATGACCGCGAAATGGTGATTGTTGCAGGATCCAAGACCACACCTGCACAACGTCAGGCACACTGGCAGACCATTGCGGACATCATAAGTGCCCTTGGAATCGTGAGGCGCACAGCTAATGAATGCTACAAGCGCTGGAATGACCTGAAGCGCAGGGCAAAGAATAAGCTGGCCTCAAGTAATGCCGCAACTCTAGTGACTGGAGGTGGGTCTCCAGCAGACGACATAGAACTCACTCCACATGAGCAGGTTGCTGGGACCTACGTCACGGAGGAACAGATCCAAGGCGTGGGAGAACTGGCAGATTATGAGGCATTGTCCGGTGAGTGCACATGCATGTGTGTGTCATCCATGTGCATGGTGTGTGTGGGAGGGCTTCTGTTTGGGTGCCAGGTGAGGGTGTGTGTGCCTGAGTGGTTCGGGTCACCCATGTGCCTCTTCCTATACATTCTTGGCACCAGCATTTGGGTATAGCAGCATCCCTTCTGCCAACATTAGACATCTAGCCCAACACCACGCCAGTTGCCCTTGGAGTGTCATCTTGCCACAACATTGTTGCTTATTTACCTCTGTTTATTCAGGCAGATTGTTTGCATACCACCACTTTTACTCAGTATTTCTCAGTCCTATTGTCACATGTATGACATGGCTATGGTACAGTGGACTGGCTTAGTTTCTTGGACATGATCAGTTTAGACATGTCCCTGTGCTATAGGACCATTTTGTCCAGCTGCAGGTTAAACATTTGAACCATTTCAATGAAAAGATCAATTATATGAGCAAACTGGACTGAATGAACAATTGGTGACCTCCTCCCCCTCTTCACTTCATGGCTAGGGTACATGCCATCTGTGTGATGGCATGTGTATTTGACCTGCCAATCACTGGCCAATGTGTGATGCCGCTGCTAGGCAGCATGCAGCAAATGTGTTCATCTTCCATCTTGGTGTCATCAATGTGTGCCATCTGCCTCCCCATCACACGCAGTGACGGTGCATGCATGGGAGGGTTTTAGTCATGTGGGACATGTGTCAATCAAGTACTGTTTCTGTAGCCTCTCAGCCCAAATTGTGTGCCATAGTGCTAATGCCTGTTTCCATTTGTTTTCTTTTATGTCTTTGCAGGGGATGATGCACTTGATACTGCTGGGGTTGTGGAGATGGTGCAGACCTGGGAGGGGTCTGAGGGCCGACCGACCACCAGTGAGGGACGTGGTGTGGTGGTGGGTGAGAACCCACAACTGCTGCAGGTCGTGCTCTCAAGGGGTGTCTCTGGCTGCACCTCCCCCGAGCTGTATTCAGGTGTCGATTCGGATGATGAGACCTATGTGCCGTCGCAGGTGAGTGTTCCTGGGAGGGATTCTGTTCTGTCCGACCCACCTGCACCAGGGTTAGAACCCTCAATGGGGATGTCAGTGTTGGCAGGTACGCCTTTGGTGGTTACGGATGCAGGGTCACACTCCGCGACATCTGATCCTGTTCCTGGGCCAGCAGATCAGAGGGGGAATGCAGTCCTGCAGCCTCAGGCAGAGCCGGCACAGCAAGGTGCAGTTCGCCTTGCCCCAGACAGGTGTGGTGCCCGCCGACGTGGTGGCCGTCAGCCACCGGCAATACCGCATGGGAGCAATCCATATACGGTATGGCAACCCAACAGGCAGCATCATCAGAGATGATGGCTCAGGCCATGGATAGGGTGGCCACTTCCATTGTCCCTCCCGAAAGGCTGATGGAGCGACTACAGCAGGCAACCGACTCCATCTGCCAGTCACACAGGGAGGACATGTTGGCGTCCGACAGGGACAGGCGGGCGGCACTGGCGACTCTGCAGGAAGCCATCTCCATAGAGTCCCAGGGCCACAGGGAAGCCCTGAGGGTGGAACTCCTTCACCTCAGGATGACTCTTGTTGAGCTTGAGGCGTCAACAAACAGAAGGACAGAACAGCAGCTGGAGCGTCTCACCCGTACGCTCTCAGCTGAGATGCAGGCAACTAGGGCGGTGGTCCGGGCATCCCGTGAGTTGTTGCATGGGGACCTCCGCACACTTATCCTCCAGAACGAGACCTACCACACCCGCATGCTTGCAGCCATGGAGGAACAGACTAGGGCTTTGCGTGGGCTGCCTCCCATAGTGCCACCACCTCCTAATGCAGCTGCAGAGGGTGAGGAGAGCAACAGCAGTGATACTCCCACAATAGGGTAGCCGGTTAGGCCATGAGCCCATGGAGGTGTTTTTTTTTCGCAAGATCCACACAAGTGGGTTTTGGTGTGCACCCTGTCCTCGGACCTCCTGGGTGGCCTCCCCCACCCCCCCCCCCCAGGCCCATTAATGGCCATTTTTGATTTTTTTTTTTTTGGGACAGTATGTTGCCTTGTGTGGCTCCCGTGGGCATACGCTGCATTGTGGCTGGGCACATGCAGGCTTGTCATGGATTTGGTTCAGATACTTGGGTTTTTGTCACACACACCCCTCCTGCTTCCCATTTCCATGGGCTTGCAAAGGGTGTGCCCAAGTGACATTGACAGACATGGTGACATTGGACTCCCATGAGCTGTGTGGGCAGTCTGTAGTCAATACTGTGTATACATTCATAGTGCATATTGTTGTTGTATTGTACACTGCATGGTGTATTGATATGTGCCTCTGCATCCATCTCATCTTCCTAATTTGCAGGTCCATTCCTCATGTCTTCACAATGCGGTTCACCTTGGAACTGGAGTCCATGTTGTAAGCAGTGCACCTACACTCTGGCGTGGCGCTAACACTGTATACTTGGAAGTGTTCGGAGGGCTGTCATCATCAGGTAGTGAGGCTAGCAAATTTTTAAGTCTGTAATGTCATGTTTAAGGTAGGTTGGAGGTTGTGTAGGTGATTGGTATTCTTGGTAAGTATTTGGTAATGTGGGTTGTAGGTCCTGAATTACTGTGAGCATTTCATGTGTGGACATGTTTCCATTAGGGACACCGTAGCTGGTGACACTTGGGGCATGTTGTGGGGATTCATTTCTTTCCTCTCACATTGCATGACATGCCATGGTGTGTTGTGTGGCCGTGCCGGGGAGGGGTTGGGTGACATGGCACTGTTTTCATGTAGTATTTTGCGAGTGGATATTCATTTCTGCAGCATGGAAGTGTCTTTTGATGACACTGCATTGGTGGTGTTTGTGTAGGTAGGGATGCACACATTGTGACACTTCCACATGAACAATCTCAGGCTGCTATGGTTCTGACAGTTGACTGTCCCTTTGTTCGTCTTAATTGTCAGGTCGAGTCATCATTGCTTATCAGATGGTATGTGCCAGGCCTGTTTGCACTCCACTGGGGTGTGATTTCTATGTGAAGTAATTAGCCACCAGCTGCGTACGGGCTGCCTCACCCCGTGCCCTCTCCCCTCCCATGCGCAGCGGGCGTGCATGTGGTTGGGGATGTGGGGGCACCACCATGTCCACAGCCAGGCCCCGGCGTGTTGCAACATTGTGCAGGACACATGCTGCCACTATGATCCTGCACACTACTGGGGGTGCATATGACAGCTGCCCGCCAGAACGGTCAAGGGAGCGAAAGCGTGACTTGAGCACTCCGAATGTGCGCTCCACTATGCCCCGGGTTGCAATATGGGCTGTGTTGTATCTTACCTCTGGAGGCGTGATGGGGTTCCGAATTGGCGTCATCATGTGGGTGCTCAGAGGGTAGGCACTGTCCCCTGGTGAGGAGGTGATGGGTATCATTAGTGGGGTAGTGACATAACTCTGCATCTGACATGCATGCACGTGCAATGGCATTCATACTCACCAAGCAGCCATGTATCGCCATGCCGCCCAGCTTCTAGGTCCCGGCTTAGGGTAGACGTTCGGTAAATGAAGCTCTCATGGGTGGACCCTGGATAGTTGGCATATACTGAGGTGATGATTCCCTTAGCATTACATACTACCTGCACGTTGATGGAATGCCAGTGCTTGCGGTTCCTATAGATGTGCTCAGATGCCCTGGGGGGACGTAGTGTCACATGGGTGCAGTCAATGGCACCTAGCACTTTTGGGAATTGTGCCACACCGTAGAAATCGAGGGTGCCAGCCTGCCTTTCTGCAGGTGTCCTGGGCAGGTATATGTGCCTACGGACTGATGGGCATGCAGTGATGATGTTCAAGACCTGGTGTAGGCAGCGTGACTGCGTGGCCTGTGACACCCCACCCACTATGGCACTTGTCCGCTGAAATGATCCTGTGGCCAAGAAGTGCAGTACATTGAGGACCTTCTCCAGGGGGCTGAGTGCTTGGGAGCACAGGGTGGGTGATGTGAGGTCATCCTCCCACTCACTGACCAGGTCCAGTATTATGTGTGGTGGAAACCTGTACCTCCCATACACCTGGTCATCAGGCATCCCAAAAAGGCTGGTTCTGGGAGTGAGAATTCGGGCCCTCACTATCCTCCTCCTCCTTTGGTAACCCACGGCCACTGCTGCTAGGAACGGTATATTCATCCTGGCGTATGAGCTTGTTTGTTGTTTGCGCGCACTTTTATGCTGCGCGGGTCGACGTACGCCTGCTTCATGCTGGCGTACGTGTTTCAGGATTGGACCATTTATTTTTCGGCACGTCGTAGGCGAACGTGTGAATCTTCCCACCCACCCCAGGAATACACATAGCACGCTCTCCCAGGCCCAGTCGCGGGTAAATATTCCCGCCCACCCATGGAATACATGTACCCCACTCTCACAGGCCCAGTCGCGTGTGGAACCTCCCGCGCACCCCGTAGTACACGTACCCAGGCCAATCGCGAGTGGAACTTCCCGCGCACCCCGTAGTACACGTACCCAGGCCAATCGTGTGTGGAAGTTCACGCACACCCCGAAGGACACGTACCCAGGCCAATCGCGTGTGGAACCTCCTGCGCACCCCGTAGTACACGTACCCAGGCCAATCGCGTGTGGAAGTTCACGCGCACCCCGAAGTACACGTACCCAGGGAAATCGCACGGCTGGGGCGTGGGGGTGATGGGAGACATGGGTGGGGGCCTGGTGGAGGCTGCCCCTGGTGGCTGGGGAGTGGGGGTGGTGGTAGACATGAGTAGGGGCCTGGTGGAGGCTGCCCCTGGTGGCTGGGGGGTGGGGGTGGTGGTAGACATGAGTGGGGGCCTGGTGGAGGCTGCCTCTGCACTGCTGGGGGGTGGGGGTGGTGGGAGACATGAGTGGGGGCCTGGTGGAGGCTGCCCCTGGTGGCTTGGGGGTGGGGGTGGTGGTAGACATGAGTGGGGGCCTGGTGGAGGCTGCCCCTGCACTGCTGGGGGGTGGGGGTGGTGGTAGACATGTGTGGGGGCCTGGTGGAGGCTGCCCCTGGTGGCTGGGTTGTGGGGGTGGTGGTAGACATGAGTGGGGGCCTGGTGGAGGCTGCCCCTGCACTGCTGGGGGGTGGGGGTGGTGGGAGACATGAGTGGGGGCCTGGTGGAGGCTGCCCCTGGTGGCTGGGGGGTGGGGGTGGTGGTAGACATGAGTGGGGGCCTGGTGGAGGCTGCCCCTGCACTGCTGGGGGGTGGGGGTGATGGGAGACATGAGTGGGGGCCTGGTGGAGGCTGCCCCTGCACTGCTGGGGGGTGTGGGTGATAGGGGACATGAGTGGGGGCCTGGTGGAGGCTGCCCCTGCACTGCTGGGGGGTGGGGGTGGTGGTAGACATGGGTTGGGGGCCTGGTGGAGGCTGCCCCTGGTGGCTGGGGGGTGGGGGTGCTGGTAGACATGAGTGGGGGTCTGGTGGAGGCTGCCCCTGGTGGCTGGGGGGTGGGGTGGTGGTGGACATGATTGGGGGCCTGTTGGAGGCTGCCCCTGGTGTCTGGGGGTGGGGGTGGTGGTAGACATGAGTGGGGGCCTGGTGGAGGCTGCCCCTGCACTGCTGGGGGGGGGTGGAGGTGGTGGGAGACATGAGTGGGGGCCTGGTGGAGGCTGCCCCTGGTGGCTGGGGGGTGGGGGTGATGGGAGACATGTGTTGGTGATCAGTAGTGCAAGGGGACATGTGGCTTGGCTGGTGGGCATGGCCATGGTGGATGGGTTGCCTGTGGGACATGAGCAGGGGTGCAGGGTAGTACCCTGTGGTGTGGGCTGACTGCAGGGGCCATGGAGGGTGTAGACGGAACACCTGGGAGGACCCACATGGCCAAATCACGTGTAGCATTCCCCGGCACCACCGAAATACACGTACCCTGCTGAAATCGCGTGTGAATCTTCCCGCGCACCTCGGAATACACGTACCCAGGCCAATCCCGTGTGGAACTTCCAGCGCACCCCGAAGTACACGTACCCAGGCCAATCGCGTGTGGAACTTCCCGTGCACCCCATAGTACACGTACCCAGGCAAATCGCGTGTGGAACTTCCCGCGCACCCCGAAGTACACGTACCCAGGCCAAACGCGTGTGGAACTTCCCGTGCACCCCGAAGTACACGTACCCAGGCCAATCGCGTGTGGAACTTCCCGCGCACCCCGTAGTACACGTACTCAGGCGAATCGCGTGTGGAACTTCCCACGCACCCCGAAGTACACGAACCCAGGCCAATCGCGTGTGGAACTTCCCGCGCACCCAGGAACACGCGCACACGCTATTTTTCACACAGCGGGTGTCCGTGTTTGTCGGTGCCCCTTTGTACCTCATTTGTCCTAGAGGGTCACTGTATGGCCCATTCATCATGGCTGTATATGGGTGCTTTTTGTTAGCGCACATTTTGGCGCACATTTTTTTCAGTCGCAGGGCCGCTACCGCCTGCTTTCTTGTGGCGTACTTGTTTGGCCCTGTGCGCGTCTTTGACCGTGTGCTGGTTTTCTCTATTTGATTCCATGAATACGGGTTGTAGGCGAGCGTGTGGTCGTTCCGCGCACTTGCCTCCTGTACTTCCCCGTGACGCCCATATTTTCACGTGTTGTTCCCCATTCCGAGTGTTACGCCCCGTGTTCCGCCTACTTTTGTGATGTGCGCCGCGCTATGTGCGATTTCGCAGTGGCCGTGGCGCACGCTGTTGGATGACCTGTGCGCCGGCATGCGCGGCGCACATTTTCAGCGCACATCCAATGTTTTTCTCGCGCACGGACTTCCATGAATCGATGTGCGCTGGTTTCCCTGCGATTTTCGCACTTGCACTGCGATTTTCGCACTTTTACTGCGATTCGCACGTTTTGGCACCTCTGCGCGGGAATTTTCGGCGCACATTATTTCCATGAATCGACCCCTTAATGTAAATATGTAAATTATCCCCCAAATGAGTAGTGAAATGGACTCTTGTAGGCAACCATTGTAGAATTAGCCCTTCCCACACTGCATCTACTATAACAAAGTAGCAAGAATAGATGGATTGCTGAAAACTTGATATTGCTCTATGAGGCTACATCCTGTCTGAAAGCAAACACAGTAGCACAATGTTTCACTGCTGTATACAGTGTAACTGGTAATTCTGTGTAGTGCATTGGTAGAATGTGGCCCTGTGTTTTCTTTCAGACAGGCTATAGCCTCAGTAGGACAAACACCGGTTTTCGAGTAATTAAAATGTTGTTGTTATTTATTAACAGTTGGTGCAGAGTGACAAAGATGAATTCTAAAATGGCTGCTCATGGGAATCCATTTCAGTGCTCATTTGGGGGCTTATTTAAACACTTATATATGGGGCTTCAATGCAATTATGGTTGCACAATGAACAACGGCCTTAATGGATTTAACACACCGCCATATTCCAAGTTTTTAGTTAAGTATGTGGAAATACCATCGATTGGCTAGATGTATTCCCTGCAGAAAAATGGAACATTTTCCAACCGCAGAGTTACTGCCTGCAGTAAATCCTCCAAAGACCAATTGAGTTCTACGGGGAATAACACCTCCTAAACGCCACTTGTGCTATGGTGGATTTACTGCCAAAGCATGTGGCATTACAGCAAAACAAGTTTAGCAAGTTTACCATGGGAACATCTGCCAAAATTGCAATGAGACCCATAGCCGATTGTCATTCGACAAGGTGCTGCTAACGAGGACGTCAGTGTTTTAAAAGGGAACATGATGCAATAGGTACAATAATGATTCTTTAAGATCCCCACCACCTCTATGACTTAATAAGGTCCATCCCATGGGCTAATGTCTTCTTTCCTGCAGTGGTAAACAATACCATATAGTTATAGTAGCTTGATTAGAGCCACCCTGTCTGCTGTCCTACTGGTAACGTGCTGAGAAATGTGAAAGATCACCTGCCTCTACTGTATATGTAACACACTGATTCGGGTGTCGACTTTCTCAGTTTTATTTTCATGGGAATATAGGGTTGGGTTCTGGGACTAACTATGCAGCTTTGTTCACTCAACCCATGAAGCATAGTTCCCCCTGATTGACCTGGGGTCTGTTTATTCCTCTAGGCATTAACTGTACCTACCCCTGCATTCATTATTTTATTTAATTAAATGTACTTATAATCATTCAAATGATTTTACACATAATGCGTTAACATCCATAATCACCATAGTTACAATCAGTTCATCAAACAGTTAATTCATCATTAATTTATTGGATTATATGGTGACATTTTGGATGAAACAATAAACCACCTTCAAATTATCTTCCAATTTCACACCAAGGATTAGGGGCCACCAAACTAGAATGTGTACCAACATTTGAACTGCACACGCCAGCTTGCAACATGATCTACCTTACCCTAGGAGCAGTCTAAATGGCTTACATAAAGCAATGATCAGTGGACTATTATTTCTACCCCTTTTAAGATAAATCATGTAATCATATCTTTCAAATAATACACAACACAAAGACTGGGCTTATCCAGAACACCCAGATCAAATGCCAGGAGAAAAAACGTCTTTGAGGCACATAAAACAGAGTTCTTCCTTTGGGAACTCTTCTACGGGATACCAAGACCAAACATAACCAGTTTTCCTGAAATTACTTTCAAAAACAGGCCCTAATTGTCTTGCCATGTTTCAAGAAAGTGCATCCCCCTTTAAGGCCCCAAAGATATGAATATGTACAGCGTGGAAAATGTTGTTGTCCAAACACCAGTCTCTGAGATCATCATGTGCCTGGAATTCCAGTCTGGGATAGCCCCTTCAGGTTTTCTGCTCTGATTACAATCCATATCTTAGGCAGTAGTGCCACATGTTTATTATTAGCTTCACTAGAATCATGGACCTGTTACCACCTACATGGTTGACATACCAAATGGCTGAAACGTGGCCATCTAAAGACAAAGACAACTGTCCACCTGGTCCCTCAATAGGGATCTGATGGTGAAGCACTGCTGATTGCCCCAAGCAATTTATATCCAGTGCTAGTTCCTCTGTGGACCTGGTCCCACCAGTGGACAAGCCTCTTCACTGTGTGTCCCAAACTATCCTTTGGTATCCATCTGGAGCAGACTATAAAAATAGCCCAGCTTTTCCAGGCTTCCATATTCTCGATTCACCAGTGGAGCTCCATAAGTGCCTCTTGTGGGAATGGAACTAGCTGTGCACAAGACATGCCCTGCTGGCAGATGTTGAATCTTCAACCTCTTCAAGGCACTGAGTGGTGGGGCATGGACATATAGCCTGAATCGTGGAGGATAAAAAACCTACAACCCTCACCAATTCCCAAAGGAAAATGTGGCACTTCCCTAAAGTATAAACAATCTCCTTGATCACTGCCCTTTTTTAGGTGAAATGTTTGATTCTGACAATACTATAATGACTACTGTGAGCCCCCGGAACTCCAGTTTACAAGGCAGAGTCAATTCTGATTTCTCCCAATTCATGAGGAAATCAGGAATGCAGCACATCTGTTGCCAGCCTAACACGAGACCACAGCACTGTTGACTCATCCTGAGACATGAAAATCCTGTCATATAGATAAATGATAATCCTTACCCCTTTTCCCTTGAGGAAATAGCAACTTATCTCATCAATTTGGTGGAACAGGAGGTGTGGACGATATACTGAAAGAGGTATGCGAACTTCCAAACTTGATCTTCCCAGAGACACTGCAGAAATGTCCTCTAAATTGGCACAGAAAGACTTACTTCAAATTCAGTCGGCCAACCAACCCTTGTCTGACTAAAGGTCCCTGTGAAAGTGAATCCCCTCCATCCTGAAGTGCCTGTCAATCACTCAGGCATTCAGTTCTCTCAAATCGATCATATGTTGCCCTTTCTCTTTATTGTGCACTAGGAAGAAATTGCTAACAAAAACAGGGTTGCTGGAAAGACCTCACTATAGCACCTTTCTCCAGGTGGCTTGCAACCTTCTTTTTGATGAACTCTCTTTCATGATGAGAAAATTGGATGGGGAATGGCGCTCTCAATTACAACATAGTTTGTTAGCGCTACAGAAGGAACCCTCTAATGATATGCATTTGGTTCCCCAGGGTATACAGTGAGAGTCTATGCACAATCTCTTTTAATATAAAATACTTTTGAAAGCAGAGGTTGCCTGCGGTAGATTATGCTCCCAATTAGAGGATGATGGGCCCTTCCTCATAGAAGAGGATGAAAAAGGAGGAACTCCTCTGGGTTCCGAGCACCCCAGGGATGAAACCAGTAACTGTATTATACATACATTAAATGTAGACAGCCTTCTAGATTGTGCAGGCGATATCCTATGATAGCCTATATTTCAGCAGTCCCCTTTAACCATTTTCACCTCAACCTCTACTACCTTGTGTCTAGAAGGAAATCCTAGAGGGAAAAAGGAGTAACGTTCTATTAAGAGCCATAGCCTTAACAGCAAGCATGAGAAATAGCCACCTCTCTGTATAATAAGGTGCTACAAATATCACCATGGCCGCACAATATCCTGCATAAAATATTTGCCCTAATATTTGGGAAAATAGAAGGTATGTGAAAAAGATAAAAGGTAGCCCAACTTACAGGGTCACCCCTTTAATTATAATGGTACCCCTAATCACGCTCACACCAGATTAAAGTTAACCCCTCTAGGGAATTAAGGCCAAGAGTCTTTATCTTGCAAGGATAACATATTTAATCTGTACAGAAATGAGGATGGGGCAAAGAACTCTGCTCCTAAATGGTATATTCTGTCCCTCAACCGCTTCCAGCTCCTGCAGACTGGTGCCAAGCAGGAGCCTTACATTCTGTTTAACTTGGTCACTGGATACTGGCATGGCTCATCCAAAACTGCCCTTCATCCCTTACAATGGGTGCTGCAGTCTTCCTTCCTTTATGGCAGGGTTTCCGTTTAGGGCAAACTAATTAGTATACTGCTAGCCTATGCAAGAATACATTGTAGCTCCTGTTTATCATCGTTTTGCTACATTAGGAACATTTATATATAAACACACCTTCCTGCCATACTCTCCACATTTCACTCATTATACTCATACTTTTATCTAGTCTTACAATCTCTTTTAAACCTGGTTTAATAATTCTGTATGTCGTGCATTGAGTCTTAGCCTGCATGGGCGTTTGATGGACAGAAAACAGCTGCTCAGCCACTTTGTGTGTTCTACCATAGCTAGCCTCAGTGACGCAACACGGAATTCTCTTCAATCCATTTTTATCACAGGCCACAGTCCTTCCCGGGAAGGGAGGGGGAGTATTTTTCACTCCTACCGTGCTTTGAGATTTTAAAACTAAATAGAATAACATTTACAAATGTATTGAGCTAATAGTTATTTACACCTTATATTTAAATAACTTCCTTCATTTAGTGTCCCTCCTCCCCCTGGACTCTTGTAGCACTTAGAAAACAGTTAAAAGAAGTCTTGCCTAATTCTAAAGCACTTCGGGGCTGCAGGAAGGTGCTAGCTCCTCCCCAACAAAGACTTAGGAGAGAAAGGGACATGCATTGGCTTTTCAGAAACGTTGCAGAAGCTTAGGGGCATGTGATTCTCCTAGAACGACAAAACCTAGGAGAATGAAACATTACTGGGTGCCAAGACATCTACTAATAGGCACACATTTTGCAGAAATCTCCTTCCCATGTTAAAATCTCTTGGCATTCCAGGATTGCCCCGAATTCTGAATTGATGTAACTTGCATTGCAGCCCTCTGGCTAAAATTATTGGATGCATGGAAGATACAGGGGACCCTCACTAAAGGTATATATGCTCCATTTCTGGTGGACTCTGGGCTTCATTTTCCTAGATCCTCAACACTTGGTCCTCAGAGAGATGAAAAACCCATGGAAGGGACGATTGTGATGACTCTAGAAAAAATAGCCACTGTAATGGCATTGAATCAGAGTATGTGCAATGATGATTCAGGTTGTATCTGAATTCAACCTGGTTACTGCACTCGAATTACAAGGCCACATTTGCTTAGTGTGCAGATTGTGATATGTTGCTTCTTGATTCACAACATGTTCATCAATCGTGTAGGCTGATTCACTTCTAATATGTCCGTCAACAATCCAGGCACAACTTGTTTTGAGGCCTTGTGCCTCTTATTCAAATACTTTATTTGAAGAAAAGAAAACGTTCTGTACTGCCAAATATGGTTTAATTAAAGCCTGACTTATTTTTCGACCAGCTGGTGTGAAAAATCATAAGCCAAATGTTTACCTTGGGTTTCCTGGGTGGTGCTTACAAACTAACACAAATATATGTGAAAAGCAAAAGTAACGTGTTACATAATTTTTAAATAGAAGCAATAATGGAAACTTAGGTAAAAAAAGATACTAATAAGGGTACCGTGTAATGATTTCCTCATCTGTCTATTTGTATTGCTGATCTATTGCATATTTTAGAGGGAAAGACATAGTTGAAAGGCTAAAGTAAGGACTTTAGTGTCACGTAATGACCATGGCGTTATTAATCAAAATTGAATCAATAATATGTAAAGCAATAATCACGATTAACAATCACGCATTAAAAATAACACAAATGACAACCATTGTAAAACCTATATAGAAAAGCAGAAAATAGTCGGTTACAATAATAAGAATGCAGTCCTTTTTGACCTCACCAGGGGAACTCGAAAACAGAAAATGAAACAACCAATAATTAAATCACAACTGAAATGTACAAGAAAAATAATGGCCATGCTTAAAGATACAAAGACTAAATAATACATTGAGCCTCATTACGAGTGTGGCGTTAAGGGGTTAACGGCACAGGTAAGGATGCCAGTGCGTTAATCCCCTACTGCCGCATTCTGAGGTCCCTTAGCGGGTCCCACTAAGGCCGGCTGGGTTTACCAGCCGCCCTTGGTGGGAGCCGCTAAGGGACCAGGAAGCTAATAACGGGCACGCTATTTGCGGGCCAGTTATTAGCTCCTTCCCCATTCCCATTGAGCCCTATGGGGGCTCGAATGGGAATAGGGAATGGTTTTCAAAATGGGGACTTACCGGATCCTCCAAGGTTGGAATGACCCGGTAAGTCCCCATTCCGACTACCCGGACATGGACCCGGACACGGGTTTGGAGGTAGCCATGGCGCTAAAAGCACCATGGCTACCTCCCAACTCGTAATGACCCCCATTGTGACAAGGTTAGCCCACAAATGATGCAGCTCGGTAAATACATCTATCATGAAGGAGTTCAATTGAAAGGAGCTCAGAGAATGTGCTCCTTTCATTTGCATTCATTGCTGAAATGCTCAGGTCACCTTATTTTCAAAGGTAACATGAACATTTCAGGAGGGACTGGACAATAGCGCAAAGATGCTAATGTGTGACAGGCTCCCAGCGTATTTCACTGAGACTGGCCGTTAAAGGGCATCTCTCTGTGAAATGACCATGAAAATAAAACAGCCTTTCATCCCCGTTTGGGGGCTGGAAAGGCTTGTGTGACAGCTGCAGTTTAACCTGTGGACGTCACACTTCAAAACCAGAGTGCAGATCACCTGTGAAAATTGGGATGCATCTTTTTTTTAGCAAAAGTGAAGAGATCCGCCAGTGCATCATCTCACTTGCTCCAAAAAAGGTTTTGAGAATCTGGCCCCCTGTGTTCCTTTTTTGGAACTGACACCATCATTCTCACAGCAACAGAGTACCTGCTGGTCTCCTCCATGCTCTCTGTTTAGATTGGACATATGTGAAAGGTTCACCTGCTCGTTGGCCATAGAGGAAGGGTGGGAATCTTTGGGATTCAGGTGGAGCCACTTCTCAAGGTGGTATATGGAGGAACTCCCAGGGCTGCCCAGCCCTCTTGTGGTGGGTTTCGGGGTGCAGATAGCACCTACTATGGTAAAAGGGACATAGTGAGGAGAGCTACATAAGGAGATGTAGGAAAGAAGAATGTGTGTAGATCAAGCAAAGAGGGCCAGTGTTTAAGAGTATAGCAAGAAGGAGGAAACCCTGGAGAACTGTGCTTGTGTTGGTCAAGCTAAAAAGCCAAACCAGTTATAAGGATTGAGAGGGGGATTTGGCTAAGCCAGGAGTCCCAAGGTTTAGGGGACACCAGATTGAGAGGACAAACTAGAAGATCCTTAAAGTATTGAGAGGGAAAATAGCTTGGACCTATTCTCACTCTCTCCTAAAACACACAAACTCGGGGCCCCTAAGACTAGCTACCTTAACATACACAACTTTATTACCTTTACCTCAACTGCAGAAAGGATTAATTTGCTCAATATTGGGAAAATCTGCTACAACTCTCAACTCTACGAAAACCCCTATACTGACCCTGGTACTGAACCGATTGGAATACGGTGCCAGTCTGCTCTTTCTCCTCTCCCTCAATTCCTTCTACCCACTGGCAAAGTACTAAACGTTCCGACCCGTACCCTGTACAATCTTCTCCGACCTCCAAACACCACCTACATGCTGTATGGCTTTACTGGTCCCTCTATTAATTGCTTCTACTTCTTTTCACATCTATGTTTTCACCTCTCTACCTAGCAGACACAGCCTTCCACTACTCTTCCTTGCACAACAGCCTCTCTGTTACACGTCATAATCTTGCTATTCCTCGACCCTCAGGTGCTTTCACTCCTCACTACCTTTCCACTGGAATTTCCTTCCTCCCCATGTCAAAAGCTTCACTTCTCTACTACTATCCACCCCTTTAAGTTTGGACTAAACTAAAGTTCCACCTCTTCCGCCAAGAAGCTGCACCCTACACATACTGTCACATTATCCCGCCTCCCTAATTACCCTGCACCTAAATCCATAGTTTATACTATCCCATAATAAAGTCCCTGGAACCATTGTCCATCTCATGTCTTGTCTCCAGTTTCTACAGCCTGTATTCACCAACGCACATCAGTTAGTTGCTTGGTACCTTTCACATTTATGTACAGCAGCTGACTAGAAAAAGTCAAGTTTTCCTATTGGCTAATACACAATAAATTAAAAAAAAAAAGAATATGGCAAAAGACTACTTTATTTTATCAGCTCAAATAAAGTAGGGAAACATGGTGAACCGATTGCAGCTCACACACTCTCAAATACATTTCAATTACACAAAAGCTTTTTATCTCGATGTACGTCAGCTATGACATCCTCCTATGTGGCAAACAGTAAAAACCTATTGAAAGGAGGGATTGGTTAAGGAACATGGATACCTATATTTCGTAGGTGTTAGTAACACAATTGGCTGCCCCTTATCTGGTAGGCACGCCTTGTACTACCTCTGACCATGTATAATACAGATTAATAGCAGAATAACAGCAGCGATTGGCTTCTGCAACAATGTATGTTTCATTGCTACATAATCCCTCATGATTGGTTGGGATTCTCGCCCATTCTTGGTCATTCGGCTCGTTAGCAGCATGTAAGCAAAACAAAGGCCAGGTGCGGGAAACAACGTCAGACGACTACCCACTTGGCCAATTTGCCTACCCTCTCTCATCAGTTAGGCCCTAAGCAGAGTCTTCTTCTTTGTAGTTGACCTTGATGACTGTTCTCTTCCTCTGGATGTTTAAGGGAGTGACGGTACATTGCTATCTTCGTCTGGAGCTTAATGAATAGACCTTGTTTCCAGTCTTGCACCACGTGCGAGTAGCCCACAATTTTGTCCATTCCGACCTTTTATTCAGTGCTATTTGATTAAATTATACTTGGTGCTATTACTCCTCTTGGCCTCTGAAGACTTGGTTGCTCCATCTTGCATATGCCTTCTGCATCTTTGATGATTCAATACTTGGCACTTACAAATCTTTACTCATTCACTTAATCTAAGAGAAATATGTCCTAAGTACATGGCTCATCCTCTTCCACTCCTTCTGTACTTTACAATTTCTTCTTGTGCAGCATCCTTGATCCTGAGCCAAACAAATACCCTTTGTTTTTACATGAATCTGTATTCCTGTGCATATCAGCCCTGTAGCTTTGGGCTCTTTCTCCTTCAGGCTTCTTTGCTTACTATTGCACGAAACCGATATCCATGTTTTCATCATGGCCGCTTTATCTGTGTTATATTTTCTACTGCAGCAAGCTTCTATATGTCTTATTTACCTTGCGTTTCTGTTTATGTACATATACTGCATCTCTTCTCACTTATCTTCTCAGTGTATATGATTTCTTCGTATTCACATGTTCAGTTACTTTGCTACTTCAGTCACATCTTCATTCTTTAAGTATTCACATATCGTTTCAGTGTGCTCTTGTATCCTCTCTTCATGACATCACTTTGCACTTACCAGATTTCACTTATAGCTCTTCTATGTTCAACAGTGTATGCAGACATCCTTCTACCATGTCACTGTGAGAGTACATCTGATATGGTTGTAACGTCTCTCATATCTTCGACACAGTATTGAAATGATACCTAGTGTCATGCACAGTGCCTTTGTGTTGTTCTTCCAATATGACGGAGGTGAGGGGCGGGCACTAGAGATGACGTGTACATCTGCCTCTCTACATTCCACCCACATGTTGAGTCCCTGACTACCACCTGAATCTTATTCACCTTTTCTTCACACTTTGGTTTCTTCAGAATCCATATCCTCGTCACCCCCCTCATGTCACCTGCATTCTTTATGTGCTCATCCACGCTCCAGGCCATATGGCAACATTCCCCAGTTAGTTGACAGAATACCAAACATCCCACATAGTTCTTATGATCCTTGGGGTAATAAAACTGTGTTTCTGGGGGTGCCAAGGGACTTCTTTTCAGGTGCTCTCAAGTGGTACTTTCAGTCTGTGTGTGCTCGTCGGTCACAGCATTCATATTGATCATTATCTTTACCCCAATAGCTTTCTTTGCTGTCTTCCTGCACTGTCCAATGATCATTCTTATAAAACAGAATCCTAGCAATACTAAAACTAGTATTGTTCAAAGTAGCTTGAAGGCATTCACTAGCCAGTTTGAAACCCACGAGAACAGGGCTGAGTACCAGTCATCATCTTTGGTCTAATCTACTTCTACCTCCATTTTCGTGTGCAGGGAAGACATCATAGTTATTGCCTAGTTCCGGATTTCATTTTCTCCATCGTGGTCAGGTGTGTATGTACAACAAGAAGGCCAGATCTTGGCACACATGCCACCTGGACATACCTGTTCTGGAGGGTCATAAGTCGGATGGCCCTCAATTGTTCACTAATCACATTGAATCCTTTTATTGTCATGTTTATTGTTTGTAACAGTTCCCACCTGGTTATTTGTAACCACTGGCATTCACTGCAGTTTGAATTCCTGGCATGAACATGGCTGTAAATATCACTGCTGTCCTACTGAACAATTTATGCTCTGCTGGAATGTTGTGATAGGCATCTAATGATTTTAGTAAGAAATAGGTCACTCTTTTCAAACGAATGAGGTTAAGTGACCTCTTTTTTCTATGGTGTGCATCCATTTTTGGGAATTCTTTGATATGGAAGCCACTTTGGGGAATCACCAATGCAGGAACATGTATGATCACTATAGAGCATATTACTCCCCAATTTATAGGCAGCTGCATATAGGCTTTGGGTCCACAGGCCCAATAGTGGTCCATTAGCACTGCAGTTCCTCCATTCATTCCTGGTACATCAATTATTTGCTTGTATCCTGTATTTTCTCCAACCTTGGTCATACTCTTGTTCCTGAAGCACATTGTGCACATTCTGCAATAGCAGTATGAATACAACTCCTGCTTCATGTTCAACCCATGTTAATAATTTTGAAGGCTTGGCCCTTTCTTTCAGGCATTTATTATTCACTATTTGCACTATCCGTACTGGTGCTGTTGTTAATAAATGTGCACTGCATACAGGCATTCTGTCTTCCAAATCTGTGCTGTTTGCTACTCGTCCATATACTAGCAGCTGAGGTCTCTCCCAGCATCCTGAAATCCTGGCATTTTCCATGCCTCTGCACAACCCAGTCTCTTTTGTCCAGCAATCCTTATCTGGTCTCCAGTCATACCACTGAGTGTGTATATGAGCATTCTGGTTTTCCAATCTGGGTCCTTCTCCATTTTCAGTGTTTTTATATATTCATCTTCGTATGGAAATGTCTTTCTCGACCTCCATCGTAGGGTTGCCAATCTTCCTTCAAATTGTCCTCTTGCTGTGCACGCTGCTAGATGGCTGAGACACTTTGCGTCATGTAGAGGTATTGCTCTTGCGATCAATGTTCTGGCTGTGCTCATAGCATAAGGGATGAGAGAACACAAATAGCAGCTCGCATCTAGCATTCTTCTCCCCACCTCCTTCATGTGTTGATACCACAGGTTATTCTTTAAATGGGCTGAATTCTAAAGGTATGTATTTATATCCCCATGATCTTCCCCAGCATCCCTCTTAAGTATGATAATTTGTTTGGAAATATCAGGGAAAATATCAATTGTGCTTTTGTTAGGGATAAATATAGATGTCTCATTGCTCAACACATGTTCTGCATTATCTAGTATTATTTGAAGAAATGCCATAATAATAAGGAAGGAAAGGCAAATCATTGTACAGAATGAGGTTACAGAAGTATTCCAAATAAACATATTGATTTTCTTGCTGGCAATGTCTCTCTTATAACTTGGAAAATTCCCATTCTTTTAATCAATGTGTAATTCTTATTGCTCTTTATAACAACGACACTCTTTTATAATAAAAACTGTAAAATAATTGCAATGATGATCCTGAAAATAATAGGACTGTTTTTAGGATTTCCATAAAATGTAACAACATCAAAGTGTTGTCTTACTAATTCTAGGTAAGATTGCAGAATGTAAGTAAAAACAGCATACAAAAATGTGTGCAACATTATTGTTATAGGCAACATACATGTTGTGCATTCTTTTTTTGGTTTATCTCCAATGCATTGGGCCTCATTACAATAGTGGCGGTAAGGCAACAACAGCACCGGTAAAGCTGCCGATGCTGTTGTTGCCTTACCACCACATTACGAGTTCTGCTCATGGCTGCTGCTCTGCACGCCTGGTCAGACTAGGCGTGTAGAGCGGCACCCACGAGCAGAACTGGATGGTAGCAGGTACCGTTATGAACGGTACCACTGCTGCCATTCTCCCCATTCCCATTGAGCCCTATGAAGGCTCAATGGGAATGAGGACGTACCGGCTCTGGGTCCCGCGCAAGGGGAATTACCGGGCCCGCCGAGGTCAGAATGGCCCAGTAATTCCCCTTTCGCAGGACCCGGAGCCGGACCTGAGTTTGGGGATAGCCATGCCCTTGTTAAGGGCATGGCTACGTCCAAACTTGTAATAAGGCCTATTTTCTCTTTAGCCTAACTGAAATTGTTCAATAGATTTTTGTAATTCATTTATTTTCCCCTTTAGACTCGGGAATTTTTGACATTTCAGATTGTCTTTATTTTGATGAGTCTTTGTTTTGGCTCTTGGTAGCTGATCTCGTCATCATCCGTGAAACTTCTTCTCTTGTTTCACTGTCAATGGGCACAGGAGGGGTCACAGTCTCTCCTTTGTAGAGTTTTACATCATTTCTGATGTAAACAAGCTCTTCTTCCTTCAGTTTTCATTGCTGTTGGAGTGACCCCCTCGACTAGGTAAGATCCTTCAGAATGGGGCTTATTCGAAGTGCGGACAAAGCTCTGCACAAGCACTTGGTCCCCAGGGTACAAACTAGGTTGCTTCAGAAAATCTATGGGATCAACTGTTTGGCTGTTTTCCTCAATCTTCTTCGACCCTTCCCTTCAATTGTTGGGAAATCAAAGAAACGCCAGTGGTCATATTTGTTAAATAATCATGCATCCATATCACCTAATGTTTTTGCTACACTGTGGGCATCAGTTTCTATTCAAATGGGAGGAACAAGGGGCACTCTCATGCGGTGTCCAGCTACCAACTTATGACGAGTCATGTGGTGATCTGAGCCAGGCTGATTTCTCAGAAAAAACAGAGCAAGGGTTAGGCAATGTAGCCAGCGCTTCTTTAGAGTTATTTTGATCTTAGCTATCCTTTCTTTAAGGAGTCTGTTTATTCTCTCACAAATACCATTCACCTTTGGGTGATAAACAGATGAAAAATAGATGTTTTATGCCTAATAGAAGAGTTATCTGTTCAACCAATTAATTTACAAAATGCAGCCCATTTTCAGACCGCAGAACTAGGCACACACCTCATCTAGGAAACATCTCACACACGAGAAACTTGGCAGCACATGTGGCATCAGGGTGCGTACATAGGCCTACCTCAATCCATCTGGAAAAGGGACATACTACCACTAAGATTTCTCTGTAGCCATTGCATGTCTGCAACATATCCACATAATCTATATGTAGATGCTGAAAGGGACCATTAGGTCTAGGTATTGCTCCTCTCACTGTTCACAAAGTGCATCCTTCTGTGAACTGGCTTACAATACAATTCACAATAAACTGTGCCACCTGTTCTGACAAATTTGGTGAACACCAGTCTTCTGCAATCATTGCAGCAAGACTCTAGTTGTGTGCTTGGGGAAGTGAAGCTTCTCCAGCGCCCTCTTCAATAATGCTAGATGAATAACTGGCTTTCCAGTGCTGTCTTGTCTCCATATAGCCTCAGTGGGGATAAAGAACACACCTGTCTCTTCCACAAATCCTGCTCTTCTTGTGGTGCTCGACCTTGTAACTCAATTAACTGTATAATGGATAACATATTAAAATCTTCCTTCACTAGCCTACAACATCCTGCCATTTGCTCAACACTTTTCTAAATCAGAAATATTTGTGAATTATACTGCCCTCTTTGCTTCAAAGTATGTCGCTTTGTTACTGTGAGAAATCATGTCTGCCCTCTTAGCATGTCTGGGCATTTCACCACAACAATAGCCAATGGAAGATTTAGTGCCTAAATGATTTCATCCAATAGAGATGCTTATTGCAAAGGTGTGCTGTCTGCGCAGAGGAAACTCCTCCTTTTCCAGCGTGATAATCATGCATGTACGGTTGCCATCACGCGGAGTCAGAGTAGACTGTCACTTCCTCATCCTCATATCTTTGGAGTGTGGTGATAAGTTACACTAATTCTGCAGCCTGTGCTGAACAATGTGAAGGCAGTCTTGCACTTGTTACATCTTCAAATTCACCATTCTTTTCAAATATTACTACTGCCGATCCTGTATGTCTTTCTCCTGTCATTTGGTCAATTTTTGAAGAACCATCAATAAATAGAATTTCCCCCCTCCGAGAGCATTTTCTCTAACATGGGGAATATTGTCATAGAATTCAGTATACGTTGTGCAATCATGTACATAGTCCTTCCCTACTGGTTCAGCTATGAATGTTGCTGGATTCACTACTCTACATCTAACAATTTTGTTTGCTGGGTTTTAAATAATTACTTCTTATCCAGATGCCCTTTGTGTAGTCAATGTACTTTTGGGTTTCTCTAGAATGGCGAATAAGTAATGCTCGACGAATAACGTCATTGAGCACCCCAATGTAATACTTGAAGCTTTGTCAATCACAAAAGCAGCAGCAGCTAACACTTGTTGACAACGATAATGTCCTTTCACTACTCGGTCTAAAATCCCACTGTAGTAGACTAATGGTTTATGTCCATGTCCTAATATCGTCTTCTGCATGAGACTTGCTGTCATTACCTCTCCATTTGAATGTGAGAATAAGTAAAACTCTTCGTTATAATCTGGATTCCCTAACACAGGGGCTGTGCAAATTGCCCTTTTTAATTATTCAAATCCTTCAGTCATCTCAAATGCCAATTTTATCTTACTTTTACCTATCTGTGCTTCCTTGAGCCCTTTTAAAAGTGGTTGTATATATGTGCTGTAATCAAACACCCAGGCCTGCAATAATTACATAGGCCTACAAATTGTTGCATTGCCCTCAATGTTTCAGGTTTTGGACTCTTCATGATTGCTTCTGCTCTCTCAGGTGTCACTTTTCTCCCTTCTTTTTTATAAAACCAGTTTTTATTATTTTCATTGTGTACTCATAAGTCAATAACATTCAAACAATAACAATGACCAAACCTTATTGCATCCACCCCGTCGCACTGTCCACCCTCCTCCTCCTGGTACCCCGCTCTCTCTATGAACCCTTCCTCTACCTTCCAATGAATCCATGATCTGTTGGCCCTTGTCCACCTCTGCTCCCCATGGCATCCCCTCGATTTACTTCTTAGCTTTCTTCCAACCATCTAGCCCAAACCCTATTGAATTTCTGAGGACAACCTCTATCTCTATACACCCTTCTCTCCAGTTCCACACAGTGATACATCCCCTCCGCCAACTTATGTATACTGGGCAGGGTCGCATTTCCCCAATCTGCAGCCAGAATCTTCTTCCCCACCATCATAGTCATCTTGATCAGGCATTTATTTTTTCCCTGCTATTGAACCCAGTGTCACCCCAGATATGCAGAAGCGTCAACGTAGGGCAAGCCAGCACATGTTCACCAACCAACATAGAAATGCGGACCCTTATCCGCTCCTAGAATACTTGCACCATAGGGCAGTCCCACAACATATGGAATAGGGAGCCCACCCCCACCCCACATTTCAGGCATTGAGGATCTAATGCCCTGTCCATTCAGTGGAGGCGGACCCTGCAATGTTAGACTCTGTGCAGCACCTTGTACTATATCAGGTGCAAGCACATGGTTATGCTGGCTTCTCTTGGTGATATCACTGCTTCTACCCAGTCCTCCTCCATTGCCCCCAGATGCCTTCCCCACCTCTCCCTTAGATTCAATAGGGGTTTAGACATGACATTATTAATCACCTGGTACAGGTGCGATATTGACTGACTCTTAATCTTCTCTTCAGCGGATTGGCCTCCATCAGAGAACGCTCAGGTATATCCCAAGTTTCACGCCCCTTCTAAGCCATAGCATGTTGCAACCTAACATAGGTATACCTATCCCGGTCTTGTAGCCCAAACCCCTCCTGCAAACTTTGAAAGGAGGCCGTATATGATGCCAGCACGCCGACTCCTGGTTGCATCATTCCCTCTGGCAGCTCCCCCGTACAGCACCTGCACAGGTGACTACCTCCCATCCTTCAAACTTCTCGTTCCACATGCGGTTTGCCCTCCTCACCAAACAGTCATTCATTAATTGCAAGGAGCTGTGACGCCCAATAATAGTGCTGCATATTCGGGATCCCAATCCCGCCATCCCACATCAACCTACATAATGTTTTTAATGCCACCCGGGGAGTTTTATTTCCCCATACAATTCCTCTCTGCAGCTTTTCTTTAGTCCTAAACAGCCCAACCGGGACCTTCAATGGAGCATTCTGAAGAACATACAGGAGCCACGGCAGTGCCAGCATTTAAAATAAATTGGCCCTACCCACCCTTGAGATCAGTAGTGTTTGGCATCTCCCATGAGCCTTTCCAAGACCGGGTCTATGTTATCACGAAGAAACATTGAGTTTTGCACCCCTACTCTGACACCCAAATATTTGATGAACTCCCTTACTATCAGAAGTGGACATCCCTCCAGTATTGCTTCCCCTTTGTCCCTCACCGGCATGAGCTCATATTTTCCCAGTTGATTGTAAGGCTGCTCGCCTCGCCAAACTCCTGGAACATATCTACTACTCTCGGACCAGTATGCCTTGGTTCTCCCAAGTAAAGGAGGGCATCATCAGTGCAGAGTGATATACGGTCCTCCCCCCTCTCCAGCCACACAAATCCCTTCAGTTGGGGGTCCCCTCTTACCGTTACTGCAAAGGGTTCTATCGCCAACAAAAAAAGATTCGGGGAGAGCGGGCAGCCTTGCCTTGTGCCGCTCTGTAGAGGAATGGCCTCTGCGACATAGCCATTCACCTTAACCCTGGCCACCGGATGTGTATAGAAAACTTTAATCCAGCTTATGAACCTCAGTGCAAGGCCGTACCCCTCCATTACTGCCCAAAAATACTCCCACCCCACACAGTTGAACGCCTTTTCTGAATCAATTGCCATCACTGCATGTGTTTCCTTGAGCCAGGAGGCCTCACTCAGTGCATTATGTAAGCGTCTGATATTCATCCTGGTGGCCCTACCCAGAATGAACCTGCATTGATCGGGTTGGATTAATGCCCTGATGACTGGTAATAGTTTGTTGACTAATGCCTTCACCAGCATTTTCACCTCTCCGTTAATCAGGGAGATTGGGCAATGTGCACTACATTTGTCTGGCGGCTTCCCTTCCTTATGTAATACTACTATCTTTGCCTGCCGTAGGTCTTTGGGCGGTATGTCCCTTTCCTGGCTCTCCACAAACATGGCCTTCATTACCTCTGCCCCACTATCTTCCAGAATTCCACAGGGAATCCGTTAGGACCCAGGGATTTCCCAGATTGGAGATGATTAATTGAGGTTTGAATCTCCTCCCCCATCAGGTCTAGGTGCAGTCTCTCCCTGTGCTCAGGGGCCACCTGCGGCAGCCCCGTCTCCCTTATGTAGCTGACAATCCTGGCCACCTCCCCTATTAACGGGCCCTGATATTACTCTGCGTAGAATACCGCAAACGCCTCAGCTATATCTCAACGTCTGGATTCGAGAGCCCCATCTGCCCTTCTAGTCCCCCTCACCCACCTCGCCCCTTCATCCCTCTTCTCCAGCCGCCCTAGCAGTCTTCCACACTCATCTCCTGCATCAAAGACCCTTGCCTGCCTATCCCAATGGGCAGCCCTCACCTCGTCCCAGGCCACTGATCTGTACTGCTGCTGCACCTTACTGTGGGCCCTCCTGTTTGACTCCATTCCATGCTGCACCAGCTGTGCTTCCACAGCGTGTACTTCCTGCTCCAGCGCGTCAGCTTTTCTCTGCACTCCCTAAGATGTTGTTTAACCATCTGCATTGCCCTTCCCTGTAACATTGCTTTGTACGCCTCCCAGATTGTGGAATAGCTGGGATGTTGCATAATATCGTAGCTGGATTCAGAACCAGAGGAAACTCTGCTTCGATAATATTATTTCGGGGACATAGATCCTCAATAAATCTACATAACCCCCGTTTATGTTTTCACTGGGTACACAGCCGTGTTACATGGGGATTCTAATGGCACCAATATTCCCTGCTGTACTAAACTGGAAATGGTTTCAAATATAGCTTTGTCTGCTTCTCTAGACATGAGATACTGCTTTGCTTGTGGCAAAATTGCTCCAGGCTTGAGCTTAATTGTAACTGCTCCTGCTCCACTCAATAGACCAATGTCATATGGACTACTGCTCCACAAGATGCTTGGCACCTTTTCTAAATCTTCTTGAAAAAAGGTTAGTTTCTTTTTTACAATTCCATTCTCTGTGGTGTTTCTCTATTCTCAACGTTAATCCAATAAGTAAGACTTATACAAAATGCTAGTACATCATCTAAATAATCATCTCTGAACAATTCTTCATCTGAAGTCTGTCAGTCTGTATCCTGTATTACTGTTCTCCATCCTCTTCCCCCATCATCTTTCCCATGAACAACCAGCATTTCCGCTCTTACTACTGCTGCCTTTAGTTCTAAAGGGATAGATAACCTGTCCGTCTTCATCATCCATAGGTATTTCTGGCCTAAATAGAAATGTGGCAGGTATTCTCAACAATTTTCCTACCAGTCTAGGAAGCCATGTCAACAAAATATTTAACCCATACAAAAATATAAACACTTCATAATGCTTTTTGGTCTGTAAATGCTAATATGAATGATCTTACATTCATGCAATGTATCCCTGTAGTGGAACACCCTAACCCTTTGTCAGTGAAAGATATTGTCATGTTTAATATTGTCATCAAGCCAAGTCCTATTATGTTAACTGGTGGCTGCCAAGAATACAATAGTGGTGTAGACACATCATGTTCTCCTACAGAAATTGGTAAGTTGCCAGTAAAAGGAACTAAACGCGTAGCCCCGCAGAATCCTTGAACATTCATGGCAATGCCAGACATTGGGTACTGTCCCTCTCGACCACAGGAACTAGTCGCTCCAGTGTCTACAAGAAACAAGAATGTCTTACCTCCTATCGTTACCCTGACCCTCAGTTCCTCTTGGGGGTCTGGTGTCACTGATAGTACTGAACACATCAGGTCACTCTGTGGGCTTTCCTATTGTGGATACAAATTCATCCCTCTACCCATGAAAGGATTTCCTCCTACCACAGTCACACTCCCTATCATGGGTGTGGTACTTGTGGAACGCCTGTATTTGCATTCCATAGTGGCACCATTGCTTGTTGTGTCTGTGCTTGCTGAGTCTGTACTTGTTGTGTTTGCATAGGCACTTGCTGTAGTTGTTCTTGTGGCGAATGTGCTTGCAATTGAACTTGTTGCGTTTGCTGTATTTGCGGCCCACATGTGTGATTCTGCATGTGATCTTAGTCATAAAACTCCTGCAGTTCTGTATTATGCTGTGGAGAATAGCCCGTCCCCCCTCTTGGAGTTTGCCTGCACTGCTGCATGCTCCCTCTGCTTCTGCATGTTCGGGCCATGTGTCCTATTCTACCACAATTCCAGCATTGTTGCAGCTGTACTTCATTAAATCCTCCTGCCCCTTCAGGGTTTTGAAATCTGTCTCTTGCTCTTGGTCCATTCCCTCTACTCCTTGACCAAAAACTGTACCCACCTTAATTTATAGGGTACATTGCTTGTCTTCGCTGACTGTAACTCTTGTGTTGCCACACCTTCACCACTTGTTAGCACTGCTCCCTCTGTGGTCAATTTTGACAATTATTTCTGAACTAACTTTGCTTCCTCCTGTTTTCTACTCTGAGCTCTCTTCTTCTTCTTCTTCTTCTTCTTCTTCTTCTTCTTCTTCTTCTCTTGTATTAATCAACAATGATGTACGATAGTCAACTGTATTTCTGGCCATGGCTTCGCTTCCATCCCTACCAGGCAGTCAATGACATAAAATATGATGAAATAATGCTACTGTTTTATCCCACTGTTCCCTCTTCTCAAGACGCCATTGTTCTTGAATCTCTTACATAAAAGCTACAGGATCTTCATCCTCACCCATTTTCCTTGTCATAATCGCACCCATGTCTGATGTGTCAGGAAATTGTACTCTAAGCGCCCTCGATACATCTGCTCTGCAATTGTTAAATGGCGCTCCATCATGTGTTGTGTTCTGCGCTGTCACACCCGCATGTCCTGCTCACCTCCAAATGTCATCAGCTCTCTCCCCTAGGATAGCTGCTAGTAGGCCTTTTATGTCACCAACTGCTAACGTAATTCCCACTGCCATTCTTTCTAACTCATAAATCAATTTTCCTGCACCTGCAGTCAGACTAGGTCATTTACATTTCAAATGATCTTTGTCTATTTGGTGCCACGGTATATATTGTGGTCGTCTTTCCCCCTTTCTCTACTAACGGGAATTGTGTAAATCCTGGTCAACAGTCGTACCCACCTACACTTTTATTCTTCCAGGTGGGGCTAGTTTCACTTGCTCGTCTTCATCCTGGCAATTATCTCAATCTGCTTACATAAGGAGGTGATATATCCCCTGCACTATGCAACCGAGCTTGTGGTCGTTGAGAGTATGATGTCATTCTCTTTTGTTTTCTTCTTTTTGGTCTTCTAAATCTGACCACTTTATCCCTCTTTCTAGGCCCGTATCTATCAAAAAACGCATGCGCCTTCTCTTTGCTAGTCATCAAGATCTAGTCTACTTAAGGACAGAGTCCTATGCTCGTCCATCATTATGTCATCCAATCTTTCTCCTATTTCCTTTGGTGGAGATCCTTCAAGGCTCCCTTTGGCTTTATAACAATCTTTCTCCCTCATTTGCGTATATAAATCCCCAATCCTTTACCCTATGCCTTCTGCCTCATTCTCATCAGCCCATGTCTGTATTCTTGGTATCCCTTGCAGCTCCCTGTGGGGCTGTTGTGACCCTCTCTCTTATTCCCATCGTTCTCATGCTTCAATAGGCACTTGTCTCGGGAGGATAGCTCAGGGTAAACATGCTCGTCTTGGAAGTAAGACGATGTGGAGCAACACAGGTTTGATACACCCCGGGTCCACGCTTAGAAACTTCAGGGTATTAAGTGCATTATAAATTACCCATTACAATTTACTATACATCTATTAACAATGCGATCTATTTCGTCATCCCTTTGTCCCCTACTCCTTCTCATTTCTTCTTCCCTTCTTCTCCTCTGCATGTTCTCTTCTTCCTCTTGCCTCCTTTGAAACCTATGTTCTTTCAATCTCTGTGTTTCTATTTTGTCATGTTTCTTCTCCTCTATTCTCTCTTTCTTCTGTTCTTTATACCTTCTTCGTTCTTCCTTTCACCTCCTCTCTTTTTTCTTCTCCTCTTTGTATGCCCTTTCTAGATCCTTTTCCCATTCCTCTCTTTCGTCTCGTTCTCTAACATTTTAATACCCTATCTGTCTAATTTGAATAATATCTGTCCTCCCATCCACTCATTCTGCACTATTGTGACTTCCTTGACAGTGTCCTTCCCTTCTTTTTGTCTCTTAGATTCTTCTTCTATCTCTATCTGTCTGTCCCTTCTTCCATCATGCTCTATATGTCAGTAATTGTGTGCTGACATATATTTACATTCTTTAATCTTGCTCTCTTCCACATTGTCCTCACCAATATAAGCGGGGGTCACGTATGTCGGATTAACATATCCTGCCGCTGCTTTTAACTCCTTTAATGGATAGAATCCCTGTTTCTCAGTATCTGCACCCTTGGTTTCAGAAGAAGAAAGATGAGCCAAGGGCATTGTGTCCTCCCCTTTCTGCTGATTAAGCATCCACTCCTTTTCGGACGGGTCTTCTTCCTTGCTCTGATACATTTTTCATTGTTCTAAAATGGCTAATCTTTTCTGTAGCTTCTTCCCTGTATATCCAGCATGTAAGTATGTTGTCATGTGTTGCAATATGGTTCTTGATAGCGAACCTTCTTGAGGACAAGGCATGTACATTTTATCAGCCGTGCCATTTACCCACTCGCCATGGTACTTCCTAATCTTGAGCATGTTTTTCCCAGATGTAACAAGGGAGTGTTCTGCATAATGACAAGTCATTTTTAACTGTCAATACTTACCGGTTCTTTTATTTCGTTATTACTCAGGGGCAACAAGTTTGTCTTGGAAGCAAGACAACACAGTGCAACACAGTTTAGAATCCCGATCCCATGCTTATAAAGCACTCTTTGGTATTGAGCATGTTATAAAAGAACAATTATAATATAATATACTTATACCACAACAATCAATTCTAGCAAGCACCATCAATCGCTGGCCATGACCCAAAAAATTATTCTTTAACCAATTTTAAAGCCTATACAATAATGTTCTGTTTGTTCTTTTGTTTATATTCCTATCGATTCTTGCTGTCCTGCTATTTTATTATTGACACTCTAAGAATCTTATTTTGCGTACTATTTTTTCTCAACTTTTATCCTCCTCTGATTGACGTAAATCACTTGATTTTAGAATCTGATAACCAGCTAAATTATTACTATCATGTTATGTCTCTTAGTTTAAACAAATCAAAAGTTTTCCGCTGACATATTTTTAAGCTCAGACAAATGTGCACTTTAATTGTCTATGATCGTCTTCTACTTTCAAGACGGGAGTACCTACCTAGTAAAGGCATCTCATTTCCATTTTACCCCATTTTGGAGCATGATACACATTCTTCATCTTGGCCTAGCCTCAGGATGCTCTAAAAAATACCCTTTCTGGGAGTTTAATGCGTGCGCTTCAGTCCCGTTGGGACTAGGGATCGA
The DNA here is from genome assembly GCF_040938575.1 of Ambystoma mexicanum. Lineage (NCBI taxonomy): Eukaryota > Metazoa > Chordata > Amphibia > Caudata > Ambystomatidae > Ambystoma > Ambystoma mexicanum. The sequence goes on from NC_090931.1 coordinate 1,072,040,171, forward strand.
GCTCTCTCTCTATTTCTCTTTTAAAAAATTATTTTACTATGTATATTTATACTTACAATACATTCCCTCCCATTTTATTTGCCACTTCCGATCCTCTAGATACATTCATTGCTCAGCTCGAGTTCCTCTGGATCGACTCTTCCCCAATCAACCAGTTCACCTGCAGTCCGTGGGGACCGGACATCATTTTCTTCAGAGGGACACCTGCCGATCCACTCCACGGTAAACTCTGAGATCTTCTGACTAATGGTGGAAGATGTCTGGATCTGGGCCCGGGAGACTGGTTCAGAACCATCCGCACTGCTACCAAAATGTGCAGTTGCACCTGGAGCATTCCAAGTGCCAGAAGGAATTATCAATAAACAATCTCAGACACAAATAACCGGACAGACTCAAACAATTTGGTAATATACTACTTTATTATCATCTCAAATAAAGTAGGGAAACCTGGTGAACAAACAGATTTCAGCTCACTCACTCTCAAATACATTTCAATTACACAAAAGCTTTATACCTCGATGTACGTCAGCTATGACGTCATTCTATGTGGCAACTAGTAAAAACCTATCGAAAGGAGGGAATAGTTAAGGGAACATATATACAAATACTTCATTTAGGTGTTAGTAATACATTTGGCTACCCCTTATCTGGTAGGCTCATCTTGAACTACCTCTGACTATGTATAATACAGATTAATAGCAGAATAACAGCAGCAAATTGGCTTCTGCAACAATGTATGGTTCATCGCCACATGGGCCCTCATGATTGGTTGGCATTCTCTCTCAACCTTGGATGTTTGGCTCATTAGCAGCACACAAAACAAACCCTTGGGAACGTCGACCACTGCCCACTTGGCCAATTGGGCTACAATCTTTCATCAGTTAGCCCCTAAACCAGGGCTTCTTCCTTGTAGCTGACCTTGCTGACTGTTCTCTTCCTCTGGACGTTTAAGGGACTGAAGGTACATTACAATCTTCGTCTGGAGCTTAATGAATAGGCCTTGTTTTCCAGTCTTGCACCACATGTGAGGAGACCACGATTTTGTCCATTCTGACCTTTTATTCAGTGCTATTTGATTCAAAATCAAGCGCCCAGTTACCTCAGGATTTGGTGCGTGATACAAACAATAAACAAATACCAATTCAATTATAGTGGGTGGTATAGCAAAACACACAACTTGGCAAGGATTAATACAATGGATATCAATTGAGACACATCTTTAGAAAGTTAGTAAAGCTCCAACAACAGACAGCTAAGCGGATACGTTTGGCAGATCACAGGTTTCTTAATGTTGGTCATTCCCAACACATGTGGAAAAGATTAGCATGCTCTGAGTTAAATCTGTGGCAGTCTGAGCATGCACCAGGCTTTGTCATACCCATTCTGGCAGGAGTAATGCATACCCTGCTGAGGAGTTTGACCTGGATCCAGAGCAACTTTCTCCTGAGAATAAGGCTTAGCCAGAGTATCTTGGTAATATGAGGAGACTTGGTGTGCCATGCCAAGTGAAAAAGCTGTGAGCACAGTTAACTTAAAAAATGTACTCCCAGGATGGATAAGAATATTATGGAAATAGGATACATTTTAGGCAGGATTATTATATGTGCACACTCACATGTGCACACCTGTACATCTGCACACTGATAAATGTTCACTAAAAAATTCAGTGCTAACTTTTGCACATTCATATTGGAACTCTCGCAAATTTGTACACATGCACATTTGCACATGTGTGCAGAACTTCCATGTTCACAGATTTACACACTCTAGCATTAGCACTGTAGATTACCTGTTGCCCTACTGTATGAGTTGTTTGCTCTACTTTAATTGTTTTAGTATATCAAATGGTCCCTAATTCTGTTGTTGCCCCACTGTATGAATTTTCCTGCACAGTTTTATCACTTACAATATACTGCCGCTTTGTACTCATAAATATAAAATTACAAATAATGCTCCTACTTTTATATGTAGCATTTATGTATATGTATTCTCTTTTAAGATAATATACAAGCATTAAAAATAGTATAGTCAAACAAAATGCAGTCCACATAATGAACTAAAATGTAGTTGAATATAGTCATATCATCCCATCTTCTATTTATTTCTAGAAATCTAAAGCCCACAACCAATCAACAATGTGCATAGCCTCATAGTACAATATGTCAGGAATTATAGGGTCTGCACACCAGGTTGAAACTCGGTGCCTGCTCCTCTTTGGAGCTTTGCTTGATAGGTTGAAAATCGGGCTTACCTAAACCATGCCTGTTTTCTAGCAGCCAATGCTGAGCAGGGGACATCAGTGTCTTAATCTTTAGTTCCCATCTTTAAAGACAGCCATCACTTCTCTTTTTCATTGATTTAGAAATGCACAGAACATCTGGGTCTACTCCCCAAACATGTCATCTAGTCTCCTCCTGAAACTGTGCCAGACCACAGCAAATCTCACACTGCCCATCATCAAAAACTGAAATCTGCTGGTAGGTCAATTTCCTGTAGACATTCCAACAATCGTAAAAATGAACAGTGAAAATGTCAATCATATTGATGTTAGGGGCTTTAATCTAGACTTCCTCTTACAACAATTCCCACAAAACCATAACCAATTGACTGCCTACTTGATAGGATTAATGTAAAGACTGGAGGGAGTATCTTTACTTCTGCCCCCTATATGGTAGGGTAAAGTCACAGAACAACCTCAGCAAGGCTCTCAATTTGGTTGACATAGCTATCCCCCAGGCATAAGCATTCAGGAGGTGTTGCAGGCAGGCTCTTAAGTACAGTGTTTCCCAAAAGTCCCCACATAGGAATGTCCACACACTATGTGCCAGATGCCCGGAAAAATTCAGGGAACGTTCATTACATTGGCTAGGTTATGCAGACGATCTGCTTCTCCTAGACTATACACCGAAGGGGCTCCAATGTTTGTTGGACGCCCTGGACAGCTATGCAATTGAAAACGGGCTTAAGATAAACACGAGCAAAACAAAAATAATGGTATTTCGAAAAGTAAAAAACATGCCACTTCGTTTCACATAGAAAATTGATCAGGAGCAAATCGAAATTGTCAAAAACTATAAATAACTTGGTGTGTATATATGACAAATTCACATGGAACTCCCACTGGAATGCAAATGTGCTTAATTGCATTAATATTACCTATGCCATAAGTGCTTTCATTGGCAGGCAGGGTGGCTGGTCAATTCACACAATACTATTGTTATATAGGACAAAAATCATCCCATGTATGTTATACAGTGTTGAAGCATCGGGTGATTAATTTCTTGTCAGGCCGAAATAAACCTGAATCAAAAATATTAAGGCTGTTGTTTAGGATGCCACACAACTTGTCTATTCAATATCTCAGACTTACATTTTGAGCAGAAAGGTGTTATTGTTGATTATAACTACAGAATGGCCATGTGTTATGAGAAAATGAAAACCCTTGATAATGCCACCATCTTGGTTGAAGTCTTCAAAGCCTTCAAGATGCAGGATCATTTCAATCGTTTTGGCACCTTAAGTAAGCTAATGCGAGTAAATGCTACATGGCTAGCGGGCATTGACCATCAAGTCCCTAGATCTTCTATCTCAGCACCAAAATCATGGATGAAACATAGACTATGCACATATGGCCACAAGGTTGACCTCATACAGCTACCAACTAACGTTAACAGTGGTACGTTCATCCAGTATTTGACGGACCATGAGCATGTTCCCAGCTATACAATGGCCTATCCTGACAGTTTTGTAGTGCGGCAATACCTGCTGTTGAAATTTAACGTCACCCCCTTACTTGAGATAAGGGGGCCCAAACTTGGTCTTAGTAGAGATGCGCGACTATGTCGCCTTTGTGGTAGCCAAGAAATTGAATCTACAAAATATCTTAATTTATTGCAAGAGTTTAAATGAATTGCGAAATAAATACCCCACGTCCTTTGACAATAAGTTACACTGTGATGACATGGAAATTATGTGGGACATGCTAATGGAGGGTGACAACATAAACTGCATATACCAAATGTATAGCAATTCTTGACATATTGTCTTGCGACTTATTTTAATCTGTTGACTATTTTAATCCTGAGAGTATGTACTCATCCAATGTGTTCGTTTTTTATGGTATATTAGACTATTTATTATTCATTGCTTTTTAATGGAATTTGATGTGTTAATTTGTGTATATATAAAGCTGGTTCAGCTAAATGTATATTAATACAAATAAAATGAAATGAAGTTAGGTGATAACACAGCTTCTTTATATGAAATAAGGTTTGCTACCTCCACCAAATATACATATAAATAATAACACTTTGTACATGGAATAACTATTCTGAGAATGGTAAATATATACACCCTACGTGGTACCACACACTACTTAAATTCATTAAGAACTGCAATAACTGCAAACAGTTTTAAATGGCTTAAATAAGGTGTAACCAGCATAGAATAGGAACGAAAGGCAGGTTAGGTATGAACAGTGGCATAATGCTTTCTTTAGACTAGACAAGTAATTCTGATTGAGGACCCCCCCACCTGGGCAACTTGTAATAGAAAAGTTAGGAGTAACTTTTGTTGTCTTCTACAGCCCAGTCAAATATTGTTAAATAGCATTGTGCTTTCTTTTAAAAGGTTCTACCACTGCACAGGAGAACAGGATCCAAGACGAATCTAGGACCCCTGGATGACTCCTGAGGCTAGAAGATGCTCTTCCTCGTCACAGTTCCTTTGGTGCCTTGGCAGGTGAAGTGGCAGAGTTTCTCACTTTACTTGACAATTCCCTCTGAGGATGGACTCCCTTTGGAAGAAGGAGCCACTGGGATGCTGAGTTCAAGAATGAAAAGGAACCAAAGTCTTTCGGAATGACAGCAGTTTGGGTCTTCGCAGTACTCCCCTTTGGTCGACGATTTCTCTGACTGTAGAAGTCCTGTAAAGAAAAAAACTTGCTGTGATCTCCTTAAAGGCTTGGTGGATGAAGATAAGATCCCTGGGACCCTTCGATGACTTCTGGTGGCGACGGGTGCATATGTCACCTTTGGTGTCGGGTTTCAGAATATCACAGTTTTCCGACTTTTGGTTCTTCGGTGCTGCAGCCACAGCACGGACATCTGGATGGCTTCTGGCACCCTTTACTCGACCACTGGAGTGGACCTCAGATCCTCACCAAGTCTGGACCCTCGGGATGACTTCGATAGCTTCTGGTGGCGGGAAACCCACCAGCAGACCTTCCACGACATCCAACAACTCTGGGCTTTATCCGGTGGGATAAAGTGGTCAGTGGTGACTGCAAGGATGTCCTTTCAAATGTTCTTAAGCAGTGTGGAACTTTTGCAGCTCCGGGTGTCCAGCAGCACCATGCCACGGTACCCCCTCTTTTGGGCGGTAGACAGCAATGGCTTCCAGTGGTCACGAAACGCACCTCCAGACCCTGGGCAACACCAATTGCCTTCTCTGGCTCGAGATGTCTGGCACTCCTCTTCTGGAGTTGAAGACCCATTCTCCAGACGGCAGGCACACAGGACTGGCTTCCAGGATACTTCCATGAAGAGTAGCAGCTTTGCACAATGATCCCTCATAGCTCGGGAAGAGGAATATTGTAGGTCCTCTCTGGACCAGTACTTGGGAGACACAACAGCTTTTTGATTGTTGAACAAATGCAGCAGTAGACTTCTCTTCTAGCTGGGGTTCAAGGAGCAGCTTCTTCTAGCTAAACTTAGACTTCAGCTACTGAACAAATTGGTAAGTGAGAGGTCCCCAGATATGCACACCTGTCCCTCATTCACTCTGCCTGAGCCAGGTTCAGTCAGCCAATCACACAGTAGGGCATTCATGCAGGCAGGCAGCCACTCAGGCTCACAGGCATTCAGGCCATTCACTCCCGCCAGACACCCATAACAAAGAAATGCGACTGGGGCAAGTACCCAGCCTTTCAGCACACTGCATTCATGTAAGTTTCAGGCAGGGCTGTCTCATTCACTGGGTCACACACACAGAAACCAGACACCTACAACAGAGAATGTGAGTTCACTTCAGACTCCATTCACACAGGTCGCACCTCTAGGGTGTACCCACAACACACAACATCTGGGAAGGCTCGAGTCATTCTGACAGGAGGCAGCCCCAGAGCCATATATGGTACTTCCAACCAACAGCCAGTGAAGGGGGAAAGGTAACAACAGAGACATATAGGGGGTCATTTTGAGTTGGGCGGTAAGGGATTACCAGCACCGGTAAGGAGACCGGTGCTGGTAATCCCTTACTGCCCAATTCCGAGGTCCCTTAGCGGGAACCGTAATGAACGTGTGGTCTGACCACACGTCCCTTACGGGTCCCGCTAATGGACCAGGGCGCTAAAAACGGGCTGCAGGTCGCGAGCCCGTTATTAGCGCCCTCCCCATTCCCATTGAGCCCTATGGGGGCTCAAATGGGAATGGGGAATGGTTTGTTCAATGGGGACTTACCGGTCCCTCCAAGGTCGGAATGCACCGGTAAGTCCCCATTGAACAAGACCGGTGCCGGACCCGGTATTGGAGGCAGCCATGGCGCAAATAGCGGCATGGCTACCTCCAATCTCGGAATGAGGCCCATAGTCTCTATATTCCCATATCTTGATCCTTAGAATCCAAGATGAATTGTCTGTATTGCATTGCTTAGTCCAATACTAACACTCTCTTCTTCACGCTCAAAAACACTATACCAGGCCGCGTCTGCCATTCTCACACAGCAATTTAAAATCCATTCCTTCAGACATCATACAACAGAATGCTACAACTCTATAACCAATTTACATATGACTGACTCAGCCAGTTCACACTAGCACCATAGGCACACATAGCTCCCGTCTGGACATAAATGCTTCTATGTCAGCACCGGGTAGCCCTCTGGATATTTTGTTCTGCAGCTCCTATCAGCCTTAGCCAGTAAAGTCAATTATGGTGAAAGTTGTGGGCCGAAGCATCTGGGAAGCATCTGGGGGCTGTGACATGCCCACCCCTGCTCTATGTCCAGATCACCTAGAAGCAGACCAGTACCCAGTACTGGGGTACTTCCTAACTGCCTACATTAACACAGAGCAAATTGTATCTTGCATTTTCCGACTCTCCACACTAACCTAATCCACCCCTTCACTTACAGATCCGACAAAGCAGCTCAAGACCATAAAAGTGGCAGCAGTGTGTGGCATAAGTCTCAGGAGCATAACACAACATAACATAACATACCATAACATAACTTAGCATAACATAACAAATCATGATAAAAAGGTTGGGGGTAGCTGCTACCTCAAAACCGGCAAGAAAATCCAGCAACTGCGAATGGGCAATTAACGGGGTATTACGGCCCCGCCAGACCCAGTAATTGCCCTTTCGCGGGTGCCAGTGCCAGTAGATCCCCATTCCCATTGAGCCCTTTAGGGCTCAATGGGAATGGGGATGCATGTAGCACCGGCATGGTTCAATTACTGTGCCGGTGCTACAGGCTTGCTGTGCTTGCGGGTGCCTTTCATTCCGCCAGGCCTGAACCACGAGCACAAATCTCTCAGGGACTTCCTAACTTACCCTACTTTAAACAAGGGTTAGTGTTCTAATGAGAATTTGGACAGTGCTGTGCAGTCACTCCATTGGATTCCCGCTATTTCAATCATGCCTGTGCTCACCTCTTCTGCTATTATTACCACACCCCTGCAGCTTACTCCTCCCACCAAACCTCCATCCCTCTGATGTTTCACTCCTGCTAGTTCTCGCTGCCACACTTTGATTTTACTTATCCTCCCACTCCACTACTCCTCCTCTCCGACTCCCCTTGTCCACCCTACTACTTCTCTCCTCCCACTGCTACTCCTCCAGACTACTATTCTCTTTCCCCCACTCCTAATCTCATCCTCCCAATACTACTTTCCTCCCACCAACTACTCAAACACTGTTCTTTCACCTTATATCATTCAATTCACATAAACTGAAAAGGGTGGCTTTAGTATAAGTTGCTCTGGAGGGCGACACCTTACAATTCCTTGAATTGGTATCAATTTGAGTTGGCAATCTAATGCCGTATCTTTGAGGCCATAGGATAAGTTCAAAGATGTCGCAGGTCACTGTATCCAGACGGTAATAAAGCCTCACCGTCACCGTAAACAGTGTAAAAAAGAAAAGAATGCAGGACTCCGCGCCATCAAAATGTGTGTATATTTAATAATATTGCATAATCACACATTAGATAAAAAGCCCATATATGATAACATGTTTCGGCTCTGCTGAGCCTTTTTCAAATCCTGCCTGTATTTGCATATAATCAATCCATAGGACTGATGTCCCTGTAGTAGTAACAGGGTTATATCCCCAGTATAGAGTGTGATTTGCTCATTATTGGAATGAAAATCCACAAAAGAAAATTATCTCCCTGCATTTGACTCATGTTAAGTATTGTTTTGGGACTGCGCATGTGCGCGTGACGCATGCAGACCTAACCGCACCAGCTCCTGGCGGCCGCGGCAAATATCCTACAATTTATCCCTATTTTGGTAGAAAGGAACACCCCAGCGGCACATAGGAGGCGGCGGACACAACAGGGAAGCAGTCGCCACGTCCCCGAGGCGAATCAGTGCAGGGGATGCGAGAATCGACCAGAATTCGTCAGGCGGCGATCCGCGGCCATTGTGGTGTGGGTGAAGTGACCGCCCACCCCTCCCCCCCTCCGCGGCACGGCGGACACTGGTGATTCCGAAAGCGGGGACGGAAGGCACACGCTTGGCCGGGCTAACTGCAGGGCCCGGCAGTTACCCACCGACACAGCCGGAGAGCCAACGGCGGTTCCCCGCATCTAACCCCGGTGAAATCTACGGAGGACGCAAACCGTAGCAACTGAGGCCATCCGAGACAGCACCTTTCCCGCCTCCGACAGCGCTGCGAGCGAGCGGACCCAGGAAGCAGCGTTAAGAGGCGGGCGGAAAAAAACGCGCCACACTTCCTCCACGAACTTGGACGGCAACCTGCCTGTTGACCCGTGGCCCCCCTTGGAGATCCGACCCCCCCCATCAGCGAGACGGCACCGCGCGGGGTCGAGCTGCAGCACGACAGGAAGGACCGTGTGCTGGGCTCCCCTGTGGATGGAAGTTACGCTGCACACGTGCCCAGCAGTAACCAGGTACGAGAGTGAATGAGGTGGGGGAATCGCCATATCTCCCCCCCGTGGCCCCTTATACACTTGGGACAACAATAATACGGCTCTCCCCACATGGCCTACGTATAGCAGAGCCGTACTTGAAGTGCGGCAGCGGGAGGCACCTCTCCCCACGAACAACGGAGCCACCTGCCCACGGTGGGCCCCCTCAGACTCTTCTCCCTTGCGGTGCAACGACTGCAACTAGGGTAGACACGCAGCAGAACGACCCCCACGGGGCACCAACAACACAGGGCTGAGTGCCGCCCACGCTGCCCCCCCTCCTCCCCACACATCCGGCAGCTTTCGTGGAAAGGCCCATACCCACAGAGACTACGCTCCTTCCCACAGGGGAGCAACCACGAACACCCCCCCCAACGGACTCCTGCTCTTCCAACAGGCGCACCAGACCAGCCAGAACAGGGGATCGACAAACACCGATCCACATAGCCCCGCCGAGGCCCGGGAGCAAAGACAAAGTGGTGGAAGATAGATGCCCGGCAAGCCCACCTCACCCTGGTTTCCACGTCAATCCCCGTGGGACACCCACACGACCCACCCAGGCCCAAATCCTCATACTAATTACCGACTCGACCATGGGCAAGGATAAGGCCAAGAGGCAGACCCTGCAGAGTAAAATGGACCTGTACACAGTGGAGGCACCTCTCGCCAGGAGACACAAAGCTTGGCAGAAGCAAGTGTCAGAGTAGAAACTCAGGACCCCCAACTCTCCTTGAATGACCTAATGAAGGCAATTGGAGACTCGAGAACATCGCTAGAACTCAAGATAGGTGGAGTCTCCACGGAAGTATCTCTCCTACGCCAGGATCTCCGCAACCTATCGTCTAGGGTCGGAGAAGCGGAACAAAGAGTGTCGGACACAGAAGATAACGTCCGCCAGTTGGAACAACAACTCGCCATAATTGCCCAAAAGGTCAACCAACTCGAATACCGAGCCGAAGACAGTGAGGGCAGGGCACGACGCAATAACCTCAGGATTCTCGGGATCCCGGAGAAAGAGGAAGGCCCCAGTGTCAAACTTTTCCTAGAAGACTGGCTGACTCACATCTTTGCCCCCAAGAAACTGTTGAAATTCTTCTCTATTGAAAGAGCACATAGGGTACCCACTGGGCGACCTACCCCAGGAGCCCCGCCCAGAACTATAATTGCACGCCTCCTTAATTACCGGGACCGAGACGCCATCCTCCAGATGGCATGGGCCTCCGGCCCAATCACATACTACGGCTACAAAGTGGGGTTTTACCCGGACTATACTAAAGAAGTCCAGACGGCCCGCCAGTCGTTTGACTCTGTTAAGAAGAAACTTCACTCTCTGTCAATTAAGTTCACCCTCTTCTTCCCGGCGTTGCTCAAGGTCCACCATGAGGGTACGACACACCTATTCCACAACCCCAAAGAAGCATGGGATTGGCTCGAAACACAGATCCTCAATGGGCCCGCGGCCCGACGCTCGTCCGCTGGACCGTCCGCTCTCAAACCCGGGCCCGGGCAGAACTCGCCATCTCTCACTCCGACAGACCCCGAAACAGAATCACCAAGGCGTCCCTCCAGGAATACCACAGAGAACGGATGAGGCCTGGGCATCACAGCACTGAATTTGCTACGGGACACCATTGAAACTACACCACTGCGGCCGCCACCACCTGGGCATCGCAGTTTCAGGCACAGTCCAGGTAACTCCACAGGAGCTACCACCCTAGGTCGGATCATCCCGACGAAGTTTAAGTTCACCAAGTTATAATTTCAATGTTTGGGCGACAGGTGCTCCCAGTTGGGGGGGGAAGTACAGGATGGGGGGAGTTTTGGGGATTCGAGGAAACGGAATCACGAGAAAAGAAAGCTGGAAGCCGACGAGAGCAGGCAAGGCAAACAAACACTGTTTTGGGCCAGGACCATAGACACAAGTATCAGCCAGTCTTCAGGCACTCCAGTGCGAGGCAGCCCCCGGATGTCCCCCCCCTGAGAGGAAAACGACAAACGCCCCCGGGAAAAATGCAACTGCCACTAATCCTCCCAGATACCCCAACAAATAGACTCACGCAGACAGGATGAACTCCAATAAGGTGACAATACTGTCCTGGAACGTCAATGGCCTCGGCTCCAGCATAAAGCGGAGACTGGTGCTCCAGTACCTAAACCGACATTCACCGGACATTGCCCTCTTAAATGAAACGCAATTGATAGGCACAAACACCAACTTTTTCAAAAGATCTAATTACTCGAATGTCTACCATGCCGGATTCACGAAAGGAGCTGGGGGCACAATAATACTCGTCCACAAGAGAGTCCCTCTCCAGGTTAGGAAGATCAGGGCAGACCCCCGGGGCCGCTATGTACTGATGCTGGCGGACATCTGGGGCGAGACATGGGGCCTGGCAGCAATCTATGCCCCCCCCCACGCTGACGAAAGAACTGCTCGCCGAGCTACAGAGCTTGCTTCTGGAGGAGGAGGCTGATATGTGGGTGCTCGGAGGGGACTTTGACGAAGTAATGGACATCACAGTCGACAGAACCTATAGGAGAGCTGGAACACGCCCCACCTTCACGCCGCTCGCCACGTTCGCCGAGACCTCAGGAATGGTGGACGCATGGCGCACACTTCATGGAGACGAGGCAGGGTTCTCCTTCTACTCAGGTGTCCACAAATCATTCTCCAGGATCGATTACGCCTTCATCCCCCGCAACATAACCCACAGGCTTCTCGACGCTGCATTCCTCACGAGAGGAATTTCGGACCACTCCCCGCTTCTTTTAACTCTCAAGAACCCCTCCTGCCGCCCGAATCGTAATTGGCACCTAAATACATATCATCTCTGTCTTCCTGAAATTGCGGAGGAGCTAGAAAAGAGGACAACGGAATATTTTGAACTTAATGAGGGCTCGGTGGACTGCCCGATTTCGATCTGGGAGGCATACAAAACAGTCCTACGAGGGGAGGTTATTTCCACAGTTTCCGCCTACCAACAACGCCAAGTCCAGAAGGTCAGGGAAGCAGAAGCACGCGTCTTGGAGTGTGAGCGACAAATCCGTATACAAAACACCCAAGAAGCAAAGGAAGCGATGCTCACGGTGCAAGACGCCCTCAGTAACCTGTCCCTAGACAATGCACGAACTGCTCACCAATTAGTCCAAAGCCAAATATATGAAAGGGGTGACAAAGCTAACAAGACTTTGGCCTGGTTGGAGAGACGCGTGCAGAGCAGGGGACACGTAAGGGCAATCAGATCTCCGGATGAGACATTATTGACAGAAGACTCGGATATTGTCGAGGCATTCGTCACCTATTACAAAAATCTTTATACCCCACCCATTGGGAACCCATCAGTCGAACCCTCTCGATACCTCGACCACATCGAGATTCCGATAATCCCGCAGCACCAATCTGATCTCATGAATGCTGACATCACTGACACCGAGTTGCAAGATGCACTGGCACAACTCCAACCCGGGAAAACTCCGGGCCCCAATGGATTCCCAACAGAAACGTGGAAATGCCTCGGTAGCACGCTACCTACCCACATGCACCGCATGTTTCTACGCAGCAGGGAACTAGGAGTACTTCCCCCAGACCTCAGGAAGGCATGCATAGTTGTCATACATAAGCCTGGGAAACCCCCAGAGGAATGCGCCTCCTATCGTCCGATATCCTTGATCAATGGCGAAGCGAAGGTTCTCGCCAAAACACTCGCTAACAGACTATTGCAAGTGATTGAGACCCTCGTCCACCCAGACCAATGTGGTTTTATGCCCAATAAATCAACTCGGATGAACTTACGCAGAGTCCAATTGGCGCTGTCCAGGGCAAAGGAAATACCAGCCCCACTCGCCCTCCTGGCGGTGGACTTCGAAAAGGCGTTTGACTCTGTGGGGTGGGATGCCTTGTGGGAGATCATGGCTAGGATGAACCTGGGGCAGACATTTATATCCTGGGTAAAACTTCTATATGCAGCCCCGGAGGCCACGGTGAGGGTGAACGGCAGGTCCTCCAAATCATTCCCCCTGGGCCGGGGAACGAGACAGGGATGCCTGCTGTCTCCACTCCTCTTCCTCCTGGCCATCGAGCCACTAGCGATTGAGCTTAGAGCTAACACCAACTGGACCGGTTTCGTCTGGCCGGGAGGAAGAGAAGACCGCCTTTCGCTCTATGCGGATGACCTGCTCATATACCTCAGTAACCCGAGTATCTCGTGCCCGGTGGTCTCCCTCATACTCAGGGAATATCAGCACTTTGCGGGCCTAAAGGTTAATGATGCCAAAACCATTTTCTTCCCGATTCAGGGTGGCGAGTCTGCGATCCCGGAGACCTGTCCATATCACGTCTCTATCAGGGAACTCAAATACCTGGGTATACCGCTCGACCAGACGCTTGATGGGTTCCCCCGACTTAATATACAACCAGTAATGGAGCGGTTTAACAGAGACATCCCCCATTGGCAATCTCTTCACCTATCGCTAATGGGCCGGGCCGCACTATTCAAAATGATGACCCTTCCCAGACTGTTGTATGTCCTCCAGAACGCCCCATTCCCCATCCCCCGAGAAACCTTTGCACTCATTGACAAGAACCTGCGCACACTGCTATGGGGCGGGAAACAATCCAGGATCGCCCTTGACACGCTCCAGAGATCAGTGTGGGAGGGAGGCATCGGTTTACCATGCATACGCACCTATTACCTGGCCACACAGATAGGAGTAGTGAATGACTGGATGCACACGGACCCCACACTGCCACACACCCGTATAGAGCTAGAGACCATGTCCCCACTAACACCGCTCCAAATCCTCTATGCCACCCACGATCAACTCCCGGTGCTGCCCAAAATGACCCACCACATCCGGCGCGCTTGGCGGGCCGCACACAAACTAATCGGCTGGGAAGGACAGCCAACACTGTCGCAACCCATATGGCACAATGCACTCCTCCTGGAACTAGTAAAAATGGGCTCCTTCGGTCACTGGCTGGCAAAAGGAATACACACATTAGCACACGTGATACAAGAGGGCCGCCTCCTGAGCTTTGAGACCATGCGCAAACAATTCGACCTGGCACCCATCGACAGGTTTCGGCATGCGCAACTGTCCCACGCCATCCGCACCCAATTCCCCGACACGACGGTCGTACCCCCCTGCTCTCCCATCGAGACCAATATTCTCCCGCAGCACATCCCTTCTAGGGTCACTTCCACTCTCTATGAGGCCCTTAACTCATTCGGGGCTGCACAACTCGATGGGCTAAAGGCAAAGTGGGAAAGGGATCTGGGCCCCTTGGAACCTGAAGATTGGGTGGAGGCGTTAATGTCCCCCAGAGAAATCAGTATAGAATCCAAGCTCAGACTAATAAAGCTGAGGATCCTCCATCGTTCATACCACTCACGCACTGCAATGGCCAGATGGGGCGGAATAGAAGAGGGGACATGTGTTCGATGCAAAACTGAACCCGCCACCTTCTACCATATGATATGGGACTGTCAGGCGATACAGGCCTTCTGGGTGGGCTGTGTCAACACAATCTCAGCCGCTCTGGCGACACCAATCCCTAGGGACCCCAAGATGGTACTCTTGGGCATTGGGGGTGAAGTAGACCTGTCCAAATATGAGAAAATGTTTTTGCCAATTGCGTTGGGGGCAGGCAAAAGACTTATCGCGGCCAATTGGGGATCTGCCGATCCACTGAGCCTGAACCGGTGGAGTAATGAGCTGGACAGGTGCTAAGGTACAATGGGCTAACACTACAGGAATGACATATTATGTAATAATAAATCGGAGATTAGATTTATCGGCCTACAACAGGTAACTCTTAATAAAAGAGGTGGGGACAGGTTGAGAATCCTAACACAAGCTGAGGCACGAGCAATTTGCTATTTCAATTCAACAATCACAGGTCTCAACAGTGACAGTGAAATGGTTTCATTCCTGTAGTGTTAGCCCATTGTAACTTAGCGACTCAGCTCCTGATTACCTGTAGCACATAACAAGTTAATGGGTATAGTCACTTTGCCTGAAGTTTCCTATAACAGGTGCATTTTTCAGTACTCTTATTGCAATGTATCAGTACATGGTGATTTTCTTAACGATTTCCAGATCTAGGTTCGACAATTCTGAGCACTACTGTATGACGTGATTGGGTGTGAGCACGTGCTGGGGCGTTGATTAGAGTTGTTTCTTACACATTAGAAAGAACATCGTTTATCTTGATGAGATATTTCCAATATTAGATTTGTACAATCACAACATTTGGAATAATCAATCCAGGGTAATTATAGCCACTTTGGCTTTGGTTGTGAACTTTAGACACCACTCAATAATGGAGGACTCCATCTACAAGATGGACGATAGCCACTGATGCTCTTTTTGCGTCGGTTGCTACTGTAACGCACAGCTTAACGCGGATCACCATGGCGACGTGACTCACGTTGCCATGGTCACCGTGTTCAACAAAGTTATCAAGATGGCGTACGCAGACGGCTTCGTACTTTGCCGACACGTGTGACTTTGTCTGCTCGCAGGAATCAGGTAAGCCTAGGAGGCTTTAGACCGGCATTACTCATATCTTAACAGTTGATTCTGTTTACTTTGCAAATTCTGATTATTCATAAGCAGTGCCATACGGGCTCAAGATTTGTCATGTGTAACGCCAGTTCTCTAGTTTGGTCGTAGTCTGTGATTATTTTGAACGCGCTTACTGAAGGATGCCTATCACAGTGTTTGAACGCATTTACAACATGGTCGGTAGATGACGGCAGGATGATATTTAAGATTGTGCACACATTAGCTATATGCCCCACACACCCAAGCCCATGGCTAGTTTTATACAATGATGTACTTTATGAAGAGTCAAAACAATACTTAACATGAGTCAAATGCAGGGAGATAATTTTCTTTTGTGGATTTTCAGTCCAATAATGAGCAAATCAGACTCTATACTGGGGATATAACCCCGTTACTACTACAGGGACATCAGTCCTATGGATTGATTATATGCAAATATGGCCCAGATTTGAAAAAGGCTCAGCAGAGCCGAAACATGTTATCATACATGGGCTTTTTTTCTAATGTGTGATTATGCAATATTATTAAATATACACACATTTTGATGGGGCGGAGTCCTGCATTCTTTTCTTTTTTACACAATTCACATAAACCCCTGACACTAACCTCTATACTCGCTCGCCACTTACGCACACTCACAGTGCAGAACCACTCTGTCACTCCTAAGCCAATACCCCACCTGTTCCATGAGTCTCTTCCCCAAGCTGCCATTCCCTCATCCTCCTGCTGTTCTCTTTGTTGTTATCCTCCTCCACGACTGACATCACCCAAAGAAACACTTCCTGTTTCCTGTACCCTGCTTAAATCCCCCTATCTTGGCTTAGATTTGGTAACTCTCCCTGGCCAATAGGGCACCTCTCTTCCACACCCAGTGCATGCATGTGTGAGGCAAAGTCATCAAAATCCCTGCCCACTTTCTCAGCGTGGGCTCGCAGCGCAGGCAAGATGGTGGTATAGGAAGTCCAATGTCCCACTTTGTGTTTTAGGGCCCATTCTCGTGGGACATCTTGGTTGGTTTGTGGGAGGATGGTACCGTCGCCCCTGGACAGTCTCGCAGCTTGTCTCTCTGCTCAGTACTAGTGCGCACTCACAGCGGGAGTGCCTCTCTCTGTGGTAGATGCGCTGCTGTGATTGGGCTCTGGGAGCCTGTGGCTGTTCTTTGCAGCTTAGCCCATTAGCATGGTCCACTGATGTTGGTTCACTTGTTTGGGCTTCTCCTTTGCCTTTTTGGCTTGATTTGGGGTTCTCTGAAAGTGAAAACCAACAATGGCCAAAATCCAGACCCAGAGGCAAGGCTGGAAATAAGGGTCTGCAAGCAAGCAGTGGGGCGGGGTGGGGGGGGAATTTGGCCTTTTCCGCTGTCAGTGAAGTTATACCTGGCTTGGGGCATCCTTTTACCCTACCCACCTGCAGCTGAAAGGGACCTTCACGCCTTCTTGAGGCCTTGTCACACCAGTGAAAGCTCTCGGGTGGACATTGGGACCCACACCTCCCAGCAGCCAACATCAACTCACTTCAGGTGTCTTCCCCAGGTGTGGAAAAGGCTGACCAGGACCCGGAGTGGCCCCCCAGCCATGACCATGGAATGAGGGCAGGACTAGGCAGAGTCAGCGCTCAGTTACACTATGTGGATATCTGTGTTTTGTGCTTTTGGAGGCATGACCCAAATGAGGTGCCTTCCCTGGGCAGTGGGAGGGGCTAACCAAGGCCCGACGTGGACACAAGCATTTTGGGGTCACCGGGTGATGTGTATTCTAGGTCAGGGGTCTATGAGTCACAAAGGAACCTCACAGTTTCTGGACTCATGCTTCTAGTGCCTGGCCAACAGCAACCTATTTAAGGGCCTATGCTATGCTATGCAGGGTGCTATGCAGGGTGCACGATGGCTAAGGGTAACACCCAGGTTTGTGTGGGGGAAGACTGAAACATTCAAAATACATAAAAAATATGGCACCTAGCGGTTCAAAGTGTCTGGGTCCATCACTACCCCACAGGTTGACCATTGGCAGCTTCAGCCACATCTGCCAAAACTAAACAGCAAAGGCATGAAGTTAATTGTGAGAGTCAGATTGAAACCATTTCAAAAGCCACCATATGAAATATTCAAACTTTGTTCACGATTCATGAAAAAAGTATCATTGATTAACATATAGCCCACGGCTACTCTCCTCATGACTGAAACCATACATCTGCAGTAAATATGAATTAAAAGCGTCAGGGTGTACTCCCTTTTCGTAAATCTCTCCCTCTTGCACAGATAACATCTGATTTCATTCTACTAGCGCGCTCTCTTTGTTCGTGAGAAATTCATGGTTTCGTTTCCTGACCAGCCATTTCCTGTTTTCAAAGAAGTTGAGAGCATGCGAGCAGTGAAAAATGCAAATCTGCCTCACGTTGCATGTTACATGTGACGCATTTCCTGCATTTATTTCCTACTGCAATACCCTCTTTGTGGGGTGGTAGTTTTCTGAACAGCTAAAATAGACATGTAAAACATGTGAAAGCACGAGCTACATACAGCAGCTCTACAAATTATACAGTATGGCTGGCTACTAACCAACAAGGGCTCAATTCACAAAGGGCCCCATTGCAACCAACTATGTTAGCCCTGTTTTTTTCAGTCCGCCTGTTTATGCGTTTGTAAACCCGTAAGCCTATATGTGCATGTCGGTAAAATTGGGGGTATTGCCACCAGCAGTACGACCACTCGCGGTAATAGTATCAGTCCCCAATGACCTCTGGTGGGACGTCATAATGGGAATAACAGAGGCTCATAATTAGGAGTCACCACTGTTACCACCAAAGGAAACGATCATTCGGTTTGGAGGTGTAAGCATCACTAATAACGCCAAACTTGGGATGAGGCCCAAAGACTCATGGACAGCCTACACAATGTTATCTACACCTAGTAGTGGGGCTATGTTGGGCATTTGTGTACACTTTTACCTACACAAGGGGAAATTAACATGTAATAACCATTGACACATTTCATGTGGTATTCTTGTAGATTGGGGATTAAGGCTGCTTGCATAAGATCATATGTTTGCATAGTGTATGAAATGCAGTCAGTATGCACATGGTGGGATAGACAGAAAAGTGTCTTTCAAAGGTTTCTTCTACATGTCTTGTGCTGGATTGCCCATCTTGCTACTCACATCATGAAAATATTTGCTAGATCAGACTGCTTTTCCACATGTTCCGCACTGTTTACCGTAATGGTGTGATTTAGGTGGTCAAACCCTGCTTCCTATGCATTCCAATATGCTTGTTATTACTCTAAAGTTGCCTACTTTGCAGCTAGCTACCAATATTTGGATATTCCTCTTCTCCTCGGCCTTCTCTCTACCTCTCTCTACTTCTGCTCAGCTTGCTGGCTGGTCACCTGGTCACCTCAGAATCTTACAGGCCCCAGGCACCCACACCAGTCCCTGCACTTGCTTCCGGGCCCCCGCACTACTTGCAGCACTATGCATTTCCCTAACAGATAACCCTCTGCACTAACCCAACCATCCTGGACCATGCGCAATTCCCTTTGCCGATCACTTGCACTTCCTGTCTGGCACTTTCACGATCTGAATGCACCCAACCCAATAAGTTTGTTGTCTGTCTGTTCCTTTGTCTCCCCATGACCCCCCCTTGCATTGTGCACCTGAAACACTTGTGTTAGTGGCACATTATAAAGGCACAATAACCTGCTCATATCCCCTCCTAGCCTAACTGCTGGTCACGCACTTGCATTATTGTCAGTTTGTTATGCTTGTACTCCCCTCTCCTCCACGCCCGCCTTGCATCCCAACTACCTGGTAATGCACTTGAATTAGCAGACATGTCGTCAGGCCTAGTATGCTTATTATTCTTTTATTTCATTCTGAAATTTCCAAGGCCTTATGAAGGATTGTATCCCATGTTCCCCTCCATCTTGGAGCGCTTTGAAGCACTCGTTTTGTGTATAAGCACTTTATAAATAAACGATACAAAACATGTCCCTGGCCACTGCCTGATATACTCCTATGGAGAACCACTTCAGCACTTTGCCAATTCTCCAGTGCTTTTAGTGGGCCAGGGATACTTTCCAAAAGTCTGTGTTTTAAATAATCAAATAGAGGCAGATTATTACATCTGCCTGGACCTATGCGCACAAACCAGCCCTGCCGCCAACTCAGCAGAATCCCTACAGCCTTTGGAGGAAATCCATTCCTCGGATTGAAGAACAACCCTACATGACCATCCTTCCCCTGGTGATAACCAGAAGGGGCAGCGTGGCTTCTGGCATACCGTTGAAGAGTGAAGATAAAGGACATCACCTGTTTACCTTTTCGGTGAAGCACAAAGAGAAGGGATGCCACCTCTTTGCCTAGTTCAGCTTTGTCAAACACAGAGTTCCTTCATGTGTTCCAGGTGCCTCTCAGTTTTATGTATCTCCTTGCGCAGCACCTCCTAAGCCTCCCTTAAGCTTGGTGATATTCAGCAAATCCAAGAAGTCATACAACGGGTCCATGCCAGGGTCGGGCGAGTATGATTGCATTACAGTAGTAACAAGTGACTAGTGCTGGATGCCAAAGCACTTTTGGGGCAGGGGACAATTTATTAAGCTATATTTACCTGATTCAGCCTGCCAGGAAGTACCATAACACAGGTTGCATTCTTTATCACATGAACAATGAATGAATGTTACAGTACTTGCTAACACCATACTTACTGAAAACGTGTTTAGCACCTCAAGATCCACTTTATTTATGTGTGTAAGGGATGAGGCACCTAACATCTCATGCCCTAATCCTTAATGTTTCCACCATCTAGCAAATGCATGGTGTCATCCACTACCTTAACTCTGGTTGACCTTGTGCCATTTCCAGGTCGATACTATGGTTTATATGATGTTAATAAGTGATGGAAGGTGAAGTACCTCTGTAGGAGACATACATGTTTTTCAGGGCACTTAGAGGGGATTGAGGGCCTCGCGATCGACTGGAAATGTTCGATACCAAAGGGATCAAGTGAGGCATCTTTCAAGTGTGGGAGTACAAGGCATTCTTTGCAGCAAGATGGAAACATGCCTCAGTTTGAAGAGGCATTGGTGGGGCGAACCCAGGAAGGAGAGATGACTGATGGCATTGGTTTCTGGATAGCAGCAGAGAGGTGGTTGTCATGGAAGGGGGACTGTTACATTGAGGATATTAAACAATAGAAATCCTCATTAGTTAGATGAGAAAAGTCAGCCCAAATGGGGGCAGACTAATATAGAATTTGGAGAGTGGGACTGGATATCATAAGTATGTTTTGACATATTTCAAAAGGGATGTTCTCATTTTTGATAAATAATTCATTTAATTGTGTTTAGCCTAGATGTAGATGGACATAGGGTAAGTGTTGCTGTATAGGTAGTACTTTATAATCACAAATAGTTATTTGCAATGGTTTAGTGCTGTATATATACAGAATTGAAAATCATTGGTTTTGGGCTCTCTATTACCAGCCTCATAACGAGTTTGGCGGAAACCCTTAAATGAGGCGGTAACGCTATTACCACCGCATTTAAGGGTCTGCCAAATCACGGGTTTGGCAGGATTTACCCCCAGCTGTAAGCTGGGGTTAAATCCACTTCAAATTTGCTGATTTTCAGTGCAATTACCATGCCGTAATACCACCGATGGTAGTCTCACCAAAAATCCCCCATTGGGCCCAATGGGGAATGGGGAATTACCGGGGTTTGGCGGTAACGCTATTAGCCCTGGAAATACCGCTGGGATACCGCCCCACTCTTGATGAGGCCCTATGTCTTTTATATGTGACCTACTGTTAAGCTGTGCGTCCCATGGATGATGCGTACCTGTTTCACCAGGGGTCTTGCGTACTGGGGTAGCCAGGTCGTGGTAGGCGTGGGCTGGCAGCAGGCAACGAAGTCAACTCAGCGAAGCAATGTGGTGCAAAGAACCGACCCCGGATCCGTCCTGAAAACACAGGATTGAACAGGGGCCAGCTCCTAATGCCACGGATGACTCTTCCCCTATATTAATGTGGCGCCAGAACAGTGCAAGCACTGGTAGGGAAGGTCGTAGATGTTATCTGGCAAACGGTGAGTAGAATGTCCAAGTCAGCAATGCAGGTAGGTTGATGGCCGGAAGCGGATTGTCCAAGACAGCAATGTAGGTAAATTGGAAGGGGTTCTTCACAGTAGCAGGCAGGTGAGAACCAGGGCCACCGGTACCCAAGCAAGAAAGCAGGCAAGGAACAGGAGGGGGAAAGAAAATAGTAGGAAGGGTCTGGAAGGGAGGCCAGGAGGAAACAGGACCGGGCAGGACAAGCGGGCAAGGAACCAGGAGGAAGGAAGCAGGAAGGCAGGGACAGGACAAGACCCAGCACAAGGAGGGGCAGAGCAGGAACCCAACCCCAGAACCAGGCACCAGGACAGGGATCAAGGAGCAGTAACAAAGGTCGTAGGAGAGCGCAGCAGAAGGAAAACCAAACCACGTTGAGACGCAGTGATTACCTGGGCTGGATAGCTAAAGTAGCGATCCGGCATGAAAGAGAGGCTTGGCGTGCAAGGCGGAAGCGCATGCGCGAACGGGTGCTGCCGCGAGAATGAGGTTTGGAACACAAGCTCGTTCTACGTGGTTGCGCCGATGGAACCCGTGCCCTGCTCTGATTTGGACAGAAGGTATCTGCCAAGAAAGAGAGCCCAGAAAGGTGCACCTTCCCCACAACCTGATGCGGGGATACAGCTGCCATGAATGAGCCCGCCCCCTAGGACCACGCTGTCGCCCTGCACAGGTAGGTGTATTAACACTATGCTACCCTCCAGAAAGACCAGGGGCACCCGGTTAACAGGGATTCCGAAGAAAAAAACTCCAGTACCAGACAAGGAACATGTACATTCCCACAGGGTTCCCAAGTACAATCACAAGTACAATCCCTTCCATTACACCAAAACTGGAGTTTACCCCGAAAGTATCGGGAGTCACAGATCTCTTGCACCTCGAATTCCGGGGTTCCCCCAACATCAATAGCAGCAGGTCGGGAGTGGGAACGTCCATAGGGATCTGACCAAAATGGTCTTAACAGGTATATGTGAAAAACGGGGTGAATCCGCCAGGACTGAGGTAGACCTAACTTGAACGCCACAGCGGAGATCCGTCTGATCACCCGAAAAAGCCCAAGAAAACGAGGTGAAAGCTTAGTTGGGAGATTGTGTACTGGTACATTCTTGGAAGAGACCCATACCATATCCCCAACCTGGAATGCAGGCTCAAGACTCCGTCTATTATCAGCCTGTGTTTTCATGTTCTCACGTGCCTTAGGAAGGGCACCAGTGGCCTCGACCTGATTCCTCCGGATGTCTGCAACCATCTGATACACAGAAGGAACTGTGCTGGAAAGAACAGGCTGGAAGGGTATCAACTTAGGATGAAGGCCTGAGGAACAAAAGAAAGGACTCATTCCGGTGGCAGAGTGTACAGAGTTGTTATAGGCCACTTCCGCCAGGTCCAGATGTTCAGCCCAGGTCGATTGGGAAGCATTGAAAAAGCATCGTAAGTATTGTTCCAAAGTTTGATTGGTCCATTCTGTCAGGCCGTTGGATTGTGGATGATAGCCAGAACTGAGAGCACGCTGAATACCCAAATGGTGACAAAGTTGCTTCCAAAAGACAGAAATGAACTGGGATCCACGGTCAGAAATGATATTCTCAGGAAGCCCATGCGGGCGATAAATAGAATGTAGAAAAGCATGGGCCACGCAACCGGCTGAGGGAACCTTCTGGAAGGGAATAAAGTGGGCCAATTTAGAAAAACAGTCAATGACCACCATGATGCAAGTATAACCTTCAGAAGGAGGAAGTTCCACTATAAAATCCGTAGCAATAGTATGCCAAGGATAAGGTGGAGTCTCGGTTGGTTGTAGGAGTCCAAGAGGTTTTCTTTGCGAAACCTTGATCTGGGCACACACAGGGCAACATTCCACATACTCCCTGGTCTGCTTAGCCCATCCTGGCCACCAGAACTGTCGGGAAACCAGTTCCTGAGTGGACCGAATGCCACGATATCTCCCAATCTTGGAATCATGTAGACCTTGTAAGACAGCAGTTCGAAGGACCTCAGTTGGAATGTACAATTGGTTGTGAAAAAAGAGCAAGCCGTCGCTTTCCCTTACTTGTGGACGTTGCAACAACAAGGAATGGCTGGGATCCGCTAAAGTGTCCTGTAAAATGGTATCCAGGCACTGAGAGGTTACCAACAAGAAATGTGTTGAAGCAAGTAAAGACTGGTCTTGGCGATCTTGTTCGATGTTGTTCCCCAAAGAGCGAGAAAGAGCATCAGCCTTCGAGTTACGTGATTGAGGAATGTAGGTAATGGTGAAATCATACTGGGAGAAAAACTAAGCCCAGCGAGCCAAACGAGAAGTACGACACTGTAATGAATGCAGATATTGCAAATTCCGGTGATCAATGCGTACCTCCACAGGAAATCCTCCTCCCAGTAGATGGTGGCTCAATTCCTCAAATGCAGCCTTTATGGCCAGGAGCTCCTTTTCAATGAAGGCATAATTCCATTCACTGGATGTTAGCTTCTGTGAGTAATAGGCAACAGGAAATTCTGTCTTAGACTGAGGGTCTTCTTGAAGTACAACAGCTCCAACGGCAAAGTCTGATGCGTCTGCCTCTACAATGAACGGTCTGTTCTCATCGGGATGATGCAAAATCGGGGAAGTGCTGAAGGCCTCCTAGAGTTGTTCGAAAGCACTGGTCGCTGCAAGATTCCATACAAATGGTGTCTTACTGCTCGTCAGATTGGACAAAGCGGTGGTCAAGTGTGAGAAGCAGGGTATAAAGCGTCGGTAAAAGTTAGCGAACCCCAAAAATCACTGAAGGGACTTCAAATCATGAGGCTGTCTCCGCTCCTGGATGGCCCGCATCTTGGCTGGATCCATGTGTATACCGGACTCACTGATGGCATACCCAAGAAATTCAATGCTCCCCTGATGAAAAAGACATTTCTCGGCCTTGGCATATGAATGGTTTTGATGTAATCGACCAAGAACCTCCTTCACATGACATATATGCTCCTTTCTTTCCTTGGAAAATATCAGTATATCATCGAGATATACCCATACAAACACTCCAATCAAATCCGAGAAAATGTCATCCATGAAACGTTGGAAAACGGCCGGGGTGTTGCACAGCCCAAACGGCATTACACGTTATTCAAAGTGCCCTGCTGGAGTCTTAAAGGCCGTTTTCCATTTGTCACCGGCTTTGATCCGTACTAAATGGCATGCCCCTCACAGATCCAACTTCGAAAATACACGGCATTGCACAAGGATTCCATGATGTTACGTTTCAAGGGCAGCGGATATCGATCTTTCCATCTGATGTCATTCAATTGCCTATAATCCACACAGGGCTGTAAGGTGCCCTCCTTCTTTTTCACGAGGAATAATGGGAATCCCGCAGGTGACTTGGAAGGTGTTATATATCCCTTACAAAGACAGTCGTCCAGGTATTCCTGTAAAACCTCTCTTTCGTGGGGAGACAAGGAATACAATTTGCCATGTGGAATTACAGCATCAGGCAGTAGATCTATGGCACAATCGAAGGCTCTGTGAGGTGGCAAGGGAATGGTACCAGGTTCAGATAAGACATCTTGGTAACCATCATATTCAGATGGCACAGAAGACAAGGAACATACTCGGAGGGTACCCACTCCTTCCGTCTGAGTAGCAATCATAGAAGATCTAATAACAGGCCCGGAGGAACAACACTCCTGACCACAATGGTCTGAAGTGAAAGTCATGGTACGGGACGCCCAATTGACGATGGTATTGTGATGTTACAACCATGGTAAACTCAGGATTATTGGGTAGGAAGGTGACTTAATCACATCAAGAGAGGCCAATTCACGGTGTTCCGCAATCTGAAGTTGTAGGATCCCAGTATGTTGACGAACAAGACCGGAGGCCAAAGGAGATTGATTACCTCCACCAGGGTGGCACAGCTCTTATCAAACAAGGGTGTTCCATTCCTGCAGGCAAATTCGAAGTCTACATAATTGCCTGAGGCCCCACAATCCAAAAGACCCAACACAGTAACTGACTTGTCTTGCCAGGTAACCACGATCCAAAAGGCCATGAGGGCTACTGGTTGCATGGGTGGAAGAGTTGTCACAGGACCTGGAAGGACTGAAAAGGACAAAGGGCCTGTCACTGCCTTCCCCAAACATGACAGGCCTATTAGTTTTCTTACTTCCTGAGTGGTCGCAAAGGACAGGTACCAAGAAAATGTCCAGTGGCACCACAATATAAACAAAGACGAAGATCCCTCCTGCGTTTCCTCTCAGCCTCTGATAATGGTCCTCTAAGTGCCCCTAACTGCATAGGTTCGGGACACATCTCCAGACTGCTTGATACTCCACCTGATTGAGGAAGAGACGTGGGAAAGACCCGCTCCAGCTGACGTCTTTCGCCTCTTCGTTCAGCCAAATGATGATCAATCCGTAGGACTTGCTCCTGAAGTGACTGCAGAGTATCTGGTTCAGGAATGTGAAGTAATTTGTCCTTGTATTCCTCTCTCAGGCCTCGCCTGAACAAAGTCTTTTGAGTCACTTCGGGCCATCGCGAATCGGTTGCCAGTTGACGGAATCGGCTGATATAAGTGATTATATCACTAGATCCTTGTTTAAGTCCACCAACTGATTCTGTGCAGTGGCCGCCAAATTGGGGACTGAAACACCTCCTGAAATGCCTTTTCAAAGGCCACAAAATCACTAAGAATGGGACTGTTAGCAGATACCAAAGGAGCAGCCCATGCCAGTGCGTTCCCAGTCAGGTTCCCTAAGATGTAGCCAATCTTAGCCTTTTGTTGAGTGAAATGCGATGGCCGGAACAAGAAGTGTATCCTACAGTGGTTACAAAATTCAGCCACTCGTCTAGGATCTCCATCAAACTTCATGGGTACTGTTTGTGCCATGGGTGCCTCCACTTGGGGATTGGTATTAGTCCCTTGCACAACCATCTGACGTAGATTAAGATTCTCCTGCTGTAATGTCGCCATCTCAGCCCTTAATGCTCTGATCTCATCTCGAAGATCCTGAGATTCTTCCATCTCAGTATCGGAACTGGAAGTAAGGCGTCTCAATCTGTTAAGCTGTGTGCCTGTGGACGATGCGTACCTGTTTCTCCAGGGGTCTTGCGTACTGGGGTAGCCAGGTTGTGATAGGCGTGGGCTGGCAGCAGGCGACAAAGTCAACTGAGCGAAGCAATGTGATGCAAAGAACCGACCCCGGATCTGTCCTGAAAACACAGGATTGAACAGGGGCCAGCTCCTGACACCATGGATGACTCTTCCCCTATATTAACGTGGCGCCAGAACAGTGATAGCACTGGTAGGGAAGGTCATAGATGTTATCTGGCAAACAGTGAGTAGAATGTCCAAGTCAGCAATGCAGGTAGGTTGATGGCTAGTAAGCGGATTGTCCAGGACAGCAATGCAGGTAGGTTGGTAGCCAGTAAACAGAATGTCCAAGACAGCAATGCAGGTAACGTGGAAGGGTTTCTTCACAGTACCAGGCAGGTGAGAACCAGGGCCACCAGTACCCAAGCAAGAAAGCAGGCATGGAACAGGCAAGACCGGAGGGGGAAAGAAAATAGTAGGAAGGGTCTGGAAGGGAGGCCAGGAGGAATACAGGACTGGGCAGGACAAGCGGGCAAGGAGCCAGGAGGAAGGAAGCAGGAAAGCAGGGACAGGACAAGACCCAGCACAAGGAGGGGCAAAGCAGGAACCCAATCCCAGGACCAGGCACCAGGACCGGGATCAAGGAGCAGCAACAAAGGTCATAGGAGAGCGCAGCGGAAGGAAAACCAAACCGCGTTGAGACACAGTGATTACCTGGGCTGGATGGCTTTAGTAGCGATCCGGCATGAAAGAGAGGCTTGGAGTGCAAGGCGGAAGCACATGCGCGAACGGGTGCTGCCTCAAGAATGAGGCTTGGAACACAAGCTCGTTCTATGTGGTTGCGCGATGGCACCCGTGCCCTGCTCTGATTTGGACAGAAGGTATCCGCCAAGAAAGAGAGCCCAGAAAGGTGCACCTTCCCCACAACCTGAGGCGGGGATCCATGGGCCATGCATGAGCCCGCCCCCTAGGACCCTGCTGTCGCCCTGCACAGGTAGGTGTATTAACACCTTTTTTTTTAATTCTTTATTTTAATTTTAGTAATTAGAACAGGACTGAACAATAAATCACAAAGTATCATAACACAGCATAAAGGATATAAACATGTAGGAATAGAAAAAGAAAGAAAAAAAAAATTAAAAAATAAATAAATAAAAAAAAACCCTTAAATATACAATTTAACAATGAACTAGTACCTACTCAAAAAAGCTCCCCAGACCTTCGTATATAAACTCAATTTTCCCATTTTTCTGTATATAAATTTCTCAATATTCGCTAAGCAGTTCATTTCTGTAATCCAATCCTCCAATATTGGTGAGACACACGATTTCCAGCTCCTCAAAATCATTTTTTTGCAAATAGAAGCACCTCTGAACAAAAATTTCTTTTCCGATAGTGAAAGGTCGTCAAGTAAATCATCGCAGCCTAGCACCATAGTCTTAAAATCCAAGTCAACATTTTGGTTCAGAACCCCAAGACAAATAATACAAAACTCATGCCAAAAACCACAAACCCTCACACAGTCCCACAGTAAATTTTCCATACTGCCTTTCTCACTCCAGCAACACCAACAAACATCAGAATCAGACAAACCTCTATTTTTAAGCCTTTCCGGGCTCCAAAAAACTCTATTGAGAATTTTAATTTGTCTCGAACGTTCAGTCAAACTTATCGAACAAAGCTTCACATTCGTACACATCACTCTTCTGCTCCATTCATTAAGTAATTCAGTATTCTCCTTATAATTCAATACAATTCGATGATAAACCCTACTCGCAAGTGATTGAACGCCAGTAGTGAAAGGTTCAACATTCGCATCCCCGTCACAATGCACTTCACCAATACATCTCTTCAATTTCCTGAAGTCCGAGATAGAAACATTTTCAACAGTAAAAGTAGCACTTAACTCAGCAAAGTCAATCCATTTTCCATTTTTAAAAACATCACTAATCCATTGAATTCCGCCAAGAAAACACTCAGGCCAAAACAACAACTTGCCATTGTCCGTTATAGCTTTATTCAACCACGGAGATGCATCAGGCGATTTCAGAGAAACCGAGCCACACATATCATAGATATTCTTCCAAACATCTCTTAGAAACTCCATCAAGGGGCATGTACTACCATGTTTGCAAACAGTTGTGAATATCGCACTTGGGGCGAGTGTGCCCATCACACTTGCCTCTGCCATCGCCCACACACTAGGAGAATCCTTCAAAAAAGGAAGAAAAAATTGGCACGAGAAGGCCAAATGATATGCCTTAAAATTTGGGACACCTAGTCCCCCCTTCTCAACCGGAAGCTGGAGTTTCCAAAGCTTCAGTCTTGGCTGTTTCTCATCCCAAAGAAAGGACTGGAGAGTGGTATCAATCAACTTCCAAAAAGATTGACCAATTTTCAGGGGAAGGATACTCAGAATATAATTAATTTTTGGTGCAGCATTCATCTTTAGCGCATTTACCTTACTCCACAGAGATACATGCAATACCGACCACCTTTGGACGTTCAATTTCAGTTCCTTACAAACCATACCCATGTTCTCTTCAACCATATCACTGACATCCGGAGTCGACCAAACCCCCAAGTACTTCAGTTTTTTAACACCTACGGGAACCAGGAACACCTTGGATATCGGCAGAGGCTTGTTCATCAATTGACTTCAGCTTTTCATAATAGAGCACATTCATCTCAAAGAGAATAAAAAAATAAATAAACAGGCTACTGGGCTCTTGTTTTGAGTGCAATCCAGGAGTGTATCTATGGGCACTATTACCAGGTGGGAAACGCTACAAAGCACGGAGATTGGCCAAGTTTATGTTTGTACTGGCCAAAAGAAGAGTAGCCATAGCGTGGAAAAAGCCCCAAGGGCCATCCTTGAGACAATGGATGGAAGATATTCGTAGATGGGGGCTGGCGGAAAGGGAAGTCCTGAACAGGACCTGGGACCCCGGGCTGGAGGAAGGGGTGGAGGTGGATTGGAGCCAACTGTTAAATGAGCTGTGTTCTTCAGCAGATTTGAAGCCTCCATGAGGGTGAAAAAGGCAGGGTTGGGGGAAAGTGGAGGCATCCGAAGGGAAGAAGGTGGGGGGTACAACAGTATATTAAGGGGACGTAGGTGAAGTTGGAGGTAAGGGGACTTGAGCCAACATGATTGCGTTTCTGGCAACTTGCAGGCCCTGGAACGTATATCATGAGTAGATAATGGTTTATATCTGTTTAGGACTGCCGCATGCCTTCACCAGGGGATTGGGTGCATGTGGGTAGCCTGGGGGAAGGGGTCGGGGTAAAAAACAGTAAATAGTTGTCAATGCTATATGAGGTGATTGCCTTTGATACAGTCCATGCCTGTTTGCTTCATGTTATAAAACTATGTTAATAAAAAGAAGTTTAACAAAAAGAGCATTTAGATAATCAGACAGAGGCGTAGCGTGCTAGAGATCACCATTTTTTAAGTGGAGAGTGACCCAGAAATGGTGTTAGTATGTTAGTAAATGGGTCGGACAATTAAGTTCAGTGAGTTAGCATAATGGAGGGTAAGGTTTAGGAACCGTTTCAACAAGCCAAGGGGAGGTAGGAGACCAGAGGTGGCCTGACAATAGGGCGGGAACAATTCTTCCACACTACATTGAAACCCCAGGCCTAACACTGACCGACTGTTCAGTAGTGCAGTGGAACGAGAGGTCTGATAGTTCACACAGGGGTGGAAAAGGATGGCTAATTTGTTCAGTGCAGACAGAGATAAGGATATAGAATCAAGGGTACCACAAGGACGGGCTAGATCAGGATTTGTGCATTATTGCTAGGCCATCACCCAGACAAGAAGTATGGTCAAATCTATGGATGGGGTAACCACTACGGAAAAGAGTATTAAGCATGGGGGTGGAGGAGGCTTTACGCCAGGATTCTGCAGGTTTCATTAAGTCGGGACGGTTATAGGTTTCGCGTTCAGAAAGAAAAAGTTGCTGATCAATATCTAAATCTTTACTCCCTCAAATCAAAAAGCTGTAGTCTCAGTTCACCAGGTAAAAGTCAACTTTGACCCTCCAGGAATCTATGAAACTACATTTTGATTTCAATAGAATAAAATGCTAGCTTCCTGTAAATATAAACCTCCCCGTATAAAAGCCAACTATCCTGGTGTCATGGGGGAATAATAAGTCACTCAACCTTTGGGGGACACCCTCTACAAGAGAGAATTATTATTAGAACACCCCAAAATAGTTACAGCAAAATATGTCCCTTTTCTCCTAATTCCATCATTATGGTTTGCCCCACCATATTAACAAGGTTGCCGGGGTCCTGTTTATCTGCCCTAGCAGTTATCCACAAGGGGCTAGCTCTCTAGAGGTCTGCAAGGACTACATAACCCATAATGCAGACTGCTTTGATGTGTCGTTTTGTAGATGTGACCTGTGGAAAAAAAATCTTCCGATCTTCCCACAGAGTATAGTGGCAGAGCTGGAAGCAGTAGCTGGTCACCTGGAGATGAAGATGCTCATGGCAATTCAACCACATCTTTCGGGGGTCCATCCAGACCTGCCTAGATTTGAAAATAAAAAACCCTGTGATTTATGATACGCAATGCCGCCCACCTGCCAGCCCACATGTTGAAAAAACCTCAAAGGCAGGCTGGATGAGATACACCATGTGCTTGCCATGTGCACAATCAGACTCCTCCTTGTCTCATTACACTTCTAAGGTCCCCAGTGTTTGCCCCCATTCTCCATGGCCTGATAAACAGCATCTAGGAAATGAACAAGCATACCTCTTCAAATTTTGCCAAAGGTGCAGATTGCAGTATTTTGCTACAAACCATACCAAATATCATCCATGCATAAAGAAAAATACATTGCAAAATCTTTTCATATCAAAGATATGTTTTACAAATATGTTTGTTTACTATTTAGTCATGCCCCCAAAACATTGCCTTTTAAATCCACTGGCTTTCATGTGTGCTGCTTTAATGCCGTGACCCTCTGCCCTGAACGCTCTGCCATACGGAGCTCCTGTGAGCACTTGTGATGATAATGTTGTTACCAAACTCAAACGGTGGTCTTTTGACAGAACAAAAGCATGGGGCCATCATTGCCTTTAACTTGCGGGCCACACCCGCACGGAAGCCAGTTTGCAGATGTGTATCATTGCCCCTCTTTACCTTGAACACCTAGAGGTTTCACTCCTTCCCTGGAGACCCAGAGGAGAGCGTTAAAGCCCGGACACACAGGACTAGTCCCAGACGGTAGTCGGGTCTGGTCCATCCTCTAGGGCAACACACCCAAGAAAACAAATGCTCAGCCAGTAAATGACAGTTTTCTTCCTGTGGGCCATCCGCCTCCCTGATCAGTAGCACATGTTCTTGCAGCGTGACTGGATTTGCGTGCGTAGGCCTGAAACTCACGGCGGACATTTGTGCTGTGGGAGGCCAGCTGGCCAACGAAGAGCAGGCCACCACCTGCCCTTCAGCTTTCAGGATCGCAGACGGGAGGCCAGAGCAATGGTGTCTGTGACGTTTTGAGTTGTTGACGTGCATGTGCGATCCTCGTTGTGGCCCGCGCATGCGCGTTCTAATATAGACGGTCCGTGCGGCAGTTGCCGCCGGGACGTTGGAAAGCATAGACGTACGTGCAGTCAGCTCATGAGTGTGTGCATGCATGTATGTTAGTACGGGGCGGCCCGAGGCGTGGGTAAGCCCATCACATTGACGACGAGGACGGGTGTGAAAAGGGGGATATTCCGACACGCTTGAGCGTGTCAACGGTACATTTCTTCCTCGAACACGCCATGGACCCGACACGAGTGATGGCAGCCATTTGCCATTTTCACTCATGAGGCAGTAGCGGCCCGCACGGGTGCTCGTGCGCTGCCATGTGTTGAAGAACTTCCAAATCGTCAATTTTTGGAACCCCTTCTTCAGACCACGTTCTGGTGCTTGTGGCAGGTGCCAAGGCTGAGGCACACCAGGACATTTTTCAAGGTATGTGTATGTCCGTATAAAGTCAGGTTTGCGGCCTCCGGGACAGTGGGAAGTGCCTGTGCGGCCTGTGAAAACATGGCGGACAGCGACGAAGAAGCAACTGCGCCACCCACAGTGAGGCGTCGGCAACAGAGCTCTCTGCTCCCAATGCAAGAGTTTGACATCTCCGGCCCACCCTCGAAACTCGGCCCGAAATGGCTCTTGTGGATCAAGAAGTTAGATATGCATTTCACAGCCACCGGAGAGACCGATGACGAAGCGAAAAGGGCCACTCTACTATATTCAGCAGGCATAGACGTTCTACGCATTTATGAGTCCCTGAACTTGCAGGTGGTGAAGTATGCGGCTGTCAAAACGGCGCTCCAGAACTATTTCATTCCGCTATCTAATGTTCACTTTGAGGGGTTTCTCTTTTGCGGAGAGAAGCAGCATGAGGACGAATCTCTCGACAAGTTTTGCACACGTCTGCGACAGATGGCAAGCACCTGCAGGTGGGACAATGAGGACAGGTGGGACAATGAGGACAACATGATCTGCAACCAAGTAATACAAGGGTGCAGCTCTGGCAAGCTTCGCAGGCAGATTCTGCGGGAACCAGGTATGACTGTAGCCCAAATATTGGACAGTGGCCGGGTGTAAGAGCTAGCCGAGACGAGGGGTGCAAAGATGGACGCAGCTGTGCGCTCAGGCAAATGTGAAGAAGCGTTTGCAGTGGGGAGACAGGCCCCGTCTAAATTACGATGGAGCCAGAAGCGCCAGGAGGCGGCCCCTGCGCAGGGGAGTGCGGCCATATGTCAATACTGTGGCTATGATTTGCCCCACTCCGAGGACTGTCCGGCCAAGACGTGAGTATGTGGAAGGTGCAACAATCCTGGTCACTATGCCCGAATGTGTAGCGCAGCCGTCCCGGTGACCACGCACAGGGGGCCAGCAAGGGCCAGTGGAGGTGGCTTTCAGAGACAACGCAGCATCGCCACGCTGGAGCAGGACACTCAAAGACTTAACATCGCTGAGCCAGAAGAGGAAGAAGAGATTTTTTTCATTTCCAATCTTGCGACAGGGGCAAAGAAAAGGCGTCAACCGACGTGCATCGTGGACATTCAGGGTGCCCCCACCCAGGTTCTGATTGACACTCTGTGGGCGTACTTGCCATTGACCACTACAAGGCCATCCCGGGGCCGCCCACATTGGATATGTCCAAAGCCAAGATATTTACTTTTGGTGGTGACACACCGCTGCCCATTCAAGGTGTGTTCGTGGCACCGGTGACTCGGGTGGACAAAACCATTAAAGTAAGATTTTTCATCACTGACGTCAGCCCCCCACTCACTCCTAAGCTGTACTGCGTCGAAGGCGCTAGACCTTGTGCATTTTGCCCTCGAAGTGTATCAGGTGGACACAGACCGGCTCCTGGACAGGTTCTCCAATATCTTTCAAAGGGTGGGCAAATTAAAGGCTCCCCCAGTGCGATTGCACATCGACGACACTATGCGGCCCACCGCCCTAAAGTATCAAACAATTCCATTCCATTTTAGGGCGCAGGTCGAGAAGGAACTGCAATTGCTCGTGGAAATGGACATCATTGAAAGGGTTGAGGGGCCAACGCCCTGGGTATCGCCTATTGTGGTGGCGCACAAGCCCAAACAGCCAGGTGCCGTCCGCATCTGCGTGGACATGCGTTTCCCGAATGCCACCATCAAACGGGAGAGGCACATTACACCCACGTTGGATGACATTGTGGGAGAGCTGCAAGGGGCAAGGGTGTTCTCGAAGTTGGATCTGAGGTCGGGGTATCACCAGCTAGAGCTCCACCCAGACTCAAGATACATTACGACTTTTACTACCCATGAAGACCTCTATCAATTTAAACGCTTTAGTTTTGGCATTTCGTCCGCGGCGAAGGTCTTTCAAAATGCAATCAGGGGAGCGTTGGCCGGCCTCAAAGCAGTACTCAGTATGAGTGATGACATTTTGGTCTTTGCCGAATCCCAGGCCGAGCATGTGAAGAGACTGGAATCAACGTTGCAGAGGCTTAGAGATCTGGTGTCATGATCTCTGCTTCCAAAAGGTCAGGACTTACCCAACTCCCTTGGAAGCAGACCCATAACCCAGGTTCCGAGTGCCAACCAGTCCCAATTGGGACCTTTTGGACCCTGTCCTGGCGCCAGTGGCACCAGGCTCATAAATATGCCCAGTCCCAGCGCTGGAAGCGCCGGGCTCATAATGCTTGGGTGGACTTACCTGCAGCAGACCATGCTGCTTACTTACCTGCCAGTTGAGCCTCCAATCCTCTTCTGTTTGGGACTACTTTTCCTGTTGGGTGGGGCAGGAGCCACTCCCTAGGTTCAGAACACTGGAACTCTTCTGGAAAGCAGGAACTCTTTTCTTACCTAGGCGAGGCTGTGGAAGGAGACACCTAAGCACTACAGGAGGCTATTTAAACCACACCCGATGGATGAATCTTGCTTTGCGTTATTCTGCATCCTCTGCAGCAGAACGCTCATCGTGTCTTCTGCATCTGATCCTGGGCCTAAGGGAAAAAGGCTTACCATCCTGAATCCAGTCTTCAGCAACACCTATAAAGACAAGAAAGAACAGGTTAGCATTACGGTCTTCAGTGACAGCGCTTCTCTTACCTGGTCCATCGGCTGTCACCAACGCCTCGCGCTGCATTCCGGCATCTGAAAGACAAAGGCTTACCTACTCTTCACGTGCTCCGGAGGTCTTCGCACTGCATTCCGGCATCTGAAAGACAAAAGCTTACCAACTCTTCGCACGCTCCGGAGGCCTTCGGCGCTGCATCCCGCATCTGAAAGACAAAAGAAGGTGCGTTTAAAGACATTGGGTAAATTTATTACTCACGTGCCAGTACTCCTTCCCACGCCGAACCCAGTGGGTATTCCGGCACCCTTCAGCAGCCCCGAACTTGTACCTGCAAGATAAAAGGACAGTTAGTGCGCATCGTGAAGCAGGCAACAAGCGCTTACTTACGTGCTTCCAGGCGCTTCTTTTCCTCACACGGGTTCCATCCTCAACTCACTTCAGCCCGTCATCCGCCATCGCCGGAACCCTGCAAAACAAGAGACATCATTACAAAAGACTTTTAAAGACATTTGAAATACTCGGAATTTACCGTTCGTGCAGTAAACGACGGACAGCAGTCCTCTGAGGTCAAGAGGCCTGCACCCTTAGCCAGTGAAGAAACTGGTTACGGCACCCTGCCCCGAGGCAGATGGAGAGCTCGGCGTTCACTTACCTAAGGTGAGAGCGTTAACCTTTGGGGTTCTACAGGAGAAGAGAAGGGGAAGAAGAGAGAGACACCCAATAACCCCAGTTCATTAATCCCATATTTTCTATCTGCAGACATCTTACTCTTCGAGTCAGACATACAGTGCACAGAGGTCCAGCCCAAAGAGCCAACCGTGTGTTACACATCACCTTTGAAGATACGGTATTCGCCCAGTCAAGACCGGCGCCTCTGCGGGAATCAGGTGAGCGTTACAGAACGCAAAGCCTACCGCAAAACTCCCGCCCAGGCACTATGGAAACCTCGGATACCGACCAGCTAGCCCAGTTACTTGGGGAACTAAGAGCAGAAGTGAATGCAGCCCTTCAGGAAACGAACGCTCTAAGAAGGGAACTGATTATTTCCAAGGAGCGAACAGACGATCTCGCTAGACAATTGCTACAGTCACAAGCCGGACAGACCCCATTACCCGCATCAGGGGCAAATCTTCCTTCAACATCCTCTATGAATCCAGTGCAAATCAACCTACCTGGGAATGTACCTCTGGCTCCGCCCGAACGATTTTCTGGTGACCCAAAGAGGTTTGCAGTATTTATTAATCAGTGCCGGTTGCATTTCTTATGCCGGCCAGCAGCCTTTCCAACTGATCAAGCTAAAGTAGCTTTCGTGCTTTCGTACCTTAGTGGCAATGCGGCAGACTGGTCGATCCCTCTAGTTAATCAAGATGATCCGGTTCTCCATGATTTTCAAGCTTTTCAGCTCAGTATGGAAAAACTGTTCGCAAGACATTCACAGGGGCAGGCCTTGGACAATGAGCTTCTTTTGTTGCGACAGGGTAATCAAGACCGTTTGGCTTATATTGCGTCTTTCAACAGACGGATAGTGGAAACTCAATGGCCTGAGGACAAAAGGATTACGCTGTTTTATAGAGGTCTACGTGGAGAGCTCAAAGATGTGTTAGCCCAAGTAGTGAATCCCCCGCAAGACTGTTCGGACTATATAGACTTAGTCGTTCAAATAGATCACAGACTGCAGAACAGGAAGGCCGATCGTTCCAAGTTTGATGCTCGAGTATTTTCCAAACCACCAACTCCTTCCAAAGGAGTAGACTCCGGGGAACCCATGCAAATAGGGGGCCTGAAAGGACCACTAACACAAAAGGAGCGGGAAAGGAGAAAACAGTTGCAATTATGCCTCTATTGCGGAAACTCAGGGCACTTTCTTCGAGACTGTCCGGTGAAACCAGCCAAGAAGGCAGTAGGAGCTGCAGTTACCAAGGTCACAAACTCTGAGCAGGGAAACGACCTCGCCCGACAAGAATAGAGGTCCTCTTGCCGAGCGTTAAAACCAGTTCCGTGACCTCGCATTTCGTGATACCTATGGTCCTCATTAACCCTGATCATCCGGATCGATTACATGCGTTTGAAGCTTACGTCGACAGCGGTGCCATGGGCAATTATGTGGATCATGAAATGGTTTTGAGGATGAATCTAACTCTTTGTCCCAAGGCTGTACAGGACGTCATTACTACGGTGGATGGTACGGAGATAGCCTCCGGACCAGTAACGCATACCACTCAAGAAGTGACGCTAGTAAGTCAAGATGGACACCATGAGAAGATCGTGTTCGATGTGATCAAGGCCCCTCAGTTCCAGATTATTCTAGGAATACCTTGGTTAGAGAAACACAATCCTCAGATCGATTGGCGAGCAAGAACGGTTCAGGTTCCAGAATGTGTCTCTACTTGTCACCCTCCACCTGGTGTTGCACTGGCAGCAATTTCTTCGGAGACTCCCCAGTTACCTCCCGAATACCTAGAATTCCAGGATGTTTTCCGGAAGGATCAGGCTAACTCTCTACCTCCTCATAGGTCTTATGACTGCCAGATAGACCTGATACCTGGATCTACTCCTCCTTGTAGTAGAATTTATGCCCTCACCGAGCCTGAGAACCTTCACCTCCGACAATACCTGGATCAATACCTAGCGAATGGGTTTATTCGTCCTTCCAAGTCCCCTGCTTCTTCAGCTTTGTTCTTCGTTCCAAAAAAAGAAGGGGACCTTAGAACTTGTATAGATTATCGTGCCCTGAACCAGATCACCGTTAAGAATAGATATCCGTTACCTTTGATCCCTGAACTCTTGGACCAAGTCAGAAAAGCATGCATATATACAAAGCTGGATCTTAGAGGAGTCTACCACTTGGTACGAGTAAAAGAGGGCGATGAATGGAAGACGGCCTTCCGCACCAAGTATGGGCTATTTGAATATCAGGTCATGCCCTTCGGATTTTGCAATGCCCCGGCCGCCTTTCAATATTTTATGAACAATGTCCTCAGAGAGCTCATAGATGTGTGTGTTGTTGTTTACATTGACGACATCCTCGTTTATTCTTCATCGGAATCTGAACATCGAAAACACGTGAAAATGGTCCTCGAGAGATTGCGTCAACACAAACTTTTCGCCAAGTTGGAAAAATGTGTTTTCAACGTGACTGAAGTTGAGTTCTTGGGATTCATATTATCACCTAGCGGAGTGCGTATGGATTCAAAGAAGGTCGAT
Source organism: Ambystoma mexicanum (assembly GCF_040938575.1). Classification (NCBI taxonomy): domain Eukaryota; kingdom Metazoa; phylum Chordata; class Amphibia; order Caudata; family Ambystomatidae; genus Ambystoma; species Ambystoma mexicanum. The sequence continues at coordinate 1,072,078,837 of NC_090931.1, forward strand.
GCAATTCTCAAATGGCCATCACCATCCTCCGTAAAAGGTGTTCAAAGCATGTTAGGCTTCGCTAACTTTTACCGCAGGTTTATCCCCGAATTCTCTCGAATAGTCCAGCCCATCACCGCCTTGTTAAAGAAAAACAAACTTTGTGAATGGTCTACCGAGGCGGAGCAAGCTTTCCAGAATTTGAAGACTAAATTTATCTCTGCACCAATTTTAAAACATCCTCGCCCCGAACTCCCCTACATCGTTGAGACTGATGCTTCGAGCCTTGCCATGGGGGCAGTTCTATCACAAAAGGACCCAGTAACCAATCAGTTGCATCCCGTGGCATTTTGGTCCCGCAAATTCTCGCCTCCTGAAATCAATTACACTATTACTGATAAGGAACTTCTGGCTATCAAGTCTGCCTTTAAGGCTTGGCGGCATTATCTTCTGGGGGCCCGACACACCGTTACCGTGATTACGGATCACCGAAACCTGCAATATTTGAAAACCGCAAAAGCCCAATCCTCTAGACAACTCCGTTGGGCACTATTCTTTGCCGAGTTTGACTTCATAATTACCTACTGACCTGGTACAAAAAACGGTAAAGCTGATGCCCTTTCTCGGATGGGAGTGGAAGAACAGTTGATCAACCCTAAACCTGTACCTATCATTCTCGAACAAAGAATTCTGGGTGTAATCGCCACACAATCCATAGAGGAAGTTAAGGATAAAGTCAGGCAACTTGTAACTCCAGCAGACATACAGAATTGGCATCTGCAGGGAAAGGACTTTGCAGTGAAGGACAACTTATTGTATTTCCAAGAACGATTATACCTGCCCAGCACCGATTTACAGAAAAGGGTAATCTCTTGTTATCACGATTCCTTAATGGAAGGACATCCCGGTATGGCCAAAACCTCAGAAAAGATCAAGCGCTACTTCTGCTGGCCGTCTTGGAAAAAAGATATCAGAGACTTTATAATGTCCTGTGGAGTATGCGCCCAAAACAAGAGTCAAAAGGAAAAACCAGCCGGCCTCTTACGCCCTATTGACATCCCACCTCGCCCTTGGCATACGCTTTCTATGGACTTCATCACCGATCTACCTCCATGCTCCGGATACAATACGATCCTAGTAATCGTGGACTTATTCTCCAATATGGCGCATTTCATTCCACTCAAAGGCTTGCCAACAGCAACAACTCTGGCCCAAGAATTTCTCGAAAACATCGTCCGACTGCACGGTTTTCCTTCAGTTCTAATTTCGGATCGAGGTAGTCAATTCATTTCTCATTGTTGGCGAAGTTGCTGTCGGTCGGCTCAAATTGATGTGAGACTATCGACCAGTCACCACCCTCAAACCGACGGACAAACCGAGAGGACCAATCAAACTCTGGAACAGTATTTACGCTGCATGCTGCAACAAACTGAAAAAACTTGGAAAGATATCCTTTGGATAGCCGAATATGCCTACAATAACTCTGTCCACTCGGGAACTGGGAAAACCCCGTTTTTTCTTCTATACGGCAGTCACCCTCGAACCTCGGAGTTGGATCCACTCCAAGATCTTGGAACACCAGCAGTAGACTACCTGCATTCTACAATCACCCAAGCCTTTAAGGAAGCCGTTTCTCACCTTCAAAGGGCTAAGGAACAATACAAGAAAGGAGCAGATCAACATCGGAAGGAAGCCCCCCAATATCAAGTAGGAGATCAAGTCTGGTTATCCACCAAATATCCACCTCTAAAAGGACCACGCACATTCAACCCAAGATACCTTGGTCCCTATTCCATCACTACCATAGTAAACCCAGTAGCGGTCAAGTTGGACTTGCCCCCTCACATGAAGATACATCCGGTCTTCCACGTCTCTCTATTAAAACCCGTGCAACCTCAAACCCGACTAACTAAATCTCCAAAACCTATCCTAGTTGATGGAGAACTCGAGTTTGAAGTCAAAAGCATCCTGGACTCCAAGATCTCCAAATCTAAACTATTTTACCTAATTGACTGGAAAGGCTACGGCCCCCAAGAAAGATCCTGGGAACCTGCAGAATATGTCCACGCTCCTCGTCTAATCAAAAGATTCCATCGAGCATTTCCTGACAAACCCAAACCCCCAGAGAAGCCCGGTTTGGGAGGGGCCTTGAGGGGGGGTGCTGTCATGATCTCTGCTTCCAAAAGGTCAGGACTTACCCAACTCCCTTGGAAGCAGACCCATAACCCAGGTTCCGAGTGCCAACCAGTCCCAATTGGGACCTTTTGGACCCTGTCCTGGCGCCAGTGGCACCAGGCTAATAAATATGCCCAGTCCCAGCGCTGGAAGCGCCGGGCTCATAATGCTTGGGTGGACTTACCTGCAGCAGACCATGCTGCTTACTTACCTGCCAGTTGGGCCTCTTATCCTCTTCTGTTTGGGACTACTTTTCCTGTTGGGTGGGGCAGGAGCCACTCCCTAGGTTCAGAACACTGGAACTCTTCTGGAAAGCAGGAACTCTTTTCTTACCTAGGCGAGGCTGTGGAAGGAGATACCTAAGCACTACAGGAGGCTATTTAAACCACACCCGATGAATCTTGCTTTGCGTTATTCTGCATCCTCTGCAGCAGAACGCTCATCGTGTCTTCTGCATCTGATCCTGGGCCTAAGGGAAAAAGGCTTACCATCCTGAATCCAGTCTTCAGCAACACCTATAAAGACAAGAAAGAACAGGTTAGCATTACGGTCTTCAGTGACAGCGCTTCTCTTACCTGTCCATCGGCTGTCACCAACGCCTCGCGCTGCATTCCGGCATCTGAAAGACAAAGGCTTACCTACTCTTCACGTGCTCCGGAGGTCTTCACACTGCATTCCGGCATCTGAAAGACAAAAGCTTACCAACTCTTCGCACGCTCCGGAGGCCTTCGGCGCTGCATCCCGCATCTGAAAGACAAAAGAAGGTGCGTTTAAAGACATTGGGTAACTTTATTACTCACGTGCCAGTACTCCTTCCCACGCCGAACCCAGTGGGTATTCCGGCACCCTTCAGCAGCCCAAAACTTGTACCTGCAAGATAAAAGGACAGTTAGTGCGCATCGTGAAGCAGGCAACAAGCGCTTACTTACGTGCTTCCAGGCGCTTCTTTTCCTCACACGGGTTCCATCCTCAACTCACTTCAGCCCGTCATCCGCCATCGCCGGAACCCTGCAAAACAAGAGACATCATTACAAAAGACTTTTAAAGACATTTGAAATACTCAGAACTTACCGTTCGTGCACTAAACGACAGACAGCAGTCCTCTGAGGTCAAGAGGCCTGCACCCTTAGCCAGTGAAGAAACTGGTTACGGCACCCTGCCCCGAGGCAGATGGAGAGCTCGGCGTTCACTTACCTAAGGTGAGAGCGTTAACCTTTGGGGTTCTACAGGAGAAGAGAAGGGGAAGAAGAGAGAGACACCCAATAACCCCAGTTCATTAATCCCATATTTTCTATCTGCAGACATCTTACTCTTCGAGTCAGACATACAGTGCACAGAGGTCCAGCCCAAAGAGCCAACCGTGTGTTACACATCACCTTTGAAGATACGGTATTCGCCCAGTCAAGACCGGCGCCTCTGCGGGAATCAGGTGAGCGTTACATCTGGGCCTCACTCTACATAAGGGGAAATGCGAATTTTTCAAGGATCGTATTGGATTCTTTGGTTTCATTTTCCATGCCAATGGTGTCTCACCAGACCCCGAAAAAATCAAGGACATCCGTGAGGCCGCGGCACCCCAATCCCCCACGGAGGTGCGGAGCTTCTTGGGGATGGTTAATTACTGTGGGTGTTTTATCAAGGGTCTGGCATCCCTATCTGAACCTCTCCGAGCATTGACAAAAAATGAGGCCACATGGATGTGGGAGAAGAGAGAACAGGATGCCTTCATGGAGATCAAGTGTGCTCTCTCAGATCGAGACACGATGGCGTATTTTGATCCCACCGCCGAGTCCGAGATCGTCGTTGACGCCAGCCCCGTGGGACTGGGGGCTGTTGTCATGCAGTCAGACACCAGAGGTGATATTTGGCCCATCGTATATGCGAGCAAGGCCCTCATGGACACCGAGAGGCGCTATTCACAGATTGAGAGGGAGGCATTGGCCATCCTATGGGGCTGCCGGCATTTTCGTCTGTACATACTAAGTAAAACCGTGACGGTTGTGACGGACCACAAACCGCTTCTGCCCATTCTGGCGGGTGTATCTTCAAAGCCTCCCCCGCCGATTGAGCGCTGGATGTTGGCACTCATCGAGTATGGGGTCAAGCTCATGTACAGGCCGGGGATGAACAATCCGGCGGATTACCTGTCTCGCCACCCAAACTATGAGAGAGCGCAGGGATCTCAGGAGCTGGTTGAGTGCCAGGTGTTTGTCCATAACATTGGATTTGCGCTATGCCGATGGCTCTGTCCAGAGAAGTTGTGGCAGAAGAATCATCATTCGATGAGGTGTTCCAAATTGTACAGGCCGCGATAAGAAGTGGATACTGGAAGGAGGTACTACAGAATAACACCAGGCGGGACGTCAGGGCCCGGCGGGACTTCCAGGCGCTTTGGAGGGTGAGGGATGAACTCTCGATATCGGACGATGGACTGTTGCTGTGGGGATGGCAGATTGTCATTCAGCAGTCGCTGAGGGCTCGAGTTCTGGAGCTGGCGCACATGCGTCACCAGGGGGTCGCGAAAACCAAGGCGCGGCTAAGACCCAAAGTGTGGTTCCCAGACCTGGAAAGCCTAGTGGAACTACATGTGAGGAGGTGCCTGCGGTGCCAAGCAACAAGTCCCATTGAGAAAGCACCACCCATCAGTTCCATAGAAAGAAGTGAGAGCCCGTGGGGCACCGTCCATGCTGATTTTGGATCGACCGGGTGGGGCATGTACTTTCTGGCGGTGGTTGACCAATGGTCAAGGTATCCCGAGGTGGAAGTCGTAGAATCAACAGCAAGCGAACACACCATCACGGCCCTGGATAAGATGTTTGCCAACCATGGTTTCCCGGAGATCCTATGCTCTGACAATGGCCCACCGTTCACGGGGAACCAGTTTGCGCAGTATATGAAAGAAAAAGGGATCCATCACCGCAAGGTATCGCCGCTATGGCCCAGGGCTAATGGAGAAGCTGAAAGACTCATGAGGACCCTGAACAAGGTGTTCAGAATATCGGCCCATGAAGGGGGTGACCTGAAAAAGAAACTGGTTGAATTTCTTCGGGAATATCGTAGAACACCCCATCAGTCGACCGGAGTTGCTCCGGCAGAGGCTCTGTTTGGACGCTGCCCGAGAGGCCTTCTCCTGGAAATTGAGGGCCGTGAGCCAGGGGTCATCGACAACGACAGAGTCCGAGAGGAGAGAGAGGCACGCAACGAGAAAGAGAGCGTGAGGAGAGGTCTGCAAGAAAATGAGGTTGCCGTGGGTGACGCGGTGCTCGTGCGGAATCGGCGACCGGAAGGGAAGCTGTCACTCCCCCATGAGCCCCAACCGTGCACTGTCACTCATGTCAAGGGAACCATGGTCACCGCGGCGAATGAAAAAGGGACCGTCACCCGCAACCGGTCCTTCTTCAAGAAGGTGGACGTTCGTCATCATGAGGAAGCGCAGGAAGGGGCGTCCCTGCCCGCGGCGGTGGTAGACGGCCAGGAGGTAGATCCACCAGAGGACATAAGGCCACCGATGGACATCCCGCTGCCGACCCCCAGGAGCAGCAGCCGATATCCCATGCGACAAGGTCACGGACTGCCGGTTCTTCTCAAGGACTATGTCCTGGACTCAGGGGACTGAGCCTGCGCCGCAGTCAGGTCAGCAATTCCGTTGGGCCCAGTTAAGGTTGTCATGTTTTATTGCTGTTGTACGTTGTTTTTCTGTTTAAAAAAAAGGAGGGTATGTGACATCTTGAGGTGTTGACACGCGTGCGCGAGCCTCGTTGTGGCCCGCGCATGCGCGGTTGTAATAAATACGGTCCATGCGGCAGTTGCCGCCGGGACCTTGGAAAGCATAGACGTACGTGCAGTCGGCTCAGTGATTGTGTGCATGCGTGTATGTTAGTATGGGGCGGCCCGAGGCACGGGCAAGCCCATCACAGTGTCGTCGCGCTGGCATCCTGTGCGCACAGGCCTGTATGAAGTGCGGTTTTCATGCCACCCCAGGGGCTGAAGCAGTCCTTTCTTTCCCACTCTAGCGCCCCCAGCCCCTGAGGACAGCGTACTCCAGTTCACTATCTCACCCAGAGAGCCGGTGCTGTACTGGGTCACGGTTTTGCCCACCAGCTGCGGTAATATTTGCACTAGAATTTGCCCAAGGGAAAGAAAAGGAGCACAGGTACAGGGACGTCATTTGACCAAAATTCCAGGGGTAGTGGAAATTATATCACACGACCCTTGACCCATGATGAAATCACAAGAAGTGATGTCATTTTCTTGATCCCACCCCAAAGTGATATTGCGGAAGCAATGGAACATGACCTTTCACCCGTTGACAAAACAGGAAGTTTCATCACATAGCATTGTACACCACAAAAAATATGGTTACGAATCCGATATCACTATAATGTGATGTACATTTCATACAAGAATAGATCTCCATATGTATCGCTAAGATCAGTGTGTGTAGGCCCATATTACCAAATAACTGTGAATGCAAGCACATGTTCATAACAAAACGATAATGATGTGTTATTATATAGCACTTACACTTAAGCGCTTTATATAGAAAAAATATACACCCAATATCACCCAACCTATGTTGGTACTCATTTATCGACCTCAGAATGATGAAAGGCGTTAAGAACAGACTAAATCAGTGACTCACCCCCTGAAGTGTGCCTGAAATTAACCTTAAATGAGTCTAGCAATTATTGTATAGAATTCCAGAAAGACACATTATTTGGTATTCTATTCTTCCTTATTTAGGGCCAGTGCTGAAAGTGTTAGACTTGTGGCTCTCCTGTTCTTATGTTTCCTCTTTTTTTTAAGGCGCCTGAACAAGAAAGCCAGCCACTCCAGAAGGAAAGAGCCACATGGTGCTGGCCACAGCCCAGGAGCTTGCATTACAAAAAAAATATATAAAAATATCTGCTTTTCTTTTTTTAGAAGTCGCAAGGGACCTCTAAATGACGTCCCTGCACAGGTAATACTGCCATCCAGGGGACATGAACGCTAAGTGGAGCCTAGGGGATGGAAAAGCCAACAGATCATGGGGAAATGGAAACTTATAGGGAATGGCGAAAAGTACAGTAAGCAACTGCCACCAGTGGGAAGAGAGCTGGAAAGGATTGGATATAAAGCGAGGTGCACAGCTGGGGGTCAGACAACAGAGGGACAGAGGTGGAATAGTTTCAGTCCAAAGAAGAGCTGAAGGGAGGCACCAATAGGAAGAGAGGAGCCACGACCACGGGTAATTTGGGGATCAAACAGGACTGCAACGGGCAGTGGATGACAGGTCTTGGTTATCTTAAGGATTGGAAGACTCGGGCAACACCCTACTGCTAAGTTTTTGTTGAATGCAAGAACTGCAGAAGTAGATTCAATCAGAAGAAAAGTCGGGATGGAAAGCAAGTATAAGGATGGAAAGATCGAAGGTTTGAGGAATGTTATAGAGGAATGTGCAGAGAGAGAATGGGTGAGAGGAATAAAAGCGGTTAAAGAATTGTGTTTTTGTGTAAATCAATTCCAAAGTTGTCCTTGGAAAACCATATGTTCTCGCTCTGCTCGATTACAGCTGCATATACCATCCAAGTTGTGGAGGTGGTGACAAAGAGAGGACAATATGATGATCCGGCATTGAGATTGGATCAAAAAGAGACATTTTGGGACTAGAGAGGCTGAGGAATAGCTGGGGGATGGAACGGACAGAGAAAATCTGTGTACCGGGGAGTGAGACTGATGGACTTGTTACCTAAGTCGGGGATTCGGAGGGGAGGGGGCGTTCAGTGCCCTGTGTTCATGCGTACCCAGAAGGAGTACCCTGATTTGGAGAAGGGGTATTACTATGTGTCCAACTTTTGGTGGAGTCAAGTTTGAAGATCCATGGCAGGGGCAAGAGGGCTGTCTTAATGTTGGGGTTAATGAGTAATGCATAACTGCTATTTTGTGTTGTTATAACCGAAATGCTAATAAAATGTGATTTAAAAAAAGTGATTTTGGACTGAGCGATTGGACTTTATGCCCCCACACAGGATGAATGAAGAAATCAATTGTTTATGCCATCTGTGAAGGCAGCAGTGTGATTTAAATGGTTTCCAAGACAAGATTGTCCTTGAGACAAAATATATTGAATAGTATAATGTTACAAGCTCTGAGCTGGGGGAGAATGTGCCGACTTTCCCCCCCATTTTCAGCACAATTACTGCCGCAGTAATTGTGCCGAGAATGCCCCATTGAGTCCTATGGACTCAAAATAAATGGTGACTTACCCCGCCACCGCAATGTTTGATCCAGCGCTAATAGTGCCCGACCAAGTTGCAGTAACACTTATTGTGTTGGGCGGTATCCCGGCAGATTTACCGTTGCGATGCCACCCACTCGTGATGAGGCCCACAATGTTTTAGGTCAACGGTCAGCGCAACTAGCCCTTTCTTTAAGGCCACCGGAGAGAAGTGGTGAGTAGACATTGGAAGGATAGATACAGGAGAAAGAAGACCAGCTGGATGTTTGACAAAAGGGCATATTTTAAAGGGAAATTGCAGATTTTCCCATGCAAGCCACAGTTTGATTCCCCAACAGGAAACCCTGAGGAGGGATACTCAATGGGAAGGAACCCTCCCCAGAGACTTTGAAGAATAAGACCAGCAACACGTCGTTGATGCAGGCTCGTAGCCCTCCCTCATCGTTGTGAGGGGAAGGCCCACGTTTGGACCATGACAGAGGGAAATTACATTGGGTTAGGGAGGGGGTTCCGGGGCGGGGGAAAAGGTAGTAAGGTGTACACTGGTGTGTAATAAGGACATGTTCTCTTACACTGGACCGTGTACATGTATTCACTGAAGGAGACCTTGCCCAGAGTCGCTCTCTGCGTGTGTGGAAGGCTGGATAGTACATTGGGGAAGAACGGGTACTGAGCATAGACCCATGCTCCAGCCATCGATACTCCCAGCTTGACGAGGCTCACCCGGCACAAATGCCGCCCACCAGGCGTAGGCCTGCTGCAGCGTGTGCCGTATGCTGGTGTGGCCCCAGGGGCCGTGACAGCGCAATCCAGGAGGGTGCCGTTGGGCACAGCCAACGCATGTCGGTGCACCTCCCAACACAGACACGCCACCTGAGGGACCCAGCTCGGCTCTGCACACAAGGTACAGCGGCGGAGGGGGAGTGGATGACCCAAACATGGTGCCAGCACTGCCACTGCTTGCACACAGCAGAACACCCGCTGGATCACACAGACGGCAGTAGAAGGAGAACCCTTCCAGCAGAGAGAGGAGGTTTACATAAACCATGTTGGAAGATGATGTAGCCTCCACCACAGGAGGCGGTGCTCCAGGACACTCCTACCCTCAAATGGTGGGATCCAAGTATTACACATACTGCCAGCTTTTGACCTTCGTGATACTAGTAACCTATGGCCATGCTGCGCAATATGGCAGAGGGATTTCAAATTCTATGTCGGGCCATGGGGCTCACTGACGATGCAAGACTAAAGAACACGTTATCTATGGTGGTCGGACCTGCAGTCAGCGATATTGCAGGAGAGGTACTTAATCTTGAAACAGCATCTTTCCAAGATTTACACATGAAACTGTCTGAATACTTTGCGTCCCACACCAACGTTGACTATGAGAGACACATCTTTCATACAACGCGCCAAGAAAAAGGAGAATCCCTGGACGACTTTGCCATGAGATTACGGATAAAACTGAAACACTACGAATTCCACCGGTACTCCAATGAGGAGGCATTGCGGTCTCAAGTCATTGGCAGATGCGACTCCCAAGCATTTAGGAAGAAGCTGCTACAAAAACAAAGGTCACCGGAAGAAATCCTGGTGCTGGCATGCATGGAAGCAGCTCTAGATTCGCAGATGGACAACCTGAGCAAAGTCACAATACAGCCCAAAGCGACCATGGGGAGGGTGAGACCGTCAACATACTACTCACCACCGCGAACACCTCGGCCAGACATACCAATGCCACGTGCTTTAAATGTGGCTATGAATACCCTCACACGGGGAATGTCTGGCACTGGGGCAAAAATGCACCACCTGCAGTGGCGACAACCATTTTCACGCCATCTGTACGAACGCAACCATGCACTCAGCAGGCAGGAGATCACAAAGGGAACGGCAGAAGATGATACAAGCAAGCTCACATGACACAGGGCCTGATAGTGAACCAAGAAGATGCAAGCAGGATGAACAGGACTACAGCAGATCCCATGCACGAGAGGAACACACGCCGTCAAGAAGGGTCCAAAAATTGGGGCCACATTTGATACGTCAGATACATCGAAATGAGGCCACCCTCCAGCAATGACTCTGTATCCTCAGGTGACAAACTAAGGGAAAGGGGATATGTCTGGGTGCTAAACAATACCATGGCAGAGCAACACAGCCCAACCCTTATACCCCACGTTAATGGCACCTCTTTGGAATTCCTTATAGACACGGAGGCGACGGTTAACATCATAAGTGAAGAAGCATACAAGGCACTCCCACAGCCCCCAAAACTCAAGCTATCCACCATCGATGTTTACCCCTACGGATCAACCTCACTCCTACCATGCAATGGAGTCATCACCACCACATGCACCCACAAGGCACATGCAGACAAAAATCAACTACATGTGCTCAAAACCGAAGTACATAGCGGATGGTATGGTATTGTTTATTTGTAAAGCGTCTATACACAAAGCAAGTGTTTCAAAGTGCACAAGGAGGGAGGCAACAAGGGGGGAAAACAGTCATTCAGAGCACTTGAATTTCTGAATAATACAAGTCTGCACAGGCAGAGTGCATGCAACAAGTGTATATAATACAATTAACAGTGTAGATAACAGCAAATAAGACTCACGACGATTCTGCAGTTTTTCCAAGTGCATTGAGGCGTATTATGCAAGGAGGGGAGACAGGGAAAAAAAACAGATAGACGATCTTCAAGGCATGGTACATTCAGATTGTGTAAGTGCGCAGATAGGTGCAGGAGAGGGGAGTGGAGGGGGGACAAGTGCAGGTGGGTAGTGCAGTTTCAAAACTGCTGTAGACATGGGCTAGTGCATATCTTGTACCAGCTGATGGCCCACAAATACTTTGCTAGGACTGAAGAGATTGAAATGGCATTCTCGAAACTATTTCGAGGGTTGGGGAAACTCAGAAACCGAAAGATTCAACTGCAGATCAACTCTGAAGTTAGGCCGGCGCACAACACTACAGGGGTATACCAATTAATATACAAAGGCAGGTGAAGTAAGAGGTCGACAAATTGCTGAAACAACATGTCATTGAACCAGCGGCAGGACACACTCCCTGGTTATCGCTGATAGTGCCCGTTCCCAAGAAGTCACCTGATGGCCCCTTCAGGCTAAGCATGGACATGAGGAGGGCGTACAAAGCAACATAACGCGAGAGGTACCAGACACCAAGCATAACAGATATGATCCACCTGCTACATTGTTTGCAAAATTCTTCTCAAAACTGGACCTCACGAAAGGCTACCATCAACTTGAAATCGCCCCCGAGTCACAGTATATCACTACTTTTGTGACCCATATGGGCCTTTTTCAATTCAAGCGACTCAGCTTTGGTATCTAGTCCGCTGCAGACATTTTTCAGGACGAGATCCATAAGGTCATAGGGCACATCCTGAACTGCCCAAATTATTTGGATGATGTCCTAGTATTCAGCAAATCCAAAGAAGAGCACGACGCAGCACTCCATCGAGTGTGTGCAGCACTCGAAGGAGTGGGTTTAACCCTTAACAAAAGCAAATGCGAATTCCAGAAGGGGTCGCTCAGATTCTTCGTACATATATTCGCAGAGAAGGGAGGGTGACGCGACCCTGACAAGGTGGCAGCACTGAACACTGCCCAGCCGACACAGGCAGTGTCTGAGCTTCGCTCGGTCCTAGGGCTTGTGAGCTACTGCTTGAAGTACCTACAGGATTATGCAACCATCAGCACTCCCTTCCGACAACTCACGAAGAAGGACCAGTCCTTCGAGTGGACAGCGGACTGCCAACACGCCTTTGAGACCATCCGCACTAACATCTCCAAAGTCAAAGACATGGCGTACTTTGATGCGGAGAGGAAAACAGAAGTGATAGTTGATGCCAGCCAAGTAGGCCTAGGGGCCATACTGACGCAACGTGATCCAACAGACCCGAATAGCACTTTCATCATGGCGTACGCAAGCAGGAGTCTCACACACACAGAACAGGCATACTCGCAGGCAGAAAAGGAAAGCCTAGTTGTCGTCTGGGCCTGTGAGTACTTCAACTTGTTCTTATACGGCAAGGCATTCACCGTCATCACAGACCACCAGGCCCTCCTGACGATCTTCGCGACCCGAAGGCACGGATGCCACTGAGAATAGCACAGTGGGGATTGCGGCAGCAGGATTATAAATTCGACATAATACATCAGCCAGGCAAGGAAGACAACCCAGCCCACTACCTGTCGAGACACCCCACAGGGCCTGCGCAAGCAGGCTCTTCCATTGCAGATGCATATGACTACATAATACGTCATTTGCAACCCCTAAGCTTTGACAGGTCCACCCTTCTGAGGGACTCGGAACATGACCCTGCCCTCTGCATCGTGGCCCAATGCATCAAGACCGGGAAGATAAAACATGAAACACACAAAAACTCAAGCAAAAAAGCAAGTCGGAGCATGTGAGAGAAGATGCACAGTGCCTGGAACTAGTGAAAAATGAGTTAACGCTAGTAGAAGACCACATCGTCATGAACGGATGCAAGGTGGTGATACCCAGAGTGCTCCGAGAGAGAACGTTAGCTAGCACATGAGGGCCACCGGGGGATAGACTCTCCACGAAATGCCTCCTGAGGCAGAGGATATGGTTCCCCAAATTGGACGCCATGATGGAAGATGTCATAAGTCGATGCAACACCTGCTGTCAAGTGGCCCCACCCCCACATCCCAGCCCACTGCAAATGTCACCCTTTCCCGAAGCAGGGAAGAAGTGACAGTGGACTTCTTTTACCCGCTGCGAAACAGAGCATATGTGCTAGTACTGATTGACGAACACTCATGCTTCCCGGACGCTCAATTGATTTAATTCATGTCCGCCACCTGCGTCATACCAGCCTTTGACCGCATGCTCTCAACATACAGGATTCCAAAGGTCATTAAGTCAGATAATGGCCCACCCTTCACCAGCTAGGACTTTGCAAATTTAAAGAGGTACATGGGTTTCCAACACAGGAGAATAACACCATGATGGCCTCAAGCTAACAGCATCGTCAAGAGGTTCATGGCCAACATCAAAGGAATGCTGCAAGTATCCAACGTCCTCAACAAGCCATTTGAGCAAGCCCTTTAACAACTCCTGCGAGAATACTGGCACACTCCCCACAGCACCACAGGAGCCTGCCCATCCAACCTCATATTCCGCATAACCATGCGAACCCGGCTACACAGCGTCCCACAGGCCTAATAGAACAACAGGCGAGGATCTGAGACCGAGAGGAAAAAAGGAAGATGAAAGACAGAGCAGACACCCGTCGAGAAATGAAAGATGCTGACATAGAAATAGGAGACCAGGTGCTAGTGCGCCACCCAAGAGTGAAGAAAGAAGACCCCACTTTCGCACCTGAATGGCTGGTCGTAACCAACAAGAAGGGGACCATGATAACCACCCACGGTGAACAGCACAACTCGATAACGCAGAACTCCTCCCACTTCAAGAAGTATCCGGGCACGACACCCCCTCCCTGGGAATGCTCTCAAGATGAGCAAAGCGACCAGTACTCTCATGAGCCCTATCTAGGGCATGGAGAGCAATCAGAAGAGGAAACCAGCAGTGAAGAATCTGATGGTCCACCCCGAAAGAGCGTACCCAGTCTACTAACTCAACCTCAACAATGCCGTATAAAATATCAAAGACTAATCGAAGAAATGGGGGGAACAGTAAGTTAAGCTAGCATGTTAAAAAGGGGGGAGATGTCATGTCGTTGATACAGGCTCCTACCCTCCCTCATGGTTGTGAGGGGAAGGCCCACGTTTGGGTCAGGACAGAGGAAATGACGCTGGGTTAGGGAGGGAGTTCCGGGGTGAGGGAAAAGGCAGTAAGGCGCACCGGTGTGTGATAAAGATGTGTTGTCTTACACTGGCCTGTGTACATGTGTTCATTGAAGGAGGCCTCGCCCAGGAGTCGCCCTCAGGGTTCGTGAAAGGCTGGATAGTACAACCCCCTCGAGACTCTGAGACTGACCAGTGTTAGGACAGCACATGATAAATGCCTATCTACCCATGGCAGTAGGTTGCCCAGAATGCAGCAAGTACTGCAGGTGCATCCCAACTTGGGAGTAGCCTCCTTCCTATTGATGTGTTTTGGGCAGGTCTTTAGGATCCCTTAAATAGGCCTTTAAAAGCGACAGGAGCCAACAATCTTAAATCAGCTAGGCGACATCATAGCATGCTGAGGCTAAGAGTGGACAAGAAAAAAACAACGATGTAGGTCCACTGTCCTCTTTACTCATTTTAAGGTCTTCCTGCTAGATCTGGTCCAAAACGGGAAGAGGGGACTTCAGGTGCACCATCTGCCATTTCCAGAGGGCAATTTTCTAAAAGTTCATATAAGCAAAGATGATTTCTCCTTCAACCAAGCAATACTTCTGGTTAGGTCTTTAGTGCAAGAGGCTCTGCTGGCAAGGCATCCAGGCTCCCATGGTACACCCGAAACAGCTGCAGGCTCCTAGGCTTCACCTTGCAAGGGCAATTCCTCTATGACAGATATCTGCCTATGGGCTATCCTATCTTATGTGCAGTGTTTGAAAAACTCTGCACTTTGCAGGAATGGCGATGTAGGAGCATTAACATTAGAGGGGGTGGTACATTATCTGTCTTTGGCAAACATGTTGCGGGTGGGGGGGAGAGTTCTGTTGGCAGAAGAAAAATGTGAAGGCCCAATAACCTGTTGGTCTTTTCTTGGCATGGATTTATGCAGAGTCAAGCAGGAGTCTGAAAGCTGGTCTATTGTGAAGGTGCTAAACAAGCAGGCTGTGAAGTGGCCTCACATTTTGCTTCTGCGAAGTGTACTTTTTTATTTTGCCTTGGACTGGACATTTGTTTTGCAGTTATGTTTGTGGAGGGTTCCTGGAATTTATTTGCGTATGCTTTCTTTTTATTTGAAGTAGGAAGCCTTCTGAAAACCGTCCCCAGAAGTAGAAGGTTAAATGACCCTTTTCCCCTGAAACCTCCAAGCATTGATCACCAGGACTGAACAAGCTGGTAATGCCCTCACTGCTCAAGGGGATGTGGTGACCGTTTGCATCAGGCTTTCAGGATCACTCAGATTGGTAAAAGGTACTTTCAAAGGTGAGCTTCATTGGCTATTAGACAACACAACAAAACCATTTACGTTGTGGGCCAGGAAATCGGTAAAATGCAAGCCCTGGCTGTACTGAGAGTACTGGCCATTTCAGATATTGACCTACCCTTTTGGGTAAAAAGAATGTTCACTGGGTTGAGTAAAAGGGACCAAATAACACTGGATCGGCGGAAAGACCCACAAAGAACAATTACACAACATTATTAAGTATGTTTGGGCTGATGTAAGGTCAGGCTATTTCTCTGAACACTTCTTCCATTTTATGTTATCACCAGTGTGAGCAAACTGGCAGTTAAGGGAAGACCAGATACAGCTAACAAGATTGCGAAACAGGAAGGCTGCTGGTTGTGCCCAGGAACAAGTGGGATGTAAGATTCTGAGATCCAAGGCATATCAAACAGGCAGAGGGGCGAAGGGGTGTCTGGAAGCAGCAGAACAAAAGTCATGCGGCCCAGCCAACTCAATCAGGAGCTCCATACCGGTGGGAAGCATTTCCTGTTAAGAGAACGTCCACCAAATGCTGCCTACAACAAATACTGCTCCGTAGAAGCACACGGGAGATGGCAAAGGTCTGGCATGCCAGGAAATGTGAGAAAGGGCCACAAATGGATGCCCCCAGCCCTCACATGCTGGATTTCCATAGCAGCTTGTTCAGGGCCGGAGGAAGTATGTCGGGGCCCCAGAAACACAGACTTGTGGGTTCATTGGAAGGACTCCACCTTCTAAAAAGAAAGGAAAACAGTGTCATTGAGGGAAGGTGCCACAAATGATCAAGGAAGGAAGAAAACAAAAAGGTTGTGTTTTGGCAGCAGCATTTACCGGGCTCCAGGACGAATGTATGGGGTACAAAAAGAAGCTACCAGGCATAGAACCACAGAGGTGGCACAGGTGGTACACGTATCCACAAGGCTGCATCACCATCCTTTGGGTAAAGTCCAGCTGGGTACTGAGCAGCTACTTGGCTGAAGTGCGTCTGGATGAAAAGCAGTATGGTGTCCACTCTTACAGGATTGGTGCAGCCTCAGAAGCAGGGGCTTTTGGCTTGCCCAAAGAAGCCAAAATGGAGCATGGCACATGGAACTCTGTCTTCCTCTGCTGCTATGTTTGGACCATTGGCAGAAATACTGCAGGGATTCCCCTAACTAGGTGATCATTTGTTAGGTAGCCTTGATTGGCGTGTTGCTGCCCGGTGCCGGAGAGATTTTATCCATGTTTCACCGTAGGGAATTTCTTTTGGTGGAGGGCTTTTGCTACTGAAAAGATTGTAGATTGTTTGCCCAGCTGCTTAGCAGGTAGGCACAAATAATATATATTTTGTTTTTTATTTATATTTTATTTGGTTTTATATAGCGCCTTACTCCAAAGCTCTGAACATAAGAACAAAAACAGTACAGATAATGAAATGTAACATTTAAAAACATAGAATATTTCAGCAATTGCCAAATGGGCGTACAAAGATTTGTGATCTCCAACATTTTCCCACAAAGTGGGTTTTTGTACAAAAAGAGTAAAATGTGAGGCGGTGGGATTTCTCAAGAAGGCCATCCAAATAGAGTATTTGCCTTGTCAGATGTTTGCAGTGTGTTTGTTTGTGTGTGTTTGTGTGTGTGTGTGTATGTGTGTGTGTGTAGTTTATTTTAGAGGATTACTTCCAGTGGTTGGAGTCAAGGAATAGCATACGGCCATTTCTGTGCTAGGACCATATTGGCCATCTCATTACAACATCCAATGAGGGCACACTGGCATTGGTTTAGGGCACTGGGGCTGTCAGCTAGCTCTTGTCAGCTCCCGTTTCCAGGGCCGGCAAACAAGAGGGCTATAGGCTGAAACAGCCAGATCAAGGGATATTACATCCCCCTTGGACACCACCCATTGGACACAGCTGGAAGGGGCCATCAACTTGGCTGCAGGTGCAAGCAGATTATCAATGAGCTTTTACCCTATCATTTGTCCCTTTACCAATCAACACTTTGCAAACGTATTCAACTCAATCCGATCGGCACTGTCTTTATTGCCTCTGCAGCGTTCATTTATGTCTCCAGTGATTGTGATTTAAATCCATTTCTGAGTGAAATTGTCAGGCGAGGGTATGGCTGATCACGGCAAGTGCCTTCTCACCCTGCCAGCACATATATTTAGATAAATTGGGGTCTGGTGAGCCGGTAGCCCTTAAAATTGAATGATATGTGGCTTTGCTGATTAGACCTGAGAACAAAAGGTGCTGACTATTGAATTGAAGTACACTTGCTCATTGCTGGTGACTGAGCATTAATGTGGCAGAGCTCGATGGAGTAGTTTGCATCCAGGAAGGAAGATTCTAAAGGACATGCAAACTCTTCTTTTGGGTTGTAGATGTTAATTGCCCTTCAACACAAAGCAATATTATATAGCTTTAAACTTGTATTAGCAAGTAGGTGATGGGCTGGGACACGATTTAACATTACATGAGTCAAAATACGAAGATAATTCATTTGAAACTTATTATGTCACGGGAATGCTGACATAGAATGTGACTGAATATATTCCAAGTCGCAAGAGAAGAACAAATGCAACAACCGTTGTTATTTCTTCATGGGGACCTCTGGACATCAAATCAAATATATATTTTTTAAAGATATTTTTATTTGCATTTCTTAAACATTTGAAACATTCCCCCCCGCCCTCACCCGCACCCTCTCCCTCCCACTTGAGGAGCCACTGCTCCGCTACTGCATCTTTAGAGTACATCAACGGTCCACCGTTGCTCTCCACCCTTCACTAAGAGGTCAGTTCAAGTCTAGCACCCAAATGTTCTGAGAGCACTGCTGGGGGTTTGTCCTGACCCCCACTCGCGATGCCCGTAAGCCCCCCAACAGACACAGACACTCACACACACACGTCTTTACTGCTCGGGCTTCCCGGTCGCACTGCTGTGGCCGGGAACGGCCCGTTTATACTGCAGGTGGCAGCGTGCAACGTCACGCCACCGCATGCGCGTCCCTTAAAGGGGCAGCGCCACACTCTTCCTTTTTCGGGAGGACAACAATAAATGCTTTAATGCTACACACTACAAACCAAACAACTATAATAACACAATACTTTAAACAGTTCCCCATGCACCCCTTTATTCACATCCACCCGGGTCCCCTTAACTAACAGTCCCGGGACTCAGACCGGTCAGACAAGTGTCCCAACACATAGTCGCTGAGGTAAGCGGGTTTCCCTCGCCCAGCCCTCTGAGGGTACCTCACGCTTACCTCCGGCACGGGTGGTCCATCCGCAGGCACTCCCCGGGCAGGGGATTCGGGTGAGTAAGGTGGGCCTCCTCCGTCGTCAGGTACCTCCATTAAGTCCGGTCCATGGGGAAGCTCAGTCCGCGGGTCTCCTAGCTTCTTAAAGAAGCTCACATTGCGGGTGACCGCCGACCTTCCGTCGGAGGCGGTGACCATGGACCCCTTGACGGCCACAACGTCCAATGGCTCCGTTTGTAGGGCAGTGAGAGCTTCCCATGGGGGTGTCAACTTCAGACAGCAGACCTCGGGGACACCGCTTGAACAGTGCCTCGGCCGGGGACACCCCGTGGAGGCATGCGCAGTGGTCGAAGTGTACGAAAAGAAGTAGTGGAACTATATTCCCTGCTGGCCTGCACCCACTCCACACAAACTCCATCATCACGTCCCCTCCCACACACAATAAACACCACCAAACACTTGCAGCTGCTGTTTAAGGAAACGTACTGTGCAGGGCACTGAAAGGGCAAGTTTCAACTT
The DNA here is from genome assembly GCF_040938575.1 of Ambystoma mexicanum. Classification (NCBI taxonomy): domain Eukaryota; kingdom Metazoa; phylum Chordata; class Amphibia; order Caudata; family Ambystomatidae; genus Ambystoma; species Ambystoma mexicanum. Next base: position 1,072,098,070 of record NC_090931.1, read on the forward strand.
CTTCCTACACTTCTATTTTAAAACAAAACCGTTCCGGAACGGTTTCTTTTTAAAATAAAAGTATAGGAGCTGTAAAAGGTAATTTAAAGAAGTAGAGGAGCACCGCTCCCGACCGCTCCCGCTCACTTCGACCACTGGGCATGCGGGGTGGTGCGGTACACCCGCAGGAACTGATAGAGTGCTCTCTGTAGGCATTGTCCCTGGCCTTGGCCGATCCTGAATGTCTTGTTCAGTGTCCTCACCAGCCTCTCGGCCTCGTCATTTGCTCTTGGGCACAAGGGGGTGATTTTCCGGTGTTGTACCCCACAGCTCTCCATCAGTTCCACGAACCACTCGCTCTGGAATGGCACCCCATTGTCAGAGCACAACGTGTGGGGGAACCCATGGGCTGCAAACACCTTCTCCACGGCCACCACCATGTGCTCAAAGGCCACGGACTCCACAAATTCAACCTTGGGGTATCTCAAGTATTCATCCACGACCACTAGCGTTGTGGATCCAAAGTCCACATGCACCACCTCCCAGGGTCGCGTCCCGCGAGGCATCGCCTCTATGGCCAGTTCTCTCTGCAGAGGAGACGCCGTCTGGCACCAGACACAGGCCGCCACAAAATCGCGTCCACCTTCCGCTCCAGCTCAGGGAGCCATACCTTCAGCCATAGCCGGGCCTTGATCTTCGCAGCGCCCTGGTGGCCCCGGTGAGGAAGGGAGATCACGTCCTTCACCTTGGAATGGGGGACGACTATCCGGTCACCTCTGAGCAGCAGGCCGGGCGCCGAGAATGATAACTTTTCCCTGACCTTCCATAGCTGCTCTAGCCCCGTCTTGGCATCTTGAGTACGCCCTGCCAGAGATTCCAGCACTGACTTCCAGGAACCCTGCTGCATCGCGTGTTTCAAAATTTGGAAACACTCGTCTCCAGCCGCTGCTGCCTCGAGCTCCTCAAGAGGCATCGCATTGGGCGTGGCCGCCTCTACCACCATGCGGAAATGATCATCGGCTTCCTCAGCACATGTGTCATAGTCCTTTCCCCCATGCACACCCGGATGTCGGGATAGGTAATCTGCTGCATTATTCGCCCCCGGCCGATACACCATAGTGACCCCATACTCCAGGAGAGCGAGCATCCACCGCTCGATTCTCGCCGGTGGCTTGGATGACAACCCTGCCAGGATGGGAAGTAGATGCTTGTGGTCTGTCACGACTGTCACCGGGCGTCCCAGGACATATACCCTGAAATATCTGCAGCCCCAGAGCACCGCCAGCGCCTCGCGCTCAATTTGCGAATACCGTTGCTCCGTCTCGGACAGTGCTTTGCTGGCGTAGGCCACCGGGCGGACACCCCTGTCTCGGTCAATTTGTGTTAGTACGGCACCCAGGCCAAACGGGCTGGCATCCACAATGACTTCCGATGGTAAAGCAGGGTCAAAGAACGCCACGGTGTCCTCGGCCACCAGTGCGCCCTTAATGTCCTCGAAAGCTGTCTGCTCAAGCGGGCCCCAGTGCCAGGTGGACTCTTTCTTCATCAGGGTCCTTAGGGGTTCAGATCTCGAAGCCAGAATTTGAATTAACCGTCCACAGTAGGTAACCATGCCAAGGAAGCTCCTCACAGTGGACACCGACTCGGGTGGTTGTGCCTTCTTGATGTCCTGGACCTTCTTGGGATCTGGCGACACACCTCCCTCTTTGAAAACAAATCCAAAGAACTCAATGGACGGGCGCAGAAATTCACACTTTTCCCTGTGGAGGGTGAGACCCAGCGCCTGCAGTCTCTCAAAAGTCTTTGTCAGCCTCTGCAGGTGGTCCACCTCCGTTCTGGCGAACACCAGGATGTCATCACTGATGTTCAGATCTGCGAGGGCGCCCCGGATGATATTCTGGAATACCTCCGCTGCCGATGACACACCGAAGCTAAGTCTCTTGTAGCGGTAGAGTCCACGGTGGGTGGTGAACGTCATGATGTACCTTGATTCAGGGTGTAGGACCACCTGATGGTAGCCCGCCCGCAGGTCCAGCTTGGAAAAGAAACGAGCACCCTGCACTTCCGCAATGATGTCATCAATCGTTGGAGTAAGGTGCCTCTCCCTTTTGATGGCTTTGTTCGGCAGTCTCATATCGACACAGATACGGACAGAGTCAGGTTGCTTAGGTTTCCTCGTCACGACAATTGGGGACACCCAGGGAGTTGGACCCTCCACCTTCTCGATGATGTCGAGATTCTCAAGGTTATCCAGCTCCTTGTCCACCTGCTCACGGAGATGAAAGGGTACCCTGCGATGTTTTAGGGCAATGTGCAGCCTCGCCGGGTCACCGGCCATCCGTCCAGTTCCGTTGAATAAGGTGGAGTACTTGTCGAGCAGGTCGCTAATGTCCTCCAGGTATACTGAGTAAGCAAAGGTGACTATGCCCAGGGCCTCGGCCGCGGCACAGCTCAAGAGGGTGTTCGTGCTTACCGGCGTCTCATAGAAGCGCGCAGTGATCTGTGATCCATCATGCTCCAACTTCGCCACAAAGGCGCCGTCCAACGGGATGGGTTCCAGACCTCCGAACGCAAAGATGCAGGCTTTCGGTGTAATGAGCCTGGGAGGCGCGTCCATGGCGTCGTAGTGCCCATGGGCCATCACGTTGACTAACGCTCCCGTGTCCACTAGGACCGGGACTGGGGACTTGTTGACCTCCAACACACACCGTGGTTGTCACCTGTTCTTCACTTTGAGGGCCCCCACACTGGAGATGAAGAAAATGTTCTCTTCCTCTTCTTCCTCTAATTCCTCTACCGGGGCACCTTCCTCACCCTGGTCCACCTGGGCGACGTTCAGCGGGCGATTCTGGCGAAGGAACCTGGACCGGGCCAGGCCTCTTGGCACCATCACCGACAGAGCTGCCTTGCACACCCTGGAAAAATGATCCGGCAGCCCACATCTTCCAGACGTCTTTCGAGCCGCTGGACACTCTGCTGGGTGGGGAAGGTCGTACCCACACTTCTGGCACGACTCAGAGGCTATTCCAGCTCTGTCACGGGGACCAACACCAGATCTTCTGATACCTCTTCCACCTGGCCACATGGCGCACACCTCCTCTGTCTTGACTGGACGAGACCCAGCCTTCAACCTTGCTGCTATAGCCTTGGACACCTCATGGCACCGCCCCAGCTCAAGGATGCGAGGCAATGTGGTACCCGGCTCCCTCAGGACCTGCCGTCTGAGCTTGCCAGAGGAACACGCCTGGATGAGCATCGTTCTTATCATGTCCTCTGCATCGCCCCACGCACAAGCCAACGACAGGCGCTTCAGGTGACCATAAAAAGTGTCCAAAGTCTCATCTTCTTTATGCCTGGCAGATAGCATAACAAATCTTTCGTAGTCCGAGTTGGCAAGGGGCAGAAAATTAACCTGGAACGCTACCGTTGCCGCCCCGTAGGAGCGGTCTGCCGTTTGAAGCAACTCAAATATCTCCTGGACCGAAGGTCCCGCCGAATACAACATGGTCGCCAGCATACTGTCATCATCGTCCCCTGAGCGGCCCTGAAATACATGTCTAGGCGGTCAACCCACCTTTTCCACCTGGGCCCCAGACTGGATGGTGGATCCGAGACATCAAATTCGGGGATGGGCTGTAGGGCCGCTGGGGCTTGTGCTTGGGCCATGACGGGAGGTAGTGGCTGAACAACCCGTTGTACTACTGGTGGTGCCTTAGGCAATGGAGCCTGACTTCCAGCTTGGGCCTGAGGAGGCTGCTGTTGAGCTGCTGGTCGCCCACCATCTTGGGGAGGCTGCTGCTGAATTGCTGGTTGCCCACCGGCCTGAGGAGGCTGCTGCTGATCAGCCGGCTGTCCACCGTCTTGATCACCAGGCCCGTTCATGGGCTTGAGCGCACAGGCACCCCCAGCGTGGAATTTGGGGGCCGCAACTCACACCCACCACCACACCACAGTTCTGATACACACCCAGGCAAATGGAAGTCCAACCTGGTGATGATGATGATGATGGAGTATCCACCTCCACAGACAGTCTCATACACAGACAAAGCAGCTGGCCATGATAATGAAAAGCATGAAGAATGTGGAAAAGTCCCCAGCTGCAGCAGTTTACAATGATGATGAAAGGGATGAAGAAGAATGAATCCCCATCTGCAGCAGCACCATGTGGGCACAGATGTTTCCAAAAATTGAGCCAAGGAGAATTTGGGCAATGCAGGCCGAGCCATTGTAGCCCTCTTCCTCGCTTTCACTCGACATAGGAGGACCAAAATCAAAACAATATTCGAAAATCGGGCATGGGCACACAGGTATAACTGCCTGCTAACAGTTTGTCAAAATATTTGGCCTGGATGCCACTCACCATGCAAAACGGAGTCCGGTGAGTTTCCACGGCCGAAATTCAAAATGGCCGCCTGCCGCGTGGTGAATGCACGGCCTACGGCATGAAACGAAACCTTCAACAATCTCCGCTTCCAGAAGAAAAATTGACGTGACTTTCACTGCTGGGCCCAGGCATACCACCGACCTCGTCGCCACTGTTGGGGGTTTGTCCTGACCCCCACTTGCGATGCCCGTAAGCCCCCCAACAAACACAGACACTCACACACATGTCTGGACCCCTCGAGTTTCCCGGTCGCACTGCCGCGGCTAGGAATGCCCCGTTTATTTATACTGCACGCGGCGGTGTGCAACGTCACGCCACCACGTGCGTGTCCCTTAAAGGGGCAGCGCCACAAGCACCATTGTTGCACAAAGTCCACCTCTCCTTGGACCATGTATGCAATCCATTCCATTGCCACTATGTCCCAGAGTTCAGAGGCGTGGCTAGGGGGGGGGGGCTTAGGGGCTATAGCCCCGGGTCTTTTGGTTGTAGCCCCGGATAGAAGCTCAGGGGCTACAACCAAAAGGCTATAGCTAGCCCTGGGTACCTCCAGTCCCGACATTAGCTTAGCCCCTGATCTTTTCCAGACCTAGCAACACCCCTGCCAGAGTTTATGTAGCCAGCTGGTTATCGATGGAGGAGAGCTTCGTTTCCATTCTTTGGCTATTACCATCCATGTGGATGTTACAGCTGTAGTCAGGGCTCTTCTCTGGGATTTGGAGATGGTATGAAACTCTGGTCTCAGCAGACCACCCATGATCTCTGCTAACGTCAGGGGTAAAGCTCCTGGGACAAATTCCTGTACGTTTTTCATAATATCCTCCCAGAACCCTTTTTTGTCCTCGACAGTCCCACCAGATATGTGTCCATTACCCCATACCCTTTCATCCCCTCCATCATTCTTCCGTTGCAGATCTAAACATCTTGTGCAATTTACTGGGGGTGTAGTGCCACTGTACCCTCATCTTATACCATGCCTCTCGGTGTTTGAGTGACCTGGTCTATTTTCGGTATGTTCCTCCAAAGCGCTACCCAATGTTCCGGGGTTATTTTTCCACCCAGTAGGCCCCCCCATGTCACCTGGTATGGCCATTGAGTTGGGACTGGGCATTCTTGTAGCAGTTTATATATGTCGGCCACCAGATGCTTGTGCCCCATCTGGGAAGTGACGTATGTCTCGAATTGTGTCAGTGACCTGATTGCATCTTGGTAGGTTTCTTTCTGACGCAGCCAATGTCTCAATTGTGAATATTCAAATCTGTCTCCCTCCCGCACCCCCACCTGCGTTTTGCTCTCTACGAATGACATTACGTCCCCTTCCACATCATATCACTGATCTTTACGCATCCCTTTTCCTTCCACCTTTTAAATGACCCCTTTGTCACCCCTGGTGTGAAATTGGGATTATCTAACATTGGGGTGAAGGTAGAGGGTATAGTAGACAAGTGCTCTTTCTTAATCTTCCTATCCCAAATATCCTAAGTCGTGTGTAGAACCCTACTGCGTCTAGCGGATGGAGGTCTCTCATTCGCATGCAACCAAAGTAGGCCTGACAAGGGCATCCCTGCCACCGCTCTATCCACATGAGCCCATATTTTGTCTGTGCATCCCGAGAACCACTCATTAACCACTCTGAGCTGGGCCGCTTCATAATATTGATGTATATTATGGAGCTCCAACCCCCCCCTGTGCCTAGGAGACCGCAACATATCCATTGCTACTCTCCGGCATTTATTCTGCCAAATGAATCTAGAGAGTAGTGTATTCACGGTTGCGAAAAATGCATTCAGGATCGCTATCAGGAGGGTATGAAACCCATAGAGAACCCTCGGGAGAGTCACCATCTTTACCATGTTTATCTGACCCAACCAGGGGATGCGCAACGGGGACCATTTTGCAAAGTCTGCCTGTGGTTGTTGAATTAAATCTGGAAAGTTTGCTTTATAGAGTGTTCCTACTTTGCTTGTCAATTTTATGCCCATATATGCTAAGTGTCCCTTTGCTGTTCGAAATGGAGAACTGTTCCTTATCCGACCTGCCACTTCTTTTGAGAGTCCCACCTCTAACATCTCGGATTTCCCCATATTTATTTTCAAACCGGACAGCCCTTCCTGTTTTTAGAGGGTGGCGACTAACACTGGTATAGACCTTTCCAGATCTACCACAGTTACTAGCATGTCATTGGCATAAGCAGCTGTTTTGTGTATTTCCCCCTGGAATGGGACCCCATTAATGGACAGGTTTTGTCTAATTGCAGCTAACAATGGTTCTAGGTAGATAGCATATAGATGTGGGGACATGGGGCATCCCTGTCTCATCCCCCATTCTACCCTTATTGCTTCCGAAATGTGATTTTTCTCTTCCAGACGGATCAGAGGGGCGCTGCAGCTGGCCCTAACCATTTGTAAATATTTCGACCCGAAGCCCATTAGCTCCATCGTCTGGTACAGATACGGCCACTCCACTCTGTCAAAAGCTTTCTCAGCATCCAGTGAGACTAGAGTGGTTAAGACGAACTAGGCACTAGTGCCTATTTCCTAGACGTTCCTAGACTTCTTGACTCAGATGGTCAACACTTCGTGCAGCTTGCCAACTTAAGAGCTGAAGGACCATGCCATAATGGAGAAAAGTGACCCTTCTTAGTATACAAGCCAATGGTTACCATTAAGGCTGTATGATCCCTGGAAGGGGGTAAGTCTACCATAAATTTGACGGAGATGATTGGCAGATGGACCAGGCTAAAGGAGCTTTCCATAAGGATGCTGTCTTGGGGTGTTGGCTTGTAAACAGATGAGCGTGATGAGACATAACCCTGGGCATCAGACGGCATTGAAGGCCACCAAATAGACTAGGCCTTCATCAAGACGAACAGCAGTCGACTCCCCATGATGAAACTGCAATATATATATGGCACGGGTAGAGCCTTCTCTTCTCAAATATCTACCCTTGGGACTCTTAATAGCTCTCCCTGTTCAATGCAGCGAATCCTGTTTTGTATGTTTTATTCATGGCACTCAGATTCCCTTGTCCCAAAGTACAACCTCACGAAAGAGACTGTGGCACCAAGAAGCAGCTCTATGGCACAGTATTCCTGCCTGTGGAAATGTCATTGCTTTGTCGAGTGGTCAGCGAAGGCAACAGCATATTTTACATAGTTTGCCGGTAAATTACTCAGACTAGCGACAGAAGACACTCTTTGCCAAGAAAGTGAATGGGGCTCCTGAGATTTAATGGGTTCTAGAGGCATGCTCACTGGGCAATGGTGCATATGGTTCTCATAAACCAAGAATAAAGTACCAGCAGAACAATTTATAACAGGATATTGTAGCATAAACCATGGGCTCCCTATTATAAATGGTCCATGTGCTACCAATATAAGCTTAAATGCAATGGACTCATAGTGCTGAGCCCCCTTAATCTTGAGCTCACCTGTCTGATCATTGACTGTGAAAACCCTCAGTAGGTTGTGTGGCTTTCTTCTGCCATTCTTGGACACCCATTGATCGCAAACAAGTAAACCAGTGGTCCTGCAGTCTACCAAGGCTGGAGCACATAGATATGTCTCAGGGTTGAGACAGATAAACACCCGAAAAAACGAATGGGAAGTATCCAATCGGCAGGTAATGTTAAGAGAGGTACTGCATTTGCCTCCTGATCCCTCATTCCTTTCCCAACGGGGAGTTGGCATTTCCTGAATGCCTAGGATGGACAATCGAACACTCTTTCACCAGATAATTCTTGAATCTGCAATGCATGCACAGGACCTGAATAGCATTTGCTGCCTCTCTTGAGTAGATCAAGGCCCTCTGGCCACCATTATTTGCATGGATTCTGCCTCATCCGGGTCTCCAGGTGTGGAAGATTGATAGCTAGCTACCCCATGTAACGTGATTGGACAGACTTTCTTTCAGCCTTTCGTTCTTAAAGCCGATAGTCCAGCAGCAGTAACAAGATTATTGCTCCGGCTAAGGTATCTGAGTTAGGCACTCTGGACAACTCATCTTTAAGATCTTTATTAAGGCGCTGACGGAATTAAGTTATTTGTGCCTACTCTGGCCAGCCAATCTCAGTGGCACGTTGCTTAAATCTGGTAACAAAGGACAATATATTCTGAAAAAGATGCTTCTAGTCTAGTAAGCATCCAGAGTGGTATAGGTTAATTCAGGGAGGTCGAATGTAGCATTGCTTGTCATCCAGGAGTTGATTGCCAGAAATGGCAAATAGCTTAGCCCAGGAAAGAGGGCTTTCGGATATGTCTGCGACTATATATCCAATTTTGGTGTGATCCCAGGACAACAAGTGAGGCTTGCACGTGAATTGAATGGTACATTGCATCAATACATTACTGTAATTTCTTTGGGTTTCCTTCACACTTCCCTAAAGCCTGTGCAACCAGAGGGAGGGGTCCAATGTAAGATCATCACGTCTTGTAATTATCTCTTGTAAAAGGTTTTTTCTGCCTTAAGGGACTATACTTCTCAGACACCAACTGCAGTACTTGCCCCATCTGTTCTTACAATCATTGGCCTCAACATCTGTCATCCACTGCTCTTCCCTGGTGTCTGATTCTCTGCGACGAGAAGAGGAACAGTCGATCCTTTTACGGAAGCCCACATGTCTCCAGAGAAGTTAACTGCTGGATAACATGTGGCCGCTGAGGATAGGACCACAGAAGGACATCCTTTTCCACAGGGAAAAGAACCTTGAGTATGGCACTTTGTGGAGGTCCTAAGGCTCACAGCTAAAGTCAGGGACTTAATTTCACCAAAATGCCAGGTGTAGCAAAAGTGACTTCACATGGCCTTTGACCTCGGATGACATCACAGGAAGTGATGCCATTTGACCCTGTCCCCAAGCCACATCACAGGAAGTGATGGCACACAACCTTTCACCCCTTGGCAAAACAGGAAGTGGCATCACATAGTATTGTTCCCCAGTACACGAAGAAAAATATTTTTACGATATCACTGTAATATGATGTACATTTCATACAAGAATGGATCACCATGTGTAGTGCTAATATCAGTGTGTATAGGCCCATTTGACCAAATCACTATAAATGTAAGCAGACGTCCTAGGCCAAATGATGCCATGCAATGGAAAGAAAATACATTTTGGTGTTGCATGAAATGAAAGAAGGTATGTCAACAAAATCCCTTAGAAACTCAACCAGAATCAAGCAAATCTACAGTCATCCCCTGTCGGGATATGCAGATAAAATAAAAACAGATTGATGTAGGTTATATATTTTTTACATATTTTAGAAGTTTTTTTAAGCATTTTCATTTGTCAGACAGTTTTCACATATTGGGTGTGGCAAGGAACGCAGAGAGAGAGACCCTCATTCGTTTCAAGCCCTCATTTCTCACTAGCAGTTGTGTGTTGTCCATGGTGGCTGAACAAATATGTACCGTGTTCCCATATAAGAACATACTCATGCTGGCTTTAATGCCAGTGATGATACTATAAGAAAACATGTCCAAGCTGGCTCTGCCAGGTTGCCAGTAGCCCCACATAACATACTCCAGTTGGCTTTGCCATTAAAAATGCAATGCCATAAGGAAGAATGCGCTTCAAGCACAGAGAACGGGAAACACAGCCTGGAGAAAAGTACTTCAAGCAAAGTGGGGACCACAGGCATCAACCCACACATGAAGCACAGCCTGAAGAGTGGGGTTTCAAGACACAGTAAAACCACAGGCTGTAGGCGAACACTTCAGATTAGGGGTCATCCACAGCCACGCACAGGCGCTTTAGGTCACAAGCAGGGGTGTTGCTAGGTCTGGAAAAGATCAGGGGCTAAGCTAATGTCGGGACTGACGGGACTTAGGGCTAGCTGGTATTTTGGTTGTAACACCTGAGCTTCTATCCGGGGATACAACCAAAATATCCAGGGCTATAGCCGCCTCAGCCCCCACCTAGCAACAGCTCTGGTCATAATAGAAGCACATCCGTTAGGATGACTCTTCAAACACACAAAATATGTATGTATATAGTAGCCACTGTTAGGAAAACATGTTTTTTAAAGTAATTTAGAAATTATTTTATAGAGGATGCGTATCTGTAAAGATATCATGCCAGGTCTAGCCTAGTCAAAGAAACATTCACATGTCCTTTTGTGGTGCGAAAAAGACTTCAAAAGTGAAGTTGGTTTTAATCAATATTCCAAAGTAACTAAAATTATAGAAGTCTTTGGTGTTGACATAATACTTAAAAACATAAAGTAGAGAAACAAATATTGTAATCAAACTAGTACAAGAAAAACACTTAATCCATTCAAATATTCCATGCAGAAAAACGAAGGAAAGGGAAAAGATATATATAATCAGTTAATTCACACTTCTAGCTTGCATATTTAATTAGGAAACAATATCAATACTTGATCCAGAATCTTGTACCAAAAAGCATGAGGCAGTTCTTCACTCTCATGGGCATAATACTTTAATGTCCATATGTAGGTCTGCGTGGAAGTAAAAATCTTGGCTTCTTGGCAGAATCTCTGTTTTAAATTGGGATTCAGCTTCACGTTTCGGCGTGGTGCCAACAGATTGGCATAATACAGCCTTCCTCAGGGCAGGTGGGCATACCCTACGGGAAAGCAGACAAACAAAATTGGAAAATAGTGTACGTGAATGCTACTACCTGGACAACATAGCAGATGCCTGATATTAGAGCTAGTCCCCGGGTATTCACTTACCCATAATTTATGAAGAGGGCACTTCCAAAAGTAATTTCTTCAATTGGTAGACGCTATGACATCCGAACTTCGCCCTCCTCGGTCTTTCGGGTGTCCTGGGTGGGTGGTAAAAATAGAGGTGTTTGGGATGTCTGAAAGCTAGGAGAGCTGCACACTAGTCATATTCTAGACACATTTAAAACTATGGTTATATTCTAGAAGCCTTTAAAGCTTTAGTAACCTATTTGACCGCTGGTCGGTGTTCAAACTCAACCCTATCGTGGGAGGAATGAGAGAATAGAATACCTGCTCTAGTTGGCCAGGTTCCTAGTTGTTGATCATGTAGAAGCTTCCAGGAGTCCCGCCTTCAGTTCAATAAACAGACGATGTACCATCTTGTCCTGTTATTGGTGCTAGAAAAAAGCAGGAAAACATGGTATGCAGTAATAAAATTGCAGCAAAAAAGTCATCTGCACCAAAAATCGCTGAAAAAATGCTGTGATTTATCTCAGTAAAGGTGTACCCCATTATACCATTTAAGGGGTGTGGGGGTTGCAGTGGTGTCCCTCGCTCCCTTTAAATGGTATAATGGGTCGGGGGGTTGCAGGGGCGTCCCCTGCAGCCGTTACATGGATTGCAGCGGCAAAACCATGAGCTTTTTGCCGTGATTTTTTGTTTAAATTGCAATTGTTGCCGCGATTTTAACACATGGAACCAAAAACATATAGGGCTATGTGCTGGTGTCAGCGTGTCAGAATGGCAGGTTGATAATGTTAGTGGAGATGCTTTTCATCGGATCTATGCGTGAGACCGGTGAAGTCTTCAAATTGCGCCGTAGAACAAAGAACAGGCAAAGGACCGGATGATTATGTTACCACCTTTAGGTGTTAACACAATGAAAAACTCAGGTTGATCAATTCTGTGGGGATATTTTAATAAAAATGTTTAATTTTTGTTTTTTAGGTTCGCCCTCGAATGAGGTACTTAGAGTTTCTTAAAAAGCTGCTTCATAGATGATGAAAAAAAAAGCGATTTTTTTGGGTTTCTCTATCCACAGGATGTTAAAAAAGACAGTACAAATAGACGTATTTCTATTGTGTACTTGTGTTCATTTATCTTAAAGGTAACGTCCAGTTTATTTCGGTTTTGCTTCAGGGTTGAAATATCCCATATTCCTCTTCTGTTCTGGTCTTTATTATTGTTTTCTCAGAATTCATTTTGGAAATGTTTTAGGAGTTCCCGTCTGTTTTATGGGAGATCGTAGATCAGGGAGTCCGGCGAGTTGTGAACTGATTGATTCCTCGTCTAGGACTATTCCTGATATTTGGAGCCATAAAAAGCCTACCGGTTTCAGTGGCAAAGGGGCCACATTCATCAGGGCTGGGCAGACGTTTTTAGAGGTTGGTTTATCTACGTCTAGAAGGCTGGTTGGATGATACCAGAGGGTCCCACCTGCAAACGAGAGGGGGACGGGAAAAGAGGGAAGGGGACAAAAGAAGGATGGCACCATTATGATCTCAGTTGTATATTACAGCGGTGCTATCATGTAGAGAGTTAAAAATTAGGTCTTACCTAGTTAGAGGGGCCCCCATGGATGTCCGTGTGGTTGGGGAGAATAGGTATTGTGCTTCCCAAAAGGGCATGAAACATTGGTCATGCTCTAGAACCTGGAAAAGAGGGGCATATTTTAGGCTCTTGGCGAGCGAGGACGAACAAAGTAACAATAATTATTACCAGTAGTTAAAATCAGTGCTCAAAATGAAAGGGTCGTCTTAGAGTGACCCCCGACAAATTTCTTACAAAGGGCTCCAAAATTCCTTCCCAAAATATTTTTGGCCATACCTAAAGAAAGGGATGGGAACATGCCATTCAATGTAATGTACTAAGATATATGGGAAAAGGGCATACTTGCTCTCCCCTCATTACGTGCCAAACTCCCCTGGGGTGGAACTTCCAAAGCTAGGTAATGTGGAAAAGGGGAGGGTACAGGGAAAACACAACAGCAAAGGGAGCAGGAATATTACTCCTAAACCTGCTGGCAACCGGACATTGTAGTAAATAGGTAGGTGATAGCTGAACACACGCGATGCTGGGAAACCGATGCGTGTGCGTCTATTACATTTTAAACTATTTCTAAAGGTTCTCGCAACTCAGGCTTACCTGCTCCGTTTACTTCGTTAAGATCGGAGTTCCAAACACAGGGGGGTGTGGCTTGCTGTAAATGATGCCGGGCCATGTGCAGTTAGTTGTGGCTGTGTGTTAGTCCAGTCGCACTTAAATGATGTGTGTGCTATGCGTCCGAAAAATCTTGGAAGGGCCAGGGACATCAAGGAAGGACTAGTTCCTGGACCACGCCATCTTGCATGGGTGTGTACACACGCCTAGGTAGACAAGATGAATCTAGACGGGTCCGCTAGGTTACTAACGTTAAACACAGGTTATATCTGAATATGGTGCCCCGATGCATCGGGAGAACGTGATAAGTAGGCATTATTCATGCACAAAGTGTTGAAGCCATTGTCAGAGAACGCACGAAGAAACGAAAAATCAGGGTATGCGGGAAAATTTCCTGAGTGATGATAAATTGTAAATTATATGTGTTTGGTCCTAAATGTACCTATATCATAAGGCATCTTGTATAACTACAAGTTTGTGCCAGTTGGTTCATCAGAGCATATTTCATAAATGACAAAGCAAACTACAAGGTTACCAATGGCATAAGTCCAAATACGTTAAGTTACATAACATCATTCAAAAAGCATACATTTCAGACATGCATAGAAATGGCCAAATGCGGCCGGGATAGTTTATTATAAGGCAGCAAGAGTCTGCCAACTGGTCGGTTCGTTTAAGCCGGACTTGTCTGTTTGTAAGCGAAAGATCCATAGTTGTTCTCTTCTGAAAAGTAAGTCGTGGATGTTTCCCCCTCGTTTTGGGACATTGACTTTTTCAATAATTGTCCATTTGAGGTCCATCGCATCATGTTGGTTTTGAAGAAAATGGGTGACCATAGGGGCAGAAAGTTTCTTCATGCGGATACACGACCGATGTTCAGCCAGTCTGATTTTGATAGACCGGGTGGTCATACCCACATATCGCTTATTGCAAGGGCAGGTAATTAAATAGATAACATTCTTACTATTACAGTTTGTAAAATTTTTATGCAGCCATGGATAGTGCCAACCAATGTTAAAAGATGTAGTTCTGGTAGTTCCTGTGCATGCACTGCAGGACCCACATGGTGCATGTCCAGTGGGTCTTGCCTGATTCCATAGGGTGTTCACGATGGGTTCCCTTGGTTCTCTATAGGTGTGAATAAGAGAGCCTCGAAGGTTTTTCCCTCGCTTAATTGCAAATCCGGGTTTTTCAAGATTTGACTCACCCACATTCAGGAGTGGCCACAATTTCATCACTTCTTTTTTAATTTTGTTGGTTAATGGTGAGAAACTGAAGATCACGGTAATTTTCTCTTCTTGTTCTTTTTCTCTAGTGCGTTGTTCCAAGGTGGTGTCTCGCGGGATGTTTTTTGCTCTTTTTCTAGCTCTCTTTATCGTGCGTTTAGGGTAACCACGATCCTGTAATTTGCAATAGAGTTGGCCTGGTTGTTGTTCGTATGCTTGGAGAGTTGAGCAGTTTCTGCGGTATCTCAGGAATTGTCCAAAGGGTACGTTATTTCTCAAGCAGGATGGATGGTAGCTCGTATATTTCAACAGAGAATTTCTATCTGTGATTTTGTTATATACCTTGATGTTAATTTGATTGTTTCTTATCTCCAGGTTCAAGTCTAGAAAATGCACTGAAGTCTTACTATGTGTTTCAGAGAAAGTGAGGAAAGGGTTCTGTTCATTGAGCCAGATCATGAAAGTGGTGAGTTCTTGTTCATTGCCTTGAAAAATCATCAGAACGTCGTCAATGTATCTCTTCCACAGTTTGATGTGTGTGCCCCAAGGGTTGGTAGTGGGGTAGATGGACTTCTCTTCGAAATCCGCCACATACAGGTAGCATGTATGTGGCAGGTAGCCTGTATGTGGCAGATTTCGAAGAGAAGTCCATCTAGGATAAGTTTACCTGCGGTTAGGGCAACCATGAATGTTATACAGCCTCTCAAGCTTGCTGTTGGTTAATCTTCAGAATCGTGCTCCTGAATCTTCTCTTCTCGGTGCAGTACCTAGATGGAGACAAGGCTGTTGTGCACAATGTTATACTCAAAAGCGCAGAGAATTATTTATTTATTTTTATTGATTTATTTATTTTTGTGTGCGCAAGAACTTGTTCTTTCCTGTGCCTTGAAGTCGTGTTTATTGAGATATAACACAGGAAAGGCCAGCCAAACACACTAATAGACTTCAAATACACAAGACAGGCCCATTTCTTGCTAGACTACTGGTAGGGTCTGACTGGGTATGAACAGTCAACACAGGCCCCAGCCCCTATAGCAACAGGCCAGGCTGCACCATCACCAGTTAATCAGCCATGACAGCTGTGCTGCTATAACAAATATTCACAAGACAAAATCCCTTGGCTTTGTCAATGCTTATTTTCTACAAGATTGCATGATTTTAGTGCAAGGAATATATTTGAGGACACTCATACTGCTTGTAAATTATGTGGCTGAAAGCACACCTGGTTATTCATTCATATTACATCAGTAGTGAATTTATAGTTGAAATTAAGCCAATAACTCTTAGCAGGCTGTAGAGAAATAACACTGGCAGGCCAACGTCTAATGTTACTGCCTGACAGAGCTAGCTCAACAAGATCCTACGAGAATGTGTTTTGGGCCAGGAAGGGCCTGTAGTGGGTGTGAATGGCCATAGCAATTAGCTTTAATAACCGTACAACAACCTCAAGCTGTATGGCTTTCATCATTGCCATCCCCATCCTAGCTGTACTCCAATGCAATAGACACGTTAAAAATAATGGACCAGCTGAAAAAATCTATAAAACCTATGCACGTGGTGGCTGAGCTCAAAGAAAAAGGGTGTGGTGGGACAGGGACCTAGAAGTTACAAACATATGCCTACAATAAGTCCATTATTCTTCTAAACTCTCTTTTATGGATTCAAACCTCTAACATGTAAAGCGCTGAAGTTTCCAAAAAACATTTAAAAACGGACTGGGAAGAAAGAGTCTAGAATGAGTGAAGGTAGGTCAGTCTGTGAACAAATATAATAAAGTGCGCAAGTGAACATTTTCCATTTGGGCTTGGGCTACTGACAATAACATCAGAATAAATGGGGTGATGGCCAGTGGGGAGTCCAAAGAGAGTATTGGAAGGGGCAAGTCTTCAGTCTCAATGCTTTAAACATACATTTGTGCTCACAGCTTTTTTTATGATTCACATTGGCGGTTTATGTTTGGAGCTGACTATCAGTGTCACACAGAGCTAAGGAAGGGAGCCAAAAGGAACACGGAGAAACGAGAAAGGTTGTTTAAGGCGCACACATCCAATTTATGGAGAAAACACAGACAGTAGGAATATCTGAAATAATTATTTCATTCAATACAGCTCTTTTTACAATAGCCTTGTATTTTTAAAGCTCTGTAAATAAAAAAAAGCTTCTGATACTCGCGCCTTTATCATTAGTTTATGAGCTTTCAATTCTGATGTCAGTAAGTGAAAGGTAGCCCCAGGCCAGTCTTTTCATGGAAAAAGAAGCTGCAAATGAGATCTGGGCTGGGTCTGGTGGTTAAAATCATGTGAACAATTTGAAAGTCAGTGACTGTTTGTTATTAAGTTCTTAAGTTCAGAAATATGCTTCCCTTATAATGGGTCTACCACAAAAGAGTTTATCATGTCATCTCTGATGTAAATGACATAGAGGACAATGGTTGAGGTATTTGTGAGTGCCTTAAAGTGCTGGCTTTCAAACACACAGATATTTCTAGGCGCACTCAAAATGTGCGTGTGTGTGCATTCTGTTTTGTCTTCTGACTTAGTTGATTATGCTTGTCTCTGTGCTGAGCCTTCCATATATAAAATACACATTTAAGGCTAGGAGTAGGACAAACAATATATCAACCGTACTTTCTTTGTTTCATCTCCTGCTTTTGCATCCCTCTGTCCGCCCTGTGATGTGTGACCCTCCCATGTGTATTACTCTTTTAAGGGGATGTGTTCCTCCCATGTGTATTGCCCTTTTAAGATGGGCCATGACTGTGCATGGCCCAAGCTAATAAAAGGAGCCTCTGCAGGCACATGCAGCAGAACGGTTGCAGACTCCAACTATGGAACTCCTGTTGTCTCCGTCTCTCACTGTGGGCCTGCAGGCCTACACCATGTGATCACGGTCCTGCGTCCCTGGCCTGCAGGCCCCGTGCCGTGTGACCACTGCAGGTCTCCAGATCCACCTGGTGCCCTGGGTCGAGCCCAGGCACCCACCATCAAGGATGTTACCGGCATCCACGGTTATCCAGCCCCTAGGCTGTGCCCCCACAGCCTCACAGGGCCCTGTCCTGCACCTACCTGTATGTCCGGGTGACCCTGGCACACCAGCATGGTGCTGGGTCCCCCAGCACCAGTGATTCTGGCCTACGTGACCGCCGCCGGCCCCACAATAATGGCGGCGAGGGAGTGGTCCCACGCAATGTCCCCCGCTCCATTCCTGTTCCTCATTTTTTTCTCTTCGTGGGAAGAATGAGGACGGAGAAAGGGGGAGGAGCGGCAGTCCATCACCGTGAAGAAGTGCAGGGATGCTTTGCATGCTTTGCCTCGGCTGCGGCCCTCAACCATGAGGGTGCTCGTGCTGCCGGGATCGGAGTGTGCCTGCACCCCCCCCCGCGACATCTGCCACAGTGAAGGGGGGAAGAAATAGAGCGGCTGCAGCCACGAGAAAAGAGAAGCCTCCCACCTGGGGAGAGAGAGTTGTGCTGCCCCACCCTCAGGGGAAAGAGAAGATAAGGGGCAGCCTATGCAAGGAGGGTGCTCGTGCGACCAGGGAGGGCGCCAGCCTGCAACCCCCTGTGGGGTGCGCGGCCATGAGAAGGAAAGAGTTGTGCCCTGACGGTGAGCCGAAGCCGCCGGGGCAAAGGAGAAGGTGGGTGCCCGCCCTCACCCAGTAAGGGGCACTGACAGCAATGTATTATCTGTGCCGGCAGCCCCAATTGAGATCCTGGGCTGCCGGGCAGACTGATCGGTGCTCCAGTCTGGAGCGAAAAGAATACACCCGGGCCCACCCAGATGGGAGGCCCGGGGACGTAAGCTGGGAGGTGGGGGATTTGTGTGAAGTCCGGTGGGGCAGCGCCTGTTTGGCGCTGCCCCACTTAGCATGCACATGGTGGGGTCGGGCTGCTGGGTCCCGTAACAATGGGAACCCAGACAGCGCGTCTCCAAGACAGGAGGGCGAGGTGAGAGGGGCAGGTGACAACCGGTAGTCACTGCCCCTTGTCACCTTGCCCTCCATACTTCAAAGGCCCCCTTCCCATCCTGCGGATGCTGAGCGGGGGCCTTTTGAAGTTCAAGGAAAGGGCCGCCTTGCCCCCAGGCCAAATTTTGCCTTTATCTGGCGGGGCAAGGTGGCCCCTTTTCATGCTTCCTCCCCGTCAGCCACGAACAGCAGCAGGACGGCTGCAGGGAAGTCTTCTAATTCTTGTCCTAACTCCGGCTTCAAAGGTTCTCTGCTGCGCGTTGCGTGTTACCCCACCAGCCCCGCAGGCCTCAACGGAGCTTGAAACAGCAACAAGAAGTCGGAGGCCAACGGGGGGCTACTTCCGGAGCAAAGAGTGCCAGGAGGGGGCACGAAACTGCTCCTACAACGCATTCACGAGTAGAGGAGGAAAAGAGAGCACATACCACCGGGGATTTCTTCCATACACGGCAGGTTTTTTCGCGTGCTGCAAGGCATGACCGCAGGCCCGGAAAGTCCTAATACTGGCTAACTTTACAACTGCGCAGTGTGAAGGATAAAAGGGCCAGTTGGGGGCACAAGCGGTCCGAAGGAAGAAGCGGACCATAAAAGTAGCAGCCAGCCGAGGACATAAAAATCCAGCGCACCACCAGGGGCGCTTGGAAGGACAGAATCCCTCCCGGCCCCTCGGGCACAGCTGCAAGCGTGACAGCAGCGCTCGGGCTACCGCGGCAACGCTGCCCAAACAGAAGGAATCAGGCAGCCCGCGGCTGGAGCAGAAAGTGCAAAAAGCTCCAGTTTTGGAAGCAGGTCGTCACAGAGCACCCTCGAAAGAGGGAAAACTTGAACAACACGAGGAACCTTTCTTTACATAATACGGAACAATTCCACATTGTCGAAGGCAGCTCAGCAGAAAGTGAGCACTTTACACTCTGGGTGAGTTGAACGCGGCGAAAACAACAAGTCGAACTGTGGGAATAAAAAGGCTTTGCATTACTCCCTGTATCCAGACCAATCCACCACAGAGCAGGGGCACTGTGGTTTTAACAGGCCGTCTCTTTTCCAAAACACGGTACCGGCAAGCGTCTGAAGAGAACGCCTACAGTGCACAACTCTTCTGGGAGCGCAAAACATTTTTTGGAAGCAGGAAGACACGGAGCAATAATTTAAACTTAACACTGGTGCCTTAAAGAAGAAGAAAGGCGCCTTACATCACATTGTGGTGCTATACCCGTGGCAGCAATGATCAGAGCGAGCACTCAGGGGTACGACAGACCAAGTGGGCAACACAAGGACGGTCCACTGCAAGCCGGCACGCAGAGACCCAAAGAGGCAAGAGATGGCCAACGCCTTATCCCTGAAAGAAACATTACTCCTGGAATGGGCCAAAGCAGCGGAAGCCGTCCATGGCATGGATGTGGTGCAGGAAAGAATGGCAGAGCTCGCATCCACCAGTCTCAATGAGGATGACGCAGGCGCCCTGGAAGAGGAGGTCGACGGCGATGAGGAGCCAGCAGAAAGGGAGCAGCCAGCTAGGAAGAAGCAGCGCCTTGACGTCCGCAGCATGCCCGCCTCTTCAGACACCCACCCAGGCACCAAAAGGAAAGCAAAATCAGGTACTGTGAAAAGCAATGATTTGGGGCCTATGCTTGAACAATTTTTAAAATGGCATAAGGGAGCGGGTGCTGGGAAAAAGAGGAGGCACAGGAATGACTCGAGCAGCTCCAGCAGCGAGAGTGACAGCACAGACACAGAGTCGGAATCTGGGGGCGAGGATGACCAGGGCCACCTTAAAGCATGGGTTGGGCCTAGCCATGTTGTACCGTCTCCAACCCCTCATATGACTAAATATGGGAGGCGCACTGCCGGCAAAAGCGTAAATAGAAGCCTAAAAAAGACCATTGCATGGCACATTGAGCGGAAAATTAAGAGAAAGATCTGGAAAAAGCAATTTATTGACATTTTCTGCCTATTGGAATATGAAGAATTAGGTTTTGGCATTTCAAAAAGGGATAGGAAAGAGGAAGAAAAAGAGAGAGCAAAGAGGCCCACACTGGAGAAGAATATTCAGAACTGGGAGGCCTCTTTCCAAATACTTTCCACAATAATTCTAGAAAAATTCCCTGAAGAGGGCACTGCACTGATTGCCTACCACCACAGAATTTTGGAGATCCACAATACCTTTGGGGGGGAGTCTTGGCTGAACTATGATAGAGAGTTTAGGAAGGAGATGCAGAGATTCCCTGACCTGGGCTGGGAGGAGGAAGACCCTAAATTGTATCTTTTTCATGTATTAAAAGAAAATTCAGCTAAGAGCGCCCAAAGCAGCAAGGACTATGAGCATCAATATAATAGAAGGGGTAGAAACAGGCAACATAACCAGCACAGGCCTCAACATGACAGTATAAATACTAACAAAAACAAACCCCCCTTTCGAAGAATTCCCCCAGGGGGGCAAAAAACAGGGCATAATCAGGGGCAGTCTGGCAACCGCAGCAACGGGGGGGCCAAAGGAAGCACTCCGGGGTCCTGCTGGTACTTCAACAGAGGGTCATGTAACAAGGGCACCGAGTGCAGATACAAGCACCAATGCAGCACATGCAGTGGTGGGCACAGCAGCAACAATTGCACAAAGGCCTCTCCTTCCAGGCCCAGCCCAAAAGTCACTGAGGGCAAAAACATGCACTAGCTATAGATTAGGGGCCTCACCAATAAAAATTGACCAATTGCTAAAAATGTTAGAGAACTACCCTGACCCAGCAGCTAGAGCATCCCTGGCCCAGGGTTTCAAAGATGGTTTCCGGATCCCATTCAAGGGCCAGGGATCTCCTACCATACCCAAGAACCTACAATCTGCCTCATCCCTAGCTACCATAATAAGAGAAAAAATTGATAAAGAGCTACAACTAGGGAGGATTGAGGGCCCCTTCCAGCATCCCCCCTTCACTGAGTTTCTATGCTCTCCCCTGGGCATTGTGCCCAAAAAAGAGCCGGGGGAGTTCAGGATGATCCATCATTTATCACACCCACCCGGTAGCTCTTTCAATGACGGCATCCCTGCCACGGAGGCCGCTGTCTCTTACAGCTGCGTGCAAGATGCTGTCGACCTAGTAAAACTGTCAGGTAGACACGCTCTCATGGCAAAAGCAGACATTAAGTCAGCTTTCAGGCTGCTGCCCGTGCACAAGAGCACCTACCAGTGGCTGTGTTTCCATTTTGACAATAAATTCTATTTTGACAAATGCCTTCCCATGGGCTGCGCCATCGCGTGTGCCTATTTTGAACAGTTCAGTTCTTTCCTACAGTGGGCCTTCCAACAGGCCATGCCCAGAGCCAGAACGGTACACTATTTGGATGATTTCTTTTTCACTGGCCCAGCAGGATCCCTCCTATGCAGCTCATCCCTAAAAACATTCAGCGAAACCATGCAGGAGTTAGGGGTTCCGCTGGCACCCGAAAAAACTGTAGGACCCACCACCACCCTGTCTTTTCTAGGAATAGAGATTGACTCTTCCATGGGGGAGTGCCGCCTGCCCAGGGACAAAATTGAGGACCTTCTTCAGACAATAAGGCAGATGACAGGCAGGGACAAGGCAACGCTGCGTGAAATACAGTCCCTTGCTGGGAAGCTGAACTTTGCCACCAGAATCATGCCCCAAGGCTGGGTTTTTCACAGGAGCCTGGAACTAAAAATGAGGGGGGTTACAAAGCCACACCACCACATCAGATTGGGCAAGGAGATAACACAAGACCTGGCCATGTGGGAAGCATTTCTTAACAACTTCAATGGCCAAGTGATATGGCGCAAACCCATGAATGGGGCAGACAAAAGGTCCCTGTTCACGGATGCGGCTGGCAGCAGAGGCTTTGGGGTATGTTTTGGTAACAAGTGGTGCGCCGGCCACTGGCCGCCCTGCTGGCAGCAGAGGGGCTGGACCAGGAACATCACATTGCTAGAGATATTCCCCATATGGCTGGCACTCTACCTATGGGGGGACCTGTTGGCCAACACAGAGCTGGTCACATGGTCAGACAACATGGCGGTTGTACACATTTTAAACAAGGGTGCTGCCTCCTGCCCTCTGGTGCTGAAAGTGTTGAGAGAAATGACGAAAGTCGCCCTGAAAAATAACATTGTAATAATTGGGCGGCACATTGCAGGCAAAGATAATAAGGCCGCTGACGCTCTGTCCCGTTTTCAGTTCTCCACTTTCAAGGCACTAAACCCACAGGCAGAAGCCAGGAGGACAGCGGTTCCGGAAGAGGTTTGGGCCATCATGGACACACCCAAGGCAGCTCCCGCCAGCCAGCCGGTAACAGCTCTTCCCTGAGAGGCCCGCGCCCAGCTCTACCCTCACCCCCGGGCCCGGACAAAAGGGGTTGCCTTTCCCGGCACCACACTCCTACAGGTGAGCCTAAAGGCCTTCTAGGGGAACTGGCCAAAAAGGCGCTGGCACAGAAAACTGCCAAAATGTACAATAAGTGCTTGACTGATTTTGGAAGGATCACAAAAGTCACCAACATTAGGGATATACAGGAGTGCCATGTCAATGACTTCATGGAATGGGCTTTCAAACAAAGCAAAAAGAAGGCATGGGCTTCCTCCCATCTGGCAGCAGTTTCATATTATACTAGATTAGCGGGGGCACCCGACCCCACCCACGGCGCACTAACCAGATATGCTTTCAAGGGTTGGTCCAAAATGGAGGGGGTCAAGACAGACACCAGGCGCCCCCTCAATTTTGCTAAATTAAAAATTCTGCTAGACACCCTCCCTGCAGTATGCAACAATGCCTACAAGACCTCACTATTTAGAGCCGCCTTCACACTAAACTACTTTGGGGCGTTCAGAATCAGCGAGATAGCCTCCAAAAACACAGGATCAGAGGAAGGGCTGGATATAGGCGACATCCACCTGGGGAAGGATTCCATGGCTGTGAAACTGTGTAGGTCCAAAACTGACCAGGTAGGAAAAGGGAGGATCATCAACCTGTACTGCATTGAGGAAACAGAATATTGCCCCATTTGCACCACCAAGGCATTCATGAACAAGCGCCCCAGTCGGGGGGGCAATTATTCACACACAAAAATGGGCCTGCCCTCAGTAGATTCCAGGTGAGGTCTGTCCTCAAGAAGAATATAATAGCTATAGGATGGAATCCTACTGAGTTTGGATCCCACTCCTTCAGGATAGGAGCAGCCACTTCAGCCTGGATGGGGGGGCTGCAAGAGAAAGCCATAAAAGGGATTGGGGGTTGGAGATCAGGGGCTTACAAAAGATACATCAGGAAAGACTTGATCTAATAGTATCCTCCATCTCCACCCCCCTCCTCATTTTCTTTTATAACACAGGCTATCCCCCGTCCCAGACGGCTTGGATCGTGGGTCACTCTTTCATTACCAGGGCCAGCAGATGGCTGGAGGAAACCCAGGACGGCATGCATTTCCAGGACACCATCACCTACTGGTGGGGCAAGCCGGGCATGCGCTGGGGAGACCTGCACGACAAATTGGCTGGCCTACTGGGGGCCTGCTCACCTCCTCCCGATTTTCTCATCATCCACCTCGGGGGCAATGACTTGCCTCAGCTGGGCAGGAAGCTTCTCCTGGCCAAAATCTGCACCTCCCTCAGATCCCTGGCACACATGCTAAGACTTCGAACAGAAGTGATGATGTCAGAAATCATCCCTCGCCAACATTGGCATGGGGCGGAGTGCAACAAAGCCATGGAGATTTCTAGGCGCAAACTGAACAAAGCTGTGGCCAATTTCTGCCTTTTCTCAGGCCTCAAATTTATTAAGAATGGGATCTCGGTACACAACCAGGCCATGTTCTGCAGTGACGGGGTTCACCTGTCCATTGAAGGTATGGACATCTTCACCAGGAATATTTTCTGGACCCTTGCAGCTAGAGGCTGTACTTAATCTATAATCTCTTATTTTGGGGGGACCTGGGAGACACCGGTCAGCATCCCCTCAGGGTGGCGGCGGGGAGCAGCCTCGAGCGGCCCCTAATTGGGATTAGGGCCCCCTGCTCACCTGTTCCCTCTGTCCCCAAAATATTGTATTGTTATTCCTTATGTGATGTTATGGCTGGTTTTTCTTTCGCACCATGGCTGGTACTAAAATAAAGCTTGTGGCCAAAGTTTTTTCCACCTCAAGCCTGGTCGTCAGTCTCCTCATTCGTGCAACTGTCATTTCTGTATTGCCTGTCCTGTCACACTTGTCATCCATCCATGTCACTCGCATGCCACTCCCCAGCACAAAAACACTTCCAGGCTTAAGAAGACCAGCGGTTTGCCCATGTCCCTCCGGCACTGTTCCACGGCCCAGCGGCTGTTTGTAAATCTCCACTGTCCCCAGTGACTGTGGGCGGTGAAATGAAGCTGCAGGATCAGAAAGAAAAAAACCCGGGTCATCCATGCCGGTGGCCCTTCATGATCCCGGGCCCGGCAGTGACGATAATGAAGTACTCCGGTCTGGAGCGGTGAAATACGTAAAGCTCCAACATTGGAGCTGTAGTGGCCCCTTCTGTGGGAAGCAGTTATGTTGTCTGGTAGCCCCGCATCCGCACAGGGGTAAGCAGCCCTACCTGTACTCACCGAGCGTGTGTGGTGAAGGAGAAGGAGCGGCTACTGCCACTCCAACTGCAGCCATCTGGGCAGAAAGTAAAGTGCTCCACATCGGAGCAGAAGGAAAGAGGTATGCTCGCTCTGCCAGCACCGACAACGGCTGCGCCCTGTTTGATCCCGGGCCCTGCAGGTGGTGCGTTTGATCCGCACCGAGGTGGAGCTGAAAAATGAAATGAGGAAAGCGAGTGCCCTCCCCAACAAGCGTCTCTGCCAGAGGCCCCAGAGTAATCCCGGACACAAGAGGCCACAATGCAAACAATCAGCCCATGTCAGAGGCTGTAACAAGACAGGCAAAATCACACAGCTCAGACAAGACAGGCAAAATCACACAGCTCAGACAAGACAGGCAAAATCCCACCGCTCAGAATACGGTGTAATAGGACATTCGCCTGGTGGCCATTTCACACTTTCATGGAGGAATAGCTCGCTCCACGCCCTGCAGGCTATGCTGTTTTTATTCACAGTTAATCCACAACAATGAAACCGGTGACTGATTGGCAATTGTTTTGACTCCTCTGATAAATAATGTAAGTTATCATTAATTGAGAGAAGGGTAGGCGTGGCACATCCTGGCGCCATAAATTCATGTAGCGCTGCTGCCTGGGGGAGAGAACTATGTGGCAAGTGGCTTCATTGCCCTGCGACTAATGTCGCCCTCACGGCCCTGCAAGTACCCCAACATCCTGCTACTGGCGTGCGCCTTGCCGGGCCCGCCATCCCTGGGCCAAGCCTATGTGGCTCTGGGGGCGATTCCTGCCACCAGCAAACTGGGACATCACAGGCCCTATCGTCCTGCCTGAAAGAAGGGATGATGGGACTGGCCAGTACTGCTGTGGCCCCATCCTAAGGAGGGATTCCTGCCGGGCGGAGAAGAAGTGGCGCAACCCAGACACCCTATCACACGTGTCTGGCCAACCAACACAAGCGGCCCTGACACTCGCTACCAAGAAGTGGTGCAACAGGCAAGGTAAGGGTTGCAGCTTCTCGCAAGTGCTTGTGCGCCCTCCTGTGCCCCTGGAGAAAAGTGACACTCCTGACTGGGGGAGCATGGCCAAATAGGGAGGTGAGTGTTATCCTGTCACCCCATGCCCAGTCAACATCATGAGGCGCGGCCTAGACGCCCTGCTACCCGCATCTCGTACCCGCGTCTCGCTCCCCTGCCCGACATCAAAGGGACTGATTGTGAACCTGACTGTGGGGCAGCCTAGATGCCCTGCTACCTGCGTCTCGCTGCCTGCCCCTACATCAAGGGACTAAGCTGAGGAGGCCCCCGAGGCCCGCCAGGTGCGGCTCAGCCGGCCTTGAACTGTACCATCAATAGACCTGCACCCGTAGAAGGGACTCCTGAACGGACACTGATGGAAAGTGAACTGGTCTCCTGCAGTCCTCCTATTGCTTAAAGAGGACTCAGTAAACATGTGTTTTGATGCTGTGAGCCTGCATAGTCGCTACATGCCGCCGGCCCCACAATACGCCTCTCTGCCTTGATATCCATCTCTGTCATGTAGTTCTCCATCAGTCCCAGAATGCCTCTTCCAATGGCTCATTGTGGGGTTTCAAAGCTGCCTCTGCTACATGATTGCTTCTCCCGTCGCGGTATACTTTGTTAAACTGATGGCAGGAGGCAGGCGTCCTTCCTTTGCATGTATGTGCACTAAGCTGCAGAGATCTGGAATAGTTAGGAGAACAAAAAATGCTGCGTTCTTACTTTGAAGCAGCACACGCGTGACTCACACACTGTGAGCATCGCCCTATTTCTCACTTCACTCTAAATTTGGAGGCACACATTTCAATTCCTGGGAGCTCCTAACCTGAGCATGAGGGCTCTAGGCGAGGCATCCAACGGTCCAATGCAGGATCGGTTTACTCCGGGACCAGGTGATATTGACGGGCTTTGGGTCATGGCTGACCGTGGGTTACACTGCGTTATTCGGGCTTTCTGGCACAGCACGTGGGTCTGCCGAACTTGCTCAACAGCAGAATATATGATGCTGTACGGGCCTGCCCCAGCAAGTTGATACATTTATATCAAAGTTGAGCTGGTGCACGCTGGTGGCGTTGGCGGTAGCCTGCACAGCGTGTATGACTCATTCTCTCAAGGCACTGTTCACTAACACCTCAGAGAGAGTTCAGCCCTCAGCTTCAGCAAAGCTGACGCTTCAAAAAAGTAAAAGTCAAACGTTCATTTGAAATGAATTGTTTTTAATAGGGGTAGCAGAGGGCATGCCGGAAGCAGCAAGGGAGGCAGCAGGGGTCACCACTGCAACCCCCAAATGACATCCCTGGCTTAAATCAGAACCTGCTCAAAAGATTGCTGGTGTAGAGCTTTGTAGCAATGTTGGAGAGCTGTGGGGAGCAGCAGAAGGGCCCGGCAGGAAGAATACTTAGGAGCCGGGAGTAAGCAGGTGGCACTAGGTAAGGGAAGGCGCGTGGCCAGGTGCAAGGATCCTGATAGGATTGGAAGGTGACAGAAGGGAGAACAGGACACACGGAAAAACGAGGAGGGCGGCGACGTGAATACAAGCTTCGCGCAACCAGGATCCGCCATATCTAAGTAGAAGCAACACAAAGCAGCACTACTGGCCCAGGCATATGACTACCGTTTATTTTGTGCGGAACAGGAAGTGACGTCAAACGAAATAAGGAAGTTCCTTACAAAGCAGCATACAATCATGCCAGGTCCAAGGCCATGTTACATGAGGCAGCACAACACCAACGTTGCCATAGAAACCAATGCACCCATGCTTGCCATACATGCAACAGACACTGCACATAGGTATGGTGAGGTATGAAGTAATCGAATTTAAACGGCACGCTTATATTGGCCAGAATAGTATCAATCTGCCATTACTAGGAAGAGAGATTTATTTGATCAAGTTAATGGATGTTGTGGATGGGTCAATGAAGGGGTAGCAGTCCCAGTAGGGGGGCGTCAGGACACCATCTGGTGAGGGCTGGATAATACGATTTGTGGAATAAAATGTCACATTTTGTACATTAAGGAGAATTTAAAATTGGGGCAAAAAGGGGGAGATGTCATGGTACCTGGTCCTAGCGCAGGTAGATACGCCTGAGAAAGAAATAAAATAATAGAATATTGGCCATGGGAAGGGCAGAAAGGGCCAAGCACAGGAAGAAAGACTAGAGCTGGGAGAGACCATCAGGGAAACAGAGGAGGCAATGCATTTACATAGGGATTAAGGGATTATATAGCCGGTGTGGCGAGAGGAGACGTGAAAAGGACATTCTGAAATGGGAAAGAGAACGTGCAAGATGTAAGGCAATGTGCCAAGAATTATTTTATGTAAAGAAGAACACGCCTTGAAATAAAGCAACTTTATCAAACCTTAAATGAATTGTGGCATCATTTCCATGGTGCTTCCCAATGAGAGACCCAGCTTGCAGCATGCCCCAATGATTTTGCCTTTGTGAAATCTCCGCAGCTCCACCACACACTCATGGCGGGAGACCTCTGTTCCACTGCACATGCAGTTTAGATGTTGCTCTTTCCTTTCCCTGCAGCTCAAAACTGAAGTAAGAGACTTTCTGCTCACTGTCCTCCATGATCTCCCCATTTCTATTCAATGGGGTATGCAGTGCGTGCACATATGTGAATGGCAGGACTCTGGACATCTCTGTATTAGCCCACAGAGATCTTCAGCCAGATGAAGCATTCATTCTGCCCTAGATGTTTGGATGCATGTATGTGTTTGACATTGCACAACTGTTTTTATTCTGTGATAGAGGAAGGAGAAACCAAACAATTCTTTGGTGCATCTCCTCCAATTCACAGAACACCAAGACTGTGCCAATGTGCGCACGAGTGCTCCCTTGTTGCCAACCCCTTTTGTGTGAAATATTTTATTATGGTATCGGTTGGTGACATATTTTGATTTTCTTGGGAACATGAAATGCATTCTGACCTTTTTCCCAAATCCAGGGCAGAGGAGAGAGAGAGAGAAGACATGATGCAGTGTATCGTCCCTACTTTCCCTGGCACGGTGCCAAATCTGCTACTCAGTCTCCTTGCCATTGACGTGGAGGGAAGGGAAACAGGCAGGCCACAGGGAGCCTCACATGAGCATAGACATGGGAAGAGCGAGCATACAGGTGGGCCCCATGCCCCTACCCTCAGCAGTAGATGGGCATGGGGCCCATGCTCTCCCTATGCATTCCATAGCCTTATGTGCCCAGGATTACTTGTATTAATTCATTCATCTTTTATAACTCGCTTCCCTTGTATGGCCGCAGGCTACACACGACATCATCCAACATCATGCAAGAGGATAGACACAACACGCAATACTCTGATGTGGAGTGCCTAGTTCAGTGGATACCCTCAGCCCATCAAGTCTGTACTAACTACAGGCCGTTGCCTGTACCACCAACCAGCCAAAACTAAAATGAACTAAAGCGCGGGATTGGTCAGTGTAGCACATCAGACCAAGCACATTCGACTCAATCAAGCATTGCAGAATATTGGATTATTCTTTGCAATACTTAAGCAAGTAAAATGCGCCTCTGCAATTTTAGCTATGCTACTGCGCAATTCTGCCTTTTGTAAAGGTTTGACCTACCAATTTCATCTGCCTGAAGGAAAAGGCTAAACAAGCCCAGTTATCCCATTTTCTTCTTGACAGGTTTTGGAAAACAAAGATGTGACATGGCACGTATTCACTTATTGAAGAAAATAATCCGCTTGAAGAGCTGGCAAAGCCAAAAGGGCGTGTATAGGAGTAGTCTCTTTTATATGTGAGCCTCAGGGTAGAAGCGAGGCGTTGCCAGATTCATACACACAGAGGGAATCTCTGCATGAGTAGTTCTTTTTGTATTCATATTTTATTTATTTATTTATCTATTTATTTATTTTAGGGACAGGATACCTTTTCAAACACAAATAATAAAGTGTTCATTACGAGTTTCATGGTAGTTTGCCAAATCAGAGATAAACTCGTTTACCCTTACTGCCACCTGCTCCCGCGGGTTTACCACAGGATTATGAGTGGTGGAAGGGCCGTGTAAATCCCCATTTTTGGAGTTCAAAGGACTTCACTGGTATTTTGGCAGAATTACTGCAAGCAGTAATTTTGCCCCGGAAATCCCACCGATTATTTTCCCTTCAAGTGAAGGATTATCCTCCTCTTCAAAGTCAAACTCGCAATTCAGCAGTGCGGTAAAAATAGTGGTAATTAAGGCACCTCTAAAAAAGGGAAGGTAACGGAATCACTGCCACGTTTTTTGCGACACTGCTGAACTTGTAATAGGATACAATAGTTGTGGCAGAGGTAGTCCTTGGGTTACGGTGAGTTTACAATATACAGAATGTAAATGGTCGCCTGAAGGGCAGGGCTGCTGTGCTACTGCACTTTCAAACCCTGCGTTATAAAACAAGCTCTTCTGTTTTATAAAATGTAGAGGCTAGCGGTTGATGTTCATAATCACCCTATAGACACACAGGTAATCAAGGCATCCATACTCTAACTTTGCATTCCGGGACTTGTGGTCCTCCCTATATTATGGGGAACTCCATGACTACACGTCTCACAATGCAAAGTTAAACCAGGGCTGAACTAGCGTCTCCCGAATGCAGTGGATAATACTGCCAATCTGTCCCTGTTGCTTGATGACTGCCAAACATCAGGCTCTGTAATGGTAGCATGGACCATCTTTACTGCCATGTATGTCTTCTTATATACGTTTGTCTGTAATGTGGATCTACCGACGTTTATGTTACGATAATATGAACTATGAGTATTCATTTGTATGTTATTCTGGGTTGAATGTATGATTTTTAACTTTTTGAATGAACGAATGATACTGCGATTTGAAAAATGAACATATATTTGTGTTACTTCATATGCTTGGTCTAATCTCAAATGATTTGTTTATAGCACTGTTTATAATTAATAGGTGCCTCAAGTCCCTCAATCACATTCAGGATTATTTGTTAATATTTTCATTCTTAGTACCAGCCTACAACACAAGAGTGATTTCTGAGGCACACACCAGATTTGTGTCAGAGAAAATACTATGTTCATCTTAAGTCCTTAAAGTGTGAGGCAGGGCCCTGCTTAACACCCAGTGTGGGGCCCAGAGAAAACTCACAGCTCCGGGGCCAAACACGGCAATGTGCAGATGCAGGCTGTCCGCAGTCAGAGGCACTGAGGTCAGGCCCTCATGAACTCACTGCTGGACGCAGGAGGACTTGGCACCAGCCAACGGCCTGTTTGAGTGCTCAACATATATTTTTCAAATGCAGACATGCTTCCCCATCCCTGGGTAACACTGAAGCGAAAGTGGTATTCCACTTCCCCTGGACATGACCAGGCGAGTGCCATGTCAGTCAAGCCAGTGATGGGTGTCTCCCTGATCCTGGTGATCCTGGTGCCCACCACTTGTACTTTACCCTCAGTCCCGCTGATTAGCACAGGCCAACGAGGAAGAGGAGATGTGGAGAATCCCGGTAGAGCTGAGAAGACCTTCGTAGAAGAAGGACTTGGCTGCTTTTCCTCAATACAAGGGCATGTGAAGAAGCCCAAGGGAATCTACCACCTCATGCTTGCAGACGGGGAACTGTTGGTCTCTCTGCAAGGGTAGGGCCCAGTGCACCCGTTCCCCCCTCAGGAGGAAGGCTGCTATCCTGCAGTCTCCACACTTAAGAAGACTCATTCAGGGAGTTTATCTACCAGGGATCTGTGTGTCTTTTTCTGAGATTCCCATCATCATGAGAGAAATAGAATCTGAGGACCAAGGATGTCCATGGGACAGAGTCTCTTTACTCCCGTCCTCAGAGACTGGTTGTTTCTAGGAAAGAGGGAGACAAGGAATGGTAATCACAAGTCAATGTAAACAAGTCCCCCAGAAATTGAGACTTTATTTGCGCTGATATGAATTCATTTACTGTGTCTAAATAGGTAGACAGGGACTAGGGAAGATTCTGCTGGGTGTAATCCTCCCTCCTGTTTGGCCTCTGTTACCTGTCCAGGGAGTTGTGATGGGGTGCACAACAACCACCCATTCTAAGTGGCTACCCTGCATCACAAACGTTATCCATTGCGCGTATTGACAGCTCAGCCGAAGGGGACTACCTATCTATCATCCACAGAGCCAATGCCCCTACATCAACATTCCATGAGTTAGTTGGTTTAAACCTTTTGCACTCTAGCCAGGAACTGAGTAATTCCTGCATTTGGGCAATGTGCACCTGGGTACCATCAGGAAAGCTACACTGCTGGACCCTTTAACTATCATTCTATAAAATCAACCTCTATGTGCCTTTAATGTCGGCCTCTGTAGGAGCAGGGAACACCAGCATCTGACTTGTGCCAAAAGCAGGGCTGGACTGGCCTACAGGGAACTCTGGAGATTCCCTAGTGGGCCACTGCACCGTGGGCCTCTTTGTATTTTATTTTCACATTTTCTTATGGGAAAAGGGTTGGGCTTGATCAAAATGTGTAAAATGGGGCCACTTTGAAAATGATGTCCAGGGCCTCTTTTGGTTCCCAGTCCAACCCTGGAAAAAAAGGACTAACATTGGTGAACTGAGGATGTGCTTCTGAGAAGGAATGCTGGTGCCAAACTGCAACCAGTATATTGGTGTAATTTCCCTCTGTCCTGGACTACAGTCATATGTTTAATATGCTTCTCTTTACTAATACAGGTTTGTCACAGTGCTTTGTCTATGTATGAAACAGTGGTTTATCTAGGTGTCAGTTGCAGTGTATGTTCCCAAATGATACACATTATATCCTGCTCCTAACCTCTGAGCTAAAGTGCCCACAATTCTCTCTACAGATTAGGTGAGGCTAACTCCCCTACAGGCATATAGGATTGGGGAATTTTGTCAGCATATAACAAGATTATCTCATTGGCAAGGGGAGTAGAATAGGGGCAGAGGACTCAACTAGCTAGCCTACATCCCCTACAAAGCAGTCACAACCAAAGCATCACTCTACCTGGTCGAGAGAACTCACCATATCCGGAGGCCAGCGCAACACCAGAAGCCACAGCATCGCCAAATTGGAAATGGTGATCTGCAAGAGGGAACACAATGGAATGAGGCCTTTTCCTGCTACAGGCCCGTCTCTGGAATGAGCTACCAGTGTAGATAAGTCTGGCTCCCTCCATCCTACACTAGAGGAAGGACCTGAGCACCCTACTCTTAAAACATCCTGACAATCGCTGATCACCCCACACAACCCCACATCTCCATCCTAATTCATCCCATTTCCCTATTCCCCATCCATCCCAGCTTTTCTGATACCCCGACTCTCTACTTGTAACCCTCCTGGGCGTGTCCCATATGTACAGTACTCTGTTGCTTCCCAGCTAGTTTGCAGTTTATAAACCCCATACATAGATACGTGAATAGTTTATGCTTCCACACAATCTTAACCCTAGGCCTAATTTCCAAAGAGTCAATGGAGTGATTTTAAACTCCCAGGAAACAACTCTCTGTAGGATGGATGTGTTAAGGAGTCATCTGGGAAATGAATGCACTTTTAGATCTCCTCTCCAAAGCCTTCAACCATGTTTAAAATAACGCAACTGGGGGTGTGATAGCTGCATCCTGAAGAGAAATGCAAAGTTTGAAAAGATACGTTTATTTATTTCTGTAACCCTCATCTCCTCAATCACTGAAGATGTCACCTATCCATCTGCCAGTGGATCAAGAGACGCGATCAGTGTTGTTTATGGAACAGATCGCAAATGTACATGGGCCATAAACAGCAAGGGTGAAACAAGCTGCAGACATTCCAGAAGATGGGTCTTGTTGGTGTCCAGTACAAGGGTTGTAGCAGTTTGTGCCTCCAACTAATCCACGGGGAACTGTTTTTGTTTGGCACATTACTTTGTTGGATTTTGAACCAAGACGATGACCAGTCAGAGACAGGTAGATGGATGAATGACCATCCAAGCAGAGTGAATAGAGGATGAGCTGGTATCTATTAATCAATTATCTGTCTATTATACTGCTAGCAGGATAGAGAATACATTAGAGACACTGGGCGGGAAACAGTGTGAACCTTGTTGAAGAAGCACTGATGCCATAACATATACAGTAGCGTGGTGCAATTGATATGATATGATATGATATGGTATTTGTAACGCGCCTATACACAGGTGTTTCAAGGCGCGACGAGGCAGGGAGGGGAGGAACAAGGGGAGACAAAACAAACGATCCTACTAGGCCAGGTGTCATTCAGATCGCGCAAGTGCAGGGGTGGGGGAGGGGGGAAAAAGTGCAAGGGGAAGGGGAGGGGGGAAGTGCAGTAAAGATAAGTGGCGTAAAGTAATAAATAAAAAAGGGCCAGCTAGTGGCAAGTGCAAGGTAAGTGCAGAACAAGTGCTGGGGAAGGGGGGGGGCTGTAGGGATACAGAGACAGTCCCGTAGTGCAGAGGGGTTCCAGGGGATCAGTGACTGGGACCAGGACCGAAGGCAGTTTAGAGTGGTCCAGTTGCAGGATCAGTGCAGTTTAGTGAAGAATTAATTAGCTGTTCAGCAGGGGAGAGGGAGAGAGAAAGCAGAAGCAAAGAGGAAGGTTTTGAGGTGCTTCCGGAACCGGAGGTGGTTCTCCTCAAGTTTCAGGGAGGCATGAAGGCTGTTCCAGAGGGAGGCCCCTGCCGCGGAGAGAGATCTACCCCCAGCTCGTTGGTTCGAGAAGCGGCTGACCATGAGGGAGTTGGAGG
Source organism: Ambystoma mexicanum (assembly GCF_040938575.1). NCBI lineage: Eukaryota > Metazoa > Chordata > Amphibia > Caudata > Ambystomatidae > Ambystoma > Ambystoma mexicanum. The sequence continues at coordinate 1,072,132,773 of NC_090931.1, forward strand.
CGGATGAGCGAAGGGCTCGGGGAGGAAGATATTTGGGAAGAGAGAGTTGAAGGTATTTAGGACCCAGGCCCCAGAAGGCCTTGTGGACAATGCAGAGGGTTTTGAACTTTATCCTCGCAGCCACTGGGAGCCAGTGTAGAGATTTCAGTCCTGGAGAGATACGGTCCCTGGGCTTGAGGCCAAGGACAAGTCTCGCAGTTCTGTTCTGGATGAGTTGCAGAGGGCGGAGAGTGGAGGCAGGCAGATTAAGATAGAGGCTGTTACAGTAATCAAGCTTCGAGAGAACCAGGGCTCGGGAGACAGTGAGCTTCTGGGGGAAGGAGAGGAAGGGAAGAATACCTCTGAGGAGGTGCAACTGCTAGTGTGACCTCTTGGCGACGTCAGAAATATGAGGAGAGAAGGAGAGTGTGGAGTCGAAGATGACCCCAAGGTTTTTTGCCTTGCAGGTAGGAGCAGGGAGGGGGCCAAGGGAGGCAGGCCAGAGAGCTGCAGGGAAGGAGGGAGTGGGAGTACCGATGAGTAGAATCTCAGTCTTACTGGCATTAAGGCAGAGGTCATTGGCGGCACACCATTCTTGGATAGCAGACAGACAGTCAGAGATGAGGGAAGGAGAGGGGGAGGCTGAGGGTAGCCTGAAAATGAGCTGGGTATCGTCCGCATAGCACTGGAAATTAGGGCAGAGAGTGGCGATGCGGTGGGCAAGGAGTGCCAGATACTGGTTGAACAGCCAGGGAGAGAGATTAGATCCCTGGGGGACACCACAGGTGGAGAAAAAGATGTCGGAGAGGAAGGACCCCAGTTGGACCTGGGAGGGTCGATTTGAAAGGAAAGAGGTCAGCCACGCCAATACATAGAGCAATGGCATAGCATATAACATATAGTTTCATATGTAAGACCAGTTGTATGGTTCCGAAAAGCCTTCATAGATTGAAGGCCTTCCTCGTTGTCTGCGATCCTGTATGCTACCTATTCCAGTCAGTGGCACATGTTGTGTGCATTAAATGATTGTCCGGCCAGCAGTCAGGCCAGCCAAGCCTGATGTCCAGAGATAGTGATACCTCAATGTCTCACTTTGCAAAGTCAGCAGTCTGAGGAAACCCCTACACTACTCTGCATGATCACTGTTGATGCTAGTGTAGCGTGTTGAGAGGGCGCCCTGAACCCTATTCCTTCCTTCTTCGTCAATGGGAGACGGAGCATCAGATGCTGCGCTCCCTTGGGCTTACAGGGTGATGCCACATTTCTTTCATGCAACTCCTGAGTTCTGGTTTCACCATGCCACTCTTAATGTGAAATGTTAAACATCCAAAACATATTTGTTCAGCAGGTAGCTTAATGACTGCAATAATATGAAAATCTCTACACGTTTAAATGGCTAATTCGATGCATACATTTGGTATTATTGGATGTTATTTTTCGTTAGAAGACATGGACAACACAAGCTGCTGGGATGATGATCTGTCAATATACAAAAACAAAGCTTACTTGATACCTTGAAATTGTAAAGATTTGTATTGAATAATACTACCTCTCACAAACAGCTGTTTGATGCTACTGTTGAGAATCCCTAATACGTCAGGACATACTACATTGACAGTGGAACTCTTGGGTGTTGAAACTCAACTGGTTGGCAACTAATATCAACCATACGGCACACTGAGATACAGCGAACAATTCACCACTCAAAACTGGGTAGCACATTTTGAATTTGCCACAAGTCAGCCAGTAAATCTTAGCAGCTGTACTGACATCACCGGAGGCTGCAAAACACATTTTCAGAGGAAATGCAAACCATGCCCTGCTTTCCAATTGTTGTCAGGCCGATTCATGGAATAATTAGCGCGGCGCAAGTGGCCAAAAACGTGCGATTCGCAGTGGAAATGCACTTTGTACCAGTTGCTGAAATGGAATGGATTCACAATTAGGTATGGATACATACACAAAGCGCTCATTAGGGATATGTTCCTGTGTCACATTGTTGCAGAGAGTGCATGTATGTTTCCACATGTATGAAATCTGGAAGATTTCATTTATAGGTATGTTTTTGTTTTCTAGTACTTGTAGTAAGTACATTAGAAATTCTTGTGGATCTTCTTGTGAGTTTATAGTGAATTTCATCATTCCAGCACAGTAGTCGAATTCTTGTCTTATTCCGTGAACACTATATGTGTTGTCAGGATTATTTGTTGCGTTTCTATGAAGGACTAACATTTGCAAACACAATTGGTCTGTACTGTGTAAGTAAATGTTCTCAACAATTGGTGGCAATTGAAATAGAATATTCATTGCTACATTTGCGCAGCAATTTACACCAGTTACATTTGAACATTTGAATGGACCAGACGGTTCTGTGTCCAAGCCATTTCTTCGGAGTGTATGTTGCTTCTTTGAAGAAGTACCTGAGTTACTTTCCCTAATAGATTCTTCTTTGGTTGTGGTAATTGATGAAGTATTAGCTTCTTTTACTCTCTTTGGAGGATTCGCAGTCCAATTCTGTTGCATTTCAGTTTGAATTACTTTTCTTTTACGTTTTCCTTTCTGTGGAACAGGATATGATTTTAGATGGGGGGTGTATAGTGAGCGTAGTCTATTGTATTCTTAAATGCAAGGAATATCAGCGTTTACTTTACTTGCATCAAAGTTGATTAGAAATAGACCCTCAAGTGTACGTAAGCGTGATAGAGCTACGTAGCTCATGCCTTCTTTAAAGACTGTGTTACCAATATCTATCAATGCTTTGTCTAGGGTAAGACCTTGGGATTTATGAATGGTGACTGCATATGCAAGAGTTAGAGAAAATTGTTCTCTGCGTACATACATGTCTTTGAAGAGAAGCAATCAAGCTGTTGAGCGCCCTATCAGTTTTAATTCTAAATGTTTGTCAAAGAGAATATTGACAAACTGAATGTTGTTGTCGTGTGTGTTTGTTTGAAAGCCAACAACTGTACCCAGTGCTCCATTAACTAGTCCTTGTTCCACATCAAGGTTACATTTAAGCATTCCTCTACAGTTTAAGGATAATTTTAATATTTTCTCCAATCCAGCTGTGTTGGAGATAGAATTTTCTAAGGTATTTACAGGCCGATTCATGGAATAATTAGCGCGGCGCAAGTGGTCAAAAACGTGCGATTCGCAGTGGAATAGCGAAAATCGCAGTGCAAGTGCGAAAATCGCACGAAAAGCAGCGCACATCGATTCATGGAAGGCCGTGCGCGAGAAAACCATCGGATGTGCGCTAAAAAAGTGCGCGGCGCACGTTGGCGCACAGGCCATCTAACGGCGTGCGCCAGGTCACAGCGAAAATCGCACAGGCCACAGCGAAAATCGCACATAGCGCAGCGCACACAACAAAAGTAGGCGGAACACGGGGCGTAACGCTCGGAATGGGGAACAACTTGCCAAAATGTGGGCGTCACGGGGGAAGTACAGGGTGCAAGTGCGCGGAACGCCCACACGCTCGCCTACAACCCGTATTCATGGAATCAAATAGGGCAAAAAAGCGCACGGTCAAACCAGCGCACAGGCACAAACACGACCGCCACAAGAAAGCAGGCGGTAGCGTCTCTGCACCTGTAATAAATGTGCGCCAAAAGGTGCGCCAACAAATAGCACCTATATACAACCATGATGAATGTCCTATACTGTGGCCCTCCAGGACAAATGACGTGCAAAGGGGTACCCACAAACACGGACACCCGCTGACTGAAAAATAACGTGTGCGTGTATTCCCGGGTGCGCGGGAAGTGTCACACGCGATTTGGCAGGGTACGTGGATTTCAGGGGTGCGCGGGAAGTTCCACACGCGATTTGGCCGGGTACGTGCACGGGAATTTCCACACGCGATTTGTCTGGGTACGTGGATCTCAGGGGTGCGCGGGAAGTCACACACGCGATTTTGCAGGGTACGTGGATTTCAAGGGTGCGCGGGAAGTTCCACACGCGATTTGGCCGGGTACGTGCACGGGAATTTCCACACGCTGGGTACGTGGATCTCAGGGGTGCGCGGGAAGTCTCACACGCGATTTTGCAGGGTACGTGGATTTCAGGGGTGCGCGGGAAGTTCCACACACGATTTGGCCGGGTACGTGCGCGGGAATTTCCACACGCGATTTGTCTGGGTACGTGGATCTCAGGGGTGCGCGGGAAGTCTCACACGCGATTTGGCAGGGTACGTGGATTTCAGGGGTGCGCGGGAAGTTCCACACGCGATTTGGCCGGATACGTGCGCAGGAATTTCCACACGCGATTTGTCTGGGTACGTGGATCTCAGGGGTGCGCGGGAAGTCTCACACGCGATTTGGCAGGGTACATGGATTTCAGGGGTGCGCGGGAAGTACCACACGCGATTTGGCCGGGTACGTGCGCAGGAATTTCCACACGCGACTTGGCTGGGTACGTGGATCTCAGGGGTGCGCGGGAAGTCCCACACGTGATTTGGCAGGGTACGTGCGCGTGAATTTCCACACGCGATTTGGCTGGGTACGTGTATGACAGGGGTACGCGGGAAATTCTACACGCGATTTGGCTGTGTGCTCCCAGGTATTCCCTGTACACCCTCCACGGCCCCTGCAGGCAGCCGACACCACAGGGGACTACCCTGCACACCTGCTCATGTCACCCAGCACCCCCACCCCCCAGCATCCAGGGGCACCCTCCACCAGGCCCCCACTCATGTCCCCCAGGACCCCCACCCCCCAGCATCCAGGGGCACCCTCCACCAGGCCCCCACTCATGTCTCCCACCACCCCCACCCCCCAGCATCCAGGGGCACCCTCCACCAGGCCCCCACTCATGTCCCCCTGCACCCCCACCCCCCAGCAGTGCAGGGGCAGCCTCCACCAGGCCCCCACTCATGTCTGCCACTACCCCCACCCCCGAGCCACCAGGGGCAGCCTCCACCAGGCCCCCACTCATGTCTCCCACCACCCCCACCCCCCAGCAGTGCAGGGGCAGCCTCCACCAGGCCCCCACTCATGTCTCCCACCACCCCCACCCCCCAGCCACCAGGGGCAGCCTCCACCAGGCCCCACTCATGTCTCCCACCACCCCCACCCCCCCAGCAGTGCAGGGGCAGACTCCACCAGGCCCCCACTCATGTCTCCCACCACCCCCACCCCCCAGCATCCAGGGGCACCCTCCACCAGGCCCCCACTCATGTCTCCCACCACCCCCACCCCCACCCCCCAGCAGTGCAGGGGCACCCTCCACCAGGCCCCCACCCATGTCTCAAACCACCCCCACCCCCCACCCACCATGGGCAGCCTCCGCCAGGCCCCCACTCATGTCTCCCACCCACCCCCACCCCCCAGCAGTGCAGGGGCAGACTCCACCAGGCCCCCACTCATGTCTCCCACCACCCCCAGCCCCCAGCATCCAGGGGCACCCTCCACCAGGCCCCCACTCATGTCTCCCACCACCCCCACCCCCCAGCAGTGCAGGGGCACCCTCCACCAGGCCCCCACCCATGTCTCCCACCACCCCCACCCCCACCCACCATGGGCAGCCTCCGCCAGGCCCCCACTCATGTCTCCCACCCATTCCCCACCCCCCCCAGCAGTGTGGGGCACCCTCCACCAGGCTCCCACCCATGTCTCCCACCACCCCCACCCCCCACCCACCATGGGCACCCTCCGCCAGGCCCCCACTCATGTCTCCCACTGACCCCCACCCCCCAGCCACCATGGGCAGCCCCCACCAGGCCCCCACTCATGTCCAACTCATGTCTCCCACCACCCCCACCCCCCAGCAGTGCAGGGGCACCCTCCACCAGGCCCCCACTCATGTCTCCCACAACCCCCACCCCCCAGCATCCAGGGGCACCCTCCACCAGGCCCCCACTCATGTCCAACTCATGTCTCCCACCACCCCCACCGCCCAGCAGTGCAGGGGCACCCTCCACCAGGCCCCCACTCATGTCCCCCTGCACCCTCATCCCCCAGCAGTGCAGGGGCAGCACCACCAGGGCCCCACTCATGTCCAACTCATGTCTCCAAGCACCCCCACCCCCCAGCATCCAGAGGCACCCTCCACCAGGCCCCCACTCATGTCCCCCTGCACCCCCACCCCCAGCATCCAGGGGCACCCTCCACCAGGCCCCCACTCATGTCTCCCACCACCCCCACCCCCAGGATCCAGGGGCACCCTCCACCAGGCCCCCACTCATGTCCCCCTGCACCCCCACACCCCAGCAGTGCAGGGGCAGCCTCCACCAGGCCCCCACTCATGTCTCCCACCACCCCCACCCCCCAGCCACCAAGGGCAGCCTCCACCAGGCCGCCACTCCTGTCTCCCACCACCCCCACCCCCCAGCAGTGCAGGGGCAGCCTCCACCAGGCCCCCACTCATGTCTCCCACCACCCCCACCCCCCAGCAGTGCAGGGGCAGCCTCCACCAGGCCCCCACTCATGTCTCCCACCACCCCCACCCCCCAGCATCCAGGGGCACCCTCCACCAGGCCCCCACTCATGTCTCCCACCACCCCCACCCCCCAGCAGTGCAGGGGCACCCTCCACCAGGCCCCCACCCATGTCTCCCACCACCCCCACCCACCATGGGCAGCCTCCGCCAGGCCCCCTCTCATGTCTCCCACCCACACCCAGCCCCCCAGCAGTGTGGGGCACCCTCCACCAGTGTCCCACCCATGTCTCCCACCACCCCCACCCACCATGGGCACCCTCTGCCAGGCCCCCACTCATGTCTCCCACCCACCCCCACCCCCCAGCCACCATGGGCAGCCCCCACCAGGCCCCCACTCATGTCCAACTCATGTCTCCCACCACCCCCACCCCCCAGCAGTGCAGGGGCACCCTCCACCAGGCCCCCACTCCTGTATCCCACCACCCCCACCCCCCAGCATCCAGGGGCACCCTCCACCAGGCCCCCACTCATGTCCAACTCATGTCTCCCACCACCCCCCAGCAGTGCAGGGGCACCCTCCACCAGGCCCCCACTCATGCCCCCCTGCACCCTCACCCCCCAGCAGTGCAGGGGCAGCACCACCAGGGCCCCACTCATGTCCAACTCATGTCTCCCAGCACCCCCACCCCCCAGCATCCAGGGGCACCCTCCACCAGGCCCCCACTCATGTCCCCCTGCACCCCCATCCCCCAGCATCCAGGGGCACCCTCCACCAGGCCCCCACTCATGTCTCCCACCACCCCCACCCCCCCAGCATCCAGGGGCACCCTCCACTAGGCCCCCACTCATGTCCCCCTGCACCCCACCCCCCAGCAGTGCAGGGGCAGCCTCCACCAGGCCCCCACTCATGTCTCCCACCACCCCCACCCCCCAGCCACCAGGGGCAGCCTCCACTAGGCCCCCACTCATGTCTCCCACCACCCCCACCCCCCAGCAGTGCAGGGGCACCCTCCACCAGGCCCCCACTCATGTCTCCCATCACCCCCACCCCCCAGCCACCAGGGGCAGCCTCCACCAGGCCCCCACTCATGTCTCCCACCACCCCCACCCCCCAGCAGTGCAGGGGCAGCCTCCACCAGGCCCCCACTCATGTCTCCCACCACCCCCACCCCCCAGCATCCAGGGGCACCCTCCACCAGGCCCCCACTCATGTCTCCCACCACCCCCACCCCCCAGCAGTGCAGGGGCACCCTCCACCAGGCCCCCACCCATGTCTCCCACCACCCCCACCCCCCACCCACCATGGGCAGCCTCCGCCAGGCCCCCACTCATGTCTACCACCCACCCCCACCCCCCAGCAGTGTGGGGCACCCTCCACCAGGCTCCCACCCATGTCTCCCACCACCCCCACCCACCATGGGCACCCTCCGCCAGGCCCCCACTCATGTCTCCCACCACCCCCACCCCCCAGCAGTGCAGGGGCACCCTCCACCAGGCCCCCACCCATGTCTCCCACCACCCCCACCCCCCACCCACCATGGGCAGCCTCCGCCAGGCCCCCACTCATGTCTACCACCCACCCCCACCCCCCAGCAGTGTGGGGCACCCTCCACCAGGCTCCCACCCATGTCTCACACCACCCCCACCCACCATGGGCACCCTCCGCCAGGCCCCCACTCATGTCTCCCACCACCCCCACCCCCAGCCACCAGGGGCAGCCTCCACCAGGCCCCCACTCATGTCTCCCACCACCCCCACCCCCCAGCAGTGCAGGGGCACCCTCCACCAGGCCCCCACTCATGTCTCCCACCACCCCCACCCCCCAGCCACCAGGGGCAGCCTCCACCAGGCCCCCACTCATGTCTCCCACCACCCCCACCCCCCAGCAGTGCAGGGGCAGCCTCCACCAGGCCCCCACTCATGTCTCCCACCACCCCCACCCCCCAGCATTGCAGGGGCACCCTCCACCAGGCCCCCACCCCCCACCCACCATGGGCAGCCTCCACCAGGCCCCCACTCATGTCTACCACCCACCCCCACCCCCCCAGCAGTGTGGGGCACCCTCCACCAGGCTCCCACCCATGTCTCCCACCACCCCCACCCCCCACCCACCATGGGCACCCTCCGCCCGGCCCCCACTCATGTCTCCCACCCACCCCCACCCCCCAGCCACCATGGGCAGCCCCCACCAGGCCCCCACTCATGTCCAACTCATGTCTTCCACCACCCCCACCCCCCAGCAGTGCAGGGGCACCCTCCACCAGGCCCCCACTCATGTCTCCCACCACCCCCACCCCCCAGCATCCAGGGGCACCCTCCACCAAGCCCCCACTCATGTCCAACTCATGTCTCCCACCACCCCCACCCCCCAGCAGTGCAGGGGCACCCTCCACCAGGCCCCCACTCATGTCCCCCTACACCCTCACCCCCCAGCAGTGCAGGGGCAGCACCACCAGGGCCCCACTCATGTCCAACACATGTCTCCCAGCACCCCCACCATCCAGGGGCACCCTCCACCAGGCCCCCACTCATGTCCCCCTGCACCCCCACCCCCCAGCATCCAGGGGCACCCTCCACCAGGCCCCCACTCATGTCTCCCACCACCCCCACCCCTCAGCATCCAGGGGCACCCTCCACTAGGCCCCCACTCATGTCCCCCTGCACCCCCACCCCCCAGCAGTGCAGGGGCAGCCTCCACCAGGCCCACACTCATGTCTCCCACCACCCCCACCCCCCAGCCACCAGGGGCAGCCTCCACCAGGCCCCCACTCATGTCTCCCACCACCCCCACCCCCCAGCAGTGCAGGGGCAGCCTCCACCAGGCCCCCACTCATGTCTCCCACCACCCCCACCCCCCAGCCACCAGGGGCAGCCTCCACCAGGCCCCCACTCATGTCTCCCACCACCCCCACCCCCCAGCAGTGCAGGGGCAGTCTCCACCAGGCCCCCACTCATGTCTCCCACCACCCCCACCCCCCAGCATCCAGGGGCACCCTCCACCAAGCCCCCACTCATGTCTCCCACCACCGCCACCCCCCAGCAGTGCAGGGGCACCCTCCACCAGGCCCCCACCCATGTCTCCCACCACCCCCACCCACCATGGGCAGCCTCTGCCAGGCCCCCACTCATGTCTCCCACCCACCCCAACCCCCAGCAGTGTGAGGCACCCTCCACCAGGCTCCCACCCATGTCTCCCACCACCCCCACCCCCCACCCACCATGGGCACCCTCCGCCAGGCCCCCACTCATGTCTCCCACCCATCCCCACCCCCCAGCCACCATGGGCAGCCCCCACCAGGCCCCCACTCATGTCCAACTCATGTCTCCCACCACCCCCACCCCCCAGCAGTGCAGGGGCACCCTCCACCAGGCCCCCACTCATGTCTCCCACCACCCCACCCCCCAGCATCCAGGGGCACCCTCCACCAGGCCCCACTCATGTCCAACTCATGTCCCCCTGCACCCCCACCCCCCAGCAGTGCAGGGGCAGCACCACCAGGGCCCCACTCATGTCCAACTCATGTCTCCCACCACCCCCACCCCCCAGCATCCAGGGGCACCCTCCACCAGGCACCCACTCATGTCCCCCTGCACCCCCACCCCCCAGCATCCAGGGGCACCCACCACCAGGCCCCCACTCATGGCTCCCACAACCCCCACCCCCCAGCATCCAGGGGCACCCTCCACCAGGCCCCCACTCATGTCCCCCTGCACCCCCACCCCCCAGCAGTGCAGGGGCACCCTCCACCAGGCCCCCACTCATGTCTCCCACCCACCCCCACCCCCCCAGCAGTGTGGGGCACCCTCCACCAGGCTCCCACCCATGTCTCCCACCACCCCCAACCCCCACCCACCATGGGCACCCTCCGCCCGGCCCCCACTCATGTCTCCCACCCACCCCCACCCCCCCAGCAGTGTGGGGCACCCTCCACCAGGCTCCCACCCATGTCTACCACCACCCCCACCCCCCAGCCACCATGGGCAGCCCCCACCAGGCCCCCACTCATGTCCAACTCATGTCTCCCACCACCCCCACCCCCCAGCAGTGCAGGGGCACCCTCCACCAGGCCCCCACTCATGTCCCCCTGCACCCCCACCGCCCAGCAGTGCAGGGGCACCCTCCACCAGGCCCCCACTCATGTCTCCCACCACCCCCACCCCCCAGCATCCAGGGGCACCCTCCACCAGGCCCCCACTCATGTCTCCCACCACCCCCACCCCCCAGCATCCAGGGGCACCCTCCACCAGGCCCCCACTCATGTCTCCCACCACCCCCACCCCCCCAGCATCCAGGGGCTCCCTCCACCAGGCCCCCACTCATGTCTCCCACCACCCCCACCCCCCAGCATCCAGGGGCACCCTCCACCAGGCCCCCACTCATGTCCCCCTGCACCCCCCCAGCAGTGCAGGGGCACCCTCCACCAGGCCCCCACTCATGTCTCCCACCACCCCCACCCCCCAGCCACCAGGGGCAGCCTCCACCAGGCCCCCACTCATGTCTCCCACCACCCCCACCCCCCAGCAGTGCAGGGGCACCCTCCACCAGGCCCCCACTCATGTCTCCCACCACCCCCACCCCCCAGCATCCAGGGGCAGCCTCCACCAGCCCCCCACTCATGTCTCCCACCACCCCCACCCCCCAGCAGTGCAGGGGCACCCTCCACCAGGCCCCCACTCATGTCCCCCTGCACCCCCACCCCCCAGCATCCAGGGGCACCCTCCACCAGGCCCCCACTCATGTCTCCCACCACCCCCACCCCCAGCAGTGCAGGGGCACCCTCCACCAGGCCCCCACTCATGTCTCCCACCACCCCCACCCCCCAGCATCCAGGGGCAGCCTCCACCAGCCCCCCACTCATGTCTCCCACCACCCCCACCCCCCAGCAGTGCAGGGGCACCCTCCACCAGGCCCCCACTCATGTCCCCCTGCACCCCCACCCCCCAGCATCCAGGGGCACCCTCCACCAGGCCCCCACTCATGTGTCCCACCACCCCCACCCCCCAGCAGTGCAGGGGCACCCTCCACCAGGCCCCCACTCATGTCCCCCTGCACCCCCACCCCCCAGCATCCAGGGGCACCCTCCACCAGGCCCCCACTCATGTCCAACTCATGTCTCCCATCACCCCCACCCCCCAGCAGTGCAGGGGCACCCTCCACCAGGCCCCCACTCATGTCTCCCACCCACCCCCACCCCCCAGCAGTGCAGGGGCACCCTCCACCAGGCTCCCACCCGTGTCTACCACCCCCACTCCCCCCAGCCACCAGGGGCAGCCTCCACCAGGCCCCCACTCATGTCTCCCACCACCTCCACCCCCCAGCATCCAGGGGCACCCTCCACCAGGCCCCCACTCATGTCCCCCTGCACCCAGGTCCTCACAATCCCCAATCATGTGCGTTATGGTCAGCCTCCACAGCCAAAAGGCCCTACCAAGTAACCCATTCACCCACATGGAAATGGAAATGACATGTTACACCCCCAATGTTCATAAAGCAAATGAACCCATGTCCGTCACACACAATGGTTGCAATTGAATGGGAAAACACCCAACATGACATGCATGAAACCAATGAGATGATACCACACAGTGAAGTATGAAAACAAAAATTTGTATTAAAAAAAATTGAATGCAAATGAAATGAAACAAACTACAATGGCAATGAAAAAAAGATAAGCTGCATGTCCGTCCAAAAAAATCAAAAATACAAATCAATCCAAATCCAAAAAAATGTTGTCCAAAGTCACATTAAAAATAAAATCAATCAGAGAGAGAAAAATAAATGCAAAGACCATTGCTCCATGGTGAATAAATAAAAAAAAAATAATAATCAAACAATCCAATGAAGAACTATGTACAAAACATCCAAGGGTCCATGAGCCCAACTGAACAAAGGAAACCTACAAAAAACCCTAACTAAAATGTAACTATATACAAAAAGTGGAGCAGTGTCCGTCGACTCCAAATCATAAGAAGAAACAAAGGAAACCTAAAACTAAAGAACTATATACAAAGGCGGCGGGCAAGTCCAGCGGCTCACTCCGTGGTGTTCCAGGCCAGGGCATCATCAAACTCCTCGTCTATGTCCCGGAGGCGGTCCTGTTCCATGGCCCCGAGGGTCCGCAGGGACGACGCCATCTGCTCCTCCAACCCCCTGCGGATTGCCTCGAGGCACTCGGCCCGCCTCAGGGCCCTCCGCATGGAGTTCTCCGCCCTGACCATCGTGAGCCGCGCCTCTTCCGCCCGCCGACGCTCCGCACCTATCTGCTGGCCCAACCGCAGCCACACGGAAGACACTTCCTGTCCTGGGTCCTCCTGCCCTCCGGCCGATGCCTGCCCCTCCGATGTTGATGGCCCCGAGCCATGATGCCTCCCACGTTGACTCTGCTGCTGCCTCCGACGCAACTGCCTCTGCCAAGCAACTGCTCTGCCAGCACGACGGCATCCAGGCTGATGGAATCCACCGACGCCGTCGTGCACGTGCCCTGCATGATGATGCCGGCACATCCTCCATCTGCTGGGGTACAGTTGCTGTGGTGTCCACCCCTGCTGGACCTCCGACTCCCGACTGTGGCAGGGATGGGATCCCCACCGAGCTGGCCTCATTGGTCAGGGCAGGTCCACAGGGGGCCCTGGTGGCATCTGGGCCGGAAGACGGCAAGGAGAACGACCGGCGTATAGCCTCCACAGAGGAGGAGAGGGCCGCCAGATTGGCCGACACATGCAGGAAACCCCCGAACATGGAAGATCCCAATTGGGCCACGTCGGCACGGTGCTCTTCGTGATGACGTGCGTGCTCCTCCCGGGAAGCATGCACGTCATCACGAATTGCACCCGCGCGCATCGCGACCCCAATCAGGACCTTCTCCATACGGCCACGGGTCCCCTCGTCCGCAGGTGGAGGGGAGTCAGGTGACATGGACATCCCCTCTACCTGCGGACGGGCCTGGGACGGGGCATCCCTGCTGGTGCATGGTGGTGCACTCACAGGGTCAGGGACAGCGACATGCACAGGCCCCTCCACGGTGACCTGTGCTGCCTCCTGCCCCTGCCCCTGGACTGCACCACTTGCACCAGCAGGGATGCCCCCACCAGGCCCCATGTGTGCCTCAGTGGCGGCCTCCTCCTCCTCTGTGGAAACCACCAACCTGGATGGCTCCTCACCGTCTTCCGCCGTAGCAGGCCCCTGTGGGGGCTCACCCACCCTTTCCACTGCAGCCGTGGGGGCATCCCCGCCGCCTTGCTCCACAGCGCCGTCTCCGCCCTCTTCTTCACTAGCCGCTGCGTAGAGGGAGACATAGAACACAAGCATCAGGGTACTGTTCAATGGTCCCCTAGACAGGAAGCAATAGCAGATGAGTACCACTGTCAAAGTACACTTCCATCATGTCCCTCCACAACACATGGGTCAGTCCAGGCAAAACACACACAGTAACAGGCATGGTGCATGCCATGGACATTTCCATACATGTCCAATGGACTCTTGAAACATACAATGATATGGAACTCACATGCATCATGGGTCATGCCTATCACATGCACACACTACACCTCAGTCACATCCATCTGGCCTCATACACCCCAAACACAGCGGATACAAGGATAACTAGGCTGCATCAGTGAATCTGTGCATTGTCACAGACATGTGTCATGCATCCATGGCATTCACAAGTCACAGACACGCAGGTCAGGCACACAGACATGGCTACCATATATGTACCTGGCATCAGCACCCATCCCTCACCCCCACCCATGTCCAGGAACAGAGACTGGCATGCTCTCATGTGTAAAATCTGCATAGGGCTCCCCATGTCGCATTTAAACACATGCAACAACCATGTGGTTCACACATCACTGGTCGCACATGCATTACCATGATGTCCCTGCACAAATACATGCATACATGGCCTATGTCACACATACAGGCAAGTATCAGACAACCAGCACACCGCAACATGCCCTGTCTCACACAGCAATGCTTGGCCACTTACCGCTCAGCTCCAGACGGGTCTCCCTCTCAAGGATCTGGGCGTGGAGCGCTGGGCGTACGCGTTCCAGGACCCTCATCTGGATGGAACTCATGCAGCCCCGGCCCCCCTCCACGAGGCGCCGGGCCTTCACTAGGGTCCTGGACCTCAAGTCCTCCCAGCGCTTCTTGATCTTCTGGACGTCGCGGGTTGCCACCCCCTCCGCGTTGATGGCAACCACACAGTCGGCCCAGATCCTCTCCCGTCCTTCCTTGCTGGCGCGGGACGATCCAAAGAGGGCATCATACTGCCCCAGGACATGCTCCACCAGGACACCAACTTCGGTGGCAGTGAAGCTGGTGCCCCTCTGCCCCTCTGGCCTGGGGTTGCCACTGGTGCCAGATGTGGAAGTGCCCGACATGGCAACCCCAGAGGCAGGAGTGGGTGGGCAACTGGGTCCTGGGGCTGGGCTGTGGAGCGATGTTATCCCAGTCGGGAGTCTTCAGTTCCAGCAGGAGTGGACACAGCAACTGGACCCCTGCAGATGGCTGATGTGCAGGCAGCAAATGGCAGGGCACGGTGGCAGCAGGCAGGCAGGCAGGCAGCAGCAGCAGATGGCACGTGGGAGGCTGCTCGGGGCACTGGGGGGCAGTAATTCGGCCTTCTGGGCAGGAGCGTGGTGTTCCGTGTGTTTGCGCGTGGCCAGCTTGATACGGAGTGATTTGGCACGTGAAAATCCTGCATGTCAGCGTGAAATTCGAGGAAAGGCCTTTAGCGCATAAGCGCGTCTGTGACGTGACCCGCACAGGTGTTTCCCTCATAGCACGTGATGACGGAGCACACGTGGAAAGACTGCACGTCAGAGTGTCATCGCGTGTAATTGGACAAAAGTGCGCGTACACACGATTGGCCTATGTACGTGTATTTCAGGGGTGCGCGGGCACTTACACACGCGAGTACATCAGCGCACGTGTATTCCGGGGTGCGCAGGAATTTCCACACGCTATTGGCCTGGGTACTGGATTTCAGGGGTGTGTGGGAAGTTTCACACGCGAGTACATCAGCGCACGTGTATTCCGGGGTGCGCGGGAATTTCCACACGCTATTGGCCTGGGTACTGGATTTCAGGGGTGCGCGGGAAGTTTCACACGCTCGCCTACAACACGCGCAAAGAAACACGTACGCCAGTAGGAAGCAGGCATACGTCGACCCGCGACGCATAAATTTGCGCGCAAAAAAAAAAACAAGCTCAGACGCCAGGATGAATATACCGTTCCTAGCAGCAGTGGCCGTGGGCTACCAAAGGAGGAGGAGGAGGATAGTCAGGGCCAGAATATTCACACCCAGAACCAGCCTTTTCGGGATGCCTGATGACCAGGTGTATGGGAGGTACAGGTTTTCACCACACATAATACTGGACCTGGTGAGTGAGTGGGAGGATGACCTCACATCACCCACCCTTTGCTCCCAAGCACTCAGCCCCCTGGAGAAGGTCCTCAATGTACTGCACCTCTTAGCCACTGGATCATTTCAGCGGACAAGTGCCATAGTGGGTGGGGTGTCACAGGCCACGCAGTCACGCTGCCTACACCAGGTCTTGAACATCATCACTGCACGCCCATCAGTCCGCAGGCACATATACCTGCCCAGAACACATGCAGAAAGGCATGCTGCCGCCCTGGATTTTTACGGTGTGGCACGATTCCCCAAAGTGCTAGGTGCCATCGACTGCACCCATGTGGCTCTACGTCCCCCCAGGGCATCTGAGCACATCTATAGGAACCGCAAGCACTGGCATTCCATCAACGTGCAGGTAGTATGTAATGCCAAGGGAATCATCACCTCAGTATATGCCAACTATCCCGGGTCCACCCACGTCAGCTTCATTTACCGAATGTCCACCCTAAGCCGGGACCTAGAAGCTGGGCGGCATGGCGATATATGGCTGCTTGGTGAGTATGAATGCCACTGCACATGCATGCATGTCAGATACTGAGCAAGGTCACAACCCCACCAATGATACCAATCACCACCTCCACAGGGGACAGTGCCTACCCTCTCAGCCCCCACATGATGACGCCAATTCGGAACCCCACCACGCCACCCGAGGTAAGATATAACACAGCCCACATTGCAACCCGGGGCATAGTGGAGCGCACATTCGGAGTGCTTAAGTCACGCTTTCGCTCCCTTGACCGTTCTGGCGGGCAGCTGTTATACGCTCCCCCAGTAGTGTGCAGGATCATAGTGGCAGCATGTGTCCTGCACAACGTTGCAACACGCCGGGGCCTGCCTGTGGACAAGGTGGTGCCCCCACATCCCCAACCACATGCACGCCCGCTGCGCATGGGAGGGGAAAGGGAACGGGGGAGGCAGCCCGTACACAGCTAGTGGCTAATTACTTCACATAGAAATCACACCCCTGTGGAGTGCACACTGCCCTGGCACATACCATCTGACAATCAATGATGACTCAACCTGACACTGATCCTGAATGTCTGGAGAATCAACCGTCAAAACCATATCAGCCTGAGATTGTTCACCTGGAAGTGTTACAATGTGTGCATCCCTACCTACACAGACACCACCAATGCAGTTTCGTGAAAAAACACATTCATGCAGCTAAAATGAATACCCACTTGCAAAATGCAACATGAGGACAGTGCCATGTCACCCAACCCATCCCCAGCACCGCCACACGACACACCGTGCCATGTCATGCTATGTGCAGGTAAACAAAGTAATCCCCACAACATGACACAAGTGTCACAATGTACAGTGTCCCTAATTGAAACTCGCGACACCTGAAATGCTCACAGTAATGCAGGACCAACAACACACTTGAGCAGGTATTTAGCAAAAACACTTATCATCTACAGACCCTCAAAACTACCATTAACATGACATTACGAATGTAAGGAATTAGTAGTCTCACCACCTGGAAATGCCTGCACTCCCACCACTTCCAACTGTATGGTGTTGCCGCCATGTAGAGTTGTAGGTGCACTGCTGCCAACATGGACCCCATCTCCAAAGTAGAGGGCCTTGTGTAGACATGAGGAAAGGACCTGCAAATTAGGAGGTAGACACAGATGATGAGTTACACATCAATGCAACATGCAGTGTACAACACAACAGCAATATGCACTAGGAATGTATACACAGTATTGACTAGACTGCCCACACATGTGGTGGGAGTCCAATGTCACCATGTACGTCAATGTCACTTGGGCACACCCTTTGCAATCCCATGGAAACGGGAAGCAGGAGGGGTGTGTGTGACATAAACCCAAGCATCTGAACCAAATACATGACAAGCCCGCATGTGCCCAGCCACAATGCAGCGTATGCCCACGGGAGCCACACAAGGCAACACATTGTCCCAAAAAAAAGAAAAAAAAAAAAAATGGCCATTAATGGGCCCAGGGGGGTTGGGGAGGCCACCTAGGAGGTCCGAGGACAGGGTGCACACCAAAACCCACCTGTTGCGAAAAAAAAACACCTCCATGGGCTCATGGCCCACACGGCTACCCTATTGTGGGAGTATCACTGCTGTCGCTATTATCACCTTTTGTTGTTTCGCACTCCCAATATGTCCATTGCCCTGCCTCTTTCCCCTTTTTCCTCCGTTCTATGAACCATGAGACGTCAAAATAACGTCTTAGAAGTAGGATGTCCAGCCCCCATTAGTACCTACCCGCATACACGATCCAAATATACAATCTTAGACGGTACGAGGGGTTACGGCTAAGCATATAGTAGTTAGTTCCTTTAAGGGTGCCATGACAACTCATAGACACCGCACAAAGTACGCATGCGCAGAGACTAAAACAGAGGTTCCCTGCGCAAGCGCACTGTATAGATAGAGTTACAGCTTCTTTTTCCCTTTCCATGCGCAGAGACTAAAACAGAGGTTCCCTGCACATGCGCACTGTATAGACAGAGTCATAGCTTCTTACCTTTTGTTTGCAGCTACGCGAGCCGCCGCATCCGTAGCAGCCCCTCGGCCAGATGATACATCACAGCGCCATAGACCACAGGTGAGAGACCCAGGGCAGTTAGAACATGTGGAGATCAGGAACATTAAATTCTGACCCTATGTTCCTAACCCAACTAGCTGATCCTCACCAGCAACTAGAACACACGGGCTGTGCAACAAACGTGCGCTTTCACCGCACGTGTGGCTTTCTTGTACTTCGCCACCTCCACTAATCAGTTGCCGTCCTATTCTACTCTATTTTCTTAACAGGGTAATCCAATAAATCAAAAGAACGTCCCACAGCTGTCCACAGCACACTGTGACCGGATGTGTGACCGCCCTTCCAAATCCAGTTATCTAATACTAAGGCATCGTGTTTAGAGGACTGCCTTCCCGTAGAATTCAGCACAACAGTTTCTGCGGACTTTACATCAAGATACCCCAGGTACTGCATGGTTACTCTGCCTACTTATTTCAACAGCAGCCAGTGTATGTTAAAATCCCTACACATGACTGAGAGACACTTTTTCTGTCTCCTTTTGTCCCTTCCAGTATTTGTAGTAACCAAAAAAAACCCACGTACAACTCCCGAACTACCAGATTCCTGATGTTGGAGAGTCGAACAATAATCCGCGTCTCCATCTCCGTGAAGCCACCTTTAGAACCCTGAACCTTTTTTTCAGGTTAGTATTTAAGTGTCCAGCAAGCACCAGGACAACTCCATTGTTGTACCTATATTGGTCCTTATTAATTTTTAATGCATGCAGGTCAAACAACCCTTAGACTCATCTTTCTATTTAGATGTACTCTGTAGTAAGTCTGCCCTTGAATTTTACTTAGAATCCTTTTTTATTTTTTTTCCCTCCTTTTCTCCACACACAGGGGAGACCAAGTCGAGGCCCAAGAAGAAGGCTTATTGCCGAAACGTCACGGGGCCACATAACTTTGAGGGCTACATTCCCACAGTCCCGTCTCATCACCTGATTTGATTCCTGACGTTGACCAACGACTAGGTCCCTGTCTCCTCTAGAGCCTACAAACACCATGCAGTCTTGTATATATGTTCTATTCAAGACACGAACAAACAATATTAATGGTGATTTTGTATATCACATTTGTTACACTTTTTTAGTGCATTTGTTAAATGTTTGTCACAACCATATTTGTCACTCACTCTTTCTTTTTTCCAATGCATTTGTAAAACAAAATGAATGTATTCTGATTTAAGATGCATATTATGAAATAGCATCTTCAATATATATTTTTGAAAAAAACTTTATAAGCATAAAATATGTTGTGTACCTTCTAGCACTAGCAGAATAATAAAAGTATGCTATGATGCATTTCCATAAGGGTCTATCTCTTGCTCATCTTTTTAGAAAACCTATGACAGTCAGCTAAATAATATAACCTCTGTCATAACTAGCATGCAAAGAAATTCAGCCTTTACCATATAGGTAAATGGGCCTAAAGTAAGTGGCAGGACGCCTCCCCACTTGTTTCAATTATCACCCTGTGCAGCTGCATCCGGAGGTGGTTGCACTATGGGAGGCAGCCCACGCAAGGCCCTAGTCTGTTCCTCCATGGCTGCAAGCATGCAGGTGTGGTAGGTCTCGTTCTGGAGGATGAGTGTGCGGAGGTCCCCATGCAACAACTCACGGGATGCCCGGACCTCCGCCCTAGTTGCCTGCATCTCAGCTGAGAGCGTACGGGTGAGACGCTCCAGCTGCTGTTCTGTCCTTCGGTTTGTTGAAGCCTCAAGCTCAACAAGAGTCGTCCTGAGGTGAAGGAGTTCCAGCCTCAGGGCTTCCCTGTGGCCCTGGGACTCTATGGAGATGACTTCCTGCAGAGTCGCCAGTGCCGCCCGCCTGTCCCTGTTGGACGCCAACATGTCCTCCCTGTGTGACTGGCAGATGGAGTCGGTTGCCTGCTGTAGTCGCTCCATCAGCCTTTCGGGGGGGACAATGGAAGTGGCCACCCTATCCATGGCCTGAGCCATCATCTCTGATGATGCTGCCTGTTGGGTTGCCATACCGTAAATGGATTGCTCCCATGCGGTATTGCCAGGTGGCGTACGGCCACCACGTCGGCGGGCACCACACCTGTCTGGGGCAAGGCGAACTGCGCCTTGCTGTGCCGGCACTGTCTGAGGCTGCAGGACTGCATTCCCCCTCTGATCTGCTGGCCCAGGAACAGGATCAGATGTCGCGGAGTGTGACCCTGCATCTGTAACCACCAAAGGCGCAGCTGCCAACACTGACATCCCCATTGAGGGTTCTGACCCTGGTGCAGGTGGGTGGGACAGAACAGAATCCCTCCCAGGAACACTCACCTGCGACGGCACGTAGGTCTCATCATCTGAATCAACACCTGAGTACAGCTCGGGGGAGGTGCAGCCAGAGACACCCCTTGAGAGCACGACCTGCAGCAGTTGTGGGTTCTCGCCCACCACCACACCACGTCCCTCACTGGTGGTCGGTCGGCCCTCGGACCCCTCCTGGGTCTGCACCATCTCCACAACCCCAGCAGTATCAGGTGCGTCTTCCCCTGCAAAGACATAAAAGCAAACATATGGAAACAGGCATTAGCACCATGGCACACAATGAGGGCTGAGAAGCAACAGAACCAGTACTTGATTGACACATGTCCCACATGACTAAAACCCTCCCATGCATGCACCCTCACTGCGTATGAAGGGGAGGCAAATGGCACACATTGATGACACCAAGATGGAAGATGAACACATTTGCTGCATGCTGCCTAGCAGTGGCATCACACATTGGCCTGTGATTGCCAGGTGAAATACACATGCCATCACACAGATGGCATGTACCATTGCTATTGAGTGAAGATGGAGAGGAGGGCAGCACTTATTCATTCAGTCCAGTTCCCTCATGTAATAGCTTTTCTAATTCAAACAGGTCTGATTTTTCACCTGGAGCTGCCAGTCCAAAATGGTCCGATTGCACAGGGACATGTCTAAACAAATGATATCCAGGTAACAAAGTCACTCCACTTTACCATAGCCATGTCAGACATGTGACTAGAGGACTGGGGAAATGCCTAGTAAAAGTGGTGGAATGCAAACAATCTGCCTGAATGAACAGAGAAAAATAAGCAACAATGTTGTTGCAAGGTGACACTTCAAGGGCAACTGGTGTGCTGTTGGGCTATATGTCTACTGTTGGCAGAAGGGATAGTGCTATGGCCAAATGCTGCTGCGCAGAATGTATTGCGTGAAGCACATGGGTGACCCAAACGACTCAGGCGTACACACCCTCACCTGGCACACAAACAGAAGCCCTCACACACACACCCTGCACATGGATGACACACACATGCATGTGCACTCACCGGAAAATGCCTCATAATCAGGCAGATCTCCCACGCCTTGGATCTGTTCCTCCGTGACGTAGGTCCCAGCGACTGACTCATGTGGAGTGAGTTCCATGTCTTCTACTGGAGACCCACCTCCAGTCACTAGAGTTGCGGCATGACTTGAGGCCACCTTATTCATTGCCCTGCGCTTTAGGTCATTCCAGCGCTTATAGCAATCATTGGCTGTGCGCCTCACGATTCCAAGGGCACTTACGATTTCCGTGACGGTCTGCAAGTGTGCCTGGCATTGTGCAGGTGTGGTCTTAGATCCTGCAACAATGACCATCTCGTTATCATGTGCGGACACATACTCGACAAGTGCATTCAGTTCGGCATCCGTGAAGCTGGGCTTCCTCGACGGGCCGGACTGTGTAGCCGTGTCTGGGGCATCAGCCTGTGCCGGACGAGCACTCTTCCTCTTCCGCTTGGAAGGTGGTGGTGATCTTGAGTGTCCTACGCCGCTCTGGACACTAGGGGCAGGAGCCCTGGTGGACTCTGTATCAGGAGTGTGGGATTGCACACTCAGCATGGGAGTTGGTGCAGGCATTGGCTCAAGTGTAATGGTGTCAGGGGGAATGTCAGCAGGATGGACTAGGACCGACACTGTCCTGGCTGGGTGTGTGAGAACTGGGGTGGATGGAGCCGCAGCTGCCCCTGCAGCCTCTCCACCCTGCCTACTTGGGGCAGCAGATGACCTTGCTGCCCCTGATCCACGTGGCCTGATGACATCAACGTGCACCGGCGCACGTGTCATAGGCCTGCTGACCTGGAAGTCAGCCATGGAGTCAGCCAGGTCTGGTGCCACAATGGGCTGGTCCAACAAGGGCTGAGCATGGATGGTGTCAGCCACATCAGCCTCAACCGGGGGGGGGGGATTATGGGTGCCCTTGACTGGTCCTCCACACATGGGGGGACAGGGTCACCCTGCAAGTAACGACCACGTCCCCTACCGGATCCACCACGGCCACCACTTGTGGCTCGTCCACCTTTGCCACCCTTACGGATTCCTCGCCTCCCAACCATGGCACTGATGTTAATGTGCGTATGGGAGTGGCTGTAAACTATTGTCCTGGGCAATTGGGGGTCAAAGGGGTTGGGTACCAGATGGTAATTGTACCCTAGTGCTCTAGCAAGGCTGAATGTGACCCCTGGGGAAAGATGATGGGTCACGCAACGCACAGGAAGCCCAAAAAAGGGAGATGACGTGCACGCAACCCCTCCTAGACCACGTGTGCGGAAAGAAAACCTGCACTACGCTGTGGCACCCAGTAACACAAGAATGAACGTATGCGTGTCACACGCAGCCTAGAATGACCTCTGAAGGGGTAGGCTACACACGGGGCAAGCACAGATGTTAGATACGTGCGTGACTCACCGTCTGCCAGGAAAAAGAGCGTGAAAATGAAGCGCGTGTGCGCGTTGGCAACACCCCCGCCAAAAGAAGAATTGTACGCTGTCTGAGGAGACAGGACAACAGTAGAAGGGAACGCTGTTTGAGGGAACAGGCCCAGGAAAACCAGAAAAAGAGAAAAAAGAGAAAAAGCTGTCAGAGGTAACAGGGAGTACGAACTTGAAACGCCGTGAAGTAAATCGCGTGTGAAACGACAAGAAGTACAGATTTCACCCACTCGCTCTCCACGAAAAGCACGTACAAGGAAATGGTGTTCTACACGTACCTTTTATGCAGGCCCACACGTCCAGCGTCACTTACGCGGCATGTACGCGCTAGTGCCATTTCCACCAATTACACACTTTGTCACTTCTGCGTGTAGGGCCATTTCCACCAATTACACGCTTTGTCACTTCTGCGTGTAGGGCCATTTCCACCAATTACACGCTTTGTCACTTCCGCGTGTACGCGCTAAGGCCATTTCCACCAATTACACACTTTGACACTCAGACGTGTCTTTCATTTTTTTAACACGCAACATTTCCAACGGGTGCCCTATTCAACGTGCACGTGACTTCATAGACGCGCATACGCTGGTGGCCTTTGGGCCAATGAATGTACAGTGTGCTGACGCGTTTACGCGCTAAGGGCATTTCCTCGAATTACACGCAGACGTGTTGGATTTTCACGTGCAAAATCACTCCGTATAAAGCTGGCCACGCGTTCACACACGGAAGACCACGCTCCTGCCCAGAAGGCCGAATTACTGCCCCCCAGAACCCTGAGCACGCTCCCACCTGCCATCTGCTGCTGCCTGACTGCCTGCTGCCCACGTGCCCTGCCATTTGCTGCCTGCACATCAGCTAGGGGTGCTGTTGCTGTGACCACCCCTGCTGGAACCGAAGACTCCCGACTGCTTTTCCATCGCCCCACAGCCCAGCCCCAGGACCCAGTTGCCCACCCACTCCTGCCTCTGGGGTTGCCATGTCGGGCACTGCAACACCTGGCACCAGTGGCAACCCCCCGCCAAGGAGGCAGAGGGGCACCAGCTTCACTGCCAGCGAAGTTGGTGTCCTGGTGGAGCATGTCCTGGGGCAGTATGATGCCCTCTTTGGAAGGTTGCGCGCCGACAAGGAAGGACGGACTCGGATCTGGATGGACATCGTGACTGCCATCAACGCGGAGGAGGTGGCAGTCCGCGACTACGAACGTGTCACGAAGCGCTGGTAGGACTTCAGGTCCAGGACCCTCAACAAGGCCCGGCGCCTCCTGAAGGCAGCGGATGCTAAGGGGCGCCGGGGCCACTTGTCGGAAGATCAGATGAGGGTCCTGGAACGCATATCCCCAGCGCTCCACATCCAGGTCCTTGAGAAGCAGACCCGTCTGGAGTCGAGCGGTAAGTGTACATGCATACTGATTGTAAGCTGTGCGTGTGGTGGTGTGCCAGGAGTGTGCAGGTTGAACATGTATTTTTATGTGGCCAAGTAGGGGGGGTGTACAGGGCCGTGAGGGTGACACATGCAAGGGTCTCATGTGTAACACATGGATGGTGCTTGTGTGTGTGGGCTTGCATTGCACAGGATGTGGAGGAATGATTGTCAGGTGTGACATGGATGTCGATCAAAACACTGCGACAGTTGGCGGAGGTGTACACATGCATGCAAGTTTGGTGTTGTGTGTGCATGTGTAGTGTACTCCCTATGTTGCATGTGATGTGTGGATGACCTTTGGCTGCTCATGCTGTTGTATGTGAATGGATGGTGCTGGCTGTTGCAATATGGCTGTGGTATGGCTCATGTGTGCAAGTTGAAATGACATGTGTGTTGGGGATTGTGATGCCATGTCTGAGGTTTACCAATGCCACTCATGTATAACTGTCATGTGTGTATGAGTCCATTTTACAGTTCCCTGATGCCTTCTGTTTTCTTTCTCCCTGTCTGCAGCGTCAACTGATGAAGAGGGCGGAGAAGGTGCTGTGGAGCACAGCGGCAGGGGTCGCACCACCAGCCGGAGACGCAAGGCCCGGATCCCCTCCCAGGTTGTGATCTCGTCGGGGAGTGAGGAGTCCGGTGCCGCGTCCCAGGCCGCAGCTGCCGAGGGGAGGTCCAAGAGGCGGAGGTTGGAGTTGGACTCCCGGCAGCAGAAGGGGCAGCTGGGACCCCACAGGGCCCAACGGAGGAAGATGGCACGGAGTCATCCAGGTTGGTGGGGGGTTTGGTGGAGGAGGAGGCCGTGCAAGCGACAGTGGCGGGGTCTGGAGGTGGGGATTCCACTGGTGCTAGTGGTGCAGTGCAGGATCAGGGACAGGAGGCAGCACAGGCCGCCGCGGAGGTGCCTGTGTGCAATCCTGTCCCTGCTCCTGTCACTGCATCATCTTGCACCAGCGGGGATGCCTACCTCCAGACCCGTTCTCAGGGAGAGGATTGGCTTACAACACCTGGCCTTCCTCTCCCTGCGGATGTGGCTATCCTGCACCAGGTTGAGCCTGTCCAGGATGGGGTGGCGTTGCGTCAACGGGCCATGCGAGCTGACCTGCAGTCTTTTCATGATGAGTCTGCACGTCTTCTCGCATGGCTCGTTGACCGCGTTGACCCACTGGGACAGCTCACCAGGGCTGGATTCCTCCGTTTCCTGGACCTTGTTCCAACCCCCTTCTCCACAGAACCCCCTATGCCCCAGTCGTCCTCCATGCCATCTTCCCATCCATGTGTCACCTGGGTGCCCTGTGGAGCTGCCTCCGACCGTGCGGCCAGGCTGATGGACAACAGATCCCTGCCACAGTCGGGAGTCGGACGTCCAGCAGGGGTGGCCACATCAACGACTGCACCCCAGCTGGAGGAGGATGTGCAGGCACCATCGGACAGGGTACATGGACAGCAGCAGCTGCAGCAGCAGGAGGCTGTAGGTGGGAGCCACGATAGCTCGGGGCCTTCAACATCGGAGGGGCAGGCATCGGCCGGAGGGCAGGAGGACCCTGGACGGGAAGTGTCTTCCGTGTGGCAGCGGTTGGGCCACCATTAAACAAAAGGAAGACAAAAGGGCTACTAAATATTGCTGTGAGATTCGTCCCCCTTAACTCGGCCTACGGTCGTTTCAAAACATAAAGAATCTAGCAGCATCCATGTAAGGCCTCCACTAGGCATTGAAATTCACCAAGGAAGAAAATTGCAAACAGTAAGCCATAAACACCACAGAGTAATATAAAACAGTATAATATTTTATTAAATTGACATATTAAACTGTTCAATTTTATCACGAAAATTATTTGTTAAAAAACAGTGACTATCATTAGAAACTTAAAACCACATTAAGAATCTCGTAACCATCCATACACATAATAAAGTGCACAGTGAACCCAAAACACTTGGGAAAATTTTTTTAAAAAAGGGGGGAGCTCTGATACAAACAACTGACTTCATTAACAGGTTGCTGGAACAGAGTAAAGAAGATCCAATCACATGAAAAAATTGTGTTTTAATACTGAACTCGGGGGGAGTCCCTACTTTACCGGGTACCACCTCTCTATATTGAATACCTCGTTCGGTGAATCCGCCTAAAATGTGATTGGCGGTTCTAAACAGTTAAATATAACTTTAATGTATTAAGATGTTGGCAATAATACAACATAATCACAAACCCTACATGTTTCATTCTCAAACAAAGATTATACAAATGCGAGAAATTCATCAGGGGTAGAGCAAAAAAACAACAAACATTAATAGGTCTTAGAACTAAAAACTTCAGACAATTCGGATTGGTTTCCTTCGCGGTGAATTTCATTTACCTAGGGGAAACAACATGGAAAAAACAGCTATAAGTAGAAGCTGTAAATACTATGCAAAGCTCAGAAAACAGCAGGGATTGTGAATTTCACCACTGGAAGCTTACCGGCAACGCTATCAATTAGACTGTGAAGGGACGAGTGGATAAAGGTATCTTCTTAGTAGATACAAGTAGATCTAGAACGAACAATTACAACAACGATTGAGGAAAAACTGATCACGGGATTCACACACTAAAAATATTTATAATTTTAGCATGAATATTCAAAAAAAAGGATTAGTCATAGAACGATTAAAAAGTCTCCACCGGATGAAGCAAACACCGAAGAATGAATAGAAGGACAAACATCCAGAAATAATAACATACTAAGATTGGATGTCTAATACTTAGTTCACCTATTCTGAAGACTGCAGAAACCCAATCAGAAACAGTTAAACATGCAAAACTATTCAACACAGGCTTGAAGACCCACGTTTTTGGCACCTTAGTATGTAACAACATTTACCTTATATTCAGAGCACCTATCCGTTCGCTCTCGCCCACTCCAGTGTGTAGGGGGACTGGTTCTAGGCCGTTGCAAACTTGACCCCAATGGCAAAAAGGATAGGATGGAGAAACCACTTGGTGTAGCAAGGCTATTCAAAAGCCTGATCCATGTTACATGCGTTACGTGTGCTCTCTGTTGTACGTGATAGCAAACTCCTGAATAAAAAGAGAGAGACGCCACAAGTAAGACCACTGAAGCAAAAGTGTTGGTGCTTAAGGAATGCCTTATTTCCTAGTGTATAAAGTGGCAAAGACCAGTAACCGCCTGATCGCAAGCCACTGTTTTGTCGCTATAACCTCTGAGGGTAATTGAGCTCGATCAACACTTACTCCATGTCAGCTGGATAAACTCGCGAGCATCTATTTCCGGGTCACCTACTCGGACAACCGACAGCCGTGTCGACGGATATGACGGATTATAAAGGCTCAGCGTCAGGGAATGTAAAACGAGGCCACCTGTGTAGGGTATTACTGACTGTTTCATTAAAGAGGCAACGCCCCTAAGTGAACGCAGCGGAGCCAAGTCCAAACCCAGATAATGTCCTGGAATAAGTAGGCACGGATCTAACCAAGTGCAGTAAAAAATCTTCTCCTACATATCCGATCTATACTAAGCGGCAAAACAAGCGAAAATTGAAAAATACGGAACTAAGGTATTAAATGCTATTCCAATCAATGGCTTCATTTAGTCCGATCTCTGTCGTGTTGCACAGAAAAATTAGCCAAGTTTCTTTAGTTAGTAATCGCTTAGTAACAGAATCACCATCCGTGCCGGCAGCAATATGTAATAACACAGCCCATCTAAGTTCATCTGCTTTGTGGTTCATAACAACAAAATGGCCTACCGTAGGTGCTGTCATCACCTTATTCTTAATGCAACTCCTATGCTCGGAAATTCTTACTTTTACTTTGCGTTTGGTCATTCCTATGTACATTTTACCACAAGGACACCAGATTGCGTAGACCACATTACTCGAATTGCAGTTAGTAAAGGTTTTTTGTAACCAAAGTTTTTTAAGGCCAATGTCAACCTGCAATGTTCTACTGGTAAGTATACAATTGGTACACTGACCGCACGGTGCGTGGCCCACCATTTTGGGTAGACCCCACATTTCAGTAACACTCTTTTGCCGGTGCTGGCCTCTGGAGATGTCATTCTTTGTGAGGAGTTCTTGAAGGTTTGGTCCTCTTTTAAACGCACACATAGGTGGGTCCAAAGGGCACTCTCCTCCACGAAGGATGTGCCAATTTCTTGTAATAATTTTTACCACTTGATTGGCTGAAGGGTTAAAAGTGCTAACAAACACTAAGTTTTTACTTTCTGTGGACCTGTCCCGATATTCTAGAAGTGCGCCTCGGTCATTGTTCGAGGACCTTTTGTAAGCGCGCTTAATAATCTTCTCAGGATAATGTCGCGCTTTCAATTTGGACCCCAAGGTTTGAGCTTCTTGACGGAAAATATCACGTGTAGAGCTGTTTCTTTTAAGGCGCAGAAATTGGCCAAAAGGGAGATTTTCCCTCGTATGCCGAGGGTGGCAACTACTAAAATCTAATAGTGAGTTGCGATCTGTGGGTTTATGAAATGGTCTAACTTTCAAAGTATTGGACCCACTGTCTACCCAAATAGTAACATCTAGAAAATTAAGTTCCTTGTTACTATGGTTAGAGGTAAACTTCAAATACCGGTTTTGTTTATTAATCCATTCTACACATTCTTCGAACATGGCTAGAGTGCCGTTCCAGATGATTAATATATCATCAATATAGCGTCGCCACAGACCCAGATTGTTAAAAAAGGGGTTTGTGGGGCTATAAATAACGCCTCTTTCGAAGCTTTCTACATATAGATTAGCTGCTGAGGGGGCAACTGATGACCCAATGGCTGTGCCGTGAACTTGATGGTATAACTGGCCATTAAACCCGAAATAATTTTCGGTTAAGGCCATTTCGGCACACCACAAGATGAAACTATTGGGTACTTTGCCTGTTGTTCTTTTGGTTAGGAGGGTCTCTTCCAATACTTGTAGTGTCTCCTGCTGAGGGATACAAGTATAGAGGGACACTATATCGAGACTAACCAATAACCAGTGTTGAGGGTCGAATTGCATGTCTTCAACCATATTGATCACTTCTGTGGTATCTTGTACAAAGGAATACATGGCTGCGACATACGGTTTAAGATATCTGTCGGCAAAACGCGAGAGTGGTTCTAAAATCGCGCCAGTGCCTGAGACAATCGGGCGTCCCGGAGGGTTCGTCATTGCCTTATGAATTTTTGGAAGAATGTAGAATTTCGGTATGGTAGGATCTTTAACTTGTAAGTAATCACACTCCTGTTGACATATCCATCCTCGTTCTAATGCCTTCTCAACTTTGTTAGTAATGAGTGCGGCTATCCGTTTGGTAGGATCTTCAGTGATAAGCTGATAGAAACTTTTATCGTTAAACTGCCGTAAACATTCATTAATGTAATCACTCCTGTTTAGCATGACTACCGCTCCTCCTTTATCCGCTTTTCGCAAAATGATATCTGGATGGCTGGCCAAGTTCTTAACTGCCAATCGTTCTGAATTGCTCATATTCTGAAAAGTATGTTGGGGTTGTTGATTTTCAAAGCATTTGAGATCATGCCACACTCTCTTAGCAAACACAATCGCTTCAGGCGTAAAGCTAGCTGCCGGAGGGATAAAGGAAGATTTATTGCGAAAACCGCTTTCGTTGTTCTGACCATCATAACTGTTCTGGAAAAAATATTGTTGTAAGTGGATTTTACGTAGCAATTGCTCAATTTCCACACGTGTACGAAACTTGTCATACTGAACTGTTGGGACAAAACCCAACCCTTTGTTAATCACAGAAACCTCCTCAGCAGATGTACTATAAGTGGATAGATTTACTAATAGGGTCTGTTGCTGCGAAGCACTCGAGGAGCTTCGTCCCAAATGTCTACATCCTGATGCGAGTCTAAAAAACCTAGCTGTTGCAATTGTTGTGGGGGGGCACCTGCAGGATTACCCTGATGAGGGGAGTAAAAATTATTCCTATTGCTATTACGGGAATTACGTGTATTACGTCCTGCTCTCCTTTGATTCCTCCCTCGGTTCCGAGAACCTTTGTAGCCTCTCTGTTGGAGAAAATTACTATTATTAGAGCTGCCTGAACTGAAAGAAGTGTTACCGAAATTAACATGTTTCTGTCCGCCCTGCTTTTGTCCATTAGGATGTCGACCAGCAAAAGGGTCATAACCTTCTTTAGTGTAGCGAAACGCGTTTTCATGCGAGAATTGAAGAAGATCTTTCTGTGTGGCAGCGGTTGGGCCACGCCATAGATGCGGAGCGGCGGCGGGCGGAAGAGGCGCGGCTCACGATGGTCAGGGCGGAGAACTCCATGCGGAGGGCCCTGAGGCGGGCCGAGTGCCTCGAGGCAATCCGTAGGGAGTTGGAGGTGAACATGTCGGCGTCCCTGCGGACCCTCGGGGCCTTGGAACAGGACCGCCTCCGGGACATAGACGAGGAGTTCGATGATGCCCTGGCCCGGAATACCACTAAGTGAGCCGCTGGACTGGCCCGCCGCCATTGTATATAGTTATTTAGTGATATGTTTCCTTTATAGTTTATTTTTATTTGGAGTCGACGGACACTGCTCCACCTTTTGTATATAGTTCCATTTTAGATAGGTTTTTTGGTAGGTTTCATTTCTTCTCTTGGGATGATGGACCCTGAATACTTGGTACATAGTTGGACTTTGGATTTGGATATTTTTTTTACTATGAATATTTTTTCCCATGGAGCAATGGTTTTCTATTTCTTTTTTCCCTTCATTTCCTTTTCATGGACTTGAACTTTGGAAGATATTTTTTTGGATTATCATTTATTGATTTTAATTTGAAAAGGGACAGCCAGTTTAATTTTGTTATTTTTTTACTTGTGTATTTTGTTTAATTTTGATTGCCATTGCTGTTGTTTTTAATACATTATTTGGATTTTTTCATTCTTCAATGTGTGGTTTCATCTCATTGTTTTCATGCATGTCATGATATGGGTTTTCAGGTTCACTTGCAACCATTGTGTGTGTGTGAGACACATGTGTTGATTTACATTGTTTCCATTGGAGTAGTATCATGGGCACATGTAATACTTGGTTGTGTCTTTGGGCTGTGGTGGCTGGCCATGAGGCACATGCTTGAGGATTGTCAGGGCCTGTGGGCAGGGGGACATGAGTGGGGGCCTGGCGGAGGCTGCCCATGGTGGGTGGGGGGTGGGGGTGGTGGGAGACATGGGTGGGGGCCTGGTGGAGGGTGCCCCTGCACTGCTGGGGGGTGGGGGTGGTGGGAGACATGAGTGGGGGCCTGGTGGAGGGTGCCCCTGCACTGCTGGGGGGTGGGGGTGGTGGGAGACATGAGTGGGGGCCTGGCGGAGGCTGCCCATGGTGGGTGGGGGGTGGGGGTGGTGGGAGACATGGGTGGGGGCCTGGTGGAGGGTGCCCCACACTGCTGGGGGGGTGGGGGTGGTGGGAGACATGAGTGGGGGCCTGGTGGGGGCTGCCCATGGTGGCTGGGGGGTGGGGGGTGGTAGACACGGGTGGGAGCCTGGTGGAGGGTGCCCCTGCACTGCTGGGGGGTGGGGGTGAGTGGGAGACATGAGTGGGGGCCTGGTGGGGGCTGCCCATGGTGGCTGGGGGGTGGGGGTGGTGGGAGACATGAGTGGGGGCCTGGTGGAGTCTGCCCCACAGTGCTGGGGGGTGGGGGTGGTGGTAGACATGGGTGGGAGCCTGGTGGAGGGTGCCCCACACTGCTGGGGGTGGTGGGGGGGTGGGAGACATGAGTGGGGGCCTGGCGGAGGCTGCCCATGGTGGGTGGGGGTGGTGGGAGACATGGGTGGGGCCTGGTGGAGGGTGCCCCTGCACTGCTGGGGGGTGGAGGTGGTGGGAGACATGAGTGGGGGCCTGGCGGAGGCTGCCCATGGTGGGTGGGGGGTGGGGGTGGTGGGAGATATGGGTGGGGGCCTGGTGGAGGGTGCCCCACACTGCTGGGGGGGTGGGGGTGGTGGGAGACATGAGTGGGGGCCTGGTGGGGCCTGCCCATGGTGGCTGGGGGGTGGGGGGGTGGTAGACACGGGTGGGAGCCTGGTGGGGGCTGCCCCTGCACTGCTGGGGGGTGGGGGTGGGTGGGAGACATGAGTGGGGGCCTGGTGGGGGCTGCCCATGGTGGCTGGGGGGTGGGGGTGGTGGGAGACATGAGTGGGGGCCTGGTGGGGGCTGCCCATGGTGGCTGGGGGTGGGGGTGGTGGTAGACATGGGTGGGAGCCTGGTGGAGGGTGCCCCACACTGCTGGAGGGGTGGGGGTGGGTGGGAGACATGAGTGGGGGCCTGGCGGAGGCTGCACATGGTGGGTGGGGGGTGGGGGTGGTGGGAGACATGGGCGGGGGCCTGGTGGAGGGTGCCCCTGCACTGCTGGGGGGTGGGGGTGGTGGGAGACATGAGTGGGGGCCTGGTGGAGGGTGCCCCTGCACTGCTGGGG
This sequence comes from Ambystoma mexicanum, assembly GCF_040938575.1. Lineage (NCBI taxonomy): Eukaryota > Metazoa > Chordata > Amphibia > Caudata > Ambystomatidae > Ambystoma > Ambystoma mexicanum. The sequence continues at coordinate 1,072,165,688 of NC_090931.1, forward strand.
GGGTGGGGGTGGTGGGAGACATGAGTGGGGCCTGGCGGAGGCTGCCCATGGTGGCTGGGGGGTGGGGGGGTGGTAGACACGGGTGGGAGCCTGGTGGGGGCTGCCCCTGCACTGCTGGGGGGTGGGGGTGGTGGGAGACATGAGTGGGGGTCTGGTGGAGGGTGCCCCTGCACTGCTGGGGGGGTGGGGGTGGTGGGAGACATGAGTGGGGGCCTGGCGGAGGGTGCCCCTGCACTGCTGGGGGGGTGGGGGTGGTGGGAGACATGAGTGGGGGCCTGGTGGAGGGTGCCCCTGCACTGCTGGGGGGTGGGGGTGGTGGGAGACATGAGTGGGTGCCTGGCGGGGGCTGCCAATGGTGGCTGGGGGATGGGGGGGTGGTAGACACGGGTGGGAGCCTGGTGGAGGGTGCCCCTGCACTGCCGGGGGGTGGGGGTGGGTGGGAGACATGAGTGGGGGCCTGGTGGAGGGTGCCCCACACTGCTGGGGGGGTGGGGGTGGTGGGAGACATGAGTGGGGGCCTGGTGGAGGGTGCCCCTGGATGCTGGGGGGTGGGGGTGGTGGGAGACATGGGTGGGAGCCTGGTGCAGGGTGCCCCACACTGCTGGGGGGGGTGGGGGTGGGTGGGAGACATGAGTGGGGGCCTGGCGGAGGCTGCCCATGGTGGGTGGGGGGTGGGGGTGGTGGGAGACATGAGTGGGGGCCTGGAGGAGGGTGCCCTTGCACTGCTGGGGGGTGGGGGTGGTGGGAGACATGAGTGGGGGCCTGGTGGAGGGTGCCCATGGTGGCTGGAGGGTGGGGGGGTGGTAGACACGGGTGGGAGCCTGGTGGGGGCTGCCCCTGCACTGCTGGGGGGTGGGGGTGGTGGGAGACATGGGTGGGGGCTGGTGGAGGGTGCCCCTCACTGCTGGGGGGGTGGGGGTGGTGGGAGACATGAGTGGGGGCCTGGCGGAGGGTGCCCCTGCACTGCTGGGGGGGTGGGGGTGGTGGGAGACATGAGTGGGGCCTGGTGGAGGATGCCCCACACTGCTGGGGGGGTGGGGGTGGTGGGAGACATGAGTGGGGGCCTGGTGGAGGGTGCCCCTGGATGCTGGGGGGTGGGGGTGGTGGGAGACATGGGTGGGAGCCTGGTGGAGGGTGCCCCACACTGCTGGGGGGGTGGGGGTGGGTGGGAGACATGAGTGGGGGCCTGGCGGAGGCTGCCCATGGTGGGTGGGGGGTGGGGGTGGTGGGAGACATGAGTGGGGGCCTGGTGGAGGGTGCCCTTGCACTTCTGGGGGGTGGGGGTGGTGGGAGACATGAGTGGGGGCCTGGTGGAGGGTGCCCCTGCACTGCTGGGGGGTGGGGGTGGTGGGAGACATGAGTGGGGGCCTGGCGGAGGCTGCCCATGGTGGCTGGAGGGTGGGGGGGTGGTAGACACGGGTGGGAGCCTGGTGGGGGCTGCCCCTGCACTGCTGGGGGGTGGGGGTGGTGGGAGACATGAGTGGGGGCTGGTGGAGGGTGCCCCTGCACTGCTGGGGGGGTGGGGGTGGTGGGAGACATGAGTGGGGGCCTGGTGGAGGGTGCCCCTGCACTGCTGGGGGGGTGGGGGTGGTGGGAGACATGAGTGGGTGCCTGGCGGGGGCTGCCCATGGTGGCTGGGGGTGGGGGGGTGGTAGACACGGGTGGGAGCCTGGTGGAGGGTGCCCCTGCACTGCTGGGGGGTGGGGGTGGGTGGGAGACATGAGTGGGGGCCTGGTGGAGGGTGCCCCACACTGCTGGGGGGGTGGGGGTGGTGGGAGACATGAATGGGGGCCTGGTGGAGGGTGCCCCTGGATGCTAGGGGGTGGGGGTGGTGGGAGACATGAGTGGGGGCCTGGTGGAGGGTGCCCCTGCACTGCTGGGGGGGTGGGGGTGGTGGGAGACATGAGTGGGGCCTGGCGGAGGCTGCCCATGGTGGCTGGGGGGTGGGGGGGAGGTAGACACGGGTGGGAGCCTGGTGGGGGCTGCCCCTGCACTGCTGGGGGGTGGGGGTGGTGGGAGACATGAGTGGGGGCCTGGTGGAGGGTGCCCCTGCACTGCTGGGGGGATGGGGGTGGTGGGAGACATGAGTGGGGGGCTGGTGGAGGGTGCCCCTGCACTGCTAGGGGGGTGGGGGTGGTGGGAGACATGAGTGGGTGCCTGGCGGGGGCTGCCAATGGTGGCTGGGGGATGGGGGGGTGGTAGACACGGGTGGGAGCCTGGTGGATGGTGCCCCTGCACTGCTGGGGGGTGGGGGTGGGTGGGAGACATGAGTGGGGGCCTGGTGGAGGGTGCCCCACACTGCTGGGGGGGTGGGGGTGGTGGGAGACATGAGTGGGGGCCTGGTGGAGGGTGCCCCTGGATGCTGGGGGGTGGGGGTGGTGGGAGACATGGGTGGGAGCCTGGTGGAGGGTGCCCCACACTGCTGGGGGGTGGGGGTGGGTGGGAGACATGAGTTGGGGCCTGGCGGAGGCTGCCCATGGTGGGTGGGGGGTGGGGGGAGACATGAGTGGGGGCCTGGTGGAGGGTGCCCTTGCACTGCTGGGGGGTGGGGGTGGTGGGAGACATGAGTGGGGTCCTGGTGGAGGGTGCCCCTGCACTGCTGGGGGGTGGGGGTGGTGGGAGACATGAGTGGGGGCCTGGCGGAGGCTGCTCATGGTGGCTGGAGGGTGGGGGGGGTGGTAGACACGGGTGGGAGCCTGGTGGGGGCTGCCCCTGCACTGCTGGGGGGTGGGGGTGGTGGGAGACATGAGTGGGGGCTGGTGGAGGGTGTCCCTGCACTGCTGGGGGGGTGGGGGTGGTGGGAGACATGAGTGGGGGCCTGGCGGAGGGTGCCCCTGCACTGCTGGGGGGGTGGGGGTGGTGGGAGACATGAGTGGGGGCCTGGTGGAGGGTGCCCCTGCACTGCTGGGGGGGTGGGGGTGGTGGGAGACATGTGTGGGTGCCTGGCGGGGGCTGCCCATGGTGGCTGGGGGGTGGGGGGATGGTAGACACGGGTGGGAGCCTGGTGGAGGGTGCCCCTGCACTGCTGGGGGGTGGGGGTGGGTGGGAGACATGAGTGGGGGCCTAGTGGAGGGTGCCCCTGGATGCTGGGGGGTGGGGGTGGTGGGAGACATGAGTGGGGGCCTGGTGGAGGGTGCCCCTGCACTGCTGGGGGGGTGGGGGTGGTGGGAGACATGAGTGGGGTCCTGGCGGGGGCTGCCCATGGTGGCTGGGGGGTGGGGGGGTGGTAGACACGGGTGGGAGCCTGGTGGAGGGTGCCCCTGCACTGCTGGGGGGTGGGGGTGGGTGGGAGACATGAGTGGGGGCCTGGTTGGGGCTGCCCATGGTGGCTGGGGGGTGGGGGTGATAGGGGACATGAGTGGGGGCCTGGTGGAGGGTGCCCCACACTGCTGGGGGGGTGGGGTGTGGGAGACATGAGCAGGTGTGCAGGGTAGTCCCCTGTTTTGTGGGCTGCCTGCAGGGGCCGTGGAGGGTGTATAGGAAACACCTGTGAGGACCCACCCAGCCTAATCGCGTGTGTAACTTCCCGCACACCCCTGTAATACACGTATCCACCCAAATCGCGTGTGATAATTCCCGCGCACCCCTGTAATACACGTACCCAGCCAAATCGCGTGTGATTATTCCCGCGCACCCCTGTAATACACGTACCCAGCCAAATCGCCTTTGACAATTCCCGCGTACCCCTGTAATACACGTACCCTGGCTAATCGCGTGTGTAACTTCCCGCACACCCCTGTAATACACGTACCCACCCAAATCGCGTGTGATAATTCCCGCGCACCCCTGTAATACACGTACCCAGCCAAATCGCGTGTGATTATTCCCGCGCACCCCTGTAATACACGTACCCAGCCAAATCGCCTTTGACAATTCCCGCGTACCCCTGTAATACACGTACCCTGGCTAATCGCGTGTTGACTTCACGCGTACCCCTGTCATACACATACCCTGGCTAATCGCATGTAATACTTCCCGCGTACCCCTGATATGAACGTTACCCGCTTTGCGTTCCTTGTTTGGCAGCCCTGTAAACTGGTCCAGGGTTGGTGCAGCCCTTTGTGATGATTTAGCGATTTTGATGGCTTTTCCTTGCGCGAGGGCGTTCTTGGGGGCGTTACTGGCGCTGTTGCAGGGTCTCTGCGATACTCTGCGCCACTGTTGGTTTGGGAGCCTGAAATCCATGAATACGCTGTGCGCGGAAATCGGTTTTGGCGCACGCGCCTGGCGCAGACAATCGCACGCAGACACTCTGCGCCAGCCGCTTGCAACACTTTTCTGCGAAATTCTATGAATTACCCTGTTTTTAAATCTTTCACTTCAGTATGTTTCTAAAAAACAGCAGTCATTCTAGGAAATTTCTGGAGCCCTCCTTGAGACTGCTGGTGCGTAACTTTCAGAACATATTACATTCAACAGCTATGTGTAAATAAGTTTTGATTTCTTAAATGCAACTCCCAGCTAGAAATGTGAACTATGTTTAGTGTAAACTGTTGTGTTCCCTGCTTCCATCCGCATTATGCTCCTTGAGATAAGGCAGCCATCCAGACCTGCATTCCATGCATACTATTTCTTCACAAATGAAGATTCATCTGAAAATGCTCTCTTTTGTTGCTTTGAGAATGACTGTCCAGTGGGTGCTCCTTTGCCAGTGATTTCACTCTACACTATCAGATGAAAAACTCCACGTGACTTTCAAAGCAAATGCATTGTTCCGCTCTGCATAATATTTCCAGTCAGTCCAATACAAGGTTTCAGACCTGCATTTTGAGTGATTTTAAAAATGGACTACCATGGTGTCCAATGTTTCCATGTAATATTTTTAAAGAATAATTAGGTTACAATTATGTAAATAAGAATAAGGATATAATTATGGAATGTGGAAGCTGTGTTACACATTTTTGAAAACTGCACCACACTTTAATAATGAAAAACAAACCTAATAATAAGTATGCTATGCAATTCTACTAAACTCTTGGAAAAATTGGCAGATTTACACACGACGCAACCTGGGCTTTCTCAAGTAAAAAGTGGATTAAACTCTTACATGATCTAATGAACATGAGGTAGCTGTAATGTGTGACCCTCCCATTGTGTATTACCCCTTTAAGGGGATGGGTCCCTGCGGGGATGGGTCCCGCCCACGCGTAGTGCCCCTTTAAGATGGGGCCATGAAATAAAAGTAGCCTCTGCACGCACGTGCAGCAGAACGGCTGCAGACCCCAACTATGGAACTCCTGTGTCCGTCTCTCATTGTGGGCCGGCAGGTCTACACTGTGTGACCACGGTCCTGCGGCCGCCCAGACCAGCCTGGTGCCCTGCGTCCAGTCCAGGCACCCACCATCCAGGATGCTCCAGGCATCCTCGGTGCTCCAGGCATCCTCGGTGCTCCGGCACCCAGGCTGTGCCCCACAGCCTCACAGGGCCCTGCCCTGCAACAAGAGGTAAGTCCGGGTGGCCCCAGCATCACAGCATGGTGCTGGTGCCCCAGCATCAATGAGGCTGGCCGCGTACCACTGCAGGCCCCACAACAGTAGTGTGAAGATAAATAAATCCTCCCCACCGCCTTCTGGAACTATGGACGTCGGGGCTTGTTTTCATATTTACTTGCACGTGCACTCCAATACCTCTCCCAATGTGGACAACTCCCCGAAGGCGGACCCTAGGGATGAAGTCATTCTTTCTAAATGTGTGCACCTGCGAACTGTGAAGTTTGGTTAATGTGCTAACCGTGTATAATGTATTTCCTGTAGTTACACCTATCTGCTGTATGAATTTATATACTCATGTATACCTGATTGTATTGCTGTGATCTGCAGTGTGACACAAATACAATACTTTGGAATTAAATGCAATGGACTATCAATGGGCAACAAAAAATAATAACGAGCAAAAAACATGATGGCAATATATGTCACTCTGATATAATATTAACATAACCTCTGGCATTGTTAGGGTGAATATTTTGGAGAGACACAGCAAGAACTGTGCAATTCTTTTCTATTAAAAAGGACATTTTAACAATTTTACCTGTAAGTATCGATTGAAAAATACAAACCCTTTGTACCTCCAGGATAATGTAGTGGATTCGAAACTAGTAATCCGTGCGCTAGTTATCACTTATAGCATATAGGTATAGATAAACTCAAGATATAGGAAAAAAAAGTGTAAGCAGCAATCACACTGATCCCACCAACCAATCCACCTAGGTTGGTACTGATAAAGTATATTGATGAGGGCTGGGAAGGTAATGCGCTAAACACTATTACATTAATGCATCACATAAGTAAGAAAAAGTTCTTTAATGAAGTCATGAACAGCCGACACGTGTTTCGACACACAGGTTGTCTTCAAGGCACACAAGGCAGCAGTCCAATAGAGTAATGGATAATCCAAAGAAAATGCCGTGACTGCTATGCCGCAGTAAAGATCTAAAAGCATCTTTGTACCTCCACTCTAGGATGACAGAAGAGATTGCGTTCACAAGTTAGGAAACCATAAATTGCCACCACCCTTCTACAGGTCATGGTCATGCTGTTTGAAATTCTTGCATTTAAAACACAAAGGTCACCCATAGACTCAATGGGCTTCAATACGATTGTGGCGGTAAAGCAACAACTGCGCCGGTAGTGCTACCGGAGCCGTTGTTACCATGCCGCCACATTATGAGTTCTGCTCGCGGGTGCCGCTCTGCACGCCTGGTCAGACCAGGCATGCAGAGCGGCACCCGCGAGCAGAATTGGATGGTAGCAACAGTACCCTTATGAACGGTACCGCTGCTACCATCCTGCTCATTACCATTGAGCCCTATGGGGGTTCAAATGGGAATGTGGACGTATCGGCTCTGGGTCCCCTGCAAGGGGAATTACCGGGCCCGCCATGGTAGGAATGGCCCGGTAATTCCCCTTTTGCGGGACCCGGACCCGAGTTTGGGGGTAGCCATGCCAGTATAAACGGCATGGCTACCTCCAACCTCGTAATGAGGCCCAATGACTTTTGCACTGCCGTAGCATACCCCTCAATCTGATTCCAACTTCGTGGAAGGCTTTGAACTCAGATCGCAGTCCTTTGCATCCACCACGCTGAAGTGGTTATTGCTTGGAATTTTAATCTTTGGTAGCACCAGCTTCCATTACCATAAGTTGTGGCCCATCATGACTGTTTTGCACGTCTTAGCTTCGAGCTACGTGTAACTTGAATCAAATATAGTCATTGCCACACTCCGACATTACATTCTCACAGGATAACTCTATCACCTGTAAGCAACCTCTACCGTTAGTAGGGTCAGAACATACTCTTACACATTCACTGTAACATATAACATGTCCCAAGTGGTGAACACAATCCCTCCCGTCTGACTTTGCAGGGTCTTCCACTAACAGTACAGGTAATCCGCGTAATGCTACCCTGGAGTGTTACCACACCATGGAGAATATGTTATTTACAGGTGTAGGTGACACATCTACCCCTGTTAGGACCATTAAGCCTTCCTCTCGCAGATCTTTCGCCCCCTCGGTCACAGATACCCTGAAGAATATGTAGAAGATAGTATGTAATCTAGAACATCAGTAGCACTGCCTATAGCTTTTTCTAGAGAGACAGATGCAGTGTATTGCTTCAGGACATTCCAACACAAATATTTTGCAAGCCGAAGCAGACTACAACAGGAAAACCATTATCTCAGTTATTAACACCCAAACCCTTTGTATCTCAAGGATAATGTAGTGGATTCGAAACTAGTAATCCGTGCGCTAGTTATCACTTATAGCATATAGGTATAGATAAACTCAAGATATAGGAAAAAAAGTGTAAGCAGCAATCACACTGATCCCACCAACCAATCCACCTAGGTTGGTACTGATAAAGTATATTGATGAGGGCTGGGAAGGTAATGCGCTAAACACTATTACATTAATGCATCACATAAGTAAGAAAAAGTTCTTTAATGAAGTCATGAACAGCCGACACGTGTTTCGACACACAGGTCGTCTTCAAGGCACAAAAGGCAGCAGTCCAATAGACTAATGGATAATCCAAAGAAAATGCCGTGACCGCTATGCCACAGTAAAGATCTAAAAGCATCTTTGTACCTCCACTCTAGGATGACAGAAGAGATTGCGTTCACAAGTTAGGAAACCATAAATTGCCACCACCCTTCTACAGGTCATGGTCATGCTAATTGAAATTCTTGCATTTAAAACACAAAGGTCACCCATAGACTCAGTGGGCCTCAATACGATTGTGGCGGTAAAGCAACAACCGCGCCGGTAGTGATACTGGAGCCGTTGTTACCATGCCGCCACATTATGAGTTCGGCTCGCGGATGCCGCTCTGCACGCCTGGTCAGACCAGGCATGCAGAGCGGCACCCGCGAGCAGAAATGGATGGTAGCAACGGTACCCTTATGAACGGTACCGCTGCTACCATCCTCCCCATTACCATTGAGCCCTATGGGGGTTCAAATGGGAATGTGGACGTACCGGCTCTGGGTCCCGCGCAAGGGGAATTACCGGACCCGCTGCGGTCGGAATGGCCCGGTAATTACCCTTTCGCGAGACCCAGAGCCGGACCCGAGTTTGGGGGTAGCCATGCCGGTATAAACGGCATGGCTACCTCCAACCTCGTAATGAGGCCCAATGACTTTTGCACTGCCGTAGCGTACCCCTCAATCTGATTCCAGCTTTGTGGAAGGCTTTGAACTCAGATCGCAGTCCTTTGCATCCACCACACTGAAGTGGGTATTGCTGGGGATTTTAATCTTTGGTGGCACCAGCTTCCATTGCCATGAGTTGTGGCCTGTCGTGACTGTTTTGCACGTCTTAGCTTCGAGCTACGTGTAACTTGAATCAAATATAGTCATTTCCACACTCCGACATTACATTCTCACAGGATAACTCTATCACCTGTAAGCAACCTCTACCGTTAGTAGGGTCAGAACATACTCTTACACATTCACTGTAACATATAACATGTCCCAAGTGGTGAACACAATCCCTCCCGTCTGACTTTGCAGTGCCTTCCACTAACAGTACAGGTAATCCGCGTAATGCTACCCTGGAGTGTTACCACACCATGGAGAATATGTTATTTACAGGTGTAGGTGACACATCTACCCCTGTTAGGACCATTAAGCCTTCCTCTCGCAGATCTTTCGCCCCCTCGGTCACAGATACCCTGAAGAATATGTAGAAGATAGTATGTAATCTAGAACATCAGTAGCACTGCCTATAGCTTTTTCTAGAGAGACAGATGCAGTGTATTGCTTCAGGACATTCCAACACAAATATTTTGCAAGCCGAAGCAGACTACAACAGGAAAACCATTATCTCAGTTATTAACACCCAAAAAGAACTCTTTGAAATAGTTATGAACCTTTCAGCTTCTTTCACCGTATCGATTTGATTTATTTGTACAGTGCGCTAAATGACATTAATCATACCTAGGTGCAAATGTTAACAATATGCGTAGTGAAAAAAATGGGACAGCTCAATTCAAAGACCCCAAGCAGTATCCGGGTCCCAGGACTACTCTAAATTGTTTATTTAAATAAGTACATTTTTAGGGCTTTACAAACTTGAAGGAAGGATTTTAATGCTCTAATCTCAAAAGGAAGGCTGTGCCATAATCTGGGACCATATACTGCAAATCTATTGTCTCCTCTAAAAACACAAGAAGAGGGTGGTACTGTCAAAAGCAGTTTGTCACCTGACCGGAGAATCCTTGTAGGTTGATATCCTCTGATTTTATCCACCAATCATGATGGGGCAAGGTTGTTTAAGCATTTGGATATCAAACAGAGGACCTTAAAATCAATTCTATCACCCACAGTCAGCCAATGAAGAGAACGGCACAGTAGATGGGAGAGTACTTCCCCAGTCCAAACACCAATCTTACTGAAGCATTTTCTGCTTTCTGTAGTTGCTGATGTTGTTTATGCGGAATGCCTGCAAGAAAGCCATTGCAGTAGTCAGCAGAGCTCCAGCAACTACTGCACGGTCGTCAGGAGGAACAAACGGAAGTGCCTGCTGTAGTAGACGGAGTCTATAGAAAATATCCTGTACCTTAGCCCCCACCTGACATTCACTACTCACATTCTCCTGCCAAATGCAGTCTATGTTTTTAATCTTGGTAGTGAAAGACAGTTTAGAGCCTAAAAAAGAGTGTAGATGAGGGTACCTATCAGTGTCAAGAAGATGTTTGGGCGCAAACAGTGCTACTTCGGTCTTACTTGGATTAAGTTGAAGCCAGTTGGAGGACATCCGGTTGCTGACTTCATCCAAACCCTTTTTGATCCTAAGGAATGATTCCTCCACATGACCTTTTTTAATGAACACCTGACTATCATCGGCATACGAATGGAAATTTACCTTGTGATTCCACTGAATATCCAACAATTAATGAAGATATAGATTAAATAATGGGGAGACAATGAGGGCCCCTGCGGTACTCCACAACTCTGACGTAGAGGGTCTGAGATAAACCGACCCGATCTCACATGTTGCTGCCAATCTGTTAAAAATGATTAAAACGATTTGATGGCAGGTTCTGAGATATTTCTGGTCGTTCAGAGGTGACTAAGTAAGATACATTGGTCCACTGTAGCAAAATCCACAGATAGATCCAACATAACCAATACTGATAGTTCTCCTTAATGTGCGACCTACAGGAGGTCATCCCTGACAGCCAATTTAGCTATCTCTGTGCAAAACCTCGTGCGAAATCCTGATTGGAGAGAGTCCAGTACAGACTCATTCTCGACACATTCCTGTAGTTGAACTGTGACTAGCTTCTCTAATACCTTGGCAGGCCATGGAAGGCCAGCCACCGGATGGTAATTCTGAAGGTTATCTGGAACTAGGTTAGGATTTTTGAAAAGTGGCGTAACAATAGTCTTTTTCAACTCCAGGGGTACTAAGACAAATTATAGAGATTTATTCACAAACTGAGTTATGAACGGTGATCTCGTTAATTTCAAGCGTCTTGCAACACTTGCTGGTAACGGGAAGAGTAGATTGTTGGAGGGCTTGAGTCCTTATAGTAGGGACTGAATAGTATCCTCTGATACTGGTTTAAATCCAAAAGGTGAAAGATGATGGGGGTTTCCCAAATCTACCTAAGTAGGGAGTTCCTTAAAAGAGATGTCAATATCTGTTCTCTGATATGAACGAAACTAGATTTTTTCCTGAATACGTTCTATTTTTTTCTGAAAGAATAAGTTCAATGTATTAGCCTGCATGAAAGAAGATTCCATGGAAGGGAGGCAAGGTTTGGATGACAAAAGTTAGAAATAATTGAGAAAAGTTATCTTGACTGATTTTTTGCAACCGCAATTCTTTTATGTAAAAATACAGATTTCACTTTTAAAATCGCTCCTTTGTATTCTTTCAAGGCCAATTTGAACTTAAGAGCGTACTTGGAAGTGCAATGCTTCCACGGCTTTGGTTCCACTGTTCTAAAATGTCTTTGTAAGGAAATAAAATTCTGAGAGAACCAAAGTTTGGCAAAGAATTCTTCAAAATGTAATGATGAATCAATAGTGGCCAACGATCTTCTAACTTCCTGTCCAGAGATTTTGTCCAACTCTTTGGCCTTATGGGATTGGAGTATAGGGGTACTACTGAGAGAGCCTCCAGCCACGCAGCCTTCAATGCCATGGAGCCGCTGCAGCTACAACAAAGGAATCGCCCATGAGAGAGAGAACGCAGGAGACCGAATGAGTCGAAGCACTCGGTGCAGGCAAAGAAGCCAGGTGAAAGAAAGGCATCGAGCCGCGTGGCCGTGGAGAGAGCCTCCAGCCACCCAGCCTTCACCGCTGCAGAGCCGCTGCAGCCAGAAAGGAACCCCTGAGAGAGAGAGAGAATACAAACACTGAACGGAGCAGCAGGAACACTCTGGATAAACCCAGAGGTACCATGGTTGTTGGGGAAGCCAGAACGGCACAGGAGGCCCAGGAACCAGGGTCTCAGACCCATTTGGGAATACAGAGACTGCCTGAAGTAAAGGGAGCCAAGTAAATACCAATTAAATACCTAGCAGGGTAGTTAACCAGGTATAGCAGTGACAACCTGTAAAGAACCAATAGGGGCCTGGGACCCACCACCAAGGAAGAAGGAGATCACTAATGCCCTCCTTCGTCACAGTACCCGGCAGGCTAGTGAACCAGGGCTCTACACAAAATCCTCAATTGTGAACACTGCAAGAAACCTGAGAAGGGCCAGGGGAAGGGAGTCATTCCCCTGGCACTGTGAGAAAGCTGAGAAAGACCCGGGGAAGGCAGCCATTCCCCCTGGCATTGTGACATTGTGAAAACAAGACCATGCTCTTTCCTTCTCTTCTCACATCTCGGACATGTGCAGAAAGTCCCACTATCAGCTGCACCTCCTCAGAGGTATTCTACCTTTTTGCACCTTCCCCCAGAGGCTTACTGTCCCCAGAACCCTGGTTCTCTCCAGACTTGACTACCGTAACAGTCTCTTTCTCAATTTTCCTACTTCTACTCTCCGACCTCTTCAACTTATCCAGAACAGAACCGCAAGACTTATCCTCGGCCTCAAGCCCAAGGATTGCATCTCTCCAGCGCTAAAATCCCTCGAGTGTCTGCAAGGATCAAGCTCAAGTCCCTCTGCATAGTGCACAAGGCTTTCTGGGGCCGGGGCCCATAATACCTACAATGCTCTCTTCCTAAATACTCTCCCTCCAGAGCCTTCCGCTGGCCTCCTCCAAAGCTCTGAGGGTGAGCCGTTTTGCCAAACAGAGATTTGGGGGTAGATCCTTATCCTCTGCAGGTGCCTCCCTCTGGAACAGCATACCTACCTCTTGCTGTCTTGAGCGGGACCTCCTTAAGTTCTGGAAAACTCCTCAAGACATTTCTCTTCTCTTCTTTTTTCTCTCTCCCTCTCCCTTACTAACCTCCTCTTTTCTCTCCTGCTCTCCAGAGCCACACAGATCCCAGGCCCCCCCAGACCCTCTGCCATTCCTGCACTTGCCTCCGGGCCTCCGCACTCTGCCTGTCATTACTGCGCTCGGAATACGTTCCATGTGAGTGGCACCCACTCTGCACTTATCCCTGGCCCCTGCTTGACTGTGCGCACTTATCCCCCTCCCTCGCCCTTCTGGCTGCACAACCTTGAATGCACTTGCTTAGCATGTTTGTCTGTCCTGTCCGCCTCTATCTCCCCTCCCTAGTTGGTTATGCATGCATGCATAGGCGCACTGAAGAACTACCTTTTTGTTCTTCTCCTGCCTCCCCTCTACTGTTTCCCCCCACTTTTTGTTACGCTCTTATACTAGTAGAAATGCCCTGGCATAGTAGGCTAGTTTTTGCAGTTAGATCATTTGGCATCTTCAAGGCCTAAGAATTACTATGTTTATCCCCTTGTTGCTTCCCACCTTAAAGCGCTTTGGAGCTCTTCACTTTTGTATAAGCATTATACAAATAAAGAATTACAATTACATTACTTGGCAGGCCAGTGAACCAAGTTGGTGGAAACCTGGGGAAGGAAGACATTCCCCCACTCTTTGTGAACTGTGGAAACTGGATCTTTTTTTGATACCTACAAAAGGGGCTGCAACTTGGGGAAGGCAGTAATTCTCTCAGGTAATAGTCCCTCCACATCACCAGCACCGCAGACTGCTCTCTGAAGAAAGAAATACACTATTTTGTATTAAGAAGACTCAGCAATCCTTTAGTTTAGTTATACATGTAAGGGAAGGAAATAGTTTTTGACACAGGACGGTGGACTTTTTTGTTACGAACATTCGGACACATCCTTAGTATTTAGTTGAGGCAGGAAATCCCTGCTTAGAATTAGGGAAAGTTAGGGTTTTCTCTTTTATTTTCCATCAAATAAAACTCTTTGCCCAAAAACATGCCAACTGATTGTCAGTCTCCTCCTTCCACACCCTTACAGGAGGTAGGATTTAAAGATCACTGCTCTAGCCTATTCTTACTAATCGTTAGTATGGACAGTTATCTTTGTGGACTGGATCTGACTACCGCATCGGCTGAGACTTCATACACAAATATTATGTGCCTCTCATTTTTCCATTTGAACAGTTTAGTGATCCACCAGAGGAAGATTTGTTTGATATTTTGGCTGATGTCTGGGCAAAACATAAAACTGTTTGGGTATGGTGGTCCGGGAAATGAATATGCAATGTGAGCCATTGCAGAGTACATGTCACTTTACAATCAATCAAAATAACCTTTATTCAGCATTAGCCATACCGGTCCCAACAATACACATAAACTCTAAAATACATTTGATAGGATCAAAAAGTGTGGCATACGATACAACAATTATTCAACCAAAATCCCAATAAATCCCAATCATAGATCTCTACATCATTAAAACTCAAGAGGGTAATCCTTGGAATATCCCAGAATTACTCATGTTTACTCAGACCAACACACCCTGTGCACTCAGTCTCGCAAATATTTATTTGGATTTAGGCCTGAGAGTAAGCAAAACGCTTGGTGGGTGGTCGCCCTGCTTATTGTACTTTTAACTGCTGCGAGACATATTGACTATGTTCTTAATGATTTAGCAAGCCAGCATTTAACCAATAGTGTAAGGGTTTCATGTAGGCTTGAAATAGACCATGGTCCAGTTATCTTTAGCATTGCCCTCTCTATTCAAGGTAAGAGCCTAGAGCAGGCAACTAGTAATATGTATATAAAAGTGCTGTGCTCTAGAACTCATTTTAAAAAGGCGCGCCAATTGACCTGGCTAAACAATCACTTTATATCTATGCCAATCCTTTTCCAGTTTTTGAAATGTTCCAGGATGAGTTAACTTTCAATAAAGTGGATATATAAATGATCTACCAGGCTACTGATTTGTGGCATAATAAATCCTTTTGTGATTTGCAATAACTGCAAGCTCAAGGCAAGGCATAGAGAGTGTAATGCATGCTTTGATGAAGAATGTAAAGAGGCCAAAAAGAGACTGAATGCCTATTTGAAAAATGCCAATCTGGGAAATGAGGGGACTGTTGCCAGGCTCTGCTATGACTGTAAGCAATTAGTTAAAACAAAGAAACATGATGAAACGCACAGAGCTTGGCAGGCCCTAATTGGAGCAGCCTAATACAATGACACTGAGCTATTCTGGGATATCATAGCTACATTGAGCTGACAGCAGCAATTACATCCGTACAGCGGTTACATAATGTTGAGAACCCTGTATGCGTCCCTCGCACGATGAGGTTTGGATACCGACTGAAGATACGACTTGGTTTCCATCAAATTGTCTGATACTTGTAATTACAGAAACTGAGGTATTGCTCTTCCAGCTACCAAGTAAAGCGCCCGGCCTGGATAAAATACTGGTCAACCTTTTTTTGAGTGAACTAAGTGTATAGTTTACTCTGCTAACTGCCGAGTCCATTCTAGCTGGCGCAAAGCTGGAACTGTCCCAATTTATGAAAAGGGAGATAGGTCACTGCCTGAGTATTATCAAACGATTTTGCTTTTAGATTGCACTAGCAGAAGTAAGCGTTCTCTGAACGGGTTCTATAGACAGAAATGATAACACTGATCCTGAATCTCGCTGTTCCCATTTGCTTATCGCTTGATGTGTTTTGCACCCTGAAGAAAACTTCACTGAGAATGGGCACGTGTGACTGGCTGACAAACCCCAGAGCAGACATTGGGGGGAGGCGAGAGTTGGTGTGCTGCTGCATGATGGGACCTTCGTGCTCTCACCCGACCTGTAGCCTGACCGTGGTGTGATGCAGTTTGTAGCGGTGCAAATATCTTGGAAACCGTGCATCCAAGGGCCTTGAAACGTGGTTTTAGTTTTGTTCCGCAAGTCGGGACGGGTTCAACATGCTTTACGGCTTCATTGGCAAGCATCATCTCGCAGAAATCCTCTGTAAAGTAATTTCACCTGATGCAGCAAAAATTCGTTTTGTTTCCCTTCCCAGTGAACACGGTTTGCAGCTTTGTCGGTAGGCACCATCTTGCAAAAATCCTCTGGAAAAGTAATTTTACCTGATGCGGCATACATTTTTGTTTGCATTCCCAGTGAACATGGTTTACGGCTTCGTCGGCAGGCATCATCTCGCAAAAATTCTCTGGGAAAACAATTTCACCTGATGCGGCAAAAATGTGGTAACTTCTGGAATGCTACCTGCCTTCGCCTTTGCCTCTCAGGTCCATTCACCTCTCATACATTATTTGTTTCCCTTCCTGGTGTACATGTTTTACGGCTTTATCGGCAGGCCGCAAACCCACAAACCCATTTTAACTTTTGCTGAAATCCGGGAAACGGGGTGGGGTGTCCGAAGGGTCCTAACAGGTAACTATGCACAATTTGGTGCAGATGGCTGAAATGATGTTGAATTGTATAAGGAACAATGCCTCGGCAAGCCACAAACCCACAAACCCACTTTAACTTGTGCTGAAATCCGGGGAAAGGGCTTGAGTGTCCAAATGTCATGTAGGTGTATTGTTCGAAGGGTCCTAACAGGTAACTAGGCACAATTTGGCGCAGATTGGTGAAACAGTGAGGAATTGTATAAGGAAGAACGCTTCACCAAACCACAAACCCACAGACACATTTTGACTTTTATACATATAGATGGAGACGGTATATGGTAAGGTTATTTTAAATAGGTTTGAACATTGGGCAGAAAGCTCAAAAATATTAACGGTTCTGCAAGATGGTTTCCAAAAGAATCGTGGCACAATCAAGCACATATTTATTCTCACAACTGTCTTTCAAAAATATGAGATAGCAAAAAGCATTTTTTTATTTGTTGTTCGTAGATTTTGAAACTGATTTCGAGAACGCTGACAGGAGAAACCTGGGGACAGTTCATGAAGCACTGGGAGCTCCTGCAGCTCTCACAGACGCAACGGAAAGGCTATGTAGCGGTAATACATCCAATGTCAGGTTTAGACAGAGAGGTGAGTGCACGGATCCCTTCACTCTAAAGATGGGCTCAGACAGAGCATTTTTCTTGAGCCCTTTTTATTCTTGTATACGAACAGTCTTGCTAATCGCATATAATGTCTGGACTGTCATGCGCCGTGGAATTTTAATGGATGCTGATGATGTTGCTTTTACTTCAAAAAGTCCAATGGGTAAAGGAGTCAGATTTCTGTGTTGAACATACCTTGGTTGTTAATACTACCAAGACGGTTGAAAGGGCTTACCAGAAATCTACAGCAACGAAAGTCAAGTTTAGGCAGGGCCAGACGGGGAACCAAAAGGGCCCCATGGAAAGTTTTTAAAAAGTGCCCCATATTTTGCTGAGCGAGTGAGCGCAGCGTGTGAACCCAACACTTCTATGAGGGTATTGGGAGTATCCCCCAAGAGAATGTGAATGAAATTAGTCAAAATGAGTGCATTTAAAGCATGCATTTAAACATATATGGATTTAAAAAGTCATGTTTTATGTAAGTTAATGATTTCTCAATGTAGATCTTCAATGATAGAGGGAACTGGGACTTTTGCACATTTTGCAGATGAGAAAAACGAATTCATCTGGTATTAAAGGTGGCCATACAACATGCATCCCTAATCCATTTCATCCTATTCCTGTGCCAGGAAGGGCACACAGATAAAAGGCATTCTTAAATGAGCTTTGGCAATGTCACCCGTTTGGGCTTTTCTGTAGGCATGGGAAAGGCATTTGCCAGGCACTGCTGTAGTGCTAGTAACTGTCCATTGATGGTAGCAGTTCCACAGTGGTGAGAGTACCTGGGCATATAATAGCACTCCCTGGTGAATGCCTAATATTAATACACAAGCTTGAACTGTTGGCTTTGCCAATGCTTATTTTTAACAGGACTTCAGTGAAGGACAGCCATAGTGCTTATAAACCTAATGGCTGAAGGCAGACCTGGTTGACATTTTTATTTCACCAGCAGCGCTTTCACAGTTCCACTTACGTCATTAACTCGCAGAAGGCTGCTTTGACTCTCCTCCATGTACTTAAAGCAGGGGTGCACAACTACTTTTGACAGAGGGCCTAAAGTACCTTACATGAGGGCTATAGTGGTCCGAAAAGTAAACGTGGGTGGAGCGGTAGGTGGGGCGTGGCAGGAGGCTTTTTCAACCCCCAATTTGTAGTAAACACATGGAAAAAGAATATGTTTTTGAGGGGTAACGATTTTTATTGCATTTCAAACTTACATTTTGTACTGCACATTTTCCATTGTTCTAATTTATTTTGATTTAGTTATTGTATATCGTCTGTTTAATTAAATGATATATATTTTATTGACCTATGATTGGACATTCCGTTATTTTGGACTGCTATAGTTTGCTGTTTGGGTTGCCAAGAGGAGTATGGCCTTCGTTGAGTCAGGTTTCCTCAAAAAAGCAAAGGATGTACATCTCCTAACTGTGCTTGTTTTAGCTTTATTATTGGGTTCACTCTTGGAGTGCAACACTATGCCCCATGGCTCCCACCCCCGACCAAACACTAAGCCCCATGTCCCTCATCCCCAACCAAACACTATGCCCCAAACACACTCTCAAGCATGCACCCATACAGACCCGAACCCTCCCACCCCCCAACTCAGCACACACACTCTCAAGCATGCACCCATACAGACCCAAACCCCCACCTCAGCACACACACTCTCAAGCATGCACCCATACAGACCTGAACCCCTCCAACCCACCAACTCAGCACACACACTTTCAAGCATGCACCCATTCAGACCAGAACGCCCCACCCCCCAACTCAGCATACACACTCTCAAGCATGCACCCATACAGACCCAAACCCCCCACCCTGAACTCAGCACACACACTCTCAAGCATGCACCCATACAGACCCAAACCCCCAACCCCCCAACTCAGCACACACACTATCAAGCACACACACTATCAAGCATGCACCCATACAGACCTGAACCCCCCCACCCCCAACTCAGCACACACACTCTCAAGCATGCACCCATACAGACCCGAACCTCCCCACCCCCCAACTCAGCACACACACTCTCAAGCATGCACCCATACAGACACGAACCCCCCACCCCCCAACTCAGCACACACACTCTCAAGCATGCACCCATACAGACCCAAACCCCCCACCCCCCAACTCAGCACACACACTCTCAACTCAAGCATGCACCCATACAGACCCAAACCCCCACCCCCCCAACTCAGCACACACACTCTCAAGCATGCACCCATACAGACCCAAACCCCACCACCCCCCAACTCCGCACACACATTCTCAAGCATGCACCCATACAGACCCAAACCCCCACCCCATCTCAATATACACAACACAAACACTCAAAAACAAACATTCATACACATCCGACACCCCCCCCACCCCCCATCTCAACATACACAACACAAACACTCAAAAACAAACATTCATACATATCCGACACCCCCCACCCCCCATCTCAACATACACAACACAAACACTCAAAAACAAACATTCATACACATCCGACACCCTCCCACCCCCCAACTCAACATACACAACACAAGCACTCAGAAACAAACATTCATACACATCCAACACCCCCTCTCACCCCAATCTCAACATACACAACACAAACATTCAAAAACAAACATTCATGCACATCCGACGACCACCCACCCCCCATCTCAACATGCACAACACAAACACTCAAAAACAAACATTCATGCACATCCGACACCCCCTACACACCCATCTAAACATACACAACACACTCAAAAACAAACATTCATACATATCCAACACCCTCCCAACCCCCCATCTCAACATACACAACACAAACATTCAAAATCAAACATTCATGCACATCTGACACCCCCAAACCCCCATCTCAACATGCACAACACAAACACTCAAAAAAAAACATTCATACACATCCGACACCCCACCACCCCCATCTCAACATACACAACACAAACATACAGCAGAACAGACCCGACACACAAACACAAACAAACAGACCACTTACCAGACGCGCTGGAAGGCAGGTAAGCTGGAACGCTGGCGAGGTGAGTGGTACTACGGCTGGCGTGGCCAACAAGTCTGAAATGCCTTCCGGCATCAAGCCTTACTGGCCACACCAGCCGTAGTGCTGGCCCTCCGTTGGTGCAGCACACACGCACTACGTGGCTCATAGGAGCGACGTGGCGCATGTGTGCTGAGCCAATGACGGCCAGTGTTTTGTCCGGCCCGGAAGACAACAAAGACTTTCCTAATGGAGGGCGGCCGATGCTGCTTGCGGGCCGCCCTCCATTAGGAAAGTGTTTGTGCCTCGCGGGCCGGACAAAACAGCATGGCGGGCCGCAACTGGCCCGCGGGCCGTATGTTGTGCACCCATGACTTAAAGGAATAGTGCGCTTAAAAATGTTATGGGCTTAAAAGATGGGCAATATTACAAAATATATAATAAACATCTTTTTAATGAAAGCTTGTATGTAAAATGTCACACAAATAATGTTTAAACCCCTTTAAAATCAGGCACTAGGAGACGTCCATTTTGCAAAATGGACGAGCCTCTTGTGCTTGAGTTAATCTCTGCCCTTGCGGCACTAATGAAACAAAAGCCACCTGTTGGTAGATTTTATTACAGCAGTGGCTTTTGCTTCATTGATGAGACACGGAGAGCAGAGAATGCAGGCAGGAAGGCTGCTGCCCGGTAAGTGCTTGTTTTTTTAACTTTTTATATTCATAGCATCGCAATCATAAATACAAGGCGGTTGTATTTAAAATTGCAGCGGCTTTTGTTTTGAGTCCCCCCAGCTCCTCCGAGCCCGGGGAGCCCGGGAGACTCGAAACAAAAGTACTTGCATTTATAAATACAATGGTGTTGTATTTATAAATGAAGTATTTTTTATTTAGTTTCCCAAGCTCCCCCAATCCCGGGAAACTTAGAAAGAAAACCACTGCAATCATAAATACAATCGTGTTGTATTTATGACTGCAGCGGCTTTCATTTTGAGTCTCCGGGCCTCTCCCCACTGAGCCAAAATGGAATCCACTGCAATTATAAATACAACGTTGTGTATTTATGATTACGCTGGCTTTCACTTTGAGTCTCACGGGCCCCACCGGGCCGGGGGAGCCCGCGAGAGCCACTGCAATTATAAATACAACATTGTTGTATTTATGATTTCCATGGTTCTATAATCACGGCAATCGTAAATACAACAACGTTGTATTTATAAAACCACTTCTCTGCTCTCCGTGTCTCACTAATGAAGCAAAAGCCGCCGCTGTAATAAAAGCTACCAGCAGGTGGCTTTTGTCTCATTAGTGCCACAAGGGAAGAGATTATCTCAAGCACAGGAGACTCGTCTGTTTCACAAAATGGACGCCTCCTAGTGCTTGATTTTAAAGGCGTTTAAACATTATTTGTGTAACATTTTAGATAGGAACTTTCATTAAAAAGATGTTTATTATATATTTTGTATTATTGCCCCTCTTTTAAGCCCATAACATTTTTGAGTGCACTATTCCTTTAATGGCATTCTTGAATTTCAATAGGCACAAAAGTGATGGGCGGAAGGTTCTGAATGAATCTGAACCACTGGCATTGCTCTGGGCCACCTTCCACACCACGTCTTTTAGCCCGTCTGTGCCATTGAAAAAGGGGTCTAGCCATATGCAAATCAGTCAGGCACTGCCATAGCAGCCCAGCCCGAACTGCTAGGCCAGGTCCCCTCTGCACGGAAACACAAGCAACCCCAGACCTGTTTTGGACTTTTTGGGCCTCCTCAGTGAGGTGCAGCTTGCTTCCCTATGGCGCAGCGAGCAAGGGACCCACGTCTGGGCATACCCTCTCTCACATAGTGAGACAAACAATAAGCACAAAAGTGATGGGTGGAAGGTTCTGAATGAATCTGAACCACTGGCATTGCTCTGGGCCACCTTCCACACCACCGTTTTTTAGCCCGTCTGTGCCATTGCAAAAGGGGTCCAACCATATGCAAATCAGTCAGGTACTGCCACCAATGGTAGCAGCCCAGCCCAAACTGCTAGGCCAGGTCCCCTCTGCACGGAAACACAAGCAACCCCAGACATGTTTCGGCCTTGTTGGGCCTCCTCAGTGAGGTGCAGCTTGGTTCCCTTTGGTGCAGCGAGCATGGGACCCACGTCTGGGCATACCCTCTCTCACATAGTGAGACAAACAATAAGCACAAAAGTGATGGGTGGAAGGTTCTGAATGAATCTGAACCACTGGCATTGCTCTGGGCCACCTTCCACACCACCGTTTTTTAGCCCGTCTGCGCCATTGCAAAAGGGGTCCAGCCATATGCAAATCAGTCATGTACTGCCACCAATGGCAGCAGCCCAGCCTGAACTGTTTGGGGAGGCTTGTGGTCTCGTGCAGAAGGGATGTGGCCTAGCAGTTCGGGCTGGAATGCCCGTTTTGGGATGGGGCCAAGCCTGATTTGCATATGGTCTTTCCCCTTCTGTAATGGCTTGTCAGGCAAAGAACGGTGGTCTGGAGGGTTGCCCAGAGCAATGCCAGTGGTTAAGATTAATTCTAAACCTTCCAGCCATCACCTCTTTGTTTTTATTCTTTGAATTTCATCATTTTGCCATAAAATAAAGTACATGGTGCGGAATATGTATTCAACAGGGAACAAACAGGGAAATGCATTTCAGGTGTGTATTTATAAGTTGTATATATATATATATATATATATATATATATATATATATATATATATATATATATATATATATATTTTGTAATTTCTTTTGTCTGCAAAATCGTGCAAGCGCATTTGCTGTCCACATATAAACCCAGTGGGGTAACATCCCACATTTAGGTTGGAGTTTTGTATGTGCATTGTTTTTATAGGGGAGGGCGGTTAGCAACACGTAGTTTACACAGCCTAGAGTACCCTCCTTCAGCGGCTCAGCAGGGGCTCACCCTTGCCCTTTCTGGGCGCTCGTGTCATGCCTGGTATTTTACTTGTTTCTGCCTCCCTCCATTCCTAGCTAGGAGAACAAGCTTTGTCAAAACCAACATTTGTGGCTTATGTGTAAATATTAGACATTTGCCTGGCACTGATATTAGATGCCCATGTACCCATACTACTTTGTACCTGCTACCATCAATGGCAGTTAATACCACTATGGACGTGCCTGGCAAGTGCCTTTCCCATGCCTACACAAAAGCCCAAAACATTGGCATTGAAAATGCTTGTTTCTTTGGGCACAAGCCGCATGAAAATGTGCTTTAGAGTGGCATGTATTGTTGGTCAAAAGCATCATGAAAATGAGATTTACAGGGAAAAAGCTGGCATATATTGTTGAGGTAGGTTTATGATTTGCGTTGGGCATGAGCCGCATAAAAGGGGGGCAGTGTTGGGAAATGTTGACAAGCCTCATGATCTGCTTTGTGTACAATAAGCAGGGAAGGTAGAGGTGGCACTTGCATAATGTTTAGGGATTGGGTTCCAAAAGCTAAACTGAAACGAGGTAAGTAGAGAAAAATAGTATGCCCCAAAACAGCTAACAATTCACATTAATGATTATTTGCACAGTGAAGGACCCCTTTCATTATTTCTCAAGATGGAACATTGATTGTTTGTTGGGGAAGACCCTAATATTAATACAGAAGCTTGAACCGTTGGCTTTGCCAATGCTTATTTTTAACAGGACTTCAGTGAAGGACAGCCATAGTGCTTATAAACCTAATGGCTGAAGGTAGACCTGGTTGACATTTTTATTTCACCAGCAGCGCTTTCACAGTTCCACTTACGTCATTAACTCGCAGAAGGCTGCTTTGACTCTCCTCCATGTACTTAAAGCAGGGGTGCACAACTACTTTTGACAGAGGGCCTAAAGTACCTTACATGAGGGCTATAGTGGTCCGAAAAGTAAACATGGGTGGAGCGGTAAGTGGGGCGTGGCAGGAGGCTTTTTCAACCCCCAATTTGTAGTAAACACATGGAAAAAGAATATGTTTTTGAGGGGTAACGGTTTCTATTGCATTTCAAACTTACATTTTGTACTGCACATTTTCCATTGTTCTAATTTATTTTGATTTAGTTATTGTTTATCGTCTGTTTAATTAAATGATATATATTTTATTGACCTATGATTGGACATTCCGTTATTTTGGACTGCTATAGTTTGCTGTTTGGGTTGCCAAGAGGAGTATGGCCTTCGTTGAGTCAGGTTTCCTCAAAAAGCAAAGGATGTACCTCTCCTAACTGTGCCTGTTTTAGCTTTATTATTGGGTTCACTCTTGGAGTGCAACACTATGCCCCATGGCTCCCACCCCCGACCAAACACTAAGCCCCATGTCCCTCATCCCCAACCAAACACTATGCCCCAAACACACTCTCAAGCATGCACCCATACAGACCCGAACCCTCCCACCCCCCAACTCAGCACACACACTCTCAAGCATGCACCCATACAGACCCAAACCCCCCACCTCAGCACACACACTCTCAAGCATGCACCCATACAGACCAGAACGCCCCACCCCCCAACTCAGCACACACACTCTCAAGCATGCACCCATACAGACCCAAACCCCCCACCCCCAACTCAGCACACACACTCTCAAGCATGCACCCATACAGACCCGAACCCCCCCACCCCCAACTGAGCACACACACTCTCAAGCATGCACCCATACAGACCCGAACCTCCCCACCCCCCAACTCAGCACACACACTCTCAAGCATGCACCCATACAGACCCGAATCCCCCACCCCCCAACTCAGCACACACACTCTCAAGCATGCACCCATACAGACCCAAACCCACCACCCCCAACTCAGCACACACACTCTCAACTCAAGCATGCACCCATACAGACCCAAACCCCCACCCCCCCAACTCAGCACACACACTCTCAAGCATGCACCCATACAGACCCAAACCCCACCACCCCCCAACTCCTCACACACATTCTCAAGCATGCACCCATACAGACCCAAACCCCCACCCCATCTCAATATACACAACGCAAACACTCAAAAACAAACATTCATACACATCCGACAACCCCCCTCACCCCCCATCGCAACATACACAACACAAACACTCAAAAACAAACATTCATACACATCCGACACCCCCCCCCCACCCCCATATCAACATACACAACACAAACACTCAAAAACAAACATTCATACACATCCGACACCCCCCACCCCCATCTCAACATACACAACACAAACACTCAAAAACAAACATTCATACACATCCAACACCCCCCACCCCCCAACTCAACATACACAACACAAACACTTAGAAACAAACATTCATACACATCCAACACCCCCTCTCACCCCCATCTCAACATACACAACACAAACATTCAAAAACAAACATTCATGCACATCCGACGACCACCCACCCCCCATCTCAACATGCACCACACAAACACTCAAAAACAAACATTCATGCACATCCGACACCCCCACACACTCATCTAAACATATACAACACACTCAAAAACAAACATTCATACACATCCAACACCCTCCCAACTCCCCATCTCAACATACACAACACAAACATTCAAAAACAAACATTCATGCACATACGACGCCCCCAAACCCCCATCCCAACATGCACAACACAAACACTCAAAAACAAACATTCATACACATCCGACACCCCCCACCCCCATCTCAACATACACAACACAAACATACAGCAGAACAGACCCGACACACAAACACAAACAAACAGACCACTTACCAGACGCGCTGGAAGGCAGGTAAGCTGGAACGCTGGCGAGGTGAGTGGTACTACGGCTGGCGTGGCCAGCAAGGCTGAAATGCCTTCCGGCATCAAGCCTTACTGGCCACGCCAGCCGTAGTGCTGGCCCTCCATTGGTGCAGCACACACGCACTGCATGGCTCATAGGAGCGACGTGGCGCGTGTGTGCTGAGCCAATGACGGCCAGTGTTTTGTCCGGCCCGGAAGACAACAAAGACTTTCCTAATGGAGGGCGGCCGATGCTGCTTGCGGGCCGCCCTCCATTTGGAAAGTGTTTGTGCCTTGCGGGCCGGACAAAACAGCATGGCGGGCCGCAACTGGCCTGCGGGCCGTATGTTGTGCACCCATGACTTAAAGGAATAGTGCGCTCAAAAATGTTATGGGCTTAAAAGATGGGCAATATTACAAAATATATAATAAACATCTTTTTAATGAAAGCTTGTATGTAAAATGTCACACAAATAATGTTTAAACCCCTTTAATATCAGGCACTAGGAGACGTCCATTTTGCAAAATGGACGAGCCTCTTGTGCTTGAGTTAATCTCTGCCCTTGCGGCACTAATGAAACAAAAGCCACCTGTTGGTAGATTTTATTACAGCAGTGGCTTTTGCTTCATTGATGAGACACGGAGAGCAGAGAATGCAGGCAGGAAGGCTGCTGCCCGGTAAGTGCTTGTTTTTTTAACTTTTTATATTCATAGCATCGCAATCATAAATACAAGGCGGTTGTATTTACAAATGCAGCGGCTTTTGTTTTGAGTCCCCCCAGCTCCTCCGAGCCCGGGGAGCCCGGGAGACTCGAAACAAAAGTACTTTCATTTATAAATACAATGGTGTTGTATTTATAAATGCAGTATTTTTTATTTAGTTTCCCAAGCTCCCCCGATCCCGGGAAACTTAGAAAGAAAACCACTGCAATCATAAATACAATCATGTTGTATTTATGACTGCAGCGGCTTTCATTTTGAGTCTCCGGGCCTCTCCCCACCGAGCCAAAATGGAATCCACTGCAATTATAAATACAACGTTGTGTATTTATGATTACACTGGCTTTCACTTTGAGTCTCACGGGCCCCACCGGGCCGGGGGAGCCCGCGAGAGCCACTGCAATTATAAATACAACATTGTTGTATTTATGATTTCCATGGTTCTATAATCACGGCAATCGTAAATACAACAACATTGTATTTATAAAAGCACTTCTCTGCTCTCCGTGTCTCACTAATGAAGCAAAAGCCGCCGCTGTAATAAAAGCTACCAGCAGGTGGCTTTTGTCTCATTAGTGCCGCAAGGGAAGAGATTATCTCAAGCACAGGAGGCTCGTCTGTTTCACAAAATGGACGCCTCCTAGTGCTTGATTTTAAAGGAGTTTAAACATTATTTGTGTAACATTTTAGATAGGAACTTTCATTAAAAAGATGTTTATTATATATTTTGTATTATTGCCCCTCTTTTAAGCCCATAACATTTTTGAGTGCACTATTCCTTTAATATCATTCGTTGAATTTCAATAAGCACAAAAGTGATGGGTGGAAGGTTCTGAATGAATCTGAACCACTGGCATTGCTCTGGGCCACCTTCCACACCACCGTTTTTTAGCCCGTCTGCGCCATTGCAAAAGGGGTCCAGCCATATGCAAATCAGTCAGGTACTGCCACCAATGGCAGCAGCCCAGCCTGAACTGTTTGGGGATGCTTGTGGTCTCGTGCAGAAGGGATGTGGCCTAGCAGTTCGGGCTGGACTGCCCGTTTTGGGATGGGGCCAAGCCTGATTTGCATATGGTCTTTCCCCTTCTGTAATGGCTTGGAAGGCGAAGAACGGTGGTCTGGAGGGTTGCCCAGAGCAATGCCAGTGGTTAAGATTAATTCTAAACCTTCCAGCCATCACCTCTTTGTTTTTATTCTTTGAATTTCATCATTTTGCCATAAAATAAAGTACATGGTGCGGAATATGTATTCAACAGGGAACAAACAGGGAAATGCATTTCAGGTGTGTATTTATAAGTTGTATATATATATATATATATATATATATATATATATATATATATATATATATATATATATATTTTGTAATTTCTTTTGTCTGCAAAATCGTGCAAGCGCATTTGCTGTCCACATATAAACCCAGTGGGGTAACATCCCACATTTAGGTTGGAGTTTTGTATGTGCGTTGTTTTTATAGGGGAGGGCGGTTAGCAACACGTAGTTTACACAGCCTAGAGTACCCTCCTTCAGCGGCTCAGCAGGGGCTCACCCTTGCCCTTTCTGGGCGCTCGTGTCATGCCTGGTATTTTACTTGTTTCTGCTCCCCTCCATTCCTAGCTAGGAGAACAAGCTTTGGCAAAACCAACATTTGTGGCTTATGTGTAAGTATTAGACATTTGCCGGGCACTGATATTAGATGCCCATGTACCCATACTATTTTGTACCTGCTACCATCAATGGCAGTTAATACCACTACGGACGTGCCTGGCAAGTGCCTTTCCCATGCCTACACAAAAGCCCAAAACATTGGCATTGACAATGCTTGTTTCTTTGGGCACAAGCCGCATGAAAATGTGCTTTAGAGTGGCATGTATTGTTGGTCAAAAGCATCATGAAAATGTGATTTACAGGGAAAAAGCTGGCATATATTGTTGAGGTAGGTTTATGATTTGCATTGGGCATGAGCCGCATAAAAGGGGGGCAGTGTTGGGAAATGTTGACAAGCCTCATGATCTGCTTTGTGTACAATAAGCAGGGAAGGTAGAGGTGGCACTTGCATAATGCTTAGGGGTTGGGTTCCAAAAGCTAAACTGAAACGAGGTAACCTGAAAGTAGAGAAAAATAGTATGCCCCAAAACAGCTAACAATTCACATTAATGATTATTTGCACAGTGAAGGACCCCTTTCATTATTTCTCAAGATGGAACATTGATTGTTGGGGAAGACCCTTTCCCACTATGCAATCATCTTCTGTCTGCCCTGTGCCCATGCAGGCAGCAGGAGGAGCATGCGTGCACCGCTCAGCACCATACTCAAAGTGACAGCCCAGAGCTGGCACACACTTACCTGTGAGCCTCATTCTTGCGGCTCCTTCACATGCCAGAGGGAGAGGTGCGAACCATCACTGAAGCAAAGCTGAACTCTTTAAGTGAGAAATTCAGTGGGGCAGACACCATTACATCATTAATATTACATGTTATGATGTTATGAATCGGGGCCAACACATGCAGTGTTGTGGCCTTACGGGAGTCGCCATTATGAATGACAGCAGTATAAACGTGCTGTTTGTGGATGCACTATGATACTTTTTTTTTTTTAAAACAATTTTATTGATTTATTCAAACAAAAACAATACAAACCAAACATGCAGTGCATATATCAACAGCGCATTTGTACATTGCTTAATTTCGGTCACTGCTCCCCTTATCCCACCCCCCATCACAAGCCTATTCCTTCCCACACTCTGCTCCTGCATCACATGGCAGGGTCTCCCTTTCCGCAGGTTCTGTCTGATCCTGTATTGATCCAAACAACTCTGCTATTAATGATTTCCAGGCCATCAGGGTTCCCGCCTCCTCCTCCACTATGATGCTATGTATTGAGAGGCCTTGGGATCTTCTTTGGGCACGACTGGGATGAAAATATTTTTAAAGTGGCAAAGCTGGCATACATTTTTGAGACATGCCTCATGACTTTCAAATGGCTGGTTGGGCCTGCTCCTTTCTGGACCACAAATTGGGACAGCCAGATCCCCAACCCTGCGGAAAAAATGAGGACTTTTTCCATAGTTCTCTGTCTCACTCCCGTCTTCCTGTCATACTGGGCACTTCCCTGAGGAGAAGGCAGCTCGAGCAGCTTGCTGTCTGTGGGCCTTTTGAACACTTCCGTGTAAGAGGCAGGCAGTGACACACTTCAACCACGAGGTGCAATCATTATTTATTTATCTTCTTATAATGCGCCGGAGCCCACAGGCATCAGGGCGCAAAAAGATTACTGGAAGCAGACAGATCTGGAGGAATGGTTAATACAATTTATTGTAGCATTTTTGTCCAAAGTGCTTTACATCGAACATATTTACATTGAATACATTATTACCAAATCGAAATCAATACTCACTTTATCGACCTCGGAAGGATGAAAGGCTGAGTCGACCACGGCGGGATTGGAACCTGTGACCTTCAGTTCAAACACAGATCACAGCAATGAGTGCTCAACCCATTCAGCTATCTTACCGGCTCCAGGTTCCCATGGAAAAAATAAGAGATTTTGCTGTGGCCCGTTTGGATGGCGTGTTTCAGCACAGCTACTTTGCCATGTGCAGCAGAGCGCAGGGCTCCATCGGCGCCAGACAAATGGGCGCCTACCTTTGGCATATACAACTAGACACACCAGGAGTAAACAATTGAAAACCCATACTCTATGGGTAGTTATCGGTATCGCCCCACCCCCTGACTCACTAAACCAGATTTCTGCCAGGCATTGGAGAAGGTGCACAGGTGGCATGGGATCCTGCCCTGCCAAAAATATAAATATCAATGAAAACATGATGAACCTTCACTTTAGACACATAAGACATTATCCAGTACAGCAGTCTAGGTAAGACATTAGTACACCCCTCGTGCAACGGTGATCCATTAAAGAGTCAATGCCACCTTTGTAGCCTCTCATTAGCATTTCACAGTAGCCCCGCACAGTATTTCTATTGCTCACAAACCAGGTAGAAGCAGACAAAGCGGATTGGTGTGCTTTCCTCGTGCCCCCAGGTGCATTCAGCAATTTGACCCGGCCCATTGTGTGGGGTGCACAGCAGCATTAAATACGTAAGAGGTGGGGCGCTAGCAGCAGTGCCTAGGAGCAGAGCTCTGACAGCGCCTGTGGAGAATCCGAAAATGAGATCCTTGTCCTGGGCTACCGTGTAACGAAAACAGCCTGGAGATGAAGAGTACTGGAAAGTAATGCAGTGATATATTATGTATGGCATTTGCTTTGAAGGCGACCGCAACTATGCTGTGGGGTATCAGACTGCAGCCTGGTGTGCTGTGCTGTTGCTCTCGAGCGGATCGGTTTGTCCTGCCACCAGGCAAATCAATTGAGGTTCAAAATTGGCAGACTGAAGTGCAAAGGCAGGGTGGCTGTCCGGACCCTTGAGCAGGTGGCCTGAGAAATTGAGCTGCTATGGCCAGAAGGCAGGGGTGTTTCTAGGTCTGGAAAAGATCAGGGGCTAAGCTAATGTCGGAACTGGTGGGACTCGGGGCTAGCTATGGTCTTTTGGTTGTAGCCCCTGAGCTTCTATCCGGGGCTACTACCAAAAGACGCCCTCAGCCGCCCCCCCCTAGCAACGCCTTTGCCAGAAGAAGTTGCATGAAGATTCGAGCACGACTTTGGAGTCGGACCACACATAATTAGCTTTTAGAGGGGAGACGTATATATGTGACCTGCCACTGTATGGCAAGGATGGGTTAGTGCGCTTGAGTCATGCTATGCATTGGAGCCGCCCAACATGGAGGTGAAAGCAGAGCTCATTCTCCTCCATCACAGTAGGCTAGACACGACTGCGAACAAGTATTGGCTGTATATAGTGAGATGCGACTGCAGGAAAGGAGTTCTAGTTAAATTAGAAGAAGTGAGCTTGTATATCCAGATTAGTTGTGATCAGTGTGTTGGTCCTGGATTCTTTCAGTGCATTATGGGACTTGTAGTCATCTCATACCCGGTGTACCGTCAAGAGAGGGAGGGGATGAGGGCAGGGAGAGAAGGAGATGGAGAGGGGGAGACAGAGGGAAGCAAGATAATTTCTTCAGAATTCCATCCTCGATCACAGCATGGCAAGAGAGATCGAATGCTGAAATAAAATGGCTGCCCTCCGTACAGAAACACAGACTGAAGAACCAAGGGCATCCTCCTGTCCTCATTATCTGCACAGCCAATCAGGTCATGTTTACATCAGGAGACACTTGAACACCATCCACAAATGAGCATATGGAGAATTTGAAAGCCATTTTACAAAACACGTATCTTTAACAAAACTTCTTTATTTTGAAAACCAAATACATCAAAATATGTAACATAACTTAAAAAATTTTGTAAATATTTTTAAAAGCATCAATCAAGTCAAATAATGCTTTTATAACATTAACAGGTGGTGGTCGCCATCAAGGAAGTAAAAATGGCTGACAAATTCACCACACAGTAGAAAATCAGCCAAAGAGTACAAAAAGAGGTCTGTTGTGGGAGGAGATGGCCAGGAATGGGAGGAAAACCCAACAGATTTCACTTGGTGATGGGCGTTAAATGGGTGGGACACATGGCCAAACTACATAACATCCACCCTCATATGTCAACCTGCATTGAAACGCATTACGAACTTGCATCCAAAGCGCCTATTTCAAGCTCTCATGTTAAAGCTCTTAGTTTAATGACAATAGTTTCGGCTTTATAGGTAGCGCATTCAGCGCCACCTAATAGCCAAAACTAAAAATGTACGTAGCCGTGTGTTTGGACATTGCGAGCACCTGCGGTAGCAGGAACTGGGGAGGTGGACCTGAGCGGTCTGATGAAAAGAAATGTTGCCAACGGCCAACGCAGTAGGGGAGAGTGAGTGGTGCCAAAAATGGACAAGGAGGTTTAAGTGTTACTGTTGGCCTAAACACATAACTGATTTATCATAAACTACCACTATCTTAATTCGTAAAATGAAGCCTTTCTTCTGTGCAAGATTGTGCATTCCTTCCTGCCAGCTGTAAAGACCTACTACCAAAAACTGGGACCACTGTGTTTTCCAATGGAAAAACAATCTTGAGAAAGGGGACAGAGCACCCAATTCTGCGAAAGTCCTGGCAAAACCGGGACGTCTGGTCACCCTATCACAGGCTCTAAATTCGTAGATTATCTGACTTCCGTCTGCAGCCCAGTTTATTCTGGAGAACTAGTGCACAGTCTCGGACTGGCCTAGAAAATAAATACCCTTTTTTGTATAAAGAATGCGTAAACAATGTCGCATATAGGGGTGGACTTTCACACTCGTTAGGCACTTGAATACAAAGGGCGCTTTAAAGCAGTTCCAGGAAAGAACCGCATCCATCTGACCACAAATGTCCCTTACAATGTGTACTGATTGATTCGCCTCATACAGACGGTGAAATAGTGCCCTTACATAAACACGGTGTGCACATGGAAATGGTATCTGAATTAAAAGTGTTACTTTTCCCGACACGTATTTTGTCAAAGGACGCCCTAAAATGAAAGATGAAGGTCGTTTGGGCAATACCTAGAGGACTGGCACAGTGCCAAACAGGCTGGGCAGAGAGTAGCACTAGAATTTACACAGAGAGGAGGCTGGCACTGGCAGCCGTAGCACACGTGACATACTTTTTGAGCTGTTGTGGATCATCTGATCCTGGAACGAGAAGGATGCACGAGGCAGCCGAGCTGGCCTAGTTGTCGACTTCCCGCCTGAGGACTGAGCCCGGCACGGGCGGCCCGGGCTGCACCTGTGCGCATGCGAGCAGTCATTTTAACGGACGGTAGGCGCGTGCGGTTGTTTGATGCAGCGGATGCCTGGCCTGGGGCTGTGCAGTACCCACCAGAAATGCGCAGGTGGAAGCCATAGCGGCGAGGCAGGGGCAGAAATGCAGCAGCCAGAGCAGGCAAGGAGGAGCGAACCACACAGGCTGCCCTATACCATGATCACGATGTTCGTTCTGTATCCTTCCGCCAAGCAAGAAGAAGGTGTATCGCTCCCAGGCCTACCAGGGAAAGCCTCGGTGTCCTGGTGGACCAGTCCAGCACTGAGTTTAGTTTTCATGGGGGCTACATTCAATAGGTATCCAGTTTTGACAATTTCGGGATTAGGTTAATGGGTAATGTCAGTTGGTCTGAACACGTAAGAGTGCTGTCAAAGTATGAATTCCCAAAGATCAAGTGCTAAGTGGATGCCTGATTATAAGTTTGGGTCCAAGTCCATTTGGCCTTCATTAGAAGTGTATAAGGTGCGGATACATATCAGAGACTCTTTATGGGACCGAGCTATGTCTGAACCTTCTGCACACTATATGAGATAAAGAAGGGATTCTTTTTTTGGTTAATGCGTTGCCTTCCCAAGAATGCCCCCACTCTGCGATCAACATGGAGCAGGGTTTGTGGACATTTTTTATGCTCAAAATTGAGAAGAGGTGGTAACGTTCAAAAACATTGTCTATGGGCTTCTGTGGAATAGAGAAGCAAAACCTGCACCTGATGACATAAAGGCAATAGCATCCTCGTATAAGCTTGTACCATGGACCATTTTGTATCTGGCAACATTATAATTCTAACAGAATACTTGATTTACTAATTAATATGGGGGTTTGAGATGCATCTTAATTGGATTACTAATCCCTGAAAGGAGTCATTGTTTTTAAAATTATGGCTCAGTGTTTTTCCATTGGGGCGTTATAATAATACAGTGGGACGTCAGCAGCTGTAAATACTGCCCCTTATGTAGCTATAATCAGTAGTGCATTTAATTATCCTACACCCATTTTACAGACACTAACGACTATAAAAAGTAATTGTTTCAGACATGCAACTTTAAAAATGGCTATTACTCTATGCTTGGTATTGAATGGTGCAGTTGTTTTATTCTGTGCTTGGACCCTACACCATAGATACATCACACTGGCTGTTATTAATGTTGATACATTTACTGCAATGTATTTTATGCAAACGTTTTGTTTTTATTATTTGCTCTGATGCAAAGCAATATTTTAAATTGTCAATTTTCTTAACTTTTATTTTGTACTTTAGGAACATGTAATTGATGATCAAGCAACAGAGCTCAAACCCTTCCCGGGTTGAAATGATGCATTTTAGAGCACATTATACAGAAGGAATTAAAAAATAGCCTTAAGGATTTATAGGTTGTTCTCAGCACATACTATCTTGGCTAGAGCCTCACTAAGGATCAGGTGGAGTGCGGGAGTGCAGATGGCACACGGGGAGCTACTCTACCAGAGAACCTTTTCTGTTGAGGTGGTGTTTCTGCACGGACTGCTCTGACTGCGAGACCTCCTCCCTTAAAACTCAATCTCAGGCATGGAGCACATCAGAGTGCCAGAGTGTACTTGGTGCAGTTGGAACAGGGGGATGACCTTCCACCGTAAATGTTGCCTGTGTGAGTATTTAACCACTTTTTGACAACTGTGCTTTGAGGCTAAGTTTAAACTTCCTAGCTGCAATTTACATCAGTCTCTGGGTTGTTTGCTAAAATCATAAACCCATAAGCTCAAGCTCAGTGCTTTAGGAGGTGACACTACAACCACTGTAGTAAAGAAGTGTATCGATGCAGAAGGATGAGACCGACACACAGGTTGCATGGTGATTTCTATAGACTTTCATTTAGTCAATAAGATAAAGTGAAAACCTAACTTTCCCTCTCTCTAAGAAGGGTTTCTCTGCCTCAACTCCAACATTAAGGATTCTGTTGGAATGTCTGTGTAAATCAATAGTCCACCGTGCTGTGTCAAAACTCTACTTTTGTCCCTTACACTTGAAACTAAACTAGAGATAAAGTAGACCTTCTTGGTCCAGAGGAATGACTCCCTTCTTCTGGACTGGGGACAAAGGTTCACTGATAAACCAATGTATTCAAAAAGTAGTTGTATGAATTTATATTTCAAATTGTTGTTAACATTTTATTTTAAAGGTTACTGTGTAACCAACACAAATAAATACACAAACACTTCTGGGTTTTGGCTTCTTCTTAGGGGAATGCCTCCCTTCCCTTGGTCAATACTGATCTCCAACACAAAAGGCAAAGTTCAAGCACTTCTTCTTGGGAAACAGACTGCCTATCTCTTAACACTCTGTATCAGAACATCTTTACAACTTTGGTTACCAGGGAAATGACTCGCTTGTCTGCTATCTTGATTTAACAGTTCAACACAACCAGGGGAAATGACTCCCTTCCCCTGGTCTTGGTTACCAGGAGAAAGACTACCTTCTCCTGGTATCGGTCATTCTCCTGGTATCTTGGCTTCAGAGTTTGATACAACCAGGGGCAATGGCTCCCTTTCCCTGGCCTCTCTTTTACCTTGGTATCACAGTTCAACAACACCAGGGAGAAATGACTCCCCTCCCATTGTCTCTCTTTTACTTTTAGCAGACCATCCACCTTATGGCGATTTTGCTATTTGCAAAAAAATCGCAAAATTTGCCATTTCCCGCAATTGCCGCTATAAATCATTAAATGAGCGCAAAAAAGACACGTTAGCTTACTGTGTCTTTTTTCGCGCTCATTTAATGATTTAGAGCGAACACAGCTGGCTGCTGATTGCAGCAGCTTGAGGGTTAACACCTCGGCTCTGCGTTGCAGGCCCAGGATTGGGGGAGGGTCACGCAGGCCTGGGAGATGCACAGCATTTGGCTGTGACCCCAGGCACCTCCAAGGCTCATTGAGTGCCCGAGCTGACAGTTGGTGAAGCTAGCCAGGTAAGCACTGGCCTGTCCACTCATCTGCCCCCAACTCAGAGCACCCAAAGAGGCCACTGGACTGTTTTCATTCCCGGCGCTCGACAGGAAAGTAAATTACTTTCCTGTCGAGCGCCGGAAAAGAAAGCATAAACTTAATGCTTCCTGACGCTCGTCTACAATTGGTATCATGCAGCCCAGCCTCAAGGCAGGGCTGCATGATACCAATTGAAGACTCTCGTAGCTGTATTAATTTCAAATTGCTTTACAATTGGTATCATGGGCTGCATGATACCAATTGTAAAGCAATTTGAAAACGGATACAGCTACGAGCGTTTGTATCATGCAGCCCAGCCTTGAATCAAGGCTGGGCTGCATGATGCCAATTGAAGACTCTCGTAGCTGTATTCGTTTCAAATTGCTTTACAATAATTGTAAAGCAATTTGAAACGAATACAGCTACGAGTGTTTGTATCATGCAGCCCAGCCTTGAATCAAGGCTGGGCTGTATGACACCAATTACGCACAAAATTGGGTGTTAAAATTTATGAAAGGCAAATGCCATTCGTCCTGTGCAATTTTGGTGGTTATGCAAAGCCAATTTAATGATATATGCATATTTCACCTTGATATGCTAATTTCTGATGACATCACATGCCATTGCATTTGTTAATGAGTTCCCTCCCCCACTTTAATTTGTAGGACTTGACCCCTGGTAGTGTTGTGATGTTTCATTTCTGTTTGTGGGTGTGTTTAGTCACCATGTGTGGGTGGCATAACCAAGGAATTATGACCACCCAAGAGAGTTCATTGTTTGGCTAGGTATTATGGGCTTGCAGTTACTGCCACTGCATTGCCCCTGTGTCTTGGCCTCATGGATTCCTTCCATGGAGAAGTGTAGAGTTGTTCCCCCTCTCTCCTGGGGTCATAGGACAAGCGAAAAGCAAACCTATGGGCTTCAACCAGGGTTACACTTTTGAATTCAAGCCTATCTGTTTATTTGCTTTCCACTTGTCTGCTGGAAGTAGTGGCACAGCACCATTTCCTTGGAGCTCATCAGGCTGTATCCCCCTTCCCCCACCACAATCCAAAATGTTAGGCTGTGGTGACTCGACCTGGCTGTCCTACAGAGCGCAGCCAGACAGAACACATTTTGTTCCTCACTAACAAAAGCCTTGCAATTACTCGGTTTTAGGCTAAAAAAGATGTTAAATGATATATTTTTCAACGTTAGAAAATGCCGCAAAAAACGCAGTTGGGTGCCGCAATTTTTTTCTTTTTTGTGCCGCAATATTTTCCATTTCATGCCGCAATTTTCTGGAGGGTCTGTTTTAGGTTTCTCAGCAATACAGTTCATGCACCTTTCTCCCTTACTTTCTTTTGTTGTGGGTCTCAGACCCAGGCTTCCCCACTTCTTGAGTTTGGCCAACCTGGTCCTCTATCCTGCCAAGTACTGCCACCAGGTAGATACCTTGTAATTTCCTTCTGTTTTGGGTGCGGGTCCCAGACCCGTACTTCTATGCTTCTTTGATCTCATAGACTTAGTTTACCCCCCTGCCAAGTACTGCCACGAGGAAGAAGACTTGTGCCATTTCCTAATTGCTCTTTCTTATGGTTGGAGTTCTTAAGGGGACCCCTTGTTGGCAACCACTCCCTTCTATAGTTCTCCATATTTCTCTTAGGGTGAGGGGGTGTGTTACTGCCCCTGGGTTGAGGACTTGTTCCCCTGTCTTCAGTCTACCGGTTCCACACAACCAGGAGAAATGCCTCTCCTTCCCTGGTCTAGTTGATCCTTTCTTTAGGATCCTTTTGCCACAGTTATTCACCAAATGCACTGAGGATTCCAAACCCTGGCTTCCCCACGTTTTGATTTGGGCCAACCTGGTTCACTGCCCTGCCACGAGGAAGATGATTTGAGAGTTCCCTTTGTTTTAAATATGGGTTCCAGACCTGAGTTTCTTTACTTCTTTGCTCTTGCAGACTTGGTGCACTTGCCTGCCAAGTACTGCCATGAGGAAGATGACTCGTGCCCTTTTCTTTATACGTGTCCTTAGGGTTGGAGGTCTGATATGTGCCCATATTGGGTAACCACTTCTCCTTATGGCTCTCCCTACTTTTCTCTAGCTTAAGAGTTGTATCCTAAGCCCTGAGTTCTGGATTTGTTCTTCTTGTGTGATTATGCGTTAACTTTGACCCTCTCGTACCCCCCCCGACCAGCCCGTTTATTCCCATACCTTTCGGGACTTCTCTGGCGGGTTCCAGTCTGCCTCAGGGTCTGCCTTCAGTCTGCTTGGGCCTCTCAGGGCTTCCACCAGCTTCTCCTGCACTGTGGCGGCTCTGCAGCATCTTTCTTTCCGTAGTGCACGTACCCATCACAGATCAAGTGGTCCACCTCCCCTGCGAGGTCGGGTTACTGCTTCACCAAGGGTCCTCTGGCGTTAGACCCACCAGGGATGCCGTCTGCTTCTTTTCGGCATCTTTGTCTGCAGCTGCTTGCATCTCCTGTGCCGAGCAGCTCCTCTGCTCTCAGTTCCTCCTGGGAGGGCTTGACAACATAGTAAGTCCTTCTTTCCTTTTTATGATAAATGGGCAAAGATCACTAGAAAGCTCATTCAAGTTCTGATTGGTGCTATTCATCCATCTGCACCTCTTCCTCCTCCCAGTCCTTGTTAAGTGTGTCTTTATGAGGATACCCTACTCTTCCTTGTCTCAGTAGATGTTAAATTTTCAGACCTACACAGATACATGGAAGTGTGAGGTATTGGATTGGGGCTTAAGGATTAGGGCAGTTTATAGGGAATGGGTGGAGTGTTGTTATACTGCGTTCTCCCGAGATGTTCTCCGTTGTCCCCAGAGTGGAGGTCTCTTCCCATGATATCATCCTGCTGAGTCCCACCCCCAGGGGGACTATCGGGTAACGGCCTCACCACCCTGGCCTCATGGGAAGGGGCTCCTCCTGGGGCAGAAGTGATGGCATATCAGGATTCGTCACATACCCTTTCCCTAATTACGCTGACTTCCCCATTTCAAGGGCTTGGTTGTTGACCTGTTTGGATGGTCTTGGTCCATTGCCACATGGGTTCTACCATCGTAATTGTCTCCTCTTCCCAGTTGTGAAAAGGGGACTACCTAATGAGAGTCTGATTAATTTATTTAATCAGACTACCAAACATGGAAAATACGGTGCCTACAATTGTCTCCCCTGGTAGCCCTGGCATCAATGCTGAGTTTATGATGGTATCCTTACCCCTGATGTTAAGAGTGACCAGGGTTCTGGGATAGACTTCTAGGTCCCCATGTACACACGCATTTTGTCTGGGTCTGCTCTGTTGTACTTGGTCGACATAGATAAGGTCGGCCCTCACCACTGTTCGTTTACCCCCGAAATCCATTAGGGCTGAGACTGGAATCCCATTATCCCTAATAGATTAGTGTGTCTGAAAGGGAGTGGACAGACAGAGATAATTACTAGCTTCTTCCACATCTGGTTCTTCAGATTCTATTAGATCTTCCCAATGCTCTCCTCCCATCCAGCCTACCTCCATGGGTTCCTCTTTCTAGTTTTTGGGACAGGTTTCGTCTATATGCCTCCTTGCGCCACAGGAAAAACAAATGGGAGTTAGGGTTGTGGGTCCTTTCCTTTCTTCAGTTTAAGTGGTCGGCTTTTCTTTAAGGGACACAGATCTCTTTTTGTCCCTCCTCTCAGGGTCTAGGCTCACAAATGTTAAGGTCTTAACAATTTTCCCGAGAGGGGGTTTGAATTCTTTTGAAGGAGTCACACTGGGATTAAATTTGGGATCTTTTCTTGTATCTTTCCCTTTATGCATGGATCTTATTTGTTCTGATGCTTCACATGTGCCTGTACGGTCTCAATAACGCCATTAAGTGGGGCTTAGTGAGTTGCAAGACCTCACACAGTAAGAAGTGGGTAATCCATTGACTGGTTGTTCTAGCACCAGGGCTTCCAGCACTTCAGCCAAGGTTTTCTGATCTAGCCATTGTGACAAGGTGTTTTGAATCTGAGCTCCTAACTCAAGTGGTGTTTCATTTGTGCCTAATTTGATCTTTCCAAATTCCTTTCGATAAAAACAGTCAGTTTGGCCCATCCTATGTAGTGATCCCCGCTTGATTTAATTGAAAGAAGTGGTCCAAACGGGGTTGAGGGTCTGGTAGGAGGCTTGTAACTCTCTGCATAACAAAGTTGCGAGGTAACATGTCTTGATTTCCTCATTCCAATGGAACTGCAGAGCTAACCTCTCAAAATTCAAGAAAACCTTTCTGAGTTCCTCTCCCTCTTGGTAAGGCTGTAGAATACCATGTGGGAGTATGGTTCTCAGTTGGCCAAGCAAACATTTTTCTAGACCATCTTAATGTCTTAGGTCTGCTTCTATTTGGTGCTTTACAAAGCATTCCAGTAGGGCCTTTATGGGATTCACGTTGCCCTGCATGGTTATTGGATCAGATATACTGGAGACTCCCTCATCTCTTTCAGACCTCAAGTACCCAGATGCTTCCAAAGTAGCTTCTTGCGTATCCCCTGAGCTTTCCTTGTCTTCACGATCGCTCTCTGACCTGTCAGATACTTCTCTGGGAGTCTTGGGGCAGTGACAAGGGGATCTCGACTTCTCTCCTGGAGTTGGTTCTCCTTCACCCTCTTGGTGAAGGTCTGACCCAGTGGGAGATGTTTTAGGGTCTTCTCCTAATGGTTCCTCTACGTTTCCCAGGATACAGTTTTCTATGTATCGCCACTCTCTAAACCTTCTGGTAGAGGGGGGGTTAAGGGAGTTTTTAGAAGGTGAGAAGGGTTAGATCTTTTTAGACTGAGTTTGAGCCCTAGCAAAACAATAGGAAGTAGATTCTTTCCTATCCGGTCCATACACTTTTAAGGGTCCTCCACTATTATTCAGGTGGATCAGTATCCCAATCTTGACACCATATATAAGGGTACAGAAGGAGGCGACTGACACACAGTTGGCATGTTGATTGCTCTAGACTTTCATTTAGTCCTGAAAATAAAGAAGGGTTTCCCTGCCTCAACTAATACACTAAGGTTTCTGTCAGAATGTCTGTGTAAATCAATAGTCCACCATCCAGTGTCAAAACTCTACTTCTGTACATTACACTGGAAAGTAACCTAGAGATAAAGTAGACATTTTTGATCCAGAAGAATGGCTCCCTTGTTCTGGACTGGGGATAAAAGTTCACTTCCAGGTTTTGGCTTCGTTTTAAGGAAATGGCTCCCTTCCTAGGGTCAAAACTGTTCTCCAACAAAAAATGAAAAATGCAGGCACTTCTCCTTGACAGACACACTGCCTATCTCTTAACACTCTGTATCAGAAATTCTTTACAACTTTGACTACCAGGAGAATTACTCCCTTCTCCTGGTATCTTGATTTAACAGTTCAACGCAACCAGCGGGAATGACTCCCTTCCCCTGGTCTTGGTTACCATGAGAATGACTCCCTTCTCCTGGGATCTTGGTTGGAGAGTTAGATAAAACCAGGAGAATGGCTCTGTTCCCCAGGTCTCTTTCCACTTGGTCCCACATGTCAACAGGACGAGGGGGAATGACTCCCTTTCCCTGGTCTCTCTTTTACTTTTAGGTATTTCAGCAATAGTTTTTTTTTTTAAAACAATTTTTATTCATTTTTAACAACAAACCAAACTTAACCAACACATCAGACATATTCGTTTAGTAGCTTTTTAGCTTACATTTACATGTAACACATTGCAGTCCTCCCCCCTCCATCCTCATTAACTCGAGCTCCTACTTCAATGCCTCGGATTACGTTTTCTCTTGGGTGTACCCCTTCACAGTTCTCGGGACGTATCATATTTGCTGGGATCGACCTGGGAGAGTCCCGACATCGTAGCCACCATTTGTTTCCATGCTATCAGGGGTTCCGCTTCCTCCTCCCCTCCTCTACTAACTGCTTTGTACCATGTCGCTGTCTCAGCATCTGCCCATTTCAGGAGACCATTCCACCACACCTCTAGTCTAGGTCTTTGGGCTGCTTTCCAGCCCATGGCAATTCTCCGTTTGGCTAAGATGTAGGCCAGATCTTTCAGTTTGCTGATATGCTTTAGGTTGCGTGGTCTGGTAAATCCCCCCAGCATGCATGCCCATACTGATTCCACCTCTAACTTAATCCCCTTCTGGGACAGACTTTTTCTTGCTTCCACCCAGAATCTTCCCACTTCCGGGCACGCCCAGAACATGTGGACCATCCCGGCTTCCACCTCCCCACACTAGGGGCATT
The DNA here is from genome assembly GCF_040938575.1 of Ambystoma mexicanum. NCBI lineage: Eukaryota > Metazoa > Chordata > Amphibia > Caudata > Ambystomatidae > Ambystoma > Ambystoma mexicanum. Next base: position 1,072,208,056 of record NC_090931.1, read on the forward strand.
TCTGTACTACTGTGCTTCTGAATCTGGTGATTTTACTGCGGGTCATGCATGCCCTGTGGGTGACATATAACTTTTCAGCAATACAGTTCATGTACTTTTCTCCCTTGCTTTCTTTTGTTGTGGGTCTCAAATCCATGCTTCCCCCACTTCTTGTGTTTGGCCAACTTGGTTCAGTATCCTGCCAAGTACTGCCACGAGGAATATTACTTGCAGTGTTCTTCTGTTTTGGGTGCGGGTCCCAGGCTCGTACATCTATGCTTCTTTGATCTAGCAGACTGGGTTTACTCTTCTGCCAAGTTCTGCCACGAGGAAGATGACTTGTGCCTTTTCCTAATTGCTCTTTCTTATTGTTGGGGTTCTTATGGTTACCCCTTGTAAATCACTACCTTCTGTAATGCCTTGTATTTCTCTCAGGGTCATGGGGCGTGTTACGCCCCTGGGTTAAGGACTTGTTCCTCTATCTTCAGTCTCCCACTTCCACACAACAAGGGAGAATGCTTCTCTTCCTCTAGTCTCCTTGATCTTTTCTTTAGGATCCTTTTGCCACAGTTATTCACCACATGCACTGAGGGTTCCAAACCCTGGCTTCCCCATGTTTTGAGTTGGGTCAACTTGGTTCACTGCCCTGCCATGAGAAAGATGATTTGAGAGTTCCTTTTATTTTAAATATGGGTCTTCAGCTGCTTCAGAAAAAAAGTTCTCTCAACAGAGGGCTCTGTGCGTCGTGACTGTCGACTCAGTGTCCCTCGAGGACTTCCATCTCGGCTGATGTCATCGTCGGATACATATTCCACACGGAGCGCCAGTTGGCTTCAGTTCTGTTTGTCTGCGAATGCAATTGCTTAGAGAATTACGGCGCGCTTCAGTTTTCTTCTAAAACGCATCAAAAAGGTCCTCATCTTCAGCTCTAAATACTCTGAAGATGGCTCTAAAAAGTGCCTAAATTGCGGCGCCAAGATGTTCATCATGGACAGGCATAAGCTATGCATCTGGTGCCTGTGCGTCGCGCATGTCACAGAATGTCGATCCTGTCAGTCGACAGGTAAGGCCTTAACAGAGTGCAAACCTAAACTTTCAGTGGGTAGGATTGTCCCCAAATTCCTGTCCAATTCATCTAAATTTGGGTCATCCTATGAGTCTAGAGATTCCTCTCTTCACAAAAAAAGATCAAAAAAAGGCCCCACTCCTCATCGTCATCGAAAAAATCGAAGAGAAGGCATAGATCACCTTCTTCTTCCTCATTTTCTTCCTCAAATGAAAGGAGTGTAGTCTGCCCAACTAAATCCTCCTCCAAAGAGGAGTGGGAACTCTTTAGGAAAAAAATGTGGTAAATCTTCGAGGATTAGGCCCTGTCCGCCTCGAAGCATAAGAAAAGTAGCCATGATAACGGTCGATGACAAGCATGAGGCCAAGGCAAAACCCTCCGCGCCCTCGAGCCCGGGTCATAAGCCTACGACTACTAGAGAATCTTCAAGCCTCGAAGCACAAGACCAAAGTCAAGCCGTCGACACCATTGATGCCACAGACGTCAAAGCCATTGACGACCAATACAAAAAACATAGATGCCGACTGTACATTCTTCGCTGCCTTTACCACAAAAAAGCCAGGAAAATGTTTTTTAACCTTTACCTAAGAAGGATTTTTTCAGATCCTTAACATCTATAAATGAGGGCTATGAAACCTCAGATGATACCACTCCATGTGGTCTTCAATTCGATATTCCTAGTATTAAAAAAAATACTAATATACCTGAATGTTTAATTTCAGAAGAGACCAGGTTTAGGGAGCTACAGGACACCCTACAGACAGCTAGTGGGGCACACACCTCCCCAGAACAAGATTTTGGGAAACGGGACCCGGCTGATCATGCAAATGCATTATACAGAAGCCTAATGTCCAGAGTGGTGGAATTCCTTAGTTGGAGTAGACCAGCTCCCGCATTTGAACAGGACGACCTGACTGACATATTGAACAAAGGTCCTCAATATGACCCTATATTACCATTTCATGTGGCACTTCAAAGAAGGATTACAGCAAACTGGGAGGCTCCAGAGTCCAGCCCTGCAGTAAACAAACATCTGACAAACAAATACAGGCCATCCAGTAGCGACCATGGCTACCTGTCAATACATCCAACTCTGGAAAGCCTAGTAGTACGAGCAGCTACATCTGCCTCCAAGAAAGCTGCATACCCAACCATACCCCCTGATAGGGTTGACAAACGCATTGACTCTTGTGCTAAGAAAGACTTTTCTGCTAGCAGCATTGCTTTAAAGTCTGCTACATGTTCCCTTGCAAAATTCACATTCACCCTATGGGACTGCATATCAATGGCGGCTGATCACATCCCTAGTGGTGATGAAAGAGACGGCTTCATGAACCTGATAAGGGATGGCAAGGAGGCCATGTGTGAGTCTCTGCAATCGTGTCTGGACACTGCTGACAGTGTCAGCAGGGCCACAGCGGCAAGCACTGTCATATGCATATTTGCGTGGTTGAGCAAGTCAGGATTTGCACCTGATGTATAATCCAGACTCCTTAACATGCCCATTGACTGCTCCCGTTTATTTGGAAATAAGGCAGATGAAAGCCTTGAAAAGCTGCAGACCTCAAAGGTGGTAGCCAAGTCCTTAGGTGCAGCAGTCAGGCAACCACAGACTTTTCACCCCAGCGGATCATCTTGGAGGGTTAGGTCTTTTCGATACTAATCCTCAGTTGGAAGAGTGAGAGGACAGGCTGGTCAGAGAGGACAGAGAAGATTCCCTCGTGGTGGATGAGGAAGAGGTGCAATGCCCACCCACGCAGCAGCGTCTTCACCATCAGCTGCTGCTTCAGCCACCTCAAAACCACTCTGAGGTCTTGACTCACGACACCCCGTGAGAGGCAGACTGTCACAGCATCTGAAAGAATGGCGAGGTATTACTTCAGATGCATGACCGCTGGAAACAGCAGCCCAGGGTTCCTCAGGAAGGACAAGTTCAAGATGGTCACACTTTCACAGATCTTTCAGGCCCTCCAGCTCCAGGATTGGAGGGTATTGTTGGACCTTCTGGATGCTTACTTTCATGTGCCAATCCATCACGGAAGCACAGGATGTACCTGAGGTTCGCCATTGGTGGTTTTCATTATCAGTTTCGAGTTCTGCCATTGGGGCTGACCTCCACCCCGATTGTTTTCACCAAGTTAATGGCAGTGGTGGCAGCTAGTCTCAGGAGAGAGGGGATTCACATCTACCCCTATCTGGAAGATTGGCTGATCAGGGCACGTTCACCCGAACAGGCCCAGGAACATCTCAGTATCACCTGCCACTCCCTCCACAAACTGAGCTTCTCCCTCATTTACAAGAAATCTCACATAACACCATCTCAGAGACTCCAGTTCATTGGAGCAGTCCTGGATGAATCTTTGGGAAAAATCTTGCCACCTGAGGTGAGATCTCAAGACATTCTGCATTTTTCTGGTGCCAGAGGCTCACCTGAGAATGAGATCACTTCAAGGGGCTCTCAGGACACAGTGGTCCCAATTCTCAGGCAGGATGTCAGACCTCCTTCAGAGTCTCACAGGACCTTTTGTGATGGGCCTGCGAGGACAACATTCTGAAAGGAGAACCTTTTTTGGCAACCATGGCCAGAGATAACAGTAGTGACAAATGCCTCACTTACAGGTTGGAGAGCCCACGCCAACGATCTGACAATCAGCGGTCGTTGGTCTCCATCAGAGTCCAAACTAGCCATCAACATTTTGGAGCTGAGAGCAGTCAGACATGTGCTGAAGGCCTTTCTGCACTCTGTACGGGGAAAGAATGTCCTGATAATGACGGACAACACAGTGGTCAATACCACTGTGCAGAGAAGCAATGCAGCTCTGGTTCTGGGCAATTCAAGAAGGAATCTCTCTATCAGCATGTAGAGGATCTGTTACTTGCCTCTTCAGGAAATCCCGCCCCTTACCAGCTATATGTTACAAGCCTAGGATTGTGTTGTGCTTAAAACTTACAGTTCTGCCAATTCCACAGCGTATATTCGAAAGAAGGTACCCTTTGAGAAAACCCTATCAAATGTATCCCCGACGAGATGACCATCTGAGGGAGGAACTTCCCGAAGGGAAATGAAAATGAGAGAAAGAGGAGCGGGTGATGTCACAAAAGACAAACATGACGCCCTGAGAAGACTGGCTGTAATAAACAAATGGACCTTATAGAAACTGATGATGAAGTTGAGAATCGAGTAAACTTTCATATGCAAAGAAAAGATTGCACGTGTGAAGAGCACTGCAGAAAATGCAAGCCATTCAATAAATGTACAGATGCTGTAACGGAAGTAGATTAAGTAATCTTAGGAGCTGGCTATAAGTAGTGAATAGTCTGCAGGCGAAGCCGCCATTATATAGAAGCTGGACATCGGTGTCATCAATTTAGTAAGCTCAGACCCATGGAGAGAATAGCCGAAAGCTATATCGCAGCACGAATTAGCTGAGATTGAGGAAGAGTGTGAGAGGGCTGTCTGCCTGGTGTCAAAGCTAAAGCAGCCAAGGCCAGTTCTCGAATGCAGTGAACGTGAGAAGCGGAATCATACCTTGTTAAGGTGCAAAGAAAGAACACCATGCATGTCAAGTTGTATTCATTTAAGACATTTAAATGCTGCAAAATTATCATGGTCATGAAGTCAGGGGCACAGGCATGCAGGGGTCGCATGCACAGGAGACCTGGGTGGACACTGTCCTGGCACCTTTGGCGCCAGGCTCATGAACAAAAGTAAACAAGAACATCCATTTAACACCAAAAAGCTTTTATTATGGACATAGCACTTCAGATGCATTAACCTTGAACATTCCATCCATTAAGCAGCCCCAAGTGTATTCTTGGGTGTGGCTTCTAATGTATTGCCTTTGCACGTGCTCACTCTCTAGAAGTGGCAGGGTGTGGCTGGTAAGCCGGCCCAAATGGGCGTGCCCACGATCTCCGCTATATAAGCTGCCCCGATCCTCACGACAGACGCTTTGTGTTATTCTGCACTTGCAAGCAGCGTAGCGCTCACCGTCGCCTGAGGTCAGACTTACCTTTGAAGATCCTGCTTCCTGGACATCCTGCTTCCTGCCAGCATACTTACCAACTGGGGGAAGCTGTTCTTACCTGTACATCTCTTCGGCAAACCAAGTATTCATCATTACAGTTTCCGGAATGCCGAAATCTTCATCTTGGCACAGCAGCACGACACGATCCATCATCGGCAGCAGCGCCTGCAAGGAAAAACAGAAGACAAGGTTAGACATCGAAAAAACAGTCAGTTTAAAGTTGCGCTTCACCATACTTCGCGCTTTTCCTTAAACCATCACTTACCTGCATTCGAACATTGCGGTAGCATCCATCTTCCATCCGGCCGAGTCTCACGTCTCACAGCTGCACTGAGGCCGCATTTCCATCTAAGGGAAGAAAACAGAAGAAAGACATTATTGCAGGCATAAATAAGGGCAACATATAAAGACATTAAAAAGAACAAACAGCATCACAAGAGCTCAAGAAAGACTTACCAATCATAAGGAGAAGCATAGTCGCAGCTGGACTGGACTAATCCTTATCAGGGATCAGTGAAGGAACTAGATCCCATTCGACGCGCCCCTGCCAGAAGTAGCAGGGCGGAGAGCTTATCTTCCATAATTCACAGGTGAGCTTTATGGGCTGGCGTATGCTCACAGAAATCGTACTTAGGGGCGAAGGGTTTGAGAGGTACAACAATCACATATTGGCTCACTCACACACTCTTATCTCCATACAGGAGCAGTATCACCACGTACCACCACTCACAGCTTTTCTATTGAGGGAGAGGCCTGAAGGGGGTGATTCAAGCTCAGGGAGGGCTGCAACCGTGCCCCAAAGCCTCCGCAGAGACCAAGTGAGCGTAACAGAACGCAAAGCGTCTAATACTCTCTGCCTGGGCGTTATGGAAACTTTAGAAACAGATCAGTTAGCCCTCTTATTAGGGGAATTGCGGGCTGAAGTACATGCTTCAAGACAGGAAACCAATGCATAACAGAGGGATCTTATTGTAACTCGAGAAAGAACTGACGAATTGGCAAGACAAATGTTACAAGCACAAGCGGGACCGGTTCCACTGCCTGGAGTGACCCATTCTTCTCATTCTTCCACACTACAACAATCAACACCATTTCAGGTGGTTCTTCCTAGCCCCTCCCGAAAGCTTCATCGGCGACCGAAACAAGTTCGCTGTATTCATGAACCAATGTCGCCTTCATTTCTTGTGCAGACCAGGAGCTCCATGACCAAGCCAAAGTGGCGTTTTTACTCTCGTATTTAGGAGGTAGTTCGGCGGACTGGTCTATACCTTTGGTAAATCAAGATGACCCTTTACTCCGGAACTTTGGGAATTTCCAACATGAGATGGAGAAACTGTTTGCTCGTCATACTCAAGGACGAGCTCTGGACAATGAGTTGTTGTCACTCAGACAATCTTTTAACTTATATTGCAACCTTCAATCGTCTCATTGCCCAGACCAACTGGCCAGAAGAGAAGAGGACTACACTCTTTTACCAAGGGTTACGTGGAGAACTTAAGGATGTGTTGGCGCAAGTGGTGAATCCCCCTGAGAGATTTGCGGACTACATAGACCTGACAGTGCAACTCGATCATAGGTTGCAGAATCGGACAATGGATTGCGCTAGATCAGAGGGATGGTCAGTTTACATACGACCTCGTGAGAATCAGACTAAACCACATGAACAGTCTGAGCCAATGCAAATTGGTGGATTACAAAGTCGCCTTACCAAAGCAGAAAGGGGAAAAAAGAAGACAACAACAGCTTTGCTTATATTGTGGACAAGCAGGTCACTTCCTCTGTGACTGCCTGGTAAAACCACCCAAGCAAACGGTTGGGGAAACAGACAAAACTGATGTATAAGAAGAACAGAACTCGGGAAACGCCAGTGCCTGGCAAGTGTAGAGGTCTGCTTGTCGAGCATAAAAAAGGAATCCGTACAGACCTCACATCTAGTCCTTCCAGTGCTTTTGGTGAATCACAAGCAACCATCAAAAATACATGCCTTGGAGGCATATATTGATTGTGGAGCTGTGGGTAACTACATTGACCAAGATTTGGCTCTCCAAATGGGCCTTCCTCTCCGACAGAAGCAGAAATCGGAAAACGTCACTGCTGTGGATGGTTCTCAGCTATCATCCGGCCCGGTGACACAATACACCGAGAAAGTCAAGCTCCTGTGTCAGGACGGGCATCAAGAGGACATTACTTTGGATCTCATCGGTGCTCCTCAGTTCCAGATGATATTGGGAATGCCCTGGCTGGAGACCCACAATCCTAGGATCGACTGGCAAAAAACAAGTTCTGACATTTCCTCATGATTGTGCCGACACATGTTACAAAAAAGATGACACCAATCTGAAACCGAAGAAAGGAATCGTGTTGGGTAACCATCAGCTCCTTACCGCTTGAATACAAAGATTACCAGGATGTCTTCAAAAAAGAGCAAGCCAACGTTCTGCCCCCGCACAGACCCTACGATTGTCAAATAGATCTTGTACCCGGAGCCCAGATCCCTTGCAGCCGAATTTATGCTCTGACAGAACAGGAAAATCAGCATCTTAGAACTTACCTGGATCAGTACCTGGCAAACGGTTTCATTCGCCTGTCCAAGTCACCTGCCTTCTCGCCCTTATTCTTTGTGCCTAAAAAGGAGGGGGACTTAAGAACTTGCATCGACTATAGAGCCATCAATCAGATCACAGTAAAAAATTGAAGTCATTTACCACATACCAGAGGTCCTGGACCAAGTGAGACATGCTTAAATCTACACAAAACTGGATTTAAGAGGAGCATACCATCTTGTAAGAGTAAAAGAGGGAGACGAGTGGAAAACGGCCTTCCGCTTGAAGTACGGCCACTTTGAATACCAGGTCATGCCCTTCGGGCTATGCAATGATCCCGCAGCGTTCCAATTCTTTATGAATGATGTACTCCATGAAGTACTGGACGTTTGCGCTTTTGTTTACATTGACGACATTCTTATCTACTCAAATTCCATGGAAGAACATGTAGGCCATGTCTGGGCAGTCTTAGAGAAGCTTCGACAACACCAATTGTATGCCAAGTTGAAAATGTTTTTTTCCATGTAACCGAGGTCGAGTTTCTCGGTTTCATGCTCATACCACAAGGCGTACATATGGATACACGAAAAGTGGATGCAATCCTCCAATGGCCCTTGCCAACATCCATGAAAGGAGTGCAAAGCGTGCTCAGATTCGCCAACTTTTACCGTCGGTTTATACCTGGGTTTTCACAAATTGTACATCCAATTACCTCCTTGTTAAAGAAAAATCAAAAGTTCCATTGGTCGACAGAAGCTGAAGTAGCCTTCCAGAAGTTGAAACTAGCATTCACTACAGCACCAGTCCTTCGACACGCGTGGCCAGACCTACCTTACATAGTTGTAACGCTCACCTGGTATCCACAGGGACGTCACTCAGCCTGTTATGACCTCTTATGATCTCAAACCCTTACCTGGAGTCTACTCGACTGGAGACTGGACCTGAACCACAGGATTGGTAGAGTTTAACTCCCTATTGTCTCTGTGTGCTTGAACCCCTTCTTCCCCGGGGTCCAACCCTTCCCTTCGATCCACAGCTCACCTTGTTTTCTTGGAAAGTGTGCTCTCCGTCTTGCTTTCAGCGCAGGGGCGCATTGATTGATGCAGGCTCGTTGCTGCCTAGTTACTTCACTGGCAAGAGTCCGACAGGTAAGTATAATAAGACTTTTGAACAGTTCTCTAACTTCGTTCCTTTCCTTCCTTAGATGATGGCCGGCGTCCGGGGATGGCGATGTGCTGCTGAGATGAGTAGCGCTGAAGGTGAGTGAGAGCGCGATGCGCGATGTGACCCTTTCGTATTTGTATTGAACTGAGTTCTTTTTCTGTGTCTTTTAGGTGCCGCGACGTTTTCAGCGTGGATGCCGGTTATGACGAAGAAACGCGGTGAGTAAGCGCGGTATGCGGCGCCTCTAGATGTTTCCACGCTAACCTGGAGTGTATTTTCCCTCTTGCAGATGGATGAGAAGTTCCGGAGAGTTCCCCCAGAGCGGCTGGGATTCAGGTAAGCATTTGAAGCTCTTACAGTCTTTAAAAATAAGCAAAGATTTGCTGAATGCTTACTAATGCATTTTTTCTGTTCTTTTCCCTTTTCCTTAGGAAGCGGCGAGCCAGGATGGGAATTACACCGCCGAAGATGCCCGCAGAACAGAAGAAGCGATGAATGATGGGCAGAAGCCCGCAAGGTAAGGCTGTTCCTAACGGTGTTCTCGTTCTTGCAGGAGCTGAGCGCAGAAGAAAGATGCTGTTACGCTCACCTGGACCCCACAGGGGTGTCGATCGGACCCGGACAGCTGCGGTCTCCTTCAACGTGATGCCTAGTGCAGAGATGACTGTCTGGACTGGCCCGCCTAGTCTTGTCTGCTGGACCCGAAGAAGTATTTTCCTGCAAGTGGAGACAGGGATTAACCACCTGTGGGTTTTAGTGATGGCCTCCCAACTGTTCTCGCCCTCCCCCACTAATCACCTCTGATATCCCCTTAGTAACCTCACCTTATGTTTGTAAAAGATGAGCTCTCCATCCTGCGTGTCTTGCAGGGGCGTGTAGATACCAGTTACTTCACTGGTTTGAAGGCGTTGGGAGAGTTCCGGTAAGTATTGACTCTGAAGTCCCTGGCGGGATTGGTAAGTATCAAGTTCAAAGCGTTCAATGTGCCCGATGTTCACTCTTGTCCCCTTCCTTAAGTTGCAACTGAGTTCGTGAAAAGAAGGTCTCGTAGCTGCTGCTGGCATTCAGTTAATAGTCTGTGTTACCCAACGCTGTCCGGTAACTATTGCATGCGTTAATGTGTTGTTTTTCTCCCTCTTTACAGATGCGGCATATGAAAATGTGGAGAGTTATGGAATAATACCGCCGGTGGTAAGTCTATGGTAGTAAGAGGTTGTATTTGTTGATTCCCTTGGCTCACCTTGTTTTTTCTTGTGTCCCCTAGGTGCCGGATTACGGCGAAGAAATGATGGAGACAGTGCTGGATCGAAAGATGCTGTGAGAATTGGTGAGTATGGCGCCGTGCTGGAGCTGGCGAAGCGACACGTGCAGGACTGATGTACTTTCCAGGTCCGGAGAGGGAATGGTTCCGGAATTAGGTGAGGAATTTGAAATAAGTTTGTTTTCTAACCTTGTCCTTTTCTTCTTCTTTATTCTAGGAGCTACGGATTCGAGGCGGGCGTGGCAGAAGACTGGATGCTGGCTGCAGGTGCGGTGAGCGTCACGCTGCTGGATGCAGAATAACGCGAAGGATGTGCTGCTGTTCGGGTGTAGTTTAAATAGCCTCCAAAGTAGTTCCAGGTAAGAAGTTCCCTAGAGCCACGCCCGAGTAAAAAATAGTCCCTGTAACAAAATAGTCCCATCCAGGCCTCATGTAGGCTTGGACTCTTTTGCAACATGGTCTGCATCAGGTAAGTAAAATCTATGAGCCTGGCGCCTAGGGCGCCAGGACTGGTTTCTATGATGAGCCTGGTTCCTAAGGTGCCAGGACTGAACCCAGACAGCCCCTAGCCGGGGCTGCTGAGGTTTAAACAAATGTCTGGATGCCTGCTCCCGGAGCTGAGGGCCTTGGTCCTGATGCCCGGGGGTAGGCATCATGACAGCACTCCCCCCCAAGGCCCCTCCTAAAGTTGTTCTTCCCCCTGGCCCCGGTTTGTCTGGGAAGTTCCGATGGAATCTGTTCACCAACTGAGGTGCATGAACGTGGTCGCTAGGCTCACATGATCTTTCTTGTGGTCCGTAGCCCTTCCAATCGATCAAATAAAAAAGTTTTGATTTAATCATCTTGGAGTCCAGGATATTTTTTACCTCGAAATCAGGTTCTCCATCTATCAAGATGGGGTCAGGTGGTTTGGTTAATCTTGTCCCTGGTTGAACTGGTTTTAGAAGTGAAACATGAAAGACAGGATAAATTCGCATATTAGAGGGTAATTCCAATTTGACTGCCACTGGGTTGATAATGGCCTTAATGGTGTAAGGTCCCAAATATCTAGGATTAAAAGTCTGAGTTCCCTTCAGAGGTATATGTTTTGTAGCCAGCCAAACTTGATCCCCAATCTGGTATTGTGGAGTTTCACTTCTATGTTGATCAGCATTTTTCTTGTATTTCTCTTTTGCTTGTTTCAAATGTTCTGTGGCTTCCTTAAAGGCTTGTGTAATAGTAGAGTGCAAATGACTAACTGCGGGCATTTCTAAGTGCTGAGGCGAATCGAGTTCTGAGGTTCGAGGGTGATGTCCATATATAGTATAAAAAGGGCTTTGTCCAGTTCCTGAATGTACAGAGTTATTGTATGCGTACTCGGAAATCCATAAAATATCTTTCCAATTGCTTTCGATCTGGTGTAGCATGCAGAGTAGGTACTGTTCAAGGGTCTGGTTGGTCCTTTCCGTCTGACCATCGGTCTGGGGATGGTGACTTGTTGATAGCCTCACGTCGATTTGTGCCAGTTGACAACATTTCTTCCAAAAATGCGAGATAAATTGACTACCTCGGTCAGCAACCAATGCGGAAGGGAATCCGTGTAATCGAACAATGTTTTCGAGGAACTCCTTGGCCAGAATCGAAGCAGAAGGTAACCCATTTAAAGGAATAAAGTGGGCCATCTTGGAAAAAAGATCCACAATAACTAGGATGGTGTTAAATCCATTACATGGAGGTAGGTCTGTAATAAAGTCTAAAGACAAGGTGTGCCATGGTGTAGGTGGAATATCCAAAGGTTGTAAAAGGCCAGCAGGTTTTTTCTTCTGGCTTTTGTTTTGGGCGCAAATGCCACAAGACATCACAAATGACTTTACATCTTTTTGCCAAGTGGGCCACCAGAACTGTCACTTAATTTTCACTTCAGATTTTGCGATACCTGGGTGCCCTTCCATCAGGGTGTCATGGTAATTGGAGATGACCAGTTCTTGTATTTCCTTGTGTGGTAGAAATAGTCGTCCTTGATAGTAAGGTAGGTCATTGACGACTGAGTAGTCCGGGCCTTTCTTTACCCAGTCCTGCAGGGTTGCTGGATCGAAGAGTTGTTGGATTTTTCAATGAATATCTTCTAGTGTCTGTAGAGTAGTTATGCCAAGAATTCTTTGCTCGGGAATTATTGGCACCGGTTCCGGGTTTGCATATGGTTCTCCCATCCCTATTCGGGATAAGGCACCTGCTTTGCCATTTTTGCAGCCTGGTCGATAAGTGATCACGAAATCGAATTCGGCAAAGAACAATGCCCATCGAAGTTGTCGCGATGATTGGGCTTTGGCTGTTTTTAAATACTGCAGGTTCCGGTGATCGGTGATTACGGTAATAGTATGCCTGGCACCAAGAAGATAGTGCTGCCAAGCCTTAAAGGCGGATTTGATGGCTAATAGCTCTTTATCGGTAACCGCATAGTTTAACTCAGGTGCTGAGAACTTTCTGGACCAAAACGCTACTGGGTGAAGTTGACCGGTTTCAGGATCCTTCTTGGACAGGACAGCTCCCATGGCTAAACTGGATGCATCAGTTTCTACTATGTATGGAAGCTCAGGGCGTGGATGCTTTAAGACAGGTGCTGATGTGAATTTCGCTTTCAGCTCTATGAAGGCCTTTTCAGCCTCTTCGGTCCACAAGAAGCGTTTGTTTTTTCACAAAAGTGCTGTGATGGGGTGTACAACATGGGAGAAGTCCGGAATGAATCTGCGGTAGAAATTAGCAAATCCGAGCATGCTTTGTACCCCTTTGACTGAACTGGGTGATGGCCACTTGAGAATTGCGTCCACCTTTCGAGAGTCCATTCGGACTCCTTTTGGAGTCAGGATAAATCCAAGAAATTCAACTTCCGTAGCATGAAAAACACATTTTTCCAATTTTGGATATAACTTGTGCTGGCGTAGTTTCCCAAGGACTGCACGCACGTGCTTAACATGGTCTGATTCTGAGGAGGAGTACACTAGAATATCATCTATGTATACGACGACACAGACGTCAATGAGTTCACGAAGGACATCGTTCATAAAATACTGGGAGGCTGCTGGTGCATTGCCCAACCCGAAGGGCATCACCTGATATTCGAATAATCCATACTTGGTGCGAAAGGCAGTCTTCCATTCGTCGCCTTTCTTGACACGTACCAGATGATATGCCCCTCAGAGATCTAACTTGGTGTAGATACAAGCATCCTTTACTTAGTCTAGTAATTCGGGCATCAGAGGCAATGGGTATCGTTTTTTTACCGTAATCTGATTTAATGCGCGGTAATCTATGCACGTTCTAAGGTCACCTTCCTTTTTTGGCACGAAGAATAAAGCTGAGGATGCAGGAGACTTGGAAGGACGAATAAAGCCATTAGCAAGGTTTTGGTCCAAGTATTGCCGTAGGTGATGATTTTCAGGTTCCGTGAGGGCATAGATTCTACTGCATGGGGGTTGTGCACCGGGTAGGAGGTCGATTTGACAATCGTATGATCTGTGAGGAGGTAATGTATTGGCCTGTTCTTTTTGAAAAACATCCTGAAATTCTTGGTATTCCTGAGGTAACTGCATGATTGGGTTAACGACTGTAGCCAGGCCTTTGTTCAAAGTTTTCTCCGGGTAACAGGTGTGTGCACAATCCGGGAAGGTTATTCTCTTCTCTCGCCAATCTATACAAGGATTATGTGTTTCCAACCATGGCATCCCCAGTATTATCTGGAACTGTGGGGCTTTGATTAGATCAAACACAATAGTCTCTCGATGCCCATCTTGGCTCAACAGTGTCATCTCTGTAGTGGAATGAGTCACAGGCCCGAGGCAATCTCAGTTCCATCAACTGTGGTGATGACATCCGAAGTGGTCTTTTTGCAAAGAGGTAGATTCATCCTTGACACCAATTCATGGTCCATATAGTTTCCTACGGCCCGCTATCTATGTATGCCCTTACAGCGTGCATACGTGATGGCTGCCTGGGATCAAGTAGGACCATTGGGATGATCAGATGCAAGGTCTGAGTGTCCTTCTTTAAGCTCGGCAAGCGGACCTCTACGCTTGTCGGGCGTGGTCATTTCCCGAATCAGGCTCTATGTGGCTTTTATCAGCAACTCCTACCACCTTCTTGGGTGGTTTTGTAGGGCAATCCTGTAGAAAATGTCCTGAGGTTCCACAGTACAGACACAACTGCATCTGTCATCTTCTTTCTCTTTCCTTTTGAGTTAAGGGTCCTTTAACCCCCCCGATCTGCATAGGTTCAGATGCATCTGTTCCTTTGGGGGCAACGTTGGGTTTAACTAACACCCGGTTCTCGAACTTAGCTCGATCAGTCTTTCGGTTCTGAAGTCGGTGGTCTAGCTGGACCACTAAGTCTATAAATTCTGTGCAATCCCGAGGTGGGTTCACAACTTGAGCCAAGACATCTTTGAGTTCTCCCCGAAGTCCACGATGAAACAATGTAATTCGTTTTTCCTCCGGCCACCTGGTTTCCACCATCAACCTATTGAAGGTTGCAATATAGGTTAGCAGATCCTGGTTACCTTGTCATAAGGATAAAAGTTTGTTGTCCAGGGCTTGACCCTGTGAGTGTCTGGCGAATAGTTTTTCCATGCTCCTTTGAAAATCCCGGAGAAGAGGATCATCCTGGTTGACTAATGGAATGGACCAATCTGCTGCGCTGCCACTAAGATATGACAATACAAAGGCTACTTTGGCTTGGTCATTTGGAAAGTCTCCCGGTCTGCATAAAAAGTGCAAGCGGCATTGGTTCATAAACACCGCGAAACTTTTGGGGTCCCCAGAAAAGCGTTCGGGTGGAGCTAACGGAATATTTCCTGGTAAAATCACTTGCACTGGATTGCTTGATGAAACGGGGGTTGGGTTTCCCCCATATCCAGGTAGGGGCGTTTGCCCAGCTTGGTTTTGCAGTAGTTGCCTAGCCAGATCCTCCGTGCGCTCCTTTGAGACAATCAGTTCTCTCCTGAGGGCATTAGTCTCTTGGCGAGCGGCATGTACTTCCGCCCTAAGTTCCCCCAATAATTGGGCCAGTTGGTTGGTTTCTGAGGTTTCCATAACACCCGGGTGGGTATTGGTAGAGAGGCTTCGCGTTCTGTTACGCTCACCTGGATCCCACAGGGGTGTCGATCGGACCCAGACAGCTGCGGTCTCCTTCAATGTGATGCATAGTGCAGAGATGACTGTCTGGACTGGCCCGCCTACTCTTGTCTGCTGGACCCGAAGAAGTATTTTCCTGCAAGTGGAGACAGGGATTAACCACCTGTGGGTTTTAGTGATGGCCTCCCAACTGTTCTCGCTCTCCCCCACTAATCACCTCTGATATCCCCTTAGTAACCTCACCTTATGTTCGTAAAAGATGAGCTCTCCATCCTGCGTGTCTTGCAAGGGCGCGTAGATACCAGTTACTTCACTGGTTTGAAGGCGTTGGGAGAGTTCCGGTAAGTATTGACTCTGAAGTCCCTAGCGGGATTGGTAAGTATCAAGTTCAAAGAGTTCAATGTGCCCGATGTTCACTCTTGTCCCCTTCCTTAAGTTGCAACTGAGTTCGTGAAAAGAAGGTCTCGTAGCTGCTGCTGGCGTTCAGGTAAGAGTCTGTGTTACCCAACGCTGTCCGGTAACTATTGCATGCGTTAACGTGTTGTTTTTCTCCCTCTTTACAGATGCGGCAGATGAAAATGTGGAGAGTTATGGAATAATACAGCCGGTGGTAAGTCTATGGTGGTAAGAGGTTGTATTTTTTGATTCCCTTGGCTCACCTTGTTTTTTCTTGTGTCCCCTAGGTGCCGGATTACGGCAAAGAAATTATGGAGACAGTGCCGGATCGAAAGATGCTGTGAGAACTGGTGAATATGGCGCCGTGCTGGAGCTGGCGAAGCGACGCGTGCAGGACTGATGTACTTTCCAGGTCCGGAGATGAAATGGTTCCGGAATTAGGTGAGGAATTTGAAATAAGTTTGTTTTCTAACCTTGTCCTTTTCTTATTCTTTATTCTAAGAGCTCCGGATTTGAGGCGGGCGTGGCAGAAGACTGGATGCTGGCTGCAGGCACGGTGAGCGTCACGCTGCTGGATGCAGAATAACGCAAAGCATGTGCTGCTGTTCGGGTGTGGTTTAAATAGCCTCCAAAGTAGTTCCAGGTAAGAAGTTCCCTAAAGCCACGCCCGAGTAAAAAATAGTCCCTGTAACAAAATAGTCCCATCCAGGCCTCATGTAGGCTTGGACTCTTTTGCAGCATGGTCTGCATCAGGTAAGTAAAATCTATGAGCCTTGCGCCTATGGCGCCAGGACTGATTTCTATGATGAGCCTGGTGCCTAAGGCGCCAGGACTGAACCCAGACAGCCCCTAGCCGGGGCTCCTGAGGTTTAAACAAATGTCTGGATGCCTGCTCCCGGAGCTGAGGGCCTTGGTCCTGATGCCCGGGGGTAGGCATCATGACAGATGCAGGCCTACTGGAGACGGATCCGAACACGGTGAGTGTCACGCTGCAGGTGCAGAAAACGCAAAGCATGTTTCTCAGCCTGGGCGTGGCTTAAATAGTCTCTGCGTATCCCTGGTGTCTCTGGGCTGAACCACACCCAAAAGACTAGACTGCACAATCAGTTCTGGGAACTGAAATATATGGGGGCATCCATCTTTTCTCCATCAATGCAATACAAGTCCAATCCCCAATGTTATCCTATGGGAGTGAGTGAGTCTGGTGCCACAAGCGCCAAGTCTGACTCCAAGTGGGTCTTTGGAGGGATGGATAGGCCCTTGAGGGCCATGTAGGTGATCGTGGCCTGGCTCCAGCCTGACATCTTGGAGGGCTGGGGACATGAGGGGCAGGAAGCATGACAATAGTTGAGACAGATGCTTCAAAAATAGCCATGGGAGCAGTATTGTCACAACGAGACCCTGAGACAGGACAACTACACCCCGCCGCATTCTGGTCCCGCAACTTTTCAGCCCCCGAGTTGAACTACGCAATCACAGATAAGGAATTACTGGTGATTAAAGCAGCATTCAAGGCCTGGAGACATTACCTTCTTGGGGCGAGACATACAGTCACTGTCATCACGGACCACCGTAACTTGCAATACTTGAAAACCGCCAAAGCACAATCCTTGCGTCAACTTCGTTGGGCTCTCTTTTTCGCGGAATACGATTTTATTATCACTTATAGACCTGGAGTACGCAATGGGAAAGCAGACGCTCTGTCACGCATGAGTGAAGAAAAAGAGGCTTTTACAGCATCTGGCCCCGTGGCAATAATTCCTGAGGAAAGGATTCAAACCAGAATAGCTGCCACCACATGTGTGGATGACCAAAGAACCAGTTTGCAATCCCTGATGGATCAATCAACACAACAGGAATGGCTGTTAAAAGGTGACCAGTACACCATCGAAGACAATCCACCCTATTTCCAAGGACGATTATATGTCCAAGACCAAGAACTGCAAAAGCAAATCAACACAAATTACCACGATTCATTAGTGGAAGGACACCCAGGAATAGCCAAAACTCAGGCTAAGGTAAAACAAAACTGGTGGCCAACCTGGCGAAAAGACATCACCCAATTTATTGAAACCTGCGGTGTCTGTGCACAACACAAGTCTCAGAAACAGAACCCTGCTGGCTTACTACATCCTCTAACAGTCCTGCCACCACCTTGGCATACCCTGTCGCTGGACTTCATCACGGACGTTCTACCCTGCAATGGATAAAACATTGTGGATTTATTCTCCAAAAAGGCCCATTTCATCCCTCTGAAGGGACTCCCAACTGTGTCAACTCTCACTTCTGTGTTCCTAGAGCAAATTGTTTGATTGCATGGATTTCCATCAATATTAGTAAATGATTGCGGAACGCAATTTGTTTCTGCCTTTTGGAGAAAGTGTTGTACGATTGCCAAAATCAATCTCCGGTTGTCCACAAGCCATCACCCTCAAACTGATGGGCAAACTGAATGAACCAACCAAACTTTAGAGCAATATCTCACTTGTATGTTGCAACAGTCGAGGATTCTTGGAAAAATATGCTCTGGATAGCTGAGTATGCATACAACAACTCAGTTGACACAAGCACAGGGCAAACTCCATTCTACACTGTGCACGAAAGACATCCGAGGACATCAGTATTTGATCCACCCGATACCCTGGAAATGCCAGCCATATAAAATTAGCATAAAACCATTACTCAGGTTCTTAAGGAGGTGACAGAGCATCTGACCAAGGCTAAGGAAAGATAAAAACTGTTTGCTGATCGACATCAGAAGGAAGCTCCCGCCTACCAGATTGGAGAAAAGATGTGGTTAGCATCCAAATATATTTCCCTGAAGGGGCCAAGAGCTTTCCGTCCCAAGATACTTGGGCCCCTATACTATAAAGTCCATAATCAATCCTGTCGCCATGAAATTGGAGTTACCATCTCACATGAAAATTCACCCCGTATTTCATGTCTCTCTCCTCAAACCAATGAAATCCAATACACGGCTTAGTCTCCCGCCAGAGCCCGAAGTAATAGATGGAGAACCAGAATATGAAGTCAAATCCATCCTGCACTCCAAGGTGTTTCGATCAAAATTGTATTACCTAATTGCATGGAAAGGTTACGGACCTCAAGACCGAACTTGCGAACCCAGTGAACACGTTCATGCTCTGAGTTTAATCAGACAGTTCCATCGCAATAATCCCACAAAACCAGGACCGGGAGGAGAACCACCCTTGTGAGGGGCCTTGAGGGGGAGTGCTGTCATGGTCATGAAGTCAGGGGCACAGGCATGCAGGGGTCGCATGCACAGGAGACCTGGGTAGACACTGTACTGGCGCCTTTGGCGCCAGGCTCATGAACAAAAGTAAACAAGAACATCCATTTAACATCAAAAATCTTTTATTATGGGCATAGCACTTCAGATGCATTAACCTTGAACATTCCATCCATTAAGTAGGATGAATTAACCTTGAACATTCCATCCATTAAGCAGCCCCAAGTGTATTCTTGGGTGTGGCTGTTAATGGATTGCCTTCGCACGTGCTCACTCTCTAGGAGTGGCAGGGTGTGGCTGGTAAACCGGCCCTAATGGTCGTGCCCACGATCTCAGCTAAATAAGCTGCCCCATTCCTCATGACAGACGCTTCGCGTTATTCTGCACTTGCAAGCAGCGTAACGCTCACCGTCGCCTGAGGTCAGACTTACCTTTGCAGATCCTGCTTCCTGGACATCCTGCTATCTGCCAGCATACTTACCAACTGGGGGAAGCTGTTCTTACCTGTACATCTCTTCGGCAAACCAAGTAGTCATCTTTATACTTTACGGAACGCTGAAATCTTCATCTTGGCACCGCTGCACGACACGCTCCATCGTCGACAGCAGCGCCTGCAAGGAAAAACAGAAGGCAAGGTTAGACATGGAAAAAACAGTCAGTTTAAGGTTGCGCTTCACCATACTTTGCGCTTTTCCTTAAACCATCACTTAGCTGCTGTCGAGCATTGTGGTAGCATCCATCTTCCTCTTCCATCCGGCCGTGTCTCGTGTCTCACAGCTGCATTGAGGCCGCATTTCCATTTAGGGGAAGAAAACAGAAGAGAGACATTATTGCGGGCATAAAAAGGAGCAACATATAAAGACATTAAATAGAACGAACAGCATCACAAGAGCACAAGAAAGACTTACCAATCATAAGGAGAAGCATAGTCGCATCTGGACTGGAATAATCCTTATCAGGGATCAGTGAACGAAGTAGATCCCATTCGACGCGCCCCTACCACCAGTAGAAGGACGGAGAGCTCATCTTTCATAATTCACAGGTGAGCTTTATGGGCGTATGCTCACAGAAACCGTACTTTGGGGTGAAGGGTTCGAGAGGTACAACAATCACAGAATGGCACACTCACACACTCTTATATCCACGCAGGAGCAGTATCACCACGCAGCACCGCTCACAGCTTTTCTACTGAGGGCGATGCCTGAAGGGGGTGATTCAAGTTCAGTGAGGGCTACAACCGTGCCCCAACACCTCAGCAGAGACCAGGTGGGCGTAACAAAAATTGACCAAATCGTGGTCTCCTGTCACCTGAGCCAAGGATGGAAATAGAGTTGAGCTTGGAGTTCCAGAATAATGATAGTGCATGCTCGCACCACCCTATATTCCCAGAGACAAGAATACACTGCAAGGCCAAATTCAAAGACAATCTGCATGGCAGAAGGCATGGGTGATGAGAGATGATGGGCTAATTGGGTAGGGAGGTAAAGTCAAGTCCACCTTCTGGCACCTGGGGTTGAGCTTACATGCTGCTAAATGAGCCGAATGTTCCAGAAGCGCACGAGTGTGCCAACCAATTGTAGAGGGCCATATAATGAAGGGCCTTATAGTTTGAGAGCCAATGGTATACCGTGTACTTAATAAGTGTGGAAGATGACTTGCTTTATAGGTGGGCATAAGTTGTCCGCCTGACAGTAGATATCGAATCAAAACCCAACCCCTTATAGAAAGTATACTTAGATGTTCCCCTTGAGCGAATCACAACCCATCATAGGTTTTTCTTATTTGACACATAGTATGACGTCACCTATGATGAATTTTTAGCATATAAAATTTGTTTTTTTAATGAGATGCGCTGAGAGACTCGAGTGTACGTCTGTTGATATCCGTTGTAACTCCCTGTTTTGTTAATAAAACAGTAAATTTTTCCATCTTCCTGAGTTGGTTCGATTATTTGCTTTCGGAGTTATTATGCATCCCATCCATTGCATGCACGCTACCCAAAGGGCCCTACGTTTAGGCAGTTCACCTATAGGAGAACACAGTGCTAGATGCTTTGAGCAGGCAGAGCACTTTCTCCCATGAGTGGGAACTAGCTCAGGAAGTCCTTCAAGAGATCTTCACCCTTTGGGGAACCCCTCAAGTGGATCTGTTTACGACCAGTGTCAACTGGTAGTGCAAACTGTTTTGATCCAGGGAATTTCCTCCAAGAGGAGCGCTAGTGTACGTGTTCGTAGTGCACTGGGAATTTCCACTCCTGTATGCATTTCCTCCAGTCCCCGTCATTCCTCATGTGATCAGGAGGTTGAGAAAGTTCAGGAAATCCATGATCATAATTGCCCTGGATTGGGCCAGGAGAATGTGGTACCCGGACCTTCTGGACATGACCATCTGCCCTGCAATATGTCTTTCACAAAGAGAGGACCTTCTCTCACGAGAGGAGGGTTGGGTTCTCCATCCAGAGGTCAAGACACTCAGCCTTCACGCATGTTTTCTGAGAGGCTGAGGTACAAGGATTGGGACCTCCTGGATGACCTAATGGAGATTTTGCAAAATCCTTACACTGCTGCCGTTGGAACAAGTTCTGCAACTGGGGTAGGGAAAATGATGGGGACCCTTTGTAATGCAATACACCTGCAGGGTTATCTTTTCTGCTACATTTGGCAAATCTGGGGCTCGCGATTGGAACAATAAAGGGTTATCTAGCAGTGCTTTCCAAATTCAAGCGCACCTCAGAGGAGGCATCCTGCTTCCAAATACCCGTAATAATACAATTTCTTAAAGGATTCACAAGTGTGTTTCCTCCTATACCATTCCAAACACCAACTTGGGGCCTTAACTTGGTTTTAAAGTGTTTGACATGCACTCCTTTCTAGCCACTCCATTCCAGCCCTTTAAGGCTGCTAACTTCCAAAACCATTTTGTTAGTAGCAATAACATCAGCCCGCAGTGTGAGTGAGTTGTGGGCATTATCCTGTAAACCTCTGTTTACCACTTTTTACAAGGATAAGTTTGTCCTTAAGGTCAAACCCTCTTTTCTACCTAAGATTGTATTGGATTACCATTTAAAACAGAAAATTGTGCTTTCGGCCTTCTATCCTCCACCTCATCCTGGCAAGGAAGAGGAAAGATTCCATAGACTCGATCCGAGGAGGGCTCTAAGCTTTTATATTTCAAGGATGGCAAAGTTGTGACAGCACAACCAACTTTTCATTGGTTATACAGGGCACAAACTAGGTCTGTCAGTTACCAAACAGACTTTATCCAGATGGATCATACTGGCTATTTCGGAGTGCTACAGGCTAGCTGGGAAAGATCCCCCAGAAGGTTTAAGGGTGCATTCCAATAGAGGCATGGCAACTTCCTCTGCCCTTCAGAGGGGAGTTCCAAGAAAGGACATCTGCAAGGCAGCTATCTGGTCCACCTTCCACACGTTCGCAAAACATTATTGTTTAGACACCTCTAACAATGAAGGAAGATTTGGGAAGGCTGTTCTATGCTCCATTCTGGACAAACATGAACTCTCATTTCTTACTCCCTCCTCCAAAAGAACCTAATACTGCCTTTGGGAGTACGCAATCAATTCAAAGAACAGGTTTCTTACCCCTAGTAAACATTCATCGCCCTCCCAACCTACCCTGCTGTAGAATTTCCAAGCTTTAGACCTTCCTCTCTTTTAGGGTCCGATCATTTAAAGGCACTTATCAAGGCTGGTAATTCTGAATATGGGTGGTAAAA
This sequence comes from Ambystoma mexicanum, assembly GCF_040938575.1. NCBI lineage: Eukaryota > Metazoa > Chordata > Amphibia > Caudata > Ambystomatidae > Ambystoma > Ambystoma mexicanum. Next base: position 1,072,230,583 of record NC_090931.1, read on the forward strand.
AAACAGAACTAAAGCCAACGGGCGCTGCGCGTGGTATATGTACTTGATGATGACGTCAGCCGAGATGGAAGCCCTAGAGGGACATCAAGTTGACCGTCTCAACGCACAGTGCCTGCTGCCAAGAGAATTTGTTTCTGAAGCAGCTGAAGCTGGAAACGAAGATATTATAAGATGAGGAATACGTAGGACGAACATCCAGTCGAAAGAATGTTAGCAGGGGTAAGTAACTTGTTCTTCTTTACTTCTTTGCTCTTGCAGACTTGGTTCACTCGCCTGCCAAGTACTACCACGAGGAAGATGACTCATGTCCTTTTCTTGATACGTGTCCTTTGGGTCGGGTATGTGACCCTATTGGGGAACCACTTCTCCTTATAGCTCTCCCTCCTTCTCTCTAGCTCAGGTGTTACATCCCATCCCCTGAGTTCTGGATTTGTTCTTCTTGCATGATTATGAAGTAACCAAGACCCCTCATACTCCCACCGGCCAGCCCGTTTATTCCTGTACCTTCCAGGACTTCTCTGGCAGGCTCCGGTCTGCCTCAGGGTCTGCCTTCAGTTGTCCCCATAAGACTCCTAAACCCTGCTTGGAACATACAGACACCCTGATTTCGCCTCACATTTTAACAAGTCCTTTAGCACAAAAGATGCCAGAATTTTGCTAGCTGTATCTATCAAGGTGATTGAACGATAGTTTAGTGGTGAAAATCGATCGCCCTTCTTATGGACAGTCACCATAATAGCTTTATTCCAAGTTGGAGGTATTTTACGTGTCTATATTGGATCTACGTGATCCGACCGCGGCTGATTTTCCCACAATGGAAACGTTTGCATGTGAAATGTACGAACCACAAAAGGTTTGTACGTTTCCCATGCGAACACACATTCAAAACCCCTGCACAACCAAACCCCCACCCACACCCACAACACACCCACACCCACAACACCCCACCCCCAGACCCCCAGCCCCAACATAAACAAACCCTACTTACCTTTTCTTCACGCTGAGTCCCTGCGGCGCTGGTTCACTTTCACTTCCATGATCGGGAACTGGCACCGCAGGGTCCTTTTTGTTTTTACGGAATGCTGCAGGGGTTTCCCCCGCAACCTCCGCTCACTAAACAGCCCGCGTTTATTTTATTTTTGTATGTCAGGTGTGCAGTGGGGGTGTCCCCTCCAACCCCCGCTCACTATAATGTATAGTATGGTGAGCGGGGTGTTGCGGGGGACACCCCTGCAGTCTTTTTTTTTTTAACTTACCTTCAATTCATGCTACCACCAAAAGTTCGAACGTAGCATTTTTCAGACTTTTTGTGTGTTCGGACTTTTTTTTCGGTCCGTTCGTACAATTCCATCTATATTATCTGAATATAGAGTACCAAAGTATATTGGACTACAAAGTTTGGTCCGACTTACAGACTGTATTAGGCATTCCATCTGGGCCTGCTGAGATCTTCAATTTTAAGATTACATTTTGAAGATCTTCCAAATCAAACATCATGGCCCATTTGTACAATCTCTGAATGTCATTACTGTAATTTGCGACTCTACCTGCATAATAAACATTCTGGAAGTGAGTAACTCAGATATGTTCAGATATAAATAGGGCCTGCATTATGTGTTGAGTATCTTTTCCCCCATTAAGGAGGGACCATATGAATCATATGTCTTTCTCAGTGACTCATTTTATCATTCGTTGACTGTCCTGGATTTTCCTAGCCATCTTATAATATTTCTGCCAATTTTTGTATTGTTTTTTTATCTTATTTATTTTGGCAACATTCTACGATCGCTGTGTCATTCTATCCCTTTGAAGTAACCTGATTGCGTGCCTCATCGTTTAAAAAAAAAATATTAATACAAAGGAATGAGATTGCGCCACAGTGAATGGTTCCATGTCCCAGGCTGCTCTTGACAATGCTCGGTGTCCCCAAACTCACATATAGCTGCCGTATTGTCACTCCAGGGTCAGCCACACCGAACGCCTGCACAAAAGCTTGACCCACAGCCTCCGTTGTCCCAGCTCAACCCTTAATCAGCCTCCCACCAGGGCACTCATGTCCACAGAGCCATAAGATCACGGACGGCGCGCATCCGATGGTGGGAACATTGCCTGCACCAGAGCATCCCACACTTCAGCGTCTGTGTACCCCTCCCCGGTGCCTCTGGGCAGCGTTCGGCGCCAGACTGCCGACTCGGCCAAGGCCCACCTCTCAGGATCCGCTCACCAAACTTCTAACCTGGGGCCCTCAGCTGCCATCCAGCCCATGGCGATTCGCTTCATCGCCAACACGCAATTAAGATTTTTCATACACGTGACATGGACAGTGTGTTTCCTGCCCCTTGGGTATAGGCCTAACAAAAAGGCTTCAGCCGGCCATGCATGCGTTTGAATACCAGCCCCAGCAGCCCTGTCCATCACCTCCAACCAGAATCTTCCAATAACCGGGCAGGACCAGAACATGTGATAAAAATCAGCCACCTCTTGTGCGCATCTAGGGCAGCCCTGCGTCCCACCTCCCTCAAACCTAGAGATCCTACGAGGGGGCCTATAGGCCCTGTGTGTGACATACAATTGAATATCTGGAGTTCTTGTAGACCCTCTTGATATGCCCCAGCGCTCGAGCCCACTCAATGTCCGTGAGTGACCTGCCCAAATCCTCCTCCCACCGTGCCCGTACCCGCAGGGCTGTATCCCTGCATCTAGTCAGCAGCAATTCATACAATCGAGATATAGTGTGACCACCCTCTGCCACATCATACATGTACTCTAGTACTCTGGCCCCTTCGACATCCACGGAAAAACCATCCATTGGGCTTCAATGCTCCTTACCAGATCCTGGTGCGTTAAAAACTGCCCTGCATGCATGCCAAAACGCAGTCCTAAAGTAGCAAAATCCATCAACCTCCCCTCCTCTAGCAAGTCTCCCAGCGTGACCAACCCCTGGCCTTCCCAGTGTCTCTGAATCCTGGTGATAGTCTGATACCATTCCAGCCAGCGCGACTAACAGAATATTTGGAGAATAAGGGTCCAGGACGCCCAACCTTTCCAAACCCTGCGCCATAATACCCTTAGCACTAATTGAATTTCTAAAGTACATCGTTAGCACTTTGAAAGACGTACCTTTCAATGATTTGAGAAATAGGTTATGATGTCTTTGTATCAATTATAGTTTTTAATCTGGTACTTTTGCACTTTGCACTTTATAGAAGTAATGAATTGATCGATATTTTTAGGTAATATGCTTTTTATCCAAATATAATGTGTTTTTCTTTAGTATCATATAAAGGTTCGTATAAAGGTTAAAATTGTAACAATAAATACGTAATATTTTTTTTTAAATGGCAAAAAAAAGATTAATTCATAATGTAAAGTTATTACATGTATATGGCTACTATGGTGGGTCAGAAGAAGTACGCGGACACTTTGAAGACATTTCCAACAATGGTTTATTAAATATTATGAATAAGGCCTATATCTCCTATAACTATGGTGTTTTCCCTACCTATATAAATAATTAAGGTGGTCAGCAGTCATCCGGAAATGGTCCATATCAAAAGAAAAGTCAATTGTCCAAAACTAACGCTATCTGACCCTACCACTATTCAAAATAACTAAGGTCAGGAGAATGACTTCCTTCTCCTGGTGAATCAGGGTTCTGCTTGGCTTTAGTGTTCTATCAATATCTCATTTTCAAATAGTCTCGAGCCACCTTCCGTACCAGGGCTTTCAAATCTTGAATATGGTCTTTGACTCTTCCTTCATTTTATGGGATTATTTTATCAGGCTCTTTTGTAAAGTTTGTTTGATCCTTATATCCACATTGGTTTGTCGTGTATGACCTTGCCGGATATCTTCTCTTGGATGGGTTATCCTTTCAGGATTGTTATTATGTGCCCTTTTTAGCTTAAACCTATCTTGATCATTCCTTTGTTTATCCCCTACTCTCCAATTAATCCCTTTTGAGGGTTGGGGACTTCTCCCCTCTTCCCAGTGTAGTCTTATCCACTGATTGATATTCTCTTTCTCAGGTTTACATATGATGTTTCGTCTTATTTTGTTAAAGTTCAGATTTATCAACTTTGTTGTATGAGTTTCAGTAATTTTAGATGAGACAAGTTTCTCCACTCGTAGAACAATTCCCTTTTGGCTTCCCGGTCCTCCAGTTTCCACATTACCTCTCTCTTCATGGGGGAACGTCTGCGGGGCCTGTGTTTGCTCGGGACTTTCCATACTGCTCGGCTTTGCTTACTCCCAGTGGCATTGCAGATACCTCTGTGGGATGGTTGCTTTTCACCCCAAGTAACAGCGCCTCAATGCCATAGGGTTGTTTGTGCGCTATACAAATGTAAAAAAATAAAAATAAATGGTGTCGGAGTAGTTGGTTTGGCTCCCAGGCTCCAACAAACTACTCATGGTCACGCCACCAACGGGTTCCAGATTCTCAGACCCACTTGACCAGACCCCTAGAGGGGGTCTTGCGTAGTGGTCTCACCTCCCTAGCCTCAAAGGGGGAGGCTTCCCCTCAGAGAGAAGGGACAAATTCCCTCCTATCGTCACATAGCCTTCCCCTTACGTTCAAGGCTTCCCCTTCTTGACTGATAGGAAAGCGGCTTAGAAAATCTACATTTCCTTGTTCCTGGCCCTTTAGATGCTCCACAGGGAAACAAAAAGGTTATAAGTCCAAGAACCACCTCATTATTCTGGCATTTGTATCCTTTCGCAAGCTCATCCAGGTCAATGGTGAGTGGTCCGTAACCAACCTGAATTTTCTTCCAGTCAGATAGTACCATAAGTGCATGACCCATTTTATAGTCAGTGGTACAGTCTTCGACTGTGGCGTAAGACTGTTCTCTAGGAAAAAGTTTTCTACAGGCAAATAATATTGGGTGCTCGACTCAATCATGTTCTTGCGAGAGCACTACCCCCAACCATACCTTGCAGGCATCTGTTTGCAACAAGAATTACTTAGTGAAGTCCGGCATATTTAGGACTGGCTTGTGGCATAGTATATCTTTCAGTCCATCAAAACTGGCTTGATCTTCTATTCCCCATAGATGTTTCTGGGGCTGAGCATTCTTTAATGTGTCTGTTAGGGTTGCAGGTATGCTGAAATAGTTCCGTATAAAACGTACGTAGTAGCTATTTAAACCTCAGAAGGCACAAAGGTCTCTCTTGGTTTTTGGTGTTGGGGTTTTTAGAACTGCCTTCACCTTTTCTGTTTGTGGTTGTAACAAGCCATTTCCTGTGAAGACTCTGAGGTACTTTACTGCACATAGCCCCGATTGACACTTCTTTGGGTTTTCTCTTAGGTTAGCAATTCTTAGCGCACAGGTGACCTCATACACATGATGTACATGCTGCAGCAAACTATCACTGTGGATGACCAAATTGTTAAGGTATGCCCTTCAAAATGCAGAGTATGGTTTTAAGAGTCTATCCATTAGTCACTGAAAAGTGGCCAAAGCCGTATACTGACAGGGAGGACCTTAAACTGGAAGAGACCCTGTATTGTTGAAATGGCACGCTTTTTCTGGTCAGCTAAATTCAGTGGTACCTGCAAATAACCCTTTGTCAGGTATAAGGTAGATATATATTTGACAGAGCCCAGCTTTTCTATCAAGTCATCACTTCTTGGCATCGGATAGTTATCCAATACCGAAATCGATTTTAACTTTCTGAAGCCTAGGCAGAACTGCCAAGATTGATCTGGTTCCACAACTAAAACAATGGGAGAGGACCAGGCACTCTCAGAGGGCTCGTTTATATCTGCCATGAGCATGTCCTCTATTTCTTTAGCAATTACATCTCTTTGGGCTTCAGGGATTCTAGATGGTTTTAAGTTAATGGTTTTTCCTGCCAGCGTTCAACTATAATGGAAGAAGTTTGTGATCCTGCCGGGTCGTTCGGAAAAAACTTCAGAAAACTGGGTTATCAGTTGGCTAATGTCATTCTGTTGCCACTGGGACAGATCAAGGGGAATTAAGGTGTTTAAGTTAGGAGAGCAGTCATGGTAACATTGGTACCCTCACCATTGTCTGCTTTCCATTCTTTAAGCATATTAATGTGATTGACTTGAGTCTCTTGTCTCCTAGCAGGTTGGGAAATTAGATAATTTAGGGGGCCTTTCTTTTCTAGGACTTAATACCATCTGGGAATAATTTTGTTTTTTGAGGTGGGAAGGAGAACCATGACTGATTGTCCAACTGAGAAGGTTCATGGATTTGCACGCTTATTATAGGTGGCTTGTTGTTGTTCTTGAGCCTGCCCCAGATGTTCTCTTACCGCTGCCATGTGTGACAGTTTCGGTAGGATGGCTTCCTCTCTCTTGTCCCAAGTCTCCATTAGGGGGCAGAAGTAAGATTCAGACACAATGATGTCATGTTTTTGGGCAGAAACCTTTATTATATGAAAAAAGGTTGGAATAATGCCTCTCTGTCCCTAAAACTAAGAGGGGTTTCCCTGCCTCTAAGAAAACTAAGGAAATTGTCAGAATGTCCAAATTATAAAGTCTGTCCTTGTTGTGTCTCAAAAAGGATACTTCTGTCCCTAACACTAACAACTTAAACCAACAGTGCGAGGATGATCTCTTCCTAAAGTAAAGGTTCCTTTTTAGATACAACCAACAGAAAGTTTCCAAGTCTCTCTGGTATTCACAAGTGGCAAAATAAAGAAATGTTCAAAACTGTATTACTACTGGTTTAGGGTCGTAATCCTTTCCCCTAGATTCCTTTTTATAGTCTATCTCTCCTTTTGGGTCCTGACAAGTCTATACTTGCTCATACAACGGTCAATAGGCAGTTCACAAGAATGTACTCTTTTTGCTTCTCTCATTTATCCCACCAACTTGACACACTCCTTTTGTCAAGTGTAGAATTTGGTTAATTTTGTATTCTTCACTTATTTTGGGTGCAGGTCCCTGTTAAGATGGATTTCTAAACTCTGACCTGGTGGGCAGAAGTTTAGGAGGCCGCCCTTAGTTTAGTGAAACAGGGGAACCTTCTGGACAAGGTAGACCAATCTAGGTAGCTTGGCAGGCAGTCAAGACTAAGTCTCAGGAGGGGTGAGAGTGATCGGACGCCCACAATGAGTACACACAGCAACGAACCACAAATTACTCTTAGACAAGTGTATATGAAAAATATCTATACATTTATTGTCAGCCGGACCAATAGACACAAGTATCTTTAGTTATGCAAAAACAGTTATCACAGAAAATCTTATACTATATAATATATATACATTACGTTTCCGAATGGACTACAGTGGTGTAATCCAGCCACAACCAGTAAAGAGAGGGTTGAGTTAACACAGTTATGGCATTAGGCAATTCTTCGAAGTTCCTTCCCTAACTTTCAAGTTTGTCCTAAGAAGAGTGGAGCCTTTTGCTCAAAAGAACAGTTGTGCGTAAAAACGCAGGATCACGAAGGTCAAGTGAAAAGCAGATCTTCTTGGGAGGGCTGTAGCATGTCAGGAAGGGGCATGCGAAGAATTGGTTCCCACTATTCGAGTAGGCCCTGCCCTTGTCGGCAAAGCAGGGTTCAAATGGGGAGAATATCTAGGGAGCGCAGGCTAACCCAGCCAAGTTCGAATACCTTTTCGATACTCGTACGTAAAAGTGATTGGTTGTGCAGGAGGCCACCGGTAAGTGATTCAAGCACTCACCGACCCTTGGCACAGTCTGGAACAAACTTTGCCAGTTTAGTCGGGTCGCTAGTAGGTTCGAGTCCTGCACTTTTGTGGCGCTCCGGCTCTCAGAGGCTGCGGGGAAGAACGATCGTCATGATGGGGCAGTTGCCTTTTCTCAGCTTCCGAAGGAGGTATGAAGAAAATTCCGGTGCAGCAGGCTTCAGTGCACAGGAGATCAGAACAGCAATGGATCTACAGTGACCGTCACCAACAGGTAGTGATGAGGGAATCACAGATGCAGGCAGCATTACGCACTCTCCTAACTCGGGACGCAGAGGAGCTAGGCCTGTGAAATTTGGCGGGAGAATGTACAGGACCATAAGTAAGCGATGTCCTAAGTCTCTGGTTTGCATTTGAGACAGTGGCAGTTCTGCAGGATACCCTGAGGTAGAGCTGTACAGTTCACTGGATGGCCCAGGAACACCTCCGAAGGGGCTTGTTCGGTAGATAAGCAGGGGGCTCTGAGAGTAGTTCCCACTACTCCAAAGGGGTGAAGTGCCTTGGCACGCCTTCTAGGTCGAATAATAAAGCAGGGGTTCGACGGGTCAGCAGAGGGTGCAAGGTGCGAAAACCTTCCAAAGCTTCTCCAGCGGTTTCACAAGACTGTTTCTTCATGCAGGAGGCTTGGCTCCTTCTGTAATTTGGTGAGAACTCAGGTGATCGAGCTGGAATGGATGCAGAGCCCTTTCTCTTATCCAAGATTAACTTTGCAGCAAAATCGAGGACTTCAAATCGAAGATCTGCTCCTTACAGGCATCCCAGTCATGAACCAATCACGGTCCACTGTGGTCTCAGTCATTCAGGCACTCCAGACATCCTGGCACCAGTAGTGTGGATTGGGACCAGACAGTCCCAACCTGCTTCCTGGGCACACACACGTGACAGGCCGAAGCCTGCGTAATAGATCGTTTTTTGCAGAAGCCTGCATGCCCAAATAAGGAAAACCCGGGTTACTCGACCTGGGTGAAGGCAAGTGACAAAATGGCCATGAGACAGAACAAAAGACTTTGTGGCTCTGTCATTTTCGGACCTGGCCACAGTCTTGAACCAAACGCGGTAAACGCGGCGTGATTCAGCAAAAAGAAGTAAAACATTATACAAAGTAACTGATGCCACCAGTTCATCCCAGGTACACTCGTACAATCTCCAAAAAATCCTTTGAGGGTGTCTAGGGCCATACAACAAAAAGGGACCCCAGCACACAGTACTGAAAGGTACATTGTGCAATAAAAAGTTACCAAGAAATGGCAACATAGTCAAAGACTAAGGGAAACATAGTTTCCCAGTACTGACAGCCTGATGGATGTGTCAGTTTCCCCATCACAAGTGAGCATAAACCCAGGGGAGTTCAGCTGAAGGCTGGGCTCCACTGGAAAAAGTCAGGATAGGAAAGCCAAACAAAAGCAAAAAGTTTGGGAGTTCCATAAATGGAGGGGAAATTGCACATACATGAAATCTTACCTTACAGTCCCAGACTCAGAGTATTCAGAATGGATTGATTTGCTTCCCTGCCAAACAATTGTCCTCTCATGGATTGTCCCTATTTTGGTGTGAGTCCCAGACTCGTAATATTCACAGTTGCTTGATTCACTCTCCTGACAAGCAATAATCCCAGCGTGGACTGTTTCTCTTTGAGTGCGGGTCCCAGCCTCGCAAAATTCTGATTAGCTTTGTTTCAGTTTCTCATATGGGTGCAGGTTCCACACTCGCAATATTTGGATTGGTTTTTGTTTCTGGCTTTCATATGGGTGCGTGTCCCAGGCTCACACCCACTTTGTTCCCAGGGTCCCAGACTCTCTTGTGCCGGCTTCGGCCTTCACCCTCTTTCTCCCCCGGATCTCCTCTGCCACTCGGGTAACCCGCGAACCTGTTTGCTACGTTCTGGAAGGTACCAGCATTTCCCGAGCCGCTGCTGCTTCTCTGTAGGCTGCAGTCGTGTTCGAGGCTTCATCACAATCGTCAGTAGCTTTCCTGATGTCTGCTTCTTCCTGGTGGTGCGTCCTCTCTCCTCAGTGCTTTGCCGGTGCTCTGGATGCCCGCAGGTTCCACACAGCAGTAACATGAGCAGTACACACTCCTGTCCTTTTCGCCCTTGCACTGCTTGCCGGTTTCCTCCTTGGAGGATCGTTCACCCATTGCATTTCAGCTGTGAAGTGTTTAAAGTCCCACATTGGAAAATGACAGTGCTTTGGGCCAATCACATTCGCTGAGAAGCTAGAATGCTCACTGTGCTTCTCCAGCGTGATCCTTGGACTCCTAGTCATCTTCTTCTTCTCTATTGTTGAGAAGCTAGAGTGCTCATTCTGTTTCACCATAGTGATCCTTGGACTCCTGGTCATCTCCTTCTCAGTACATGACAGAGTCAAATGTAAGATACTTTTAATTCTTTAATGTTTTAGTCTCCTGAAGTAGATTGAGTCTCCAATCAGTTTCTACTAGCTCATGTAGGACTTTCTTTAGGGTTTGGTTGAAGAGTTCTACTAAACCATTGGCAGCTAGTAGACAATGTTCTCAAGTTGTTAATATTAAGCAACTCTTTAACTGCTTGCATTAGTTTAGAAATAAAGGGGATGCCCGGGTCTCTGAGGATTTATTTTGGAACCCCTACTCTTGACAAGAAGGGTAGAACTTGCTTTAATATTTGCTGCGTGGTGTTGTTATGCAGAGAAAGGCTTCTGGATAGCAGGCGGTGTAGTCCATAATCATGAAGATAAAGCGATTGCCCAGTTAAGAGGTTTCAAGGGGACCCACTATATCCATTGCTATTCTTGAAAATGGGATTTCAATGATGAGTAGTGTTTGTAATGGCACTATGGGAACGGGAGTTGTAGCCATTTTCTGACAGATCGCACAAGACAGCACAAAATTCTTAATATCTGAAAAAACTCCCGGCCAATACAATATGGGTGTGATCGGATTTTGGGTTTTCCCTACCCGTTGATGGTGGCTGATAAATGGGAGTGTGCTAACTCTAAAACAACTGCCTATGGCTTCGGGGAACCACCAGTTGAAGTTGTGACACCCCTTCAGTGGTTATATCCCCTCAATAAAATAAACCCTTATTTAAAAAGAAGACTGGATTTGTCTGACTGCACCCCACTTCCTCTTAGACAACCCGGCTGAAGGCCTCTGTTAGAGCTGGGTCGTTTCTCTGGGCAAGAGATAGGTCAGGGAAGGGGGCAGCTTCTTCACGTTCTTCTTGCTGGGTTTTACTGTGGGTAGGTCAGCTTTCCCAAAGCCTTTTGCTCCTCTCTCTGTTTCCTTTTGCATCTCTACCTCTTGGAGAGTAGGGAACAAAGTTTTCTCAAGGACCCCTTGGGTGATCTTCTATTAATCTTCTCTCCCTAATTCACCGTATATCGGTTATTCTGTGGTTGTGTAAAATAACTTTCATATCCCCAAGGAAGTCAGGGTCGATGACCCCTGCCATCACATCTAACCCATATCTCCACGCCAAGCAAGTCTGATATATGTGCCTGGGGGAGGAATTCGTGGCAGCCCTGTAGCGATCAACCATCTTTCTCAAGGTGTTCTTCGAATTTTGCGAGTGCTTTTTAGGTGAATTTTTATGGATTCAGCAGTAGCTATCATAGGGTCTTTGGTTTTGGGGCTTAGCTCAGTAAATGTGGTGGGTCAGAAGAGGTATACAAACACTTTTAAGACATTTGCAACAATGGTTTATTAAATAATATGAAGAGGAACTATCTGCTTCTATAACTATGGGGTGTTCCCTACTCATATAATTAACTAAGGTGCTTGTCAGTCATCCAGAAATGTCAAAATCAAAAGAAGGTCCACTGTCCAAGACTAACCCTATCTGACCCTACCTCTATTCAAAACAACTAAGGCCAGGAGAATGACTCCCTTCTTCTAGTGAAGCAGAGTTCTGCTTGGCTTTAGTGTTCTATCAATATCTTATTTTCAAATTGTCTTTAGCCACCTTCTGTACCAGGGCTTGCAATTCTTGAATAAGGTCTTTGACTCTTCCTTTATCTTGTGGGATTAATTTCCTGGGACTCTTTCGTAAGGTTTGTTTGATCCGTATATCCACATCGGTTTGACATGTACGACCTTGCCTGTTATCTTCTCTTGGCTGGGCTATGCGTTCAGGATTGTTATTATGTCCTCTTCTTAACATAGCCTTATCTTTATCATTTCTTTGTTTACCCACTACTCTCCAAATAATCCCTTTTGAGGGTGGGGGTCTCCTCCCCCCTTCCCAGGGTAGTCTTATCCACTGATTAATATTTTTTTCTCAGGATTCCATATAACGTTCCCTCTAATTTTGTTATAGTTCATATTTATCAACTTTGTAGTGTGAGGTTCAGCAATTTCACTGAGACGAGGTTCTGCACTCATGTAATGATTCCCTTTGGGCTTCCCGGTCCTCCCCTTCTCCACATTACCTCTCTCTCATGAGGGATGTCTCCGGGACCTGCGGTAGCTCCGGACCTTCCTTCCTGCTTGCTTTTGATTTTTCAGTTGTTTTCTCCAGTGCTGTCTCTTCACCAGTTTCGCATTTCCATTCCTTGCTGTGGTTCAGCATCACTACTGGTAAACAGTGGCATTGCGGATGCCGCAGCAAGTTGGTGACGGCTTAGCTGGTTGCACTCCCACCCCACCATGAACTACTCGTGATCACACCACCAACGGGTTCTGGATTCTCAGACTCTCGGTTTCTCACCAATTTGGTGCACTGTCTTCCCAGCATCTGATACTCTAGTTCAGAGTCATTCTGAACTTCGGGGGCTCCACGGCTCTCATTGGCACTGCCTCCTGCTTGCGTTACATTACAAGGGGGCCTTGCATGCTGCCGTATGATTCTCTTTCTCCTCCATCTCAGTGTATTCTCCTCCTTAAACATCCTCGTCACAGTGAAGTTGAAGGTTTCTCCTTAAAGAGACAGCTTCTTTTCTTTGATACTCATGGTGCATGTTAACATTGTCTTCCGCCCAGTCTTGGTTTTTATTGCTGTTAAGCATTGCAGGCAGTCACATGTATGACAATACGTGAGAGGGGTTAGGGAGTTCCTTAGAGGAACGGGAGTCTTTGTCCCCTATGGGGGAGTCTCTCCCGGTGCGGTCCCACTTGCCCAGACACCTAGGGAGGGTCTTGTGGAGCGCAATTTCCTCCCTATCCTCAAGGGGGAGTGTTAATTTCACCAACAGGTTTGTAAAACATACAACATCTCGACAAAGGAACAGTTTGTGGACTATTTAATAATTTAATTCATTGAAAGAAACAAAAATGTCAACATAATATCTAATGTAAACCGGTTATGTCTGATCCATTGAACATGCCTACTTACAGGTAATGCAATAGCGCTTTCCTGGCCACAGGATGATTTATATTGTTTGGTTACAATGGAAATGGCCTAACAAATGGCCTACACATGTTTCATGCTAATAGAGCAATCCAGTCTAGCCCAACGCATGTGTTTCTTCAGGGCCTGAGTATGTATGGGGAAGAAAAAAACAACAAACAGCAACATGAAGATTAAAAAAAGATCCTAAAAACCAATTAAAAGACAACTATACATGCCCACCCATGAATACTGATTATGTCACTGAATTTAGATAGTGCACTCTAACTGCCTACATCTTCTTGTTTGTAACCTCTTGGACTCCATGTCAGTGTGCACCGCTGTGATTTGAGAAAGACCCAGGGGTCCAACGATTAATTGTATTACAAATGTTAGAAAATAATTTTTGGATGTGTTTTAATAATAAAATCCATGCGCTGGACACGAGTCATGATTATAAATACTGATCAGCGCTAGTGGATATTTATCAAAAAGCTCAATGAATTTAAACTCAAATTGGAGCTTAGTGAAATATTATTTTTCAAACATTTGCAGAGTTTTTTAGGAGAAACTATGTAGATACATCTACAAAATAAAATAGATGAGTTTTAGTAAAGAAACTTATGCACAGTAACAAATATCAGTGTTGGTTAAATTCACCAGTCTATGCTGAATTTCATAACTTGGTACCTTTATCATAGGTAAGATATAGACATCCTTTTCATGGCCGTTTCGTCATTAAAAATATTCTTGTTTGGCAGTTTTCTTGTGCATAAAGTAGAATATTCAATATTCAATAATACTTAAGCCAACTCGTGCTTTAAAGAAAGAGAAATTATTTTTGATCCAGACACCATTCAATATAAATTCTTACCTAGTTGTGTCAAATAGACAATACTGGAATGTAGCTGGTAAACCGCATCCATACGGGGTTTGTAAACATTGCAATGCCATTCTCTTTTTATATTATGACTTCATAAATGGCGGACATAAACAATGGACCAAACTCATGGCAGTTGTACAACCTGCTGGTCCAGATCATGAGACTGCTATCTTAGAAAGTGATGTAGGAGCATTTTTGTATCGATGAGTGCCATGTTCTGCATACTATCAAAAACATGTGATGGCAGCATCATAGTGAAGGTATGACCACAAAAGAACATGAACAACTGATCATTACAAACTCCGCTACTATGACAATTTACGTTTTACAGAAAATACATCAAGTATACCAAGATTTCCCTCCAGTTAGACCAATTATATCATCTAACATTGGAACGGATATCAGAATACATTGAGTTTTTTTTCAACCCTATGGTAAAAGAGCTTCCATCATATATTTGTAATAGTATACATATCTTGAATCAACTTAGTACAATAGAATGGAAGGAATATTATTGGCTTGTAACGTTGTGTTTTGTATCTCTTTACACATCAATATATAACAAATTAGCACCCTCAGTGGGTGGGGGAGCCAATCAAGTTACTCCAAACCCAGGCTGAATATAACGATGCAAGCCCAGGTTCGGAGCAACCCGAGTGCTCTGTGCACCAGCCCTCCACCAGCGTTACTGTTTTCCCTCCTTGCCTGCGTCCCGCCCTGAAATCCAGCCCATCAATCCCCACTCCACCCCATCCGACTTACCTTAAATGGGCCCCTCCGCCCAGTTCCTCGGCCCACTCTGTTCCATCAGCTTGGCTTCCTGGTAAGCCATGGAAATGGAAGAGAGGCTCCAATCGGAGCCCCGCCTTCCATTTCCATGGCAATCCTGACCCTCCTCGGCCGCTGCTGTGAACAAAGCAACGCAGCCATTTATTTTGGGCTATCAGCACTCAGAGCTACTGGATTGGCTGATAGCATGTTAAAGGATGAGCCCTCGCTACGCTTGGGCCTATGTTACGCTCACCTGGTCTCCGCGGATGTGTTGGGGCACGGTTGCAGCCCTCCCTGAACTTGAATCACCCCCTTCAGGCCTCTCCCTCAGTAGAAAAGCTGTGAGCGGTAGTACGTGGTGATACTGCTCCTGCGTGGAGATAAGAGTGTGTGAGTGCGCCAATCTGTGATTGTTGTACCTCTCGAACCCTTCACCCCAAAGTACGGTTTCTGTGAGCACACACTGGCCCATGGATACATGGTTCCATAAAACCTGTGAATTATGGAAGATAAGCTCTCCATCCTGCTACTTCTGGCAGGGGCGCGTCGAATTGGATCTAGTTCCTTCACTGATCCCTGATAAGGATTAGTCCAGTCCAGCTGCGACTATGCTTCTCCTTATGATTGGTAAGTCTTTCTTGAGCTATTGTGATGCTGTTCGTTCTGTTTAATGTCTTTATATGTTGCTCCTATTTATGCCCGCAATAATGTCTCTCTTCTGTTTTCTTCGCTTAGTTGGAATTGCGGCCTCAATGCAGCTGTGAGATGCGGCCGGATGGAAGATGGATGCTACCGCAATGTTCGACAACAGGTAAGTGATGGTTTAAGGAAAAGCGCGAAGTATGGCGAAGCGCAACCTTAAACTGACTGTTTTTTCAATGTCTAACCTTGTCTTCTGTTTTTCCTTGCAGGCGCTGCTGTCGACATGGAGCGTGTCATGCTGCAGTGCCAAGATGAAGATTTCGGCGTTCCGGAAAGTGTAAAGATGAATACTTGGTTCGCCGAAGAGATGTACATGTAAGAACAGCTTCCCCCAGTTGGTAAGTATGCTGGCAGGAAGCAGGATGTCCAGGAAGCAGGATCTGCAAAGGTAAGTCTGACCTCAGGCGACGGTGAGCGTTACGCTCCTTGGAAGTGCAGAATAACGCGAAGCGTCTGTCTTGAGGATCGCGGCAGCTTAAATAGCTCAGAACGTGGGCATGCCCATTAGGGCCGGTTTACCAGCCACACCCTGACACTCCTAGAGTGAGCACATGCAAAGGCAATCCATTAGCAGCCACACCCAAGAATACACTTTCTTTTTTTTTTTAATGTTTTTTTTTTGTAACCAACACACCAAACATTACAACTTAGAGGACATTTACATTCAAGTCTGTTGCGATATGGTCATACACCAAACATTACTGTCCTCCCCCTCCCTCCCCATTACCCCGAGCCCCTATTTCCATGTCGCCCGCCAAAATATCTCATTGTGCTCTCACATCTCCTGCGCGGAGTCCCCATCGGGGCCTACCTTGCGGGGTGCCTGCTAATGTGGACACAAGTTGCCTCCATTCAATCAAGGGTCCCACTTCTTCCTCCCCACCCCTGCTGATTGCTTCATACCAGACCGTCGTTTCAGCATCCGCCCATTTTAGGAGGTCCGTCCACCACGCCTCTATTCTGGGGCTGGGCGGCCTTCCAGCACATTGAAATTATACGTTTGGCCAGAATGTAGGCCAGGTCCTTCATTTTGCTAACATGCTTCAGGTTACGCGGTCTGGCGAACACCCTCAGCAAACATGCCCATGCTGATTCCATCTCCAATGTGATCCCTTTCTCCGCCAGGTGCAACTTGATCTCTGTCCAGAATCTGCCCTCTTCCGGGCAAGCCCAAAACATATGTGCTAGCCCCACTTCCACCTCTCCACATCGTGGACACTTTTGCCCCGCTGGGTTCCCAAACTGGGCAATCCTACAGGGGGTCATATATGCCCTATGAGTGACGTAGAGCTGTATCCGCTGAAACCTTGCGTTGCGAGACACCTTCTTGCGGTACCTCTGAACTCTGTCCCATTGTCCATCTAGTAGGGGTTCTCCCACCTCCTCCTCCCAGTCCCGTCTCAATTGCAACACCTCCTTACCCACCCTGGACATCAGTAATTTGTATATGCGGGACACTTCATGCCCACCCTCTGAGATATCATACATTGTCTCGATGGCCGTATCTGGTTCCTCTGCTAACTCTACCACAGACCATCTGTCCAACAACAGTTTAGTAATTCTAGTATGGGTAATGTGTTGGCCTGCATGTACTCCGGTGTCTTCCATCAGCCTACTGAAATCTAGTGCCTCGCCCTCTTGCCAAACATCCCCGAGGGTCACAAGTCCTGTTGATTCCCAGTATTTACGGACCGCCATTATCAATTGCGGGTCCTCTCTGCATACCGCTACCAGCGGCCCCTACGGGGAGCACGGAGTCGGGATACCCACCAGCTGCCACGTTTTGTTCCAGATTTGCCCTTCCCTGCACCTTAGATTTGGGCAACCACACCACCTCCCTCAAAAAATAAGGGGCCGAGTCCTTATACAGCAGCCTGGTCCCAGCGGACTCTTCATAGGACAGCCACTTGGTCACGTACTGAAGTTGTCCTGCCAGATAATACAGCTCAAAGTTCGGTAAATGTATGCCCCCTTTGTCGCACGGATTTTGCAACTTCCATAAAGCCCCCCTGTTTCTGGTATTGTGCCAGATGGAGCCCCTACATAAACTGTGGAGTTTTCGAAAAAAACGTCTGGGGAGCATACATGGAATATTCACAAAGAAATGCAACAGTCTCGGCAGGACCACCATCTTAAGCAGCGCCGCTCTACCCATCATGGCCAAGGGGAGTCTAGACCAGAACCCCATGCTGTTCTTAATACCTGCTACTGCCCGCTCCGTGTTGTGTTTGTGTTCGTCCTCCACTGAATGGTATATATCAATGCCTAGATACCTAAAGGTCCTGGTCTGCCAGTGTATCGGCAAGACCGGCAAGTCTTCCACTGGAACCCTTCTATATCTTCCCAAGGGGAACAAGCTCGATTTCCTAGGGTTCACCGCTATGCCCGAGAGGGTGGCATAGTGTTCCATCACCTCCAGGACAAATTGCAAGTTTTCCTCTGGGAAGCGCAGGTATAAAAGGATGTCATCTGCATACAGCGAGGTGAGGTGCGTCCCTCCCTTTGTGGGGATGCCGATCTCCCCATACTGTTGTCTGAGGCAGATTGCCAGTGGTTCCAGAGCAAGGATATACAACATGGGCGACCATGAACAACCCTGTCTCGTGCCCCTGCTGAGCTGCCATTTGTCCGAGATCATGGCGCCAGTTTTAACCCTGGCGGTTGGGGAGCTATACATTATCTTGGCCCACCTCAAATACCCCGGCCCCATACCATACTCCCTCAGCGCCGCCAACAGCTATGACCACCTCACCGAATCAAAGGCCTTAATCGCATCCAACGAGGCTATCGCCATCTCGCCCGGGTCTTTCTCAGTTTGTTCAATAATGTGGTGGAGTCTCCTATGATTGTCCGTTATATTCCTTCCTGGTACGTACCCTGTTTGGTCGGTATGGACCAGTTTCCCTAAGACGCGTTTAAGCCTGTCTGCTAGCACGGCAGTAAGGATCTTACTATCCTGGTTAAGCATGGACAAGGGTTGGTAAGATCCGCAGTCCGAGCCTGGTTTGCCTGGCTTCAGGAGTGGGATTATTATCGCCTCCCTCAGGGACATCGGCAACTCCCCTTGTTCATACGCCTTGTTTAACATGGCGAGCAGCGGGGGGAGCACCTCCTGCTTGTATGTTTTATAAAATTCGCTCGGGAGCCCATCTAACCCTGGGGCCTTACATGTGGGTAGGTGCTGTACCACCATCTCTAATTCTTGAGGAGTGATTGGGGTGTCTAGGTCCTCCCGCTCCTGGTCACTAAGCTTGGGCTGTCCTATATCCTCCAGGGTTTCCTGGGTCTCTCTTCCCGTCTCCTCCCCCGTGTCCTCGTATAAACGCCTGTAGAATCTGAAAAATCCCTCATTGACTCCTTCTTGGGTATACCAGGTCTGGCCATCTCCGTCCTTTATCTCCCTAATCACTGGGCACGGCGTTTCGCTCTTGTAAAGCCACGCTAGCAACCGGCCTGGTTTATCTCCTCCCGCATGTTGCTTCTCAATGTACTTTTTGTAATTTAACTTACAGAGCCTGTCCTGGTGCCCACTGCTAGCCTGCTGGAGTAGGGCCACCCTTGCTGTGTCTTCCTGTGAGGTGCATCCCATCTGTATTATCTCTTCAAGCTCCCTCTCTGTCTCCCGTAGCTCCCGCTCTATACCCCCTTGAAGCCCTCTAGACTTAGATATGCCCACACCCCGCGCTACTACTTTAAACCCCTCCCATAAGGTACCCTCTGACTGTACACTGCCGGTGTTAATATTGAAATATTCAGTTATGGCCTCCCTTGGGTCCTCTCGAAATCCTGAGTCCTGCAAGGCCTCAGCTCTGAGTTTCCATGTCGGGATTCTCACCCTGGGGGGCTGATGCCTCCACTCCACAACTAGGGGGGAGTGGTCCGAGAGCACTCTAGCCTCATATTCCGAACCTGTCATTTCCCCGGCTATTCCCGAGGACACAAACATGTAGTACAATCTGGTGTACAAGTCATGGGGGGCCGAATAATGCGAATACTGCCTGTCCCCCGAGTGCAGCAACCTCCAAATATCGTCTAGATCAAAATCCCGCAGTAGGGCCGTTAGTGCCTTCGCCGCAGGGGTTGGTCTCTCGAATTTCTTATCGGACCTGTCCATCTTGGGGTCTATTGTACAGTTAAAGTCGCCTCCCTAGATGGTAGCGCTGCCCATTAGGGGGCTAATTTTGTCATATAGGGCCCTGTAATAGGCCGCTGTGTCCTGATTGGGGGCATATGTGTTCACGATGTTGACCTCCCTGTTCTCCAACATCCCCCGCACCACTAGCATTCTTCCATCCGGGTCTGGCATGGATTGGAGCAGCTGGAAAGGTACATGAGGTGCTACCCACCTGACCACCCCCCTTGCATATGCCAAATATGTAGCTCCTGCGGTGGTTCCCCCCCCACTTTCTCTTGACCACCTCTAATTTGTCCCTAGTAATATGGGTCTCTTGCAGTAATGCTATATCGACTTTCAGCCTTCTCAGATACATCATTACTTTGTTCCTTTTCAAGTAGCTCTTGAGACCTCTTACATTCCAGGTTACAATCCGGAGGCTATCCATAGCCATGTGAAAAATGTACCATCTCCCCCCTGCCCCCTGGGTCACCGTTCCAGTCCCGGCCAGCATGAAATTGGGCTTGTTCCCCACCCTCCCCCAACTTGGGCTCTCCAACTAGCCCGTTCCCCACCCCCCACTCAACTATTCCCCACTGCACACTTCCCCTTCACTCCCACCCCCCAACCCCACCCAAACTAATGCCCAGCTCCATCCCTGGATCTCAGGCTCCCCCGCTTTTGGTCCCGCCTCGAAATGCCGAGGTCGGGAACCCGGCAGGATGTCACCTATATTAGGTGACCTAAATAATATACTAACTATTGGGGTCAAGAGTGCTTCCCACTCGTCTCCTGATGATTACCGTGTTACATTGTGCATCCCTCGTTACGCAATAAAATACTTCGCCCCTGAGAGTCAACAAATCACTACACTATATTATAATCAAGTCCCAAAGTCACAATATGTACAGCACCTCGGTCCCATGGTCGAGCCTCACTTGTCCGTATCGTCGTCCTTGTGGCAGTCCGCGCCCTCTGGGCAATTCTGACCATCCAACCATTCCAACGCATCCTCCGGACTCTTGAAAAACAAAGCTTTGGTTTTGTAGAATACTTTCCGTTTAGCTGGGTACATCAACATGTATCGCAACCCAGCGGCCTGTAGTCTCCTTTTCACCGTCCCATAGTTCAGCCTCCGCCTCTGCACTTGAAGTGTATAGTCAGGGTTTGCCGAGATGCTCGCGGAGCCCTTTGTATGGTGCCACCATTCCTGAAATACTCCAGTATCTTCTCCCTGTCCCGATAGTTTAGAATCTTGGCGATGATCGGCCTCGTGGGGGGTACCCGAAGGGGGCTTCCTCGTGAGCGCTCTGTGTGCGCGCTCCACTGCAAAGCCTTGCATGAAGATCTCAGCCTCTATCTCCTGAAGCAGCATGTTCTCGACATAGTCAGTCGGGTTAAGGCCCTCTTCCCCCTCCGGAAGGCCCACTATGCGTACATTATTCCTTCGAGCACGTCCTTCGGCCTCCTCTGCTCTATTTTCCAGGTTGGTCACCTGCTGCTTCAGGATATGGATCTCCTAGGCGTGCAAGGTCTGGGCAGTCGTGTTTATGGTCACTTCTTGCTCTTGTTCATCTGTGCGTTCCGCCATTTTCCGCACGTCCAACCTGAGCAAGTTGACCTCCTTCTGTACTGCGCCGATTTTGAGCTCCAGCGCTGCCTTAAGCTCGGCAGTAGCTGCCTCTAGCTTGCTTTCCCACAATGCCTTAAGGTCTGCAATTGGCTCCAGGATCTGCCGGTTGACGCATGTAGGAGTGATGTCCACTGGTAGATTCTTGTCTTTAGGTCTCGCCCCCTCCGCCTGTTGCGGGGTCTTGGTGAAATCTTCCATTGCAGGCTGCTTCGTCTTGGATTTCAGCAGTTTGGATGCCGTCCTGCCATCTGGCATTCCCCTGGTCACAAGTGAGGCCCACTGGCCCCTTGTCGCAGTGCCGTAGAACAAGTAGGCCCGCAGTCTCGCCGGCCAGCCAGCCGTATATTGGGGGCCCGATATTGGCCCCTGCCTCACTCCAGTCCCGAGTGGATGCCGCCGCTGTATGTGCAACCGCTCTCAGGGCCCCTCAGGAGTATCCTATGACGACTTCTTCAGGTCTACAGGGCACCGCCAGTTCTATGGAGCGCACGTGCACTCCCGTTTCCAATGAGCGCCTGTATAGGCTGCGCAGCTTGGGCTCTTCACAATTATCCTCTAAGCCGCCATCTCGGCCGACCATGGACGCTGTTCCTCAGGATGCCCAGCGAGGCCTCCCCCTCAGTCCTTCCGTTTCTTTGTTCGGAGAGCCCGCACGGCTGCCATCTTTGATTCCGGGTGCTGTCCTCCACCGCCAGCACAATTTTCCGCGGTAGCCGCACTAATACTTGATGAATTTTGGGCGGAGTGCCGTCATTCGAAGTAGCTAGCGTTCTCACCGACTCTGGTCTATCTTTCGTAGCGAATGTTCAGGATTGCAGTGCCGATGCACCCAAGGATCATTCCGGATCGGCAGGAGACGGTCTGAAGTGCGTCTTACGCCATGGCCGCCTAGCCACGCCCCCCTCTTCCCAAGAATACACTTGGGGCTGCTTAGTGGATGGAATGTTCAAGGTTAACGCATCCTGCTTAATGGATGGAATGTTAAAGGTTAATGCATCTGAAGATCTATGTCCATAATAAAAGCCTTTTGGTGTTAAATGGATGTTCTTGTTTACAAAGGCGCCAGGACAGTGTCCACCCAGGTCTCCTGTGCATGTGACCCCTGCATGCCTGTGCCCCTGACTTCATGACCATGACATCACTCCCCATCAAGGCCCCTCTCAAGGGTGATTCTCCTCCTGGTGCTGGTTTGGTGGGAATATTGCTATGGAACTGTCTGATTAAACGCGGAGCATGGACGTGTTCACTGGGTTCCCAAGTTCGCTCTTGCGGTCCGTAACCTTTGCAGTCAATTAGGTAATACAATTTTGATCGAACCACCTTGGAGTCTAGGATGGATTTCACTTCATATTCTGGTTCTCCATCTATTACTTCGAGCTCTGGCAGAGAACTAAGCCGTGTATTGGACTTCATTGGTTTGAGGAGCGAGACATGAAATACGGGGTGAATTTTCATGTGAGATGGTAACTCCAATTTCATGTCGACAGGATTGGTTATGGACTTTATAGTATAGGGGCCCAGGTATCTTGGGTGGAAAGCTCTTGGCCCCCTCAGGGGAATATATTTGGATGCTAACCACACCTTTTCTCCAATCTGGTAAGTGGGAGCTTCCTTCTGATGTCTATCAGCAAACAGTTTTTGTCTTTCCTTAGCCTCAGTCAGATGCTCTGTCGCCTCCTTAAGAACCTGAGTGATGGTTTTATGCAAGTTTTTTATGGCTGGCATTTCCAGGGTATCGGGTGGATCAAATGCTGATGCCCTCGGATGTCTTCCATGCACAGTGTAGAACGGAGTTTGCCCTGTGCTTGTGTGAACTCAGTTGTTGTATGCATACGCAGCTATCCAGAGTATATTTTTCCAAGAATCCTCGGACTGTTGGAACATACACGTGAGATATTGCTCTAAAGTATGGTTGGTTCATTCAGTTTGCCCATCAGTTTGAGGGTGATGGCTTGTGGACAACCGGAGATTGATTTTGGCAATCGTACAACACTTTCTCCAAAAGGCAGAAACAAATTGCGTTCCGCAATCATTTACTAATATTGATGGAAATCCATGCAATCAAACAATTTGCTCTAGGAACACAGAAGTGAGAGTTGACACAGTTGGGAGTCCCTTCAGAGGGATGAAATGGGCCATTTTGGAGAATAAATCCACGACGACTAATATGGTGTTGTATCCATTGCAGGGTGGAAGATCCGTGATGAAGTCCATCGACAGGGTATGCCAAGGTGCTGGCGGGACTGTTAGAGGATGTAGTAAGCCAGCAGGGTTCTGTTTCTGAGACTTGTGTTGTGCACTGACACCGCAGGTTTCAATAAATTGGGCGATGTCTTTTCGCCAGGTTGGCCACCAGTTTTGTTTTACCTTAGCCTGAGTTTTGGCTATTCCTGGGTGTCCTTCCACTAATGAATCATGGTAATTTGTGTTGATTTACTTTTGCAGTTCTTGGTCTTGGACATATAATCGCCCTTGGAAATAGGGTAGATTGTCTTCAATGGTGTACTGGTCACCTTTTAACAGCCTTTCCTGTTGTGTTGATTGCTCCATCAGGGATTGCAAACTGGTTCTTTGGTCATCCACACACGTGGTGGCAGCTATTCTGGTTTGAATCCTTTCCTCAGGAATTATGGCCATGAGGTCAGATGCTGTAAAAGCCTCTTTTTCTTCACTCATGCGTGATAGAGAGTCTGCTTTCCCATTGCGTACTCCAGGTCTATAAGTGATAATAAAATCGTATTCCGTGAAAAAGAGAGCCCAACGAAGTTGACGCAAGGATTGTGCTTTGGCGGTTTTCAAGTATTGCAAGTTACGGTGGTCCGTGATGACAGTGACTGTATGTCTCGCCCCAAGAAGGTAATGTCTCCAGGCCTTGAATGCTGCTTTAATCACCAGTAATTCCTTATCTGTGATTGTGTAGTTCAACTCGGGGGCTGAAAATTTGCGGGACCAGAATGCGGCGGGGTGTAGTTGTCCTGTCTCAGGGTCTCGTTGTGACAATACTGCTCCCATGGCTATTTTTGAAGCATCTGTCTCAACTATGTAAGGTAGGTCTGGCCACACGTGTCGAAGGACTGGTGCTGTAGTGAATGCTAGTTTCAACTTCTGGAAGGCTACTTCAGCTTCTGTCGACCAATGGAACTTTTGATTTTTCTTTAACAAGGAGGTAATTGGATGTACAATTTGTGAAAACCCAGGTATAAACCGACGGTAAAAGTTGGCGAATCTGAGCACGCTTTGCACTCCTTTCATGGATGTTGGTGAGGGCCATTAGAGGATTGCTTCCACCTTTCGTGTAGCCATATGTACGCCTTGTGGTATGAGCATAAAACCGAGAAACTTGACCTCGGTTACATGGAAAAAAACATTTTCAACTTGGCATACAATTGGTGTTGTCGAAGCTTCTCTAAGACTGCCCAGACATGGCCTACATGTTCTTCCATGGAATTTGAGTAGATAAGAATGTTGTCAATGTAAACAAGAGCGCAAATGTCCAGTACTTCACAGAGTACATCATTCATAAAGAATTGGAACGCCGCTGGGGCATTGCATACCCCAAAGTGCATGACCTGGTATTCAAACAGGCCGTACTTCATGCGGAAGGCTGTTTTCCACTCGTCTCCCTCTTTTACTCTTACAAGATGGTATGCTCCTCTTAAATCCAGTTTTGTGTAGATTTAAGCATGTTTAACTTGGTCCAGTACCTCTGGTATAAGTGGTAAAGGATATCGATTTTTTACTGTGATCTGATTGATGGCTCTATAGTTGATGCAAGTTCTTAAGTCCCCCTCCTTTTTAGGCACAAAGAATAAGGGCGAGGAGGCAGGTGACTTGGACGGGTGAATGAAACCATTTGCCAGGTACTGATCCAGGTAAGTTCTAAGATGCTGATTTTCCTGTTCTGTCAGAGTGTAAATTCGGCTGCAAGGGATCTGGGCTCCGGGTACAAGATCTATTTGACAATCGTAGGGTCTGTGCGGGGGCAGAACTTTGGCTTGTTCTTTTTTGAAGACATCCTGGTAATCTTGGTATTCAAGCGCTAAGGAGCTGATGGTTACCCAACACGATTCCTTTCTTCGGTTTCAGATTGGTGTCATCTTTTTTGTAACATGTGTCGGCACAATCATGAGGAAATGTCAGAACTTGTTTTTTGCCAGTCGATCCTAGGATTGTGGGTCTCCAGCCAGGGCATTCCCAATATCATCTGGCACTGAGGAGCACAGATGAGATCGAAAGTAATGTCCTCTTGATGCCCGTCCTGACACAGGAGCTTGACTTTCTCGGTGTATTGTGTCACCGTGCCAGATGATAGCATCCCCAGCAGTGATGTTTTCCGATTTCTGCTTCTGTCAGAGAGGAAGGCCTTTTCGGAGAGCCAACTCTTGGTGGTCAATGTAGATACCCACAGCTCCACAATCCATATATGCCTCCAAAGAATGTATTTTTGATGGTTGCTTGTGATTCACCAGAAGCAAGGGAAGGACTAGATGTCAGGTCTGTACGGATTCCTTTTTCATGCTCGACAAGCGGACCCCTACACTTGCTGGGCATGGCGTTTCCCGAGTTCTGTTCTTCTTCTTCATCAGTTTTGTCTGTTGCCCCAACCGTTTTCTTGGGTGGTTTTACCAGGCAGTCACAGAAGAAGTGACCTGCTTGTCCACAATATAAGCAACGCTGTTGTTGTCTTCTTTTTTCCCTTTCTGCTTTGGTAAGTGGACTTTGTAATCCACCAATTTGCATTGGCTCAGACTGTTCATGTGGTTTAGTCTAATTCTCACACGGTCATACGTAAACTGACCGTCCCTGTGATCTAGCTCGATCCATTTTCCGATTCTGCAACCTATGATTGAGTTGCACCATCAGGTCTATGTAGTCCGCACACCTCTCAGGGGGTTTCACCACTTGCGCCAACACATCCTTAAGTTCTCCACGTAACCCTCGGTAAAAGAGTGTAGTCCTCTTCTCTTCTGGCCAGTTGGTCTGGGCTGTGAGATGATTGAAGTTTGCAATATAGGTTAATAGATCTTGACTCCCCTGTCTGATTGACAACAACTCTTTGTCCAGAGCTTGTCCTTGAATATGACGGGCAAACAATTTCTCCATCTCATGTTTGAAATTCCCAAAGTTCCGGAGTAAAGGGTCATCTTGATTTACCAAAGGTATAGAGCAGTCCGCCGCACTACCTCCTAAATACGAGAGTACAAACGCCACTTTGGCTTGGTCATTAGGAAAGGCTCCGGGTCTGCACAAGAAATGAAGGCAACATTGGTTCATAAATACAGCGAACTTGTTTGGGTCACTGATGAAGCGTTCGGGAGGGGCTAGAGGCACTGCTCCTGGAAGAGCCACCTGAACCAGTGTTGATTGTTGTGGTGTGGAAGAATGAGAAGAATGGGGCGCTCCAGGCAGTGGAATCTGTCCTGCTTGTGCTTGTAGCATTTGTCTTGCCAATTCATCAATTCTTTCTCGAGTTAAAATAAGATCCTCCGTAATGCATTGGTTTCCTGTCTTGAAGCATGTACTTCAGCCTGTAGTTCCCCTAGTAAGAGGGCTAACTGATCTGTTTCTGAAGTTTCCATAACGCCCAGGCAGAGAGTATTAGAGGCTTCGCATTCTGTTACACTCACCTGGTCTCTGCGGAGGCGTTGGGGCACGGTTGCAGCCCTCCCTGAACTTGAATCACCCCTTTCAGGCCTCTCCCTCAGTCGAAAAGCTGTGAGCGGTGCTACGTGGTGATACTGCTCCTGCGTGGAGATAACAGTGTGTGAGTGTGCCAATCTGTGATTGTTATACCTCTCGAACCCTTCACCCCAAAGTACGGTTTCTGTGAGAATGCGCCGGCCCATAAAGCTCACCTGTGAATTATGGAAGATAAGCTCTCCGTCCTGCTACTTCTGGCAGGGGCGCGTCAAATGGGATCTAGTTCCTTCACTGATCCCTGATAAGGATTAGTCCAGTCCAGCTGCGACTATGCTTCTCCTTATGATTGGTAAGTCTTTCTTGAGCTCTTGTGATGCTGTTCGTTCTGTTTAATGTCTTTATATGTTGCTCCTATTTATGCCCGCAATAATGTCTCTCTTCTCTTTTCTTCCCTTAGATGGAAATGTGGCCTCAATGCAGCTGTGAGACACGGCCGGATGGAAGATGGATGCTACCGCAATGTTCGACAGCAGGTAAGTGATGGTTTAAGGAAAAGCGCGAAGTATAGCGAAGCGCAACCTTAAACTGACTGTTTTTTCGATTTCTAACCTTGCCTTCTGTTTTTCCTTGCAGGCGTTGCTGTCGACGATGGAGCGTGTCGTGCTGCGGTGCCAAGATGAATATTTCAGCGTTCCGGAAAGGGTAAAGATGAATTCTTAGTTCGCCGGAGAGATGTACAGATAAGAACAGCTTCCCCCAGTTGGTAAGTATGCTGGCTGGAAGCAGGATGTCCAGGAAGCAGGATCTGCAAATGTAAGTCTGACCTCAGGCGACGGTGAGCGTTACGCTGCTTGCAAGTGCAGAATAACGCGAAGCGTCTGTCTTGAGGATCGGGGCAGCTTATATAGCTGAGATCGTAGGCACGCCCATTAGGGCCGGTTTACCAGCCACACCCTGCCAATCCTAGAGAGTGAGCATGCGCAAAGGCAATCCATTAGCAGCCACACCCAAGAATACACTTGGTGCTGCTTAATGGATGGAATGTTCAAGGTTAATGCATCTGAAGTGCTATGTCCATAATAAAAGCCTTTTGGTGTTAAATGGATTTTCTTGTTTACTTTTGTCATGAGCCTGGCGCCAAAGGCACCAGCACAGTGTCCACCCAGGTCTCCTGTGCATGCAACCCCTGCATGCCTGTGCCCCTGACTTCGTGACCATGTCAGCCTATTAGCTCAGGCCAGGCCCGTTACCACCCATTCCAGCTTGTGGTACGGGTGATTATTGCTTAGTTAGCAATCAATGCCTTTGAGTTCCACTATGCCTAAAGTCAGTGCTTTAAATGGGTCCATCCTACCCGGCCCTCAGTAACTGCACATCTTATTTTAGAGCCTATGAGTACCTGCACACCCTATGCCCAGGTGCCTTTAATCAGTCCCATGCCTATAAAACCCTCTGATGTCAGCAACTTCTCCTCTTCTTTGCTGCTGCCAGCTTCAGTTAACTGCATTGGTGTTTACCATCAATTGTGAAGGATATTTGATTGTTCAAAGGGACATTTTCTTCCTGGGCAATGCTAACACTGCACTGGGTGCAGATTGTAAGAAGGGGTTTTGTTATCCTTTGACCCCAAAATGACAGATTTAGCACCCAGAGAGCTAGGAGAAGAGGCAGGTTCCCTCTTCTTCTTATTGTAGGACACTTTTTTAAAGACATTTCCAAATATGTGGGTCTATACAAGTTCTTAGACAAAGCGCAAACCACTTTCAAAAGAGTCTTAGCTGGCGTGTTTTGGACAGGCCAGGAAAAGGTAGGCATCGGTTCGCTGGCCAGTCTTTTCAGGCACCCCAGTGGCACAATTGCTTTCAGTACCAGGCAACAGGGTCATCTCACTCCAGTACGCTTTCCCTTAGTGCGCCAGAAGCAGACATATTAGATCCAGATTCAATAATTGAGGATTTCAGAGACAATGTTTCCAAAGAGGTAGTAAGTGTTCCCAGATTGCACGTTTCTTCTAAAGAATAAATTGGGGGCAGGTGGTTTGCTGTTTTTTTCTATTCCTGTATAAGTATTACTCAAGACACGTGGGTTCTTCAAACCATTCAGGGATTCCCCATTCTCCTGTACACGGCCCCCCTTTCAGACATCCACACCTCTTCTAATTAATTTTTTCTCAGGCGAATACACGTTTGATTCGTCAGAAGGTTCTGGAATTAAAGGAAAAAGTAGCAGCAGCGTTAGCAGGCAGTTCCCTGCAGATGGTCGTGCTTTGGAGTAAACGTGCAGCAGCAGCTGTTTGAAAGAAGGAGTTGTTGACGCTAACGCTGGGTAGTATTACCCCTGGAGCCCAAGCGTCTGCGTTAGCAGGCAGTTCCGCGCAGTTCCACTGCAGGGTCACTGGAGGTCTGTGCCTGTATATCCCCGGCTGCGTCAGATGTACTATCAAAAGTGGGGATCATTTGAAAAAAACAGACTTATTTTCAAGTCACGCACAAGAATATTGCTGCTCGGCATTGCAGCTTTTCCCTTCCGTCATTCGAACGACATTTCCTCGTTAAACCTGTATAAACGCTCAAGGCCATTCTCAACACCTTGTCAAGTGGAAATAGCTGGGAAAATCACAGCAGTGTTGGGCTGAGAGCTGTACGAGTGCAAATGACATTCTGCATTGGTGCTGTTGTGTGGTGGTCTAGTGGTTGTTCTGGCGTGAGCATCATGACTGTGTCATGACGCTCACCTAATAAAAGGGGCTCTGCTGATGTTGCAGTCATCTCCCAGTCATTCAGCGAAAAGGAAGTGGCGAAGAACCTGCAAGCTTCATTGGATACCATCGCAAAGTGGTACAGCGACTGGCGGATAGAACTCAACACCAGCAAGACAACTGCAATGCTGTTCACCAGAAAGAAGATCAAGGAGCACCCATACATCAGCCTCAACGGGGAGACCATCAAATGGGAGAGCAGCAGCCGCTACCTCGGTGTGACCCTGGACAGCAAACTCAACTGGGAAAGCCACATCGAGAATACTCAGCAGAAGGCAACAGGAAAGATGGCAGCGCTGTACCCGCTCCTGAAGAGCAAGTCCATGCCCCTCCGGACAAAGATCAACGTCTACAAGGCGATCATCAGACCAACCCTGACTTATGCCTCACCAGCATGGATGACCTGCCATGAGCGACACCGGAAGAGTCTTCAGATAGTCCAGAACAAGGCCCTGCGGATATCATCTGGAGCTCCAATCTTCACAAGGATAGCAGACCTTCACAGAGACCTGGACATCGAGATGTTGGATGAACATCTAGCGAAGCTGAGTAAGAACTTCTGCCAAGAACTGGATCAGAACCCGAACCCTCTGATCAGAAGACTCACTGCCACCACTGCAAACCCCTTCGACCGCTACCCGCGGCCCATCACTGCGAAGACCCTGTGAAACCAGCCCTACTGTGACAAGACCACACAGACCAAGAAGAATACAAACCCACGACTACACACTCAACCTGAGAAGATGGAGTAATGAGGCTCAAGCCACGGTATCCAAAAATCACCGCTGATGGATAAAAATCTATCAGCAAGAAGAAGAACAAGCGCTCGGCCGCGAGGGCAGAGCAGCTGAGCCCCAGGAAGTGGCAACTTGTTCTGCGTATCTGTTGGTTGTGGGCCTGCCACGTGGTCGTGGCCTGGTGCGTGGTGCGGCCTGAGTGCCCTCGGAGCCACGACCGCTGAAGACTGGGGGTGGCACCCCCACACTGTGGAGTCCGCGCCCGGTGGCACCCCTACACGTGATACGCCGGTTGCCCACTGGCGTGTCAATTGCATCGGGTGCTCCCGATAGCATCTGTGGGCTGCCCCGGAGACCGGAGGCAGCCCACAACAGGTGCCATGTTTTACGATTGAGCTTTGAGCTGTGCAGATGACAGGAGTCTTCTCAAGACAAAGTGCCTTTAAGAGAAAAGGGTTAGTGACACGCTTGATTTGATTGTGGTGTAGGTGAGAAACATATTCAACACACATTCTCTTTTCATACTTTTGTCCGTGCAACAAGTACACTGAGATAAGTGTTACTTTCAATTAAAGTGGGAAGGAGACTGCGGGCTCAGTGCCTTTGATCCTCACACCAAATAAAGACCATGAAAATAAAATCGCCTCACAACACTGACTTGTAAACACTAGTCAGTGAGTTTGCTGCAGTCTCTGGCAGTCTGGAACAGTGGGAGCAGGCAGGACCCAAGTGGCATCGACCTCGCAATGGACGAGAACCGCACTTTCAAACCTTTAAAACTTTAGGGCTGTTTTGACCACTGAAATACAAACAGGTCACAGGTGTAACCCAGGTTTACTAATATACAACTTCTTTCCGGACTTGATATTACAGACAGTGCTTTACCATCTTTTCTCCCCTTGTCAACCTCTTCTCCCTATTTCAATGTCAAAACTACAGAGCGGCAACATGTTAGTTACCGAAAAAGGTCGATAGGCTCTAAGAGCTTTTGAGGAACGAGGGGAGCGGTACAATTATTGTTAGCACCCATACGTCTGTGTACAGCAAATTAAATAGCGATCCGGAACTGGAAACTGACACTGTGGCTTGTAATGGGATGCTGTCAAGGAAAGAATCAATTAATGAAAGTGTGCTAGACGACTGTTTCGATAAACAGTCACCCCTCCTGTGCTGAGAAGTACTGGGGAACACCCTCACCCAACGGAATGTATTCCTTATGCTGCACAAGAAAACACATGCACCATCACAAATGGTGCTCTGGATAAACTGCACGTCACCTTTGCTAAACAACTTATGCCAGTGACGACCATAGGGGTGGAACGTGAGCACATAAACACACGATCGGATGCTTCAGAAGCTAACTGCGAAAACATAAATGTCCCCCCAGAAGCCGCCACCAATATGGGCAAGGACAGACAAGGATTGGTGACCCACGCTACTCTAAGCTGCAACAACATTAGCGTGTTGTATCACTCCTTTGAAAAATTGTGTAATGACATGGATGCTATCCCGGAATGTAGCCATCACACAGGTCAGAATAGAGATCGGGGTCTATCACAGAAGCAGTGACCGAAGGCCTTGCCTTGACCTATGGAATGAGTCCCCTTCATAGCTCAGTCCTTGACTAGACCCACACAGCGAGGTCCCACCAAATTTTGAAACATCTACTAAGCGATAACTACTTCATGCCGAAAAATATTTCCTTAAGGCGGGACTCAAACATAATGCTGCAGATGGAAATGCTGGGACCGGCTTCAATCTCAGCTCTTCACCTCGTTCTAGGATCCCTACTAAGATTCTATGACAATATCAAAGAGGTGGTTCAAGAAAATGCTCAGAAGCTTAACACACTGGATGTTATTAAGGAGGTGGTCCATGAGAACACCCAGAAGCTCAATACACTGAATAACATCAAAGATGTTGTTCGAGAAAATACTGTGAAGCTAAACACACTAGACAGTATTAAGGCTGTGACCCAAGGCAACACCCTGAAATTAAACAAACTGGAACAGGGTATTACACAGCTACTCACGACTGGGAGGAAATCAAACAACCTGTGCAACTCTGTGATGCCGGATGCGAGGAGAAACAAAGGAGCTGACGTTCTAAATATAGGAAATCCAACATCACAAGACGCATCAGTATTGATTGTGGGTTCGAGATTCACTGAGGATCTTTCACAATCCATCAGATTCAGTGAAACACCTGAAAGCCATTCAGCAGTCTAATCAAATAGAGTGGACAAGTATACTCCACTCTTGGGAGGTGGGAAGACAGCTGTGGGGTGTTGTGTTTGGCAGGTTCTTGATGTGGGGTTGAAGCAACAGGTCATTGTTCTGTGCGTGCACAAAGTGCTTATCATGTGTTCAACTTTAGCTTGCTGACATCACACATAGGTCTGGATATAGGACGGTGTGTTATGTTGGTGAGGGACTAGCAGTACGCATTGGGATTGGTAGACAGGGGAACCAGTGGTGGTACGTGAAAGGCGCATGCGCATGATTGAGGTGGTGTGCCGGACAACGGCAGCGCTGGTGAAGGCGGGGTGATACACAAAGTACGGCACATAAGGTACAGAGCCACGCAGGCTCATAAACAGTGAAAAGTTATAACACATTGTATCATAGAACATTTTTTCCTGTGACAGTGGAGCATCGAAATGCTCAATTGGAGGTCAGGTAAAAGACAACATTATTATGTATTCGCACGGAGGTGTGGGGGTAATGTACAGCAGGCGGTAACTCCCATCCAGCACTTTTGCAAGACACTGCCTCCTTTTATAATGACAAGATAGTTAAATATAGTATACAATGGTCCAAAAGCACGGAAGGAAATATAGCAAGACCATGGCCGCCTAACAACAGTTTCTCCAAGGACGTACTGCAATCACTACTGACCCACTTACAGCGCACATACAAAGGAAACATATTAGCTAACCATATGGAGATATTTGAACTGTGGCTTATGTTCCAGGAGGACAGGCCATGGATGCTGAGCCTGCAAGAGGTGAAGGAGGAGGGAGCGGACACCTCCGCTCTGCCTGCCGCCCCACCTAGCGTAACATCCGATGATTTAGAGGAGGAGGAGGGCATATACCCGTTAAGGGAATTAAAAGCAGCAGAAGGATATTCAAACCCTACATATAAACCGCCCCCATATGCCCAAAGTGAGCGACAGCGAGGCACAAATCAGGCAGTCGACAGCCCCGACCTCTACGAGGAAGGGCTGAGGTGCGCAAAAACAGAATTCGCAGGAATAGGTCCAGAAGAGTGGGTGGCGGCACAGATACTCATTAAATTAAAGGGGGTCACAACAGGGGAGGCAGAAGGGGCAACAAAGGCAATTGAATTCTTGGATTTGGGACAAGGGTGTCGAGGCAGAGGAGGAGGGACAACTACAGAAGGACGAGGAGGATGGATTGGAACGTGGAGGTAGGGGACGGGAAGTGGAATCAACAATGGAATTAGATCTGCCGGAGCAGGTACGGAAATAGCACATAGTGATGATGGAAAGGGAGAAAAGGGAACTGGTAGAAAGAGACAAAAAGTGGGAACGGAAGAAGGAAGAAATGGAGAAGAAGAGGCAGGAAATAGAAAGGCTAGGAGAAGAGGAAAAGGAGATGGAAATGGCACTGCTGAGGAAGAAGATAATTCTACAGGAGTCACGTAAGTATGAGAAGAGGCTGAAGGCGTTGAGGTTGGAAAGGTGGGCATGAGAACGTTATAGAGAGGATGAAGGTGCGTGGGCATTAGAAAGGATACGTGACACGGTAGAGTTAGAAAGGAAAAGGAGAGATGAGGAGCAATGGAAGGAACAAAACAACGTTGGTACACTTAAGGAAGGCCCCATAGGCAGCACAAATACACTTAAGGTAAGTATAACAAGAAGTGGCGTTGCACATATGGGAGTACGGGAAGAGGAGAATAAGTGTAAATTAACGGACATTGACCTCAATACAGTAACGACACGCAACTCAATCACACAAATTTTAACCTTCTCAGATGGGTTTTGCAGTAACCTCGAGGGAGGGTCTGACAATGGATTTTGTAGCAACATGGGCGAGGGGTCTGAAAATTAGAATGACCATAGTGACAAGGAGAAGGAGGGGCCAAGTAAACTCTATCTCACTAGAAGGGGTGACGGTAAGGTATGGGAGTGCAAAGTACATGAACCTGACGATAAAGGACACGACACGGACAACAAACACAACACACAGCATACGCAACCTCCCCACAGACACCTTACAACAACAGATTTCGGGATCTCCCGGGGTGCAGGAGAGACTGGCGGCGGTCACACAAACAAGGGACGACTCATGTTCAAGGTGGCGACCATCAGGAGCACAGAATACAAAACAACAGACGCCTACAGTAGAGCCCATAGGCATATGTACAGATATTGAGGATGAGAGGGGGCCCATTCAGGTACGGCAGCACAGACAGACACCGGAGGAGAGGGCTGCATACTTGCAGATGTCCCTATTGGAAAGAGGTGGGTAAGCACACAGACAAGGAAAACATTAAGTGCAGACTACCCTCATTAAGTGGAGGAGCGGGGAAATGGATTTACAAGATGGAGAAAATGACAGCGGTATACAGGTTGGCGGTGGGCGACGTCAAGGGATTACTCGTAACAATTCTGGGTGACACAGCTGATGACATATGGAAGAGAGCAGGGTTCCGGGGGTGACTACCCAGAACACTGCATACGACGGGTCACCATTCGCGAATTGCAGAGCAGCAGTATGGCAGGCACTATGGACACAGTACCACGACACGTCAGACATAGGGGAAATTACGTCACGTAAGATACGTGACGATGAGGATCGCATTAATTATATTCAAGAGCTTTGGCGCCTCGAAACTCGAGAGCCATGGGACCAAATAATAGCGATATTTTATCATATATTGATGCAAGGATTATCAGAGCCAGTACATAGAAAATTGAAAAAAATGGTAGGAATGGAAGCAAAGGCTTGGCCGGAAATACAACTTACTATAATATACCATTGTAGGCTATGGCAAGAGAAGGGAAAACAAAAGGCAGAATAGAGGAAGGCAGATGAAGCTAAGTTGGTTCAAAAGAAATTGTCAAAATATGCATTAGAAGGAGCACTCATAACCAGCGCAGGCCCACAGGCACAGACAGCAGTTTCACAACCACAGCCTCCGCAGCAACCACAACAACAGCACAGCGCCATGCAGCAATACGCACCACCCATGGGAGGAGGTTACATTGGAATGGGTGGATACCAACATAATTATAGAGGGAGGGGAGGGTTCCAAAGAGGGCGGGGTTTCAGCCCACAATCACACCAACCCATGGGGGGTTTCAAGGGATATACACAACACATGTCACAGGGACAAGGTGAGGGGGGAGGAATCCCATGGCAAGCAAGGGAGCCACCCCAGTGCTGGACATGCAGGCAGCTAGGCCATATTTCCCATTCATGCAGAAGCGGGGGGGATGCAACAAGGGTGGGGTGAGCAGGGGCAGCAGAACTACCAAGGGGGGCAAAATGGCTATTACTCACAAGACGTCCAACAAACAAGACAACTGCAAAATATGCCAAGGCAAAACATAAATCTAGCACATGCACAACCTCAAACGACAATAACAACACCACAAATGACAGTGCCCCAATCAACAGCACCACAAATGCCAGCACCCCAACAAACAACACCACAAATTACAGCACCATTGCCCCAGTATTTACAAGCAGCACACCAGCTAACACAGTTACAGGACCACTCACCAAAACCTATGGGCACAATGGCAACCATACCAGTGAAAAGGATGGGAGGGGTAACCATAGTTGGACACAATCCTTATGCGGGGAATGGACTATCATTATACCCACAATAGGACAGCCCACAGACAAACTTGTGTCCCATCCTGTCGGTCACACCCAATCCTGCAGAGGAACCTCATATAAGGGTGGCGATAGGTGACAAAACATTGTCCTTTCTTGTTAACACTGTGTCGACTAGATCATGTATACGGGAGGGGAGATTTGCGTTGTCAGGCGATGCCATGAACACTCAAGGATTCTCTGGGGCTCGAGAAGTGGTTCCCTTTACTGATAAAATATCCTTATCAATAGGAGATCACAACTTATCCTTACCCCTACTTTACTCCAAACAAGCACCTGTAAACATATTGGGGCACAACATGACATAATGAGCAGACTAAACATGACCATCTCATTCACAGACAAAGGCATAGTATGTTCCACACCAGGAATACACATGCTCACTGCAAGGCAAATTCTTCAAGCATATTGTGGGAAAAATGTACAGAGGGGGGAGCTGTTTGACCTATAATTATTCCAATATGGAACCGACATGGCCCTCGCATGGTTGCCCGGCATTGCAGAGAAGGTGTGGCGAAGGCCAGGTGAGTACCTCTTCAGACCAGAGACACCTGCGGATTAAATAGAGGGAGAGTGTGTGTCAATTGACAAGAGAGAATTGGTTTGCTGTCCACGCAATTGACGATGATGGTAAGGCATGGAGGGTGATAATTGCAGTGGCCGAGTGATGTCAGTTAACACAACTATCAGATGAGGAACTGTTCTCACGAAAGAAAGGGGAAGGCAAAATGATATTGGAGATGAGTGTGCATTTCTGGCTGCGTATAACGTACAGAGAGATTGCACAGAAAATGGCAATGGCCCTAGAGGCACCACCACCCTTTTGCGAAGAGGATCTAGCAAAAGTACCCAACAATTTATGGACAACAAGTCCCTATGACGTGGGGTGCATTAATAACATAGAGGGAGTAAAAATAAAATTGAAACCCGGAGCAATTCTGCCAAGGGTTAAACAATACACCCGTACTTATTCTTTATAAACAAATCTAGCAGTTTGCGGGCTTCAGGCCCGGATGGGTTAAGCAATTGGGTCTTCAAGCAACATCCACAGAAATTGACTCAAATTCTCTACAACCTTTTCCAACAAATTACTAAGTCCAACTGTATTCCTGAGTCATGGAGAAGCTTAGTGGTCGTTCCAATATTCAAGAGGGGCGATCGGTCATGCCCTTCAAACTACAGGCCGATCGCCCTTCTTGACGCACCGGGCAAGCTCTTCTCTCGATTCATTCTGAGGGAATTTAATGCGTGGTCCGAAAAACGTTCTCAACGTGACCCGTTTCAAACAGGGTTCATAGTGGGAATGGGCCCATCCATTAATTTACTTACCATTAAGGCCCTTGTCTCTCATCATCTTCCATTGAATCAGTCACTTTACATGATTTTTGTTGACCTCAAGACAGCGTTCCACTCTGTTTCCAGAGAACTTCTCATTGAGAAGTTGATTGAGGCTGAATGTCCTATGTATTTGGTACAATTAATTAGAGATCTGTATACAAACACCAAAATGCAGGTCAGATTATATCTACAGGGTACACTGAGCGCAGATATTGAGACGCAAAGGGGGGTGAGGCAGGGATTTATCCTTGCCTCTGGTCTCTTCAATTTCTTTATCTCTAATGTTGGAGACTCTTTTGTGGACATCTTGGCTGTTGCACCCAAGTTGGTTGCTAGATCAATATTTGCAATTCTGTATGCGGATGATCTTGTTTTAATTTCGAAATCACCGCAGGGTTTGCAGAGAATGTTTGATGCGCTGTCTAGATATGTAAAGGAGAAGTGTGACCATCAATTTGACAAAAACTAAAGTCTTAACTTGTCACAAGAACAACTACAAATGTAAAAAGAAATATCAGTGGACATTACAGAGCGAAGTGTTTGAACAGGTACATCATTATATATATCTGGGTGTAACTGTAGCAAACAAAGCAGACGATAAAGCCCACTTTCAATGCTTGGAACTAAAACTGATTAGATCTATGTCACAGGCTATAATTATTGATGGCAAATAATGGAAGTTCTCCCTTCTGTCTACGTTGACGTACTTTTTGCAGAAAACAGCTCCCATCATTTTATATGGTGCCGAAACAAAAAACCCCACCACTGAAACGATGTGGAATAAGCTGGAATTCAGATTCTAAAAACGTGTTCTTAAACTGCCGGTATGTGTCCCAGGTGTAATGACTAGACACGAACTGGGATTTATCTCACTATATGCATGTTATATATGGCAGGTCATTGCACTCTTTAGGAAATGCCTTTTGGCGATTGATTCAACTCTGCTTATAGGTACTTTGGCACAACATATGTTTCGATCTCTTGATCTGTTTGTCAGGAGTTGGCGATTGACCTCTACTTGTGCTCTAACTGCTGCTAATATATCACTCGGCACTCTGTTGCTCAATCCCACCAAAGCAAAGACTTTATTATTTCAAATAGAATGGATCCAGACTAGACATAAATGCATGAAGTATCAAGATTTTTACAACCTACCATATACACATAAGAAATACAGTCAACCGGAAAAATATTTGGAGTGCTCCCCGTCTGTTCAGCATAGAGCCGACTTTATGCGCTTACGCTTCAACTTGTGGCCTACCAAGCAAATACAAGATAGACGAAAAATAATGGTATTTAGTACTCCTACTTGTCGATTTTGCAACATCACAGGTGAAATAGAGACTTTGGACCACTTAATAACAACATGTAAAAATCTAAATAACCAATGTACACAGTTTCTTGGAAGACCTTTAATGATATATAGAGAATTACCAACTGATCATATGTGGGAAATGATATTCTCAGGCCTTTTGATATCTCTTAGAATTGGAACTATTAATTTCCTGTAAGCTCTAAAACTCGATGATTTGCATGTGAACTAGTAAAATGAAATCATATTTAATTGCTGAATCATTTACTGATGGAAGCCAACTACTAGTGGTTTTATTGCTAAGGGTCTTTAATGATCGGATTGTTTTATCTTTCTTTATTATTCTCTGTCCTATCCTTACTTCTTAATGCTTTAATGTATAGAAAGATGTTTTATTGTAGTAAGGTTTTTTTTATTTTATTTTGTTGGCTTTCCTTTTAATTATCATCCAAGTTTTGTCCATTCCTTCTTTCTTGCTCTTAACCTTGTGACTGTAAGAATGTATTTAATTTTGTTACTTAATATATGTGATAAATGAAATTGTAGAAGTTAAATAATTCAGCTAAAAACAATTAAAAAAATTAAAAAAATTAAAAAAGATGAAGGCATTTACGAAACAATTAGTGCACTCATCGACAGGGGCCTCCTAATACCATCAGAATCCCCATATAACACTGCAGTCCCCATGTAACACTGCAGTGTACCCTGTCAGCAAGGCGAATGGGGGGTCGTAGCATTTTATCCAGGATTTTTGCCCCCTTAACCACATTGTTGAAGCAGAGTACACTGTTGCAGCAAACCCCACCGCGATCCTATGTGGCATCCCAGCTGAGGCAAAATACTTCACTGTTATCGACCTCAAAAATGCATTTTTCTCAATACCCCTGCACCCAGATTCACAAGATTTGACAAGTTTCATGTAGCGTAACCAGAAATGGAAACACACTAGACTACTGCAAGGGTACTGTGAGTCACTATCCATCTTTAACAGAGTAATACAGATGGACTTGGGGAATGCCCAGACAGAGAGCACAGTTTTACAGTATGGAGATGGCATCCTCTTCTGCAGCACTACTGAGGAAGAATGCAGGAAGGATTTAGTAAACATGCTCACCGTGCTAGCAGAAAAATGCTACAAGGTAGACCAGGCCAAACTACAGTACTGCCAAATGGAAGCAATGTACATTGGACTGTTGATATCCAAACATGGCAGGCACACAGCCCCAAAAAGAGCACAAACAATTCTTGACACCCCACAACCTAAAACAGTAAGGGAACTACAGCAGTTCCTCGGATTATGCAACTATTGCAGAGCATGGGTCTTTCATTATAGCACTTACAAGTGTCTACTTATCACAGCCCCCAAAGAAGCACAAAGAGAAACAAAACAACTAGGATGGACAAGGGAAATGACGGAGGCATTCAACAAACTGAAACAGGAGATATCCACAGCTCCAGTTCTAGGGACCCCAGATTACAAAAAATAATTCTTCCTGTTTTCACACTCTGACCACGTGGTTATGAAAGCAGTACTGACACACAAAACAAGCATGGGCCATAAGCCAATTGCTTTTTACAGTGGACAATTAGATCCGGTAATGAGAGGACACTTCTCATGCGAACAACACTTGGCTGCTGCAGGTTTCGCAGTAGAGAAGGCTTCATCAATAACTATGGGGTGCACCACCACCCTTTATGTGGAACATGCCCTCTTTGCGATCCTGTACAAGCCAAAAAGCACACTGACAACGCAAAGAGCGACAGGATACAAAATAATACTATCAAAGCCAGAACTGAAGATAGTAAGGTGCAAAAATTTAAATCCAGCGCAATTTATGGCAGATGTCTGCCAACCGGGAGAATGGGCTCATGACTTCCCTACAAGCATAGAGCTCTACACTGAAACACGGAAGGTAGAGGAAGACGTGCTTGAGGGGTGAGAGGTCCTGTATATTGATGGGTCATCAACTATCGATCAAAGTGATGGTATCAGGAGAACAGGAGCAGCTGTGGTTAGATTGAGGGAAGACTGGACAAGTGAAGTAGTGACGAGTGTCCGACTACCTCTGCAGTATACAGCACAAGCAGCAGAGTTAGTGGCACTAATATTAGCCCTACGAAAGTGTAAAGGGAAAAGAGTTACAATGTACTCAGATAGCACCTACGTAACATCAACAGTACATTCAGGACTAGCAAGATGGCTGAGAAGGGGGTTTAGGAGAGCAGATGGAACACCAGTACATCATGTATTACTGTTAGGGGAACTCATTGAGGTTGTAATGTATCCAGTGGATCTAGCATTAGTGAAGTGCCAAGCACACACTAATGCAGAAGACCCCATCTCAAAGGGGAATGAAGCAGGATACTATCAAAATGTGCATCATACTTTGGAGAACTGTGGGATTTAAAAGAGAAACAAAATGAAAGGGGAGGGGTGAGACAAATGCTAATGAAGGAGGGATACCATTACCTACCAGAAACTCAGTTAATGGAACTACAGGCAGCTCCCCCAATGGATGAAAAGGAGCTATGGGTAAAAAGAGAGTGTTCAATGTCCCCTACTGACGCCCTATGGCGACAAAATAATACAGGGAATGTAGTGATGCCTCTTGCATTATTAAAAACGAACACAACTCCATCATTCCACACACACAGGGAAAGAGGTCATTGCAACAAACATTGGAGAATCATGGTTCTGCCCTGGCCTAAATGCACACGTAGCAATTTTCATCAGCAGTTGTTTAACGTGCCAGCAGTTCACTGCTTGACACACACTAAGAGTAATAAGAGGAGCAATCCCCCGGCCGAAAGGCCCGTTTTTTTTACATCTCCATGTTGACTACGTGGATATGAGCCAAGTATGCCAAGGTTACTGCTACATGATTGTGGTGGTCTGTCCCTTCTCAATATGGATAGCGGCTGGGCATGTTTTCATGCCGACACCCTCAGAGCTGCTACATTTCTGGTCCGAGAGGTATTCCCAAGATGGGGCATTTGTGAGGTCCTGCGGTCTGACAGTGGTCCTCACTTGGCCAATGAAATGTTCCAACGCATAACTGCCCTGCTAGGAATAAAACACAAATTTACATGTGCATATCACCCACAAGCAAATGGAATGTGTGAACACCTCAACGGTCTCCTGAAAGAGAGCATAGCTAAAACTCAGCAGAGCACCTAGAAGAATTGGCTCCACCACCTGCTCCTGGCCATGTTTGAATTGCACAACACACTTGGGTCCGACCACCATTTAATGCCCCACGAGGTGGTGACAGGACGCTGAATGCACCTCCCACTGGCCCCGCATACAAGGGCAGTAAAAGACTGTGACAGTGCATCGGATGTTTTTGGACATGAAATGTACGAGTATGTCAATTCACTTGTTTCTAACGCTTCTTTTATCTCTCGGCAGATACAGCAGACACAGGGGAGGTCAGAAGACAACACACAAGAAGATTCAGACAACACAGAAGTAGGAAAGGAAGGGCAGGTACAAATTGGGGACCAGGTCCTTTTGAAACACTTTGTGAGGCGATGGAACGTGCCCCACGTTAGCGGCCCCCACATGGTAGAGGTGGTCACAGAAAGGGCTGTCAAGCTACAAGGGAAGCCTGTTTGGAATCACATCCAGGACATCAAGCCCTACAAAGCATCGGCCTCACCCCAACGCGCCACTACAGAAATCGACAGGGCCAACGCTACAGCAACAAATAACCCTCAAGAAAGCCCCAAATTCCCCAGGACTTGAAACTGTCCTAAATATACTTAAACAAGAACTTACCGGTCACCCTATGGTTTGACGCTCCCAAGTTCCTGAAATTCCCACTGCTAAACTAGTGCAAACTGACCAGTGAAAGAATGTTGCCCCATCCCCAAGACATTCAGTACTTGAAAAAGCAACATATTGGGCCTCATTACGACCTTTAGCACCAAGGTCCCTTTGCGGGTCCCTACTTTAACGGCTGGTGTAGACCAGCCATTAAGGTCGGGTCCCGCAAAGGGACCTCGTATTCAGGCGCTAATGGGTTAACGGCACCGTAAAAGGCTGCGGCACCGTTAACCCATTAGCGCCTGATTATGAGGTCCCTTTGCGGGACCCGACCTTAATGGCTGGTCCACACCAGCCGTTAAAGTAGGGACCCGCAAAGGGACCTTGGTGCTAAGTACGTACTTAGCGCCTTCCCCATTCCCATTGAGCCCTATGGGGCAAAAATGGGAATGGGGAAGGACCATGGAGGAAGGGGGAATTACTGCCAACCTTGTAATGGGGTGGTAATTCCCCCTTTCTCCATGGCGGAGTCGGTAAGTTACCGGCATGGACCATGGTGCTATTAGCACCATGGTTTTCTGCCTGGGTCGTAATGAGGCCCATTGTCCTGTCCAATATCCCTCCCATTGCCTCAAACCAGTTTAGTAAATATATTGAAGCACCCTGATTTAACTTGACCATTCTGCATGCACAGTTGTATTACCGACTACACAGCGTTAACACTGTCTTAACATTCTTCTTATTCGCACATGCAGGGTTCTGCGACTGTTTATGTAAAGAGTTTGGGAAATTTGATAGTATCTGAAGTTGCGGAAAGTGCTCAATGTTGCCTCCTGTTGACCACCCGAAGCATTTTCCAACCAATTTGTCCATGCCATCAGAAGGCCCACACATTTTAGATCTCGTTCACCAGAAATATACTTTCACATATTCATAGAGCATTTGGCTCAAACGTACCCACAACTGGAGAAAAGTGCATATCCTGTC
Source organism: Ambystoma mexicanum (assembly GCF_040938575.1). Taxonomy (NCBI): domain Eukaryota; kingdom Metazoa; phylum Chordata; class Amphibia; order Caudata; family Ambystomatidae; genus Ambystoma; species Ambystoma mexicanum. Next base: position 1,072,274,084 of record NC_090931.1, read on the forward strand.
CTGCCCACACTCAGAGATTCATCCATACAGCTGATTTGGGAAGAGATATTTGCATGGGCACTAAGTGATTATTTAGTTTGCGGATATTTAAAGTACTAACAATTACTAAAATAATAACGCCTCTTATCACGATTTTCAGACAGGCATCTTTATCATCTCATCAGCTGTTCAATAGCAGCGTATGCAACAATGCTACCGTTAATAAAAATGCTTACAACAATTGTGTGGTTACTGCTATCTACTGGTCTCTTAGCCACCGCCTTCTGGCCGCTGTATCTCGCTTTGCATGGTTCCGCTGTATCCAACACTAACATTTCCCCGACCCAAGCTGCAAGGACTACTGTGTCAGGTGGTACAGAAGACACTGCTGATAAGGTAAGGAGAGGTAAGCGCAGTGTTGAAATAAAGGGAGTTGACACATATCTCACTGACACTGTCCATGTAACAAACAACATGTGGTAAAGATACAACAGGGGAGAGCTGCTATGTCTGCTCACTAATCCACCATGCAATGAGTACCTCCAGAACATTTGTAGCAACTGAAGTACCAGCAGCAACAGCACAATGCCTCTTGTACCTCGCAATGTTCCAAACATGAGGAAGGTTCCAAGGGAAGACGGCGACCTTAAGATGGATGTCTAGGGCAACTTTACCCTATGAAGACAATTGCATTAAAACTTTACCGATGATGAACGAAATCTGGCAGCAGTACACGGAAGCGCTACAATACATTACCGAAGGTCCAGAAAAGGGAGAAACGAAGAGTATCACGTTGGACTACCTGCCATGCAAGTGGAGAGCGAAGGAGATAGGAGGAGAGCCCGACTGCTGGGAATGACCACAGATACTGATATATGGAAAAGTGTATACAAAGGATGGATGGGAGGATGGAGTAGTGGGAAGTAAAACACTGGCGTTAATGAAATCAGCAGTGAACAAGGGGCAGGAAGAAAATGACAAGTGTCTCAAAGAATGGGATTAAAGTGCAAGTTTGCTGACTAGGGTGGATATGGAAGACGGACCACTCACTATAATTCCTCTGACAACACCGGCCCTGTGTTGCCAACATGACGGCGATAACGAAGTAGGAGAAAATGAAGGTTGCAGAAGAATAGAGAAGATACCTGATTTGGGAACAGGAACTGCAGTGCTCATGGACCAGTACTGGCCCTGTGAGTCCAAGGCATATGACAAATGTCTACCAAACTGGGTAGGAATATGCTCCCTGGCACACGTCAACATACCCTCATTGGTCATACTGAGAAAAGATGCGAAGGCTGACGACTTCCCCAAAATGGAAGAAGGATATAAGAGGAAGAAGAGGTCACTGCAACTGGCACCACGTCTCCAACATAATAACACTGACAAGAAAGAGGGTCTGAAAAGAGTGAAAAGAGAAGCAAACTACTTATGGGGACAATCGGAAGCAGCTCTTGATGAAGTACCTGCATCACACAGACTATTCAGCAGGACACAAATGTTCTTTGCATCACTGCTGCATCCCGGATTACAGACATATGCAAATGCAAAATGGCTCCAGATCACCCGCTGGAGCTAATGATCACAATAAATTAGACGTTGAACGGATTCAACGCAATAAAAGAAGAGCCCAGAGCAATAAGATTGGTGGCACTACAGAACAGATATGTTCTAGATCTCCTCACAGTCATGGAAGGAGGAGTCTGTGCAACAATAGGAATTTCCTGCTGCACGTTCACACCAGCCAACAACGAGGACAACAGGACACTTTCAGAAGCAGTGGCACAACTGGCCCAGATGCACGCTTAAATGGAAGAAGAATCGAAGGGTACGAAGAAAGATGGGAGTTAGTTCTCTTACCTCTGGTCATGTATGCCTGCCTGACTAGCTGACGGTCTGAAGGTGATTACTGGAGGTTTGATAATAGGAGCAGCATCTGTGTGTGGAATAAAGATATGTCCTGCAAAATGCAAGACGACAGCAGAAGAGGTGGTGGAAATGAAGCTGCTAATGGACATGGACAATGATGGACCACTGGACGAGATACTAAAGGAAAGAGAGAGGCGTCACGACCCTCGCCCAAAACCCCCTCTGGCAAACCCATTGGCCAGGTGGAGTCAGGACTCAGGCCTCTAGAGCCTGGCATCCTCTTCAAAAGCCCTCATGGGGCCAGTCCTGGCGCCTATGGTGCCAGGCACATACACCATGAAAAACAATGTGCTTGGGAACTACTTTATTGTATTGTCAGCCAACATGGAGGCATCCACATAGCTTGGTTCCTAAGAACCAAGCTATGTGGTCTAGTGTTTTGGGTGTGGTAGCCTAAGGACTACTTTACCTGGACTATTTTGAGGGGGCTATTTAAACCACACCCGAGCAAGACAACACGCTTCGTGTTACTTTGCAGCTTGCAACGTGACGCTCACCGTGTCCAGCTATTCCCTCGAACCTCCGAGAAGCAGAACCTGCAATGAGACAAAAGGAACATCATAAGCAGCAGCATCTTACCTGCAGTCTTCATCTTTAAACACTCGCAGCTACTGAGAACAGCTTCCTCGAATCCACACGCCTCCTGGACAGAACGACCTGAAAGAGGAAGATAGAGGCAACGTTAAAGAAAGCAGTAGAGACATTTACAAATTACGAACTGCTCAAAAGGCTTACCTGGCTGGTCGCCTCTCGGCTGGCACCACTACGGACATTCCACTCACGCTGAAGAACACCGCGACCTACAAGGAGGGAAAACACAGGTTAGCAAAGGCAAGACTTTGCAGCGCTGCGCATAGCGCTTACTTACGGCATCATATCGCTCTTAATGCGGCATCATTTACCAGCGGGGCTCAACCAAGCCAGTTCGCCGCGCTGAAGCTCCGCATACCTAAGGGAGAAAAGAGACATTTTAAACAAAGAAAGGCATGCAGGATAGCAACAAAATTAAAGAACAGCAATAAGACCTACCTGAACAATATCAAACGGGCCGGCGTCAGTGAAGTAACTGGACCGCACTCGCCGATGAAAGACAACGCGCCCCTGCAAAGAAGGCAGGATGGAGAGCACGCCTAATTCTACCACAAGGAGAGAGAAGGCGCCAGAGGGACTGAAATTATATAGGGGTGGAGGGAGGATACTTACCCCAGTCAGTCAGTCTTGAACACAGTCCTCCTGTATTTTCAGGCAGAACCTTCCCCGCAGACCACATCAGGGCAAAGCTGAGAAGCATACCAGCGAGTAACCCGGCTGGGTGGCGTCCCTGTGGATACCAGGTGAGCGTAACAGAACGCGAAGCCTACCATAACAAATCCACCTGGGTGCCATGGAGACATCAGAAATGGGCCAATTGGCCCAATTACTAGGAGAGCTTTGTGCTGAGGTTCATTCTGCCCAACAAGAGACTAATGCCCTCCAGAGAGACCTAATAGTGACCAAAGAACGCACTGAAGAGATTAGCAGGCAATGCTTGCAATCACAGGCAGGACAGACGCCTCTACCTAGAAGCAATCCAACGATGCAAAACCCCACCATACCACCCACTCCGGTACAGATCACGTTACCTGGAACAGTGCCCCTGGCACCACCAGAAAGGTTCTCAGGCGACCCACGGAAGTATGCGGCATTCATCAATCAGTGTCGCCTTCATTTTCTTTGTAGGCCTGGAGCATTTCCAAACGACCAAGCTCGGGTAGCTTTTGTCTTATCATAGCTGAGTGGTAGTGCAGCAGATTGGTCGGTGCCGTTGGTAACCCATGACGATCCTCTATTACATGACTTTGGGGGGTTCCAGAGAGAAATGGAATAACTTTTTGCTCGCCATACCCAGGAACAAGCAGTAGACAATGAACTCTTGTCCTTCCGACAGGGGAATCAGGACTTGTTAACGTACATTGCTACCTTCAACAGACTGGTTGCCGAAGATAGGTGGCCAGAAAACAAAAGAACCAAGTTATTCCATCGAGGCTTACGAGGCGAATTAAAGGACGTCTTAGCCCAGGTGGTTTATCCACCCAGAGACTGTGCAGAATTCATAAATCTGGTCGTGCAGCTAGACCACTGGTTGCAGGACCGAAAGGCAGACCGGTCTAAGACGGCCCCTCGGACATGTATGTTCGACCAAGGGAAAACACACCCCGTGTTCCTGAAAATGCTGTAGAACCCATGCAGATTGAAGGGATACGGCCTCCATTAACAAAACAAGAGCGGGACAAAAGAAGACAACAACTTTGTTTGTATTGTGGGAAACAAGGACATTTCCTGAAGGACTGTCCAGTAAAACCCCCAAGAAGAACAGTCGGGCCACAGAGAAGGATGAAGCTAACGAATCGGAAAACTACCAAGCTCGACAAACGTAGAGGTCAGTTTGTCGAGTGAGAAGAAAGAGTTGCTGACCTCGCACTTTGCAATACCAGTGAGTTTAATTAACCACCAACAGTCGTCAAGAATGCATGCGGTTGAAGCATACATCGATAGCGGAGCAGTTGGAAATTATATTGATCAAGAACTGGCAGCAGAGATGGGGCTTCCTTTGTGTTCTAAGCCAACTATGGACAAGGTAACCACCGTGGATGGCACAGAAATCGCTTCCGGACCAGTAACCCAGTGCACAGTCAGGGTAACCTTGCTGTGCCAGGATGGACATCGGGAGTCTATTTCATTCGATCTCATCAAGGCATCTCAGTTCAGGCTAATACTAGGGATGCCATGGTTGGTTGCTCACAACCATTTGATAGACTGGCGGGCACGAAAATTTACCTTCCCCGGTGACTGCTCCTCTGCCTGCTATTACCAAGAGGAGAAACCCGATGTCTGTATCCCCATGACTCCCGGAGCGACAGTATCAACCCTGGGAGCAACTAATACCTTGCCAAGTGAATACCATGATTTCCGGGATGTTTTCCGAAAGGACCAAGCCAATACATTGCCGCCGCACAGGCCCTATGACTGTCAGATCGACCTTGTTCCTGGTGCACAAATCCCTTGCGGCAGGATCTACGCTCTCACAGAACCAGAAAACCTTGATTTGGAATCCTATTTAGACCACTACCTTGCAAACGGATTTATCTGTCCTTCGAAGTCTCCCGCAGCCAGTCCTTTGTTCTTCGTACCGAAAAAGGAAGGAGACTTGAGAACCTGTATTGACTACCGCGCATTGAACCAGATCACCGTGAAGAACCGCTACTCTTTGCCACTTATCCCTGAGATGCTAGACCAAGTTAAAGATGCCCAGATTTATACCAAATTGGACCTTCGAGGAGCGTACCACCTGGTCCGAGTCAGAAAAGGAGATGAATGGAAAACCGCCTTCCGTACTAAGTATGGCTTGTTTGAATATCAAGTCTTGCCCTTCGGGTTATGCAACGCTCCTGCGGCATTCCAGTATTTCATGAATGACGTCTTAAGGGAGTTAATTGATGTGTGCGCCTTAGTGTACATAGACGACATCTTAGTATACTCAGCCTCGGAACAAGATCATGTCAGGCACGTTCGTTCAGTTCTCACCAAGCTCCGTCAACATTGCTTGTTTGCAAAGCTTGAAAATTGCTTTTTTCACGTCACTGAAGTAAAATTTCTTGGTTTTATCCTTACTCCAGGAGGCACCAGAATGGACGTGCACAAGGTAGATGCCATTCTGAAATGGCCTTCACCGATGTCTCTGAAAGGGGTACAAAGCTTGCTGGGCTTTGCAAACCTCTACCGCCGCTTCATCCCAGACTTCTCTCAGGTTGTGCACCCAATCACAGTACTATTACGAAAAAACAATAACATGTTTGCTTGGACCGAAGAAGCAGAAGAAGCCTTTCAGGAACTTAAACAAAGGTTTACCTCCGCTCCAATCCTGCGACATCCTCGTCCAGACCTCCCTTATGTCGTTGAAACAGATGTGTCCAGTCTCGCAATGGGGGCTGTCCTTTCACAGAGAGACCCGGAAACCGGCCAGCTACATCCTGTGGCCTTCTGGTCGAAAAAGTTCTCACCTCCAGAGATTAATTATGCCATCACGGACAAGGAACTCCTGGCTATCAAATCCGCCTTTAAAGCCTGGAGGCACTACCTTCTGGGGGCCAGACACACCATTACAGTCATCACAGACCACCGAAACCTGCAATATCTCAAAACAGCCAAGGCCCAGTCCTCGCGCCAATTACAGTGGGCCCTTTTCTTCGCTGAATATGATTAGTAATCACATTTCGACCAGGAGTCAGAAACGGAAAGGCGGATGCCTTATCTCACATGGGCATAGATGAAATAGTATATACAACTCCAGACCCAGTACCTATTATACCTGAAGACAACTCTTGGGTATCACAACAGCCTTAACACAAGCAGAACTACGAAAAGAAATCTAACGGACAATGAATCCTGATGCCTACCTCGCATGGCAAACTCAAGGAGGACAATATACCATCAAGGACCATCTACCCTTTTTTAGGGATCGCCTATATGTACCCAAGAAGGAATTACAACAGCATATTATTTCAAACTATCATGATTCACGAAGGGCATCCTGGGATCGTGTCACGCTCACCTGCACCCCACAGGGGTGTCGATCGGACCCGGACAGCTGCGGTCTCCGTCAACGTGATGCGTAGTGCAGAGATGACTGTCTGGACTGGCCCGCCTAGTCTTGTCTGCTGGACCCGAAGAAGTATTTTCCTGCAAGTGGAGACAGGGATTAGCCACCTGTGGGTTTTAGTGATGGCCTCCCAACTGTTCTCACTCTCCCCCACTAATCGCCTCCGATATCCCCTTAGTAACCTCACCTTATGTTTGTAAAAGATGAACTCTCCATCCTGCGTGTCTTGCAGGGGCGCGTAGATACCAGTTACTTCACTGGTTTGAAGGCGTTGGGAGAGTTCCGGTAAGCATTGACTCTGAAGTCCCAGGCGCGATTGGTAAGTATCAAGTTCAAAGAGTTCAATGTGCCCGATGTTCACTCTTGTCCCCTTCCTTCGTTAAGTTGCAACTGAGTTCGTGAGAAGAAGGTCTCGTAGCTGCTGCTGGCGTTCAGGTAAGAGTCTGTGTTACCCAACGCTGTCCGGTAACTATTGCATGCGTTAACGTGTTGTTTTTCTCCCTCTTTACAGATGCGGCATATGAAGATATGGAGAATAATACCGCTGGTGGTAAATCAGGTAAGTCTATGGTGGTAAGAGGTATTTGTTGATTCCCTTGGCTCACCTTGTTATTCTTGTGCCCCTAGGTGCCGGAGTACGGCGAAGAAATGATGGAGACAGTGCCGATCGAAAGACGCTGTGAGAACTGGTGAGCATGGCGCTGTGCTGGAGCTGGCGAAGCGACGCGTGCAGGACTGATGTACTTTCCAGGTCGGGAGATGAAATGGATCCGGAATCAGGTGAGGAATTTGAAATAAGTTTGTTTTCTAACCTTGTCCTTTTCTTCCTCTTCCTCTTTATTCTAGGAGCTCCGGATTCGAGGCGGGCGTGGCAGAAGACTGGATGCTGGCTGTAAGTGTTCCTGGAGGGCGTGGTTAAGCTACATGGCTTCCCTTCGGTTCTGGTCTCTGATCGAGGCAGCCAGTTTGTTTAAAACTTCTGGAAAAAATGTTGTGCAATGGCGCAGATCGATGTTCGGCTATCTACCAGTCACCATCCCCAAATGGACGGCCAAACCGAGAGAACCAATCAGACACTCAAGCAATATTTACGGTGCATGCTGCACCACGAACAAAGGAATTGGAAAGACCTACTATGGATAGCCGAATATGCATATAACAATTCTTTGCATTCAAACACGGGACAAACGGCCTTCTATACCCTTTATGGCAGACATCCACGTACCTCTGAACTAGACCTTCCAGCCAGCTTGGAAATGCCAGTGGTAAAGACTCTACACACAACCATTACTCAGGCTTTCAAAACGGCAAAGGAACACCTTATTCATGCCAAAGAAAAACAAAAGAGATTCGCCGACCAACACCGGAAAATGGCCCCTGATTATCAAGTAGGAGACAAAGTTTGGTTAGCGGCTAAATTCGTACCCATCAAGGGAACCCGGACCTTTCATCCCAGATTCTTAGGACCCTATACCATTAAGGCAATTATCAACCCAGCAGCCGTGAAACTGGATTTGCCACCTAATCTACACATTCACCCGGTATTCCATGTGTCCCTCCTGAAACCAATGCAAACCGGCACACGTATTGGGACACCACCTAAACCCATACTTGTTGACGGAGAACCAGAATTCGAAGTCAAAGATATCTTGGACTCTAAATACTCTAGGACCAAGCTATATTATCTCATCGATTGGAAAGGATTTGGACCACAAGATAGATCCTGGGAGCCCAGTGAGAATATCCACGCACCACGTCTAATCAGGAAATTCCATCGGAACTTCCCAACCAAACCTGGGCCAGACAGAAGGAACATGGGAGGGGCCTTAGGGGGGAGTGCTGTCACGACTCTCGCCCAAAACCCCCTCTGGCAAACCCATTGTCCAGGTGGAGTCAGGACTCAGGCCTCTAGAGCCTGGCATCCTCTTCAAAAGCCCTCATGGGGCCAGTCCTGGGGCCTATGGCACCAGGCTCATACACCATGAAAAACAATGTGCTTGGGAACTACTTTATTGTATTGTCAGCCAACACGGAGGCATCCACATAGCTTGGTTCCTAAGAACCAAGCTATGCGGTCTAGTGTTTTGGGTGTGGTAGCCTAGGGACTACTTTACCTGGACTATTTTGTTGGGGCTATTTAAACCACACCCGAGCAAGACAACACGCTTCGCGTTACTTTGCAGCTTGCAACATGATGCTCACCGTGTCCAGCTATTCCCTTGAACCTCGGAGAAGCAGAACCTGCAAGGAGACAAAAGGAACATCATTAGCAGTAGCATCTTACCTGCAGTCTTCATCTTTAAACACTCACAGCTACTGAGAACAGCTTCCTCAAATCTGCACACCTCCCAGACAGAACGACCTGAAAGAGGAAGATAGAGGCAACATTAAAGAAAGCAGTAGAGACATTTACAAATTACGAACTGCTCAAAAGGCTTACCTGGCTGGTCGCCTCTCAGCTGGCACCACTCGGGACATTCCACTCGCGCTGAAGAACACTGCGACCTACAAGGAAGGAAAACACAGGTTAGCAAAGGCAAGACTTTGCAGCGCTGCGCATAGCACTTACTTACTGCATCATAGCGCTATTAATGCGCCATCATTTACCAGCAGGGCTCAACCAAGCCAGTTCGCTGTGCTGAAGCTCCGCATACCTCAGGGAGAAAAGAGACATTTTAAGCAAAGAAAGGTATGCAGGATAGCAACAAAACTAAAGAACAGCAATAAGACATACCTGAACAATATGAAATGGGCCGGCATCAGTGAAGTAACTGGACCGCACTCGCCCATGAAAGACAACGCGCCCCTGCAAAGAAGGCAGGACTGAGAGCACGCCTAATTCTACCAGAAGGTGAGGAGAGGGCGCCAGATGGACTGAAATCATATGGGGGTGGAGGGAGGATATTTACCCCAGTTGGTCAGTCTTGAACACAGTCCTCCTGTATTTTCAGGCAGAACCTTCCCCGCAGACCACATCAGGGCAAAGCTGAGAAGCATACCAGCGAGTAACCCGGCTGGTTGGCATCCCTGTGGATACCAGGTGAGCATAACAAAAGGCTAAAACAGAGGATAGCAGAATCCAACATATTCCCACCAGGGATGAAGGTAGAAAACCCACGCAACCCCAAGAAGTACGTAGGGAAGTGGGTTTACTGCAAACCCGAAAGGTGGGTGCGTTTACATGTACTGGTCGTGTCGAAGATCATGTCAACTTCTATGGACACTTGGCCGGAATTACAAAAGTGTGGCGTTTGATAGATGATGGAAGAAATGATGGTGGTGTGGTCAACAAGTCGACCAGAGGGGAGACTGAAGAGGGAAAATTCCGTCCCGAAAGACCCCCTAACCGGAAGAAGCACCTACAACAACATGGCCGCCGATCATATGAGCTCACCTCAATTCCCACTGCCCCCACGATGGATAACTACCATGAAAGGTACCCTGTCAGCAGGCCCTACAACCCTGAAGTAATATGAACCTTACCCAGAGTGGACTAAGATACACAAGACAGAGCTGCAAAGGGCTACATGGACAGAATCAACTAAAACACTAAGAAGCCATGCCTCAAGTTGTTAGAGACATCACAATGACATACCTACTTTAGACAGGAAGCACACATGTAATCCACACATCCGGGACACTCACACACCCAACCCACATGAAGAACACATGCATACAGCTCTATGAGTTAGAGGACATCCGGGACACTCACACACCCAACCCACATGAAGAACACATGCATACAGCTCTATGAGTTAGAGGACAGTGACATATACATACTGTCTGCACGTTTATTATTTTGCCACTTAGTCTTATTGCAGCAACGCAGCAATGCAAGAAGCAAGAAGAGCTTGTGTACATGCTTGTTGATGCTTACATGCAACTAACTCTATGGTATGAGATGAGCACTCGAGGGACCTGGCAGCCATGACACACAAACCTATGGACATTATTGAAGGCACGTATTAGAAGCCAGACTATGGCTTAGGAAATCTAGCAGGCCATGATCGTCTCAGAGAAATCTCAAGCCTCTCAAGATGCTGTGTAAGCAGAACTACCGCGGCAGGAGCGAAGGCACTGCCAAGACCACAATGTTGCAAGCACCATTCCACACACTGAACCAAGGTGACACCGGCTGCAGCACAGGATATTCAAATTAATGCGAAGCAATTGAGCTTGCAAGCATGGTCTCGAAACACTTGACCCAGCCGAGCTGATATTGGGCCACGACTCAGAGACTGGGAAGGAGCAGCCATACCACGTCCAGACAGCGGTCGCAACAAAATTGCTACTCTCCAGCTACTCTTGTGCGATGGGAATGGAACGCTCTCATAGCATTAGTCTTCTACACACCATTGTAAACGCTGACGCATAGTTGCACCTTGCTAACACATAGAACACATGTGGTACCACCAGGTGTCTCGCGGGCTGGGAACAGAGTTTGTCCCAGGCATGGGGGGCCAGCGGCCTAACCAATCAGAACCCTTGGGTTTAGGGGTAGATAGCGGGGGCTAGTGACCAATCACAGTGCTTGCTCACAGTAACATTTTCAGAGTAGCAACTTTCGGGGATGATACAAGCACACCACCTGACACAGCATCATCCAATAACCTCATTCTTTTATAGGTTCCCATATGGGGACTACTACTCAGTGACCCATCATGAGCAAAGATAGGTTTTGGAAAAGAGCCTAGCAAGTGACGCAGGTTGTGACAACTGGCCTGCGAGCCACAGTTCGCCGAGATGTGCCTGGACTTCCCTCCACGCATATGACCCCTGTGTGTTTGTTGGCTGTAATAAACCGCAGTGAGACTTTGCTACTTGTGTGGCCCTCAAGTTCTTTGGAACAAGGGAAGGAGTTAGGGCCTTCCACAAGCTGGGTGTCCACGGACTCCCAGCATGGCTCTGCCTGCCTGGGGGGCCCCCTAGCAAGTGGCAGGGTAGGAACAGTCTACATGGCCTCTATTGACAAATCAAATGCGTTCGACACTGTAACTAGAGGAAGGCTCTGGGACGAACTTCTTGCATGGAATATCCTTTTGCATCTTGTCCACCTTCTGGCATTGCTCCACACAAATACGACATTGAGGGTAAGGCTGAATGGGGAGTGTGCCCTGACAGACTCGATTTCCGCCTTTGTAGGTTTGCGACATGGGTGTGTGGTTGCGCCAACCCTGATCAACTTTTATATGGCAGACATGAATAAACTCCGGGAGGTGGGAACAACTGACCCTGTAAAACTGAGCACGGTAACGCTTGATTGGATCGCCATTGCAGACAACATAATATTATTCGACCTCACCCTTATGGGTCTGCATAGAAAGCTGAGCCTCTTCTTCAACTGTGCAGTGGAAAATCACCTGAAAGTCAATGGCCAGAAATCTAAAGTAATGATATTCACAACTAAAAAAAACTAAAACCTTTAATTGGAGCTCTGGGGAAAATTCCTTGATGAGAGTTCATAACTTGAGGTATCTGGGTTAGGAGGTTTCCAACATAAGCTCTAAAGAGAGCTGGAAACTCTTCTTAAGAGAAGTTTACCCCGCTATTAATTAAAATGAAGCGCATATATTCGCAGCTGTGCCGTTTTTCTTGGAGACCCCTACTCTCTTTCTACTTGCTCAAGGTAGATCCAACACTGCTGTAAAGCCTCGATATTTCTTTGATTGTTTGGGCCCTTATCTCAACACCATGCAGGGTCTGTTCTGGAAAAGAACTCTTGGGTTGGCAAACTCACTCCCAAATCCCATCATAAGACACGGAATTGGCCTGGTATCCCTAGCAGCGAGGGCCCTGTGGATGAATATGGCAGAGTTTGCCAAGCTCCTGAATCCGCCACCAGATTCCTTGTATCAGAGCAGTGGGACACACCAAACACGAATTCAGGCTTTACTATTACTAGCTTTAAACAGCGGATGATGAATATTCTGCAACATATTGGTTCCTCTACGGAAGAACTTACCACTAACACATCCTTAACCAAAAGAAAGCTCTTTAGGTGTGATTGGGCAGAAACTACAGACAAATTAAGCTTAAATACACTCTATGGTGAATATGCAAAATTCACCACTAAAAGGGAAGAAATTCCCAAATACATTTAAATCTTTCCAGCGCCAACATTGCGATACGTCCATATACGTTTCCGCCTTAATCAACTACCAATATTAGAACGCACAAGTAAATGGGACCATACACGGGAAGACTCGAGTTGTAGATTCTATGGGAATTGCAGAGATGTGGAAAGCTTAAAACGTCTGATGTTTTGCTCAGCCTTGGGTGAGGACAGAACACGCCTACTGGGCACTGCTGTAGTGACTGAACTTCACTGGATACGATTAATGTGGGGCTCACAGCAAAGCTTGATTATATCTCTATGTCATTTTCTGAAAGTCATTCTGGGGAAAATGGAAAGTTTTTAACAATGGTTCGTTTTGATGTTTGACAAGTTCTTTTCTCCTTTTTCTTTGTATATAAATAAACGTTTTCTGTTTTTTATATTTTTCCTTTATGAATGAACTCAAAGTAAAAGAAATGTAATGTAATGTGTATGTGAAATGTTTTTACTTTTTGTATTAATTATATCACAATAAAAAAAATGTAAAAAGGAAAAAGTGAGCTATCGTTCAGATGCCTCTGGCGACGCCAGTGTTTGTAAGTAATATTTCTTTGCATTGGAGAAATTAGAAGGTGTCAGGCCAGTCATGAACCTAGGGGAGTATAATGGTTTTGTTGAATACAATAATTTAAAATTGGAGGGTTTCCACTTCCCTAGAGACCTGTTTAGGTCTCTAGGGAAGGGGACTGGATGAGCAAGTAGGATCTCTAAGATGCTTATCTGCCATTCCTATTCATAGCCAAATTTCAATCAATTTGTGTGAGAAAACAAAAAGTGGACATTTGTTTGCCTTCCACTCAGCCTTTCATCAGCCCCTTGGTGTTTCACCAAGGTGATGAAGCTGGTAAAGTCATTGTTCAGGGCACCTGACATCCAGTTCATAATCAATCTGGATAAAAGGTTGTTAATGTCTGAATGCAGACAGAGAGCAACTCTAAACCTGCACATCATATCACGCTGTTGCAATACTTGGGCTTTTTAACCCATTGAAAATAATCTCATCTGGCTCGGTGTCAGGATATAGAATTCCTGGTATTCCTCTTTGATTCAATTTGGTCTACTTTGAGGCCGCCGGTGTCCAAGGTCAAATCTCTCAAGAAGGAGATAAGGTTGGTGTTGGTAGCCAAGGTGCTTTAATTTAGGGCCCTGGCATGGATTGTGAGTCTCCTTTCCACATCGATGCAGGGGATCTTTCTGGGCCTCTTCATTATGGAGCATTTCAGAGACTAAATGCCATACACCTCAGGAAGGGCCTCGACCACTAAGTTGAGATCTTCCTTTCAGCGGAGGCCATGGTGAAACTTCATTGGTGGTTGAATCACATACAAGCTTGGGATAGCAAAGTGATCTTTGCCAAGTCCCCAGACCTCGTATGATACTCAGACACTGGTCAGTCAGTCAACAATACCTTCATTCGACAGTAAGTCAGTAGGCAATGAAAAAATACATCACACACATAATAGGTTAATGACAGCTAAACATGCAAATTCACAGCACCATTCAAATTTAAAATATACACAAATAACATTGTGGACATTGATAGTTAAAATTCCAATGCACATAGATTGTAGCACAACAGTTGTCGCATATAAACCAGCTGTGAAACATTTAATCACAGATCTTATTGTTCCGTAATACCTTGCTGCACATTTTCTGTCGTTACTATTTTCACAAAATTCAGCATTGAACACCTGCTTAGCCATGCTCGATGGATATATTTGGCCATAACATAGACTGTATTGTAATCATAAGAAAGTGTGGCGAAGGAGCTGTGTCTCCAAGAAGCCAGAAGTGGATTGCATGGTATGCTGATCTCTGAAGGGAAGTCCTTGAAGAGATGCTCGTTCCTCTGGGCCAGCGAAGCAGCCTAAGAGTGTCTGAGGGGCAGGCGAGGAGACCCTGACCTCGACACGACATAACCGCAATAGCTACCGTGAAATAATCACAACCGGTGAGTTCAAAGTGAGATGGGAGCCCAGTTGGTGAAAGACACTAAGAGTGAGAGATCATTTGTTGAAAGGGAAGGACGTGCTGAAAAGAAAGCTTCAATTGTCCATTGTGAACTGTAATGTGAAAGCGATAATTGTGAACGCGAAGGAAACAAAGTAACAGAGTGGTTGTGTGTACGTTTACACGTTGTCAAAAGACTCTGTTGCAATTGAATCACTCTCCGAAAGTGCAGGGGAGCTGTGCAAAGCTCGAAGTAGGAGCAAAATAGAAAGCATGAGATGGGAGCTGCAGGAGATAGGCAGAGCGAGCTGAAACCCAGAAAGAAGCTAAAGAGTGTCTGTGGCACGACCCTGTTTGTGAACTGTGATAAAAGCGATAGAGTGCCGGGGGCATGATCGCATGAAGCCAATGTATCAGAGTGGTGCCGCACAGAGCTGAGTCAAACTGCGCTCTCGAAAGTCTCTGATATGAAGAGCTGTTGAGTCATTAAGAAATGTAGAACTGTTAAGTTGTTTTTGAATAAGAGAATCTGATGTGAAGAGAAACCATTGAACTGTCAAGTTGTTGGCATTGTAGGGGAAGGAAACCCCCGATGAAACCAAAGCAAGAGAGTCTTGTGAAAGCAAAATATGGTGAACTGTAAAATTCCTGAGAGAAGGTGTCGAGAAGGGTTTCTAAGTCTGTGGAGGAAGAAAGCCCTTAGAAACCTGAAGGAACTTTGTGTGACCAATTTGAACCCAAGGAACCTTGTTGAAGCCCAAGTAACTCAAGCTTGGGGAAGGGAGCTGTGGGACAGCTCCAATGCCATTCTGATATTATTTTGACTCATTATTTCATTTTGATCCAATCCCGTACACATTATTGTTCTAGAAGAAATTGAGAGCAAGTTTAGGTTTCACACAGACATATTTATTATTTTGACTGACAGACATTTGACAACCTTTTGACTTAGTTTAATGGTTGACACTACTCCCATTTAGAAATAAGGCCAGTTAGGGAGTCTCCAACCACTTTTCAAGTTAATAAAGGTTTTACAAACTTGCTTCGTTCTGTCTGTGTCTACCTTTTGATACCATGCCTACCTCACACCCCGCATACCAAGCAAGTCTGTTGAGCTAGGGAGCATGTTGTATAGAGGTCTGCACAGGGGCGTTAGTGAACTGCCCGCAAGAGGGAAGTTCATAGCAACTGTCTCGAATTGATGGTGCGTTCCTTCACCCTGAAGTGTCTGGCAAAGGATTAGGAGAACTGTTGCATTCTGCTGAGGATGGAAAACATTTCAATAGTTTAATACTTCAACAAAATGGGGGGGGTCCTTATTCACGATTATTACTGGAAATAGCAAAGGATTTTTAGAAATGTTTCTCTGTACAGACAGATTGTGCTACAAGTGAAATATCTTCCTGGCTTACGCAATACTGCAGCATTCCAGACACCTTTGTGATTCCAGTGACTAGAAGCTTCCCCCAACAATTTGTTTCTCTTTGATTCCTGCCACAATCCTCAACTTCCTGGTTTTTCAGTTGGCGGTCAGACACAGAGGTAGTGACCTGAGGTGCTTTTCAACAAGATTAGACAAACATCAAAGTTTATGATTTCCCTGCTTGCCTCCTGATTCCGAGACAGATTTTCCATGGAGGATACAACGATCATCAGTGATTCTGGTGATCTCCCTTTGGCCATTGCATTCCTGGTATACAGCTCTGCTGGAGATGCCCAAGGAGTTCTCCTTCTACCAATCTCTGCTCATATTCTTCTAGACCCAGACGACTGTCCTCACAATCTGGTTTTACAGGGGTCCCTCTGGTTAGTGGTGTGGAGGATTTCAGGTGTTGCTGGCATGTCAAGAGCCTTTCAGCCTCAGTTTCCTCAATTGTCAGAGAATCCTGTGTCCATGGAACTTCCAAGGGTTACCACTCTGCTTGGTGATCATGGGTTCATTGGTGTGTTAGCAGATCATTCGACCACCATTCCAGCATCTTCCTTATCGGCGGTACATTGTTATATTGTTTGCTTATTTATTTATTTATTTATTTATACATATGTAAAGTGCTCTAAACCCATAGGCATCAAGGCGCTGGTTACAGTACAGGTCACAAAGCGATCATTTTGTCAGACAATATTAGATGGGGAAACTAAAGCGTGATTCACTAGCTGAAGAGCCAAGTTTTCAAATGTTTGTGGTATGACCAGTATGATTGCTTAGACCTCAAAGCCATAGGTAGTGTGTTCCACAGTTTTGCTGCAGTGACCAGGAAACTTGATGCCCCAGCTCAGGCGCAAATGAATTTTGGTATGGTGAGACGGTGAGCGTATGTGGATCTGGTCGACTTGTTGACTGTGCTTTAGTGAATTTCGGTGAGAGGTTAGGGGGGCAGAGTTAGCAAGGCATCTGTGTGAGATCGAGTTGGTCAACATTTTTTTAACATAGCTGGTGATCCCATTATGAGAAGTATTTTTTCATCGTTAAGACAAAGTATATGAGTGGCCATCCAAGCATGGATAGTCTGGTAAACAGTGTGTAATGTGGAGGAATCAATTGAGTAGTCGCCTGAGAGGGGAGGAGGATTTGGGTGCTGTCGGCATATGTGTGTCTAGGAGGTCGAATAGTGATTTTGTGAAAATGTTATAGAGTGTTGGGAAAACGCAGGAGCGTTGAGGAATACCGCAGGAGATAGGCGAAGGGGGAGCACTTGCATTTTTTGCAAAGTCTCTGATAGTTCTGTCAGCCAGTAAGGAATCAATCCAGCTTGTTGCTTCCGGCGAAAAGTTTGCCGCTGATATAAGGTGTTGCAGAAAATGTTGTGGTCTACCAGGTCAAACGCTGCCAAGAAGTGTAGGAGTAGTAAGAGCACAGACCTTCCTGCGTCTTTGGGTTCATCAAGCTGGTTCTTCAGGTCAACCTTGTTTTATCAAGTTAAAGCTTTTCACACTCTTAGTCTTTATAGATCAGCTACTTCAGTGGGACATGAGTTTGTGGACTGGACAGCCATCGGTTTACATCCATTGGTTTGTCGACTTCTCAAAGGGGCTAAAGTGTTGAAACCACAGGGCTCCAAGTATCAGAGCAAAATAAAAGAGCTGATTTCTGGAAAGTTTTGAATTAATCTTAACCTCTGGCATTGCTCTGGGCAAACCTCCAGACCATCGTTCTTCGCCTGCCCAAGCCATTACAAAAGGGGTAAGACCATATGTAAATCAGGCTTGGACCCACCCCAAAAGGGGTAGTCCAGTCCGAACTGCTTGGTCACATCCCTTCTGCACAAGACCACAAGCATTTGCTCCGAGGATTAGACCATGTGATAAGTTCATATGGTACTTAATTGTGTTTCTCATGGCCGGCAAATGAACTGCTGCCTCTGAAACAATTGACTGCTAAATTGACCATGTTGCTAGGCCTCATATCTTTTAGAAGAGTTTCTGATGTCAAAGCTTTAGATGGGACCAATAAGTGTTTTTTGTCTTTTTGGCGTTGGTTTTAATATCAGCAATGGTACCAAATGTGCATCTACATAAGTTACCTCTGCTAATTTTCCTGATCAAGAAATATTGTGTGTGATTAGATGTTTAAAACAATATGGAAGACCCGCTGCCAATCTTACACATCCCAATCAAACACAGCTGCTCATTTCTTTTAAAGAAGCGCTTTGGCCCAGCTAGTTCCCTCTCTACTATCGCTAAGTGGGTTCACTGGGTAATGTCCCTCACTGGTATCGACCTTTCCCGTTTTGTTGCACACTGTTCCAGGGGAGCCATGAACTCACAATCCATGTTGGCTTGGGGCGTCCCACCAAGACATTCTGAGATCGGCTGATGGGTTTGGCGATGGCCATTTTAGGGCATTCTACAGATGGTTGTGGGTGCATTATGAATGTGCAACCTTTCAGCCTCTGTGTCTTGTACAGACATACTGATATTCCTAGCCAGCTGTGTACGGAAATCGTAATTTAAATAAAGGCCCGCACGTGTACATTTCCACGTCCTTGTCTCTGTCCCTGCTTTGAGTATTATCTGTTTTCATATCCAACCCTTCCTAAAGGCTTAGTGAATGGCAACGGAGTCAGCCTAGACGCGTGGAGCATTTTATGTTCATTCATGGAGGGATTCAGTGCTGGGACAATGGTTTGCCTTCATTGACCATTTAACAGAGAAGCTTTCCAGGTGACCAACGCTGCTGACGTCAGGAGCTTTACAGGCATGGGACTAATTACCAGCACCTGCACATATCTAGTGCACATTCGGAATCTTCTCTAGTTATTCAAAGTAAAACACTTTGGTCTTTGCTGCGGGCAGTTTTCAGGAAAGGAAATTATACAAAATCTACGTACGGCTCCATGTCTTTTTTAAAATAATGATTTTCATACACAACTAGCTAGAACAATCAGTGTTTAATCTATAAAGTTACTTTTAGAAAGTTTAGATCTATAAGATCGATAGAAAGCCATATCAGCAAAACAATAAATATGTTTACACAGCGAATGGTTTCATTATTAACAAATCTCGCACTGCATCTAATTGACCACAAGGTGGCAGAACTGCATTGCATATGTCAATCCTTTTTAGATAAAATGAAAATTATAGGTCCAAAATTTCAAACTGAGCACACGAAAAGCTAGTATGGTATTTTCCCAGTAGCGCATGTTTCTGTCTTAAATGCCAAGGTTGCTGCCAACATTCTTTCTCAGTACGGCCCGTGTAGAGATCCAAGTTGTATTCGCCTGTTCGCAGTCAAATGCGTATGGGGCATTTTGTATAGAGATAGGTGCTATTTTTAAAATATTACTTATCTTCCCAGTGATCTAAGAAATTCTATCCTCCGTTTTGCAATCCATGTGAACGTTATCTGCTATACACAGATTACATTGCTGCAAGACCTTTTATTTAAACAAATTACTCCATGTAATACATTTAAAAACTTCCAACCATAGAGTTAACATCCTTTGTTTCCTGTTCTTTTTACCTCAAATGTCATTTTTCCTGTGCGGCGTCGCCGGTCACATGGTGAGGTTGTGGTTTCTGGTTTCCCTGAGGTGCTTGGGGTCCGGTTGAGCCTGGATCTGTACCCGTACTCCTCCTGCCGGGCGTGGGGCCGGCCTTCCCCGTTTCCCATGGGCTACTGTTGTAGTCCTGGCTCTGGATGGCACAGGGAGGGGGGCTGAATCCCCTCCCTGCTGCTTCTCTCTGCGGCAAGGTCTCCAGCATGGTAGCTGGGTGATTGTTTCTGGATGGGGTGTGGTTGGGGTTGGTGTGCCCCTCCCCACCCTTGGGACACCTGTGGAGCTTGCTGGTCTTTGGGGTGGCTGGTTTGCCTGCAGTGCCGGCCTATGTTGCTGCCTTCCCACACGGGTGCGTGTGGGAGCCGGCGTGGTGGTGGTGTGGGCCCTCCCCACTTCTCGGTGTGCCTCCTTGGCTGCCGTCCTCACCCATTTTTCCTCTGGGGGGTGTTGTGTGGCACTGGTGGGTTCTCTTCCACTGTCATCACCGCTTGTGTCTGCTCTGGACGGTGTCTTCATGTCTGGTGTTTGTATAACAGCTCCCATCGATTCACTCAGGGTGTGGGTGGCACTATAGATGGCGGTTATGTGTTTTACAGATGCCTATCGTCATAAGTTATTCTGCCTTTCCACTGTCCATAGAGCGTACTTCTTTCAACTAGAGCTACTTTGTTGGACACATGCTGGTGACGTCATTGCTGTGCTGTTTTTTACCTGTCATGTACTGCAGCAGGCTCTTGTATGAGTTGGAAGATAGGCGCTCCTCTCGGCTTTGGCCTTTTATCTGACCTTGCCCAGTGTTGCGGCTTCTGGCTGGTTGTCTGTCCTGTTACTGGCAACCCGCTCTGCTTTCCCAGTGATGCTGGTTATTGTAATTGTGCATTTGTGGTGGCCCCTGTCGTGTAGGCTGAGTAGAGGTATGTGCGGGCATGGTCGTCTTGATGGCTAGTATTGCCATCTTCCCTCTCCTTGAGGTTGCTAACGGTGGATGATTATCCTGCCCTGCAACTAGGGTCTTCGTGTTCCTCGGTATCAATGTGCCGTCCCGGGATGCTGATCACTTAGCCTGTGCACTTTGTTGTTGCTTGTGTATTCCTGCATCTGTGTCTCTCTGCGGATGACTGCCTGTTCAAATGTTCATGTTGCCTATGCGCTACTACATCTCTCTGTGCTCGGGTATTAGTGCTGGGGCTCTGTCGTAAGTGTCAGGGCTGTGCCCTGACGGACTGCGCCACCAAGTTTGCACTGGCTGTTGCTTCCTCTGGAGTGCCTGGTCCCCCTGGCCCTCCCCGTATGGGTATCGCTGGTGGCTTCTGTGCCTGGGATGGGTTTAGTTACCTGGCCTTCTGGCTTGTCTTTTGTGTTTCTGATCCTGATGTGGTGGTTTGCATTTGACTTGGCGCAGTGTTTGCTTTACTGGATGGTGCTCACTGCATGGTCCTCTGGCTTGTGCGGTGATTCTTGCTTCGCTGCTATCCTAGTTTTCCTGCTGTGGCTGTCTCTCCTTGGGCTCAGTGTCCCTATTTGCGCCTGCAGGCAGAGTTGATGTTTCCTTCTCTTGGGTTTCCCTGCTTGTGGCTCTGCACTGTGTTCTCCGTCTGCTTCGTTTGGGGGTTAGGTTGCCGTTCCTGGTCCTCTGGGTCGTCTTTTTCCATTTTGGTGCTGCTCCCCTCTCCGGTTTGCTTCTCTGTTTGGCTGTGAGGAATAGGCATTTTGGTTCAGTGTTCTCCCTTTGGGTTGCGTTCAGCCCCCTGGGTGTTTCCTGTGTTATGGCTTCCCTGGTGGATCTTCCCCTCCTGCTGGGTGTTTTGCTTTCCCCTGTCTGGTCGAGTGGCTGGTCTGAGGGGCCCGGCGGGGGTCGGTACTGGTTCGTCTACTTGTGGTCTGCAGTTTCCGGGTGTTCCAGGAGCACATGCATGCATGTCAGTGGCTGGGCTGGCATCTTCCCCCGTGGGCTGCTTGTTCTCTAGGACTGGGCCCAGCATTCTGGTGGTGGCCATTTGTTATTCCCATGGGTTTCGCCATCTCGACGCCTGAGCTCCCTTTGTGTCTTTTCCTCCTTCCATTGGTGCTTGGAGTATCTGGTGGTGGTTCTGGGTCCTCCTTCGAGGCTCCAGGGGGTGTCAGAGATGTTGGATGTTGGGGGCTCCTCTGCGTTTCTGGGGGTCTGCTGTTCCCCGTTCTTTGTCCCTAGTGCTTGTGATGGTCCTCGGGTGTACTGTCCTGTTCCCTCTGCTCCAGGTCTGTTGGGGTCTCCGGAAGTTGTTTCCTGTTGCTCCGGCCTGGCTGTGTTCCTCCTCCCCTCCCCTGGCTGTGGCCTCTTGTCTCCCGGCGGTCTTCTCCAGGGTCTTCTGGCATCCATGGTCTTGGGCGCTTGTGCTGCTGGTCATCAGGGGTGCTTGGCCTCGGCTGGTTCTTGGTGGTCCTTCCTCAGGCGGTGGGCCCTGGCTTGGTTGTTCCTCACCTAGGGTCCTTTGCTGTGCATCTGGGTGCCTTGTGGTTCTCTCCCTGCCTCTGGGGTTGTGCTGTGATGTTCTCGTCCTTTCCTCTGCTGTGGCTGTGGTCCACGCTCAGGGGTGGGTTCGGGCCCTGCTTTCCCTGGTCGGGTTCTTGGTGGTCCTGGGCCTCTTGTCTCCGGTTGCCTTGGGGTTGGTCCTCAGGGAGTGTGAAGGCTGGAGTGCCCGTGTGCTCCAGCAGGGATAGGGGGAAGGAGTTTCCTGGTCCCCGGGTGCTAGTACTGTTGGCTGGGTGGAGGTGCGGCCTCTGGTGGCTCCTCCTGTCTCTCTCTCCTGGGTCTCGGTTCCCTGGTTCGGTGCTCAGGCTGGTACTCTCCTGGCGCGCAGGGTTGGTTCTCTTCCGTTTGGGCTCCGGTGGTTGGTACCCTCCGTTGCCACACTGGTAGGGGCATGCCTGCTGTGCTTTTGCCTTGCCTGTATGCGGGTGGGTTGGGACTTTGTGTGTTCTGCTGGACAGCCAGACTCCTGGCAGGGAGTGTTGTTGGCCTGTGCTCTGTCAACTGGGGGCTGCTTCTGTGTAGCCTTGGGCAGCCTTGCATTCTGCTCTTCGTTCTTCCTGGTGGGTTCGACATTTTCCTGCAAGTGCTGGGGTTGGTGGGCCTTCTTGTGGCTTTGACTTCCTCCCAGCCTCACTGGTTTTGGGTGTTACTCTTTGGGGCCTCTCCCTTGGTTTACGGTTCTGCTGTCGGCTTCCTTGAACCTTCTTGTCCGGATTGTTTTCATGCGCTTTGTTCTGCGGTTCTTGGGTTCTGTTCTTCCCTTCGGCTTTGTGGGGGTTGTCTAGTCTCTGCACTGCCTTCCCCTGTTTCTCAGGGTTCTCCCATTTGGTTGGTCCTGCGTTGTGGTCCTCGATTGTTGCCTGCTGAGCCTTTCCATGTTCCTTGTTTCAGTGGGGAGACGCTTCTGTCTTTGGCTTGGTCTGTTCTCTCTGCGGCTTCTGTGATCTCTGGGTTGCCGGTTCCTTGGCCGGTCTGGGATCAGTCTGCGGGGGCGGGGAGTCCTTTTGGACTGCCGTTCTCAGTGTTCCTCTGCGCTTTCCTTGCTGGGCGGCTTCGTAGCCGGTTCTCTGTCCTTTGTCGCTGACTCTGGCTCCTTGTTGCTGGCCCATGGTTGGTTTCCCTGGGGTGGGGGTGACTCTGTGGTGCACCTGTGCCTGTCTTTTAGTTCCTTTGTGTTTCCTGGGAGTGTTGCTTCGTTTGTTCCCTTGGGACCTTCCACTTCTTTTGGCTTGGGTATTCCTCATAGATTTGTTATGTTTAGTTAATTACACATGTATGCGCACGTTCACCCGAAGGCATCTTGGCGCAAAGACTAGATGAGCAAGCTAGGTGACACACGCACTAGAATAGCAAGGTTTTCAGCAAGCATCGGAATTGCAAATGGTTCGCAGTATGCCTCAGTGCAACCTGCAATTCATTCCATAATTTTCTGGCAGCAACAGAGAAGGCTCGACCTCGACCCTGCGTAAGCGGAATTTAAAGGAATGGTTCGCCCAAAAATTTTTATTTCAAAAATAGATAGGCAATATAAATAAAAAACGATTGCCATTTTTTTTTCAAAGTCCCTATGTAAAATTTTGAGCAATTCAAGCTCAAAGATAGCACATGGGGGCATCCATTTTGTGAAATGGATGCCCGCCTCTGTGCTCGCTTTGGCTTTTGCGGCACTAATGAAGGAAAAGCCAGCCAGCTGTAGTAAACAAAAGCTACCACTGGGTGGATTTTCCTTCATTGGTGCTGTACACGGAGGACGGGGAACGGAGACTACAGGCAGAAAAGCTGCAGCTGCATCTCGGTAAGTGCTATTTTATTTTTAAAATAAACACTAGCTGCTTTTTTTTTTCTAAGTTTTCCTGGCTGGAGGAGCCCAGAAAACTTAGAAATAAAACCGCAGCTTTAAAAACGTTGTATTTATGTTTGCGGTCGCTTTTGAAGCGACTGCAAACATAAATACAACGTTATTGTGTTTGAAAACGCTGCGGTTTTTCTTTCTAAGTTTCTCAGGCTCCTCCGGCTCGGAGGAGCTTGAGAAACTCAGAAAGAAAAACTGCATTGTTTTCAAACACATCTGCGTTGTGTTTCTGCCTGCCTTCGCTATCACTTTGGGTCTCCGGTGCTCCCCCATGGGAGCACCGGAGACCCAAAGTGAAAGCCAAGGCAGGCAGAAACACAACACGGTTGTGTTTACATGCCGCAGTGTTTCTGCCTAAATCTGATTTCCCATTTGGGGCTCTCGGGCTCCCCACGGGGGGCCCGAGATCCCCACATGGGAAATGCTAAATGCTGCAGTGTTTCTGCCTAAATCTGCTTTCCCATTTGGGGCTCTAGATCTCCCCGTGGGATTTAGATTTAGGCAGAAACACAACGCGGTTGTGTTTGAAAACGCTGCGGAGGAGCCTGAGAAACTCAGAAAGAAAAACCGCAGCGTTTTCAAACACAACCGCATTGTGTTTCTGCCTGCCGTGGCTATCACTTTGGGTCTCCGGTGCTCCCCCAGGAGAGCACCGGAGACCCAAAGTGAAAGCAAAGGCAGGCAGAAACACAACACGGTTGTGTTTACATGCCGCTGTGTTTCTGCCTAAATCTGCTTTCCCATTTGGGGCTCTAGGGCTCCCCGTGGAGAATGGGCCACTATCTTGTTTAATTCCTTTCATCACATTTTATCAACTAAGATAATTCCAAAATCTTGAATCACTTCTCTAATAGTTCCCATCTACAAGAAAGGTGATCGTAAAGATCCAAAATGCTATCGCCCCATTGCCCTCCTAGACGCGCCGGGAAAGATTTTTCCTCGGTTGGTGTTGAAGGAATTTAATCAATGGACCGCCAACGCAAAGCAGCGTGACCCTGCGCAGACAGGCTTTGTTGCAGGTCTTGGGACTACGGTAAATTTAACAACTCTTCACGCCATTAAACATCAGGCACAGTCCATTAAACAGCCCATGTACTTCGCATTCGTTGACCTACACTCGGCCTTTGATTCAGTTTCTAGACCTCGACTGATGGATAAATTGTCAGAGGCTGCGTGTCCGTCAACTTTAAGTGACATCATTTTTGCACTACACTCGAATACCTCCATCAGGGTAAGATTGAATTTTGAGGGGCTTCTATTTTCGGCTGTCTTGACTCATCGGGGTCTTAAGCAAGGGTGCATACTCGCCTCGGCGTTGTTCCATTTTTTCATTAATGATGTCAGAAGTGCACTTGAGGAGGTGTGTGCAGATGCACCGAAATTGAACAACATCGAGATGAAAGCGCTATGGTACGCAGATGATTTAGTACTAATATCGAAAACTCCTATTGGCCTGCAAAATCTCTTAACAGCACTATGTCAATATTTTCGAGTTAATGAGCTGGTAGTAAATGACAAGAAAACCCAAATTGTTGTCTACACTCCGAAAGGCAAGCACAGTCATCGAATGATTTGGAAAATAGAGCACATAAGTCTCGAGGTGGTTCCCAATTACACATATCTGGGTATCCTATTTGACGGATCGTCGACCACTCAATCTCAGTTAATGAAAATTGAAGTTAAAATTCACGCAGCAATTCGCCAGACTCGACTCATGTATACATTTGGGAAATTTTCCATTGAACCTGCCCTGATCTTCTGGATACAGAATGTCATCCCTACCATTTTATATGGTTTAGAAACATACAGTGCGATTGATTCGGTGCTTTTGAATGCTTTGGAAGCAAAATTTTGGCGTGCTACTCTAAATCTGCCACAATGCATTCCAGGCCCGATCATTCGATATGAAGTGGGTTTGACCTCACTTTTGGCAATGTATAATTGGCGCTTATGCAGCTTGTTCAGAAAATGTTTATTATCTGTTCTTGATAATTCAACCTTAGCTACAGTTGCCAGTTACTTGATGTCATCCTCTCATCTGTTTCCGAAAACATGGTCTAAAAACATCCTTACCATATTATTAAAGGCAGACATTTCTATTGAAACCCTTGTTACCGATCCGGATAGAGCCAAGAAAAAGCTCTACATGATGGATTGGATTGACACTAGAGATCTGTGTTTGAAGTATAAAGACTTTGATCCATCTGTTTTTTCAGCAAAACGCTACAGAGATAGGGCTTTCTACTTATGTAAATCTCCTTCTCCTGCCGTCAGGAATGCATTGTTGCGCATGCGTTTTAATTTATGTTCTACCCGTGAAATTCAAGCCCGTAGGAAAGAAATCCCGCGGGAATCTTCAGGGTGTCGTTTTTGCATTAATGCAACAACTGTTGAAACCTTGGAGCATGTCATTGTAGATTGTCCTGAACTCATGCACTTAAGACAAAGTCACTTTAGTAAACATTTGCCCTACTTTAGCCAGATGAGGCATGAGCATAGATGGCTTGCTATTTCCACCACCAACTGTATGAGTATAAGGCTGGCCACAATTAATTTTTTGCGAGCCTTAAATTTACTAAAATAGTCTGATTCCTAATGATAACTGCTCTTTGGAACTGTGATTGTTATACTCACTCATTGCTCTTTCATCCGATTGATAATTGCACAATCCAAATGTAACTATTAGCATCAGTATTGATGTATTGCTATATGGTGTGATCTGTAGGGACTCATAATTGGGTGTGATGTTTAACTAACAATTCTTTTCCCATGTATAAAATGTCTGCGACATGAATGTCAAACACTAATTCTGATATGTGAATATGTGAAATTTTTGCCTTCATACTTTTTTCTTTTTGTCTTCAAACTCTTTGTGTTTAGAAAAGCTCTTTATTTTTAATTGACTTGGTTAGTGTTGCTTTTTAGTTTCCATTTTTTACTGTTATATGCGATGATAATTCAAGGATGATTTCATGGATTTGTGAAATTGAAAAAAATGCTATCTTTGATGATTGTATGTTTTATATTTCATTGCGTTTTATATGTAAACTTTTTGATAAATTGTTGTTATAAATTGAAAAAAGTTGATTAAATTCAACTAAATTAAAAAAAATAAAAAATAAATAGTGTTCCGAGCCATTACATCAGGGCTGCTATACTTGTAATGGTTCAGAACGGACACATTCAATCAGGGCTGCTATACCTGTAATGGCTCAGAAGAAGCACACCCCATGAGGGCTGCAAAACTTGTAATGGCCAGGCCCCACACGCACATCTTATTATGGATGCTATACCTGCAATGGCTCAGAACAAGCATATCCCATGAGGGCTTCTATACTTGTAATGGCTCAGAACACACCTCTCATCTGGGCTCTTGCATACAGTGCTGGTAAAGCATCTGCATTCAACCATGTACTGCAATGGTAAAGCTGCACTGGATTTGTAAATGGAAAAGGCATTTTCAGCTTTTTAAATATTTATTAGTGCTATGTCAAAAGATAAAAAAGAGAGAAAGAGCAACTCAACCTAAGAAATACAGGAGAACAAAGTGAGGGGTGGGGAGAGAGGCAACGGGAACACAGAACGTATTAGACAATCCAAAACAGGAATTCGAGCAACAGGAAGAGAGAGTTCAATGAGCTACATAAGAGAGCAACAAAGAAAGTGAGAAGGGAAACGGAGGTAAATAATAGGACACACACAATAGGAGTGAGGGATAGAAGCAGAGCAAAAGAGACATATAGAGACAGTAAAATAAGAAAACTCGGATCAACAGAAGGCAGGGAAATCTGGAAATAGAAAATCCAGATTAGAGAAAGGCAGGCCAATAACAGTAGAGGCAGTGCAAGAAAGATAATCAAAAGGAGTAGAAACCACAACAGAGAACATGAAAAAACAGCTATAGCCAGAGTAATGACATGAAAGAAGAAGAGGAGTTATATCAACCGATACAGCACAATGTAGGAGGGAAACAGCAATAATAGAATGCAGAGATGTGACTGGAAGAGTGACAGAGTAACGGACCTCAAAACGTGGCATAGCAACACTTTAGAGTGAGAGGCAGAACATCAGAAAGTGAGAGACAGGGGAAACAGAGTAGCAAAGGGAAGTAGAGATGGAGCAAAAACATGGAGTGGCTGTCAAGCAGGTAGTGCTAGGCAGCAACAGTAGGCCCGATAGTTAGAGAAGTGATGCTGGTAGAGTGAGGGACTTGATTTATGATGTAACTAGCTGGCATTTGTAGTAGCTCTTAACAGAGTTTTGGTGTCCAGGTATTATGAAGATAAAGCTGGGTAGTAGGCATCAACAAGTTCTTTGTCAGTAATGTTTTCTAAACACAGTTTTAATTTTACACACACATTGGGTAGTTGTCACACACTTTTTTTACTCTTGTGACAGAAGAAACTCATTTTTACTCTTGAAATTGGATTTACTTTCCAATTCTAAAAACTGTGAGTAAAATACTCTCATGCCAAAATCTTATATGGAGCACTGAGGGCACCCACTCCTCCGCAGTCCACCAGCCTGGCCAGATCATCCACGACGGCGACCAGCACACTCTCAGTACCACGTCCTGGACTGAATCCAGACTGAAAGGGGGCATGAGAAAAGGAAGATTCCAGGAATGAAGAAAGAAGAGGGGACACCAAAACCTGCAGCAATTTATTGAAGAAAGGAAGAAGAGAGATAGGACGGAAATTGGCCAAAACCGAGGCATCTGGTGACGTTCTGTTCAGGCGGGGAACCACAATGGCTTTCTTGAGTTCCATTGGCATGCAGCCAGACTGAATAGAAACATTAATTGCCTAAGTGACCCAGTGAATCATGCCAGCCATGATTTCCTTAAGAACACATAATGGAACAGGATCAGATGGAGCACTAGATTTAAGTTGACAGACTGCGCTGGAGACTGTCTCAGTAGAAACGACCATGTCGGAGCTACCAACATAGTGTCAGGCGGAATTGAATTGGTAGGAATTTGGGTGCTCAGTTGAATGGATTTACATATGTCAGTGATTTTTGTAGCGAAAAAATCAGCCAATGAGTCACATAAGAGTTGAGTAGGAGTCACCTTAGCCGTAAAATGTGACATGGAAGAGAATGATTTTACCACAGCAAATAATTCTCTAGATTGATTCAAGACGGTCTCAATCTTTAAAGTGAAGAAGCCTTGCTTGGCACAGCGATTCACAGGTATGATAGCTCCTAGATAATATCGGGAAACCAGTTTCTCAGCAGCGTCATAGGACAGGCGCCATTTATGTTCAGCCTGTTTTAGTTCTAGGCGAGCTGCCTTGTGCTACTCAGAGAACCAGGGTTGGCAGGGACTTTTACGTGGACGAGTAGATTTCAAAGGTGCCACCTAATCTGCCACAGCACATCATATTTGAGACAGACAAGGTAAGTTCACATTGGCAGTATTCCTGCACTTCGCATTAAGCAGAGCCAGCATTTGGCCCTTGTCCACTCTACGCCAGCTATGTTTTAAAACACCTGCTTCGCGAGAATGGACCAGGGGTACCGTGCTTAGTACTGAAAATGGTATAAAACAATGATCAGACCATAATACTGGGGTACCTGGCAAGAACACAACATTATGGTTTGCAGCAAAAATAAGATCTAAGATCCCACCTAACGGGTGGGTCGGCTCAAGCACCATCATAGGTGAGTACTTGGACGAGGAAGACGGGCGTGGAGGTAATGATACGATTACTTACCAGTAATCTTCATTACTCCTAGTCCTACTCTTCCTTGTCACAGTACTGCCGACCCTCTGTGCCCTCCCGTGATATGGACAGTCCCATGATTTGACTGAGCTTGCTATGAACTGGGTATTGTGGGTACGTGGGAGGTATATACCACCAGAAGAAAAATAATTTCCTGCATGGGAGGCAGAGCCTCATAAGTGAGTACTGGGACAAGGAAGAGTAGGACTAGGAGAAAAGAAGATTACAGGTAAGTAATCATAGCATTACATACTATTCAGTCCCATACATTATCATTTAAAAACATATAAATTAATAAGCACAGTATGCTAAGCACTCAGTGCTGAGAACCGTGTGCATGATTCCCCAGGCCGCCATTTTGAATGCAGGCTGGTCCGGTCAGCCCATCACCCTTTCAAGGTTTGAATGGGGAGATAAATACACATTTATTTTAGACAGCCACAGTGGCAAAACATGTAATACAAAAATAAACAAAATGAGACAGCCATTTAAACATAAGATGAGGATCGTTTTACAGCCCGTAATGATTGTCATCAGAAGTGAGGAGACCAAAAATGGGAAAAGTCCAGATTACTTACCAGTACCTGCATTAAGACTTCCTCATCCCAGTCCTTGCAATACAAAGTATTCTACCTTAGGGACAGCCACACCTGTCAGTAAAGTAGGAGAGAACAGAAAAATAAATGTGAGTTGACCCCAGGACCTTTGCCCAAGGGAAGGGGCATAAGAATAGGTCAATCCAAGAACTCAACCTGTGAATTGAAGCAGTAATTCATGCCAATGTTAACTCTGGGAAGAGAGGACGGGTTGCAGGACTGGGATAAGGAAGAATAAAATTCATTGTAATGGGATTACTGGTAAGTAAACTTGGCCTTACCCAGTGCCCTAAATGGCACTGGATAATGAGTTGGGGGGTCGCCTGCTGGCTCGTTGGGCCATGCCCCCTTGATGAGCTGCTCTCATCAACTCAAAGCTTGACTATTGTAACAGTCTTCTGGCAGGTACATCTTCTGCTAACATTGCAGCTCTTCAAGTCACCCAAAACGGTTCTGTTAGAGCCGTGCTTGGCTTGTCAAGGCGTCAAGACGGCACTCCATCACTGAGTCCCGGAGAAACTACATTGGCTCCCCGTTAAGCACAGGGTCTTTTTCAAGATTCTCTTGCTTACGTTTAAATGTCTCAATACCACTGCACCCAGCTATCTTGCAGAACGTATTCAATGATACGTCCCACGGCGACTGCTCAGGTCAATTAAACAAGCCAGGCTGTTACAGCCTCGCTTTCGTCTGGCCAAATTTGGCAAAACCATTTTCAATGTCATCGCTCCAGCCCTGTGGAATCCTCTTCCTTTGCATCTGAAATCCTCCACCTCCTCGCTGACTTTAAAAAGAAAGCTCCTTTAGTCCCGTTTAGCTCTCTCTGTTTCTGACTGCTTTGCTGGTTTTCTATTGTCTGTATTGTCTTGTTTGTGTGTGCGCCTTGAGGCCTGCGGGAGATTTGGCGCTCTATCAAGAATTAAAATAAATAAATAAATGAGCCCTGGCTCAATGGGCTACAGGCAGCCTTTTGCAGAGATTTATTTCCTAAAGTCTTTCCTGCAGGGGACAGCGCCTCGCCTTTTCAGCATTAATGGTGACGCTGCCCCTTGCCATACTGGGGAGGGGCAGCGTCACCATTAAGGCTGAAATGGTAAGGCCGCTGGAAGCCGAGGACTTTTTTACTAAAGCCTGAAACTCAATCTTCAGGCGTTAGAGAAAAAAAAAGGTCTCTGCTTCCAGCGGCCTCAACTTTCTTCTATAATGGTGGCGCCGGCCCCTGGGCCTCTCTTGCTTGAAGGGATGCCTCACAGGTGCTACCGCACCATTATGGATTAAAGGCATTTGTTTCTGACGTTCTCGCACATGAGCAAGAGCTTCATGCTTTAGAAAAAAAGCTTTGTCCTGTAGGGGCTCGGGCTGCCAGGGCAGATTAGTGAGCCCCGTCAGGGCTCGCCTCAGAACGAATTTCTGAGCCTGCCTAGGCTAGGCCCTGGCTAGCCCTAGCCAACTTAAAGCCCTTGTTTTACCTCCTTCTTACATTATGAGAGATTGGAAACAGCCAAAAGACACACTAGACAATGTTGCAGTGTACACATGACACATGATATCTTCATTACAGTAATCTAAACGCACAGCCAGCCCATGTGATGATAGCGGTGGACCCGCATAAAGTTTATAATGAGTTATGAAGATGCCCGGGGAGGGCCAGGTCTTCACCCTTCAAATGTTATTGAAGGGAACCCCCTTGCAGGCAGCCATGGAAGATGAAATTACCCTGTGGGGTGACTGCGGAATCTGCCTAAAGGAGAGTCTTCTACCCCCTTGAAAGACATCTCAATGGGGGTCCTGACCCACCTACTCAAGGTAGCAGTGGAGGACTTCTTTCCGGCATGTCCAAGTCTGAAGGAGACAAAGAGGGAATCCTCCTGTTGAAAGGCAACAGTACAGTCCAAATAGACCCTGACCACTCTGTGTCCAGAAGGGGCCAGGAGGGAGCATCATAATTGACATCTGACCACAAAGTGGTCAAGGCCAGATCCTTGTTAAGGTGGACATGAAGTTCCACCTTCAGGCAGAAGAGGAGACAGTAGAGTGCCTTGTGGAGCTCTGGATGACATCTGCCAGCTCCAGGGAGAGACACGTTTTCTCCACCTGGCTGTTAGGGTAAGTAATCAGGGCGTAGCCAAAAGGAGCACAGGCTACCTGAGAGGTGGAGGGATCAGAAGGCTGCAATAGCAGTGGGGACCAAGCCTTTTTCAGCCTTCAGAGGCAAAGAGCATGCGAGGGGGCATCCATCCTCAGAGTTCCTGGAGAGGTGGAAGAAAAGAGCAAGGAGAGTGTATGTGTGAAAGACAAATAGGTCTATTTAAGGGTAGCACATGCAGAAGGAGAAATGGTGGAAGGTCGGCATGGACAATGAGCACTCTACTGAGGAGGGTTAGGGACAGATGATGGCATCCACCCTGGGTTTCAGGATCTCTGGGATATGCACTTTCCTTAATGACAGAAGCTGCCCTTGTGCCTAATCCATGATCAGGAACGCTACTGGTTGACATATATCATGGCAACTTACTTTTCTGAACAAACTAGTGCAGGTCTTCCTTGGAGATAGAGGGAAAGGGATGGAGAGCCCGAGGATCTGGTGATGGCTGATGCTGGTTACTAAATGTAGAAGTATTCCAGGGGTGGGACCCCAGCCTGTCTGGCTAGCATCAGTCATCAGTATGATACGATCGAGGAGTCCTTCAGTCACAAATTCGTCTTCTTGCAAAGGCCCACCATCATGGCATTCCACTGGTCGTAATTTACGGAGGAGGCAGCCCAGTAGGATAAGAGATGGATCACCAGGGGCTCTGATGGTTTTTTGAAAAAGGGATGACAAAGACAGCGGCAGTCAGATTCCCCTGTACAGTCAGCCATTGCAAGACAGGGGCTCCGTCTGAATACAGGAACAATGAGACCGTGGTCCTCTGTTTTGCTGCTCTGGCAGGAGGGAGATACACTGAGCTCCTCTCCCCTTGGGGTTTACATGGACTCTCATCTTTCGTACAAAAGACATGCATCCTATTTTAAATCAACCTGTGCTTTCTTCTCGAACCTCCGCTGGCAAATTCGCCCGTATCTATCCCTTGGCTATAATAGCCAGTGCGACTGTTAATTCTAAACTCGACTACTGCAACAGCCTGTTGATGGGTACTTCTAAGTGTAACATAAGCAAGCTGCAGACTATCCAAAATGGAGCTGTTAGAGCAGTCAATGGTTTAGGCAAATACTCTAAGGTATCAGCAGAGAGGAGGAGTCTGCATTGGCTCCCAGTCGGACAACAAATTACATTTAAAAGTGATGTAACTGTCTTCAAATGTTTGTCCGGGTTGGCTCCCAAATACCTCTCGGACAAAATACAGAAGCACCCATTAGGAGATATTTGCGATCCAACAGTAACATTGATTTGTTACAACCTTGCCTAATCCTCAAAAGAGCTGGTAGTATTAACTTCAGCTTTTGGGCTCCTAAAACCTGAAACTCTCTTCTGCTGTCGATAAAAAATTATGGATCTATCAGTATATTTAAAAAACAACTCAAGACGTGGTTGTTCGATGGTTGCATTGAGTAATCCATGCCTCCATGTTCTGGTCTTTACCTGCTGCCTGCTTTATGTTCTCTGTGGTGTTTGTCCATGTGAGCGCTCTGAGGCCTTCAGGTGATTTAGATAGATAGATAGATAGATAGATAGATAGATAGATAGATAGATAGATAGATAGATAGATAGATAGATAGATAGATAGATAGATAGATAGATAGATAGATAGATAGATAGAACTCCTGGCAGGTCAACAGAGCACTTTTCTATTAGCTCTAGCAATAGATCATTACATTTATTTAAAAGAGTGGTATTCCAACGTACATTTTATTATAGATCGTACTAAATGCTAAAAGTGGATCAAATTCTAATCCTGAATGAATGATTTCCATATTGAACGAGGTCATGGCATGATCACCAAAACCATTACATTTAATATTTAGCAAAGAACGTTTCCGCAACAATGATTCAGGGATAAAAACATGATCGATCCAAGAACAATGAGCCCCTCTTCTTTTTTTTACATTATTATGCTTTGGGAGGGTAAGAGATTGGGGCACAGAGTTAACACATGTAGACCCCAGGAGTTCATGAATTCCACCCACCATTCTCCTCTATTCTTCAAAATTGAGTAACTTAAGCATGAAGAATTAAAGCATTCAGGGCAATTATAAAGGGCAATTATAAATGTGTTTATATGTGCAAAAGGAGTTAAATTCCCCTAAGACGAGTATGTTATCACAAAGGCCTTTTACCAGCCATTCATCAATTAGGCCATTAAGGGCTTTGTCTATGGTTCTGGTCTAGGGGTACCAATAAGCATTTATTATAAGGAAATCAAGTGTACGGGCAACATGTTTTGTTTGTATTTTAACTGCTAGGAACCTTTCACTGGGGCTGTCTATCACTGTGATCTCCAGTCCCAAGTCTAAATCAACAGGAATTGCCAAACCTCCTGAGGGACGCCCCCAAGTGCTTGGGTGGCTGGTTTCGAAAAAACTTGATATCCATCAATGATTTGAGGATTAACCAACATAGTTTCTTGCAACTGGATAATATCATAATCAGTAAACTGTTGAGATGAAGAGGAGACATTCAAAATATGTATAAACCCACAAGTATTCCACAATAAAAAGTTCGAAGAGGTGTGGCTAAAGGTGTCTAGTCAATAGATTTGACCCTGAGGGCTTAGTTAGGGCAGGTGCCCCTCATGACCAATCTTTTGCACTATTTAGTTGTAATGGTACGTTCTTCGGATTGACTACTAGTCGAATGTCATTGGACACAAAATCTTTTTTAATTATTAAAGGGGAGAAACTCTTTTCCATAGACTCAGTTGACAGCCTTTGTTTTTGTAGAAATCTAGACATTTGTGCAGAGTCGCCTAGGTTATGGACAACAAAGCCCAAATGTCTGAGTTGATTAATTTGCTCCCAAACAAGACATGCAACAATAGACAAATAAAAATGCATCACCATCTTGTCCTCACTTTCGTCAGGAATATTCACCCAGTCAATGTCCCCAGAATGGATAAGATGTAAGGCCAGGATCAATGGAAACATCTGGAGTAGTTTGATCGAAGAAAGGTTGATTATTCAGATCAATTATTTTTTCACACAGTGAAATTGCTCTGAGAAAGTCTTGAAGAGCGATTGTGGTTAAAATTGGATTTCAATTGTTTATTTTTATTTGTGTTGCCCTTTTAAACCTTTTCCTTGTTCTGTTAGTTAGACCTTTAGATTTTTCTGTAGGGTCCATTATGGTAGTGCAATTTTGGGTGTTGTCCAATGGGCTCATCCTGTTTGTAAAAATAGCAGGAGTGTAACTCATTGCGGTTATTAGAACTGATGAGATCTTGAATCGTTATCTCATCTTCAAAACAATTCACAGAAAGCGATGTCTCCTGGCCCCTTGCTGTGTTAAGTTTTTTTATTATTGACGTGAGAAGAGTGGAGTTATGTTGGACCGATTCTTTGATGTTGTTATATAATCGCACAATAGACTGAAGTACTATTGTAGAGGTGGGATCCAGAGTGCCAAGTCATGTGGCTTAATTTGGTCTAAAGTCCACATTATTCATCGGGGTTTTGTACTGACCCAGTAAAATTGTAGAAGAATCTTGTGAGATTGAGGCCATTTTAGATGGTGGAGGCAGTCTAACGTGAAAGAGTATATCATCTTCCTGGGAGAAAACTTAGTAATTGTAGAATTCCTGGCACATTCTTAGAAAGGACTCCTCTAGAACCAGTGAGTAAACTTTATTATGTATTGCATCTGCGATAGACTTATTTTCTAGTAACCACAGGGATTCTGTAGTGTTTTCTATTGGGTTGTCCCCCAAATGATTGCCTTTAGAATTGAGGGTCTGATTTCCTATAGAAGCCATTGCGTTTGTTTGTTCTGCCTCGATAATTGTGGTAGCCTTAGTTGATTGGGTAACAGCGGCAAGACAACCAAGAACCGAAGGTGAAACAGTAGCTTTTCTGCTACATGGTGAGGTACTCCTAAGATTGTAGGCTAGTTGGGGTGGCCATGTGGGCAAACTACAGGGAAATAGAGCACTCTAAAGACACAAGAGATTGATGGTTCAACAATCTTCAATCTTACAGTTTGTGTCAATGGTAAGTTGTCCTTCCCTTAGCCACCAGGGACTACAGCAGACCACACTTGCTTGCACTTCCGTGCAGTGAGATAGATTTTGAAGGATCAGCTCAGTGCTACCGTGAATGCGGTCCTTCCAGGAACAACAGTCAATCTCCAGTACTTCGCCATAGCAGACCACACTTGATCGAACTTCCACGTCTGCAGCCTTCCCTTCCCCCACACAGCACTTGCTCACGGAGCATCTCCAAGGATTGGCTAGGAGACGCTCCGCAAGCAAAAAATGCTGGGGGGAAGATTGAGGCAGCCAATTCGCTACTTGTTGGCTGCTGCAGCCTTCCACCGGTAGCAATTTGCCAACAGGATTCTACTCACAGAGAGTCTACAAAGGGAATTCCTTGGAGACTCTGTGTGAGCAAAATAAATTCTGCACACCAAGGGAGGAGGCGTTAACATAACGTCCCTTCACTAGTGTGCAGAAAGTATTTTAATAACGCACCTCCTGCAGTATCTAATATACTGCTGGAGGCAAGTTATGGGAATGGTGCAGCATTTTCTTATTGGTACATGAACATGTTCTGATTAGTTTAATTATTAAACCAATTATTAAACCAATCAGAAAATGTTCATGCATCCATCCATATGGTGCAGCATTTTCCTATTGGTACATAAACATTATTTTTACAGGTGGGCACAGCAAGGCACAAACTGCAGGAATCCATGCAGAAAAATCATCAGGTTGACTGCAGTTACAAAAATAGATATTTTATTTTATTTCCTTACAAAACATTTAAAAACAGGAAAGGCTACACTGAAGTTTCACTGTATTCCAGAGCTTAATCATGGCAAAAAAAAATAAAAAAAAATAGGACTAATATTTAAATACTATTTGCAACAAACTACATTGCCCATGTTTCCAGTGCAAATACGTAGATTTCTCAAAAAATGAAAAAAAAACCATTAGGCTCCAAAGTGACTGTGCATGTATTAAATAAAGTTCATGTATTAAATAAAGTGCATAGTGCCATTAAAACACAAACATGCCAAGCGACATAAGGAGAAAAAGGGAGGGTTAGCACAAATGTTATAAATAATGTTGGTCTCTTTCTTTCCTTCTCTTACTTCCTTTTGGGAGAAATTATTTCATAGTGACAGATTATCATACAACGAATAAGTATTTGTTATGTTATAAAGTAATCAGGAAGAGCAATCCTCATAATAATTTAATACCAATATCTACACTTGGCACAGTGAGTAAAAAACATAGAAACCATGACTAGTACAAACAAGAGTATCCTTGGAAAAAAATGTATTAACAAAAATAAATGCAAATGTATAAAATATATATATATATATATATATATATATATATACACTACAAAAAAACTTTGTTGAGGGGACGTTATGGTTAAGTTGCCCTACGAAAAGCCTGTGCACTTCACACAAAATAATGTTCGCCCTCCCCATTGTGGTTCAAATTAAAAACGAAAAACCCCTGAAATGTGCCAGTTATGGCAGACTGAGCCCCCCTTACTTGCCATCGCCACTGTGCACTGCTAACACTAACACCCAGAACATGAAAGCTGTCCTCTGAAATGTCACTGATGACATCACTGACGACATCACATGTTTAGCCTATTTGTTTTCGTTGCCTGCCATATATATATATGTACATTCAGTAAAATAACTTTGTTAAAGGGATGTTATACTTCACAGTGAAACCAAAAAACACTGCACATTCCCCCATTATGGTAAACTAGGCAACCATAACTGCCCACACCACTGTGCACTGCTAACACTTACACCCAGGACAAGAAAGATAACATCATAAATGTCATTGATGATATCACTAATGACATCACATGTGCATTCAATTTTCAGACAAGGGGTTGAGAATGTAAGTTTGGTAAAAAAAAGTATCAGGGATTATCGGGACATGTGTAATAAACTTCATACTTCAGCATGCAGTGCAGTGTTCTAAAGAAAATTTAATTGCAGTGTTCTTTCTAGTACAGGAACCTACTCATACAGAAACGTACGTATTAGCTGCAGCATACACCACAGAGGTGCTATATTTCTACTTTCCAAAGTTGTACTATAAAATGATGAATGCTTCTGTACCAGACGTTTCTGGTCTCTGAAACATGTACTCAGTTGTTAATAATGAATCACTCAATACATATTTGTAGTAATACACACAAAACATAAATACACTTTAATGCATACAAATATGGGGCTTATATATGGAGTGTAATGTAAGCATACAACAGGCAGTATCATTAGCAACTGTGTATAATGTACATGATTGTAGTCATGTACACAAATTATTGCTATGCTTCAGGCCTGCTTCTTCCCCTATATATGTACATCATAAGATGTGATTAAATTCTAAGGAAAGTAGTGTAAGAACATGTGAGAATAGCAATATCTATAAATGTAATACCTTTTCAAAGGTAACTTTCTGACTGTCAGTAAATACACCTACCTGGCCTAGATATGACAGTGAACAAAAACGAAGGGGCTACACATGTGATGTCATCAGTGATGTCATCAATGACATTTGTGATGTCATCTTTCTTGTCCTGGGTGTTAGTCTTAGCAGTGCACAGTGGTGCGGGCAGTTATGGTTGCTTAGCTTACCATAATGGGGGAATGTGCAGTGTTTTTTGGTTTCACTGTGAAGTATAACATCCCTTTAACAAAGTTTTTTTTACTGAATGTACATATATATATATATATTTATATATATATATATATATATATGGCAGGCAACGAAAACAAATAGGCTAAACATGTGATGTCGTCAGTGATGTCATCAGTGACATTTCAGAGGACAGCTTTCATGTTCTGGGTTTTAGTGTTAGCAGTGCACAGTGGCGATGGCAAGTAACGGGGCTCAGTCTGCCATAACTGGCGAATTTCAGGGTTTTTTTGTTTTTAATTTGTACCACAATGGGGAGGGCGAAAACATTTTTTTAGTGAAGTGCACAGGTTTTTCGTAGGGCAACTTAACCATAACGTCCCCTCAACAAAGTTTTTTTTGTAGTGAATTTTACAGGTTTTTGGGAGGGCAACGTAACCATAACGTCCCTGTAAGAAACTTTTTTTTAACTGAATGCCATAGGTTTTTAGTAGTATAAATGCATCATAACATTACTTTAACACAAATTTTCAACTACATTTATCAGGGTTCTAATAGTAACACGTAAGCATACGACTGTAAAGGAACATTTGAAGTAACTGCCCACCTTTCGAAGAATTCCACATTATCATATGCTGACGTATAGCATGGGGGCATGTTCGAACAGTCATACAAACTTCACAATGACATGTGTAACTGGTTGATACTGCAAAAGTACATTGGGTATTGTTGTAAGAACTTCTAACTGCAAAAGTTCCGCCACAGAACTCCACAATGCAAGTGTGCAACACAATATATATATTTTTTTTGTGATGATTTAGTTTATTTGTAAACTTTTTCATCATTTTCGTCATTATCTGTAAGTTGTAAGAGCCAGTGATTTAAATTGAAACTCATGGTGTCCTTTTGTTGAGTTCCAAAATGGTGCTTAGGAAAAGAGTGATTGTGTATGTATATTTATTGTTATGTCCACTGAGTAGGGCGGCCCATCTTTCTTCAGTGTTCATTTGTTGTGCTGAGAGTTGGAAGAACGCTCCAAATTGTTTGCGTTGAAGAGAAAGTGATTGGCATTCCATGACCAGATGAAAAATGGTTTCTGGGATCGCTTGATCCTTGCAGAATCGACAGTAGCTGTTTGTGACGTCAATCTGCCTCGTTATTGATAGGTGTGAGTTTGTAGGTAGAATGTTCAGGCGTAGTCTTAAGAATGTTGTTCTAATGCTCTGGTCTGGGAAAATTTGAAGGTATGCTGGTAGCTCATGAATTTTCCTGTTAACTTTGGTGCATTGGAGATTCTGTTTGTAGACGTTCTTTTTTTGAACAGTTTTTATCCATTCGTTCTGAAGAAGTTTTATTTTCGCATGTTGTGGGCGAAGGGTTAGCAGTTCTTCTGTGATGTCTTCGTTTTCCATTTCCGTCCTCAATGACTGTTTCCATTTTTGTAATACGGTGTTGTTGAAGGTATTAGCTTGGTCTCGGAGGATTTGGATAGCTGGGGTTTTTTGGTCAGTAAGTATTTTTCAGAAAATGTCGAGTCTTTTCCATAGTACAATGGATTTAATTGACTGGGTTGCCATTTCATATCGAATTCTTGGCATTGGATATGACTGTGGTAGGTGGAGAATTTTGCGCCAGAAAATTGCTTCAAATTTCATCCAGTTTATTGTACGGGCGTTCAGCATTGCTTCTGTTCCATTTGTTAGTATCGGGATGTGCTTGTGTCTGTAATAGGCAATGATGGGTTTGAAAGAAAACTGGCCATATTTCCTGTGGAGTATGCATCCTTGTCTTGCTAGGGTTTGTGCAGTTTGTTCGATTTTGTCGATCCATTGCTCCTCCGATTTTGATTGGTTTATTAGGATACCAAGATATTTGAAAGTTGTCACATTTTCTATTTGGTTCCCGTTGATATTGAAACTTGGTTGGTATAGTTTTTTTGTGAGTGGTTTGGTTAAGGTCATTGTCTTAGTTTTTCCAATATTGATCGTTAATTCATTTTTTTTCCATATAGCTACTCAGAGCTGTCAGAGATGCTTGTAGTCCAGTGGGTGTTTTGTCCAACAAAACGATGTCGTCTGCATATGCCATAGCAGGAACTGGTGCAGAATTTATTTTCGGTGGATTCGTTTTGTTGGATCTTAGATGTTCCTCGATGTCCGCCGTGAACAGGTTATAGAGAGTTGCTGCCAAAGGGTAGCCTTGCTTTAGGCCATTTACTGTTGGGATTGCGTTGGTAGTGGCTCCTTGTTTTGAGAGTATCACTTTTATGGTGGTTTCTGAATAGAGGAGAATGATTGGCTCAAGAATGTTCGGTGGGCAGTTCCATGCTTTGAGTTTTGACCATAGTTTGTAGCGTGAAATCGCATCAAAGGCCATCTTTAAGTCAATGAATGCTGCGTGTATTGTAGTGTGAGAATTGATGGCTTCATGCTTTATTAGTTGGAGTAATATCAGATTGAGATTGGTTCCGATATTGGCAGTAAAGCCTGTTTGCCTGATCGAAAATGTGTTGTTTTCGTGTGCCCATGTAGTTAGTTGTTTTAGAAGTACTGAGCTTCCCAAGCGGGTCTAGTAGGGCAATTGGACGGAAGTTTTGGGGTTCTTCTCTTGGTCCTTGCTTGTGGATTGGAACAATTATTGCAGAGCGCCAGGAGTTTGGTATTCGATTGAGTGTGTTTACCAAAGTTGTGATATGGCACATGAAGTTCGCCCAGGCAGACGGGTCTTGCTTGATGACAGCATTAGATAGTCCGTCAGGGACAGGCGCTCTAGACGTGTTCAAGTTTTTGATGAGCTGCATGAAGTCTTCAAATTCTGCATTTACATACCATTTCGGTTTGTTTGTCGGCAATTGATTTTGGGGTTGCGTTTTTCGGGCTCCGTAGATGGTCGAGAAATACGTGATCCAAGTTTCCTGCGGGACGTTGGCTGTTAGTTTGTGCTGTTTCTGCAGGTTATCGTTGAGTAAGTTCCAGAGCTCTCTCGTGTTGCGTCTGCCTGTTGGAGGATTTTTTGTTGAGATTTCCTCCAGTTGGTGTATTTCTGTTTCAGATTTTTAATTTGTTCCCTGTTTTCCATAGATGGTGTTTTCTTTAGATGTCGTATTGATCGATTTAGGCATTTTTTTTTGTTAGCTATTTCTTGGTTGTATGTATGGCGATGATCTATGTGTGGGCGGTTTTTGAGTGTTTGCCGCTAAGGGAGTAAAATCCATTCATAGTTGAGTTTCTCAGAATCTGTCAGAATGGTGTCGTGGAGTTTCTTCGTTAGTTTAGCCATGGCTGGTTGTGGAATCCTTAGTCTTGATGATGTGCCGTCGAGTTCTAAGGAGACTGTTGGTACTGGTTCACTTTGTTGAATTAATGACCGGGAGTGGACAGTAAGTTGATTAGGATCACTTTTGTCAGTTATTGTTGTTTGCGCTTTTGTGATAGATTCATGTAGGTTGTATGATAGAAATATGTAATCGATGATTGCATTTGATGATCCTCTGGTCCAGGTTGGCATATAGGCTGCAGAGTTGTTCTTTGCATGGTTCAGGAGGATGAGATTGTGAGTTGTGGTTTCATTCATCCATCTGCATGCTTTCGGAGAGAGCTGTGAGTGAGTTCAGAGAGATCCATTCTGGTTGTATAGCTTGATGTTCAGGTCCCCACAGATTATTATTTCTGATAGTTGGTGATTTGTCACAACCTTGTCGATTGTCAGGAAAACACCA
Organism: Ambystoma mexicanum; assembly: GCF_040938575.1. NCBI lineage: Eukaryota > Metazoa > Chordata > Amphibia > Caudata > Ambystomatidae > Ambystoma > Ambystoma mexicanum. The sequence continues at coordinate 1,072,316,862 of NC_090931.1, forward strand.
TCTATGAATGCTTCCGTTGATATTGCTGCAGGGTTCCAATACAGGTTTAGGATTGCAACTGTTGTCTCATTTTTTTTTCCGTTTGAGTGGATCTTGGTGCACATAGGTTTTGTTAGTTGGGTCCAGGGATTGCAATATAAGCAAGAGTGCATACTGACGTTTCTGGATCATTCACCCCCATTCCTCCACAAAGAGTGGGGGATGAATGCCATTGGCAATCGAGATTTTACAGCAGTAATTCGTCGTAGCAAGAAAGAGGATTTTTTGTCTTCAACCGGAACGCCTCTGGCATTCCCGGTTGAGAAAACAAATCCTATTTTTTCAAGAGGGCCATCATACATAGGGAAGACGGGCATTGGATAGAAAGCCTTCTTCGCTTTCCATTGCAGGCTGCAGAAAGCAAAAAAGAAACTGTGTTACCGTTATGGCAGCACCACATTTGTGTTCCTTGATAAATGTGTGGTTATGAGCAAGACTTTTACCAGAAAGTCAGACCCTGGTGGACATGGCGACCTCAATGCAATGTTTTCTCCCTTGCAGTAAAGGCCAGTAGCCATATCCCCGACATTGGGGGCACTACACATACATAGAGGCTACCCCTCAGAAACGGAAGCTGTACCGTAAAATATGAAAAGACTATCACATGCACAACACAAAGCTTTTCAATAGTTGTCAATGACCTTTACATACATGTGTTGTACATGTACTCATTTTTTTCTGTAAAAATGTGCGTAAAAACAGCAAAGGAGTAGTGTACTTACGTTGACATAAAATGCCAAACAAACTCTCTGATGTTAAGCGCAATGACGTCAGAAATACTGGATGCAACACCCTTACCACTCACCTTTCGACACAAAATTTTGTAAGTGACACAGGTGGAAAGGTGTGAAGATATGTTTATTGGGAGGGTGTAACCATATATTATTGTACAAACATTTCTGTGCATAGGGCATCTGGGTGACAGAAATTGGGCTGACAGTGACAGAAATTGGCCTGACGGCACTAATGCATATGAGATGGGCCAGACCCTCCCGTAGCCAATGCAAGTGGTATGGAGTACCTTTCTCCATAACGTTACTTGGCAGCTTAAACAAATGCGTATATATGGACGTACGTGCCGTGATGTAGCACCTACAAAAGAACACATTACGACCTGCAACGCAGCATGCCACATTGTGCAAACAGAGAGTAAATTTGTAAAGAAAACACTAGCATTTAAAAATTTGCCCAGTACTTTTATTTCACAATAAAGTGAGCGAAATCATCGCCCTATGCAAGTAGTAAAGTAGTTTTGCTTCACATTGAACTGTGCGAAAAGATGGCAATATTCACTTTTCCATAGAAGTATTAAGTTTGTCTCTTTGGTCGACAATGACAATGTTAAAGGTCACGTTGTTTTTTTCCACACACAGAAAGTAAGCGTTGCCGCCACAATAGTCGTTTTCCTCCCCCACTGATGTGCAAGACGACGTCAACCGCTGTGATCTACAGCACCAGAAAGGATGGAATGTTACTTCTTATAGCGACAGCAGCGTAGGGACACAGAGGGCCCACACGATCATCCCAGTGAATTATGATGCTCAGACAGCCGGTTATAAACAGTTGCATTTGACGGTTAAAGAACCCGTCACTTGGCATCTGTAATCCGTGACAATCACAATAGGGAAGAAAGTATCTGAGGAGGAAATGTGAGTTAAAAGATGTATGAATACACAAGCTTTGGATAAGCCACAGTTGTACTACATAACATTTTCAGTAATAAATGGATTCAATAGGAGGAAATGTAGTGGGACCCTAGGGACGGCGACAATGTGCAATGTCCATAATTGGAAAAATAAATGGAACGGCACAGAAAGCTGGAACGTCGTTATTAATAATACAATTTTTCTTTGGAAGTAGCTGCGCGGTGGAAGGGGAAATAAAACGTGTATCACTGCACAACCTGTGCACAAAAAAAATTCTAACACATACCTTTCTTATTAAATATTATTTTAATTTGGGGAAATGTAGTGGCACCTACAAACGGCGACAATGTGCAATGTCCATAATAGGAAAAAAATTGCAACGGCACATAAAACTTTAGGGAAAATATGTTTTTTTTACAAACTAAAACATAACGTCAATTCGGAATATAGGTGGCAAAAATACACTTACATGATGTGGAGCGCCTCCATTGCGTTCGCTGCAGTCAGACACTAGTGTATGTGGAAGACTGCCTGTTCGGGAACTAATTTCTCATGGTCGGTGAAAAGTTTTTGAAGCATAACCTTATCAAACAATATGTTTTTCAAACTGTTACTCCCTACATTCTTTCTACTCTTTCCCTGTACCTCCAGGTTAAAAAACAAGGGACCCTTATAGGTGTCGACAAAAATGCGACCGTACTGAGATCGTGTTGAAAAGAGAAAATGCAGTGGCCTTCACTCCGAATGCAAATACATTCTCATTTTGCAACAACATATCAGCGTCAATTTATGAGAACCGCTACTGGCGTACACGTGCAGAAGGTCTGTGTGTACGAAATAGAGCAGGTGGCTGCCTCAGATTCCCACCAGTCTGACCGCAGTAATGTTGTTTATGGATTGTAAAATGGACGAAGTAAGTTCATTTCGTACAATGAGTAGCAAGTCCCAATGTATCGTATGACAGTGCTAACAACAATACTTCAATGTTTGACTTTCTACTACCGTGTCTCATTAACGCTCACCTTTCGAAACAGTGTTCCATAAGTGTTATAAGTGCATTGGTGCCTTCTTCGTTTAGGTATGTTAGCGCCGATGTTCGCGTTCAAAAGAAAACGAAGTAAACATGGCGGACGTATTGAAAGATTACGACGCACTTCACGCTGTGCCACAACCAATCGGTGAAAGCGCAACATGGTCGTGGGCAGCACGCCACGGAATAGCCAATTGCAATGTTCTCCACGGAGCGAACAGGGAATTGTGACCGCGGAGCAGACATAGATATCACTAATTTTTAGAGACATACTTTTTGATCGTTTTTAAGGGAAATACTGGATGGATTGTCACAAAATTTTCGAAAGCACGCTTTCACGGCCAAGCCCCTGCCACTGCTTCAGATTTGGTGCAAATCCGTCCAGCGGTTTCGCCTGTAGCCATGCGCAAAGTTTTCCCCCATTCAGTCTATGGGAAAAAAAAAATGTTTTGGGACCCCCCCTATAACTTTGGCCCCCCTGGACCAAACATCACCAAACTGTGCAAAAGACTTAAATTCAGAGTGGGCCATATACTTTTTTTGCAAAGTTTGGTGAGGATTCGTCCAGGGGGAGCGAAGTTATAAGCCACACAAAAAGTGCTCTTCCTATGGAAACAGCAACTTAACCATAACTACATGGCCAGTACCATGGCCCTGATATATATATATATATATTATGAAAAAACAATGTAATGAGCCAGACTAGGGAAACTACAAAACAAATGGCAACCATTGCTGGCATTGAGACCCATCAGAATTCTGCAGTTAAACCACAAAATTAATCTAGCTTCCAATATTCGAAGGGTCAGTTCCCTATTGCCCTTGCGTGGATCAGATTTTATTGGGGCTAACCCAATCCATTTGCCGCCGAATAGTTTCATGTTTAGACTTAATGGCTCTTAAAAGCTCTAGAACCCATATTTGTACTTTTCAATATATATTTTTACACATGGGCGCAATCCATGAACAACATATTCCGAATTACAATCAATAGGATTAGTAATATGATGAGTCCAATCAATGCCCTTGATGTTGAAGCTAGTGCTCTTGATCACTTGTGCGAAAATACTGCAAGAACCGCATAGAAAGCATCCTGTATGCTGTTGGAGCCAATTTGGTTGCTTAAAAACTTGAAGAACACTACTGGTCACAATATCACTAATGTTTTACCACATTAGGACACATTAGGACTCCTCTTGTCACACCATGTCCAAACAGCCCGTGGGACTCTTTTCAGCGCGAGCGCCTTCATTTTAGAAATTGGCAATTATAATTACTCTTGTCTCTTGAGGTCCTCCTTCCCATCTAGCGATGGGTTTTCACATGTAATGAATTCCTCAGTCTAGCTATTTTAGACAGGTCTAGGTGTGAAATAGTTATTATTTCATTATATTTAGTACTAGTTTATCTAATGGCTCATACCAACTCACCTGGCCCAACACTCACTCAAGATGGCAGTGTAGTATTGCCGTCTTACCCCTGTGCAAAACACTGGCTAGTCAGCCATCTCTTATACAAGCGAGCGTGAGCCGCTCGCTTCCAGTGTGGGGATTACATTCCTGTTTGAGCCAACCACCACGGTAAGACCATTGGCACATGGTCCGTAAGACCACAGCTCACACGTAGCTTGTGCGCTTCATTCAGAATTGGATGTGATGTGACATTTAGAAGTTCTTAAGTGCTTATATTTTCCTTCTCATTTCTTCCCCGTCCTTCTATTGGATCACCTATTGTTTACCTCTACGACTTTGTATTTTGGCAATATGATTATATTTTGATCCTTTACAATCGAATGTTATGGACATGGTTGGATTTATTTGACTTGTCTGCCCTCCCCTCCCACATTTTTTTACCTAATATTAATTCATTTCTTTTGTAAATGTTTTCAATTTTTTAGCTTGCCTATGGCTTTTGTAATCATATACAATTTGGTTTTTCTAATTGTTTCTACATTCTATCAGCCTGAGAGGAAGAGCACGGTTACGCTCGAAACACTTGTCAGGCTGTACTTGTTTAATAAACACTGCTGCATTCCAAAATGTAACTATTGGTGCTGTGTAACTGGAATTCCTGTCATCAGTAGGTGATTTGTACATTGGTATATAATAGCGACTTAAGAACCATATCCATTTGCAGTAAATTCCAATGTTTATTTATGATATACATTTGTCTGACTTGTAAACAATAAGATGTAAAAAATCTGATCATATTTAGATTGGGCACAGTATTTTTCTTGGGTTTAAATAAAACTTTGCTAGTACGCATATTAGTTTTACATTTTGCCTTCTGTATAACGTCCTTTGGATAGCCTCTTTCAGAAAATCTAATGCTCATATCAGTGCAAATGGCTTCAAAATCAAGGGTACAAGTACAGTTTCTTTTAGTCCTAAGAAATTCACCATACGGAATATTCATAATAGTACTGGATGGATGGCACGAATTTGCTTGCAAGATGGAATTGCTAGCGGTAGGTTTATGATACATCTGAGTTGGGATTTATCAATTAATTAGCAAAATCCTCAAATCCAAAAACTCAATGTTTTGTTTACTGGTCGACATAATGAAATTCCAATTTTTAAATCGTTATCATTGAGGTACTGGTGAAATAAATGGAGGTCATCCATACTGCCCTGCCATATGTGATGAATCAGTAATAATTCCTCCCAGAAACCTCACCTGGGACCCTTCTCATGTGGCCAGGGAAAGGTAGACGCTTCCTGATGCCGACCTGGGATGCTGTACTGTGGAAGGATCACATGGGGAAGGGCGGAACAAGCCAGGAAGACTGGGAAACCCCCAGTTCAACTTTCCTCAAAGTGAATGTAGGATGGGGATGAAAGGGAAGAAGACAAACAATAATCTAGGTCTTGAGACAATTCGGAGAGTGCAAGTGCAGTAACAGAAATGAGGGCAAAGGAGCAAGAGGGTAAGTGAAGGTATGGATGAACAGGGAAGAAGACAAACAATAACATTCTTACTAGATCAGGGGACCATTCGGAGAGTGCAAGTGTAGTACCAGAAAGAGGAGGGAGGGGGAGGATGAGAAGTTCAGGACGAGGAGGAAAGGGTACAGATCAGGCGGGAGGGAGGAGAAGGGTGCATTTAAGTGCAAGTGAACAGGTTCACTTGCACTTTGAGAAGAGGGTACACAAGGGATTGCTTGAGGAGTAGCGGGAAGGAGCCAGTGGCAAGGAGTGATTGCAGAGACAGCCAAGGCTGGAGCAAGGGAGGCAATGTTGTCCTTGAAAGTTCTGGAGGAGCAGGGGAGCACCTGTTTGGATGAGACTTTCATAGTGTGGACTTGTCTAGAGGCCTCATCAGGTGATGTGGGTGAGAAAGAGGAGACTAGGAGGAATGGGGAGAGGGGGGACAAGGGCGACCTGAGAGGAGGCAAGGGAAGAAGCACAACGCCAACTTCAACACAACAGCAATGCAACCATCTTGATTCAAGTGTCCAGGATAAAGGGAATAACCCTAGGTTTCAACATACAGAACAAAAAGTAAAACACCAGATGCAAGTTTCCTGGAAAGAGGGAAGAAGCCTTGGTTTCATCATACAGCAGAAAAAGCAAAACACCAGTTTCCTGGATAGAGGGAAAAAGCCTAGGTTTCAACATACAGCAGAAAAAGCAAAAACACCTAGATGTAAGTTTCCTAGATAGAAGGAAAAAGCCTAGGTTTCAACATACAGCAGTTTTGTTAGGTAGGGAAACCCACAGTAGAGTAGGGCAAGCGAGGCATTTTTCATACTATTTCTGTTCCAATGAAATGGCATATTTTGAACAAATATCAAACAGTTGTTCACCTCACATTGCTGACCCCTCGCATGTGGTACTAGGAGTGGGACCGGAGTCAATTGATGCAAATTGGGGAACTCTTAAGCTTGAAAAGCTTAGTAAAAGAGCTTTTAAACCCACTATAGCTACTGAACATTCTACTGGGTTTGATGTTTATAGCAGTAGGGGAAAACTGATTCAACCAGAGGAAAGAGCTTTGATCCCCACATATTTAATAATTTCCCCCTAAGGGTACTCATGTCCACCTTGCCTTTAAGTCAGGCCTGGAGATATGGCCTAGACTTATTGGCAGGGGTGAAGGAAGAGGCATACCAAATGAAAGCTGGGAAAAGGATAGCACAAGGTATTTGGAATGTGCTATTTTCCCAAAGCTTAAAGAATTTAAGAATTGTGAACAAACTGGAAGAGGAACTCAAGGGTTTGGAGGGGCAGACTTTGAACCAAAAGTACAATTACCTATAGACAAGGAAGAAGAAATCATTCCTGATTTAGCTTTTGCGCAGCATAATGATCCCTTGCTGGCAGAACCTTTCAATCGAGTAACAAGAAGGCAGAAAGAAAAGTGGTCCATTGTTTTCCCTCATGTATGGATTGCTACACAGAGGACATTTGAATACTATGGTAAACCCAGAACTCAAATTGTGAAACATAGAAATCATAATGATATTGTAATGGAGATGGCCATGCTCATTAAACTGGAGGAACATTTGGTAATAACTAAGACCCAGGCCCACATTGTGAACAGATTTTATTGGGCCAGTATTTATGCTGACATCAAAAAATGTGTAAATACTTTTGAGCTCTGCCAGAAGACCAGTACAAAAATGCCTCCTCCTGCCCCTTTATAACCTTTGCCTATTATTGATGTTCCTTTTTACCAAATAGGGGTGGACATAGTAGGACCACTAGAAACCTCTCAATTGGGTAATAAATACATCCTGGTTATCCTAGATTATGCTACTAGGTATCCTGAAGCACTCCCTTTAAGGAATAATACTTCCCAGCAAATTCTGAAACATCTATTGACGTTTCTCTCCCGATCTGGATTCCCAAAAGACATTCTAACTGACCACGGTGCTACTGTTATGAGTAAACATATGGCTGAAGTAAAATATATTCTTCAAATTAAAACCCTGAGAACCTCGGTTTATCATCCCCATACTGATGGGTTAGTTGAAAGGTTCAACCAAACTTTAAAACATTTATTAAAGAAATTGGTTGAAACCGATGGGAAGAACTGGGATGTAATGTTAACTTGGGCTCTGTTTGCCATAAGAAAGACTCCCCAATCATCTACTGGAGTGTCGTCCTTTGAATTGTTGTATGGAAGAGAAACCTGTGATGTATTAGACATGTTGCGGGAAGCTTGGCAGGAGAGGGCCACTATTCCCTTATCACAAACTGCCCAAAAGCTGAACGAACAAATGACAGCAGTAAGGAAAATAGTTCATCTAAATATGATCAAAGAACAAGAACAACAGGAAGAATGTCATGACAAAAGGGCATTGATGAAATACTTCTCCATAGGGCTGAGCGTGTTAGTCATTCCTCTCTCATCTTATAATAAAATGTTATCTAGATGGCACAGACCATATGTAGTACTTCAACAAATAGGACCCTATAATTACAAAATATCACTGCCTGATTGGAAGATTAAAACTCATATATATCATATCAATTTACTTAAAGAATGGAAAGAACCTATGGAGAAAGATATCTCTATCATGCTAACCGGACCTTTATCAGAAGAGAATAAGGATAACCAGTGAATTTTCCCTGCGATGCCCCAAAATCAAAAACAGAATTTATTGGACTTATTTCCTGACAGTTTAAACATGAGCCAGGGAGAGTGAAAGGAGTATAGCATAATACACATACTCCTCCAGGACAGGTAGTACATCAAAAACCTTATTGCATTCCTGAAAGTAGAAAACAAATAATACAAGAAGAAGTAGAAACTATGTTAAAGTCTGACATTATAGAATCATCACAAAGTCCCTGGTCCTCCCCAATTGTCTTAGTTGCCAAGCCAGATAACTCATGGAGATTCTATATAGGTTTTAGAAAAGTGAACAATGTATCCCAGTTTGATAGTTATCCTACGCCCAGAATAGATGATCTGATTGATAAATTGGGAGATGCAAAAAAACCTTTCCACTATTGATCTAACTAAATGCTATTGGCAGGTACCTGTTAATCTGGTTGATAAACCCCACACTGCTTTTTCTACTCCTCTTATTGAGCATTTATTAGGCGCTTATACAACTGAATAGTGTTTCCAAACACCACAAGGCACACTGGGGAGGAAACAAGGGGAGTAAATAAACATTGGCAAGAGCAGTAAATAAAATCATGGTCCTACTAGGCCTTGTGGTATTTGGACGTGCAAGTGCAGTGGAGAGAAGTGCAGGAGAAATAGGTGGGCGGGGGATAACGGGGGAGGGAAAGGACAAGTGCTGTTGGGCCTGGGGGGAGGGAAGTGCCAAAGTGGAGCCAGGCAGGAGGCCTCTGGCTACGTGCTAGGGCGGATGAACCGCAAGAGGGATGCGCAGCCACCAGGCAGGGAGCTCTGCATGGGCAGTGCTGTGGGAATGGAGGGTGCTGGGGTCAACTGGGTTGAGGGCCTGGAATCCTGGTTGAGTCATAGGACCAGGACACCAGTCTCAGCAGCAGTGGGGTGATTATCAGACTTGTGAGCAGTTTCAGAGTTTAAAGAGGTCTGGCTGAAGTCTGAGAGAATCAGAGAGGCTGTTCCAAAGGGAGACAACAGCCAAGGAGAGAGGCATGCCCCCCATTCTCTGCTTGAAGAAGCATTTGACCAACAGAGAGTTAGAGTTGGAGGAGGTCAGGGCTCTAGCAGGGGAGTATTGTCATGATCCCTGCTTCCAAGGGGTCAGGACTTGCCCCACGACCTTGGAAGCAGGCCCATGACTCTGATCCCAGGAACCAGCCAGTCCCTATAGGGACCCTCTGGACCTTGTCCTGGCGCCAGTGGCGCCAGGCTCATGATGGTGACTGGTCCCGGCACAGGAAGCGCCGGGCTCATATTAGATAAGAGTGCTTGGTGGACCTACCTGTAGCAGACCATGCTGCTTACTTACCAGCTAACTGGTCTCCTGATCCTTCTCTGCCTGGAACTACTTTTTCTATCTGGGTGGAGCAGGAGCCACTCCCTGGAAGCAGAACACAGGAACTCTTCTAGAAATCTGGAACTCTTTTCGTACCTGGGTGGGGCCGTGGAAGGAGACGCCTAAGCACTACACAAGGCTATTTAAACCACACCCGATTGGTTCCACGTGCTTCGCGTTATTCTGCATCTGCAGCAGGACGCTCACCGTGTCAGCTCCAGGAAACCTCCAGCTCCAGATCCTGTGAACACGAAATAACCTGCTGGAATCCAATTTTCAGTCTTCTGCAGCTCCTGCAAAACAAAGGCACAGGTTAGGCTAAAGTAAAGGCAGTGAATCTACTTACCTAATCCAACGGCAGCATCCAAGGCGCCTTTCTCTGCCTTTCTCTTCCGGCATCCGACATCTGCAAAGAGAGAGAACATCGGTCAGTAATATTCAACTACAAGTTCTGCTTACCTGTATTACGCCCGTTCCAACTCAGCTCGCGCTGCATTCCGGCACCTGCAAGGCAAGATACATCGGTTAGTAACGCTTAGTTACAAGACTGCTTACCTGTGTTATGTTCGCTTTCAATCTGTTCGCGCTGCACCTCAGCACCTGCAAAGACAAAAGAGACATTACGGAGCATTCTCCAGCGCTAGTGCAGTCTTTCTACTTACGTGCCATTAGAAGGATAATCTTCATCGTCACAGCATCTGAAAAGGGAAAGACATAGACTTTACAGACTTAAGACTTTTGAAAGAGAAGAGAACAATGCAAAAGGAACTTTAATACTTACAAGGCACGCTCGTGCATTAACGGCGTCTTCGCTCTCAGCAAATCCTCTGCTATCAAGAGGCAGAGCTCGCATCCAGTGAAGCAACTGGATCCAGCGCCCCTGCACAAGACGCAGGATGGAGAGCCCGGCATTTACCTATATAAGACATCTCACTCTTCAGCTTAAACTGTCGGTGGGAAGGGGGCCCAGTCCGGGAGCAAAACGAACCCTGCGCCTAACACTGAAGACAGTATCCTCGCCAGATCAAGACCTGCGCCTCCGGGGGAACCAGGTGAGCGTTACAGAACACGAAGCCTTACCACAAAATTCCCACCCAGGCGCAATGGAAACCTCAGACACAGACCAGTTGGCCCAATTACTCGGGGAGTTGAGGGCAGAAGTACACGCTGCACGTCAGGAAACAAATGCCCTAAGGAGGGAGTTAGTGGTCTCCAAAGAGCGAACAGATGATTTGGCTAGACAATTGCTGCAAGCCCAAGCTGGACAAACTCCTCTATCAACCCCAAGTGGGGGCCACGCTCCTCCAGCTTCCTCGAATCCGATACAAATCAATCTACCAGGAAATATACCTTTGGCTCCGCCGGAATGCTTTTCAGGTGATTCAAAAAGGTTTGCTGTGTTCTTCAATCAATGTCGCTTGCACTTTTTGTGCAGACCCGCCGCTTTTCCAACGGACCAGGCTAAAGTGGCCTTCGTGCTCTCTTATCTCAGTGGCAGTGCCGCAGATTGGTCTGTTCCTTTAGTGTCTCAATATGACCCCATTCGCCATAACTTCCAGGACTTTCAAGCCAGTATGTAGAAACTGTTCGCAAGGCACTATCAGGGACAGGCCTTGGACAATGAACTTCTTTCACTACGACAGGGCAATCAAGATCTTCTGACTTATATTGCATCATTTAACAGACTAGTGGTGGAAACCGGATGGCCGGAGGATAAGAGGATCACACTGTTTTACAGAGGTCTGCGTGGGGAATTAAAAGACGTTCTGGCTCAAGTGGTAAATCCTCCACAAGACTGTTCCGAATATATCGATCTGGTAGTGCAATTGGATCATCGACTACAGAATCGGAAAGCCGATCGATCCAGATTTGAAACCCGACCTTTTTCAAGGCCACAAAGTTCTACGAAAGGAACTGATTCCGTGGAACCCATGCAAATAGGGGGTGTAAAAGGACCTTTAACCCAAAAGGAGAGGGAAAGGAGGAGACAACTGCAATTATGCCTCTATTGCGGAAACTCAGGGCACTTTCTTCGAGATTGTCCAGTGAAGCCCAAGAAGAAGATAGTAGGGGCGTCTGATAAAGGTACCGAGAATTTTGAGCCGGGAAACGACCTCGCCCGGCAAGTGTAGAGGTCCGCTTGCCGAGCGTTAAAACCAGTTCTTTGACCTCGCATTTCATCATGCCCATGGTCCTCGTGAGTCCTGAACAACCTAATCGTATGCATGCCATTAAAGCATACATTGATAGTGGCGCAATCGGGAATTACTTGGACTGTGAGCTGGCCGCCAGGATGAATCTATCTCTTTGTCCAAAGACGGTGAAAGACGTCATTACCACCGTGGATGGGACGGAAATAGCTTCCGGACCCGTAACTCACACCACCATGGAAGTAACGTTAGTAAGCCAAGATGGGCATCAAGAGAAGATCGTGTTTGATGTGATCAAGGCCCCTCAGTTTCAAGTCATCTTGGGAGTTCCTTGGTTGGAGAAACACAATCCTCAAATTGATTGGCGAGCAAAGACAATCCGGTTTCCAGAATGCGCTTCTACCTGCTACCCTCAGCTCTCCACCAAACTAGCTGCAACTGTTTCTGAGAGTCCGCAACTGCCTCCTGAATACCAGGAATTCCAAGATGTCTTTCGGAAAGACCAAGCTAATTCTTTGCCTCCCCACAGATCATACGACTGTCAGATAGACCTGATTCCCGGATCCACTCCTCCGTGCAGTCGGATTTATGCCCTTACTGAACCTGAAAATCTCCACCTAAGGCAATATTTGGACCAGTACCTGGCTAACGGATTCATCCGTCCTTCGAAGTCCCCGGCCTCCTCAGCTCTGTTCTTCGTGCCAAAAAAGGAGGGAGACTTAAGAACGTGTATAGACTACCGTGCCCTGAACCAGATTACAATTAAGAACAGGTATCCATTGCCATTGATCCCAGAACTACTTGACCAAGTCAAAAACGCCTGCATATATACTAAGTTAGACCTCAGAGGAGCCTACCATTTGGTGCGAATAAAGGAGGGTGATGAATGGAAGACGGTTTTTCGTACCAAGTATGGACTGTTCGAGTATCAAGTGATGCCCTTCGGGTTGTGTAACGCACCGGCCGCATTCCAGTTCTTTATGAATGACGTGCTCCGTGAACTCATTGATGTGTGTGTAGTTGTATACATTGACGACATTCTGGTTTATTCGTCCTCTGAGGCAGAACACCGAAAACATGTAACCGCAGTACTGGAGAGGCTCCGCACACACAAACTTTTTGCAAAAATAGAGAAGTGCGTCTTTCATGTTACTGAGGTCGAATTTCTGGGATTTATTTTGTCACCTAACGGAGTTCACATGGACTCGAGGAAAGTAGATGCAATAATCAAGTGGCCCTCACCATCATCTGTAAAAGGGTTTCAAAGTATGTTGGGCTTCGCCAACTTCTATCGCAGGTTTATTCCAGACTTTTCTCGGGTAGTCCAACCCATTACAGCTCTCCTCAGAAAAAACAAACGTTTTGAATGGTCTACCGAGGCAGAACAAGCCTTTCAGGAGCTAAAGACTAAATTTACCTCCGCCCCGATTTTAAAACATCCCCGCCCGGAACTACCTTACATCGTCGAGACCGATGCCTCCAGCCTTGCTATGGGAGCAGTGCTTTCACAAAGAGATCCAGAAACCAACCAGTTGCACCCCGTGGCGTTTTGGTCTCGCAAATTATCAGCCCCAGAAATCAATTACACCATTACCGATAAGGAACTGTTGGCTATTAAGTCCGCCTTTAAGGCCTGGCGGCATTATCTCTTAGGAGCCCGACACACAGTCACTGTCATTACTGACCATCGTAATCTACAGCATCTTAAATCAGCCAAAGCTCAATCCTCCAGACAACTTCGCTGGGCATTATTTTTTGCCGAATTTGATTTTATAATCACCTACCGACCAGGCAATAAGAATGGTAAAGCGGATGCCCTCTCTCGAATCGGAGTAGAGGAACACATGGTTAACCCTGAGCTCGTACCTATTATTCCTGAACAAAGAATCCTGGGTTTGATCAGCATGCAATCCATTGAAGAAATTGAAACCCAGGTTAAACAACTTGTAACTCCAACGGACATACAAAAATGGCAGCTTCAGGGGGAAGACTTCACAGTAAAGAACGACTTATTATACTTCAAGGAACGACTTTATCTACCCTGTACCAGCTTACAAAATCAAGTCATCTCTGGTTATCACGACTCCTTAATGGAAGGACACCCGGGTATGGCCAAGACCTCGGAAAAGGTTAAGCGTCACTTTTGGTGGCCATCTTGGAGAAAAGACATCAGAAACTTTGTCATGTCCTGTGGAGTGTGCGCCCAGAACAAGAGTCCTAAGGAAAAACCAGCAGGCCTCTTACAACCACTTGAAATCCCACCTCATCCCTGGCATACCCTTTCCATGGACTTTATCACCGACTTACCTCCCTGTTCCGGATACAATACAATCCTGGTAATCGTAGACTTATTTTCAAAAATGGCACATTTCATCCCACTAAAGGGGTTACCGTCAGCAGCAATCCTGGCTCGAGAATTTCTTGAAAACATCGTTCGGTTGCACGGCTTTCCTTCAGTTTTAATCTCAGACAGAGGAAGTCAATTCATCTCCCACTTCTGGCGGAGTTGCTGTCGGTTAGCTCAAATTGATGTGAGGCTTTCCACCAGTCACCACCCACAAACCGATGGTCAGACCGAAAGGACCAATCAGACTTTGGAACAGTACCTACGCTGCATGCTGCAACAGACAGGAGGAACTTGGAAGGACATCCTTTGGATAGCCGAGTACGCTTACAATAACTCAGTCCACTCTGGAACCGGAAAGACCCTGTTTTTTCTTTTGTATGGTAATCATCCTCGAACCTCTAACCTGGATCCACCTCAGGATCTTGGAACACCAGCAGTTGACCACCTACATTCAACCATCACCCAAGCCTTCAAGGAAGCTACTACCCACCTTCAAAGGGCCAAGGAACAATACAAGAAAGGAGCAGATCAACATCGAAAGGAAGCCCCTCAATACCAAATAGGAGATCAAGTCTGGTTATCCACCAAATATTTACCCCTAAAGGGACCACGCACCTTTAACCCAAGATACCTGGGACCCTACTCTATTACTGCCATAATAAATCCAGTAGCGGTCAAGTTGGATTTACCCCATCGCATGAAAATGCACCCAGTCTTCCATGTTTCACTACTAAAACCTGTTCAACCAGAAACCCGATTGACTAAATCCCCTGAACCTATCCTAGTTGACGGAGAACTTGAGTTTGAAATCAAAAATATCCTGGATTCCAAGATCTCCAAATCAAAACTACACTACCTGATTGACTGGAAAGGCTACGGCCCCCAAGAAAGATCTTGGGAACCTGCAGAACATGTACACGCACCCCGACTAATCAAGAAATTTCATCGGACATTTCCTAACAAACCAAGACCTCCGGAGAAGTCAACCTTGGGAGGGGCCTTGAGGGGGGGTGCTATCATGATCCCTGCTTCCAAGGGGTCAGGACTTGCCCCACGACCTTGGAAGCAGGCCCATGACTCTGATCCCAGGAACCAGCCAGTCCCTATAGGGACCCTCTGGGCCTTGTCCTGGCGCCAGTGGCGCCAGGCTCATGATGGTGACTGGTCCCGGCACAGGAAGCGCCGGGCTCATATTAGATAAGAGTGCTTGGTGGACCTACCTGTAGCAGACCATGCTGCTTACTTACCAGCTAACTGGTCTCCTGATCCTTCTCTGCCTGGAACTACTTTTTCTATCTGGGTGGAGCAGGAGCCACTCCCTGGAAGCAGAACACAGGAACTCTTCTAGAAATCTGGAACTCTTTTCTTACCTGGGTGGGGCCGTGGAAGGAGACGCCTAAGCACTACAGAAGGCTATTTAAACCACACCCGATTGGTTCCACGTGCTTCGCGTTATTCTGCATCTGCAGCAGGACGCTCACCGTGTCAGCTCCAGGAAACCTCCAGCTCCAGATCCTGTGAACACGAAATAACCTGCTGGAATCCAATCTTCAGTCTTCTTCAGTCTTCTGCAGCTCCTGCAAAACAAAGGCACAGGTTAGGCTAAAGTAAAGGCAGTGAATCTACTTACCTAATCCAACGGCAGCATCCAAGGCGCCTTTCTCTGCCTTTCTCTTCCGGCATCCGACATCTGCAAAGAGAGAGAACATCGGTCAGTAATATTCAACTACAAGTTCTGCTTACCTGTGTTACGCCCGTTCCAACTCAGCTCGCGCTGCATTCCGGCACCTGCAAGGCAAGATACATCGGTTAGTAACGCTTAGTTACAAGACTGCTTACCTGTGTTATGTTCGCTTTCAATCTGTTCGCGCTGCACCTCAGCACCTGCAAAGACAAAAGAGACATTACGGAGCATTCTCCAGCGCTAGTGCAGTCTTTCTACTTACGTGCCATTAGAAGGATAATCTTCATCGTCACAGCATCTGAAAAGGGAAAGACATAGACTTTACAGACTTAAGACTTTTGAAAGAGAAGAGAACAATGCAAAAGGAACTTTAATACTTACAAGGCACGCTCGTGCATTAACGGCGTCTTCGCTCTCAGCAAATCCTCTGCTATCAAGAGGCAGAGCTCGCATCCAGTGAAGCAACTGGATCCAGCGCCCCTGCACAAGACGCAGGATGGAGAGCCCGGCATTTACCTATATAAGACATCTCACTCTTCAGCTTAAACTGTCGGTGGGAAGGGGGCCCAGTCCGGGAGCAAAACGAACCCTGCGCCTAACACTGAAGACAGTATCCTCGCCAGATCAAGACCTGCGCCTCCGGGGGAACCAGGTGAGCGTTACAAGTATTTAGGGATGTAAAGTTGGAGATAGCGTGGTCCTGGGCCCCAGAAAGCGTTGTGGATGATGCAGAGGGTCTTGAATTTGATCCTTGCGGTCACAGGGAGCCAGTGGAGAGATTTTGGGGCTGGAGAGATACGGTTCCTGGGCTTAAGGCCAAGGATAAGTCTTGTAACCCTATTCTGGATTAGCTGGAAGGGGCATAGGGAGGAAAGGAGGAGATTGAGGAAGAGTCTGTTGCAGTAGTCTAGCCTGGAGAGGACCAGAGCTCTGGAGATATTGAGGTTCTGGGGGAAGGTTCAGAAAGAGAGAATGCCTCTAAGAAGGTGAAGCTGGAAGCTGGCCTTCTTGGCAAGGTCCAAGATGTGAGGGGAGAAGGAGAAAGAAGAGTCGAAGATGACTGTGAGGTTTTTGGCCTCACAGGATGTATAAGGTGGAGGGCCAATAGAGGGCGGCCACAGGATAGTAGGAAAACAGGGTGCAGGTGTCCCGATGAGAAGGATCTCAGTCTTGTTGGCATTGAGGCAGAGATTGTTTGCCGCACACCATGCCTCGGATGGTGGTCAGCCATTCAGGGATGAGAGAGGAGGAAGAGGAGGTAGTTGAGGGAAGTTTGAACAAAAGCTGTGTGTCATCAGCATAGCATTGGAAATGAGGAGAGAAGGAGGAGATCAGGTGAGCAAGAGGGGTGAGATAGATATTGAAGAGCCAAGGTGATAGGATAGAGTCCTGGGGGACACAGCAGGTAGAGAGTTTGGTGGTGGAGGAAAAAGGGCCCAGTTGCAGCTGGGAAGGACGGTTAGTGAGGAAGTATGTCAGACAATCCAGTGCCCAGTCAATGATGCTGAGGGTATCAAGGAGTCATTTTGTGAGGATAGAATGGTTGGATGTGTCAAAGGCAGAGGAGAGATCGAGGAGAATGAGAACAGCAGGAGAGGTAGAGTCAAGATTTGCGAGCATGTCTTCTTGAGTGTTCAGGAGAGCAGTTAAGGATTGATGGTCATGGAGGCAACCAACAGGTTCAGTGTGGAGGGTCAGTTGGGGGATGACCAACTTCTGCAGGGGTTTCCCCAGGAAGGGGGTAGTGGAGATAGGACAGTAGTTAGCCGGGCAGGAGGGGTCAGCAGACAGCTTTCTTGAGAGAGGGTGCATGAGGGATTGCTTGAGGGATGGAGGGAAAGAGCTAGTGGCAAAGGAGGAGTCGACTAGAGCTGGGATGAGAGAGGTTTATTTCAATTTAAAGTATTTGCCTTTTGGATTACGTGAGGCCCCTCCAACTTTCCAGAGATTGATGGATCAAGTTTTAAGACCTCTTTCATCTTTATGTAGGGCCTATATTGATGACATCATTATTTATAGCAAAACTTGGCCTGAACATATGTTTCATCTGTACCAGGTTACCAGAGCACTGAGGAAAGTTGGACTGACAGCTAACCCAAAGAAATGCAGCTCAGCTAGATCTGCTGTAAAATATTTAGGATTCTTTGTTGGAAAAGGTTTAGTACAGTCCCAACCAGATAAGGTTGAAGCTGTAATAAAAGCCTCCCCTCCCAAAACAAAAAGTTACAAGCTTTTTTGGGTCTTGTTGGTTACTATCGAAGGTTCATTCCAAATGTGTCCTCCATCTCTGGTCCCCTTACTGTCAAACTTAAGAATGTAGCCCCACAGAAACTGAAGTGGCATCCAGAAGATCAAGAATGCTTTGACAAGTTGAAACATATATACTATGTAGTGAACCTATTTTGAAAGTGACAGCTTTCAACCAACCCTTTATTTTGCAAATTGATGCTTCCCATATTGGTTTAGGAGCAGTGTTATGGCATAGAACATCCAATCCTCTATATAAGTTAAAAGATGTTTGATCGGGAAAAGACCTAGCCCACTCTAGAGTTGGAAGTCCTTGCCATCAAATGGGCAATAACATATTTGAAACACTATTTAACAGGACGGAAGTCAGATTAGTTACTGATCATGCCCCTCTTAAATGGTTAAGCTTGAGGAAAAATACCAACACTAAAGTCATGCACTGTTTTTAGATTTACAGCCTTATTGCTTCACAGATGAACATCGGAAAGGCAAGGAACAAGGGAATGTTGATTTCCTTTCCCGATTTCCCCTACAGGCTGAAAAAAGCAGCGACATTAGGGGACAGGTTTGCAATTAATTAGTAATAATTCCTCCCAGAAACCTGGCCTGGGACCCTTGTCATGTGGCCAGGGAAAGGCAGACGCTTCCTGATCCTGCCCCTGGGGTGGTGTACTGCAGGAGGATCACATGGGGTGAGGGGGGGGTCAGGCCAGGAAGACTGGGAAACCGCCCTGCTCAACTTTCCCCATAATCCCACACTTTTACAGACTGTTTGCCAAACAGCAGAAGTTAAAAGAACTGACTTTGTTGTTGGGGACTACTTGTACAATAATGCCATGAGTACTGGGATGAGGAAGAGGACTGAAGAGGTATGTTGTAGCAACAGTCGGGCAATTAGCCCTAACAGCCCACACCTGAAGGAACCTGGGATGCATAAAAGCTCCCCTCGGGGGCAGGTAAGAGGAAGGGGAGGAAGGAGCTGGAACTGTGACTGTAGCGCCGGCTCTAGTAGGAGATGCAGAGAGAAGAAGTCACTGAGGTGGAAAACCCAGCAGAAGTGGGAGAACCAAAGGGATGCCAGAATGTGGATGCAGCAGATTTCCTGTGCTTGTTCTGAGAGGGTCCTGTTCCCCAAACTCTGAATTGCAGAGCTGTCTTTCTCCATGTGAGCCTAATTGCCGTGGTTGTGGGGAAGGAAACGTGTCGGAGACGGAAGCGAGGAACTGTGGGCGAGTTGCAGATCTCAAGATCGAGAGGGGCTCCTTGATTGAGTGTCCGGACTAGAGACAGAGAGCAAGGGTGTAGGCCCCTGTGAGGCCAGAAGTAGTAGAAGTTGTGCCCAAAGTCGTGGATGTCGAGCAACCCGCAGAACAAGGATCCCAGAAACCAGTGAGTCAAACCTTGTGTTCTGATTCCTTTCACGAGCACTGCCAGAAACAGTATCCAGTCTTTTTTAACTCGTAGAAGCAGAAGCAAGCTGAAGCTGAAGTTGTTCAATGTATTTACTATTGATTGTACTTGGGGTTTTGTTTCGGTAACAGCTATTTGACCCAGCGACCTATATTACACTCCTGTTGGTCTGGTGTCGCGCTAGTGCGTTGTTTTAGGGAAGGACCAATCCCCTCCTTCCATAGGTTACAAGGTAAAAATGGTTGATACACACTTTGACTGCGCCACCTCCGTTGTTACTTGAAAGAAATGGTCATTCTCAAATTGGTAATGTTGGAGCAAGTTTATTAATGGTTTGCTACCTTTGCCCATTAATTGTAGTTGACAAGTGTTTCAGCCTCTCAAGGGCCTTTTTCAAAACAGAATACTTATTTGAGGGCACATTACTTGCTAAATCATGCTATCCGTTGAAGTTTCATCTCACAAAAAGTCAAGGGTTAATCCCTTTGTTGTCAGCGTTCTGCCAGTGTTCCTCGCGTCGGCATGTTAATAAACTTGCTCCAACATTACCAATTTGAGAATGACCATTTCAAGTAACAACGGAGGTGGCGCAGTCAAAGTGTGTATCAACCATTTTTACAATGTATTTACTAACGAGGGAACAATGAAAGTAGTACTCGCGTGTGAATGGAAAGGTTTCTTTTACTCGCGTAGAAGCTAAATGCTACTGAAACACCATTGTTAAACACTTAAAGCCTTTAAACTTCATACGGAGTGGTCAAAATACATACAAATTAATCAAAAATGGCAGGTAGACTGATCATAGCAGCTATTGATAGTCTTTTGGCCTCTTAGCTAAGTATATAGATATTATTAATCAACCGCTTATTCAAAATAGTAAGACATACAATAGAGATACTGGTGATTTCTTTGAAAAAATTGGATCCTGTAATATTCAGTCCTCAATTTGACATTTAAGTGACTTTAGATGTAATTAGTCTACACACTCCGATACCACAAGCTGAAGGCTTGTAAGCAATGCAGTGGCTACTATTGAGATCTGAAAATATTGGAGCTAATAAAGTGTTTTTACTTACCATCTTGAAACTCATCTTACAGAATCGTTTTATTCTATTTGATGATACATTTGTTTCTGCAGATTTCAAGGACTTCTATGGGGGTTAATATGGCTCCAACATATGCAAATGCCTTTATGTTCTATTGAGAACATCAACATATTTGACAGCATACTGTATGGAAAGATAACCTAAAATGTTATAAAGGATTTAAAGACAACATATTTTGTGCATAAGGAGAGGCACTTCCATTTTTTTTAGTACATTCATAAGATCCATCCACGCATAAAATTTACTGTGGCATGTAGTAAAACTGAGTTACACTTTTTAGATGTAAATATGTACTTGAAATCTTCTAAATTGGAAATGACTATTTACACAAAAGCTACTGACCGCAACAATTTTCTTTTGGTAAGAAGTTGTCATCCTCCTATCTTGTTCAGAGGTACACCATATAGTCAATTCACTTGATACAAAATAATAATTTCTGAAGAAACAGAATCTATGGACAAACAGCAGGAGTTAAAAAGATATTTTGGAAAGGAAATACAAGGATATTGATTTGAGAACTATATTAGATAAATTAAGCGGTGAATCACATGTGGGTATGCTAACCGCTAAACCTCCAAGAAATCCACCATCTTTGGTATATGTGACTACATACTCACAACAAAGCAAACAGATAAGTAGAATTATTACAACAAATTGGAAACTGTTAGAAATTGATCTGATTTTAATTTCATTATCTGAATGGTTGCCAACTTTTGCTTACAGAAAGGGTGAGTCAGTAAAGGACTGGTTGGTACATGCTACATACACTAGTGAAACAAAACACACAACAGAAATGAAAGGCACAGTAGCCGGTCAAACCTGTCAACATTGTAAAAACGTAATACTAGGTTATACTGTTACGTATCCATATACTGGCCAGAAGATCCCTTTATGTCATACACCGACTTGTGATACCAGCAATGTAATATACAGTATCAAATGCCCATGTGGTATATATTATACAGGGATGATGACGAGGAAGGTGAAAATCAGGTGGGGAGAACATAAGTCAAACATCAGAATGAAGAATAGGAAATCCCTAGTGGCAGAACTTTTTAATGAGAATGAGCATAATATTTCACAGAACGATTAACAATACAAGTTAGAGTAGGGGGTGTGAAAAACATGTTAGAAAGATAAGAGATACACTGGATCAAGAAATGTTATTCTTTAAAAATGAGAGGAAATAATTTAGAATAGGATTTGTTAAGCTTTATTCGATAAATTAAAGAGTATTCAGATTGAAAATATGAAATGATGGTCCTCTTATGAATTAAGAATCTGTTAATATTGGACAAGATTTAGTCAAATATTGTCTGTTCTTTATATTGATGGATTGTTTGATGATTCAAAATGTGACAAATTATTGGATGACATAATATTCAAAAGATTAGTGTGAGGTACCAGGAGTAAGGCTCATACACAAGGGTGGTATCATTTGGGGTCTAGACTTTTATTGATCATGATAGGTTTGGAAAAAGGCCTCTGAATGCCTAAATCTAAAAGGGTGTTCTCTGCCTCAAAAGAACTAGCAAAAACAGACAGGATGTCTAAAAGTTAAATTCTATCCCAGTCATGTCCCCAAAACCGAACTCTATCCCTCACACTATAAACTAACATAATGGTACAATAGTGACCTCACTCGAAAGAAAATAGTGTTCATCAAGCCAATATAAAGGTTCTCAGCCAGGTGGGCCTCCAAAGGATTCAAGAAAATAATGTTACAATACTAGGGTGTTGTTCTTTTCACCTAGACTTCAAAAGGGACAAATGTCTTTCCAGTTTCTCCTCATACAAATACATAGGATTCTCCAAAAATTACAGCACGTTCAGCCAGGTGGGCTTTCAAGGGATTCAAGAAAAAGAATGTTCCAATACTAGGGTGTTTCTCATTTCCCCTAGACTTCAAAAAGGACAAATGTCTTTCCAGTTTTTTCTCATACAAAATACAGTATTCTGCAAAAAGTACAACACGTTTTCAGTCCCAGGGTATTGAATCCCTTTGTTTCTAGCCTTCTATTTGGGGGTGAATCCCAGACTCGCAATACTTGAGGGGTCTTGGTGTACTCTCCTACCAAGACCCAGTTATCTCATACATTGTCTTTTATATGGCTCTTGCGTCTGTTATTTCTGGTTATCTTTAGGGTCACAGACCCTTTTATCCTTGGTCTCTCTTTTAGGTCACAGTCCCAGCCTCGCAATGGAACCTTGGGTTTGCTTGGATTACTCTCCTGCTGAACGTATCGTTCCTTGTTTCCAATCTTGCTTTCACATGGAGTTACAGACTCCCTTATACTTTCTACTTCATATGGTTGCGGGTTAAAGACTCACAATCATTGTCTGCAATAGCCTGGTTCACTCTCCTGCTAAGCTATGTTTTCACTTGTCGTGCATTCACTTGTTATGCATTTATTAATGACTGGTGTATCTACCCTGCTGCTTCTCTGTATTTCTCTTAATCTATTGGTCCAAAATATTTTCAGACCCTTATTTGGTGCTTTCTGTGCTTCACTCTGTCAATTCCCCCTAGCCTGTGTGTCTTTGTGTTCGGTTTGTGTCTTCTGGGCGGTGGAATTCTGTCTCGAGGCTTCGGTAGCCTTTAGAGTTGCTCTCGGTTTGGTTTTTGTTCCACAGCGTCCAGCATCCTTCTTGTGGTTTGCTCTCGTCTGGGCATTGCTGTGAACACAGTAAGATGTCCCTTCATAAATTCGGTACATGAGCTTCAGAATAGCCGGCTACTGTTCTGTGCTCGGACTCTTTCCTTCCTCAGAAAACCGTGTCTTGTTTCTGTGTCGGTCTCGCTGTTAGGGAGACTTCTCAAGAATGGCTAATTCCCCTTACCAACTGAGTCCCTCAGCAGCTTTGCTAGATTTCTAGGATTCATTCTTTTCACCTGGTAAGAGTGTGAGCCCTTTTCCCCACTCTTACATGTGTTTTTCTGTGTGTGTTTAACATGTATGTGTTCATAGACTGTGGAGCCTCACCTACTCCACAGGCATCATCTTTTTATTGTGTGTTACACAGCACCTTCAGTTCAGTGACACAGGGTTGTTTTTAGACTTCCCAACTCAGACTCCATTTTCTGGGACTGACTACTGTCTCCCAGAACACGTAAAGTTGCCATTGACTTTATTAGTCTTTTAAAACCACAGAAGCAGTACACACCATCTTCCATGGAATACTGGAAAGGGCTAATATTTATCCCTTTTTTTCTCTTTCTCTTGGAGCCTTGTTTCGCTCCCTTTTCATCAAGACTTGGCTGGTGGCAGTGGTAACTACCCTATTTTTCCATCCGCGTTATCTTAAATAACCTTGGTATGTTTTAGGCTATCATGGTAGCCTCGAACTTAAACCCGCTTGACCATATTGTTTTTAATATTGTTCCGGCTGGGTTTATTTGCCATTTCTGGTTGAAAATGTCTTTGTCGTGTTTTTCTCTGTGCACCAAACTAGAATTGGTTCCTTTGTTCACCGTCTTTTCACAGGCTTCTACACAGAAGCCCTCCTTAGGCACCTGTATGTCTGGGGGGGACAGGATGTGAGGGAGGGGTTTAGGACTCCCTGCACATGGTCTACTTGGAGGCCCATGTCGCACTCTGACATGATTGGCTGTGGTGACTGTCCCGGCGGGACAGCCACCCTGCTGTGTGATTGACAGCCAGGCTGTGTGAATGGGGGAAAACTGCATAAAAAGCAGGGTCTGGAAAGGCAGAGTCACCACTGGAACAAAAGAACCGATGAGGAGCTGATGGAAGAGGACCCCTACCACGACTGAACCGCACTGTGGAGCCCTGCTGCAGGTCCGAATTCTCGAACTCCAATGACAGAGAGGATCCTCCATGTCTAGAGTGTCTGACTGAATCCTACCCTCCCGAACCTCCTCCTCATCTCTATCTTCGGAAGAGCTGTCCTTGCGTTCAGATAGCTTCTTTCTGTGTGTCTTCTTTAATTCTGCTTCTTTCTTTTCTTTCAGACTTTTTTCCTTCTTTTCGTGCAAGTAAGGTCTGGGTCCCTCCGAGGCCACCGTGGCAGGATGAAACCGTCACTGGGGAACTCCGAGGAGCCAAACCCCAGACCAGGGAAAAAGCCGAAGCAACAAAAAACCCTGGTAGATAGTTTCTGTCGGAGTAGATGGTTTCCTGTAGGATGCTCTCAACAGCAAAAACAGATGGAAGTCCTCTACAAGTGGTAAGCTGGGGCACTATACGAAGAAGGTGTAGAATCCTAAGGAACTTTCTCTCTTTCTTCCGCGTTCTGGCACCTCACTCTAATTGACGTAGTTTCATTGCTTTAGCTTTACTTACCTTTTCCGTCTCTCTCTTTCACCACGTTCTGCCATCGCTCTCCATTTTCTTGCCTCACTGTACCCTTTCTTACTTGTGCTGTTCTATCAGGATACACTGGCTGTCTTAGAAAGTGTACCTTCTCTGGTCTCTTATCTTCTCCATCCGGACTGTATTAGATCTTCCTTTTGGAGGGTCTGTCGGCCCTACTGGCATCGTGGAGTGTCTACCAATCAGTGCATCCATCTAGTATTCGCTCCTACCTTCATCCTGGGATCGGAAAAGAATAGCTGTAAGTGGTGGAAAGTAAAGGTAAGACAAATAGAGTGAGGTGCCAGAATGCGGAACAGAGAGAAAACAGGATAGCGATAAGTAAAGCGGAACGCAACGGTTAAATGCCACGCGGAAACAAGAGTGTAACAGAAGAGCGTAGAAACAGAGGACAGTTGAGGACTAAGGATAGCTGAAGGCAACGGTAAAATGCTGTGCAGGAAGAACAAAGGAGGACAGAGCGCAGAGCCTAACAAGAGCAAGAACCAGGAATACAGTAGAAAGCCGACAAGGCCGGGGAAAAAGGGTACACAAGAGGAAAAAACTCAGAACTTCACAGCAGCATGGTCCAAAAGAGAATGGACAGATACAACGCGCTGTGCAGGGGGTGTGGTTCCAATATAAACAAACGGCGGCCATCTTGGTGGAAGACTAGACCGAAAAACGTGTTCATGCAATAACATTAGTGCTTCCAAGCTTGGCACAGCTTCCAAGGGCGAAGCCTGACACTCCAGGAATCTTCTACCCCTGAGCTGGTGGGACCAACCAGTTCACCCAAACTGCAAGCCAGGACCCCCTCCTCTGGTTGAATTCGCTGTACAGAGCTACAGTGGGCCGGATAGCCAGGAAGGGCGGACCCTGCTTGGGTTTTAAGGAGCGCACCTTTTATTTGTTGCTTTGCTCTGCTGCTGGTTTCTTCCCTGGGTAGTGCAGGACCCTCCAGTCTTCCTACTTCGTGTCAGTCTAACAGTCACTTCAGGAACCATGAGCCTGCAGCAACTACCAGGAACGTAAACCTCAGCTACAGCTTCTAATCCATTGAAAGGTACTGTTCAAATCCGGTTGTTCGTTTCGTTCAGCCGCAGTGAGTGTGTGTGAAATCTTTCTCCAATCCAATGGCTTGTCCTTCTCTACTCTTTAAACTAACTTTTCTGCCGACCAACTTCGTCTGGAACTCTTGGCAAAGACTTAACCGCGAACTACCCTGAACTGTGTGATCTTGAGCAAAAGACTTTTGTCCTATTGACTTTGGCCCTAAACCTATTTGATTTGATTCCATCATTGTAGTTCCTCTTTTTAGATTGCTTTGCTTACTTACCTGTTGGTGCTGCTCAATTTCTGCCTAACTTTGACTTTCCCTACCTTTTTAATTAACAGAGTGCCATTTTGCTCCCACTTCATTTTGTGAGCTTAACTTGTCTGGAAACTATTGGGAGTGGTGTGGTGTATTAAGAGTGTGATTTAGTGTGATTTTTTAACTGCTCTACTTTAGTGAAATGTTATATAACTGAAGAGAAAATAAATATATATTCTTTTACTTAGAAATCTTGAGTCAGTGTTTGCCTGAATCATAGTAATTGCTGTCCTTTGTGTAACTATTGATACTGCTCACTTGCTCTTGAGATACGTCTGGCTGCTCAGCCATTGCTACCACTTTTACTGTGTAGTACAGTCTTGTACCAAAGGTGAATTTGTGCTGCCACCTGTAGTCTTAATTGTGTGTGGTGTTCCCAAAGGGTACTGCATATAATTCTGCCTAACACTGGTGTACAGCGGTGAGGATCAAGTATAGTAATTAGACTTAGAGTGCTTATTACCTTGGATCAACTAACCACAAGGCTAATATCACTAAAAGCAAAATTAATCTTGTCTGATATGGAAAGCTACAGTCAGGAGACCCTCCTTAGTTACACTGTGGATTGTTTAAAAAATCTGTGTAGAGAAAGGAATCTCTCTGCCAAATGCAAAAAGTCTGAATTGATTGAAAAATTGTTAAAGAACCAAAGTATGGGGAGTGGGTCTGAAATGCCTGACTCTCCAGCAAATGTGGAAACTAATGGGGATGATAATGTATCTATTATTGAAGAGTTAGAGGAAGTAAATGTGTCTCCTAATGTAGGCCTCACTGCTCCCTTACCTGCTCAACAACTTTAACCTTTGTCCACTGGGACCCCATCAGGTCCTACAATCAGTCCTGAATTCATTGCTCTAGAGAAAATGAGGCTTGAACTGGAATTCAAATGTTTAAATGCTCAAACTGAACAAA
The DNA here is from genome assembly GCF_040938575.1 of Ambystoma mexicanum. NCBI lineage: Eukaryota > Metazoa > Chordata > Amphibia > Caudata > Ambystomatidae > Ambystoma > Ambystoma mexicanum. Next base: position 1,072,344,046 of record NC_090931.1, read on the forward strand.
AGCACCAAGAACTTAAGCTCAGAGAAATGGAGTTGAATCATGAACTAGAAATGAAAAGGTTATCTCTTGAAAATGCTTCTCTCCCAGAGTCTTCTAGGTCTTCCAGTCCTAAGAGACCCTGTATGCCTAAAGAAATTGTGGGTATGTATGAGGTTAACTTTGACATTTTGGATTGGTTGGCAATGTTTGAATATAGACATGGGATTCAAGGTCTCACAGGGAATCAGTTGTTTCCCTGGCTCTTCTCTAGGCTACCCACAGTTGCATCTGATGTTGTAATGGAGTTGGGGAGGTGGATAGGATGGATTAGGAGTGTGTGAAGCTAGCTTTAATTGCTAGATTTGGGAAGACCCCTTCCCAGTACCTTAAGAGGTTTAGGACCCTCAAAAAGCATGATGGTACCCCTTGGGCTACCTGTGTATGTGAATGTTTGAAAAACCTAGATGGTTTGGTTAAGAGTTACAGAGTGAACACTTATGAAGGTATGAGAAATCTTGTTATGTTGGAGTCAATTTATGATGCCTGCTCCCCTGAGCTCAGACAGCACTAGGCTGATTCTAAGAAGATAGATCCAAAGAAGTTAGCTAACGCTGCTGACTTGTGGGTTGCCAACAGGGCTACTCACAAGGATTCTGGGGAAACTCAGAAGAAAGATGAGGGAAAGCAGCCAAAGAAAGATAACAAGGAGAATTCTAATACCTCCAATCCAAAAGAGAGCCACAAACAGCAACATAAGGGTAAACCACAGGGGAAACCGAATCAGGCTAGTGTACCATCTGGACCCAAACCAGATGGAGGTCAGAACAAACCCCCATTCATCAAGACATTTGGGAAATGTTATGTTTGTGAGTCAACTGACCATGTGAAAGGGGATCCCAGATGTAAGGGTAAACTTTCAGGGATCCACACTGTCTCCTTAGCATTCTCTCCAGAGGAAGAAGTACCTATTGCAAGTGGAAACTTTCACCTACTGGCTGATGAACCCATGAGAGTCTCAGCTAGTGTTTCTTTAGGGTCCCTGGCTTGTGGGAACAACAGAATTTAGATGTCTATAATTCCATCCCAGATAATACTAAAGACTATTACAAAGATAGTGTTTGTGGGAATGGCCAGGAGACTCCTGCCATCAGAGACACTGGGGCCAGCATAACTGTGATGGATGAATCATTTTTCAAGGTCAAGGATGTTGCTAAGGCACCCAAATGCCTCACCAAGTAAGCTGGAGGCCCTGTGCAAATGCTTTCCCAGTTACCAGCTCTCATCCAGTGTAATGATACGACTGTCAAAATACCTGTTAGTGTGCAGAGTGAAGTGCCTGGGAGAGTCCTGTTGGATAATGACCTGAAAACTCTTGGAGTTGTGTCAAGCACCCCCAGGCCTCCCAGTAAAAGGAGACAGGAGCTCACTAGGCCTGCAAGGGAGAGGACCTTGAGAGGCTCTCCAGAGGAGTTGATAGAGGAAACTATCACTCCCACTCCACAGGAGTTGTTCACTGCTACTTCTGGAAAGAAAGAGGCAAAGGAGAAACCCAAGACCTCAAGGAAAAAGTCAGATAGCACTCCTCTGCTACCAACAAGGACATCCCCAAAACTGTCCAAAGCCACACCTGTGACTCCTCCACCTGCTGAGGCAGAGTGTGAGGTGCAACCTTGTGTGGTTGAGGCAGTTTCTGAAGAATCTGGTCTGGAAGAAGACACTGTCTTAGCTGGAGATCTTGACCCTGTTGACCATCCTGAGCTGCAGTCTTTACTGGCAGAAGGTGGACCCAACAGGGCACACTTCAGCAGAGGACAAAGAGAGTGTCCTACTCCTGAAGGTCTTCGACAACAGGCTGCTAACCAACTTGATGGGCAAGAAGTTGGAAAGCATAGGTTAAGCTGGGAAGATGGCCTCTTCTACAGTGAACCGACTGAGTCCATCCCTGGGGACTGCAAAATAATTGTAGTGCCCCTTGCCAACAGACTCCAGTTCCTAGAGTTGGCCCATGAGATACCGTTCAAAAAGACCAAGGAAAGGCTCTCCTTATACTTCTACTGGCCTAAGAGGGGTTCAGAAGTTGACAAATTCTGTAGGAGCCGTCACACTTGGCAAACCTCTGGCAAGAGTGGAGCCAAGAATGTGGCACCCCTGGTGCCTCTCCCAGTGGTGGGAGTTCCTTTTGAGAGGGTGGGCATTGACATTGTTGGTCCCCTTGACCATCCCACATCTTCATTGAACAGGTTTATCCCGGTTGTAGTAGACCATTCTACAAGATACCCAGAAGCCATATCTATGAGAACTGTTACAGCTCAGGCTATGGCTAAGGCTCTACTTGGTATTTTTACCAGAGTAGGGTTTCCTAAGGAAGTGATATCCGACAGGGGATCCAATTTTATGTCCCACTACATGCAAGCCATGTGGAAAAACTGTGGAGTCATTACAAGTTCTCTGCAGCCTACCATCCACAGACAAATGGACTGGTAGAGAGGTTTAATCATACTATGAAGAGCATGATAGGTGCTTTAGAGGAACCCCTTAAAAGAAAGTGGGACCTTCTACTGCCATGCCTTCTCTTTGCTTATAGAAAAGTCCTTCAGGAGGGAGTTGGTTATAGTCCCTTTGAGCTTCTCTATGGCCATCCAGTCAGAGATCCATTGGCCCTGATAAAGGAGGGGTTGGAGAGTGCTCCTTCCCCCCAAGCAGTCAGAGTGACTGACTATGTGATAGGTCTTCAGAGGAGAATATCACACATGATGGCAGAAGCTAGTGATAACTTGAAAGCAGGTCAGGCTGTGGTCAAACATTGGCATGACCAGAAGGCCAACATGTTTGAGTTTACTCAAGACCAGCTTGTATTAGTTATGGTACCAACAAGGCAGAGGGCCTTTCAGGACAAATGGATAGGACCCTTGAAGGTTGTGGGCAAACTTGGAGAGGTGAACTATTTGGTGGACTTAGGCAGATCTAAGGAGGCTCCCAGAGTCTTTCACACCAACCGTTTGAGAGCATATGTCTCGAGACCAGAAGTGAGAGCTTTGCTTCTACCTTCAGCTCAAGAGGAGGAGGAGAGTGAACCTCTACCTGACCTCCTCAGAGGCCAACCTTTAGATGAAAAAATAGAAGGAGTCAATCTCTCTTCTCAGCTGACTTCTGAGAACAGTAGGAGTGCAAAGTTCTGTTTAATGAGTTTCCTCCTTGTTTTCACTATCGCCAGGCTGGACCCCTTGGGGCCAGCATGATATTCTCACTGGTGACTGTTTACCTGTGAAAAGCAGAGGTTACAGAATGTCAGAGCATGTGAGATCCCACATCAAAGGAGAGGTCAACAAGATGCTTGATCTCAGGGTTATAGAGCCCTCTACAAGTCCATGGTCTAGTCCAGTTGTTCTAGTACCAAAGGCAGGATCCAAGGAGTTGATATTCTGTGTGGGCTATAGAGCTCTAAATGCAGTCACTAAGACTGATGCCCATCCTTTGCCAAGGACAGATGAGCTGGTGGATAGACTTTGTTCAGGCAAGTACCTCAGTACATTTGACCTAACCTCAGGCTATTGGCAAATAGCCCTGACAGACCATGCCAAGAAGAAAACTGCATTCTCAACCCCAGCAGGCCTCTACCAGTTTAAAGTTATGCCTTTTGGATTAAAGAATGCACCTGCTACATTCCAAAGGATGGTTGATCAAGTTCTGAATCGGATGGAGGACTTCTGCATGGCATACTTGGATGACATTGCAATGTTCAACCCTACATGGAAAGAACATATTGATCACTTGGGATATGTTTTGCAGGCTCTTGAGCAGGCCCATCTGACCATAAAGGCAAGCAAATGTCAAATTGGTCAGAGCAAAGTGGTCAACCTTGGTCATGAGGTAGGAGGAGGTGAAATAAGGCCATTGCCCAGCAAAGTACAAGCTGTGCAAAACTGGGCCACCCCTACTACTCAAACCCAAGTGAGAGCTTTCCTGGGTCTCACTGTGTACTAAAGGAATTTCATAGAGAACTATGGGACCATAGCTTCTCCCTTGAATGTAATCTCCTCTCCAAAATTCCCTAAAAAGGTTAGATGGAATGAGGAGTGCACTCAAGCCTTTGAAAACCTGAAGAAAGCCCTTTGTCAAGCTCCAGTCCTAAGAGCTCCTGATTATCACCAGCCCTTCATTGTGCAGACAGACGCCTCCAATACAGGTATAGGTGCAGTCCTTAGTCAGCTGGATGAGAAAGGTAGGGAGCACCCCATTTGCTTCATCAGTAGGAAACTGAAGGAACCAGAAACAATGTGGGCAACCATAGAGCGAGAGTGTTTTGCCATTGTGTGGTCTCTGAAGAAGTTTAGACCATACTTGTATGGATCTACTTTTGTGATTCAGACAGACCACCAACCCTTCAGATGGTTAATGCAAATGAAAGGGAGAACCCAAAACTTCTGAGATGGTCAATCTTCCTGCAAGGGTTTGATTTCACCATTGAGCACAGAGCAGAATGTCACCACCAAAATGCTGATGGTCTCTCTAGGATGTTTTTAACCGACTAGGGGTAGAGATTCATCCTGTCCCTTAGTCTGGGGGAGGGGGGGGAGTGTTAGGGAGAATTCTCAAGAATGGCTAATTTCCCTTACCTACTGAGTCCCTCAGCAGCTTTGCTGGATTTCTAGGATAAAGTTTTTTCATCTGGTAAGAGTGTGAGCCCTTTTTCCCACTCTTACATATGTTTTGCTATATGTGTTTAACATGTTTGTGTTCATAGACTGTGGAGCCTCACCTACTCCACAGGCATCTTTTTATTGTGTGTTACACAGCACCTTCAGTGCAGTGACACAGGGTTGTCTTTTAGACTTCCCAACTCAGACTCCATTTTCTGGGACTGACTACTGTCTCCCAGAACATGTAAAGTTGCCATTGACTTTATTAGTCTTTTAAAACCACAGACCCAGTACACACTGTCTTCCATGGAGTACTGGAAAGGGTTAATATTTATCTCTTTTTGTCTGTTTCTCTTGGAGCCTTGTTTCGCTCCCTTTTCATCAAGACTTGGCTGGTCGCAGTGGTAACTACCCTATTTTTCCTACTGCGGTTATCTTAAATAACCTTGGTATTGTTTTAGGCTATCTTGGTAGCCTCGTACTTAAACCCGCTTGACCATATTGTTTTTAGTATTAGTCCGGCTGGGTTTATTCGCCATTTCTTGTTGAAAATGTCTATCTCGTGTTTTTATCTGCGCGCCAAACCAGGTTTGGTTCCTTTGTTCACCGTCTTTTCGCGGGCTTCTACACTGTATGTCTGGGGGGGAACAGGATGTGAGGGAGGGGTTTAGGACTCCCTGCACAGGTTCTCCTTGGCGACCCATGTCGCACTCTGACATGATTTGCTGTGGTTACAGTCCCGGCGGGACAGCCACCCTGCTGTGTGATTGACAGCCAGGCTGTGTGAATGGGGGAAAACTGCATAAAAAGCAGGTCTCTGGGTCTGGAAAAGCAGAGTCGCCACTAGAATGAAAGAACCAACGAAGAGCTGATGGAAGAGGACCCCTACCACAACTAAACTGCCTGGTGAAGCCCTGCTGCAGGTCCGAATTCTCAAACTCAAACGACAGAGAAGATCCTCAAGGAATCTTCTTCTCCTAAGCTGGTGGGACCAACCAGTTCGCCCAAACTGCAAGCCAGGACCCCCTCCTCTGGTCGAATTCGCTGTAGAGAGCTACAGTGGGTCAGATAGCCAGGAAGGTCGGACCCTGCTTGGGTTTTAAGGAGCGCACCTTTGATTTGTTGCTTTGCTCTGCTGCTGGTTTCTTCCCTGGGTAGTGCAGGACCCTCCAGTCTTCCTACTTTGTATCAGTCCGACAGTCGCTTCAGGAACCGTGGGCCTGCAGGAACTACCAGGAACGTCTGCCTCAGCTACAGCTTCATCTCCATTGAAAGGTACTGTTCTAATCCGGTTGTTCGTTTCGTTCAGCCGCGGTGAAAGTGTGTGAAATCTTTCTCCAATCCGAGGGCTTGTCCTTCTCTACTCTTTAAACTAACTTTACTGCTGACCAACTTTGTCCGGAACTCTTGGCAAAGACTTAACCGTGAACTACCCTGAACTGTGTGATCTTGATCAAAAGACTTTTGTCCTATTGACTTTAACCCTAAGCCTGTTTGATTTGATTCCATCACTGTAGTTCCTCTTTCTAGATTGCCCTGCTTACTTACCTGTTGGTGCTGCTCAATTTCTGCCTAACATTGACTTCCCCTCCCTTTTTAATTAACAGAGTGCCATTTTGCTCCCACTTCATTTTGTGAGCTTAACTTGTCTGGAAACTATTTGGAGTGGTGTGGTGTATTAAGAGTGTTATTTTTTAACTGCTTTACTTTAGTGAAATGTTATATAACTGTTGAGTAAATAAATATATATTCTTTTACTTAGGCACCTTGAGTCAGTGTTTGCCTGAATCATAGTAATTGCTCTCCTTTGTGTAACTATTGATACTGCTCACTTACTCTTGAGATAAGTCTGGCTGCTCAGCCATTGCTACCACTTTTACTGTGTAGTACAGGCTTGTACCAAAGGTGAATTTGTGCTGCCACTTGTAGTCTTAATTGTGTGCGGTGTTCCCAAAGGGTACTGCATATAATTCTGCCTAACACTCGCGTCTCTGTTCTCTGTTCTCTGCTTCACAGCTGACAGCTTTGCTTTCCCGGCAATACCTGCCTGGAGAGACTCCCTTCTGGCTTTCAGCTGTATTACATTTAAACTCCTGCGTTGGGAAAAGGAGTTGTCCTGAACCAATCACATTTGCTAAAGGAATAGACTGCTCCCTTCGGTTTACCTGAGTGATATTCATCCTCGCAGTCCTCTTCTTCGTCTCGGTACATGGCTTCAGATGTAACAAGTCAATGGGCTTCATTACTTGGTTGGAGGTAGTCATGGCGCTATTAACGCCATGGCTGCCTCCAAACTCGTTCCGACTCCGCCCTGGTGAATGGAGCAATTGTCGGTCCATTCCAAGGTTGGTGGGACCGGTAATTCCCCATTCACCAGGGCCATTCCCCATTCCCATTTGAGCCCCCATAGGGCTCAATGGAATGGGGACGGCGCTAATAACGGTACCGTTATTAGCTCCAGAGTCCCTTTGCGGGTCCCGTCCTTAACACCTGGAAAAACCAGGCGTTAAGGGAGGACCTGCAAATGGAACTCGTAGTAGGGCGGTAAGGGATTACCGGCACCGGTGCCCTTACCGGTGCCGGTAATCCCTTACTGCCCACCTCGTAATGAGGCCCAATGTCAAGACTAGATAGGTCTTTAGTCTGAATGAATGAATTGGTTTGATTGGTTTCACAATAAAACATATTTCTTTTAATTTTTTTATTTGAACTTTACTCAGTTACAAACTAAGTTTTATCAAAATTCTGTGTCTTCAGCGCGTTAGATAGAATAAAATAAAATAGCATCACGCCTCCCCTAGGCCGGCAGCACTGACCACTTTCACTTTCTTGTAAGGAAGTATTCTTATGCCTAAATTCTTCCTTACTTTAGGCTGCATCAAGAACAGCCTGTGGAGAATCGCCGTCCAGCCTCGGATGGTTGATCTGTTCAAACGCAAGTTCAATTAATTTGGCCAGGGCTTGGGTCCATTTCGTATTCTCACCGGAGATTAATCTGTTCCAAAGGTCGTCTGTTTGGAATATCCAAAGATTCTCTGCCAGCGAGAGGAAGTAGATGCTTCTGTTTTTTGTTCATTTTTTCACATTCCATGACCATGTGCTTCAATGTTTCAATTGATCCTTCCTTTTTGCATAGTCGACAGCGCTATCAGTTCTATCAGGACAGCTGGAAGGGGAATTTAATACCTGAAAAGGGGTCAAAGGAGTTTCAGCAGGGTAATACCGTGCCTCTTGAAGATGGTCATCCCATATCCCAGAAGGGGCTTCGCTTCCCAGGTGATCCTCCCCCTGTGCACCACCCCTGGGGGTATTATTATACTGTGGATGCACTGCCCTGGCCCCTGAGAAAGGTCTCCCCCTAGGGAAAAGGGACAATATCCTCAGATTTGTTACATTAGACATAATGTATTTGTTGATGATGCATCATATTGGTACATTAATGAAAAATTACTATGAATTGAATTGCATCAATATCTCTATTACAGATGTTACATGATATGTTTATTATGATTTGTAAGCATACATGCATGATTGAATGAGCATATGAGTTAAAATGGATAATTGTAGTACACATTTGTTATCTAACTGATCACCAATGGGTGAATGGGAAGATTTATATATAAAATATTTCTGACACCCAGAGGATTTTAAAATTAATTACATAATAATGACTTATTAGTAATAATCATCATAGGTAACACATACCTTGATTATGCCTCGTTCCTTTCGTGTGCATGCAAGATGCCGGAGGCGACCAGCTGCGTGTGTGTGCATGTTTTCGTGCTCGCTCGCACCGGTGCAGCTTGTCGGCTGCTGGCGGCTCAAGCTCTCTGTGAGCTCTCTCTCCTGGGTGCTTGGAGGCTGCATTGCTTCCTGAGGTGTGGATTTGCCTCGCAAGGAGCTCATTGCTTTCCTCCGCCACCTCGGTTCTGCTGCCTTTGCTCTGCCAGCTGCGCCATTGCAGTGAAGATCCCTTTCTGGCTTCTGGGGTTCTGCGTGTCAGGTGCTTTCTGGACGAATTGGTACTGCTTACTACGTTGCCTCCTGGGTGAGTTTACAGAGACGTGTTAGGCCTCATATAGTGAATATTTGGGTTGATACACAGGGCATGTTAGACAAGACATGCTTTGGGCCTTTCTAGATTGGCCTGTGTGTGCTTTTGAGCTTCCCTGTGCTGTAACGGCCATACTCCGGGGCATCAGGGTGTAGGGAGCTGCTGGGGAGCCGCTATTACCTGCTCTCTGTGGGTATGCCTGGTTATTTTGGGCCATTACAGTACTGCGGTGAGTGTTCCCAGCGGTGTGTTTTTCTTTAGATTTTTTACGACTACTCTCCCTTATTTATGAACATTGGCTCCCTGATTTACCCCCAGACAGAGACATATGCAACCAACTGGCCCCTTCCGAACTCAGCAGCAGAACACCCCTTAACACCCTCTAAAAGTTACTTGTTTAAGAAAAAATGAACACGCCAAAGCAAGATAAATCGCGTTGCCATGTACCGACTCAGCTTTGTGCTCTTGCTCTAGGTCTTTTACCTTTCTGAACTCACACCTGCCCCTACACTTACCCCCAGAACATTATTGGAACCCACGTCAGGTCTTGCTAGGCACGCCGGAAAAGATGGGCAAACTAAAAAGCAACTGTACCTCACTTTTTATGCCAATCAAGGATGTGCACCTGTTGATCACTGAGATACAGGGCCTCCAAAAAGGTATAGATGATCTACCATGGGCCCCAACCACGGAAACTGGCAGTAACCGAAAGGAAGAACATCCAACTGTGTGGTAAATTCAAACCTGGAGACCATTGAGGCCGCTGAGCCGCTTGAGGCACCACAGTTAGCTAATCAGGCAGCGGGTAAAACTCACCGTAGGCGGGTGCCGGACTTGTTGGAGACTTACAGGGTGGCAGACCCTGCGAAAAAATGTAGCCACCATAAGCAGCCTGAGGATGAGGGGCAATTGGCGGGGAGTAAATACATTATCCCTGTTACAAGCTCAGAAGCTGGCACTGGTGGGGGAGCAATAGAGTGCCATCAGCAACCAAGTGTCACTTGCTTGGAAGGAAAGGGAGTGTGTACATGGCAAACAAATCGAGGCCCAGGCAAAAGGGGAAAAGAGCTTGCGCCAATGCTTATGCTAGCGCCCTAACAAACCAACGACTCCCATCGACCCCCCGGGTGGCCCTGTCCCTGGAAATGGGAAACAAGCCGGGGGGTGGGATAAGGGCTGAAGAAGTGGTGGTTGCACCTGGAATCACTCTAAACAATCGTTATGAGCCCTAAGTGTCGATGCACCAACAGGGGTAAGGGTCCATAGGAAGCCCCAAGCTGCGGACACTAACTATAGCCTAATAACACTGGGGTGCATGGTTCAATATGGAACGCTGGATATCACCCCCAAGACGACAACCGTGCAGAACATTGAGGGCACCAACACCTGTAAAAATAATCTCTGTGCCTGCGGCACTACAAGTTTGAGGGCTATCACAATAGAGTTGGAAGGGCTCAAGCAAGTGATTTTTCACTTGAGGAGCGATGTATCCAAAATGATCGATGCTGCTAACACCCTCAAAGCTTTAGCTCAGTTGGGGGCGCCCCAACAAGCACCAAACGAGAGTAACATCCTGTGCCTAGGGCGTTCATTAAAACGGACAGTCAAAGGCAACCTGAGTCATAAACAATGGACCGAGCTACCAAGGGGCTCGGTGGTACAAGGAAATTCCCACCTCTATCTAGGACTGGTCGAGATTATGGGCCACACGAGTTTCAGCAGGTGGGCATGATGAGAGGCAGCCAAGCACCTGCCCCAATCAACGCCACATACCGGGAAGTATTTAAGACTGGCCTCGTATGGAGAACTTTAATGCTCTAAGAGAAACCATCGATACGTTGTCTCAATCCAATCCACCAGGAAGATATAGAAGGAGTAGCTTGGCCAGTTCGGTCCAGGACTCAACACAATGCCTCTACATGGTTTGCCTTTGGAACAGTATCCAGGGCCTGTCAAGCGGGGGGGGGGGGAGTTATGAGAGGCTCTTCTGATTGCATTTACTTAGCGAATGTACCCAGCCTTACTGCAGGAGCATATGAGAGCAAGGAATCCCTCATGAATAAAGTGATCCATTAGTTACAGCATGTGAGGGTCTGTAGATCCATTATACGGGATGATATTCTGAGATGTGACAGGATGTCAACATCAAAAGATACTGAGGACTAAATCCAGGTGACTGTAGCTAATGGACGATAAGTTGATGGGCTTTTATCGGTTGAACTACATGCTTACACACCGGCTGGCTCTAGGATCACATTGCAGCTGCACCCACCATACACTAATATCCCCCCCATGCACAGACCACCACCAGCAGCTACACTATCCTGGCTTGAATCGATGGTCTATGATAGAAGAGAGGATAGTATTGAGGACATTGTTTGACCATTCGTGATGGACTCTCCTATCAAGCCCTTATTTTGTCTCCAGGGGTGACGGTGAACCCCGGACGCCAAAAATTCCTTTCGTGGAATGTGGGAGGGCTACGTAGGCATCTGGAGGACCCGGGTTGGAAGCATTTTATCCAGGGGTTTGATGTGGTTTGTATGCAAGAAACCTGGGAAACGTCTGCTGTATTAGTGCAGGGCTTTGTGTCCTTTGCAAAGCCTGCGTCCAAGGGTATGAGTGGGAGACCTAAGGGGGGCCTGCTACCTATGGTGGGTCCCTCATTGGGACTCAACTTTGTGGAAAAACCCATGGACTCAGTTGATTTACAGTTCCTTGAGACAACCTGGGGGGGGAGGCAGGCAGATGCTCCTATTCAACATTTATAATAGACCTTATGGCAACACCCCTATGGAAAGTTTAAAAGAAATGTGCCTAACTGTCACTAAATTTGAACTACGTAAAGGCACTGGCCCATTGGTGCTGGCCATGGGGGATTTTTTTTTGTTTTGTTATTTTTTTATTGGTTTATACAAAACCTTTAAAAAAGAAAAAAAAAAACACAAGTCATCCATTTCCACGTTCAGAAACATACATGAGATCACGTTTCAAGATACAGACATGAGAAAGCAGGAGTCCACAGCAAGGGCCAAGGGAACCTTGACATATGACACCGGTTGAGCTTTATTTGATAACAAGCCGTACGAGCCTGTACCGTCAACCTTCCTCTTCGGTATTCACCGAATCAAGGAACTCTTCAATTTCCTGCAAAAACACGGTTAGCACCCTTGTCAGTTTTGTGTTGGAACCAGAAAACATCAGCTGCCACCATTCTTCTGCATTCCTTATTGCATGCTCAGAAACTATTTGTCCCAGATGTTTAGTTCTTTGTGATTTAAAGAATGGGCAGAATAAGACAAGGTGCTTGAGTGATTCATCGCAGATTTTGCAATACCTACATACGGTGTTCGAAACAACTTTTCCTATCCAGTTCTTTGTCCGATCTTTAGTTCTGAATAGGTTTAGGCGAAATCTCATGTATGTGGCCCTTTTTGCGTTGTCCGGGAACAAGACTACGTAGTTTTGTAGTATGTTAAATGCTCGTGCCTCAGCTGGGGCATCCTTCATTGCTTTAGTCCTTCTTCTGTCTTCACTAGTTTGAATCCAGTCTGCTTCCCAGATCTTTTTCTTCACCAGGTCTGGATTGTCCTGAAGAGTTTTGATATTCGTTCCATGAGTGGTTAACAGTTCTTGGCATCTTTTGTACCACAAGGCTAGGAGACAGTCTGGCTTGGCATTGCCAGGATTGCTTAGTATTTTAAATTGAGGTGCTGTTGCAGGCATCACAGTTTTCCTGAATAGGGCCAAGGTGTTCCACATGATCCGAGCTTCAAGCGAGATCATGCCTAACTCGTAGCGTATGCAGGATGTGGGGGTGCTGTTCGGAAGATGTAGAATTTTTACCCAAAAAATGTGTTCTAGGGTTGACCAGAATTCAGCCGAGCACCCAAAGGCATTCTCTGCACCGTATATCAAGGCTGGAACAACCTTCTGCTTATAGAAAGCTATCACTGGCTTGAGTGAAAACTTTCCATATTTTTTGTTTAGTATCGATGCTTGGGAAGCTAATTGTCGACATTTCGTCTTCGTGATCTCCATCCAGGGGCTATCATTTATGTTTGTGTTAATTTGCATCCCAAGATATCTGGTGCTTTCCACCGTAGTAAGTGTTTCCTTTCCCAGGTGCCATCTGAATTTGTTATTTTTCCGGTGGCATCCAGTTTGCAAATTCTGTAGTGTTAGTATTTCGCTTTTTAAGTTATTAATGAGCAATCCGTTGTTTTCCACGTAACGTTCAACTGCATTTATTTTGCGCTGGAGGCCGATTGGGGTAGAATCCAACAAGATCAAATCATCGGCATACAACATCCAGCCTAATGCAGAGCCGTGTAACATGGGGGAGAAGGATCGTGGCTCATTAATTGCGAAACCAATGTCCGAGAGAAAAAGGTTGAAAATGATCGCCGCCAAAGGGCAACCTTGCTTGACACCACGAAAAGTGTTAATTTCTTCTGTGAGCAGTCCACTTTGGTCAAGGCGCACTCTGATGGTGGTGGCAGAGTGGATTTCTTTGATGGCGGCTAACAGACTCTCAGGACACCCCCAGTTAGACATTTTTGTCCAAAGTAGTTCTCGATCGATGGAGTCAAACGCATGGGAAAAGTCTATCAGAGCAAGATAGACCTTTCTCCCAGCTCTAATGGCTTCCATTTTCAACAAATTTATCAGCAGAAGGTTAAGACCACAGCCGACCCCCTTTACAAAGCCTGTTTGTCTTTCATCAAGGTGACCACTGTCAACAATCCATTGTGAAAGTTTTCGTTGCAGCATGGTTGCATACACTTTGCCCAATATATCCAAAAGAGCTATTGGTCGATAGTTTTTTGGCTCGAGCCGATTTCCTTTTTTAAAGATGGGCACAATTATTGCTTTCTTCCAAGACTTTGGAGATTCCCGTCTTCTACAGATTCGAGTGAAGAGTTCCTCACAAAAGTCCGCCCATAGCTCTGGATTTTGTTTTAGGGTAAAGTTAGTCAGACCATCAGGGCCAGGAGCCCTTGAGGCACTGGCGTTCTTAATTATCTGTAGTATGTCAGCTTTAGAGAAGGTCAGGTCCCATTTGATTAAAATTGGTGTTATAGGGGCCTGACAGGTACCTTTTTTGCTGTACAAGTTTTTGAAATGTGATGACCACCTTGCTGCTGGTACCATATTTGACATCAATGCGGATTGAGGAGCCCCTTCATTGTTTAGTAGTCTCCAGAACTCTGCCGAATTTTTGTTGTTCATTTTTTGCATCATTAATTCTGCATCGTTTTGGAACATAAGGGCTTTATGGGATCTTATCCAATTTTTGAATTTCTGTTTTGCGACACGTTTTTCTCGCGCTGAGTCTATAGAATCTCTGAATCTCAGGAGTCTGATAGAGGCGCGTAGTTCTCTCTTTCTTCTCATGATCTCAACATCGAATTTATGTTTGTTAGCAAAGCCATGGTTTCTCAGTCCCTGTTTTCTTTCCACAAACAGATGTAATAGATGTGCGTATTCGACTCCACAATCCAGTTTGATGAAAGTTTCTGAAATTGTGGAGACTTCAGTAGAGAGCAGTGTTAGCCTCACTCTGTTTGGCTCAGCCAATATCCGATGTTCCCATCGTTCTTGGGACGGTTGATTTACGGCTGACAAGGTGAGAATTACCATGTTGTGATCGCTTTGAGTCATCGGTATTACCTGAAGCGACTTGATGGATTGTTGGATCTTTTCTGAGGCGAAGAAGTAGTCCAAGATGGAATTCTGATCTGCTCGTCGCCACGTAGGTTTAGCTGGTATATCGCCGACAGAATTTCCATTGAGCATTGCTAAATTTCTAGCTTCCATTTCCCCCATCCATTTTGAAGCCACGTTGTTAGATACGTACACGACTTCGTTGTTTTTCATTCTTGTTGCCAGACAGTTGATATTCAAGTCTCCACAAATTATTATGTTTGTTGACTCATTCTCAAGTAAGAGATCGTCGATTTTAGATGAGACTAGATCTATGAAGGAAGTTGACCCGGCCTGAATGTGATTCCAGTATATATTAAATATATGGAAAAGAGTCGAGTTGTCAGTTCGGGACCCATCCGGAGCTATCGTTGACAGTAGTATAAAGGGTGATAGATTTAGAGAGTTTGTGATACGACAACCCGAGCTCTTTTTTACAATTGTCAACAGACCTGCCATTGGTCTTCCTCTAGTTTTTTTAAAGGCTGAGTTGAAGGCCACTTCATAGGCATCCGCAGTTGGGCAACTCGTCATCCACGTCTCTTGAAGGCAGACCACATCTAGCGCGTCCGGCCAGGGTTCTACAAATAGGTGGGAGAAGCCCCTGGTGTTCCAGGATCCGATTTAAATTCCCGTGGCTCCTCTACCACTTGGCGTTACCGTTTTGAGGATCTGCCTAAAGCTTCAGCCAGCCAGGACCAATCCTTTTGTGTTCCGCTTTGGTCTTGTGGGCTTTGCGAGTCACCAAGACTCGGATCCGTCATGCCAGCTCCTTTAATGGTGATTTTGATGGTATCCTCTGTGGGGAGTTTCCCTGGTACAGTCTCAGGGGAACTACTGGCCATTGTCTTTTTCATGCTTCCAGAACCAGGATGCAGATCACGTTCTAACAACGATTCCACGTTTCGGGGAAGCTCATTTTCCGCAGTTTTGTTAGAAAACAGTGGTTCCTGATAGAACGAGTCGCGTTTAGTTTTTTGAGAGTCTGCTCTGTGATCGAATTCAGCTTGCTCAGACACTTCTGAGATGTCGAAGCCCATAGACATAAGAGCGGGGCCCGCATCCAGTACAATGTTCAGAACAATTCTGGATCTAAAGTGGAGGATGATTTTATCATTTTGGTCCTCATTTTTGAATTCCACCGTCTTGATGTCCTCAGATCGTATCGTTCTGAGAGAAGGCACGTGTTGAAAGATGCATAGAACGTTTGTGCGATTTAAGATGAGTTTCTCTCCATTTTCTATACGTTCTAGCCTCACCTTGTGGGAAGTTTGACTTTTGTCACCAACGCTTTTATCCGTCCTGTTCGTTTTGCGCCATTCCTTTCTCTCACGGCCAAGCCGTGTGTCGAGGGTCTCGTTTCTGGCCAGTCCTACTCTGTTTACGTTGTCTTTGTTGTAATCAAGGCCATCCGAAAATGTATCTTTTAATTTATTATGAGGCCACAGGCCCTCTTTCAGAGCATGCTTCCTTTCTAACGATGGTTTAGACAGCGTCTGAGATTGAGCAAGGGCTTTTCGCCTTTCTTCCAATGTTTTAAATATGGGACTTGAGGGAGTTATGTGAGGCTCGTCTTGTTTAGGCTTCTTTTCGAAAAGAGTACATATTCTTGCAGCGCCAGCTGGTATCCGGATAAGCACTGAGTCATTTCCGTCACTTGGAACTACCGGCTGTGCATCCGCAAGGAACGCATCCTCAGCACCCATCTCAGAACCCTTATCCTCTGATTCCACGTCTTCATACACAGACAGGTTGATTAAGTCGATGGATTGATCCTCGGTAGGTTCAGGGAGAGGGACAGATTCTACAGGCTTTGCAGAAGTGTTTGCAATGGTAAGGTCTTTTTTCTTTGTTGGATCTCTGTCATCTGTCCGAGTGTTATTAACAGTTACATTGACAGTTTTTAGATTCCGAAGGAATTTTCTTGAGTTGTTGCCAATTCTTCGGTTTTTAGTTCTTTGATTTTTAGTTTTTTTTCAGCGGTCCTGGTTTGGGCCCCTTGTGATCTGCTTTCTGGGGTACAGTTCCCTTGAATATATCAAATATTTGATTTTTGGGCTCTGTTGTTTCTGGAATTAGTATCACCTCAGGTATGCGAGGGGCGCCCGTGTCAATCAAGGTTGCCAAAGAGGAGGGTTTTTGAGGATCCAGTGTCGCCAGATTTTTAGGACCCTTACTGCTTTCCAGGACACTAGCAAAGCTCATTTGAAGAAATGCTTCGGTTCTTGTTCTTTCATGGCTGGGGCCCAAGCTCTCGTTCATAGGTTTTTCAGGCTCAGGATTTGAGCCTTGGATACCCCGAGTATCAGGCACTGAGGGAACCAGCGAACTTTTTTCGCTACTCAGGTTGTTGGCCTCCCGACAATTCTGAGTTATTGGTGCAGTTTTTAGTGCTTCTGTGGTTTCTCTAGGATTGTTGATAGTGTCCAATACACCCATGGTAGAGTGGAGCACCAGCGAGCCAGTGTCTGTGTCGGCATTTCTCATTGAGGTGTAAGCGGGAGGTTCCATGGAAATTAGCACCTTGTCGGTTTGTTGACCAGCTGGGTGCTCCCGGCTAGGTTGCCGATTTGAATCCTGTGTCGTCGTGTGTCGATACCTGAGCACGCTTAGAGCTTCTTTCGCAACCTCTGCAAGGAGCTTTTTATCCAATTTGTTGTTTTCTTTCTGTTCTGTTAATGTTTGCAAGGCAGAGGTCAAGTTTGTTTTTATTGCTCCATTATCCTTTCTTTCAGCGCGCAAATCTTTTTCCATATTGATTATCTTTGAATTCATAAGCGCCACTAAGGTTGTCAGGTCCTTCACATTATCATTTAGTTGCTCGTAGAGCTTTAGAAATGGAGCAAGCGAAATTCCAGTTGCTGACATTAAGACCGATTGTAGGTCTTTGGTGAAGTTCGCATTAAGCCTGACTTCTGAGTTGCGATCTTTTTTGTGTGATTGAATTTTGGATCTCCTGACTTTTGGAAAGTCACGTTCTATGATTGAAGAGGCAGTTGAACAAATCTCAGAAGAGGATGAGGTGGAAGCGTGAGAGTCACACTCACAGGTGTTGAATGCAAGATTTTGTTTAGCACTTCTGAAGTCAATTGGGCGTGTTGTCGCATTTGCCTGTCTTTGAGGGGCACGAGCCTGAGAACAGGCTATACGGGGTGAAGCCGGACAAACAACATTTTCTTCATTTTGCAGAGCGATTTTCCAATTGCGCAGAGCATCAGAATTTGTGATAGACCAGTCTGCCCCTGGCTGAGTCTCATGGTTGGGCGCCATAGGCGTCCGCTGGTTCTGCTGGTTAGTTATGCTACGGTTTCCTCTAGATGTAAAATTGCAGGCTTTGTTTATTTGGGAAAAGTCTTGCAAAGTTTTGTTTACAACTTCTGTCGAGACTCTTCTGTTTTTAGGGTGTGCTGGAGAAACGCGTCCCTTGTTTAGAACAGATAAGTGCTTGTCGAGGGGGCAAAATACTTCGTCTTCCAACACAGTGTTGGGCTTGACAGGGTCCGGTTCATCCATTCCGTGTATAGAGTGGCCGTATGGATTCTTGGTGGGCGGGAGTGATGAGGTGCGCAGCTCTGACAGAAAGGCCTCTTTCCAGATTGGGTCCGGGCTGTCATCACAGCTACCGTTATTTGTGCATCCTCTCATAGTATGTGCGCGCCACGCCAAAACCATCAATTTAGGTAGTTTGTTTGAAGAAGAGTTTATGGAGTGGGCGTCAGTAAGGAGCACAGCGTTCAGAGAACTTGGGCACGGCCTTGCCGCAACCTCAGTCTCTGTGTTACAGGCGTCAACCTCGGTCGGCACAACAAGCGTGACGACGGGCACACGAAAATCCGCTCCGCGTCTTACCTCTCTCTCAGAGCTCACGGAACTGGCAGTTGGATCGGGCGCCGTCAAGCTGACAAGAGAGGCAATCGAAGGCTCGGGGTAAGAGGGTCCGCTCCGAGGATCGCCCGCAGGCGAAGAGGCCCCGACCCCCACCAGAACTGACCCGCCATTTCCCAGGTGGGAGGGGATCCCCAATCCCACGCGGTCATCCATGAAGCCACCAACCCCACGGCCGCCAAGCGCACACTCCCTCTCACCCCGCTCGGCTCTCCCATCACTTGCCGAGCATAATGACGTCACACTCGGTGTGAACTTGCTCGCATCGATGGCCAGTTTGTGTAGCACGGGGGGAGACAGGTAAGGGAGATCGAGGGGTGAGACGGGCCCTGCTAGGTGATTGTCAGTATTATCAGTATTTGACGAGTCCACCTGCAGGGTAATGGAGGCTATTGGAAGTATAGAGGATGTAGAAGGTATAGAGGCTATCATTGGTGTGGCGGCATATGCTGCGTTTCTCCTTGCACTTTTATCCTTCAAACACATCAATGACGATCCCACATCTTCAGGTTCTCCCACAAAAGTTCTGGTAAACTCACTTACGGTGTCGTTATTTCTAATCAGTTTTGTACTTACTCGTTGGCCAGTTCTCGCGTCAGTCAGATTAGATGCTGAGACGGAAGCGGAGTTCCAACGTCGCAGTTGCAGCCTTGTATGGGGTGGGGAAGGCAATCTGTCTCCGCAGGTGCCTGTTTTCCCGCGTTTGAGCGATGATCCATCCATTACGGCAGGCCCGCAGGCCCTCGCCCGAACACCAGAACACCAAAACACACTGCGCACACCGCGCGCTCCGCGTGTGCTAGGGGTTTTATGCTACTTCCTCCTGGAAGCAGTAGTGGAAATGGAAAACAGACTTCCAAGTGTCCCAGAAGCAGCAGCAGCAGAACGAGCCTGGGCAGTCTCAGGCTCACCAAAACACACTGCGCACACCGCGCGCTCCGCGTGTGCTAGGGGTTTTATGCTACTTCCTCCTGGAAGCAGTAGTGGAAATGGAAAACAGACTTCCAAGTGTCCCAGAAGCAGCAGCAGCAGAACGAGCCTGGGCAGTCTCAGGCTCACCAAAACACACTGCGCACACCGCGCGCTCCGCGTGTGCTAGGGGTTTTATGCTACTTCCTCCTGGAAGCAGTAGTGGAAATGGAAAACAGACTTCCAAGTGTCCCAGAAGCAGCAGCAGCAGAACGAGCCTGGGCAGTCTCAGGCTCACCAAAACGCACTGCGCACACCGCGCGCTCCGCGTGTGCTAGGGGTTTTATGCTACTTCCTCCTGGAAGCAGTAGTGGAAATGGAAAACAGACTTCCAAGTGCCCCAGAAGCAGCAGCAGCAGAACGAGCCTGGGCAGTCTCAGGCTCACCAAAACACACTGCGCATTTGAATTTGCAAATTGAGCCAATTGATGAACTAGCGGGGCCTTTGGGTGAGCTGGACATTGCATTGGGCATCGCCCCTGTGGTGTGTGAGAAACCTGTTAGAGCCCATCGGCTGGCCATTGATGCAGCTCGTTTAATCTGTAGTGCCAACTAAGAGCTTGTAATGGCCAATTTAGTTCTGACCAGCCAGCCAATCTTACTTTCGAAGGCCTGATGGTGAGCTCTAGGGTCGACTGTATTTTTGTTAGTGCTGGGGATTGGGATAGGATTACCTGTGTAAATGTTCAAAAGCGGAGTGAGAGTGACCATAGCCCAGTGTGGTGTGAAACTAAGGGTTTGTGTTTAGGAGAGGATGAGGTCCAGGCGGAATGGTGAGCTCTGTGGTCACTATTGCTGGTCGTGCTAGGCTAAGGATTAAGTGGTCTGCACCCGACTTTAATGTAATCAAGCATGCGTTCTATGCAGATATTGTACCCCACTTGCTAGAAATTGGTGCCGATGAAAGATCCCCAGGGAGCATTTTGGAAGCATATGAAAGTATTGTAGGCATGATCTATCCTTTTTGTAACCAAGCCAGATAAGAAGGTGTGCCAGGAGGCCCTTAAGGGCAAACGCTGGTTTGATACGGATTGTAGTGCTGCTAAGGACAGCTTAATGCATTATTTGAAGGTGGTGAACCCAATAGCAGTTCTATCTATCTAAGCAGTTCCTGCGTTCCTTGAGGGCAAACTATAAAGCAGTGACAGAGAGGAAGAAATCTGCATTTAACCAGGACCTTTGGGACGATCGGCATACAACATGTAGAGAGGGTGATACTATTGGGTTTTGGAGGCTGATAAACGGGAGGGGTCTGAATCCGGCAGAGCCCCTTAGGTGTCAGATCACCTCTGATTCTTGGTATGAACATTTTAGGGCCCTGTACCACAGTGGCTCACCAGATAGCGAGAACACACAGCTTTCTATAAGCTGGGATGTGCAGGGAAGGGGAGTAGATGCTATATTGCCTAAGGAAGTGAAGTGGCCATTATGGCACTGAGTGCATGGAAGGCCCCGGGGCCCGATAAAATGCCAATAGATCTCTTCCAGGATGAGGTACGAGCATGGGCTCCTGTCTTGTGCTGTGTTTTTTTAATTCTGAGGAAGACCCTGGCAGCGTCCCGCAGTCCTGGCGCGACGCAGAAATGATCACTATTTATAAGAAAGGAGATAGACATGCCCCTGGGAATTATAGGCCTATCTCACTTTTGGATACTGCAGGGAAGATCTGTGCTAAAGTCCTTCTAGGCCACCTGCAGAAGTGGGCCAATGAAAGAGAAGCTATTAATCATCTCCAGGCAGGTTTCCGCCCAGGGTATTAGCACGATAGACCAGGGGTATAGATTGGGCCTGATCCTGTCTAAATATGTCTTACTTAACAAAACCCGAATCTATGCAATCTTCGTGGATCTCTACACAGCGTTTGGCTGTATACCACGACAGTTGCTGTGGGAAGCTCTGAACAGGAAAGGTGTACCCGGGAAGCTCATCGACAACATCTGCGCCCTATATAGCTGTAATAAAGCATCAGTGAGGTGGGGCCTGGGGGCGTGAACTAACCAAGCCATTGTCGGTAGAGAAGGGGGTACGGCAGGGGTGTGCAATGGCCCCCTTGCTATTCGTCCTGTACATAGATTAAATTATTGGGGAACTTGTGAAAGACTGCCTTGATCCCCTTAGGTTTGGGCAGGACAGGCTACCTGCGCTGTTCTTCGTGGACGACACAGTTATCCTATCGAACTCGCCAATAGGCCTCAAGAAAAATGTTGCTACCTTTATGAGGAAATATAGGTGCCTCAAGATGGAAATTAATAGTGACAAAACAAAGGCTATGGTCTTCAGCAACAAGTTGGCCAGGAGGGTTACGTTGAGCATTGAATGTGAGGGTAAGATCTTGGAACACGTGGCGACGTATGACTATCTGGGTATCCGGTTTTCAGATAGTCTCCACTGGCTGAACCAGCAATGTAAGGCTACAGTGTCATTGGACAAATGCTGTTGGGGACTGCGGAAACATTTCAGTACCCATGGCAGGGGAGCTATATCCCCTGCCTTAGAATTATTCAGAGCACAGGCTTTGCCTGCGGCCCTATATAGAGCGGAGCTGTGGGGCCACCAAAGGGTTCTTTCCCTTAGTGTCACAGAGAATTATTTCTTTAGGGCTATTCTGATGCAACCAAAGGGATCCCAATAGCTGGCCTACGGATGGAGTGTAATTGGCCAGCAATTTCAGGTGTCCTGTGCATGAGACCAGTATTGTATTGGGTCAGGATATGGTCAAATGAATATCTAGCACTGTACTGATTGGCACTAACCAACTTCACAACCTCCTATGGATGGGGCACACTCTCTTCCTTGGTTTAGGTTTGTACGCGCAGAGCTCACCAAACTTGACTTGGCTGAATTATGGGAGAGCCCACAGGGCATAACACCAGGTTCAAAGTTGATTGTGAAGCAAGCTTACATCGAAGCAGTAACACACCGGATGAAACAGGATTGCATGATTTTGAGTACAGGACAATCATATCTGTCTCACAAATGGTCACATGGATTTGAGTAATAGCTTGACAATGTTAGCCCAGGGTATGCCAACTCGCTTTACATACAGTTGCGTACTAATACTCTGAAAGTAGCTTTCTTTACTGCTAAATGGAAGGAGAGTAATAGCACTGTGTGTGCAGCCTGCGGGGCCGCCAATGAATCCACCACGCACTTTATGCTCGTTTGTTATAGATATAAACACCTGAGATTGCGCACTATCTGTTACCCCTCTTTAAGCTCAGGAATGTGAGGCTGCCGCAAGATGCCATGGAGCTCTGTCTCAATGCCATGGAGCTCTGTCTCAAGGACCCGGTTGCAGTGTTTGCTGTGTTTAAATTCTTACACCGAGCCTGGCTAATAAGACCAAAGTAATAGGGAGCCCTCTACTTTGATTATCCTAGGAGAAACCACTGTAGCCCTCAGTATGGCCCCCTGAGGAGAAGCGATGACACCTTGTGTATAGTCTTTTAAAATGTTATGTGTGTTGAGGTCGACACACACTAAGAGTTGTAATATGTATTTTAGAAATGACTGCTACGTTTTTTAATACTTTGATGTCTATTTATTATGGTTCCCTGATGAATTTTTATGATTAAGAATTGTTTTATTAAATGTTTTCTATGGAATGTATTGTTTTATGCTTTTATGGCTCCAACTACTGAATTAAGTTGTGTTTGATCATCATATCTTGATTAGACTCATTGAATTTGATGGTTAATGCCTATTATGGTATGTACACTAAGCGATTAGTATTGCTCAACTAAAAACCCAATCTGTTCCAAGATGGTACTCTTAAGTTACCATAGGTTAACATTACAACAGCATAGTAGTCCTACTATACTGTTTACCATTACATTTGCTGCGTTTTTGAGAAAGGATATATATACACTTGAAATGGCGCAGCTCTGTTTAGAACACTAGATGCTGATGGTGCATCAAGATATCTCGCTTTCTGAGCATCAAAGAAGGTAACCATTTTGTAAATAAGACCATAACTACTAATTGGATATTTGTTAAATTTACTATAAGTAGTTGTTTTACTTAACACCATGAAGTTATTGTAGGGAGTTGCAGGGACACTCTTTGATTTTATGTGAAGGGTTATTACATGTTGGAAGGAGACAACTGTGAAGAATTACTACAATTCATCAGTGAGTATTGGATAAGGTATGATAATATTTTGCCATATGTATATATATTTCTGAGGCTTGTGGAATCTGCTTAGATCACATGCTGTGCATAGGCCGACATCTAGTGGAAGCTGCGGAGTATTACAGTTTGTTTTTCGAAAGTCGAAAATGGGCGTCGACACAGGCGTGCCAGTAATACTATCCCTAGTGTGACGTCCACTGTACCCAAGATCCCTCACGCGTGTAGGATCCTCAGATTGTTTTTTTCCGCCATACTGGTCGGAAGCATCTTGCGGAGTTCCCTGGCCTTAGCCATACTTTTGCTGTTATTATAATTTTAATTCTTATTCATTCCCTTCCCCACCCCAACGTCGACCCTCAACCTCGACGACGGCTGGAGAAGTCATCGACCGTCGACTGCTGCACGACGGATCTGGGCCTCGGTAGGCCGCTGGCCTCGGCCCGGGCCTAGTAGGCCGCTGGCCTCGGCCCTTACAAGTAGGGAGAGTGGGGGGTGGTACATACTCTTCACTCTTGATATATAGTTACATTTATATATATTCCTACACTTAGCAGCCCGCTGCCTTAAGGTGCGTATGGAGGGTACCCCTTTTCAATTCTGCCCCAAGTGCAATCGCAAATACCCTTGGGTCGACAGGCACGCCACGTGCAATCTCTGCTTGCCGAGGGATCACCCCGAAGCGAACTGCAGAGCGTGTAGTAGGTTTAAACCTAAGACACTTAAGGACCGTTCGACAAAGCGTTGGGCCCACCACGCCAGGCAGGAGGCCATGGCAGCGGAGGGCGCCTTCAGCGATGGCAGCGACGCCGTACTTTCGGACGGCGAGGGCATTACGGCGTCGAAAGACAGCCGACGAGCGCAGGTCCCCGACCTCGGAAGGTCGTCCGGCAGGGCGGCTATGGGGAAGACCCCCGGCGACGCAAGCGCTACACACCTAACACACACTAAACACACTAAGACCAACCGGACCTCGACGACGTCGACTTCCCGGAAAGAGGCACAAAAAGAACGGTCCGACTCGGTGTCCTCTGGGCGCTCTCGATCGAGATCGCCTCACGACGCAAGGCAATCATCCACTCTTGCCAAGAGTGCCTCGCTACACACACTAACGGAAGTTCGATCGTCGGGAGACGAAGACGACTTCCACCCCCAGGCCGCGCTCCAAGATACCGAGACCGCGGTTAACATCAGTGAGGCCCCACGCCCGAAGCACACAGATACCTCTCCAGACCCTCGACGCCAGGCGTCGAAAGTCTCTGGGGCCCCCAAGGGACAGGGAAAACATTTTTCCACGCACGGAGAAGGGGGGAAACAGCGGAAAGCACAGCCTTCCACCCCTGTAAAGCCTAAGCAGACAAGCAAACACAAGTCTACCCTTGAAAATAAATCACCTGCTAAAGTAATACCCTGTTCCAGGGAATGGTCCAGTGAGGACATAGACAGGGTTATGTCTAGGATGTCTTCCTTGGCTGATTTTTATGATAAGAACCCAGAACACTTTCTTTCATATAACCCTCAAGGGGCCACACCCTCAGGCTCCTCCGATCCTATCCCGCTAAGTAAAGAGCCCCGGGTCGAAAGACCTGAACCCTTCAAGGTTCAGCCTTACTCCACTCCATATTCTACTCCACTCCCCAGTTATCAGGGACAAGTTTTCCCTGAAGAGGACCAGGAGTTTGCATTTATGGAAGAACAAACCGGGACAGATTACTATGCAGAGGATGAGGACCTGGAGGAGGGAGAAGATGAGCAGGAAATTTACAGAGTAGATTCCCCAGTACAAAGCGAAGCCCCAGTTACTGACTCTCCAGTTGATAACCAGCCCCTCCTTAACGAGGTTCTCGCTCGAGCAGCGGAACACTTCCACATCGACACCCACGGTGTACAGGAGGAAAGGGACTTCGCGGAGGAGTTTGTAGGAGAGAGAAGACCGGTCGCTCAGACCATCCCTATCCTCAAATCCATCCAACGAAGAATAGATCCTTCCCTGGTGAATCCTAACCTCACCAGAGCTGTCAACCCCAGAATTGAAAAGATTTTCCGGGCAGCCCAGTCTGACCCTCTGTATATAAAGGGACATCTTAAACCAGATTCCCTAGTGGTGACCAACACTAGAAAGAGGGCTGGCACGCCCTTATCTTCATCAGAAGCTCCTCCCGACAAGGAGAGCAA
This sequence comes from Ambystoma mexicanum, assembly GCF_040938575.1. Taxonomy (NCBI): domain Eukaryota; kingdom Metazoa; phylum Chordata; class Amphibia; order Caudata; family Ambystomatidae; genus Ambystoma; species Ambystoma mexicanum. Next base: position 1,072,369,582 of record NC_090931.1, read on the forward strand.
AAAACTTTACGGGTTTGGCAGAAAGGTAGCCTCAACGTCCGCCTACCAAGCAAGGATTGCGAATTCCACCACCCTGTTGGCTAGTTACAATTGCCATCAATGGGAAGAAGTCGCGGCGCTCATTGCCTCTGCTCCAGAACCGCTAAAGGGCCAGCTGGCTCGGATCTCGGCAGAGGGGAGAGCCGTGTCTGGTTGCATTTTAAAAGCAACTTTCGACGCCGCTGACAACGCAGGGAGATTGATAGCAGAAGGTACTGTTATCAAGAGACATGCGTGGTTACGGCAGTCGGGATTCAAGACAGAAACCCAGGCTTCTTTAATAGACAAGCCAGTGGAACCCGACCTATTGTTTGGGAAAGCGGTCGAAGACGCACTTAAAAATGCCAAATATGAATATGAGACTCTCAAATCCCTTGGCCAGCTTACCAACAAACCCCCTAACCAGAGGGGGAACAATAATTTTCGTCGCCCACGCGGCCAAAATTCACAAAGAGGCAACTATGCCCAGGGACAAGGTACACAATGGAATAACAACCAGCAGTCTACCCAGAGTTACGGCAGGGGTAACAAGAGAGGTCGTGGAAGAGGCAGAGGCAGCCCCAACAAGGGCGGGGGCACGCCTCCACCAAAACAGTGACGCTCAGTTCAGGGTCCCTTGCCACGCAACCCCAGTAGGGGGACGCATTTCCACCTTCACCCAGGCTTGGGAAGGGATCACCTCAGACAGATGGGTGCTGTCAACAGTATCCACAGGATATTGTATAGAACTACTGCAGCGTCCCCGGAATCATCCTCCACGACAAAGAGTGCACTCCCTAGAACATCAAAGGATCCTTCTCGAGGAGATCGCCATTCTGCTAGAAAAGGACGCGATAGAACTCGTCCCAGGACACCAGGTAAACAAGGGTATCTATTCAACTTACTTCCTTGTGCCAAAGAAAGATTTGACAATGCGCCCAGTATTGGACTTACGGCCTGCCAACAAATATGTCAAGCCCCAAAAATTCCGTATGACCACGCTACAAGAGGTAATCCCCCTCCTAAAAAAGGGGGATTACATGGCAACCTTGGATATGAAAGATGCTTATTTTCATATTTCCATGCTCCCAGCGCACAAAAAGTACTTGCGCTTCAAGGTGGACAGTCGCCACTACCAATTCAAGGTACTGCCCTTCGGGATAGCTTCAGCACCAAGGGTATTCACCAAGGTACTGGCGGTGGCGGCTGCACACCTACGCAGGGAAGCAATCCCGGTGTACCCTTATCTGGACGACTGGCTCATAACGGGGGAAACCCCAGGAATTTGCAGGTCAAACATTCAGAGGACTATCGACCTCCTCCACGAATTAGGCTTCTCCATCAACGAGAAAAAGTCAAGTCTGGTGCCAAGCACCTCAAAACAGTTTCTAGGAGCTATCCTAGATACTCAGAAAGGATTGACCTTCCCTTCGGAAGAGAGAATTCGGAATATACTTCTGCAAATTCCGCATTATCAGTCAGGTCAACAGATAACAGTACGCAAAGCTATGCGGTTACTGGGCATGATGGCGTCATGCATTTACCTGGTCCCCCACGCGCGTCTGCGCATGCGTCCCATGCAGGAATGGTTGGCGAAACAGTGGTCTCAGGCAAGTGGTCATTGGGACGATCTAGTGGTCGTTTCGCCAACACTCGTACAGAGCCTACACTGGTGGACAAGAGAGAATCTCGCAAAGGGGAAACCCTTTTACGATCCCGAAGTACAAGCCGTGGTGACTACAGATGCATGCCTGACTGGGTGGGGAGCTCACCATCTCCACCACACAGCTCAGGGTCTCTGGTCTCACTCAGTAGCCAAGAACCACATCAATCTGCTAGAGCTTCTGGCAGTATTCCGAGCGCTAAGGGCGTTCGAGCCCCATCTACTGAACTTGTCGGTGCAGATCAGGACGGACAGCACGACAGCCATGTTCTATCTGAACAAGCAAGGGGGGACTCGTTCGCCAAATCTGTCCAAGCTTGCCCAGAAAATATGGATATGGGCACTCAGACGGAACATCTTCCTGTCATCGCAACATGTTCCAGGGGAGCTCAATTCCCTAGCGGATGCTCTAAGCAGAAACTCCCTCCCGGAAGAACACGAATGGGTCCTTCACAGAGACGTAGTAGAAGATCTCTTCTCTCAGTGGGGTTTCCCCACTATAGACCTATTCGCCACAAGCGAAAACAAACAATGCCCAGGATTTGCATCCAGGTTCCCCCAGCCGGACTCCCAAGGGAATGCCCTGTGGATGAACTGGTCAGGGATGTTTGCGTACGCTTTTCCACCAACTCCTCTCATCAGGAAGGTGGTGTACAAGATGAACAAGGAATCTATGACGCTCATCCTAGTTGCTCCCATGTGGGCGAGACAACCATGGTTTCCACACCTACGCAGGATGGCGGTGTGCGAACCCATCAGACTCCCAGCCTGGTACAACCTACTGTCCCAGCAACAGGGTCAAACAGTGCATCAGGAACCCAACTCTATGAACCTAGCAGCATGGCTCCTGAAGTCATAGAGTTTGGACATCTCAAATTACCACAGAGGTGTATGGACATTCTAAAGGAGTCCAGGAAACCAAATACAAGGCACTGTTACTTTGATAAGTGGAAAAGATTCGTTATCTGGTGCCAGAATAAACAAATCAACCCGGTTGATTGCACTCCTTCCAACGTTGTGACATACATGCTCCACCTGCTGGATGCAGGGTTGGTTTTTAACTCGCTGAAAGTACACCTGGCAGCCCTCTCGGCTTACACCACATCCCATAACAAGGTCTCGTGGTGGAAAGTACCAGTGGTTAAAGCCTTCATGGAAGGAGTAAAGAGACTTCACCCTCCTATTTCGAACCCACCGCCAGGATGGGACCTCAACGTGGTGCTAGCTAAGCTCATGGGACCCCCATTCGAACCCATGCATAAAAGTAGTCTCAAACACCTGACTTATAAAACGGCCTTCTTAGTAGCCATTACCTCCATAAGAAGGGTCAGTGAAATTCAGGCTCTGTCAGTGCAGGATCCTTTCTTTACTATCCACAAGGACAAACTGGTTTTACGCACACACCCTAGGTTCTCACCTAAATTCATATCCAAGTTCCATGTAAACCAGTCCATCGAGCTTCCGGCTTTCTTCCAGAACCCGCAAAGCTCGGCTGAGGTGAAACTACACACCCTAGATGTGCGTAGGGCGGTCCTATACTATGTAAATAAAACCAGACCGCTAAGGAAAACAGATCAACTGTTTGTCTCCGTAGCTACAGGCAGAGAGGGGGATCGCGTCTCTAAGGGCGCTATCTCGAAGTGGATTATCAACTGTATACAGCTGTGTTACTCTCTTTCTGACAAGACTCTGCCTTTTACGCCAAGGGCCCACTCTACTAGAGGCATTGGTGCCACTCTGGCTTTCATTGCAAATGTTCCCCTCGACACCATTTGCAAAGCGGCTACTTGGAGCTCTATTCACACTTTTACTCAGCATTACTGCATTGACACTCATTCCAAGACAGATACACAAGTGGGACAAGCGGTTCTAAGACACCTGTTTGCTCATGACCCTTCTCACATCCCACCTCCTTCTTCTGGTACTGCTCGCTAATCTATGCACAGCATGTGATCTAAGCAGATTCCACAAGCCTCAGAAGGGATACATTACTCACCGTAATCGTATTTCTGATGCTTGTATCTGCTTAGATTCACATGCGACCCACCCTTCCTCCCCTCCGAGAGAAGGCGCATGATTGCTTGTAGTCTTACCTTTTCTGTCTATCTGCTTGGATTATCTGTACTCACGCTACTCCTCATGCTTCCTCATGTCAGAAAAAATACAATCTGAGGATCCTACACGCGTGAGGGATCTTGGGTACAGTGGACGTCACACTAGGGATAGTATTACTGGCACGCCTGTGTCGACGCCCATTTTCGACTTTCGAAAAACAAACTGTAATACTCCGCAGCTTCCACTAGATGTCGGCCTATGCACAGCATGTGAATCTAAGCAGATACAAGCATCAGAAATACGATTACGGTGAGTAATGTATCCCATATACTTTCTAACGTGATCAAGCGGTCTGTGTGCCGTGAAACGCGTCGTTTTCTGGTCTCTTTTCCTTACCATGCTGACATAAAGAATAAAGCATTGTCAGTCTGGATTAACATTGGTGTGGTTTTACCTCTTTGTAGAGAGCTATTCAGGCTTTCTCTACTGTTCTTGGGAGTGCATTTCCGCCGAATTTTTTTCCGGTTCTATCCTGGATCTGGAAATAGGTTCTTACAAGCATTTGTCAGTATTTCATTTGATTGAGTAACTGACATTATCAAGACATCAGTATACATATGGATTTTGGTGGTCTTTTAAAACAGGTTAGTGTAATATGAGTTGTGATTTAGCTTTTTGTTATTTGTGAAGTTAGAGATAATCTCGTAAACAACATTTTCTATTGAATTGTAGAATTAAGAATGAAAAAGTGAACGGGCACCAGATGAAGAATACACATATTCTTAACGCATTCAGAGATTTACATCAGAGTTTCACATTAGGAGAAATGGATTGTTCAAAAGGGTTATTTACACCATAGCTTTATATTGTGTGAAAAAGACAGTGGAAAAATACATCTTGGGAATTGTGATAAATATATGGTGTTACAATTTGTAAACAGAACAAATTATATGCAAAATATTGATCTGAGTATGATTGTTGGCTCAAAACGTTTTTTAATGCAATCTTTAAAAATATTGATGAAGTAGCCAAACATTAAATAAGACTTTTTGCAAGTGTTATTTTGAAATGTTGTAAATTTAAAGCAATAACGTTTTACACTGTTATATTAATGTATTTAAAAAAGAAGTCTAGGCTTTTCTCTGACTTACCAGGTGTCCAACTTGCCAGGTATCTGAAATCTGGGTGGTGGCGCTTATGCTGTTGTGTCCTCGGTCTGGGCTTTTCTCCCACTTGCCAGGTGTCCCAAATCTAGGTTTCACTGCTTTTACTGTTGCATCCTCAATTTACCCACTTGCCAGGTATCCCAAATCCAGTTGTTAATGCATTCATTGTTGTGTCCTCAATCTAGGCCTTTCACCCACTTGCCAGGTATCCCAAATCTAGGTGTTACTGCATTCACTGTTGTGTCCCCGATGTGGGCCTTTCTTCCACTTGCCAGGTGTCCCAAATCTAGGTATTAACACTTTTATGGTTGTGTCCCCAATCTAGGCCTTTGTCCCACATGCGAGATATCCCAAATCTACGTGTGATTTCTTTTTCTGTTGTGCCCCCAATTTAGGTTTTTCTCCCACTTACCATCCCCAAGCTAAGTGCTACTGCTGGAGAAGGATTTCCCCCCAATCCCTTGGTATCTAAGGTACAGTACCCTTTGAGTGATCGCTGTTTCTTCAATCCAGACACTTCCACCCACTGCAGGTTCCTCGTACCCCAGCTCTCCCTACCTTGCACAGTGCTCCAACCCTAGGTGTTCTCACCCCCACGGCTGTGTCCCCATCTCACGGGCTGCCCATCCGATCGGCTGTCCAACCCCTACGGGTGTCCCTCTTCCGCTTCACGCGATCCACTAGGTCTCTACCACTTCAATGATTATCTAGTCGCACAGCCCATCCTCTTTCTCAGCCGCAACCTATTTTCAATAACCCCCTAACAAAACCACTCCCCATAGCCAACCTTAATACCTGTCACCCTAGTTAGCCCATTTGGAGTTGTTGAACAGCTACCCACCCGAACCCACACAAAACCCCAACCACCTAAATTAGCAGAAACTACACCGGGCGAATCACCAACTTCAAACCCTTGGAACCCTTGGAACAAGACAGAGTTGACCCTACAACATCAACCAAAGGACCCCCAAGATAAACACCAAAAACCACATGGGAGCCACAAAGGAAATACCAGTAAACAACTGAACCACAAGGGTTTACAAACCCTGGTTCAACAACTACAACCAAAGGACCCCCCAGATAAACTCCTGAAACCACATCAGAGTCACAAAGGAAATACCAGTAAATGATCGAACCATGAGGGTTTGCAACCACTGGTTCAACAACCACAACCTCAGCAACTACAAGCAACATCTAACCACAAACAGTGAAGTCTGAACCCCAAGGACCAGGAAACATAACCAATCCAAAGAGGACGACCACTCAAAGGAATCCAACCCACAACTCAAACACCATGCCTCGCCACATGAAAGACAAAGAAGCTAGAATGGACAGAAACAATAAGGAAACCTCAGCCACGCAGGAATGTGGCAACCAGCAAGATCTCACAACTCCGAAATACTGGTTGAAGAACCGGCCAGAGGGCACATAGAAAGAACAGAGCAAAGACAGACTACATCGCTTGCTGGCGCTCCACATATGACTGCTTTGTAAGTAAAGACGGACCACCAACAACAAACTCACAGGCAAGAAGCGAAACAAATGCAGATGCCACAGGGACACCAAATGCAGCAGAAGAATTGATAAACCACCCCAACACAGACTACACCATGGAGAATACTCCAACTAGAATCAGGGGCACATTGGAATCTATTACCATCTACACACCCTCCATCACCAAAGACTGGAACAAAGGACGGACACAGGACGGACACCAACACAACTGAGCAGCCGGAACAAACCAAAACCAATAAACCCTGCCATCAACCTATTCAGTCTACTCAAAGAAGAGACTGACCACCAAAGAACTGGCCTCCCAACAGGCACCACCAGGAGAAAGCCACCAGCAACCAAAACCCAACGACAACACACCGAACCAACAACACAAACAACAACCCAAAAGGAAAATAAAACAAGCTACACTGCAGCCTACTCAACATTAGATCCATGCCAAACACTCAATCAAAATCCATGACCTTCTAAGCAAAGGAGGCACAGATGCGCTCTCTCTTACTGAAACCTGGTTTTCGGACAACTACAAAGCCATTGTGAATGAAGTCATGCCAGACAACTTTAAATTAATACACACCAACAGAGAAAACTGTAGAGGATGCAGAATCACAATCATACACAAAGAACATATCCAAGCATCTCAACTCATCCCAACTGACGTAGAAGACTGTAAATCCCCCCTCATCAAGACCGAACTCAATGACCAAACCAACATAGTATTCCTCCTGATCTACAGACCACCATTTTACAACCCCAACTTCACAACATAATTAGCTGATGCTGCCGCCATTTTAAAACCTACCATGACAACCTAGCCATATTGGGAGACTGATGGACAACACCCTAACCTTAGAACCACAAATAAACCACAAATAAATGCAACAGTCAAGAAATGTTTCTTCCTCCTCCACACGGCAAGAAAAATCCTACCCTTTCTCTCCTTCACGCACAAAACACTCACTATCGTCCCCCTCATCATGTCAAGAATCGACTATGCAAACAGTCTCTACCTCGGAATACCAGAATACCTCCTGAAGAGACTACAACGGATCCAAAATACAGCAGCCAGACTACTCCTGAAACTATCCAGAATAGACCACATCACCCCTGCCCTAAAAACACTACACTCGCTCACAGTAAAACATTGCATCACCTTCAAAACAATGTGCATAACGCACAGGGCAATCTGTGGACAAGGAGCAGAATTCCTACAAAAGAAAATAACCTGTGAGCCAACGAGACCCCTCATTTCAAGCAACGAAATCCACCTGGAACTAAAACCATACATTAAGAAAAAACTCGGAGGCACCGCCTTAAACCACTTAGCCGCAAAAACCTGGAACACCATCCCAAAAGAAATAAAAAACACTGAAGATCACCTAAAAACCTGGCTCTTCAACAACACAGACTCAAACTGAAAACCGAAACAACTGAATTGACTAAACCGAAAGGACACTGACAAGCTCCCAGAACCGACTGAGAAGCACCCACGGCACCTGGACGGGTGACATCGGGCAGAGTGGAACACAGGTGACACCCAAGGACACTGAGTCTACAACTCCAGCCAATCCCATCCAACATCTTCACCCGCCCCTTAGCTGCTACTAGGCACGACCGGGTTGTGGAATTGTCAAGATACTACCAATCACCACACTAACTAAGTTGGGGACACTGGCAGGTGCACTGACCGTGTAGGTGGGGGGAGGAACATGTGGGGTTGTTAGGGAGGCTAGTGGAGGTGGCAGCGAGACGTGAAAGGCACTTCGAATTCAGGACGGGCCCAGACCTAACCAGAGGCACAGGGTGCCCTACACCACATCTGTAGAGATTAGGCAACCCCAAATCGTGAATTTCAGGATAGAGATGCCAACTAACCAATTCTACTAACAATTTCCTCCTCTGCTTACACCTTTCAAACTCCAAACCAAACACAACCACAAATCTACAGCACAACAAACCGCACAAACTTCACTACACTGCAACTACAAAACAAAAAAAACACATAAACTCACACAACAGCACACGACGACTACCGGCCGCAAACACCCCAGACTCAGCCAACAGACCCACCGGGCTGAGGCCGCCAACAGCACATCACTGCACTCTTGCATTTTTCCAGCCTCCTCCCACTAACTCACCCTCCCTCCCTCATTCAGAGCCGCCAGAGCGCCAGAGGACCACTCCGGTGGTGATAGTGCACGGTACAAATATCCTTTAACATTAAGATTAACATTAACACTAACTTTGACATCTGGTTCGATAAAAGAAAATAAAACCACAGTGACCTCACTTTGCGTACTCCTGGAAACATTGCATTTCAAGCAAATAGTAAATGGATCCATCCACAATGCCGGACACACCTTGGATGCAATTTTCTGCAGAGACGGACTATGCACATCTGCGCCACCTACACCGATGGTATGGAGTGACCATTACTTGATATCATTCTACATCACACTCCAAACCCGCCTACTGGCGGGAAAGGACTTGCTCCTTACCAGCAAGAAAAGAAACTGGAAGAACCTAGACCTGGAAGCCTTAGGAAACTTACTAGCCCTTCCAAGCAGAACAGAACCCAACAAAACAACTGTAGACGCAGCAGAAAACACAATCAACACAGGGGTCACCAAGGTCCTAGATCACCTGGCACGAGCAAAACCATTGAAAGCCACACCAAAAAAACTGGCAGCAAAATGGTTCACAGAAGAACTCAAAGAACTAAAAGACAACAACCACAAAATGGAAGAAAAGCCTAGAGAACAGTACAACCGACAAGACAAAATAAAATACCAAAGACGACTGCGGCTATATAAATCAACAGTCCTTGAAGCACAAAAATGCTATTACGCCACAAGAATAGAATCGGCTAACAATCCACAGAAAGAACTCTTCAAAATCATCAAAGAAATAAAAGAAAACCTCATCCTGCAAGAACTCCATAATCCCAACACAAGCACATTGTGACAACATCACCAGCCACCTGAGATCAAATATAGATACAATCCAGCAGACCATCAACACAACCCGGGCTAATACAACCACAACCGTAGAACACTGGGCAAAACACAGACTACAGCAAAACTCACATGCCTAGAACTAATCATAGAAGAAACCTTTGCCACATTGATCAAGGACACCAATCTTGCAGGATCCCAATGGGACCCCTTCCCCCTGACATCTTCAAAGGAATCCTCAACCCCAGAAGCCTGGCGACACACTTCCAGAACCTAATGAACCTATCACTCAAAAGAGGAATCGTACTGTCTGCCTAAAGATCAGTATACATCAAACCACTGATAAAAAAGGAATCAGAAAACACAGAAGAACCGAGCAACTACAGACTGATATCCAACCTGTCCTACCCAGCTAAGATCCTGGAGAACCATATGTACAAGATCCTACTTAAATATGTCAAAACAAACGGAATACTCGGCCAGTCACAAGTTGGCTTCAGAGCAATGAGAGGAACAGAATTAGCGCTCCAACAGATATGTGACGACCTGAAAATAAATGCAGACGCCGCCCAATCAGCCCTATAGTATTGGACATGTCAGTGGTTTTCGACACAATCAACCATGCACCACTAATAAAAAGACTGTTGGAATGTGGCATACAGGAATACACACTAAAATGGCTTACCTAATTCCTAACAAACCAAACTAAAAGAACCTACCTACCATTGTTCGCCTCAAAAACCAAAAATATATCCTGCAAAGTACTGCAGGGATCCAGCCTCTCTCCTCTGCTTTTCAACATCTACAAGGGTCCACTGATGAAAATCATTCAAACCCACGGACTAAGTGCCTACAACTACGCTGATGACACACAACTGCTTGTGAAAAAGAACACAACCAAGGAACAAAATAACTGCCTCAACAACTGCCTCCCAGACATCTACTTTTGGATGACAACAATTATTTTAAACTGAACCTGGAAAACACAGAAATAATGCTGCCACCCGCAGAAATTGACGCAGGCAACCCATAACTGGACTGCCCGGCATTGCATTGAAATGCAACCAGAGATTACTGATGTAGTAAAAAACCTAGGAATACTCATGGGCAAAAGACTATCCCTGGAACCGCAAGTCACGCAATCACCAAAAAATGCTTCTTCCTCCTAAGACTCCTCAGTGGATTACTCCCCTACCTCTCCTTCGCTGATACTCACAAGAATTGACTACGCAAACAGCCTATACCTAGGAATGCCAGAAAGACTAATCAAGAAACCCCAAAGGGTGCAAAATACAGCAGCCAGGATCCTATTAAGACTAAACAGAAGATACCACATCACTCCAGCACTGAAAAGCCTACACTGGTTATCAGTAAAATAAATGAATTCTATTCAAAGCACTCTGCATCGACCACAAAGCCTTGCACAGACAAGGAGCTGAATTCCTCCAAGACAAGATCCGCCGGAACAGCCAAACGAGCTACAAATAGAGAGAAAACATTACGAAAAAATGCATCAGAACAGCGTTCTCACGTCTAATTGCAATCCTCTGTAATGCCATGCCCAAAGAAATTAGAACCACAGAAGACCACATCACCTTTAGGAAAAAACTCAAAACCTGGTTACTCAACAGACTATGACAACCGCAAAGGGACACCGAAAGCAATAACATCACAGACAAACAACTGGAGAGGAGACGAGATGGGCCAACAACCGCAACCAAGAACGTGGGTAGATACCAACACGTGGCAACCAGTGGTTGAAGTGTAGGAAAAGAATTAGTGGAACTATGTTTCCTACTGGCGGGCATCGCTCCCCACAAACCCCATCGCCACACACCCTCCCACGCACAATACAAACCCCAAACTACATACTCCTGCTGTTTAGGGGAACGTTCAGTGCAGTGCACTGAAAGTGAACGTTTCAATTTATACATTTTTATTTTAAAACGAAACCATTCCGGAACGGTTTCTTTTTAAAATAAAAGTATAGGAACTGTAAAACTTAATTAAAAGAAGTAGAGGAGCACCGCTCCCGACTGCTCCCGCCCACTTCGACTACTGGCGGCAACCAAAAAGTCATACCAGAAACTCCACCAAAACGACCGACTTACTAAACCACTTCCCCTTCCTGCTCCTCCAACAGAACCAACACCACTACACTAGACCTTGGACTAACCACAATATACATAAATACACCAGGAATCAATTCAATGTTCACACCGCACCATCTCTCTGAGATTCTGGAAGCACACCTAGAGTAAACCACCTGCCACATAGTCCATAAATCCATCCATGACACAAGTACACACCAAGACACCAGATAGTCAGATAGCAACAGCCACCCGTGACTCTGGATCCCTTATGGACACAATCTAACCACTGCGCACAACCACAACTCATTTCACCATCACATAACATACTAACACCCACACAAACACTAGCACACACATACTCGAGGCACTGAGTCTTACACATACGGTTACAACGCACTGGGCCTCCGCACCAACTTCCACATGCAAAATAACACTGACAGACAGCAGTTCCTCCTGGTTCTGAACCTATCCTCTCATCCTATCCTCACTAACCCCCCTCGCCTGCCCTCTGTTGCAGAGCCACACGACCGCCTGGAAACTACCTGTGGATGGTAGCAGTGCATGGTATAAATCAACATAACATAACAAGAGTATCTTTACTCAATAAGAGTGCATTAGGCTCACAACAAATGTTTTGCTGTGACTGTGTTATTAAGGTTATGCGAGATGTCAGAACAGAACATTGGCCCTCATTACAAGTTTGCTGGTCCAGAATCTGGTGTTACCGTGATGGCAGTAACACCGGTAACAAGGGATAATTATGGCTTGGCCGCCACACGCCTCAGCAGAGTGCAGAGCCAGTGCCACCGCCATCACGTAAAACACCCCTGGGCCACTCTTCGGGATTGAGAGAGGAAGAATGGCAGTAGCGGCCACGGCTGATGGAGAGAGAGAGAGAGACCGGAAAAACGCCAGGAGGAAAGCTTCAAGGAAGGGAGTCCCCGGCAGGTAAGGAAGGGAGAAAGCCCTGGGGGAAACCAGCGTAGAGACAAGGAGAGGGACGGCAGATAGGCTGCAGTCTGGAGACGAAGGAAAAAGAACAAAGAAACAGCAAGGAGGCTCGAACGAACGAGCCGGGCGATGACACCAAGCAAAGCACTCGAGTAAAGAAACTCCAACGTTGCAATGCGCGGAACGCCGGAAGTGAGGACAGTAAATGCCGTCCGGCAATCCGCACGTTGGACGGAGCGGAAAAAAAGACTAGACCGCCACCTCGAGAAACAAAAAGAAATGTGAGAGGAAGCTAATGGCTGCTCAACCTATACCTGTGCCATAGCTTCCACGGGCAGGCACCCATGACAGTGACAGTAAGGAGACATGTTAGTATTTGTGGTATTACTGTTTGAATAAGATAGCATGTCAAGACTCTCTGTATTAGATCAGCAAAGTGATCACTACAACCCATAGATTTCCTATCTGGTATTCCTCGGTTGGAAATTTCTATTCTGTACACTTGGGTCACACATTCCTACAGAGACAGTTTTGTCTGATGGCCCCATTCGTGAAGTGATGGTAGGCAACTACATTTCTCAATCATTGCAATGTACATGTGTTCAGATATGGTAGATGGCTCATGTATTGTAAGGTGCTGGAAAGATCTGCATCAGGCAGACGCAGACCACACCAATGAGGTGACTTCTGCACACAGCACGAGGTTTAACCATCGTGCACATGGGTGTAGCTACTATTTATTCACCGGGGAGATACTCGCAACCACATATTGGCATTACATGTTGTGCCACTCCATGGCTATGGTATTCTTAATGATAACCAGGGTATTTGTTCCGGTGTGTAAGTGATTTCAATCTGGCACACACCCAAGTCACGCCCAGCATGTAGTGCGCAAATGAAACCCTTATTTATTTTTATCTATAGGGTCAATATTCTGAAAGATATACCACTCATATCACACCCTTCTCCTGAGACGCCCCGGGTCACACTAAACCAGGAATCAGGCAATATTTATTAATGTATTTGGAATTTAATCACAATATATTTTAATAGGTAACAACAATCACCAATGGGGTGACAGAACACTGAATAATATCTTTAATAGACTATGAATCAAGTAATGAGCACAAAACCAAATGCAGCACAGAAAAGAATACTTTTGTATTGGTTTAGAATAGATAGCACGAGGGTTAAGGGTTCCCCCTGCAACACCCCTCAATCCCCCAATAGGCAATTAAATAGATTTGAGGAGAGCAGGTATTCAGGAATAGCACAAATCCAACAGAGTATCACTCCCACCTTCTCCCTTCAAACACAAGAGAAAAACGGAATTGAATTTTCAGCTGTCAGTTTGGCTTTGCAATTGTCTTTGGAATTGGCTAGGCAAAAACACCAAATGTGGTCTAAAATACTTAAATTATTATAAATTCCTATGGGAGTCGCTTTGAACAGTTGCAAACAATCACAAGCAATGATTCTTTTCTTTTTTTCTTTATTGTTTTGGTTTATTTACAAACCTTTACAAAATCACAAAAGTATCAAACATTGATTATACAAAAAAGTTAAAAGAAATGCATAAAAGTACCAAAAAAATGTTTCCTTTTTGTATCCAAATTTTCACATCACAGCAATCTTACATTACGTTTCCAGAGTAAAAGACACAAAAGAACATTTTCCTCAGTTCCCAATCCGCAGAAATCCTCACAAATAAAACATTTACCCTTATTAACTCAAATCACAGACATTTCTTAGAAAGGTTGTTACATAGATTTCTAAGCTTGTACAATTATCGTGCAACATTCTGTGCCATATGAAGTCTCTTTTCACTTCATTTGTTGAAACTACAAATTTTGAAAAATACTCTATCCTTTGAGTCTTTAAATAGGGGCAAACCAATAAAATATGTTGCAAAGTTCCCACAACACCAGCAATTTTACAGTCTCTACACCATGGATCTCCTTCAATTGTACGATTTCTAATACATTGTACTTGATTAGTAGGTAAAACATTGAAGCGAAAGCGCATGAAATCATTACGCAACCGCTTGCTCGGGTATTTGATCAGATAACCTTCCATGTTGGGTTGCCATTTCTAAGTGGAACAGGCAGATTTATAAAGTTTTGAATCTAGGATTTAGGCTTTCGTTCTTTGCCAATCAAAGCCCATTAAACTGAACTTCACTTTACCCGGTTTATTGCATAATGAGATCATGGATAGACCTAGCTCTTTCAAACAGGTCTCACTTTCACCTTTTAACACATACATGAAGGGATTCAATAATTCACGATAAGCACATGTATACAGAGTTTCATCCATTGAAGTTTTACATTTTTTCCAGGCATAGTCTCTTCCAAGCTGCATGAGAAGAGAGTGAGTGCAAACCCAGTTCATATCTTATTAGGGCTAGTGGTATACATTTAGGCAGAAACCATAGCACAGCTCTCTAGATTTTTCCTTCAATAGTGGTCAAATATGTATGTAATTCATTGGTAAATAGTTCAATTCCATAAATTAAACGTGGTATGACCTTTTTGTTGTAGAAATCCCTCAGCGGAACCATCGTAAATTTTCCAAATTTATTGGCAATAGCCCTCAGCTGTCTGATGGCTATTTCTGATTTCAAGATCAGCTGAATTTTTATCAGACTAGTGGAATCCTGACTAGAAAAATAGAATCCCAAATACTTAAATGAGGGTTGTGCCTTAATCCTCTTTCCTTCACAAGACCAAGCAAAAGCATTCTCCTTTTTGTTATTTTTGCCAAACCGAACAATAACCGTTTTTGCGGATTTATTTTAAGTTTGAGATCGTCTATAAATATTTCAAGTAGCCTTTGCAGACCAATTTTGGTTTTGTCCAGAAGAAGAAAATCATCGGCATAAGCCATCCAGTCTATGGACACATTATTCAATTTAGGACATACCATACCTTTTCCACCAAGTGCATTTTGAGCACCGCTTGCATACAAGTTAAAGACCGTAGGAGCCAGCATACAACCCTGTCTTAGGCCGTTCGGAATAATAATTACCTTGGAGGGTAAGCCCTCTGTCGTCAAGCGGACCTTCAAACTGGTGTCAGTGTGCAGAGCAATGATAATCTGGAGTAAATGAGCTGGAATATCAAGTTCTTGTAACTTTAACCACAGAAGTTGCCTAACCACGAGATCCAAGGCAGCGCTAAGGTCCATCGAGGCCACAAACAGAGGTCTTACCCCCTTATTTCATAGAGTTGGCTATTAAGATTTTCAACACTAGACCACCGCAATCTGTTCCAATATTTTTTTTGAAACCTATTTGTTTTAAATCAAGAATGGATTTTGCTGTAATCCATTCTTGCAATTCCTTTAAGACCAAAGAGCAGAATATTTTTGACTCTGGTTCAGCAATTGCTATCGGCCTATAACTAGTGGGATACAAACGTGCACCTTTCTTGAAACCGGGATGACTATGGAAACCTTCCACGAGAGTGGTATAACCTTGGACTCTAAGATATTGGCATACAACTTGGATAATATATTTCCCCATGTTACAGGGTCCATTTTTAACAATTTGTTAGACAAATTGTTCGGTCCGGTGGCTCCTGAGTTTTTAGATTTCTTGATAAGATCTATAATATCATAGGTTGAAAACTTCAAAGACCAAGACTGACTTTCAGCAATTATCAATTTACATGTCACCTCATTGACAGTATATAACTTGGAAAAGTGGCCCTGCCATACATCCTCATTAATGACATTCACAGCCATATCCTGTTGAGGTTTTTCAGTTTCATTTATCAGGTGCCAAAAATGTATACAACCATGCCCACGTAGAGCTTTCAACATAAGCTCACCACCCTGCTGCACCCTGCTGCATTCGAGAAGCTCTGTATTGGATTTGCCAATTTTATAAGATTGTTTGATTTTATTTTCTCTCATATTATATTCAGTGGGTAGTAAACCTTCTTTTTTTTAATTGTCTGAGTTCTCTTCTGTATGAAGTTTTACATGCATGGACCACTAAGTCCGTGGGGTGTCTATTTTTCATCTTCACTTTTGTACCCTTCATGGGCCGAGGAGCCAGATTATCAATGGTATTTTTTTTAATATAAAATGTTTATTGTTTTATAGGTACAAACAAACATAACATCGATTAATTAACACTTGGTCAATACATTAAACACACAGGTATTCACTTCTTCGCAAAGCTTGAATTCTTTCTCCTATCCTTTTATACTGTAGATCTGTTATGCTCAGTGGCTTTTAGGATCGTCTCGATCGCATGCATGAGTTCTATTCTGGTAGTTCATCAGATTCTAACCTCCTTTTTTCATGCCTTCAAGTGTCTTCCCATCTTTGCCATATCTTGGCTGCTTTCTCTGGGCATCCTCTTGTGGTGTACACTCTCGTTTCCATCGGTACGCACATGTCCACATCCGTTACCCATTTCTCATATTGTGGGGGTGAGGCCGAGCCCCATAATTGAGGTAGGCTCCTCTTTGCAAGTCCAGTGGATGTTGCAAACATGGGTTTTCGTATCGAGATAGCTCTATCTCTGCATCGATCCCTAGTCTCAGGAGTTTGGGGTCCATCGGTATCTCGCGGACAACCACTATTGATAGCCTGTCGCAGAGTTTTTGCCAGTAGTCTTGTATTTGTGGACATTCCCACAGGATATGGAAGAAGGTCCCTCTCGTTCGTACGATGGCATCGTAGACAGTTGGGATCAGTCGCCCTTCCCCATTGATGCAAGGCCTCTCTGGGATAATATATTCTGTGCAAGATTTGTAGCTGGATCAGCCTGATTCTGGCAGAGATTGCTGTCTCTTTGGGGTACATGAGGGCATTAGTCCAGTCCTCTGATTGAATTGGACCCACATCTCTCTCCCATTTCTCTTTGAGTTCTGTGAGTTCATTGTAGCGAATGAGTTGATTGCATTGTACATTGTAGATGTTATTTAGTGACCAATTCGCTCCATCACTATGTTCCTCTCAATCGGGGTACACTCTGGTACATTAGGGAGGTCAATCACACTTGCGATAAGGGCGTGTCTCATTTGCCTGTAGTGGAAGTGTTCTGAATCAGGGAGATTGAATTCGTCTTTTAGAGCTTGGAAAGATTTTATTTCACCTTCTGTTACCATGTCTTCTAGTCTCTGGATCCCAGCTTCACCCCAGGCCGACCACTTGGGGATACCTCTGAGCTCTGGAAGATGCTTATTATGCCACAGGGGCTGTTTCATTGTGACCTTCCCTCCCCATCCCAGGTGTTTGTGTGCGTCCGTCCAGATCTGTGTCCTCTGAGCGGCCATTGTGGATGTGTTCTGCCGTGCTCTTTTTTTATAGAGGTTTTCCATCAGGGTGATCCCTTGCTCCGCCTGCGTATCTGCTCTGTTGTGCGGTAGGTTTGTGTCGTTGTGTAGGATGTCATTCACTACTGGCATCTGGGCTGCCCAATAATAAGTTTGTAGGTGCGGGAGTCCAATTCCTCCTTCCCATACTGATTGCTGTAGGGTTTTCAGTGCGATACGAGGGTGCCCTCCTCCCCACAACAGTTTCCTAAGCGTCTCATCTATTTTGCGAAATTCTATTTTCGGTATGTATATCGGAGCGTTCTGCAGGATGTATATGAACCGGGGGAGGGCGAGCATCTTGAATAGAGCAGCTCTTCCCAGCAGTGTGAGTGGAAGAGTCATCCAGTGCCTTACTTCATTCACAAATCTATCTCTTATTGGGTGTAGGTTCTTTTCTGTATATAGTGTTAGATCTGTTGTGATCTTTATCCCGAGGTATCGGAACTGCTCTCTTTCTGTTTTGTACGGGCAGTTATTTAGAGTTGTCGGATCAAGTCCCTTGATCGGGAATAGCAGGGATTTATCATTGTTTACCCTTAGCCCACTGAAGGTCCCATAGGTAGTTAACATATTTGTGACGATGGGGCAAGAGAGAGCTGGGTCACTCAGGTAGATTAGAAGATCATCGGCGTGTAGGGAAACCTTGTCTTCCCAGTCATGTGCCCACTGGAAGCCTTTCCATTCCGGGGATTCTCTGAGCATTATCGCTAGTGGTTCAATCACCAGTGCGAATAACATCGCCATCAGGGGGCATCACTGTCTGGTGCCTTTTCCAAGTTTTATGCTTCTCGAGGACCACCCATTTACTCTGATTTCTGCTGTTGGGGCTTTGTATAGGAGTTTAACCCAGTTTGTGAATTGAGCTCCGAATCCCATTTTAGCCATTATGATCCACAGGGCATCCCAGTGAACATAATCAAAGGCTTTCTCAAAGTCAATAGTGAGGAGCGCCAGTTTGTCTTGTAGAGCCGATGATCTTTCGATGGCAGTTTGTAGTCTATGAATATTCATTCGTGTGGATCTCTGTGGCATGAAGCCGCATTGGTCCGGATGGACCAAGCATGTTATCACTGTCTGTAGTCTGTTGGCTAGTATTTTCGCCAGTACTTTGGCTTCAGTGTTTATGAGTGAGATTGATCGGTAGGAGCTACATGCATCCGGAGGTTTGCCTTCTTTATGTATCACCACTATACTGGCCTTTCTTATGTCCGGCGGGAGTATACCCTTTTATTTTGCATGCAAGAACATTTTAAGCATGTGTGGTGCCACTTCTGCGGTGCCAATTTTCTTCCAGATTTCCACAGGAAAGCCGTTGGGTCCCGGGGCTTTCCCATTTTGAAGCTGGGAGATGGCAGTCGTCAGTTCTTCCTCTGTTATTTCAGCTTCGAGTGCCAACCTCTGTGCTTCATTTAATGTCGGAATGGTCAACGTATCCAGTATGCTGGGGTCCGTAGAGGTCATCGGCGGGGCATATAGGTTTTCGTAATAGGTTGCAAAGGCTTCTGCAATATCTGGGTCCGTTGTGGCCCATTCGGTGTTTGTGGTTTTTATCCGGCGTACTTGTAGGTGGCACTCTTCTCTCCTTTCTAGCCATGCAAGCATCTTGCTGGCCTTATCTCCCGTTTCGTATATATTTTGGCGCGTATGGTTCTGTGTGCATGTTTTGCGCACGTTAGCGCCACATTCTGTAGCTTCTTTTGCACCACTTGTAAAGTTGTGTTATCTCCTGCCGCTCCTGTGCTTATGTAATTTGCCTCAGCCCGTTTCACCTCTGCTTCTGCGCTTTTTTGTGTGCTGCTGTCCAGCTCAGGATTTCACCCCTCAGGGTCGCCTTGTATGCTTCCCATATTACCCCCGCGTCCTCCACTGAGTCCTGGTTCAGCTCAAAGTGTGCTGCATTTGCTTCCTGACTTTTTTCTGTTAGTTCCGGGAATCCCAGGTAGTATGCATTCATTCTCCACCTCGGTGGCGGCTGTGGTCTCTCTGTCTCAAGCAGCATCGTGAGTGGGGAGTGATCTGAGATCCCTCGGGGTTGTAGTGTCGCCTCTATTACTTTATGTATGCTTTCGCCAGGGAGGAAGAAATAGTCAAGTCTGGACATTGACGCATGTGCGCCCGAGTGGAAAGAGAATTGCTTCTCCTCTGGGTGAAGGTCTCTCCATGCATCCCTTAGGCCCAGTGCCGCCGTGAAGGTAGCAAGCTTGGTTGGTAGTGCCGGGTTTCTACCCCTTGTATGCGTGCGGTCCTCACTGATGTTCATTACCTCATTGAAGTCTCCGCCTATTACCAAAGTATCCGTTGGATTGTTTACTATTATCGGTGTTATCTCCTCGATTAAAGCTGTCATGAGTGTCGGGGGTGAATAGACTGCCAGTATAGCTATGGTTTGGTTCCATAGTGTGCCTTGTATGAAAACAAATCTGCTTCCAGGGTCTTGGATTATTTTAGTTATGTCGATCGGGGTCCTTTTATTTATCAGTATTAGCACACCTCTCGACCCCATGGAGAACCCTGCGTGAATTGCTGTCCTATACATGGTTCTCTTGAAGAATCAGCAGTTTGTGCCCGCCAGATGTGTTTCAGTTAGCATTACTATATCTGGGTCTTGTCGCTTTATGTATTGCATCACTAGCCTTCGTTTTATGCTGTTTCCCAGGCCGTTCACATTCCATGTCATAAAGGCTAACTTTTTAGTATTATTTCTTGATGTGGCCATTACTCCTTCGGTTTGGTGTTATGTGCGAGTGTCCTTCCCTTGCGATCTTCATGCATGCTGTGATTGTTGCAGCCTTGCTGAGCCATTTGATTAGCGAATACCTGTGTAACTCCCAACTCCCCCTCCCCATACTCCACCCCCAACTGAAGCATCTGTCGCCCATTAAACAAAACAATTAACCAATCAAACTAATCGCAAGTGCGTAGCTGTCTTTGGTATTGGAAATACCTCGGTGCGCACTTGCTGCTGTGGGGGGGGTGTTGTGCCGGTCTGTGGGCCGCCAGCAATCATTTTCCGGTTTCAATATGTGTCAAGAAAAGTTCGTTTGATTTCATGCCATATCTGTTTTCCTCTTTCATTCGCCGTCACAGTCATTCGTCTTCTCTCTGTGGTATCGCATCCATTTCTTGATGGGGTGGCCTTTCTGGTGGTTCGTTTAGCCGTGACCTGTTTCTTCTCCCCTCTTGGTGTTTGCGTGGGTTGCCGTCTCCTTTCAGATTTCTCTCTGCCCAGGTCCATGCCTCTTTAGGGTCAGTAAAGTGTATTGTCGTGCCATTGTGGTATATCTTCAGCTGAGCTGGGAACAGGAGACCATATTTCACATTCAGTGTTTGAAGGCGTTTTTTGAAAGGGATGTCAAAGAATTGTCTTATTTTCTGCACTTCCGTAGTGAATTCTGGAAGGAAGCTGAGCTTGGAGCCGTTGTATGTTATGTCACCTTTAGCCCTGGCCATCTGCAGCACTGCATCGCGATCTCTGTAGTTAAGGATCTTCGCTACTACTGTTCGCGGTTGCCCACCAGGTATCAGCCTGCCCGTCGGTACTCAATGTGCCCTTTCTATCGAGAACAGTTTCGACAAAGTCTTGGGTTCAAACAGATGGGCAATCCATTGTTCTAGGAAGAGTTCCATGCTCTCTCCCTCAGCCTTTTCGGGCAGGCCAAGTATGCGGATGTTGTTTCGCCTTGACCTGCCTTCACCTTCTTCCACCCTACTTTCCAGTACCTTTATGCGTTCCAGTGCTCTATTCATTTGCTGACCCATGCCTCTCAGTTCGTCTTCTGCAACCGATATACGGGTCTCCGCCTCTCCAGTGTGGGATGAAAGCTTTTGAAGATCGTGGCGTAATAGGGAGACTTCTGTGGAAATGCTGTCCATTTTGACCTCCATAGAGGTGCGTGAGTTGGAGATGGCGTTCATCACATTCCGTAGGGACAGATTTTCTTCAGGATTTTGTGCATCCTCAGATCTGCCCGCTTCCGTTGGTGGAAGCATGGCGGTGGTTGTGAATTGCTCCATCGTGCTCGGATTGCTCCCTTTTTTTGTTATCGCTCTATCTTTGCCCATCGCAGTTGTCGGCTGTTGGCTTGCTTTTGCAGTGTAAGGTGCAGGCTTTAGTGTTTCGAGTCAGCTTGCGGGCTAGTCTGTGCATTGGCACTCGTGTTTGTGTGAGAGTTAGTAACCAAAGCGTGTTGCGCTCCTGTGGGGCTCTCTGTTATCTATGTGGGGACTCTCCTTGTTGTGTGCCGCCGGCTAATGAGTTGGCTCATGGGTCTAGTCTTCCTTCTTCCCCCCCCTGGTTATAGGGGTTGTCGCAGCTCGAGTTCCGCTTGGAGGCTGAGCCCGGGGAAGTCCTGTTCGGTTGAACTAGTTGGGGGAGTTTCCTCCCTAATTTTCCCTCCTGCGGCTTGTGTGGGCTTGTATGACTTCCCCTGCCCTCTCAGTTTTATTGGGGCCCTTACCCCCGCGTTTCTTCTCGCTGCGCTGGCGGCGCGTAGTGGGGTTTGCTTTCTTATAGCTTTTATCCCTTAATTCAGGATCTACCTTCTGCACTCCTCTCTGTCCCAGCTCTTGTATGGCCAGTATTTTAGTTTGTGTTGGGGAAGGAGGGGTGCCCTGCCCTTTTCATTCACCCGCCCCCACTCCTTACCGGCTTGATTATGCAGGATGTCAGCAGGCGCTCAACGTTGTACGGAGCGCCCGCAAGCCGCGGTTTGGAGCGGGAGGCTGTGTTCCGGGTGCCATTGTTCTCTCCAGGCGCCAGTCGCTGAGCAGGGGATCAGGTCGCAGCCACTCGCCTCCACCGCAGGCTGCCCTGTTCTGTTTACGAGGGGCACTCGTTCCGGGCGTCTGTCGGTCGCTTCAGGAGTGGCGATGCGGGACGCCTCCAGCTTCACCAGGTTTCCCAGCGCTCCAGATTCGTTCTTCTCCGGGAGTGCTAGTTCGTTGCAACCGCTCCTCTGATTTGGCACGTAGCGGCCATCTTGGATTCACTTCAGTGCCGGTCGCGAAGTTTTTTTCTCCACATATTTCTCGATATCTGTTCAGCGGAATGCTTCCCAGTTTCAGTCTATTGTAGCGGTGAATGTCTGCTTTTAATCGCTGTGATTGTTCGCCTCCGTTTCAACAGTTTTCTTCAGGATTTTGGAGGATTCTGCTGGCGGCCTGGGAGCTCAAACGGATCACGTCTGCATGCTGCGCCCGCTGGCCACGCCCACCTCATCAATGGTATTTTTGATGTAGTTAGAAAAATTTAAAAATGAATAGCAATCATCACGATGTAACTCAGACATGGATAGATAATCATTTATCATTGTCGATGTAAACTTCACTTTTTTTATGGCACCATTTAATTCTGTTCCCCTGCTGATTTATCATCACCCCATGAGTATACTTTTCATTAGTAGGAATTTGGTAATTAAAGGCCATTTTAAAGGAGAGAAAACAATGATCGCTCGTGCTAGAATCAAGAACTTCAAAGTCATACACACTCCTAAAAATACCGGAAGAGACAAAAATATAATCTATAGTCGATTCGAGACCTCTGGCTTTCCAAGTATGATGGCCCCCTCTGAGAAGATCTAACCCCAAGGATTCCGCAAAGTGCATCCACAACCTTCCACGTAAGATGCCAGAGCCACCTACCCGAGGGTGCTGCTCTGCATTTGCTATCCTTTCGTCACCCGCTAGCTGTTCGCACAAACAGTTGGCATTCAAGTCACCAGCCATAACAATTTGACCTCCCTGGTTTGTCTCTCGCCAGGATTCAATTATTACACCCAGTTCGTTCAGTTCCTTTCCAAGTTGCCGGTCAGTCAATTCACTGGGGTTCCAATAGATGTTAATACAAAGAACAGAAAGAGAGTCTTTGTTTGTTCCTGATTTAAATGCTGCCACCAGAAAGTGGTGTTCCAGGCACCATTCCCCCGTTTTGGAGAACAGATTTGTTTGTTTAATGGCTATAAGTAATCCGCCCTTAGGGCGACCCTTATTGGAGCCCCGAGCACAAATGTTAACCACAGTAAACCCTTCCCATCACAACTGCTCTCTTGACCAAGTTTCCTGAAGAAGAACAAAATCATATTGCGACAGAAAACTCATACATTTTTCATTGTTCAGAAGATTCAAACATCCCCGTGAGTTCCAGCTCACCAGTTTAAAAGTCAAACAGGAGCTAGAGGGGTTTACCAAGTTTTCTGAGTGAATCGATAAATTCCCTCAGAGTCAAGGCCAACCACCTCCATTCCTGCTTGTTCAAATTCGATTCATCATCAGAAGACTTATTAGCTTGACTAGATTGTAATTGCTCTGCCTCACACAACCTAGGCTTCTGTTGTACTGCCACTTGGGATTTGTATTCATAGATATCAAAACCTAATTTTTGAAGTAGTTCAGATTCCTTTAGCAGCAGAGACCTTACCAAGGGAGAAGGAATTACAAGTCTTACATAGTCATATCTGAACCTGTGAATAAAATCAACCAAAGTGATATCCGCAGAAGTGATCAAACTAAGTTCAGGTATAGTAGCTAATAGAGATAAAATGTAAGATCTGTTTAGTGAGATATGACCCTGATCTTCAAATAGTACTTTCAAAATCAGACCCGGGATATCAGGAAACACAGGTTGTTTTAAATCAGTGTCCATGATGTCGGATGAGGAAACCACATTATCAGATTCGTGTTCATGAAGTTTAACCACATGGTCAGCTCTTCCCGACCCCTGGTCAACTCTTCCCAACCCACTAGGTACATACCCCTGGGTTAAAACAGGCGCCTCACCTTTAGGCAGACTCGTTTGGCTGGTTCCCAAGGTACAATTATTCATAGAGGCGTGATTCTCACCCAACACCTTCAAAATAATACGCCTTAGTTCATTCTCCTTTTCCTCTTCATTAGTACCCAGGGACCCAACAGTTGTCTCGTGATTGGGATTAGGAAAGAGAGTCTCACGTTCCCCATTCACATCATTATTAGCATTGGAATTACAATCTGTTCTCCCAACATCATTGTTTCTACTCCAGTCCACACTACCCAAACCAGTATTTACTGTAATTTCAGATTGTTTCACACGAGTGGAGACCTTAGGTTGCCTTTCATAGATCGATTCTCTAGTGTGACCAATAGAGTTCAGTAATATGGGGGTGCGGCAGTTGTACAGCCTTGGGAACACTGTTAGTAGTGCAACCTTCCTAGTGTTTGATACCCCAGACACCCTTTGAGTTTGTGTTTCTTTACTAAAGTCAAGAGAATGGGCACCCTTAAAAATTTGATACATGACATCTGATTTTTGTTTTAATGCTTCACTCAAAGTATTCTCCCCTTTGAACACATTCCACATCAGTTGTTTGTCCCATCACAATAGCTGTTGTCAGAGCATTAGCCCCTGAGTTTGTATGGGTCAAAGTAGGATTCAAAAACAGTGCACCCTCTTCACAGGCTAACTGTTGTGGATCCACTTTCCTTATACATTTTTGCGACATTTTGTTACTAGCTGCATTGTTGTTTTTTTTCTTGTTTTGTTTGGCCAATTTCTTACTCTGTCGTTTGGAAAATTTTACCTCAAAGACGTCGCTGTTAAGAGTCTTCATTGAGCCGTTTTTTTCATTATCAATATCAGTGGCCTCTGCCTGTGTCTCATTAATCAAGCTTTCTGAGAGTATACCACCTCCAGCTATTTGTGTAGATGGAATAATGATTATCTCTTCCAGTGAAGCAGATTTATCCAGGACAGTTTTTACCTTGTCCCTTAGTAGCCCTTGGACATGGGCCATAATACTGGGAATTTCTTTGTTCATTGCCTCAGCAAAAGACTCAGTTATATAGTGAGGCATTTTCAAGAGCTCTGTAGTTAAATTGGTCAGAGCTGCTGTCTGTTTTCTCATTTCCGATAGAAGCAGTCTGTTAAATATGCTTAGGGTTGCAATAAAATCCGATCCTACACCCCTATCAGACGCCAGATTGTTAGGTATAGCATCCGAGGCTAACGCATGCCTTGCCTCCATTGAAGGACTAAATGGTGTATCAGCAAAGTCGTCGTAACAAAAGCTGCTTTCTTTCATCACATTAGGTTCCTCCATAACAACCTCTTCCACAACGATAGTATCCCTCCCCGCAAAAAACTCCGGTAGTTCTTCATCTACAAAGAGTGGTTGCGAGGGATCAATAGCATCCTCTATCGTTTTACAATTAGGGGAACAATCCTGCGCGCATTGCAGCAAAGCTTCTTCCTCATCACTGATAACCGGAAGAGGAAGAGCAGCAGCACGTGCCAAACTCGCACGACGTGTGCTGACAGCATTAAAAAATCAGCTCTAATATCTTTCATTGCAAAGCCAGCTTTCTTTTTCCCCATCTTCTGATCACAAAAGACAGATTGAGATATACTTAGTAGCCCACCTAAGCCCACTTAAGCAGAGTGACCCTCAGTGGAGAAGAGAATCAGTTACGTCTATCCAAATGGCACATATGTGTAACAGAACCACCAGAGTCACAGCTTATTCTTACCAGCTAGAAGTCAACACTGAATCTTATTCCACCATAGTAAGTCAACAATTGTGCTCCACCAAAAGCATAAGTAACAAATGATAACATTAAACCAACACCTCGCACTACGCACTGCTCACAGTGAACAGTAAACAGTGCTTACTGGTGCGCGCGCAGGTGCGCTGCACCATGGGTATTAGTAGGCGGAAACAGGAAGACAGAGCAGGCAGGGGGCGGAGCCAGTGACGCTCGCTTCAGGCAACCACGGTGTTGCAGTCAAAGACGTCCTCCTGGCGGCACGGCAGCAGCAACACATGAAAAAGGACCTCAGACTCCTCCGGCCGTTCCAACCAGTAAACAGTGCTTACTGGTGCTTCGTGGTTCGCACCAATGATTTAGTCAGAAGAAAACTTTTAAAATCTCAAAGTCCAAGTGGGAAATAAATTAAAGCTAATTCACACGTGTAAAATTTCTCAGAATGTCAAATCGCGGCAAACTTTTCCTTGCACGATTTTTGCTATAACGGGTGAATCGCACTGTTTTGCACTGCGGTTTTGGGTTCTATGGATAGCTAAGGATGTTAGGTACAAGTAGGAGTTTCTATCATAAAAACTGAGGGAGTTATGGAGGTTTTAGTAAGAGTTGTTTTTGCAAAATAGGTGCGAGAATGGAAAACAGAAATGCACTTTGAAAAAGACAGATAGGTTTGATTACACTATGTTATGACTATGAAAAAGAGGATGCCACACATGAATCTCCACAGTTACGTGGCCAGCGTAACCCTTCATGTGGTGGATACTCAATTTCCTCCAGGGATTCACTTTAGTTACTCAAAATCACTAATGACTTATGATTTTATAAAACAAATGAGAGAAAATCAGCGCAAGAAAGGTTCTGACAATACGATGATTCTGAATTTACAGATAGGATAGGTTGAGATTGGGATAAGACAATGCAAATATACTATGGATCACTGTTCTTCCTATTAATCCTTACAGTCCGTTGTAATTAAATGGGACCGTTAGTTCTGGTCATTGGATTGGGTCTGGTCTAGGAATGACTGCACATCAGGCGCGGCACTGGATCAGCTAGGCCGGTCACTGGATTTTGCACAGGATCTGCCCTTCTTGTTAATGGGTTGTTCAATCAGCTGGATAGAGAGTTCCTCAGGCAAGCCTTGTGGTAGCAAGCCAGAGAGTTTCAGGATACTAGTTCAAAAGGCCTTCTCACCCCACAGCGCTTCACTGGGTGGTGAGAATAAGTTTGAGGATTTGGACCTTGCTGAAAATCAATAGTTCTCTACTGCTGGCAAGAGTCTTGGCTTCTGGATCTGGAAGGGTGTTATGGCTGAATGTAGAATGCTGGGTCAGAGTGCTTTGCCGGAATCAGGAAAGTGAGTGGATCAGTGAGTCCCTATGTGTTGTCAGCTGTCTCTATTTATCCTTTCAAATGACATCACAAAAAGGGTGTATGGGCCGGCTTTGCTAAGCTTGCCCCTATGCACTGGGTTTGGATCAAAACCTCATCTCCACCTTGCATATGAGTGATTAGATCAAGGCCGGATGATGTCACATTTTATGGTTTGACTTACAGTTCTTAGAAACCTCCCTTTAGCCACTGGTCTCAAAATCGGATTTTATCCTAAATACATATTTCTACATTGGTCATCTCTAGACAAATCACACACAAAGGGCCTCATTACGAGTATGGAGGTAGCCATGGAGCTACTAGCTACTAGCTCCATGGCTGCCTCCATACCGGGCTCCATTAGCGGGTTCCCGCAATGGGGACTTACCGGGTCATTCCGACATAGGAGGAGCCGGTAAATCCTCCTTGCAGGAACCATTCCCCATTCCCATTTCAGCCCCCACAGGGCGCAATGGGAATGGGGAGGGAGGTAACAACGGGCACATTACAAGTGTCCCGTTGTTACCTCCCTCTTCCCCTCGCGGGACCCGGAAAAGACGTCTGGTTTTCCAAGACATCTGATCCGGGTCCCGCAAAGGGAAACTCGTAACCGGCGCTCCCGTAATGAAGGTGGCCGGTCCCGTACAGGCCCCCTTCATTACGGGAGCGCCACCCTTATAATGAGGCCCAAAGATTCCATATTTTATGTAGCATCTGTTCCTCAAAATCCTGTAGCTGTGAGATCTTGTTTCAACTTTCTACAGAATTTTGTCCTTTTCGCTATGAACACAATTTCCAAACTTTATGCACATTTCCACAAATGTGTGTGTTTAACATAGGGATGTGTGTGTACATTTTCCCAATTCTAGGATTAATACCATTCAGATCAAACCACATATATTGCCATTCCTGTCCAGAACATGTGACACAGTTCTACCGCCTCTTAAAACGTACATCCAAAAATGAGACTAACAGATCTGTCCTTTGTATATTTTTCACCACTTTGAATCACAAGTTATGAGTCTTTAAAAAGTGTTCATTGTTCCTTCTTAACAGTAGATGGTCGCTTGGCTCCACCCCTTTGTCTCTCCTGGGAGTCCAGGAGCATCCTCCTCCTTGGGGAAGTACCTTCCAGGAGCAATTTACGACCCTCTCACACCTCCGTTTCCTGGGCTGAAGGGTCTGCTATTGTTCATTCTCTTTCTATAGACAAAAGTCTGGGCTAACCCACAATTACCATCTACCAGTGAGTTTCTGCTGAGAGGATTTTCCTTGCCCCTGGAAGAAACCTGTTGTTCCACTTCTTGCAGCTCAGACAGGCTAATGTATCCTTAACTTTTTAAATCCAGGAAAAACCAAATTTGTTGCATCAAACATAAATACATTACTTTCTTAGCTTTAACCTGTGGGATCAAAAACACAACTGAAAACTGTATTCCTTTTAGCCACAATCCTTTTATGTTTGCTGATCTGGCAGATTTTTAGTTTAGATCACTTTGAAGTTTCATCAGGAACTCCTCTCTGACAGCTGTCATTCACAGGTAGCCCAGGGTACTGCACACAGATTCTGACAGGGGCTGTCAGTTTACAGACAATCCAGTTTGTCTGATGAATGTTTTGCTCTTCACATTAGGACTTTTATGTTCGCAATGCTTCATTAGATTACATGAATATTAGTGCCAAGCAAGATTTTGAATGTTGAGAAGTGTTGTGTTATAGGCATTTTGGAGTTTTTAGCAACAAAGCAAATGTCATTTATAGGCACATTTTGGAGTTACATTTGCAAAGCGCTGCTTCTCTCTCTGCACTCTGTTTGCTGGTCATGGAGCCCACTGGCACATTTTCTGCAGTGTGTGCTCTATTCCACCACACATGCACCATAGGTGGTAGGTTGTGCATCCATCTTTATGTGTGTTTGAGAACGCGGTTTTTGTAGGTTTTTGGCGCACACAAGAGTTTTTCCGCCATTATTGCTGTTTCTTGCACCCTAAGTATCAGAGTGATGCCGCATAGCACAGCGGAGTGGGTCAATACATCCCACAGGTGGCATGGCAACATGCCATTTGCCTGTTGTAGCGGTAGGCTGGGTGGACTACTGTTCTTGGCTATTCTCCCCCCAACTACGCAGAGGTCATGATATGATATGATATGATATGATATGATATGGCATTTGTAAAACGCCTATACACAAGTGTTTCAAGGCGCGACGAGGCAGGGGGGGAACAAGGGGAGAGAGACAACGATCCTACTAGGCCAGGTGTCATTCAGATCGCCCACGTGCAAGGGTAGGGGGACTGGGAAAAGTGCAAGGGGAAGGGGAGAGGGGAAAGTGCAGTACATGGTTAGTAGAATACAAGATAAGTAATAGGGCCAACTGGTGGCAAGTGCAAGGAAAGTGCAGTACATGGTTAGTAGAATACAAGATAAATAATAGGGCTAGCTGGTGGCAAGTGCAAGGTAAGTGCCGGGAGAAGGGGCTGTAGGATACAGAGACAGTCCCGTAGTGCAGGTAGGCAGTGCAGGGAAGAGTGGCTGGGCCAGGGACCGAGATCGGTGAGTGGCCCAGTTGCAGATTCAGTGCAAGTTCAGTGATTTTAGAAGGGGAGAGAGGGAGAGAAAGCAGAGGCAAAGAGGAAGTTTTTGAGGTGCTTCCGGAACCGGAAATGGTTCTCCTCAAGTTTCAGGGAGGCAGGAAGGCTGTTCCAGAGGGAGGCCCCTGCTGCGGAGAGAGATCTACCCCCAGCTCGTTGCTTGGAGAAGCAGCTGACCCTGAGGTAGTTGGAGGTGGATGAGCGAAGAGATCGAGAAGGAAGATATTTAGGAAGAGAGAGTTGAAGCTATTTTGGCCCAAGGCCCCAGAAGGCCTTGTGGACAATGCAGAGGGTTTTGAACTTAATCCTCGCAGCCACTGGGAGCCAGTGTAGTGATTTCAGTCCTGGAGCGATACAGTCCCTGGGCTTAAGGCCAAGGACAAGTCTTGCAGTCCTGTTCTGGATGAGTTGCAAAGAGCGGAGAGTAGAGGCAGGAAGATTTAGATAGAGGCTGTTACAGTAGTCCAGCTTCGAGAGAACCAGGGCTCTGGAGACAGTGAGCTTCTGGGGGAAGGAGAGGAAAGGAAGGATACCTCTGAGGAGGTGTAGCTGGTAGTGTGACTTCTTAGAGACGTCAGATATGTGAGGAGAGAAAGAGAGTGTGGAGTCGAAGATGACCCCGAGGTTTTTTGCCTTGCAGGTAGGAGCAGGAAGAGGGCCAAGGGAGGCCGGCCAGAGAGCTGCAGGGAAGGAGGGAGTGGGTGTGCCGATAAGTAGAATCTCAGTCTTACTGGCATTAAGGCAGAGGTCGTTGGCGGCACACCATTCCTGGATAGCAGAAAGACAGTCAGAGATGAGGGAAGGGGAAGAGGAGGCCGAGGGTAGCCTGAAAATTAGCTGGGTATCATCCGCGTAGCACTGAAAGTTGGGATAGAGAGCAGCGATGCGGTGAGCAAGAAGTGCCAGATACTGGTTGAACAGCCAGGGGGAGAGGTTAGATCCCTGGGGGACACCACAGGTAGAGAAAAAGATGTCAGAGAGGAAGGAAACCAGTTGGACCTGGGAGGGTCGATTGGAGAGGATGGAGGTCAGCCACGCCAGAGCTTGACCAGTGATACCCAGGTTATCACGGAGACGGTTGAGCAGGATGGTGTGGTTGACAATGTCAAAGGCAGAAGAGAGGTCGAGCAAAATCAGAACATAAGGGGTGTTAGAGTCAAGGTTTGAGAGCAGGTCCTCACGGATGTTCAGGAGAGCAGTTTCCGTGCTTCTGGCAGCTCTGAAGCCAGACTGATGGACATGAAGACTACCAAGAGATTCAGCATGGAGATTAAGCTGGGAGATGGGCAGTTTCTCCAGGAGCTTGCCCAGGAAGGGAGTGATAGAGATTGGGCGATAGTTAGCTGGGCAGGAGGGGTCGGAGGAGGGTTTCTTAAGAAGGGGGTGCACAAAGGAGTGCTTGAGGGGGGATGGGAAGACTCTAGAGGCGAAGGAGTGATTGCAGAAGTTAGCCAGGGCAGGCGCCAGGGAGTCGGTGTGGTCCTTGATAGTTTTGGAGGAACAGGGGTGGACCTGTTTTGACGAGACTTTCATAGATTGGACTTGTCTCGAAACCTTATCAGCAGAAAAAAGGGGAAAGGCAGAGAAGGAGGGAGGAGGGGTGGCTGCAGAAGGGCCAGAGGGAGAGCAGGGAATAGAGGAGGGGAGGTGATAGGAGGAGAGTGAGGACAGGATGTCCTGAGTTTTTGAAATGAAGTGAGAGGCCAGTGCCGTGCAGAGGGCCTGGGAGGGGACAGGAGAGGTGGAGACTGCAGCAGGGTTGGCCAGCTCCTTGCAGATTGTAAAGAGTTCGGCCGAATTGTTAGATGCCGCAGAGATGCGGGCTTGGATAAGGGCTCTCTTCTTAGTGAGAACGGATAGCCGGTATTGCCTTTGGAGCAGGCGGCAGGCCAGTTTGTCAGAGGATGAACATGAAGCATATCAAAGGTATCAGATATAGCAGAGTGGAGAGTGGAGAGGGCTGTGTCAGGGTGGGAGTCAGCCAAAGGGGGAGGGGGGGCGAGAAGATGGTAGCGAAAGCCTCAACTGACACGGGCTTCATGGGTCGGATGACCGCGAAGGTGGGTGGCAGTGATGAGGGTGGCTTTGCCTGTGGGGTAGGGAAGGTGAGGTGGGAGGATAGGAGAAAGTGATCACTCCAGGAGAGAGGAGTGGAGAGAGGGACAGAGAGGGGAAGGTCAGAAGAGATCAGAGCATCAAGCGTGTGCCCTGCAGAATGGGTCAGCCCAGACGGGAGAATAGAGAGTGAGAGAGAGTCGCAGAGGTCACGAAAGAGTCCAGAGGGAGGACAGGAGGCATCAAGGTGGATATTGAAGTCTCCAAGAAAGAGGAGTTCAGTGGTTGAGGACAGGAGTGAGGAGGAGAGGTCAGCCCACTCAGAGAGGAAGGAGGAAATTTGACCAGGTGGCCGATAGACAGTAGCCACGGTAAGGGAATGGCTAGGAGAGAGAGAGAGTCGGCAGATAAGGCATTCAAAGGAGGAGTAGGTCTGCATAGGAGTGACAGTGGCAGGAATCCACTTAGGGAAGATAAGGGCCACACCCCCTCCCCAGCACGGTTGGGCCTGGGCAAGGAGAGGATCTTGTAACCGTCAGGGAGGAGTGTGTCAAAACTGGTGACAGAACTGGGCGTGAACCATGTCTCAGTGAGACCGAGGATGTCAAGGTCCAGTTCCTAAAGAAGGCGACAGATATCAGAGGAATGTTTGACGGCAGAGCGAGAGTTGAGAGTGGCAATGTGGAGAAGGTTGCCATCCTTGAAGGACTTCCGGGGAGGGGTACAGATCAGAGGTACGCCCTGTGGAGGTGAGGAAGAAGGAGCCAGAGAGAGGGCTGGGTGAGAGGGTGGAGGCAAGGTAGCCGAAGACAGAGAAGAGGGGACAGCAGGAGAGGAAAGGAAGTTGATGAGGTGCGGGAAGCGTCTATCAAAGAGGTGGGGGTTGGCCTGAGGGCTTTGGACCAAGATGGTCCCATTAGCGTAGACATTAATGATGGCCTTAGAGGAGCGGAAGGTGCCCAAGAGGACATCCCAACGGGTGCCACCATTAATGGGAGAAGAGGAGAAGGGAGAGAGCACAGAGACCATATGAAGGGTCCATTGGTCAGGGGAAGGCACGAAAAAGAGGATGTCAGTAAGAGTTTCCTAGGAGGAGGCACTAGTGTAGGTATCAGCGATAGGGATGCCTGGGTTGGAGACTAGGATATCCATTTTAAACTTGTTCCTACCAGATTTAGTGAGGAGAGCAGGATAGTCAATGGAGAAGCAGTTAGAGAAGATGGGAGAGATAAAGAGCACCATGGAATAAGGAGGGATTGGGGGGGAAGACAGACGAGAGCAAGCGGACAGGAATGAAGCGGCAAGCCCTAGTTTACCACATTTCAGAGCAACAGTAACACAATAAATACGAATTAGGTACCCAGTGTAGAGGCCACCTAAGTATGAGAGTCCTGCGAGGGGAGAAAAGCAGACCTAGTTTACCACAATTAGCGGTACACACTGAAGTGTAGAAACCATGTGAATGAAAAGGAAAGGAAAGGTGTAGGTTGTTGGGCTGGGCGAGCAGGTGGAGCTAACCAGAAAGAATGGCGGACCGGCGCCTGGCATCCCCTGCGGACACCTGCAGACACAGGGAGCCACAGCCGTAGGAGCTGCCCTTTGCCTAAGGGGCCCTTAGCCGATGGGGCTGCCGGGCAGGGGGACTGCCCAGGGGGGTGGGATTTAAGGCAGGAGAGGAAGGGGATGGGGGTGTGGGCGGGCAGGGAGGCGGGAAGGGACAGGGGAGAGGAGGACCAGGAAGTGAGGTGAAGGGAGGGGGCCGGGGGCAGCACAACGCACACGGAGCACCAAAAACAAAACAGTGCCTGAAATAAGAAGCTTACTGAAAGCCCAACGGGGCCCGGAAGGCAGCCTCACAGCAGGCCACACAAGGCTACGGGCGACCGCTCAATCCCGCTCAGGCTCAACAAAGAAGCGAGCGTGGAGAGCAGTCGTCGCGTAGTCCTGGAGGGACTACGAGGACAACCAATCAAAGGGGGGTGGGCGGGCAGGGAGGCGGGAAGGGAGAGGGGAGAGGAGGACCAGGAGGTGAGGTGGAGGGAGGGGGCAGGGGGCAGCACAACGCGCACGGAGCGCCAAAAACAAAACAGTGCCTGAAATAAGAAGCTTTCTGAAAGCCCAATGGGGCCTGGAAGGCAGCCTCACAGCAGGCCACACAGGGCTACGGGCGACCGCTCAATCCCGCTCAGGCTCAACAACATTGCATGCATTGGTACGTCTGCTCACCCAACAGGCAGGGGCACTGCGGTGCTTGGCTATCCCCCCCAACTACACAGAGGTCATGCATTGGTACGTCTGCTCACCCAACAGGCAGGGGCACTGTGGTGCTTGGCTATTCCCCCCCCCAAACTACAGAGAGGTCATGCATTGGTACGTCTGCTCACCGAACAGGCAGGGGCACTGTGGTGCTTGGCTATCCCCCCCAACTACACAGAGGTCATGCATTGGTACGTCTGCTCACCCAACAGGCAGGGGCACTGTGGTGCTTGGCTATCCCCCCCCCCAACAACACAGAAGTCATACATTGGTACCTCTGCTCACCCAACAGCCAGGTCTTTTCTCCCGCATGATGTGCCGTGTACCTTGGCAATGTTGAGTCCCGCAACACCATTGAGTTGTGTATGGACCCAGGGAAATGTGCACAGCAATGCATGATGAGTTGCTGTGCATCACAGACCATCTGTACGTTGAGTGAGTGAAATTGCTTCTGATTGCGATACACTGCCTCAATTGCATTTCTGATAGTCAACTCCACATGCGTACAGTCTAATGCGCCAATGCAATTGGGCATTCTGGCAAGGGCATGGAAGGCCACTTTGGTGGCATTGACCTGTGCAGGGGTTCGAGGTAGGGCAATGTGGTCTGACACATGGCGCAGCAACGCATAAAGTACCTGGAAGAGTATCCTTGAAATACAGGGTTGTGACAGCCCGTGCAGCTCCCCAACAGTGTGCTGATAGGTTCCAGTGGCAAGAAAGGGCAGTACGGAAACTACCCTCAGCAGGGGTGGGATGGCAGTGCGGATGATGATTCTGTTGCTGATGTCTTCATCGATGAGGGTGACAATTTATAATATTATGGCCCTGTCAAGCCTGTATAATGTGTGAATTTGACTTGGGGGCAGGTTCTAAGGTGAGGCCCTGATGCAGGGTATTGCTGGCTGCCTGCGGGGTGGTACCTGATGTACATTGATATCTGGGATGGCCACCGGGTTCCTCATTTGCCTCCTGCACCTATGCTGCCTCCTCCTCTGCCTCAGTGCTGCTTCTAACTCCACTGCTGCTTGCAGGTTCCCCATCCCAATTGCTGCTCGGCCGACTGCCAGCATGGTTGTGTTGGAAGGTGGGTTGGGTGTGGCCCTTTTGTAGGTTCCCAGTTGCCTATGTTGTGCAGCTGGCCTAATTGTGCACACCTGGGGCTTGTTGCAGCTCCCCTGGCACTGTTTAACACCTAGTCTGCGGTGCCAGTGATACCGGCGCGGTGTTCACGGTGTTCCTGCCATTTTTATGCCGGTATTTCCGTGTACGTTGTACTCGTAATGTACCCAGTATTATGCCTGCCGCTAATTGCGGGAGCTCTGGCGCGGCGAGTCGGCCCACTGTTTGCGGTCACAGTGATACCGGGTGCGGTTGCACCGTGGGGGTCACTTTGCGGAGATGGTGTTTCCGCCATCGCAGGTCAGAATGTGCCAGTCCGGTAAACAGTGCCGGTACGGATCTACCGGCACCGTTGATTCTGGCCCGGCAAACTTCTAATGAGGGCCATTATCTCCTTCGCTAGAATCTCACAAATGTCTGTGCAGTAATCCCTCCTCTAAAAATTAAATGGGTAACTGATAGTCCTTCAGTAGAGGCAGCATTGCATTTTTCAGGTAAGTAGATCATCCTACGCTGCGTTCCCCACTTGTGGGGCAGCGACATCCTTGAATTCGAGATTCTGCAAAAGATGGGTGTTGACTTTATCCACAAATTCCCGAAGAACTGTGCCTGTCGTACACCATTCACACTCCTCCAGGGGCCCCCAGGTGGCTGTAGAAGAGGGAGTCTGGCATCAATGGTCATGTCAGAAGAATCGAAACGTGAGTAGATGCGCGAGGTGGGGCGGCCCTGGGAACCTCTATGGGCAGTGGAATAGAGGAATGGGGCCTTCTTCTGTGGGAGGGGGACCTGCATCTCGACTTAGTCCTATTCCCTCCTGTAACAGAAGCAGGACCTAGAGAACAGACTTCTCCTTGCTTTCATTTCTCCAGGAAAAAGCACTAACAGTCAGCAATAGCAGGCGTTCAACTACATAGCGCTTATGCTGCTCCTTATCTGTTGCTGCTGCCACTATTGCTAGGCCACATCCCATCTGGTAATGTCATACACAGCACTATCCTTTCATGATCCTTTCATGGAAAGGAGCTTGCCCAGGGATTCCAGCCATAACCATCTGCAGGAGGCTGGTAAACAGGTCTGCATCCTCTCATGGTGGGAGTGATGCTACACCAAGGCACGGCGGGCCTGACACTCATCCCTATGCTTGACACAGAGCAAGACTGTCACAAGGCAGGCTACTGAGCTCCTGTAGCCTCCACAAAGTGCTGTGAGTGGGACCAGCACGCTGCAGGCCACTGGGCTCTTGGATACATACCTTGAAAAAAAGGCAAACAAACTAAACACAGATGTTAGACAGACTACTTACCAAGGGTGTGTGTCCTGATTAAAGTCAGGAAAAATACGAGCACTGTTGGTGGACTGGCCTACCCTTATGCCCAGAGACTGGGGGTAGGGAGAGCTGAGGACCAGTCATGTTTTTTTGCGTTTGTAAAGTGGTGCCAGTGTCGCTGAGGCAGTATGTCTTATAGTGTAAGAACTGGGACAAAGAAGAGGGACTAAGAAGTAATGGGAAGCTGGAAGAAGGGACGCAATTAGAGGAAGGAGAAACCAAACGGAACATTCAGTGTTGCAGGAGAACCAAGATTAAGGCTCCCTTATTATGTGTTTTTATCACACGTCCACAGAGCTCCAGTTCATACCATTTTTTTTAATTTACTCGCAGCTTTAAAATCCTTCGCAAAGCGTTCCACTGCGGTGCGTTTTGCTCTACGGTGTGCATTCTCTTGCTAATTGGAAGAGCTATGTGTAGACTAATATGTCGTCTTCCTTTGGTGTGTCCGTTCAGTTTGACATTTTCCATTGCAATGAACCTCTCAAGTTTCGAAAGCCGTTTGACAGAAATTAATTAATTACATTTCAGCAACATAGATTTAAGTTGAGCATCTGGAAAACATGTTTAATTGCAGAAATAATATTACCAAACAATTCTAATTCTCCTGCAACACTGAATGTTCCATTTGATTTCTTTCTACTTCCTCTAATTGCGTCCCTTCTTCCAGCTTCACATTCCCATTTACTTCTTAGTCCCTCTTCTTCCTCTTACACTATAAGCCATACTGCCTCAGTGACAGGCACCCTTTTCAAACACAAAAAGAAAGCACTGGCAATAGTTGGGGCGTTTACTGCTGTTCTTTGCATTTTGCATTTATAGGCACCAAAGTGCAAGGAGGAGATACGTTTCAAAGGAGGATGCGATAAGGGGTCGTACATGCCAACATTGCGACGCACCTGGGGGGGAGATTTCCCCAGGGAAATCGGGAGACATGCATTTTCCCATAGGAATGCATTGGAGCTATGGTTATTTTAGGCGGGATACCGTGAAAAATAGCAATATTTTTCACTGAAAAATCAGGAGTCTCCCGCCTAAATCTGGATAGTTGTCATGTATGAAAGGTGCAGGTGTGCAACAGAACGAGAAAGGGAATAGAGCAAGGGAGGAAGCCATTGATAGAGGGTGCCATTGATGATAAGCAAGAAGAAATATGAGCGAGAAAGAGTGAAAGGGTAAGAAATGAAGCGAGAGTGTGAGAGAAAGGATAAGAGGGGAATAGGGCGAGGGGTAAGGTGGGTGGTTGAATAGAGGGCTAGGGTGGACTCGGGAATAAATGGTGTAGGGTGGGGCTAGAGAGAGGGGATAGGGTGTGCGTGGTGGGGATAAATAGAGAGGGGGTATAATGGGTGATGGTAAAGAGAGCAGGGGTGGGTGGGGTACAGAGAGTGATGTTATGGTGGGTGGGGATAGAGCGAGTGAGATATGTAGTGAAAGTAGGGCTAGAGAGACTAGGGGTTGGTGGGAGTAGAGATAGTGGGGGTAGAGAGAGTGGGGGTAGGCTGGGTGGGGGTAGAGAGTAAGCGTAGGGTGGGTTGGTGGGGGTAGAAAGAATGGGTTACCTAGCGAAAGTGGGGTACAGAGCCTGGGTGTTAGTGGGAGTAGAGAGAGTGGGGGTAGAGAAAGATAGTGGGGTAGGGTCAGTGGATTGGAGTTAGAGAGAGTGGGGTTGCAGAGAGTGGGGATAGGGTGGGAGTGTCTTAGATAGGGTGCATTGGAGTATATAGGGTAGGGTAAGTGGGTGGGGGTAGAGAGAATGAGGTATGTAGAGAAAGTGGGGTCGAGAGAATGGGGGTTGGTGGGAGTAGAGAGAGTGGGTGTGGAGAGAGCAGGGATGGGTGGGTGGGGGTGTAGAGAGAGCAGGGATGGGTGGGTGGGTGGGTGGGGGTTAGAGAGAGCACGGAAGGGTGGGTGGGGGTTAGAGAGAGCAGGGCAGGGTGGGTGGGGCAGGGTGGGTAGGTGGGTGGGGGTTAGAGAGAGCAGGGAAGGGTGGGTGGTGGGGGTTAGAGAGAGCAGGGAAAGGTGGGTGGGGGTTAGAGAGAGCAGGGATGGGTGGGTGGGTGGTTGGGGGTTAGAGAGAGCACGGAAGGGTGGGTGGGGGTTAGAGAGAGCAGGGCAGGGTGGGTGGGGCAGGGTGGGTAGGTGGGGGTTAGAGAGAGCAGGGAAGGGTGGGTGGTGGGGGTTAGAGAGAGCAGGGATGGGTGGGTGGGGGTGTAGAGAGAGCAGGGATGGGTGGGTGGGTGGGTGGGGGGGTTAGAGAGAGCAGGGAAGGGTGGGTGGTGGGGGTTAGAGAGAGCAGGGAAAGGTGGGTGGGGGTTAGAGAGAGCACGGAAGGGTGGGTGGGGGTTAGAGAGAGCAGGGCAGGGTGGGTGGGGCAGGGTGGGTAGGTGGGGGTTAGAGAGAGCAGGGAAGGGTGGGTGGTATGGGTTAGAGAGAGCAGGGATGGGTGGGTGGGAGTGTAGAGAGAGCAGTGATGGGTGGGTGGGTGGGGGTTAGAGAGAGCACGGAAGGGTGGGTGGGGGTTAGAGAGAGCAGGGCAGGGTGGGTGGGGCAGGGTGGGTAGGTGGGGGTTAGAGAGAGCAGGGAAGGGTGGGTGGTGGGGGTTAGAGAGAGCAGGGAAAGGTGGGTGGGGGTTAGAGAGCGCAGGGGTGGGTGGGTGGTTGGGGGTTAGAGAGAGCAGGGAATTGGGGGTTAGAGAGAGCAGGGAAGGGTGGGTGGGTGATTGTTAGAGAGAGCAGGGAAGGGTGGGTGGGTGGGGGTTAGAGGAGAGCAGGGAAGAGGGAAGGGTGGGTGGGGGTTAGAGAGAGCAGGGAAGGGTGGGCGGGTGGGGGTTAGAGAGAGCAGGGAAGGGTGGGCGGGTGGGGGTTAGAGAGAGCAGGGAAGGGTGGGCGGGTGGGGGTTAGAGAGAGCAGGGAAGGGTGGGCGGGTGGGGGTTAGAGAGAGCTGGGAAGGGTGGGCGGGTGGGGGTTAGAGAGAGCTGGGAAGGGTGGGCGGGTGGGGGTTAGAGAGAGCTGGGAAGGGTGGGCGGGTGGGGGTTGAGAGAGCTGGGAAGGGTGGGCGAGTGGGGGTTAGAGAGAGCTGGGAAGGGTGGGCGGGTGGGGGTTAGAGAGAGCTGAGAAGGGTTGGCGGGTGGGGGTTAGAGAGAGCTGGGAAGGGTGGGCGGGTGGGGGTTAGAGAGAGAGCTGGGAAGGGTGGGCGGGTGGGGGTTAGAGAGAGAGCTGGGAAGGGTGGGCGGGTGGGGATTAGAGAGAGCTGGGAAGGGTGGGCGGGTGGGGGTTAGAGAGAGTTGGGAAGGGTGGGCGGGCGGGGGTTAGAGAGAGAGCTGGGAAGGGTGGGCGGGCGGGGGTTAGAGAGAGAGCTGGGAAGGGTGGGCGGGCGGGGGTTAGAGAGAGAGCTGGGAAGGGTGGGCGGGCGGGGGGTTAGAGAGAGAGCTGGGAAGGGTGGGCGGGCAGGGGTTAGAGAGAGCAGGGAAGGGTGGGCGGGCGGTGATTAGAGAGAGAGCAGGGAAGGGTGGGTGGGTGGGAGTTAGGGAGAGAGCAGGGAAGGGTGGGTGGGTGGGTGAGGTTAGAGAGAGCAGTGAAGGGTGGGTGGGGGTTAGAGAGAGCAGGGAAGGGTGGGTGGTTGGGGGTTAGAGAGAGCAGGGAAGGGTGGGTGGGTGGGGGCTAGAGAGAGCAGGGAAGGGTGGGTGGGTGGCTGGGGTTAGAGAGAGCAGGGAAGGGTGGGTGGGAGGTTGGGGTTAGAGAGAGCAGGGAAGGGTGGGTGGGTGGGGTTAGAGAGAGCAGGGAAGGGTGGGTGGGTGGGGTTAGAGAGAGCAGGGAAGGGTGGGTGGGTGGGGTTAGAGA
The DNA here is from genome assembly GCF_040938575.1 of Ambystoma mexicanum. Lineage (NCBI taxonomy): Eukaryota > Metazoa > Chordata > Amphibia > Caudata > Ambystomatidae > Ambystoma > Ambystoma mexicanum. The sequence goes on from NC_090931.1 coordinate 1,072,410,404, forward strand.
GAGCAGGGAAGGGTGGGTGGGTGGGGTTAGAGAGAGCAGGGAAGGGTGGGTGGGTGGGGTTAGAGAGAGCAGGGAAGGGTGGGTGGGTGGGGTTAGAGAGAGCAGGGAAGGGTGGGTGGGTGGGGTTAGAGAGAGCAGGGAAGGGTGGGTGGGTGGGTGGGGTTAGAGAGAGCAGGGAAGGGTGGGTGGGTGGACGGGGGTTACAGAGAGCAGGGAAGGGTGGGTGGGTGGACGGGGGTTACAGAGAGCAAGGAAGGGTGGCTCAGAGGGGGTTAGAGAGAGCAGGGAATGGTGGATGGGTGGGGGTAGAGAGACAAGGAAAGGGTGGGTGGGTGTAGAGAGAGTGGGGGAAGGGTGGGTGGGTGGGTGTAGAGAGAGTGGGGGAAGGGTGGGTGGGTGGGTGTAGAGAGAGTGGGGAAGGGTGGGTGGGTGGGTGTAGAGAGAGTGGGGGAAGGGTGGGTGGGTGGGTGTAGAGAGAGTGGGGGAAGGGTGGGTGGGTGGGTGTAGAGAGAGTGGGGGAAGGGTGGGTGGGTGGGTGTAGAGAGAGTGGGGGAAGGGTGGGTGGGTGTAGAGAGAGTGGGGGAAGGGTGGGTGGGTGGGTGTAGAGAGAGTGGGGGAAGGGTGGGTGGGTGGGTGTAGAGAGAGTGGGGGAAGGGGGGTGGGTGGGTGTAGAGCAGTGGGGGAAGGGTGGGTGGGTGGGTGGGTGTAGAGAGAGAGTGGGGGGAAGGGTGGGTGGGTGGGTGTAGAGAGAGTGGGGGAAGGGTGGGTGGGTGGGTGTAGAGAGAGTGGGGGAAGGGTGGGTGGGTGGGTGTAAGAGAGAGTGGGGGAAGGGTGGGTGGGTGGGTGTAGAGAGAGTGGGGGAAGGGTGGGGTGGGGTGGTGTAGGGGTGGGGGAAGGGTGGGTGGGTGGGTGTAGAGCGAGTGGGGGAAGGGTGGGTGGGTGGGTGTAGAGAGAGTGGGGGAAGGGTGGGTGGGTGGGTGTAGAGAGAGTGGGGGAAGGGTGGTGGGTGGGTGTAGAGAGAGTGGGGGAAGGGTGGGTGGGTGGGTGTAGAGAGAGTGGGGGAAGGGTGGGTGGGTGGGTGTAGAGAGAGTGGGGGAAGGGTGGGTGGGTTGTAGAGAGAGTGGGGGAAGGGTGGGTGGGTGGGTGTAGAGAGAGTGGGGGAAGGGTGGGTGGGTGGGTGTAGAGCGAGTGGGGAAGGGTGGGTGGGTGGGTGTAGAGCGAGTGGGGGAAGGGTGGGTGGGTGGGTGTTGAGAGGAGTGGGGGAAGGGGTGGGTGGGTGGGTGTAGAGAGGTGGGGGGAAGGGTGGGTGGGTGGGTGTAGATGAGAGTGGGGGAAGGGTGGGTGGGTGGGTGTAGGGAGAGTGGGGGAGGTGTGGGTGGGTGGGTGTAGAGAGAGTGGGGGACGGTGGGTGGGTGGTGTAGAGCGAGGGTGGGGGAAGGGTGGGTGGGTGGGTGTAGAGAGAGTGGGGGAAGGGTGGGGGGTGGGTGTAGAGAGAGTGGGGGAAGGGTGGGTGGGTGGGTGTAGAGAGAGTGGGGGAAGGGTGGGTGGGTGGGTGTATAGAGAGGGTGGGGGAAGGGTGGTGGGTGGATGTAGAGAGGTGGGGGAAGGGTGTAGAGAGGGTGGGGGAAGGGTGGGTGGGTGGGTGTAGAGAGGGTGGGGGAAGGGTGGGTGGGTGGGTGGGAGGAGGGGGAAGGGTGGGTGGGGGGGGTGGGAGGGGGAGGTGGGTGGGGGTGTAGAGAGGTGGGGAAGGGTGGGTGGGTGGGTGTAGAGAGAGTGGGGGGAAGGGTGGGTGGGTGGAGGTGTAGAGAGAGTGGGGGAAGGTGGGTGGGTGGGTGTAGAGAGAGTGGGGGAAGGGTGGGTGGGTGGGTGTAGAGAGAGTGGGGGAAGGGTGGGTGGGTGGGTGTAGAGAGAGTGGGGGCAGGGTGGGTGGGTGGGTGTAGAGAGAGTGGGGGAAGGGTGGGTGGGTGGGTGTAGAGAGAGTGGGGGAAGGGTGGGTGGGTGGGTGTAGAGAGAGTGGGGGAAGGGTGGGTGGGTGGGTGTAGAGAGAGTGGGGGAAGGGTGGGTGGGTGGGTGTAGAGAGAGTGGGGGAAGGGTGGGTGGGTGGGTGTAGAGAGAGTGGGGGAAGGGTGGGTGGGTGGGTGTAGAGAGAGTGGGGGAAGGTGGGTGGGTGGGTGTAGAGAGAGTGGGGGAAGGGTGGGGGTGGGTGTAGAGAGAGGGGGGAAGGGTGGGTGGGTGGGTGTAGAGAGAGTGGGGGAAGGGTGGGTGGGTGGGTGTAGAGAGAGTGGGGAAGGGTGGGGTGGGTGGGTGGGTGTAGAGAGGAGTGGGGGAAGGGTGGTGGGTGGGTGTAGAGAGAGTGGGGGAAGGGTGGTGGGTGGGTGTAGAGAGAGTGGGGGAAGGTGGGTGGGTGGGTGTAGAGAGTGGGGAAGGGGTGGTGGGTGGATGTAGAGAGTGGGGGAAGGGTGGGTGGGTGGGTGTAGAGAGAGTGGGGGAAGGGTGGGTGGGTGGGTGTAGAGAGAGTGGGGGAAGGGTGGGTGGTGGGTGAGAGAGAGTGGGGAAGGGTGGGTGGGTGGGTGTAGAGAGAGTGGGGGAAGGGTGGGTGGGTGGGTGTAGAGAGAGTGGGGGAAGGGTGGTGGGTGGTGTAGAGAGATGGGGGAAGGGTGGGTGGTGGGTGTAGAGAGAGTGGGGAAGGGTGGGTGGGTGGGTGTAGAGAGAGTGGGGGAAGGGTGGGTGGGTGGGGTGTTAGAGAGAGTGGGGGAAGGGTGGGTGGGTGGGTGTAGAGAGAGTGGGGAAGGGTGGGTGTGGGTGTAGAGAGAGTGGGGAAGGGTGGGTGGGTGGGTGTAGAGAGAGTGGGGAAGGTGTGGGTGGTGGGTGTAGAGAGAGTGGGGGGAAGGGTGGGTGGGTGGGTGTAGAGAGAGTGGGGGAAGGGGTGGGTGGGTGGGTGTAGAGAGAGTGGGGAAGGGTGGGTGGGTGGGTGTAGAGAGAGTGGGGAAGGTGGGTGGGTGGGTGTAGAGAGAGTGGGGGAAGGGTGGGTGGGTGGGTGTAGAGAGAGAGGGGGAATGGTGGGTGGGTGGGTGTTGAGGAGAGGGGGAAGGGTGGGTGGGTGGGTGTAGAGAGAGAGGGGGAAGGGTGGGTGGGTGGGTGTAGAGAGAGTGGGGAGGGGTGGGGTGGGTTAGAGAGAGTGGGGGAAGGGTGGGTGGGTGGGTGGGTAGAGAGAGTGGGGAAGGGTGGGTGGGTGGGTGTAGAGAGAGTGGGGGAAGGGTGGGTGGGGTGGGTGTAGAGAGAGTGGGGGAAGGGTGGGTGGGTGGGTGGAGAGAGAGTGGGGAAGGGTGGGTGGGTGGGGTGTAGAGAGAGTGGGGGAAGGGTGGGTGGTGGGTGTAGAGAGAGTGGGGGAAGGGTGGGTGGGTGGGTGTAGAGAGAGTGGGGGGAAGGGGGGGTAGAGAGAGTGGGGAAGGGTGGGTGGGTGGAGTAGAGAGAGTGGGGAAGGGTGGGTGGGTGGGTGTAGAGAGAGTGGGGAAGGGTGGGTGGGTGGGTGTAGAGAGAGTGGGGGAATGGGTGGTGGGTGGGTGTAGAGAGAGTGGGGGAAGGGGGGGAGAGAGAGAGAGGGGGAAGGGTGGGTGGGTGGGTGTAGAGAGAGGGGGAAGGGTGGGTGGGTGGGTAGAGAGAGTGGGGGGAAGGAGTGGGGTGGGTGGGTGGTAGATGAGAGTGGGGGAAGGGTGCGGGGTGGGTTATGTAGAGTGAGTGGGGAAG